>NC_140594.1:777500-1977500 GCF_964204655.1 Triturus cristatus | reverse complement strand
GAAGGGCCACACACTCCATGGGCTGCGGGCCCTTCAGATATAGAGAGAGGTGGAAAGAACGAGAAAACAGAACCCTCCCTAGAACGGTGCCCATAAGGGGCACACATTACACGTGATTCCTTACAGGAATACAGCGAGAAGGCAGGAACCTCTACGGGACCTGGACAGCAGGGTCACGCGTTACAGGGCCGCCGCCGCGGTGATCTTTAAAAGCAATACACAGAGGGGCCTGCGCTGCAGGCAGAGGGGCCTGCGCTGCAGGCAGAGAGACCGTGTGCTGGTGGGAGCCCATCATGTACGTTTCAATACCACACTTGCATCCTTAAAAGCAATGAGGACAGCTTGACATTGTCAAATTAGATGGGCCGTAATGGCCTGATATCTGCTGTATTCAAAGGAAAATTATCAAGCTAAGAATATAACCCTTACACTGTACAGATTGTTTGTGCGCTATTATGTACGGTGGCAACACTGTTGTAAGAAACATGGCTTATACAACGTCAAAATCGCTTTAGATTTTCGAACTTTAGTACTCGACTGATATGGAGCTATTGGCTCCATATCATTGATTTAATAATTTATCGGTTTTAAATATCGAGCATTCTTTAGATGATGTCAAGTCCCCTACATTAACAACAGAAAGTGAAACAGAATAAATCTGCAGTGGAGTGGCAGGGGGCATGGGGCCCTGCCACTCCACTGCAGATTTATTCTGTTTCACTTTCTGTTAGTTATACATTTGCGCTAGGATGCGCTTTCCTTCTATGCTCAATCTGTCAATCATGCTTAATTGAAGGTCGTACAGCCAGGGCCGGCTCTAGGGCAGTGCGATCGGTGCCACCGCACCGGGCGTTGACTTGGGGTGGGGGCGCCCTGTTTGCAAATATATTATGGCTTCGCCGTTCCGTGCCTCCAGCATTTTTCAGACCTCATTACAAATTTCAGGATAACTACGGTGATTAATGCTCTTCCTGGAGAAGAGAGAGGAGTTTTGTCTAGTGGAAGTTCGACTCCTCCTAAGGTAGCTCAGCAGGTTAATATTCCTGCTGCTAAGAACGTCTGCAATGCAGATCACGAAGTGCATATAATGTCAATAGGTCAATGGGTTACTGCTTTTGTCAGAGAGATCTTCTTGATACTTGCAGTTTACAAGTTAAAATCCTAAAATGGAACAATGAGCTATTAACTGTCTTTAAAGAGGTGCAGCAAACTGCAAGGTGTGTATATTAGACCTACATGTTTTTTTGCCCTGTCTTTCCTTAACCTAATCTTGCAAAATGGGTTCAGTTGGGTAGAAATGAATTATTATTATTAAAGAGAAACCCTAACAATTAGTGCTATGTTTTTAAATTCTGAATTTGTGCATTTCCAGACCAAGTACTCCTAAGCTATACTACCTACCAGCATGGATGACATTTGACTCCCACATCTTGTAATCCTCTGTCTTATTTAACATTTCCTATACACTGATTGATATGTGTGATTGTCTCTGTTAAATGTGCGTAAAATGTAAAGTGCTCTGATAATTCACACTGGTATGAGTGGCGCTATAAAACTAAATGAATCTGAGAGACTGGTGTTGGAGACTTGAGGAGCACTGTTAAAGGGTGGTTGTGAGGGAATCTTTAGCAGCGGCGGTCATTGGGGGGGCTCCAACAAACATTTTGCACAGGGTGCCACCAGTGCTAAAGCCGGCCGTGCGTACAGCAGGCCCGGTTCTAGAGGGTGGGCCGGGTGGGCCAGGCTCACCCAAAATGAGCCTGGCCCCGCCGCCCACCCAAACATGAACCTTGCCCCTCGCAGTGAATCTGCCAACGATGCACAACAACAATAAAACAAATTCAGATAACTTGAGATTTACGATCCTGCTGCAGAGCAACCATGTGTCTGTTGGTAGTTTTTAAATGCTGATAAACTGATTTTTATGAGAATAGCTCAGTGGGTTACTGCCTTTGTCACAGAGATCCTCGTGTTACTTGCAGTTCAGAAGTTACAATCCTAACATAGGACAGTGACCAATGAACTGTCATCAAAGAGCTGCATACAAACTTCGCTTTTTTGTGTTGTGATATAGTTAGAACTTCTCCAGTCTTTCATCATTTTAATGTTACTAAAAGGAGTTTGTTTGGGCAGTTATACATTTTTATCAGTAAAGCCAACCACTGGAGTACTCTTTAGTTTGTGTTTGTGCTTCTCCAGACCAAACCCTCGTAAAATATATTGCCCACCAGTATGGATGACATGCGATTCCTACACCCTGTAATCCTCATTGGCTTATAAAACATTCCCCGTAGACTGATTTATTGTCTCTGTATAATGTGTGCTGTTATGTAAAGCACTGTGACACCCTACACTGATATGAGTAGCGCTATACAACAAATGAAATGGATATGAGAGAGGGGCAACGGAGAGATGAGGGGCACTGGTGGAGGGTGACAGTGAGGGAAGCAGAGGAGGATGTCATGGGGCATGGGGAAACTACAGAGAGATGAGGGCACTAGAGGAGGGTTGCAGTGAGGGAATCCGAGAAGGAGGTCATGGGGTGGGTGGGGGGAGCTATGGAGAGATGAGGGGTGCTGGTGGAAGGTGGCAGTGAGGGAATCTGGGGGGGCGTGGGGGGAATACAGAGAGATGAGGGGCACTGGTGGAGAATGGCAGTGAGGGAAGCCGAGGAGGAGGCCATGAGGGGGAGGGGCTACAGAGTGATGAAGGGCAATGTTGGAGGGTGGTAGTTAAGTTATCTACAGATAAAGAGGTCATTGGTGGTGAGCCAAAAAAGAGCACTAAAGCCGGCCCTGTCATGGCCTTTCTGTTTTCCTTTATTTAATTAACAGTCAGGTGATTAGGACAACTTTGGAGCATACTTTAAAGTGCGTGCTAATTACATTCACTGCTGTATTCAATTTTTTAAGTTTGAAGATGATTTTATTATTGTTTTCTACTGGGAATAATGAAAGTGGAACTGGATGGTGGCTGATATTGGGCTGGGGCCCAAGGTCAGCTGTGAGATAAGGTGCAATGGAGAGGGGTAGTAGAAAAGTGGATAATCAAGCCTGTAAGGGAGCGTGCTGCAGAATCAGGGGTCAGGTGGAGATGAAGAGGGTTTCTCCCTGAAGGCTCGCACAGAGGGAGCCTGAGTTGTGTCACTTGCCTCATACTCCCACCTTAGAAACCTCCTCTTCCCATCAAAGGGACATTACATGGAAAAAAACACTTTTTGAGAGTGATTTTTTGTTGTTGTCTCAACTGTTGTCCTGCCTGGCATTAAATCCTCTTGTTCCAGCCTGAACAGCCGCCTCAGTTCACGTCACAGAGCGCTCAGGAATGGAGGTAGACGTGTATTTACAGTCACTCAGGGCAGCTTGTAAAATTCCGAGCCCAGTTTGCTGCTGCTAGGGCGTGCTTGATGGACTCTGGCATTTGTGTCTGTTCCTTCAGGCTCCCGAGATTTCAGCAAGAGTTTGGCCACTTTCCCTTCCTATACACATTCTGCATAAGTCTGACAGGCCAGCCCTTGATGAATTGGGGCATTTAATGTGGTGAGAACAGGGGGCCTCTGCATGCAGACATTCAGGCCAGCGAGGAATCCAGAGTAAGATGGGGTAGCACAGGCAAGGTGATACCATGAAAGCAGAGAGGGGGGGGGGTGGCGAGAGAGAGAGAGATGGGGAGAGAGAGAGGAGGGGTGATAGAGAGAGGGGGAAGAGAGAGAGAGAGAGAATAGACATGTTGATTTCTGGGACATATATAGGGTAATGGTGTGGACGAACATGAAAGATGCAGTATCTGTACAACCAGGATAGCCCCCAACAAGTGTAGGTAGGTGGGAATAGGAGAGCGTGGGCCAGGCATGACTAGAGAATGCAGGCAGCACAAACCATGGGCCTGAGGCATGATGACACCCGAAAGCCTAGGAATGCTGTGACCAAAAAAAGAGGGCCCCCACTCTGCCTATTCCTTACATTTGAAACTTGCATTTAGTGCTGTAGAAGTGTGGAAATGCTTGTCATGAAAAGGAATATAAAGTAGGGTTCCCAAAGAAAAATGCCAGCCATGATGATGTGTTGTTTAAAGACACTCAAAGACCTCGTCTTGACAGTAAATAGGGTTATCGATAAAAATGTATGTATTCATTTGAAATGGACTTTTCTGTATTTGTTCCCTTTAATTAGCAGTCATGGATCATTCAAGCAGCCCTAGAACACAATTAAAAGTGTTTTCTATTTTATATTTGCTGTTCGAAGTATGTCCAGATAAGTGCTGAAAATACAGCTTTAGGTGACTGCTTATTTTTGTCCTGTGTGGGGCATCAAAATAATGAACAGGCAACCCTAACCATAGGAGTAGACTGGAAGTTTGTTGCAGGATCAGCACATTATTTCCTTCACCCTCGATCCCTATCAGTGCCAGAATAACAATAGTTTAACTTGTACCTCAAACCTTACGCTGCCGTCAATAACATGCTGAGTTACTTCAAGTGTCCGGGAATGAACCCTGCATTCAGACAACTCACTCCTCATTTTCGCCCTTCATTTTTACGCTCACCTGCACTCACAGTAATCACAATGCACTCACACTGGCCACCATGCACTCACACCATTCACCCGCTCACCCTGCACTCAGTCATTACTCTGCACCCGCAATGCACTTGCGCTGTTCACCCTGTACCTCACCCTGCAGTCACACAAGCACACTACTCACCCTGCACTCATGTCACACTTCACTCACCTGTCCCCCTCACTGCTCAATCTGTAATCTCACTCAAATAAGCCCATTACTAACAATGCATTCTTTCGTCCAAATCTGCACTTGCATATGGTCACCTCACTCACCCTGCAGTCACTCCTATTACCCTACTCTCACACTGTTGCATCACTCACTGTGTACTCTTTAATCTATGGCTACTCAGGACCATTAACTTTAAACACTAGGCATAGTATTTTCAGAATGGACGACTCCGTGGAGTAATCACCAAGGTGGGATTATGAACAAAATATATACCATAAAGGGACCTGCAGAGATGAAAAACAAAATAGTGTGCATATCTCTCACCTCTTAAGCCATTGCTAAGCGCTGCATCCTATTGCACAATAAGCTGCAGGCACCCCAGTCAGTGGTCCCCATGCACAACATGGACTGGGAACACTTCTAACATAGCATCAAATTCAAAACAAATACAGCGCCCTTCCAACCACACACCCTACGCATATAGTAGCTTGCTACTCATGTAGGCAAGCGCTTCAGTGCTCCCCATGGGGGTAGTAAGCCCTCTATAAATATAACAATACAATGCATTCAAGACTGCTCCATCCCCTGTCTTCTTGGCTCTGTCCTTTAGCTCCTGCCTCCTTGCAGCCGTCCATTCAGTTCATGCCTTCTTGCATCTGCCTTCAACTCCTGCATTCTTCGCTCTCACCATCCTCATCCAACTGTTGAGTGATTACCTCCTCAATCCCATCCCTTCTGCTATTTCATTCTTGGTTTTTGTTCTGTTTTTTTACGGAGTTTTATATAGCACAAACTTGTCCCAAAGGTATTGGGGATCAGAGCGCTTTACATAGCACCAGTTGCGTTACATGAGGACACATTCATTTTTGTTAGGCACGGGGACATTAAGCGATTTGCCCAGAATCACAGGATGTTCAGCGTCATTGCCGAGACACAAACCGATTTTTGAGGTCGACCACCCTAGCCGTTAGGCAAACTCCTCTCCTCTCCTCTCTTGTATCTCTCCCTTGAGTAATTACCTTCTTGCATCCATTCCTCCAGTGCTGTAGTTATCAGTCACTTCGAAATATGTGTGCCTTTATGCACACACCAAACAGGGAATTGTTTAACTAACCTGGCTTCATTTTTGCATATTGCAGACTTGTTTTTACCATGCACTTTGAACATATTTTCACCTTGATGCAAGAAGAAAGTTGGATTGTTTTACAAAACATGCTTGATTTTTGTATATTGCTGGACTGGTGATTGCTTTATTGTGCACTTTGAAAGTATTTGCACTTTTTCTTTTGCTTTACCAACTACAGTTTGTATATAGATTGTCATTAGGTACTTGCTGATAGGGTTTGTTTTTATTCTACATGCAGTGTTATTTATGGTGTTGCTTGCACTTGTCTGTAATACGTCTACCTTAAATCTTGTATTTAGCATTGTTTACACTACAGAAATGATAAATCAAAGCAGACAAACATCTGAATCAATGTTCTGAAGCATCCAATCAGTTTTCTTCCTCAGCCTTGTTTGCCTGCGTGTTTTGCAGTGCTTACTAATAAAGTCATTATGATTGAAATTGCTTCCTCAGTACACGTTATTATCATTCACACCCCTTGACAGTCGCTAGTGTGTGGCATGCAGATAATTCACCAGTCTACTTCTCTTGACTTTCGCAGTATACTGAGTTATTGCTTGTGTACTTCTCATGTATATTGTCACTTGAGTTTTTATGGAATTTCATGTTTAGGTTGGTCTTTCAAAGTTTCAAGGTATTGTCAATTCTATTTGAGACCCTTCATAGTTGTTCTTTGTTCTCCAGCCATAGTCATTTCCTGAGATAATAGGATCGCTCCTTGGCATTGTTCTGATTACTGCCTCAGTTAAATAATCTGCTTTTGACAGTATTGTTACAAATGGCGTAGCTTGTATGCAAAGAGTGTTTCCCACTTTCTCATTAGAACTTAGAGAAAGACAATATGGAGGCATTTCATTTAAATGTTGGAGGTTTCAAATAAAAAATGACCGATTTCTGGGTGGTAGGGCAAAGTGGTAGATGATGGGCCGTGCCGCCGGGGGAGGGGGGCCCCCTCCATGTGCTTTGCAGGGGGGCCCCCTCAAGTTTCGTTACGCCACTGGTTTGCCTCTGTGCCCGGGTCCATAATAGGGCACGGGAGAAGAGGCAAAGTGATTCCCTCATTTACGTGGGGCACATCCCCATGTAAAAGAGCTTAATAACGAGGGAATGTCTTCTCAAGATAGTGCTAGCACTACATTCCACCAGCGCTATCAGTGATACAGAATGGGTCACACAAGAGTCCGCGGCCCCTTCTGTAAAATCACAATGACGTGGGGGCATACGGCTGTTGAGCTTCTGTGGCACTATGTATAATAAGGTTCCTGGCGGATTGTTGTCATAGGAGCTCCCTAAAGTCAGGGGAGGAAGTACATTGTTCCTGGAAAAGTGACCAGTTCCAGAGTTACTCCTCACAGGTTCTCCGCATAAAGTGACTCTAGACATACATCTCACAGCTCAGAATGGTGCAGAATTGTTATTTGGATCAAAGAGAAGGAAAGCTGAAGGGTTCTTCAAATAATGAATGTGGAGAAAGTTTCTTGTGGAAAATTACCAGCAAAGTATATTTCCTACAATGCGTAAATTATGTACACATAAGATTAGGAAGCACATAGGTACCCATGAAATGCATTTGAATTACTTAGCTATTACAAGTGGTTATATAGTGTAATCAAGTAGAGAACAAGATTTCCAGGCATTGAAGCATCTAGATTGCTATGTGCAATTTGAAATGATGGTTGTTTAGGGTCTTACAGAATAGTGGTAGATTACATTAGATTTAGCTTCTCTGGGAGTTGGTGATCTCTATCCCACCTGGCTCACCCCAAACCTCATTTTACTACTATGATCTCCCAAACAGCCCTTTCTAAATAGTTCCCTCATCTATATCTCCTTTGACTCATCCCAAACCTCATCTTACTACTATGATCTCCCAAATAACACTTTCTAGACTCTTCCCTCTTCTATCCTATTCGTTTATCCTATTCAATCCAACTAACAAACTCACGTGTCCACTGCTCAAATAAACTCATTTTCGAATACTAATCCACCACTAATCCTTTAGGGTTCCGGAGTAGTGAGCTACTTACTGAAAAGAGCTTAGACGCCTCGTCAGGGATAGAAAGCACTATATAATTACAATTTCATACTGGCATTGGGTGAGAAAATGGCAGTACAATAAAAGTTAATTCATTTTCAGTGTTTCAATCTGAAAAATATTCTCCAATTTACTCGCCTGGAAATATAAAAGATTCTTAAAGAATGCTCTGAGAAGTTCTCACATGGATTACTGCAAGTCTTTATGTCAGCATCACAACGTTGCCTCACCTGCAAGTGGGTGAGAAGGCAGCTGTCAGAATGATGTGAGGACGTAGCAGATGTGATCATCTGCTCAGCCCTAAGTTGCGCCCACTGACTCCCCAATGTGAGCAGAATTTCTGTGATGGCGACTTATCTGGTTAGAAAAGGTCTCCTTGCTCTTGCAACATCCCTCCCTGCCGACTTCCCCAACTTCAAACCTCACTGCAATGGGAAATGAAAATGACCTACAAATTATTAAGATTGCATTTCGAGCCTAAACTCGGGGGGGGGGGGGGGGGGGTGGGGGGGTGGGGGGGGAATAACTTGCAAACCTTTATTTATCTGTTCATCCTTTCCTTGAAGCAGTGCTGTCAAACTCATTAGCCCAACAGATAAGACAAGCAAACTCTCAACCGGTCTCCGGTAAACTCCTCACTGTGCAGTGATTTTTGTGATGAGGCAGGAGAGCCCAGCACTGGGAGTACACAGGCAGCGTAAATTACTCGGGCGGTGAAATAGTCGCCCATTGAAATTGTTATTACAAACTGGGATAGCTTAACACCATCAGCGGGTCATCGTGCCAGCTCCCCATGCAACAGTTCAGTTCTCCTGTCCAGCTTGCCCGCAGTCCGCTACTCTCTGCTGCCCGTCTGCCTGCTGCCCTCTTTTTGTGCCTCTTCTGCCTGTTCCTTGTTCTGTTTTGCCTTTTTCTCCTCATTTTTCTGCCCTCTGCTTTTCCTTTTCTACTCGTTTTTCTACCCTCTGTTTTGCCTCTTTCTGCTGGTTCCTTCCCTCTTTCTGAAGTTTCCTCAAGACTTGGCTTTCGATGGAGACCCCACACCCCAGCAACCAGATACCAGGTCACCACAAATGATGAACGGTAACCACTTTCCTGATAAAACGTTTTGCGGATCTCAGTCACCCTAAAAACGGAGCCTGCCGTTCCTTTCCGAAGCCCGGATGAGACACCGAGAAACAACTCTCCAATATCAATATGGAAAAATCTGGTCTATAACGATTGGGATTCAGAGCAGACCTCAGCATGAATTTCAGATCTAACACAAATGGGGTGTCACTGAAGTGCTTTAGGAATGTTAAATTTAAAGAATAAGGAGTATGTAACATTAAATAAGAAGTCAAGAACTCTCCATAGCCTAAACAGAAATAGCTGGTTTACATTTATTTCACAAAGACAGATTTAGAATTTTGACATGGTTATTTTCCTTTGGATTTATCATTTCATAGTCGTTTCTTACATGCGGCATATGACTTTTTTTTATTTACTAACTATCCACTGAAGACAAGAACCCATAAGAGGGCGTGCACATTATTCCCAATCCTGGCCACTGCACACGGTGCTCACCGTCACTTCCGCCCTGGAGTTCCTTCCTGTTCACGACCCTCGGATCCTGGGCTGAGCTTCAAGGATCAGGACTCCAGAGCCCATGGAAAGCCTGGCAGTGGGCGTAAGGGGCCGATCCAATAAAAACACAGCGCAAATTCTGTCGCAGTGCAAAGGCAAGCGGTGCTTTTAAGCATAGTATGTTAGTGCACCCTCGTGTCCAGCAGCACTGTGATCATGCACCATAACAACAGTGCACATTTATGACACGGACAAGAACAGCACCGGTAAGCGCTAGATTGCTCAGTGGGTTAAGTGCCTGAGTTAGAAGTGCGTGCCACCAAAAGGTCACAGATTTGACTTCCAGGAGGTCCAACTCTGCCCTGAACCTGTCTTGTGTACATCATTATGTCTTACTATATTAAGCCCGAGTAACTCCTAATACTTGACCTGTGACCCTGACCTTTGTCATACTTTCTTTTGCATATTGTCATTTGTGATGATGTAATGCGATTATTAGTTTGTATTTTCACAAGTGTGCTTATGTTTCATTTATAGTATGGCCTTCCTTTTTATAATCTACATGAGACAAATACAATAAATCAGTAAACCATAAAAGTAAGTACACTCCATCCGCGAATTTTCACCCTTCTCGTGCACTTTTTCCTTATGCAAAGAGGGCACATATTTGCTATTGGCAGCATAATTGTGATTTTTGCTACATATTTTCTGCGCTAGATTGGGTCATAAAATAGATCGATGGCATATCGATCTATACATCTGGTGTGTCTGCTACCCTGGGGGTTAGCTGAAGGGAGCTGACTGATCAATAACCTGCCGAGTATCACACAAGACGGGTTTGTACATCCCCATGTGATATGGTTGAAGCAGGGGGCAATGGCCAATGAAAAGAAACTGGCCCATACAGCTGGGATTCAGAACAGACCACAGCATGAATTTCAGATCTAACACAAATGGGATGTCATTCTCTGGGGTGTCATTGGAGTGCTTTAGGAATGTTAAAATGAACGCATCAGGGAGCAGTAACATTAAATAAAAAGTCAAGAACTCTCCAAAGCTGAGCGGAAATAGCTTGCTGAGTGGAGGAAACGAACAGGTGCTCCATGACTCAAGACTGGTGGGTATATCTTTTCATTCTGGGGGCCAAGAGAAATCACAAATCTCATCACATCAGGCTAAAGTAAGTAAACCATCCAGCAGGGGTGAGATGATTATTAACCCTTCCTAGACAATCCACTTTGGGGTGTATACTGTATATATGATCAAGATCTTTATGGCTGGTCTACACCACCAACAGAGTGTCTTTGGTTCAGACTGAATCGTACAGAATCACGTCGCAGAGTTTTTAATGTACAAAATGAGGAGGGGAAGCGCGGTGTACGTAAAGAAGGCGCCACTTCAGAATAACATAGGCACATTTTTGCTACTTTGAAGTTGAGCTCATTTGTGCAGTGGGTATTTTGAGTGATCTATTTTGTGTGTTTACTCCTCAGCGTAAACAATGCGTATATAGCAAGGATCGCATGCACGATAATAGGAAGCCTCCCACTCCCAGGCGAAATAGACATGGGATGCTCTTAGCTGTATCCCATTCCAAGGAGGGCAAAGCTGGTGTCCTTGTGGATACCTCACACCGCGGCCATGCACAGCTTCTCTCAGGCAACCACAGTGATTACAAGCTGGACCAAGACAGGGGAGGCTACCGCCCTTCACTGAATGTCCGCGGGGGCTGAAATAACGTGCTTAAGGGAAACATCCTAAAACTTACCAAACCAGAGTGGGTCACATGTTGCACACACCCTGAAAGCAATAAAGCTTGCCTCTTGCATCACATACAATACGACTAGGTTTATATAAAGTAAGTGACTGCTACATTTAATGGGAATTTAAGATACCTGCTTAAGCACATACAACAGAGTTCCCTTGGATTACAGGCAAGTAACTACCCTCACTTCGCCAGAAAAGGATCCCGTCGGAGCCCAACTGGTGCATTCATAGCAATAAACCAGCAGAAGAATCCCAAGACGGTCATTATAAGCTTCACGGAGGCAAAAGCATACGGGGCCCAAACTGAATTTGGAAGAAACGGATACAGGAAACCCCCTTCCTCACAACTCTAGGTCTACACGCCAAGAAATTAATATGTCACACCAACATTGTTGTTTAGGTGGGACTTCTACTCTAACATCTATTGGTCAAGAGACCGGCTGGTCACAGACTAGTTAACAATCTAATAAGAAGTGCTACATGACAGATCAAAATATGCATTTGTTCTTTAAAATCTTTATCAAGTGACTCGTAGTTAAAATAGGTAGACTTTGTGATGGGGGTCAGAACAGAGATTGCACACTTGAATGAGATTCTGAAAGTGACCAGTCAACCCACAACTGGGAGGTACATACAGTCAGTCTTCTTGGAACACTTCCCTTACTAGGATCCCAAAATGGAGGGTGGCCAGAGGTTGGAATACCAGTTCCAAGGCTAGTAGCGGATTTCAGTCTTCGACTAGCGAGCAGAAGTTCTGATGACGGAGGAAGAGGATTCAGAGCGCCCAATGCATAGTTAGCTCTTGAAAGATGCAAAAGGTTACTCAGGGTACTTATCATATTGAGGCTCGTCCATGCTGGAGTAACAGGAATCATTTCAATCTTTGATGCGAAGTAGTAGCAGTACAGTGACGAGATGGGGGTGGAAGGTGTGTACAAACTGTGTCAAAAGGAAACAGGCAGCCTCAAAATACACTGAACTGCTGGAACCTGTACTTCAGTTTATTCAAATGTGAAAAATGCGTGCATCAGCATGTGGGCACGTTTGTTTAAATATGTACATATTCATGAATGCACAATAACACATTATTACAACACAAATGAAATGTGTGGGCGCAGGGTGAAGCACGGCAAGCGGGAACATGGGATGTTCCGTGCAAGACCAAGATAAAGCTTGTACCAAACCCCAAAGTAGGTCACGGAGCAGTAACAGGGCGCCTAATAGACCGGGCATCAACGTCACAGAGTTTACTAAAAACATATGCTGAATCTCATTAACCTAAAACAACCTAGGAGAACAGAAGGGCCACGCCTCTCCTGAGGCTTGAGCCGGGAGACGGCAGGCTGGCTGGCTGTTTACTCGCGCTAGTTACTTTGCACATTTCCGTTGCTCTGAGGTACTATTGCTGCTATTTTGTTTTAACAACTTTTAAAATTTGGTTTTAATCTGGGGCAGGAATAGTTTTAACTTGCACTTAATTTTACCTGAGTCCCGGGGAGCTATACTTTACTGTAGGGGCGGGGGCTGCCATCTTGGGGGAATCGCGGTCGGCGGTTCAGTCTCTTTGGCCCTGACATCATTTAGACTTACATGACGCAAGCGCGCAGCGGGCGCTGCGAAGGCGCGCCTAAGGCAAGCCCGTCTGCGCTCGGAACGCGCTCTGCGCTAAAACCCCTGGTCGTACAATCATAGGTAAGATACCTTCCCGTATTTACTCTAGCGAGCAGTTATTGGCACTGAATAGGTGCACAAGGACATCTGGCTGTGTTTCTTTCGAGCCTAGTACAGAGTCTGGACCAATAATAAGGTCCTGTACGGTGTGTCAAACAACCCTCCCAGGGTTAGGCATTACATATTTATCCAGGGAGTCTCTGAAGATGGTTTCGAACAAAAAGGCTGATTCCGCACTTAATTGTTTACTGGTAAACGCACGCTCTTTGGTGAAACATAGTGTTGAATGCGCAACCCTAATAGAGGGTAGTAATGTCAAAATAGCTTTTATAACAGAAACATGGACTGATGAGGCGTCTGGCCCAGACCTTGTGAAAGCAACTCCTCCTGGATTTTTATGCTACACTGCAAATAGACCTTTAAAAAAAGGGAGGAGGACTGGCAGTTATTTATCATAGTTCCATCAAAGCTAGTTTCGACACAATGTTTAACTCTTTTTATGAAGCGTTATTCTTCTCGTTTAGCCTTTCTTATCATCACATGTTTAGGGGTATCCTAGTGTACAGACCCCCTGGTCCTAGCAATCCGTTTTTAGCAGAGGTCGGCACACTTTTGGAAGCTGGCTTGAGTCTTGACTCACACACAATATTGGGAGATTTTAACTTTTATTTAGAGGCTGACGCTGATAAAGACACGGTAAACTTTTTAGATTTAATGAATAGTGTCGAGTTAAAACAACTAGTGAAGGGACCTACTCACTTGGCAGGGCACACACTGGATGGGATTTTTTCAAATTCCCCATTCCTTTCTGTTACAAATGTACTGCCTCTATCCTGGTCGGATCATGCGGCCATTATGTTTGAGCTGGCCATCCAGGAAGGCCAGGGTAGGGACCCCTCTTCTAGGAAAAAAAAGGAAATTAGAGCCTGGAATAAGGTAGGAGGGAAAGAATTAATTGAGCTGCTCCTTTCAACGCAGGTTTCTCTGCCCTCGGAGGTGGAGGAAGCTTCCGTTGTGTATACTGCTTGGGTAGAGGACGCCTGCCACATTCTAGCTCCTAAGAAAGTAATTACTCCCAAAAGGACACAGCCCACGGCTCCTTGGTACTCTCAGCAACTAAGGACCCAAAAATTGAAATGTAAACAACTGGAACGGTCCTGGAGGAAGGACTATCATCCAGCTGAAAGAGCTTTATATAAACAAGGCCTCCTATACTATCAACAGATGCTTTTTGAAACTAAACGTGAGTTTTTTGCCGGACAGATTAAATTAGCTAGCAACTCTTCTAAGGAATTATACAAAGTACTTACTAGGCTTGCACATCCACCGCCTGCAACTATCTCTACCAGCCAGGAATTCTGCGAAGAAATTGCTACTTTTTTTCAATCCAAAGTGGAAGCTAGTATACCAGCTGATCGGACTCATGACGCCGAGGTAGGGCCTGGATTAAAATTTAGTATGGATTGTTTTTCTCCAATATCCTACCTAGACACACTCAAGCTTCTTGTATCTGCCAAATCAGGCTAACCCTACGATCCGTGTCCAGTAGCAATTGCAAAATTGGCCTCAGAACCTTTAGCTGGGACTCTTACTCCCCTTTTTAATGCTATGTTTTCTGAAGGACTTTTCCCTAAACTATGGAAAACTGCTTCTGTCCTGCCGCTTTTAAAAAAACCTAGCTTAGATAGTAAAGACCCAAGCAGCTTCCGCCCCATCTCACGCCTCCCTCTGCCCTCCAAACTGGTGGAGAAATACATGAACACTGAATTGAGCTCTTAGCTATGTGAAGCCAAGGTTTTGGACCCCACCCAATTTGGGTTTAGAGAAGGAACTGCCCTTCTTAAATCCACGGAAGAGATTAGGAGAGGGCTGGACCAGGGAGGAAAGGCGGTGTTGATCTTGCTTTACCTCTCCGCTGCCTTCGATACGGTCCATCATGGAGTATTGATGGATCGTTTATGGGATTGCGGAGTCAGGGATAAAGCCTGGTCTCTCCTTAAATCTTTCCTCTCAGACAGATGCCAGACAGTCTCACTAGGTGAGTTTGTTTCCAAACCTTTTTCGCTCCCTTGTGGGGTTCCTCAGGGGTCTTCCTTGAGCCCTACGCTCTTTAATGTCTACGTTTCCTCTTTGGCCCCTTTGATTGAATCCTTCGGCTTCTGCTTAACATCTTACGCCGATGATACCCAAATTGTGATCTCCCTGCAACCAGATCAGGAGAAGGCAACGGGTGAGAGTCTTCATGACTGTATGGGAGCAGTGGGAGGCTGGATGTTGCAAAATTGCTTAAAGTTGAAAGCTGGCAAAACAGAGGTGATACGGTTTGGGAATAACGCTAATCTCTGGACTCCTAGTTGGTGGCCAGAGGCCATGGGGACTCTTCCAGTACCCACCAGAAAAGTCAAGAACCTGGGGGTGGTGCTGGATGAACACCTTGACATGCGTGATCAAGTAAATGCCGTGGTCTCTGCTACTGCCTACATCCTCAGGACCACGAGGAAAATGTTGCCTCTTCTGCCGGCTGACTGCAAGCGTACAGTGGTTACGGCCTTGATTATGTCAAGACTTGACTATTGTAACAGTCTTTACTTAAATATCCATGAGCGCAGTCTACAAAAACTTCAAATGCTCCAGAATTCAGCTGCCAGGCTGCTCACGGGGACCCCGAAATTCGCTTCTATCTCGAGCTCAATAAAAAAACGTCATTGGCTGCCCATAAAAAAGCGAATACTTTTTAAATCCCTTTGTTTAGTTTTTCGAGCGCTTCAGGACACAGGCCTATTTCATCTGAAGCAACAATTCCAGTGGTATGTGCCCAGAAGATCGTTACGCTCATTAGGAGCAAAACTTACTGTAGTACCCACCACAAAGAGAGCTAGATGGGGAGGCAGAAGTTTTTCCGTTGGGGCAGCTAAGGACTGGAATGATCTTCCTTTTAGCCTAAGAAACTGCAAGGATCTATTTGCTTTTAGGAAAGCGCTCAAAACATGGCTGTTTTAATTCTGCTGGCCGGAACCTCAGTTAGGAGGACTGTGGCAAGTGCCAGGACACCTTTGGGTAACCGTGCGCTATATAAGTTTTACTAACATAACATAACATAACGCCCAGAAGAAACAACAAAGCATTGGCAAAGCCAATGCATCTAGTTTTAATGTGCTAATTGATACAATGAGAGGCGTGCATAAAAAAAATATTTTTGCATGCAGCAGCAATTTAAATGTAGATCTATTGGCTTTGCCAAATCAAATTCTAAGTTTTTGTTTTTTTTAGCAGATTTATATAGCGCAAACTCGACCTGAAGTTATTGGAGCTCTTTACATGAGCACCAGTTACGTTACACAAGGACACATTCATTAATTCATTCATCTTTAAACAAATGGGTTACATATTCTTGTACAGGCACAGTGTAGGTGCGCTTTCTTACTCCCCAAGAATGTAAGAGTGATTTTTCAAAAGGACTGCTATTATGCAGATCTCTTGTAGACAAGAATCGAAGTCTCTGCACATGATATATGCATATCCATCCTCAGGGAGTGGGGCAACTCGATGATTGCAGCGCAGTGCTTAATTTGAGCCGGTGCTTTCCTGTGCTCAGCAGTAAATCAACACCGGCGCTTTTCATGCGCACCAGTTAAGGACACGTTCATTCATGGTAGACAGGGGGATGATTAAGTGATTTGCCCAGAATCACAGGATAGGACCCGAGGCTCGAGCTTGATTGTCCAGCTCCGAAATCGCCCATTACACCATGTCCTCTGCCCACTTTCATGGTTAGTGGTTGGTTCTGTTTTTGGTGACTAACAGGAGAAATGGGCTGGTGAAACCTTCCTCCTGACGAGAGGCCCGGCACGTATGTTTTTTTTTTTACAAATTAACCACTGTCGCAGCAGCAAGGGGAAGATGGAGGAAGTAGCAGAGTGGAGACCCTGGCTGCCAAGAGAGAGGAAGACGGACCTTGTGTGTCCTGGTGGTGAGAGGAGAAGAGAGGCAGAGGTTGGGAGGGACCAGTGGCAGACCTTCAGCAAAGGAGAAGAGAGGAGGAAGGATCGGCAAGAGAAGGAGGGGACAAGGGCAGAGAGGAGTGAGATGCACCTAAGATCAGGGGGTGAAGAAGGCAAAGAAGTGCAGTTTCCCGAATCAAAGGTTGAGGACCAAAGTCTCACGCGTCTCAAGGCTTTGGGCAACTCCATTGGGGTCAAGTATCCCAATCTGCAAAGGGAGAATGCAGGATGGTCATATTTAGATCAAGCTCACAGTCAAGTGCTGGTAAAGGCACTAAAAGGCTGCTGTGGTGAAAAATAACCAAGAAAGGGTACAATAATTGTATGTTTGATGAATAAGTGCACTTTTTAAATGTAAAACAGTCCCTGATGCATAGCAAGCACTGCATAGGAGGCAGAATGATACCCCACCCCAAACAGTATGCGGTGAAAGAGTAATATTCACGTGGGTGGGACAGAAAGCACCCCGCTTGTATCTCTCTAACAATTAGTACCAGAACGTTTAAAGCCTGAAAAGAAAACAAGGGCAATAAAAGAAGAGAAGAAGGCAACTTAAATGACCATCGAATTGCGAGTTAAATGCAAACACAAATTTACTAGTATTTTTTATAAATCCCTTAATTGCAGCTCAGCCAATTCATAAGACACTGCATTTTTGTACGAGCATAGAACGCACGCAGAATTGTTGAGATTTATTTTTTCAGGATCACACAATGTGGTCAAACAGAAAAATGAGGACTTCCGGGGTCCTGGTTCTATAGTTAACAATGTAACATCGTAACAGGCGGCCATCGCTCCTTTCTATATAATGAGGTCAGTGGAAGGGTAATGGAGATTTAAGATTCAAGTTAGAGGAGATTAAGGAAAAGCAAAGATGGAACCACCAAGTAGTACAACAAGGGGCGAGGAAAAAGTTGCAGGAGACAAAGTAGGAGTGGTAGCCCTCATAGGAGAGAAGATGAGGGGAGAGCCCCTACGAGAGAAAAAGGAAGACTAAGAGAAGAGCTGCAGAAGGAGAGAGGAGCAGAAGAAGAGTCACAGAAGACAAAAGTAGGATCTAGGAACAGACACAGAGGAGGAAAATGACTAGCTACAAGCTTAAGGAAAATAAGAAGAAGGGGTGAAAGCTGGGAGGTTAAAAAAAAGACACAAGGGAAGAACTACAGAGGAGAAAGGGATACAGCAACTGAAGAGCCCAGGTGTTACAAAATATAAGATCCAGGGAAGCAGAGGAAAAAGGGAGGGATGGCGTATCCCCCCATGAAGAAAAGGAAAGTGAAGTAAGGGAATAGAAATAAAAAAACAAGCCTGGGGGAGGAACACAGAAGATAAACAAAAGGAGAAAAGTAACAGTTATAAGAGAAAAACAAGCTTTCAAAAATGCAAAATGTCTGGTTTCTATTATGAGCCCTCAGTAGGAGATAAAGAATATAGTTTATGATTCAGTGTAATTATGGGATGTGAACTAGGCAATGTCACACAAGCACTCCAATAGAGTCTGACTGATCCATCACACAGCCAATAGAATGAGGTGAGAGGATTACACTCCTTTATGGCAGTGCCAAAACCCCACTACGTAAATGTTAAAGAATTGGCAAAAATAGGTCCTATGCACAGTTGTGTGGTCTCGTAAACTGAAAGCGGGTGACAGGGAAGATTCTCCAGAGAAGATCAGCAATGATACATGTAATACATATGACTTTGTTACAGTGCTACTACGCATGTCTGTGTGTGCCTATGGCCTGGAATAAATACCAAGTATCAGAAGTCGTAGAACATAAAGTGCCCCGGTGGTGCAACAGGCAGGTGCACCGGGTTTGTGTGTCACTGGGGCTTACAGAGGTCGACGCAGACTCTTGTGCACAAGCATGAGCCCAAAGGACGTGTCCTTATTTGCATGGGGGCGTGACCTCATAAAAATGAGTGAACTATTACATTTGTGCCTGCAATGCACGACTACTGGCACAGGAGCAGAGGCAAATAGACCATCAGGAAGCATACTGACTGCCGTGTGCACTCCTTGGGAGGAGTGCACAAGGGCCCCAGGGATCCCACAGGCACCTGCAGACAGGTGCAGTCATTCACTGCTCCCCTTTGAAACACTGGCAGTGATGCTGCCGGCAGTGAACGGTGGCCAGTCCACCTTTGACTAATGCACTGTTCCTAGTGTAGGTTCGCACATGCACTGGGAAAAGCGCATTTACTGTAATAGGCCCCACTGTCCCAGCTGGGCTTAGCGCACCCAGCTGAAGGTGTGTTGTAGTACAGACAAGGGCAGCGTGCCCTAATATGAAATATGGGCCTAGCATTCTGTGGGATTGAGAAATCACACGTTCTAGTGTTTTACTTGTACTGTTGCAGCGCTATAGAAGCGCTGGATGCCCGTCTAGCTGCAGACAGAATATGAAGTTGTGACAGCAGGGCCTGGAGGACACAAAGTGTCTCGGACTTATCTCTGCTTCCCCTAATCTGCAGCAAAGGTACACAGGCACTCAGACCACGCGCACAGCAACCAGGCTAGATTCCCCTTCCACAGCCGATGGCCTATCTTGCCCCATTTGAGGACATTACACAATGGTTTAGGCGTGGCGGCCTCATCAGAACCGAAGCAGTGCGATGCAGGACCTCGCATCTCAGCCCCAAGTACAGCTAGGAACACTTTCCAGCGGGCCAAACTCATTCCATCGCAGTCAGCCTGAATTTGTGACTTTTTCCCAATCCAGCGCAACCAGATAACCACAATTGACATTTTCTTATTTTGGGAACTATTTTCCCTCGAAACTTTAAAATCAATAACTCTGGATATTCATTTATTCAAATTTACTACATTTTTCTAAATTGGTGTGGCATTTTCCTTGTGTTGTATTTTCATGTTATTACTGTTTGTGTGCTGCATAACTACTTTACACATTGCCTTCAAGTTAATAGTGCTTTTGTGCCAAGAAACCAGAGGGTAAACCAGGTTAATTGACTTTTTGTGGTTCACCCAAACAAGGATTGTGTTTAATATTTGAGTGGAGCATCCAACCCTCTCAACTAATAATTCAATTTCTTAAAAAAGGCAATATGACCTGTGTTATAAAGGAAACATAAGCCCTCAGCACCACTTTGTCAGGAACGTTGGAAGAAGGTGGTATACCGGGGTTGAAATGTCACTGGCTGCACCTCTTAAGTAGTGCGCTGAGTCAATCGCAACAAGAAACACTGTCTTGCTGGGGAGCAGCAGCAGAGAACAACTCTGCATGGACTCTTAAGAAGTGCATATCACGAAAGACCAAGTTAAGGTCCCACTGAGGCATTATGAAAGGAGTTAGTGGGCGCTGAAATATCAGTGATTTAAAAGCCCCCCCCCCTCCTTTTTTTTAACAACTTTATTGCGAAGTTGACAAGAGATTACAGGACGCCAGCAAAATGTTTACAATAAAGTGAATCTTCTCAAAACGAGCAGGTGACAGCCCGGTGCATCTTATAGGTCCATTGTTGTCATTGTAGAACGTGATGTCAGTAGGAGTCAGCTGTCCAGCCCACAGGACATATACCACCAACATACACACCAGCAAAACACACTACACACATATACCCCACCAACACACATCATATCGCAACTCACCACTACATTCTACACCATGCCACTGCCCTTACGTCACTGCACTAATCACAACTTACACACAAACTTTACAGTACTGAACACAGCAGCTACATTGCCCTACAACATACCTTAAAAACATTGCCAATATTGCTGATTAAACACATATAAGGTCCAAAAGGCGAGACCTATTGGCTATGCCAATGCTTGTTCTCTTTCCCATCGTCCCACAGCCTTAAACAACAATCTGAGCTGGCAAGGGCAGGCCAAAATCGACAACAGACTACCCCATGGTCAATAATGAATGCCAGGATATGACATCAAAGTGGCAATAAGTGGAAGGATAGGTGCAATTCCACCCTCGTAAGTACCCTCAAAGGATACCTCCTACGCCAACGGGTGTCTAAATTGGGGGAAGAGGAGCTCAACCAGGGCTATCTATTAAGAACACTTCATCAATTTAAGAAGGCGAACAATCAGTCAACATCAACAATAGCAGTACATGAAAATGTCCAAAGTCCCAGGATGATTTGAGAGGCGAATCCCACTATTTGTAGTCGGGGGGAACAGGACTAGGCCTTAACCAGTACCCACAATTTGTTGAAGAGGGAGGGGAGAAAACACAGTACCTTATAAATTAGGTGGCGACCTGGAGTTGGCTTCCGTAATGACGAGATGCAAGGGGGGTGGCCCTGCCCTGCCTCTTACTGGCCCGCCCTTGGCCTGGGCTTTGCCCGGGTGCGGCCCGCATGTGTCCCACGCCACGGAGAGACTGGTGTTTTTGAGCACGTCAGGTGGCCCCTCAATCCTGGGAGAATGAAGACTTGTGGGGTATGGAGTCCCCGGTGTAGCCACAGCGGCAAGGAAATCCGCATTCCACGTCCTGTGCCGCGGAGAGACTGCGGCACTTTTGAGCGTATCTGGTGGCCCCTCCTTCCTGGGAGAATGAAGATTTGTGGTGTCTGGAGTCACCGGTGCAGCTACAGCGGCAAGGAAATCAGCGTTCCACGTCCCACGCAGTGGATAGAGTGTGGTCCTTTTGAGCGCGTCTGGTTGCCCCTCCCTCCAGGGAGAATGAAGACTTGTGGAGTATGGAGTCCCTGGTGCAGCTACAGTGGCAAGGAAATCGACATTCCGCATCCTGCAGCGCAAAGAGACTGTGGCGCTTTTGTGCGCGTCTGGTGGCCCCTCCCTCCTAGAAGAATAAAGACTTGTGAGGTATGGAGTTCAAATTGCAGCTACAGCGCCTGAGGAAATTCGATTTTCAATCTCGCTTGTATTCAGCCAACATTTTTTTTTGTGTTCCACCGCCATTTTGTGTTGCCCTCACTCAGGCAGCACAATGAACGAAGTTTTTCTGCTGATCTTACTGCGACGTGTCAAATAACCTTCTGCCTCTGTTTACGAGACTGATGTCAGGGACTGGCTGAGTCCACAAATCCTCGTCTGGTTTGACTAAACCCTGTCTCAACTGTCTGTCGGTTCACACCATTCTTTCCTGACTTTATCTTATCTTCTGGCCTTCGCCATTCTCTACTTGTATTCTCTCATTTCACAACTGTCCTCCAAAGCATACAAATATGTCCTGCCACCTGCAAGTTTAGTTGTAGACACTACCACTGATTAACTTGTGGGGAGGGGTGACAAAAACAGTTGGAAGAGAGGTTTATTTGGGTTACTTGATATCTTGTTTTCAAACTTTTCTCATTGGTTATATCTTGTTTTCAAACTCTTCTCATTGGATAACCATGTATGCATTGGGAGTGTTCTTGGTGAATCTATGTGCTATAAAAGATTGTGCGCCACGGAGTAAAGTGGCAGTCTCCTAAGAACATACTGAGTGTACTTCTGGGACAACTGTACTTAGCTGCAGCTAACAAACCTGATCTTCTACGCTCAACAGAATGTCCTGTGTCTCTGTTCAACAAAGCAGGTGAACTCAGGAGATTAAGGCGTGCCCTGCGCCGCCAGGCCCATAAGGCCTTGGTTCTTCAATTGGTGTCCTCTGTGAAGCGGCTTCAGAGGTAGCGATTTTGCCTGAGGGTCGTGAGGAACCCTGCAAGCAAATTCTGGAGGAATCGCGAACCACGTCAAGCGACCCCTGTATGTCGAAATGGTCCGAAGATCTTTTTCAGCGCAGTTTCTCCTTCCTGACGCCTGCTGACGACTGCGGCCCTGACTGCCGCCTTGATTTGGCCCCTTTTGGTGATGTATGGTATCGCGAGACGTTAGACGGGCCTCTGTTGGCGTAAGAAGACACTTAGTTAAGTATTGGTGGGTAGCTTCCACTATTTCGTTTTTTTTGTTTTGGGTCTTTGATTCGGCTATTGCAAAAGCCAAAGCCGAGGGGTGAGTACAGATTGTGCTGTGTTATTTGATTTAACCCCTTGATGTTTGTGAACAGTCCAGTGAAATAACGATGCCTGGTCTGAGTAAGTTTAGAAAGTTTTGTTGTTTTGGTTGTGATAGGGATTCCCGGCTGGAGGACTCTTGTCCAATTCCTCCGGTTGGAACTCCCACTTATGAGCTTTATTCTAAACATGGTGTTGGCCCCATTGCCTTTAATGAGGCATCGATCCGATACACAAAGAACGATGGTGTTCTACAGTGGCCACAGAATGGTAGCTTTGAGCCTGACATATTAGATAATTTGGAAGCAATTTTGTTTAAAAGAAAAGCCCGGCCGGCAATGTTTGACTCTTTCCGCCTCTGGCGTAAGGAAGCCAAACAGAGAGAAATTAAACAGGCAAAACAAGATAAGAAAACACAAAGTATGACGATTATACAGGCTGCCCAGCAGTTTAAAGATAATGAGATTAATCATGAAATTGAAATTTCAGAGAGACAGCATCGTATGGCGATAGATAAATACTATCCGGTGTTGCCTATTTCCCCTTCTGATAAAAGTAAGAATCCGGAGGAAGACCCTTTGATGTCTCACTTATTGAGATTGCCTCCTCCCTATGTACAAGGTGCTAATGCACCCCCGTTGTTACAACCAGTTCAGCCATTAGTTGCGCCTCCGCCTGCTCCGGCTCTTCCGCATTTGTCCCTTCCGGTAGTGCTACCCCCACCTCTTCCGCCACCGACTTCTTTGCCTCCGTTTCCTGAACATCAATCTCCTTTGCCTTCAGCTCCCCTTATAACTGTTAATTCTTCTGTTAGTTCACCTAATACCTTGTCCCCTGTTCTTATGTCTAATTCTCCTACTGTGCGCAAACGAATCACAGATACTGTCTCTGGGTTTCTGTCTCCTTTCTTTGAGACTTTGAATATGTCTCCGGCTTTTTCTCGAAGACAGTCTCGTAGTCAACTCTCAGGTTCCGACGAACGGGTGGTATTGGACTCTCTCGCTCACAAATGGATCGAGAAGGGTCCCCAGTATAGTGTGAAAGATATCATGACCGCCTTTCATCAGTGGGAGGCGCCCACGCAGAGATATGTATTTAATGTTATGTGTGACACTCTCGCTAAAGAATGGGAGG
Source organism: Triturus cristatus (assembly GCF_964204655.1). Taxonomy (NCBI): domain Eukaryota; kingdom Metazoa; phylum Chordata; class Amphibia; order Caudata; family Salamandridae; genus Triturus; species Triturus cristatus. The sequence goes on along the minus strand of NC_140594.1, from coordinate 1,953,535 downwards.
ATATGGATTTGGGTTTACTTCCTCAGGGTTTGTTAGATGTTCAGGCTAATTTCGATAAGGGACTCACTGTGGGTTCTAAGGTTGAGGATGCCGTAAGGACTCTTGTCACTTTTAGGTCCTTATTTCCCTCACAGACTTTTTTTGATTCCGATCCTGCTGTTAGGCTGACATCCAAACATTATCCCATGAGAGAGGTTCCTCCAGTGTGGAGAGAAGCGGTTGCACAAGCAGGTGCTAATCCAGCTGTTCCCGCGCACTTCCAGCATATATGGGTACATGTCCCCTGGTAGAGATCTGAAGTTTGGGCTCTTAAACAGTCTCTACCGGATCCCCGTAAAAACCCTGCTGGCTACTATAAGGAGTTGTCCCAGACTGTTGATGCCTGTATTATGAATTTAGCCGATATTGATATGTTGATGGGAAATGTAGTCCCACAAGCATTATGGGCTCGGATTCGTAGAGAGGATCACGCCCAAGCATTGGGTGGCGATTGGGCTGCTATAACTGCCACGGATGCAGCCCAAGTGGGTGGTGCTAAGCCTGATGTTTTGATTTCAGAACTCCCTGGTAGGATTATTACTTTAATGAAAACGATGATGCCCGCCTTGCGAGTTAATTGGGATAAATTAGCTGCGTGTAAGCAGAAGAAATATGAGAGTGTCTCTGATTTCTTCACTCGTTTTGAGGAGACGTTTATTGATCACAGTGGTCAGGATATGACTACGGAGGGTGGACAGCGATTATTTGTAGATAAATTCGTATTTAATTTGCTTCCCGAACTGTCACATAAGTTGAAAGACTCCGAGAGTTCATGGGCTGTTTCTTCTTCTGCCCAGATATTGGCTACTGCTCAATATTATGAGGACAGGGATAAAGAGGAGAAAGATAAGCAAGAGAAGAAGACGAAAGAATTAAAAATGAAGGTTCTTCTGCAACAAGCTTATCCTCCTCGTTATACTCAGCGCCAGTTTCAACAGCCTCCACAGTTTCAGAGGGTGTATCAAAAGCCTGAGCCCTTTATTCCACGACCTTTATTAGGTCCTAACCAATGTGCCTATTGTAGAGAGGAAGGTCATTTTAAGAATAGCTGCCCGGTTTTATTGCAACGTAAGGGAGAACTATCTGCTCCACGAGGCCTTGGTGGTTTCCAGATAATATACAGGGGTAGAGGTCGAGGTGTGATGCCTCAAGAACAGCGTTCCTTACCCCTTCCGAATTCTACGAACTACTTCGATCAGCAGAATACTCAGTCTACACATTATTACAATGATGATTATCATGTTGAAGGTGAAAATGAAAGCCTTCACGCTAACTAGGACAGCCATAGACAAAGTGAGGGAGTTGTATCGATTCCAGTAAATCAGGATGGGCCTTATGTCAATGTCACTACAATGGGTGTTTCAGAGCCATTTCTTTTAGATACTGGTGCGATGAGAAGTTCTATCATTCACTCTAAACTCCCTGGGGCACCTTTGTCTGGCTTAACAAATGTATCGGTAGGATTCTCTGGCGCCCCAGTTCGTAACCCGGTCTCCTGTCCTTTGCCTATTTCAATTGGCCCTTATGATATGGAAGCTCCTCTTCTTTTAACGACTGGTTGCGGCGAGAATCTGTTGGGTTTGGATCTATTGAAAAGAATGCATGCAACGATATATTGTTCTCCTTCTGGTGTGCATCTTACTTTAGGGCAGAAATTGACTTCTTCAATGTATTTGTCTAAAGATCAATTCCCACCTGAATTGCTCTCTTCCTGCAACGCTCTGGACTACGGGTCCAAATGATGTTGGTTGTCTTGAGATCCCGCCTTATGTTGTTACTCTCAAGCCCAATGCTAAATTGCCACGCATTCCTCAATACAGAATTTCCAATGAAGGTGAAAGAGCGCTTTTGGATATCATTTATGATTTGGTTCAGAAGGGTGTGATTGAGGAAACGAGAGGAAATGTATGTAATAGTCCTATTCTTCCTGTTCTTAAACGCACTGATCCTTCTAAGCCTCCTGTTTATCGTTTTGTGATTGATCTTCGGGAGGTCAATAAAATTGTTGTACCACAGTTTCCTGTTGTTCCAGATTTCACTGCCCTGTTAACTATGATACCTGCCTCAGCGGCTTGGTTTTCTGTTATTGATCTGAAAAATGCTTTCTTCAGCATTCCCATTGCCAAAGAGAGTAGGGATATTTTTGGTTTCTCTCTAGGAGGCCGAAGTTTCAGGTTCAAGCACGCACCCCAAGGCTAATGTGAAAGCCCCTCCATTTATAGTCAAGCTCTGAAATGTCAGCTTGATGCTTTTCCTTTGCCCCCAGGTGCTACTCTTGTTCAATATATGGATGATTTGTTGATTGCTGCTGATTCAGAGGATGTCTGCAAGAATGTGACTGTTGCGCTGTTGCGTCACTTGTCTGATCTTAATCATAAGGTTTTGCCTTCTAAACTACAATATGTCCACCTAGAGGTTACCTATTTGGGTCATCTCTTATCAAAGGAGGGAAGGCGATTAACCCCAGAACGTATTCAAGCAATTGCACAAATGTCTGTCCCATCCACACAAAGAGAGGTGCGTGCTTTTCTGGGCATTACCTCTTATTGTAGACAATGGATTCCAAACTTCTCCTTGTTGGCCAAACCTTTGTTGGCACTCACTTTGAAAGACACACCCCAACCCCTTCCGTGGACTGACGAATGTCAGAAAAGTTTTTCTGATTTACAACTTGGGAAATGTACTAAGTGATCTAGTGCTTAGATTTGCTAATTTTACTGTGTTAGGAGATCTAAACCTGCATCTTGATTCTCCTTCAGCTCCTGGAGTTGACTGCTTTATGGAGATCATTAATGTCCTGGGACTTACTCTCTTGACCCATGAAAGCACACATTCAGGAGGTCACCTCTTGGACTGTATTTGCTCTAACTTCACTAGACTTGTTGTAAAATCACCTTGTCCCCAGATCTGGTCTGACCATTTTTTTATACCTTTTTTTATACCTTTTCATATTTCATTAAATTACAAAAATATGATACCTAATACCAACAATAAACTCACTTCCAAGGTTATATGTAAACCCAATTGGAAGAAATTATCCAATAGACCTGATGTGATTGAATCTCTCACATCTAGTGCACCTAGGACAACAGGGAATACAACCGGAGACAATCAAGGTTTCTGCGATTGGTTAACCAAGGCAGGTCACCAATTAGATCCTATCAGGTCTCAGACCTCAAGCTCTAATACTAGAACAACAAAGAGGAGAGCCCCTTGGTTCTCATCTGCTTTGCGATTAGAACTGGAACGGAGATGGCGCAGGCTATATGAAGCCTCTGCTCGTGACAACTACAAAAAAGCAAGAAGAATCTATCATGCTAGCATAAAGTCAGCTAAGAAAGCCCACTTTCTTCAGGCCATTTCTATGGCAGCTCAAGGTAAAAAAGAAAAAGAAATTTTTAAAATAGTTAAGGACTTTACCAATCCTTCAGTCCTCCTGCAGGAAATCCCTCCATCTCAGAAACTCTGTGATGAAATCTCAGTGTACTTTGAAAATAAGATTCTTGACATTGTTAGGACCTTCCCCCAAACATCGTCCATTTTAGAAATCACTGAAAACACAGAGAGCAAGAAAAGTGTAACCATTCTGGAAACATTTTCTTACGTTCCGCTGGAAGATTCTCTAAAGGCCATTCTTGCCTGTAAATCGGGCTCTCCTTTTGATTCCTGCCCTCCATCAGTCTTACAGACCTTAGCTACAGTAATGAATCCCATTATCAACGGGATCATTAATTCATCTCTAGCCACAGCGGATGTTCCAAACGATTGGAAACTTGCTGCTCTTAAGCCTCTTCATAAAAAGGCACTAGCTGACCCGACCACCCTCTCCAACTTACGGCCAATATCCCTGCTCCCTGCTTTATCCAAAATGACTGAGAAGTTCGTGAATTACCAATTCACGAGTTTCTTGGAAGAAAATAATATTCTGCATCCTAATCAGTCAGGGTTTCGGTCTAATCACTCTACCAAATCTGCCCTGCCGTTTACAGCAGAGACCCTTCGGATGGCTTTGGACCAGGGCAAGAAAGCTGTATTAATCCTACTCAACCTGTCGGCAGCCTTCGATACGGTTTCTCATAACATCCTTCTGAACTGTCTGGCTGCCGCAGGAGTAGGTGGGGTGGTTCTGGCTTGGCTAAAAAATGTCCTCACAAATAGACGACAAATTACAGTGCTAGGTGATTTTCAATCGGAGGCCAGGCCCCTTAGCTCTGGAGTTCCCCAGGGTTCAAGCCCGAGTCCTCTGCTTTTTAACTTGTATATGGTCCCCCTGATGAAACTAATCACAAGCTTCCAGATTAGTAGTATCTCGTATGCTGATGATACTCAGCTTATTTTAGTACTGGATAGTGACCAATCAGATATCGAGGAAAATCTCAGACAGTGCCTAGCAGCTACTTTTCACTGGATGACGGACAATCACCTTAAATGCAATGCTGGCAAAACCGAAATTATTCCCTTTGGAAAACAAAATCTGTTCTCTCCAACAACTTGCTGGCCCGATGATACAGAGGCTCCCCCTATGACCATCACCTCTGCTCGAAACTTGGGCATTAGGTTCGATTGCCAGTTATCCTTCAAACAACAAGCGCTGACTGTAGCGGGCTCATGCTTTTGCATAATAAAAACTTTAAGGAAGTTTTTCGACCTTCTGCCCTTGCCAGCTAGGAAGACAGTCGCAGTTGCCCTGATTTCCTCCAGGCTGGACTATTGTAATAGTCTATACGCTGGAGCCAACAAATCAGTACTACGTAGACTACAAATAGTCCAGCATGCTGCGGCTCGTTTAGTACTACGCTGGCCTCGCAAATCATCAGCATCAGCGGCATTGAATACGCTTCATTGGCTTCCTATCAGTAAAAGGATTCTTTTTAAGATCCTTCTACTTACTTTTAGGGCCTTCCATCAACGAGGTCCTAAATATCTGTGTAATGGCTTTAAACGCTACCACCCGACACGCTGTCTGAGATCTTCAGGACTGAATCTGCTTACTATCCCTAAATTCAGGCTAGCCACTAAAGGTGGCAAATCTCTTTTTGTCTTGGGCGCTAAAGCCTGGAATAATCTTCCTTCTTCCATTCGATCCTTGTCTCAGGAGACTCAGTTTAGAAAGGCTCTGAAGACATGGATTTTTTCTCTTACTGATGCAGCCTGCTTAGCAATGGTGTAGTTATTGGTGTTAGCGTGAAATTTGTCTGCCTCCCCCAACCATTCCATCTGGTTGACTTAGCGCCAAGATACTCCTTGGAGTGGTAGCCGCGCTTTATAAATTCACCCTTACATTACATTACATTACATTACTGCTCTGTGTTCTGCTCCTGTGTTGGGTACTCCAGATTACAGTAAACCCTTCACGCACTATGTCCATGAAAGAGAGGGTTGTGTGTTGTCAGTCCTAACACAACGATTTGGAGACAAACAGCGGCCATGTGCCTATTTTTCAGCTACGTTAGACCCAGTAGCCAAGGCATTGCCTAGTTGTCTTAAAGCTACAGCAGCAGCAGCGATTTCTATTCGTCAGTCTGCTGGAGTGGTGCTAGATAATACTCTCATTGTTATGGTACCACATGCAGTGGATACCTTGCTAAATAGGACGAAAACACAACATCTTACAAGTGCTCGATTGTCTGGATATGAGCTGATGCTCTTGGCTAGTCATGTGCACATCAAACGATGTAATATTTTAAATCCAGCCACACTGTTACCTCTTCCAGAAGAGAAAGATATTCGGAAACAAGATGATTGTTTTCTCCATACTGAGGAGGAGACAAAAGGCAGGATTGATTTGAAAGATACGTCATTAGTGGATCCAGATGGGATCCTATGGGTGGATGGGTCTTGTTTCAAACTCCCAAATGGTGAGACAACTTCAGCTTATGCTGTTACCACCTTGTATACAATCGTGGAGACAGCACGCATCAGACATAATTCAGCTCAGGCAGCTGAACTGATAGCTTTGACCAGAGCGTGTGTGTTATCTAAAGGAAAGAGAGTGAATGTGTATACCGACAGCCAGTATGCGTTCGGTGTGGCGCATAGCTTCGGTCGTTTGTGGAAGGAAAGAGGATTCCTTACCTCCCACGGTACTAAAATACAGCATGGTCAATTGGTAACTGATCTTCTTGAGTCACTAGTTTTGCCTACCCAGATAGCAATTGTGAAATGTAGTGCGCATAAGAAGATTACTGATGATGTTGGTCGCGGAAATGCTTTTGCGGATGAGGTAGCAAAAAGGAGAGCCAGAGATGCTACAAGTCGCATGTATGTTGCGGGCCCTGCGAATTGGGTCAGGGAAAGAGGGATGTGTGAGGACACAATAGAAAGTGTGAGATCGATTCAGGGAGATGCTACAGAGAAAGAGTTGAGAAAGTGGAAAGAGAGTACAGGAATGTTAGACGCAACAGGATGTTGGATAGAATTGTCAGAACACCAGCGTTGGCTGTTACCAGACGCCTACGTACTGCCTGTAGTTACTATGGCGCATGGTCCAGCCCACATCAGTGCAAAAGGAATATGTAAACTTCTGGCTCCAGTGTGGCTGAACGAAGGGATTCCAAAATGTGGTGAAGCATTGTATCATTTGCTTGATGTACAATCCGGGAAAGGGAACCCCAACTCCGGCAGGTCATTTTGCTCCCCCAACATATCCTTTTGAGGTGTTGAAAATCAACTACATTCACATGGATCGATGTCACAATCTTAAATGTGTTCTGGTAGTGGTATGTGCCTTTTCCAGATGGATAGAGGCTTACCCCCTGAAAGACAACACTGCTTTGTCCACTGCCAAGGTTCTTCTAAAAGAGTTCTTCCCTAGGTTTGGTTTGCTGCGCATTGTCTGGAGTGACAATGGAAGTGAATTTGTAGGCCAAATTATGCAAAAGGTGTGTACCGGTCTTGGTATAAGGCAGAAGTTTCATGCAGCAAATCATCCTCAGTCCGCGGGTTTGGTAGAGTGCTATAACGGCACTCTCAAACATAAGCTTGCAAAAGTACAAGCCAGCACAGGTCTTAATTGGCCTGATGCTTTACCTTTGGCTCTCCTGTCCACTAGAACAGCTGTACATTCTCGTTTGGGACTCAGCCCATACGAGATTGTTTTTGGGCGCCCAGCTAATGTATGGGGAGTCCCTCGCCCTAGAAAGTATTCTGATATACAGTTTCCAATGCTGATTGACTATTTACATGACCTCACCACTAAAGAATTTGGAACCTCGCTGGAAGGCGCCTCGACAAGTTCTTCTGACAACTCGCACAGCAGTAAAAGTCGAAGGGAAAAAGAACTGGATCCACGGCGTGCACTGCAAGAAAGTGCCCTTGCCCCTGCCTTTTGATCAGTGGGTTCGTAAGGGTATAGGTGATTCTGAAGGAGAAAAAGTCCCCCGATTCATACCTTTCAGTAGTGCACACCTGGATGGAATTCGATCGGAGAAAGAAGATGACGACATTCTACAAGAAGCTGTACCTTCCCATCTCGGATTAAACACTACAGAGCCACAGACCATATTTCAAGACCAAACTGTACCAACAAGGACTAGATACAATTTAAGACCTAGATTGTTCAAGGACACCTGAGATTTCCATCTCTTCTGCTACATTTATCATCTGTCCAGGTTGCAGGGTCACGGTAGGAGTCTTGGTTTGTGACCTGTATAATGGCTAGGCCCCCAGGACTTGCAGTGTCATAGGACGGCTAATAATCACAGCCAAGTGAGTAAGGAAGATTGCCGTGAGCAACAATTTTAGAGGATGGATGTTAAATTAGGAAAGAAGGATAATAAGGAAGAGATGAGAAAGAAATATTGTAAAATATTGTACAGTCGATGTGGCGTAACATTGTGTGTTTCTATATTTTTGTGTATCTTATTGGCTTGTGTAGGTTGGGTTATTGATGCTATGCAGCAAAAAGTTGTCCCTAATTCTATCTCCTTGCCTCTTCATTCTATTATCTCCCCACATCAATTATATACACTTCCCCAACATGAACTAATCAGGAGAACAGAATATTTTAATAACTCATTTATCCAATTGTTGCACCAACACCAATTGGTAGTCAACACAACCGACTGTTGGGTGTGTGGACTTATGCCTCATACCACAGATAAAGGGATGCCATATTTAGTCCTTCCATTTTCTTATGAAGGTTCCACTTGGGCCTATTTTGTAATATTCTCAAATGCATATCAGAGCCGATTTAGACGTCCAGTGGTTCCTATGGTAGTAAGCCAGATTTTAGTCATAATTCTCTGATAAAGGTAATGGTGGCTATGACTAAAATTGTGGAGAATAATAAGGTTCCTGTTGACGAGAGACAAACATATACTAATTGGAACGTGACTCGTTACATTACTAGCCTTACAGATAAAACTAAACAGGGAAAATCTCCACCAATTTGGACTGTCCCTCATCAAGGTAATTTCTGTTTACAAATGAATGGCCAGACTACTGACACTGGACAAAGAAAAAGCTTTTGTTCCCATACATACATCTACACGTCTCAGAATTCACCGCCGTTAGTGCCATCCCAGGGCACATATTTTGTCTGCCACAATAGAGCTTACACGTGGCTACCAACGGATTTTTCAGGAACATGCTATATAGCTTTTCTTCTCCCTCCTACATACACTGCTACTTCAGGCCATCATAGAAACAGATATAGCAGAGGGATTATTGATTCTAAAGACACGGCAGGACAAGAGGGAAGTGATTTCCTCAAAGGATTTCTTCCTTTTTGGGGCCCAATGGCCAACAGCAGAAACATGAGACAGCTGGTTCATGTTGTTGAGACTACCATAGATGTCACTGTGGGAGCCTTGAGTAATCTCACAGCTGAACTTCAGGCGGATCGTCTCATGACTTTGCAGAACCGGATTGCACTACTGTCAGGGCTCCTAGGGGCGCTTGGACAATAGCGGGTACAGTGTTGGGCAGAAGTTATGGGTCAGGAAGAAGAATGCGGGCCAGAGGCAATGGCTGGACCAGGCTGAATCAGAAATGGAACCGAAGAAAGGCCGCCGCTTTCTAATCAACGCAGCGGTCTAGTTTATTTATTCCCCACAGGTGTTCAGAGGCAGCTTGAGGCGCGCGCGCTGGAGCCAACGCGCACTTCACTGAGGAAGTTTCAGAGCACGCAGGTTAATTCTTAGGCTCCTCAGATTTAGTCAGAGAGCAACCTCGTCGGGTTTCGCCCGGTATCTCGTCCGCTACCTCCGTCGGAAGTAGTCAGAAGCAGTCTAAGTTCGTAGCAAGGTTGAGAAGGAGAAGTTGCTGAGGTAACAGTTTGTGGCGCCTCTTCCCAATTTCTCGGCTTCAGCTGGTGAAAGCAACTCGTCGATGGATACCTAGCGCTACCAGAACCTGAAGGAAGAAAGAAGTCATAAGCTAAGTCACACAGAAAATTATAGAATTACTCTGAATGAAATGTAAAATAAAATGTTGTATATAGTTAGAGACAAGACAGTACTTACCAGAAAAAATCTAGATTAATGGCAAAATCCTGCTAAGAAGGAAAAGGTCGTCAAAAGGGAATTCCAGAACAGTTAAGAAAAGTCGTTAGAAAATAGATACTATTAAGAAGAGTCCTTACAAGTTAAAGGCATACACACTCAAGTAAGTGAATTAGATTACCTAAAGTGTAAGAGAGTTTCAAGGGGTAAATAGGAAATAAATACATTAAGCGATATCTTGCTGACAGGTAAATTCCAGAGGTGCCTTTTCAAGAAAAAGAAAGAACAGAAAGAGAGATAGAAACAAGAATGATAGAAGAGGGGCACAGTACTTGGAGCTAAGGGTAGGTAAAGAACAAGGGAGCGGAATAGAATATAAAGTTCAGCTAAGTGTAAGAAATAATAACTTAATGCTTGGTTTCTAGATTCTCTCAGTTGACACGCAGTCTGCAGATAGAACGAAGAAGTAGACGAAAGAGAGAAGACAAGCTTCAGGACCAGTCTCTTCTTGTTTATTATTTTATCCACTCCCCCTTCCCCCTTGGGGGTAGATTTGTGGGTCTAGAAATTAAACTGGACTGCAGAAATATCCTTGAAGGGGAGTTGGGAATCAGCGTCTCTGTTCCTGTGCAAGATACTGAAAGAATACTCTTAAACCCTTGACAGAGTGAAGTGCCCACGTTTAAAAACTTGCACCTGAGCAGAGATGGCTGAAGGAATAAATTTGCAAACCTTAGGAACAGTTTTAGAGACAATACAGAAGGAGTTGGTGGCAGTAAGGGAGGAAAATCAGAGTCTTAGACAGGAGGTGGTCAACTCTAGGAAGGAGACAGCAGAAGTAGCTCAGAGGTTAAGACAGCCATTTAGTACAGGACGAGAAACCGGAGACCCTCCTATAGAAGGTCCAAGTAGAATAGCAACACAAGTAATTCATTCTCTGTCCCCAGTCATACCGTTAGCTTCCCCAGAGCGATTCAACGGAGACCCACAAAAAGCACAGATATTCATCACTCAGTGCTCACTACACGTCATGTGCGGCCCTTCGATTTTCCCAGATGCACAGTCAAGAGTAGCCTTCGTGTTGTCATACTTAAGCGGAGACGCGGCGTCCTGGTCAATGCCCTTGGTCTCCCGTGATGAACCCCTACTGCATAATTACGAAGCATTCAAACAAGAATTTCTTCGGATCTTTGACAGACGGAGAATCTCTCAAGCGGTAGATAACGAATTACTTGACTTAAGACAAGGAAACCGAGATCTCGTGGCATACTTGGCACAATTTAACAAACTAGTGGTGGAGACTGACTGGCCAGAGAGTAAAAGAGCAGCAGTCTTCTATAGAGGGCTAAAAGACGAACTCAAAGATGTGTTGGCGCAAATTCCAAATCGACCCACCCAAATCTCAGAGCTGGTAGATCTGGTCTTAGAAATAGACTTCCGCCAAGGAGAGAGAAAAGGAGAAAAGAGAAGAGATTTTAAACCAATAGTTCCAAGATTTGACAGGGCTCGGTCAGAAGGAGTCAAGTTTGCGGACGGACAAGTGGTGTCAGAACCGATGCAAATAGGAACTATAAGGGGTCCTTTGACCAAGGAGGAGAAAGAAAAGAGAAGGACAGGCAATTTATGCATGTACTGCGGCTCCAGTGGACATTTCGTTAGGGGGTGTCCAAAGAAACCAAAGACTTCTTTCAAGCCGAAGGAAAACTTGCAGCACCACCAGTAGCGGGAGTTGGACCGGTGGATGCTAATCAAAAATCAACTCCAACTGAACATCAAGTAGCAAATACCCTGCAGTCATCGGCCCCACACTTGATTTTGTCAATGATAATTAAGTTTCGGCAAGTAACATTGACCGAGGTTTCAGTAATGATAGATTCCGGAGCTACTTGAAACTTTTGCGACTTAAATTTGCAACCAAGGTAGGGTTACGAGCAATATTGAAATCTAGGAGCGAACCCGTCCGGGCGGTGGACGGAACGAATCTTTCCTCCGGACCCATAGTGAGCCATACAGAGCAAGTACAACTGATTTCCAGTGACGGACACCAAGAAGTGATCCAATTCAATTTACTTGACGCACCCCAGTTTCAACTCATCTTAGGCCTACCCTGGCTTACTGAACACAACCCAACAATTAATTGGAGCTCCAGGACAATAGTAATGGATTCAGAGTATTGTAAGAAGAATTGTTTTGAAGCAAAAGAAAAAAACAATGGGTGTAATCCAGCTCATTCTTTGTGTATGACTGCAGAATCTGTTTGCGTCATCAATTCTCAAGAAATTCCACAAGAGTATCGAGATTTTGAGGATGTGTTCAATGAAACGGAAGCAGAACAATTGCCACCACATCGGGTGTATGATTGTAAGATAGACCTGGAACCGGGCTCAAATCTGCCTTGCAGTTGAGTTTATGCCTTAACAGAAAAAGAACATCGTCATTTAAAAGAATACTTAGACAAATATCTGGCAAATGGTTTCATCAGGCCATCGCAATCTCCAGTGTCTTCGCCTCTATTCTTCGTGCCGAAGAAGGAAGGTGATTTGAGAACTTGTATCGATTATCGCGCAATTAACAGAATCACCAAGAAAAATCGGTACCCGCTTCCACTTATTTCCGTCCTTTTGGATCAGGTGAAAGGAGCACAGATATATACGAAACTCGACCTTAGAGGGGCTTACCATCTTGTCCGAATGCGAGAAGGAGATGAATGGAAGACAGCTTTCAGAACAAGATTTGGGCTATTTGAATACCAAGTTATGCCGTATGGTCTCTGCAACGCTCCAGCAGCTTTCCAACATTTTATTACTGACATCCTCCATGAATACATTGATCAGTGTGCAATAGTCTACATTGACGATATTCTGATTTATTCATCCGACAAGAATAAGCATCGAGGAGAAGTGAGAGGCGTTTTACAGAAGCTCCGAGAAAATAAGCTGTTTGTGAAACTAGAAAAATGTGTGTTCAACGTTTCCCAGGTGGAGTTTTTGGGCTTTGTCCTTTCACCAACCGGAATAAACATGGACGAACGGAAAATCAAGGCAGTGGTCGACTGGAAGTCCCCCGAAAGTGTTAAGGAGGTTCAGAGCTTTATAGGGTTCGCAAATTTCTACAGAAGGTTCATAAGTGAATTCTCACGGAAAATACTTCCTCTAACAAAACTACTCAGGAAGGGAGTTCGCTTTGATTGGACAGAAGAAACCGAAGAAGCTTTTAAATCTCTGAAGAAAGACTTTACCACTGCTCCAATACTTTTACATGCAGATCCCTCGGAACCATTTTATGTTGAGACTGATGCCTCCGATTTAGCAGTTGGGGGAGTGCTATCTCAACGACACAAGGAAACAGGTCAGCTGCATCCAGTAGCTTACAGATCGAGAAAACTAACGCCAGCTGAAGTAAATTACACTATAACAGAAAAAGAGTTACTGGCCATTAAAGACGCCTTTAAAGAGTGGCGACACTACCTCATGGGAGCTCAGCATATCGTGACAGTTTTCACGGACCATCGAAATTTAAAATTTCTAAAATCAGCTAAGACACTAACAACAAGACAACTTAGATGGTCATTGTACTTTGCCGATTATGACTTTGTAATCACCTACAGACCTGGGGCACAGAATGGGAAAGCAGATGCCTTGTCCAGACTAGGAACCAATAACCAAAAAAGTAACACGGAAAATCAAGCCATAATTCCAAGTACCAGAATCATAGGCGCCACCACCTCAACTGACCTGAAGAAACAAATAATCGAAATCATGAGTCCAGAAGAAATGCAAGGTTGGGCCGAAGAGGGCGCTGGAAGGGAAATCCAACATCAGTTGCCATATTTTAAAGGAGCTTTGTATTTGCCTACCAAAGAGTTACAAGATCAAGCGCTGTACGAGTGCCATGATGCTCTTTTAGCTGGGCACAAAGGAGAAGCTAAAACCGAAGAATTAATTAAAAGACTTTATTGGTGGCCTCAAATGACCAGGGACGTGGAGCAGTATGTCAAGACCTGTGAAATCTGTGCTCAGGGAAAATCAGAACGGCAGGCTCCTAAGGGATTGTTACAACCTTTGCCTACACCACCCTTTCCATGGCATACAGTTACGTTAGACCTCATTGTAGATTTACCCCTTAGTCAAGGGTACAACACCATCCTAGTGGTGGTGGACACATTTTCTAAAATGGCACATTTTAGGGCTCTAAAAGGGGTTCCCACAGCTAAGCAACTTGCCAGACACTTCAGTACACAAATTGTGAAGATTCACGGAATTCCGAAGATTGTCATTTCAGATAGGGGTACACAGTTCGTATCCCATTTTTGGAAGGCTTTTCTGGAAGGTCTGGGAATCGAAGCTAGGTATTCAACCAGTTATCACCCAGAGACAGATGGGCAAACAGAGAGGGTGAACCAAGAATTAGAGCAGTACCTAAGGTTGTATCTTTTGAAACAAGATGGAGAGTGGGCAGATTATTTATGGGCAGCTGAGTTTGCACACAACAATGCCAGGAATGTTTCCACAGGCTATTCCCCATTTTACTTGAACTATGGCCGACACCCAAATTTCACCATAGGGCAGACTGATGTTCTAGTCCCAGCAGTGAAAGACCTAGTATCTCATTTGAAACAAGTCCATCAGACGGTCATACAAAACTTAGAACAGGCTAAGAAAAAATACAAGACCTATGCAGATAAAAAAAGACGAGAGGGTCCCCCCTTAGAGGCAGGAGATTGTGTTTGGTTAAGTACAAAGAACCTAAGGTTAAAAGGTAACAGGAAATTTCAACCAAGATTCATAGGGCCCTATCGAATAGAAGAAAAGATGTCTCCGGTTACTTATCGGTTGAAACTACCCACCAAATTGAAGGTTCATCCAGTGTTTCACGTATCATTGTTGAAAAAGGCACCACTAGAACTGCGAAAAAACAGAATTTGAAGTCAAGAAGATTTTAGACTCGAAGGAGGTAAAGGGCAAATTGTACTACTTGGTGGACTGGAAGGGCTATGGGCCAGAGGAGCGATCTTGGGAATTGGAGTCCAATGTGCATGCTCCGAGATTAGTAAAATCCTTTCATCAAAGATTTCCTACAAAGCCACGATTGAGAGGACCTCCTTTGTTGGGGGGTACTGTCAGGGCTCCTAGGGGCGCTTGGACAATAGCGGGTACAGTGTTGGGCAGAAGTTATGGGTCAGGAAGAAGAATGCGGGCCAGAGGCAATGGCTGGACCAGGCTGAATCAGAAATGGAACCGAAGAAAGGCCGCCGCTTTCTAATCAACGCAGCGGTCTAGTTTATTTATTCCCCACAGGTGTTCAGAGGCAGCTTGAGGCGCGCGCGCTGGAGCCAACGCGCACTTTACTGAGGAAGTTTCAGAGCACGCAGGTTAATTCTTAGGCTCCTCAGATTTAGTCAGAGAGCAACCTCGTCGGGTTTCGCCCGGTATCTCGTCCGCTACCTCCGTCGGAAGTAGTCAGAAGCAGTCTAAGTTCGTAGCAAGGTTGAGAAGGAGAAGTTGCTGAGGTAACAGTTTGTGGCGCCTCTTCCCAATTTCTCAGCTTCAGCTGGTGAAAGCAACTCGTCGATGGATACCTAGCGCTACCAGAACCTGAAGGAAGAAAGAAGTCATAAGCTAAGTCACACAGAAAATTATAGAATTACTCTGAATGAAATGTAAAATAAAATGTTGTATATAGTTAGAGACAAGACAGTACTTACCAGAAAAAATCTAGATTAATGGCAAAATCCTGCTAAGAAGGAAAAGGTCGTCAAAAGGGAATTCCAGAACAGTTAAGAAAAGTCGTTAAAAATAGATACTATTAAGAAGAGTCCTTACAAGATAAAGGCATTCACACTCAAGTAAGTGAATTAGATTACCTAAAGTGTAAGAGAGTTTCAAGGGGTAAATAGGAAATAAATACATTAAGCGATATCTTGTTGACAGGTAAATTCCAGAGGTGCCTTTTCAAGAAAAAGAAAGAACAGAAAGAGAGATAGAAACAAGAATGATAGAAGAGGGGCACAGTACTTGGAGCTAAGGGTAGGTAAAGAACAAGGGAGCGGAATAGAATATAGAGTTCAGCTAAGTGTAAGAAATAATAACTTAATGCTTGGTTTCTAGATTCTCTCAGTTGACACGCAGTCTGCAGATAGAACGAAGAAGTAGACGAAAGAGAGAAGACAAGCTTCAGGACCAGTCTCTTCTTGTTCATTATTTTATCCACTCCCCTTCCCCCTTGGGGGGTAGATTTGTGGGTCTAGAAATTAAACTGGACCGCAGAAATATCCTTGAAGGGGAGTTGGGAATCAGCGTCTCTGTTCCTGTGCAAGATACTGAAAGAATACTCTAAAAAGAGTCCCGTTTCTTTTGAAATATCATAGGATGGACTCCGGTAAAAAAGGGAACCACCTAATGGAGACTGCCAGAAACTTCAGGAATATCAACAGCGACTCTTTCAAGCCCTGGGCTGCAAGCCTTACTATCACTGGCCTTGATAACGTACAGACTGCAGTCACTCACTTTGAACAGGTCACCACCGAGGCCTTGTATAAACTGGCCCCAGTACAATCTCGGCGCCGAGCCAGAAAAAGACCATCTGCCCCCTGGTTCTCCGACTCCCTTAGGCTCCTTAGGCAAGAAGAGAGGCTTTGGCATACTAGTTGGGACCTCAAGAACAAGGAAGCTCACAAACTCCTTATTAAAAAATACAAAGCTGAAATTGTGCAAGCTAAACAAGAATACTTTGTTACTGTGACCACCTCGCTTTCCTCCCTGAAGGAGCTTTTTAAAACTGTTGATTCCTTGGTCAAACTGCAAGTCCCTGACCCTGTTATTCCTTCGCAGGATCTATGTGATAAGATTGCCTCCTTCTTCCACACCAAAATCCAGGATATCCACTTGGCCCTCGAGGAACAAAGAGCTGGTCTCAGTGCATCCACATCCGGGGTAGAGATGAGTTTAACCACCACAGAAATCCCCCCCTCAAGCACCCTGGACTCTTTTCCCCCGTTGGTCTTGCAAGATCTTGAGCTATTGCTAACTAAGTTCAAATCTGGTTCTCCCTTGGATACCTGCCCACTGAAAGTCATCAAGCAGTGTAGGGATACCCTCTTACTTCCGCTGCTAGAAGTAATGAATCTAGCCATTAGAGACGGTATTTTCCCTATAGAATGGAAGAAGGCGGTAGTAAAACCCCTGTTGAAAAAGGTCTCCCTGGACCCGGGGGTCTTAAAGAACTTCCGGCCTATCTCTCTGCTCCCTGCCCCAGCGAAGATGCTTGAGACTCATCTTAACAGGCATCTCGCTGTTTTTGTGGAAAGCTCAGGATGCCTAGACTCCTCCCAGCATGGATTTAGGAGAGAATTTAGCACCGAGTCAGCCCTCACCATCGTGCTTGATAAGATCCGCACGACAGTAGATGAGGGCCAGACCTCTCTCCTGGTCCTGCTCGATCTAACTGCGGCTTTCTATACCCTCTCCCCCTCAGTCCTTACATCTCGGCTGAGGGAGGTGGGGGTGAAGAACGCAGCTCTGGATCTTTTGACCTCTTTCCTCACGGGGAGGGAACAAAGGGTCAAGCTGGGGGAGTTCCTATCTCCATCCCGATCTGTGCTATGTGGGGTCCCTCAAGGGTCAGCACTTAGCCCGACCCTCTTTAATATCTATGTTACCCCACTAGCCAAACTTATAAGATCTTTCGGGATGGAGGTAGTCTCTTATGCAGACGACACTCAAATCCTCGTCTCTCTTCCCCATTCAGATGAACTAATCGCCTCCAGGTTTAGATCTTGTATGGAGGCGGTTGGTCATTGGATGATTCAGAACTCTCTTAAACTGAATGGGGAGAAGACTGAGGTGATGGTGTTCGGGGGGAAAGAAAACATCTGGTCAGCCAACTGGTGGCCTGACTCACTAGGAACATGCCCTTCCCCTACAACATCTGCCAAGAACCTCGGGGTGCTGATAGACCCTGCCCTCGATTTAGGCAGCCAGGTGAGCAGAACTGTCTCCACCTGTTGGGGTTTGATTCACACCCTACGAAGGATCAGGAAATATCTCTCCTTGCAGGCAAGAAAACAAATAGCTGTTGCCCTCATCGGATCGCGCTTGGACTACTGTAATGCACTGTATGCTGGGCTTAACAAAGGCCTGCTGCAGCGCTTACAGGTAGTCCAAAATGCTATAGCCAGATTTGTCCTGGATATCCCCAGATGCTCTTCGGCCACTGCAGCCAGGAAAACGCTGCATTGGCTGCCGGTAGAACACCGAATCCGGTTCAAAGTTCTATGCATGACCTACAGAGCCATTGCCAAAAATAGCGACATAGGAATTGGGTCCATCATTTCCCGCTATATCCCCGGAAGGAACTTGCGTTCCTCCGGGAAATTGCGTCTGACAGCCCCCCGTGTACGAAGAGCCAAATGGGGTGGTAGAGCTTTTTCCACTCTTGCTCCTAAGTGGTGGAATGACCTTCCCCTGGACCTGAGATCTCTCCAGTCTTTACAGCACTTCGGCTCTGCTCTAAAAACCCTTCTCTTTCAGCAAGCATATATGTAAGGTTTCCTGTCTCCTTCTTTGATCATTCTCTGATCATTTTTGTTAGGCGCCTTGATACCTGCGGGTTACTGTTCTGCGCTATATAAATCGCCATTCATTCATTCATTCATTCATTGAACCCTTGACAACTAGATGTTATTCTTGCAGATCGTGGTGGAGTCTGTAAATTGATCGGATCTAGCTGTTGTATTTATATACCTGACGACGCCCCTACGGTATACCAAGCCATCTCCAAATTACACATGATCTCCGAATCGATTCATAAAGACGAAGGAGATTGGTCTTTATTAGGATAGTTTTGGGGATTGCTAACTAAATGGGGATGGAAGGTACTAACCTTCCTTGGAGTGGTTTTGCCCATCATTTTTTCCTGTTGTCTCTGTATGCAGTGTGGCCCCGCCATCTGCGGTCGTTGTGCCACTCTGTGTGTCCCAAGACCTGAGTCACAGAAAACAGAGAACATTAAAATGATGTTGCAGCAACTGTTTGACGACCTCATGGCTATTGACATTGATTCAGATTAACGTGAATCTGTCTGTTTTGCCAGAGTTATGGCAAAAGGAGGGTCTGAGGAAATTCGATTTTCGATCTCGCTTGTATTCAGCCACCATTTTTTTTTGTGTTCCACCGCCATTTTGTGTTCCCCTCACTCAGGCAGCACAATGAACGAAGTTTTTCTGCTGATCTTACTGCGACGTGTCAAATAACCTTCTGCCTCTGTTTACGAGACTGATGTCAGGGACTGGCTGAGTCCACTAATCCTCGTCTGGTTTGACTAAACCCTGTCTCAACTGTCTGTCGGTTCACACCATTCTTTCCTGACTTTATCTTACCTTCTGGCCTTCGCTATTCTCTACTTGTATTCTCTCATTTCACAACTGTCCTCCAAAGTATACAAATATGTCCTGCCACCTGCAAGTTGAGTTGTAGACACTACCCCGGATTAACTTGTGGGGAGGGGTGACAAAAACAGTTGGAAGAGAGGTTTATTTGGGTTTCTTGATATCTTGTTTTCAAAATTTTCTCATTGGTTATATCTTGTTTTCAAACTCTTCTCATTGGATAACCATGTATGCATTGGGAGTGTTCTTGGTGAAACTATGTGCTATAAAAGATTGTGCGAAACGGAGTAAAGTGGCAGTCTCCTAAGAACATACTGAGTATACTTCTGGGACAACTGTACTTAGCTGCAGCTAATAAACCTGATCTTCTACGCTCAACAGAATGTCCTGTGTCTCTGTTCAACCAAGCAGGTGAACTCAGGAGATTAAGGCGTGCCCTGCGCCGCCAGGCCTATAAGGCCCTGGTTCTTCACGGCAAGGAAATCAGTGAGAGACTCTTGCGCTTTTGAGCGCGTCTGGTGGTCTCTC
Source organism: Triturus cristatus (assembly GCF_964204655.1). Classification (NCBI taxonomy): domain Eukaryota; kingdom Metazoa; phylum Chordata; class Amphibia; order Caudata; family Salamandridae; genus Triturus; species Triturus cristatus. Next base: position 1,934,140 of record NC_140594.1, on the reverse strand, counting down.
CCTCCTGGAAGAATGAAGACTTGTGGAGTATGGAGTCCCTGGTGCAGCTACAGTGGCAAGGAAATCAGCGTTCCACGTCCCTTGCTGCGGAGAGACTATGGCGCTTTTGAGCGCGTCTGGTGGCCAATAGTACATTAGGGGCCAGACATACAACCATACGAAGGGAAGTCGTCCCTTTTGTGACTACAAAATTGGTCTGCCCCATGTACAAATCCTATTTTGCGAATTGGTAATCTATTACTGACTCAAAAAAAATAGTGTTTGTGACTCGCTAATAGGAAGGGTAAAGCCAAGGGCATCCCTTCCTAATAGAGAGTTGCACTTCAATGTATGATTGTTTTGCGACTGCAATTGCAGTCGCAAAACACTCGCAGTTTACTACCTACTTCAAGAAGGTAGTTAGCCACTTGCAAATGGAAAGCGGGTCCCAAGTCGACCCCTTCGCCTTTGTGAGTGTGTGCAAAATATTTTTAAAGAGCGGGCAGTGGTTCCACGGACCACTGGCTACTCTCAGTGGCGGCTGGTGACATTTGAAAGTGGTGAGGCGTTAAATTATGACAGTTCTGCACTTCGGGGTGTTCGGGGATTCTCCCCGGAAATTTTTTTGAAAAAATAGAGGATAAATGGAGCATTTACAAGCAAATATGAGGAAGCAGGAAGGTTATTAATGCAATACACCCAGCAATGCCCCAGCCTCCTCCTTATGACCCCTATTACCCTCCCATCTCTCTCCTTTGCTTCTCTGCACCTCTCTCAAGGACCGGAAGAGCAGCAGCACTTTAATCAGGTACTCTGGAATTATGCAACAGGAAGTACCAAATTATGCAGCAGGGTTGACTACATTTTACAGTGTAATGCAGGGTAGTATTTCATTATTATGTCACTTTCTGCACATGTTAACACTATGTGAAGGGCCATCCACTGTGCAGCAACATATTACTGCATTTTTAGTAACATTTGATCCTTTTTCTGATGGTTTTTGTTAAAATCTTCAATTTAGGCTGTAGATGATGGATTATATAGCTAAGGTATCAAATCCATAATCATAATGGGCCCATAAAATCCACACTGGCATATCAAACCCTTGACTTCTCTGCGGAGAGATGTTCTCATATATGTCAATTGTGATTTCTATTTTAGAAATAAGTGTGTAAAGGAGTAATATGCACATTCTGAAATATTGATTGCATAAAAACTAAAATTGTGTGTTTAAAGTTAAGGAAAGAGCGAGTGGGTGCATATGTGGTGATGGGGCCATACAAGTGGTGCATGCAGGACTCAGTGAAAAACAGGTGAGGATGAGGAAAGAGATTACACAAGATTAAGGATTACAAAAAGAAGCAGAGAAAAAAAAGAGGCACCAAGTGGCTAACTGTGAAAGACTGCGGATGAAAGCAGTGTGAAGAGAGAACAGGAGCGATCTGACACTCCGAAGACCAGAAGCCTTTTCACAGATCTTGGTAATGGTCATGCGGCATTATGCTCGGCAACAGCTGTTGCTGTGTTTTTACTAACTTTTGAACCGCTTGAGCTAGAAGCAAGTTTTTTTGTTAAAATCTGCAGATTATGTAGCAGACTATGGATTATGTAGCAAATGGGGAAAATCTACAATCATGCGGAAATCACTGCAGCCACAAAATCGCATAATTCCAATGCACACTAAAACCACCAAAATGACACAATTGAGTAGTCTGCAAACTTGGCAGCTATGTTTCTGGTGCTTTGAATCAGTTTTAAAATCTCTTAGAGTTTCTAGTTGCTCAAATGGGTGCAATTTCTGATATTTATACGTTTCCCATGTCTTCATAGCTTGATTTCTGCTCGCGATAAAGTGTCACTCATAGTCGTTGAATGTCACTCGTAATTACAATGAAAATGTCACACTAAAGCTGTTTTAAACCTTGGCAGCTATGGAATAGTCTTACAAAGAAGTAAACCCTATTAAGATTTTATTTTACATATTGATATGTAACGGAGTACGAAGACATTCAACTCGTTCTTGACACGTCGGTTCTAACGATAGATAAATCTAATCTCACGACAACATACACATAATCTGTATACCTTACTTTCGTAATTGTCACAGCAAATGTGAAACACTTTAAATGTAATCATAGTAACAAGACATTGTCACTTTCTTTCTCAGACAACACAAACTAAATTCACTTCGTTAAATTTGCCCACACACACACCTTAGGATAAACTTGGCAATTTACACAGACTTTTTAATGATGCATTAAACTTACTTCACAGATAGGAACGAGGTGATCAGTCGTTTGTTTATAATCGCAACACCGACAAAATTAAAAAGCTCAGAACTGTGACGCTCACGCCCTAGAAACCATACCGAAATACTCCATTTCAAACAAACCTAATTTTTTGTTTTACATTAAAACAACTTGCCCCAAGTCACTCGGTCACCTGTACCGAAGTAACGTTGACACACCGAGCACAGAAATAAAAAAAATAATAATAAAACACAATTTCTTCCAACAACAAGAGCAGTCGCGGCTCGCAGTGAGTACTCGCGGGGGTGGGGGGCCGAGGGAGAAAATGTAAAAAATGAAAACTTACCTGACCGCCTCTCTCTGCTCCTGGTCCGCGTTGGCAATGGCGCCTCTTGGAAAAGGACTGGAGTGACACACACCCCTTCAGCCAATCCTGGCGCTGCTGCAGCGCCAGGATTGGCTTAGGGCACGGTTGCTCTTTGCCCGCCGCCTGCACATTAGGAGACCGAGGGGCTCCTAATGGGCATGCGCAAGCCAGTGGAAACGCAAGTGCGCATGAAAAACGGGTGAAAGATTCACTCACTTCCCCACTCATGCGCACTTGTGCTGCTGCCTGTCCCTGGCTGCTGGTCTGACAATGCATGTCAGTCAACATGACGCCGGACCGCCCACCCCCTTCAGACTCTGAAGGGGGTGGGCAGTCCGACGTCATGCTGACTGACATGATTGTCAGTTCTCCCTCGGCGATCTGAACTTAAGTAAACTAAGTTCAGAGACGCCGTCGCCGAGGGAGCTGTGAGTGCGGGCGGGGGGGCAACGCCCTAAATGGACGCACCGCCACTGGCTACTCTTATAAATGAAACAGTAACGTATAATATTTCTTTTCTAAATGCATCCAGTTTTCCTTTAAGGAAAACGGGTTGCATTTAAAAAACAGAAAAACTTCTTTATTCAAAGCAGTCACAAACATGGTGGTCTGCTGACCCCAGTAGACCGCCATCCCTGGGAGTGCTAGCCATTCCCAATGGGGTCGCAAATTGCACCTGCCTCATGAATATTAATGAGGCAGGCAATTTGCAGTCCCATTAGGATTTGCAAAAATTGTCTAAGACACTGCTGTAAATTACATTTTGTGAGTCGCAAATTGCGAATCACAAAACAACGTAATTAGCGTCTTGCAAATTGTAAGGGTCGTACATCTGGCCCAAAGCTCCATGTATTGGAAGATTCCATTTTTTAAGCAGCTTTTTTTCCAGGGAAGTTTTCAATTTATTAAGGATTTTGTACAGAAATATTAATGTTAACCTTAGAATGAATTTATAAACCATATAGAAGCACAGTTTGTGTCCATATATATCTAAGCAGAATGAGATAAAATCTCACCTGTTACTGCATCTGACGCAGGCAGGATTTAGACGAGTGCACAGCACAGAATCAGTCTTAGTGCCAGCTGTTGGATCAAGATGGCTGTGAAGCTTGGATCCTTTTTGAGCTCTTGGCCACCTTCAACATCACTTCCTATGGCATTTATTAGCAAGACTGAGGGACATTGCCCTCACTGATGGTTACAAGGCAATGGCTCGAATCCTATTTGTCTAATCATCAATAAAAAGTAAGATGGGTTCTTCACTGTCCAAAGCCTCAGGGGTGCTTCAGGGTTTGTCATTCTGCCCCACTCCTTTTAATACCTGTGTAACACGTTTGGCAAAACTCAAGATCAAATGAGTTGCAATTTATGAAGTTTGAAGACAATCAGCAGCTTAATATGGATGAAGCCAGGACTGTAGTTGTACCATTTCCAGATTCTGTTTATCAAATACAACGGCTCAGATTTACTGAATTCTCATACAGCACAGAAGCCAAAAATGCTGCTTTGCGTTGCGTGAGTTGGAGAGAGCAAGAGGGAGCCATATTTAAGAAATATAGCACTCTTTAAACATGTTCCCAATATATATGTACTGTACAGTGCCCCACACATGCAAAGTCGAAAATGAAAGGAGAAGCATTTCTCTAAACTTGTACCTATCCGAAATGGGTGCTAATTTGTACACAAAACCCTGTCTAGTACTTATTTTAGTAAATAGGGTTTTAGGTAAAAACCTTGAGCGGCTTCATGGGAACGTCCATGCACCACCCTTGTACTGCCCCCTTGGCACTAAGTAATGTGATTAAGCACAATGTACTGCTTTGCATTACTTTCACATGATTTTTCAGGTGCAAAACAAGTTTTATGCTGGAAAGTAAATAGGGAAAAAGATTTGCATCAACACAATGTGAAATCTTAGTGAATATACCCCATATATTGGATGGGGATCAATGCACTGAAGAATAAAATCAACAAAACAGAGGTTCTGATTGGGTGTCATGATAAGTTGGTCTGATCGGGCACCTGGGGGACATCAGATCAGGGCCTATTCTCCTTTCTAAAGAAATGTTGTTAAGGATATGTGGGGTTACTTAAGTGAGGCCCTTTCCCTGCAATTCTGATTTAGCATAGTTGTTTTTACCTACTTCCTTCATCCGAGAATTTTAAAGCGAATTTTCCCATTCCTTCGTTTAGAAGGTTAAAAAAATATTCAGCAAAACCTTAATTCTATTCCAGGAATGGTAATCACAAAATCATGTACTGGGGAGGGCCTAAAACAGAGATTAAGTGGCTTCCTCTAATTCAGAATAACCCTGGGCATAGGACTACGCTACGCTTGCGTAGTTTGCACAACTACGCGCTACGCAAATTGCAATTAGATATCAACATAAGGATGCGTCGGTTGTAACAGATGCACTTTCAGTTGAGGAAGGTGAACCACCTGAGGAAGAAATAATTAATTTAAATAAAAACAAATATGATTTACCTAACTGATAACTCAGTAAAAATAGCACTGTTCTTCAGCACATGTTTGGGGATATTTCGGCCAAATTCTATCAAAAAATCCTGGCCCTGCTTTGGTGTTTAGTGGATGGTACTCTGCCCATCAAATGGCAGAGGACATTACCTCAATCATGCTAATGCAGATGGACTACCGGCAGCTCAGTTGATGGAAAACGTAAGGGGCCTCATTTACGAGGAATTGACCTAGGGCAGCGCTGCAAGACTTCACCAATGTCAAAGTGCAGGAATTTATGAAATACTGTGAATTCTTGTCCTTCCCTGGAGGGGGGAGGATGGCTGCGCAGAACCACGCCTCCGCGTAGCCACCGGTGACCGCTGCTCCTCCCCCGGCAATGGAGTTTGCTGGTCTCCGTACCTGAGCAGTAACGTTGAACGCGGAATGAAGTTATCATCGGCTGCTGTCTTTGGTGTTTTCTGGTGTGCTCAGTGTGTCTAGTGTCCAGTGCGGCTCATGCGGAGATGATGGCGGAGCTGCACGGAAGGAGTCAAGATTGAGGATTCCACGGCCTCTTGGGCCTCTGGACGACTGGGTGAAGTGCGGCGTCTGAGCCGAGCTGAGTCTGCTAGAAGGTTGACGGCGACGTGCTGGAGGGCCAAGCCAATTTAGGGAGGTGAGCCTGCCTTGCGATGTTTCAGCTCCAGCTGATACAGGCTGTTTGACATAATTAGAACAGACTGGGGGAGAGCCTGCATCGTCTGCCTGAGGTCTGCACTTCCTTTTCTTTTTCTGGTGCGCTTAAGTTCTTGTGTTAGAAGCCTTCCCCTCTCCAGCACCTGAATTATGAGGCTGAAACCAGGACTCATTAACTAGTAATCACTTACTAATTTGGGTCATTGAATACCGCGCTAACTTGACTAAAATCCAGGATTCAAGGGTGAAAGAGAGGGAAAAAAACAGACAAATGCTATTTCAAAGGTTGACTCTGCGGCTGGGTTGAAAGCCAAAACTTGCTTAGTCCAGGCGAAGGCAACAACTGGGGTGGCCAGAACTAAACAAACATCAAATCGACCTGTCCTCAATTCTAGTTTTGAGAGCTCTGAAGAAGAGCCACCCATGTTGCAGTCACACTCAGAAGGTGGGTGCTTGCTACACAGAAGCAAATGGATGGGACAGTTAGTCTCGAGAAGGAACAGGTAGACGGGTCTACATCAGGGGTCAACAAGGACGAGATGAAAAGTTCTAAGGACTTTCCTTTATTCTTTAAAAAAGCATCTCAGTCGGCTCCTCCTAAAATTACAGCAAAACCGCAGCTATTAATGGAGGCCGGGCCAGAAGATGCACCAATTGGCTCTTTACATCTTCATCACCACAAGCTCAGATGCTTGGGCAGGCTCCCTCTACGGTTTCTCTGGTAGTACAAGAGTCCGGTCAACCCTTGGATGGGCAGGTTATACCTTCAACCCCAAAATCATCAATGTCACAGACTCAGCCAGTTCAGTCATCTCCTGAAGATACTATAATGCTGCAACCAGAAGCTCAAACACAGCCACAGATCCAGTCCCGGATGCCTTGTAGTCCCGGCTTGGAATCATCGGGTCAGCCTCCTGGGAACCAGAAGCTAGATGGTAGAGTACAACAGGACAATTCAGAATCCTCGATAGAAAGAGCTATTACTCAGCATATCGATATAAAGACCATGCTGAACCTTATCTTGGAGGACATAGGAGAAATGAAGAAATTTCAAGAGAATAAGATAGCCTCCCTCCATCAGCGTCTTGGGGACATTGAAGAGGCAGTGGCTTGTTTTCCAGCAAAAATCCAAGAAGCTGGATCAAGGATCACCCTGTTAGAAGATCAAATGAGTAATATGCTTTTGAAAGTGAACGAAGCTGCAAAAGATAAAATCATTCTAGAGAATAAGCTCGAGGAACTTGAAAATCACTCCCGACGGTCGAACGTACGAATAGTGGGGGTACCCAAGTGGAGTGTGGGATCCCACACTCTTCAATGGGCCGACTTGTTTATTAAACAGAAGGTCTTGCCCGAATTTACAGGAGACCTTACTATTACAAGGGCACACCGAGTCCCCGCACACCCTCTGCCTAACTCAAAGATACCACGTACCATCTTGATTAACTTTGCTGACTTTCTTATTAAGGAGAGGATTTTGGCCGAGACAGTAAAGCAAAGACAATTTTCTATCAATGAAGTCACAAAATGGCAAATATTTTCTGATATGTCAGCTGGTGCAGCTCGCAGGCGCAAGGAGTTTTTTAAACTCTTATATCTTTTCAAAGCTCAAGGGGCGCAGGCTTCAATAGTTCAGTAATCCAAGCTTCTCGTCCTCGTGAGGGGGAAATTTCATATGTTTTCAAATATGGAGGATGCTCAGGGATTGCTAAAAGAGATCTCTTCTCCAAATTGAAATTACATGTAGTGTGATGTGAAAGCTCTATACGGCACGGGGTAGGAGAGTCACCCAGGGTGTAGCATCACGACACCCAACAGTGAAGTGGGGGGGTGAGATCTAGCTAGAGGGGTTTTCACATTTCTGGGGCGGATCCCTGGGGGGGTGGATGGGTGGTAAGAGGGGTGTATCGCAGTAAAAAGAGCAGTAGCAAATGGGGCAAGGAAAACAGGGTTTTGAGTTGAAATGATTTTTGCCACAATTTAAATCTTAGAAATGGCTAGTAAATGTTGTATATGTCAGTAAATGTTAATGGGATGTTAAACAAACAAAAATATGGAGGGCTCCTAAGGTGGCTGGCCTCTTTTACACTGCAAGTTTTATTTCTTCAGGAAACCCACCTTAAAACAAATTCTCCTAAGCTCTTTCTCCCTAGAGTTTTTTCAAACGCTTTTTTTGCATCAGCTGGCCTGGCTAAGAGAGGAGTAGCTATTTACTTTTGTAGAAGTATGGCATGGTAGTTTGTCCAAGTCTGGAGAGACCCTCATGGAAGATGGCTATGGGTAATGGTTAAGTTAAATGGGACGATATTAAAATTTGTGAATTATTATGGCTTAGTCATGGACGATTCCTCAGCTTTAACGAAGGTTAGTGAGCAACTTAGGGGGGCTCCTGGACAGATTATTGTCAGAGGGGATTTCAACATTATCCAAGACCTGAAAAAAGATACTTCTAACAAAAATAAGAAGCAATTGAAGCCAAAAACTAAAAAAGTCCTAGATGCCATAAAGCAGGAGTATCAGTTGATAGATCCATGGCGTAAAGCCAACCAGACACTATGCGAGTATACATGCTACTCCCGTCAATTTCAAACAGTTTCTCACATTGACTTTTTTTTAATATCTCGGTCTTTGAATTATGTAGATGCTGAAATTGGGGCTAATTCATTCTCCAACCACTCCTATGTAAAATTAGATCTGGAAATTGAAGAGGGAAAGAGGATGAGATCCAAGTGGCAGATGGATTATCTCATCCTCCTTGATCTTTAATGGGTAACCGATTTAAGAGAGTGGATAACGGAATATTTTAAGATAAATGAAGGAACGGTGGAACCAATTTCAGTTTGAGTGGGTTCAAGGCGGTTGTACATGGGCAAATGATTACCTTTTCGGCTGCTCTGTTCAAAATACGTCACAATAAAATTGCCGAACTTCAGCAGGCTGTCGACAGTGCCTTGAACCAGAGAAATGCCCCTCTACAGGGAGACGGGGTAGCAGGGAGTCAGCTTGAAAGGGCTAAAAGGGCGCTTAGGGATTTTTTTTTAATTGAAGAAATAAATAGCTCCAGGACTTTCCAACAACACGTATATGAGGAAAGCAAAATGGTTGGTAAATTGCTAGCTGGGTTATCTAAGACTAGTCAGGAAGCGGCCTTAATTACCGAGGTCATAGATCCCAAGACTAGAGTTGCGGTAATGGATAGGGACAGAAATACCCAAGTCTTCATGGAGCATTATCAACAGCTCTATGATACCAAATACGCGGTTAGGCAGGATTCAATTCAGGAATCTTTTGAGAGTGTAAATCTTCCAAGTTTATCTAATTCCCATACGGAACATATTCAACTCGATATATCAGGCGCGGAAACTTTGGCAGCTCTGAATTCTATTGCGGGAGCTACGGCCTGTTGAAATGATGTGCTGCCTATAGAATTTTATAAGACATTTGCTAAGAAATGGGTCCCCTTCTTGATAAAGCTGTTTAATTTTACAATCTTCAAAGAAGCTATAATTGTAAGCTTTGTGAAGCAGGGTAAAAATCCCAAGGACGTTAATTCTTATAGCCGGATTAGCCTGCTAAATGCTGACTATAAAATTCTAATGAAAATTTGGGCCCAATGTTTCACTCCCTTAGCACAGGAAGAGATTCATAGAGATCAGTCTGGGTTTGTCGCCGGAAGCTCAATGTCCTCTAATACTGTGTTTTTAATTTAGGCTCTTGATGTTTTTTAATAATAACTATACTCCAGCGCTGATGGTGGAAGCTGAAAAGGCGTTTGACCTGGTTAATTGGCACGCACTCTTTTTTGATCTGGGCAAGTTTGGTGTCCCTTTCCAGGTCATAGAAATGCTTAGAAATATTTACCATGGGGCCCAGGCTCAGGTGGTGATAAACGCAAATCAAGCAGGGATAGTAAATGTCAATTGAGGGACTAGACAAAGGTGTACGCTGTCCCCCCTATTGTTCACCTTCTTTATTGAACCCCTGGCCATAAAATATGCGACAATGAGGAAATTAGAGAGCCGATACCGGGTATGGCAAGATTGAAGTTGTTCGCAGATGATATTATTCTATATCTAAGTCCTGTGAGCCTGAATCTTGATCAGGTATTAACAGAATTCAGTCAATTTGAATTGATTGGGGGCTATAAAATAAATCAAAACAAAACTGAGAGTTTAACTTTAAATACTGACTGTGATTGTCTTCCCTCAAATATTAAACATCAGGCTTTAAAATCGGAACCAATACATTATTTGGGGATATTTGTTCCCAATCATTATGGGCATCTATTTAAATGAAACTATCAAACAGTGCGGGGTAAAATTAAATATTGCTGAATAACTGCTCACTTTTGCCTCTAACCTTGACAGGTGTGTAGCCCTCATTAAAATGTCCATACTCCCTCTACTTGTTTTTCATTTCATAAACTTACCATTTTAAATCAACACTAGCTACTTTAACCTGTTCGTTGCGCCCGTCGGCCAACGGCCGTCGCGAGCACTACCTCAGTAGTGATGCACACGTCCGTTGGCTGACGCGGCCCCGCCCACTTAATGGAATGCTCCGCACCGCGGCGGAATTATCGCCGCAGTAAACAGGTTAAAGAGCTAGAATCTATGTTTAGAAAGTTTGTCTGGAGCCAGAAGGCTTACAGGGTTAAACTTCCAGCACTTAGATATTAATCAGGGTGGGTTAGCACTGCCGAAAATTCGAACATATTAGGAGGCGGCTATTTTAGATCTAACAGCTCGTTTGCTGGAATCAAATGGATTATTAAATAACTTTTTCTTGGACAAAATGGTACAGGAATCTGGTTCACAAAACCCGATATTTTTAAGAACATCTGAACTCCCAAAGAGGACTGGATGTAAGACTCTGCAGGACTATGCCTCTAGACCACAGTTCTTTTTTAAGCAAGCGGATTCTCCTGGATTCCACTATTTAAAATTAGGTGAATGCAAACGTTTGGGTTTTCAAATTCAATCCAGTCACCTTAGAAATTGGAAGGATTGTGGTTTGGAAGACCTGTGGCACTTTTTGATGAAGAATAAAGTAATCACCTGCCAAGAGGTTCAGACTAGATGTGGTGAATGGAACAAGCCTGTTTTTTTTAATATTTACAGATTATATATTATATAAACAGATCTAATCTATCGTCTAGTGGCGCCCCGACTAAGTTGGTGACCGCTCTATTTCGAGCCAAACTAAGAGGCTTGGGCAATTGGTACTCTCAGTTGTGCAATCAAAATAAATCTCCTCTGGTTGAGAAATTTCTAGAAAGAATAACTCGAGAAACTAATTCCACTCTGTCAAGTCAGGAGTGGCAGTCTATACCCCAGCTAGGGAGTAAGGCATTAAGAGTAGCCAATTTTAAAATAATGGCCTTCTTGTCCCGGTGGATGGCACCTGCTGAAATACTCAACAAAAAATATCCTGAAGTGGAGAATAGATGCTTCCGCTGCTTGGCAGAAGGGGAAGGGACTTGGCTACATATATTCTTCACGTGTCCAAAATTAGAGCCATTGTGGGTTAAGATTTATTTGGCCATAAGCCAGGCAATCCAGAAGAGGCTAGATCCAGAGGCCAAGGTAGCCCTTTTTTGAATTACTAGAGTTAGGGAAAACTCGTCAAAAGCAGAGGAGCTTTTTATAGCGATTTACTCCCTTGTTGCTCGCTCTCTAATTCTCCAGAATTGGAGGTCGGCGGAAGTACCATCATACTCGAAGTGGCTAAATAAAATGAAACAAACTATGATGTTTGAAGAAGCATACGCTAGGAGGGTGGACGCTATAAGAAAGTTTACTGCTGTCTGGAAATATTTAGGGAACCGCGAAACTACGGTGGAAATAGAAGTCCTATAGATATTTTAAGCAGGATTTAAAAAAATAACACACGTATTTGAATTCTGGCTTATCCTGTGGAGATATGTTGCTTGGTGACAGATAGTATGTTTATGGTTGTTTTGTGTTTTATAGCACTGTAGAACGTTTGCACTTTAGTATGCTAGATTTGCACATCTACAATAAGTAGGGTCTTTGACCAAAGCACTTCTGAAAATTGAGGATGCTGCCAGACTATTGTTGCAATTTGTTCTGTTGTACTTATTCTGTGTTGGTTTTATTTTGGGTAAAAGATAACTTATTCTGATTCTTTCCATTTATTATAGCACTTTAGCACCTTAGCACTTTAATATGTAGATTTGTCAGGATAAGTACTTTTGAAATTCAAGGATGTAGCCAGATTATTGTTGTAATATGCTTTTTTTTTCTTTTTCATTTTCTTCTTGTACTTTGGTTTTATGCATAACGTTCAGGTTTTGATCTTAGAATGTTAGATAAACTCCCTGTTATCGATTGTTCTTGCTATGTCTCATTTGCTCTGCTCAATAAAATGTAAAAAATAAAAACCGCTGGGTCGGTGACGTCAAGCGGATGCGGTGAGCTATACTGAAAGGGAAAGAGGAAGCACAGCTACAACCTGGATTGAGAGAACTGGCCCCAATGGGGAAAGATCTGGGGTGCTTTAGTGGGATGGGTGCTTGTGTTCTGTGGGCACTGTGATATATATAACAAAACGAGGTGTCTGGTGCTACGTACAGAGTGGAGAACATCACAGTAAATTGCAGGATCACGCTTTACCCTTGTTTACTCCGATAATGGGGCGCACCAAAACCAAACAACCGGATCCACCACTTCAGGAGGCAACAGAGAGCAACATGTGGGATACTTCGATGCGCAGTACAGAGGAGGATGTGATACCGCCTATGGGACCAAGTCGCCAGGATGACAAGCTGGACTTGATCTTAAAGAAATAAGAGACACGTATTCTGCTATAGATGCCCAAATAGGTACACCAACTTCACACTGTTGAAAGCGGACCACACAAAACTGGCGGACAAGGTCAAATCTAATAAAATAGCACTAGATGACCTCTTACCACAACAAACAATACATACCACGCAAATAGACCAGCTACAATGGCAATTGAAAGGCTTACAGGACAGAGTGGATGGGGCGGAAGGGAGATCCTTCCGCAATAACATGCGCATACTGGGAATACCGGAAAAGACTGAGGGGTCTAATCCTCCCCAATTTGTTGAAAAATGACTGTGTGAACAAGTGGCAATGATGGGCCTGACGGAGCACTATACTGTAGAGTGAGCTCATTGAGTCCCACTTAGACCTCCTGTCCCGGGTGCACTGCCCAGACCACTTATAGCACGGATACTAAATTATAAAGACCGAGACACAATACTACCCGCTGTTAGGGAGAACGCTCCAATAAAATTTGAAAACAAAACTATCTCACTCTATTCGGACTTTACTTTAGCGGTCCAGATAGCGAGAGCCACATTCCAAAACGTTAAAAAGTAACAACGGGCCCATAACTTAAAGTATGCTTTGTTATTCCCGGCTCGACTAAACATTATCTATGACCAGAAAACCCTGTTCTTTGATGACCCAGAAGAAGCAGCGGACTGGGTAGAAATTACTTTGACACCGCTGGCTTCACAGGCTTCCTCTCACACAAGTCAATAGCAGCAGTCCAAACCACAGCGCATTAGAGGATCGAGAACGGACAAGAGACGGCAACTGGGAGCTGGGTCCAGTGTGAACCCATTGTCAGAGCAGACCACGGAAAGTCAAAGAGAAGCCTTCCTGACAGCGGTGGCACTGGCGGAGCACGACTCCACGTCCGTTGCGGAAACTGTGAACTCTTCCGAAGATACCGCTGCTCATTCTGACTCCGAGAATAGCGTGGCGCTGTTCCCTCTGGTTACCCCACTGACTGCCAATGATTACTAAAGTTGAATGCTGAGATTTTTGTTACTTAGTCTGAAGCCTTTACCAGATGAGTATGTAACTCCCTATAATTTGTTGCCGGATCGTTTTGCCGATCATTGTAATTGTACCAGGATAGGGCCCTTGCTGGAGCTCCACAGATGTTAGAAATTGAGTATAGACTGATGTGTGTAATAAGGTTGATGGTTATCACTCCCCCTATAGCGAATGCACCATGTTATAGAAGTTATGAAGTTCCTGTTTAACTTTTTTTCATGGTTTGGTCCTCTAGTGTTTTATGGGGGAACCTAGTATTGGGAAAATTATCAGGATATGGGGTCTCAGCTGCCCTTAGGGTATTTTACAGCCAATATGCAGGGACTTGTGTCCATGTTAGTCCGTTCTATAGCGAAACCAATGACGCAGCCTAGTAAATATACGTACACATCCTAGAATGTTAGGGGCTTGGGCTCCATACATAAGACACAGGATTCTGGCACAATTCAAATGTAGGAAGACACATACAGTATTCCTTCAAGAATCCCATGTAACTAGTACAGAAGCCGCGAAGTTACAGAAGAAATAGAGGGGGCAATTATTTTACAGAACTTACTCCGCATTCGCCCATGGGGCTGCAGTATGGGTCAGGAATGGCACCTCCTTCACCCTACCAGAGCAGAGGGTTGACTCCAGTGGTAGGTATGTGCTGCTGCATGGTTTACTGGGCGGTGAGCACATAGTGCTAGGTAGTGTCTACGCTCCAAATACAGAGCACGATAAATTCCTTGAGGTACTTAGCAATGTACTGCTAGGGTGGGAGGAGTATCCTTGTGTGTTGGGAGGTGCCTTAATGCGGTGATGAATATCGAACTGGACAGGTCAGACCCCCCATATGAGGCCATGGGGTGCAGAAAGCAAGCAGATGCCCTTAAGAGCTGGGCGGAGGGCTGGGGCATGGGAGATGCATGGCGTATGGCGCATCCCGGTGATAAAGAATATTCGGGTTTTTTCGGCACCACATGGACTCCATACATGCATCTATCGAGTATTCTGCTTGTTAAATCTTATTGCTAATGTTACAGACACCATGTACCTAGGCAAAACCTACTTGGATCATAACCCCATTGAAGTCACACTAGTATGGGGCAAAGTCCCCACACCAATACCGACCTGGAGGTTACACCCATCATTGTTGGAGGAGCCGGTGTTTCAGAAGGCCATTTCCACAGCCATAGTTAATTATTTTAACGCCAATATAGACACTACTAGTACACGTCAAATCGAAAGGGATGCTTTTAAAACTGTGATGCGAGGGGTGGCGAATAGCACACGGGTGGGAGCGCACATTGTCTTACTGGAAAAACTCAAAGTTACAAGAGGCACATATTACACACGCTGAACTACTAGAAGACCTTCGTATTTTAGACTATCGCTCATACACACCGAAGCAGCATGCAATAGCAGATAGAGCAGGCCCATTACTCACTAGAATCATTAAAGATGCACCACCAATGTCCCCTATTCTTGAAATTAACACTATAGACAGTGATGCTGTACGTATCCAATTAGAAATAAATACTGCTTTTAAGAATTATTACGAAAAGTTGTATGTGGCGCCGGAAGAGCTTGGTGTTGATGAATACGAATCCTTTTTGAGAGACTGCAATTCCCACAGATATTAAACGATCACAAGACAGACCTGCAGAGGCCTATAACTAACATGGAAATAAGGGCGGCAATAAAGGCTCTCCCTCCCAACAAAACACCAGGCAATGATGGACTGTCCATTGAGTTCTATGCAACATATTCAGATGTTAGTCCCCCTTCTCCAGAGACTATATCAGGCCTCACTAGACACCTGTTCACTTCCTAACACCACACTACAAGCGACAGTGGTCTCGCTCCCGAAGCCAGGCAGGGATAATAAAGATATGGCAAGCTGCCGCCCCCTCTCACTTTCAAATACAGATTATAAGATCCTGAGTAGGTTATTGGCAAATAGAATCCTTCAGTTTATCCCTCCATTGATTCACATTGATCAATGTGGATTTGTGCCGGATAGAAGTACAGCCCTTAATATTAGGAGACTACATCAAATGGTGTCTTGTACACCGGCGGCAGCCACGGCACAGGGGTGTATCTCACTAGACCTACCTCAAGCGTTTGACTCGCTGCAGTGGCAATAAATGTTATGTACTCTCCCAAAGTTCAGAATTCTGGAGGAATTTGTGAATTGGATACAGCTGCTACATACAACCCCCACAGCACGTGCGCGCACGGGTGCTCATATCTCACAATCATACGCGATAGCAAAGGGGACCAGACTGGGCTGCCCGCTTTCACCTCTATTATTTATTTTGTCCCTTGAGCCTCTACTTCTTAAATTGCGTGCTCTGGCAGGACATAGGGGATACGAATGGGAAGAGAGACACTCATTGTTTCGGCATATGCGGATGACCTCATATTATATTTCAATAATCTGAATGAGTATTATGACCCAATTCCCGCAATTTTTGCTACATTTCAGCGGCTCTCGGGTCTTTCCATGAATGAAAACAAATCATATGCGTATTTTTTTAATGGCATGACACAAGTTGATCCGGTCTGGTTTGGACACTGGACATTTCAAACAGCGGCTGTTACCTTCAGATATCTGGGATTACTGATATATAGAGTAACGGAGGATATCCTAGAAGGAAATCTAAACTGAGGTATAGCGGCGCTCAAGGTGCAAATATGATTCTGGACCTCATTGCCACTATTGGTGCTGGGACGGGTAGCCATTGCTAAAATGGTGGTCCTCCCTAGGCTGTTATATTACTTCACCAATTTGCCTATTATTATTGCAGCACAGGTGTTTAAGCTCCTAGATTCTCTCCTAATAGAATTAATATGGGGTGCGGGCAGAAGACGGATAGGGCTCACTAAATTGAAACTGGATACGAAACAAAGGGGTCTGGTAGTGCCAGGTCTGAAAGCTTATTACTATGCAGGTCAATTACAGTGGTTGGCATATTGGATCACAGGATGCAATCTGTAAGAAATCGCCATGACGTGCCAGGCCTGGGAGCGGGGAGAATTATATAGGCTTTTAATGCCAAGCAGCAAAATTCCTCCGAAAGCACCACCCCTGCTAATAACTGTATTGTTGTACTGGAGAAAGTTGACACAATACACAAATCTACAGGCCCCTTATGCACCCAATATCCCTCTAATGGGACTCCCTTTACCAACAGGGATGGTAACAGTTAGGCATATATCGGTCTGGGAGGAGCCGGGTGTGAACAAAGTGGGCATGTTATTTACAGATGGTGCATTGATGAACCTCGACACATTCGTGAGCCCACAGGGGGGGCCAAATATACTAATTCCTGCTCCATGCAAATATCACTAGATACAGTTGAACCGTTTGGGCCCCAGAGAGGACAGAGCCTCCAAATCATGCGTTGACTCACATGCAATACTTGATGGGAAATGGTAGCCATCTGACACAATGGTTTTGCCAAGGGATCCGGTCACACGCTGCAGTGTCCCTTCAGACCACTCAAGATAAATGGAACATGGACATAGGTCGTATCCTCAATGATAAAGAATGGGGAAAATTACTAGAGTACCCACGGAAGGTATCCAGGAATCCAACATTTTAATTCATACAACTCATAATCGTCCACCGTGCCTATTTGACTCCGCACAAATTAAACTTAATGTTCCCGGACATGGCAGATACTTGCCCTAAATGCCATTCCTCAAATGCAAATTTACTACATATGGTATGGGACTGCCCGAGATTGATCCATTACTGGCCAACAGTATACCAAATAGTGAATGGTGTTGCCCCTGTAAGGAACAGGGACTTATTGGAGTATTGTATATTAGGATTAGGCCCAAGTGGAAGAAGGGAAGGCACGGTCTGCAAATTCGCAAATTTGGCTTTGATATTGGCTAAGAGAAATGTTACTATGAGGTGGAAGACTACCAGATCACCATTGGTACTTGACTGGTATAATGAAATGGTTAGATTGGGTAGGGCAGAGGGGGCGGAACCTATCGGGAGGAACATAGAGGACTTCGTAAAATCCCATTTCGTTGGACTGGAATGCGATGCTGGAAGAATTTATAGCCACGGATGTACAGATACAGTAAGGGGGCCCAATCACACTTACTGGGGTCAGTTGCAACAACATGTGTGGCAAGTTCCTGGATGATGTACAGACATTCTATTCTAGAAAGGCTATGGAATATGACTGTGTTTGTATATACCAATGTCCGTACTGCAGTGCTGGCTGCCGAATATACATAACAATATAAGGCTGAGTCTGTAAGGGGGTGGGAGTGGGTAGAATAGTTCTATATTTGTAATCGCTATTATAGTGTGATATACAAGCTATGCACAACTGTTTGTGTGAAATTGTACTGTCAAGAAAATTAATAAAAATATGTTACAAAAAAAAAGGTTTGAAAGAAAAACGAATCTGTTCCAACTCTTGATTGTGCCTTGCGATGGACACTTCTTCACCTGATAACCTGCACACACTGAAGGGACAGAATGACAAGGTCAGATGCTAGACATATGTCATCTGCATATAGGGTTCCCATGCTATGCCTCCTTCTGTATTTGTTGCCTTCTCTAGCTCCTAATAAATCCAATTCAGCTTATGAGAATGCTTTTCTGCATTTATTAAGATTAATATTGTCTTGTTTCATTCATTTTCTTTCCTATGATTTTCAATAGTAATGAGTTGTTGTTTTTTAAAAATCCAACTATTCTTTTTTTTATTAGTTTTTGACTTTTTGATGGAGTTGAAGGATTGCTGTGGGTTTCTCTTACCTCTGCACTGCACTCCACCATCGCTACTGGACGTGCAGCTGTTGAATCCCAAGGAAGCGCGTGGACAATCGAAGATAGACTTTTCTGCTCCTGTGCATTTGACGTCACTCATCCATACGGGGAAGACACCATTTAGAAATATAGTATTTCTTGTTTCTGCCCTGGATGCTGATCCACAGTTCAGTTGTCTACAGACCACCTCAGCATCCTTCACATCCCAGTCTCTATCACAGATCGTCCCCCAGCGATTCTCGTGTTTGATCTCCACCCTTCCGCGGCAGGCGTCCCCGGAATTCACCAACCGGATAGTATCAGCTCCCCCTATGAAGAAAGGACCAGAAATAACCAGGTCAGAAAATTGGTTTCAACGGAATCTCATTTGTGAGACATTTGTCATCAAATCATTTGAACATCCATCTGCCTCTATTGTCATCTCTTAGTGACTACTGTGACAAGTGTGCTGCCAGATTACACTCAGTGGCTAGTACTAATAATCAACTCAGAACTCTTTTGGGCTACCTAAATGACACAGTTTATGATGACTCAGTTGACTGGTCTGATGACCAATATTTTACAAGGCTATAGAAAGCACAAAATATATGTGTGCCTTTTGGAGAGCCCCCACTGGTGAACCCCCAGATTGATCACCTCTCTACAAACATGTTTTAAAAAAACATACAACTTGCACCCTCATCTGACCTCCTGTAGTTCTAGGTGGTTTATTAAAATCCATCTCAGACTGTGAAATCCAGTGTACCTGGTGGACTCAAATAAACCTTCAGAAATGACAGATTTATAGGGCTCAGAGGGTGGGTTGATTGAGACTTCTGTGGTAGAGGATAAGGGCCCTCTTTTAAGCACAGAGGGATGTCTGTGAGCCTTGCTGAGACGGTGGGAACCCCCTCCCTGCCATCACAACAGGTGGACAACCCACCTTATCTAGAGCTCTGTTCCTGTCTGACAGAGAGATCTGTGTAGTCAGCGGCTCCACCAGAGCAGGATATGCAACAAATGCTGACCTGGCCACCGTGCTTCTTTTAACCCTCCCAACATGTATTCAGTGTTCACATCTACACTCCCAACGCAGAGTTTATATGGGCCCTTCTTTGTATTCTATTCCTGGGAATGCCAGATCAGTCAAAGTTGCCCCACTTTAGATGGGACTGGGTATCCCTGAAATGTTTTACTTTTTATGGAACTTGGGGCAGACACTAGCTGTTTAATAGATAGATAGATAGATAGATAGAAAGATAGAAAGATAGATAGATAGATAGATAGATAGATAGACAGACAGATAGATAGATAGATAGATAGATAGATAGATAGATAGATAGATAGATAGATAGATAGATAGATAGATAGATAGATAGATAGATAGATAGATAGATAGATAGATAGATAGATAGATAGATAGATAGATAGATAGATAGATAGATAGATAGATATTGAAAACTTGGATGGATGGATCTATCGATGGATAGATCGATAGATTTTAGTAAATCACAATGATTTTTCAAACTTGGACCGATTTCTCTCTCCGCTGAGGGACTTTCACTCCTACATTGTGCCCAACTTTCACACACACATTCTTTTCCACCCTTTTTCTGTTATATTTTACCTTCCTTTTCCTGTCAAAATTCTTCCTACACCACTCAGCCTTCGTGTTCAATCTAACTAGATATGTATGCCATCTCACCCAATCTCTTTCAGACCCTTGTGTTGATTTTTTTCATTATCAATAGCTCCTGTGTGTTGTGTGGAGTCATTCTACATGTTACAACTCAATTCTGTAATTCCTCTCTCCAACTTATGCCTGTCAATCTGAATTTTTTAAGCAGCTTTTCTGAGTTTCCAGATCACCGTGTTTGCATCAGGATGGTATAGAGCACTCTATTTGTGCCTAATTTCCATTTCAGATAATTTTGTCTTTCTCAAGAAATAATGTGCACCTCATTCTCTCCCAGGATTGTTGTGCATAAACTTCCCAATCTGTAGGTCATATAAATAATGTAAAAAGATTGTGTTTTTAATATCATGATACAAAAATATTAGTGCATGAATATTGTGGTGTAGAAAGTATTGTCAAAAAGATTCTTGCAGGGAAGAATATAAATGTTTTAGTGTTATTTTCAACATACATGGTAAAATATATTGTTAAAAATTGTTGTTAGTAATATCATTTCTTTCAATATTACATTTTTGATAAAAATAGAAAAATAGTTTGATAGTATAATGATCTTCTTCGAGTGTTAGCCTATTAGTGCAGCAAATGATTTCTTGTGGAGGACTTTGAAAGTGCCAAAATACTTGATGGCGCATTCATATTTCCAGTTATTTCTCCCCCTGTTCTCGAGCATATGATATTCAGAAACAGAAATCAACACTTTTTGGGAAAAAAACTGAATTCATGTTGGGAATATAAGCTTATAGGAATATAAAGAATACATAATCAGCTTTAAATTCAACTCCTTCTTTAAATTTAATAGACATTATACATTGATCCTGTTTCTAAGAGAAAACTCACACAGCACAAGAGCTGAAAATTCAACAGTCAGAGACAATCATGTACTGTTCTACCTTGAGCTTAGTCTAGTAAATCCAAAATACTGCACAGCAACACTAGGAATAACTTTAAGAGCTGTAATCTCGTCTACAAATCTCAGTGAAACAACTGACCTTCAGTGTGCCTTCTCCCAGGAGGTGTTCATCCTCAGCAGTAATGCTTCCATTGTGATGGAGTATACATACCGCCAGCATTTAATTCGGGCTATTAGTCTCTTTTTTGGAAGTCTAAAATCTCCAGCAGGAAGAAGCTGCCATTTGTAGCCAACAAGGGCTCCTCAGGTCAGAGATCTCTTATGCAAAGAGACGTTAAACAGGATTTGCTGCTGAGGAGAAGAATGTTGTGGGAACTACACCAAAGTCAGGACAACCAGATTGCGCCTTGAGCAGATTGGTGAGCAGGCAGATCCTGGTCCCTTCTCAAAGCACCTTTTAGCTGAACATTTTTTAAGACCCACACTTTGGTTTTAGCCTGTTTGGGCACCGTCAGCACAATTTCCAAGGGTCCAGGATTGGCTGGACACCATGTAGAGGGTTGGAACTATTTTAGGCTGGGTCCAGTTGGAGGGTTCAAGTTGTTAGAGCTTTTTTGTGTCCCTGTAGCTGAGAACAGGAGGCCAGCCAAATAGCCCTTGGAGTCACTCTGGTAGTCTTGGGTTCAAGCAGCAAAGAAGGCCCCAAGTAGCAGGGCAGTCCTCTGAGGGTTTAAGGCAGACTTATAGCAGCAGGACAGTCCACCTAAGGACAAAGCTGGCCTTTAACAGCAAGACAGTCCTCTGAAGTGTAGGGTGCCTTCTAAGTGTTCTCTGCTGGCCCAGAAGTGAACTGAAGAGAGGGTCTGAGGGCTCAGTGTTTATACCTGATACCAGTTTTGCAGTGGAAAAAATTCTGAAGATTTGCCCCCATATGCTGCACAGACTTAAACTTGTCTGGGGTGACAAAAGGCTAGTATAAACATCTGTGTATGTGTGACCGAAGATACCAGTGTACAGGTTGCAGGCACCAGATTGTTATGGCAAAAAAATGACAACTTTGTAAATAGAAAAGGAACAAATGTTGGTTGGAATGCTGAAAAAACTCCTTTGGCATAGTAAGCAAAATAACGATGGATTAAACCTAGATCTGTGACTGTGGGTGAGTGGTTCTAAAGCTTCAGCACTCTGCCCATCATCTCCTTGTGTTTGCTATGTTCTCCCTAAGTGTCCACGTCTATGCCCAGATGTGGGTCCCTTGCTCACTGTGCCACTGGATTTAAGCTAGCCTGGCAGATGAGGGGTGAAACAGGTCCCAGGATGTTGGTTTCCGATCCACGGAGGACCTGGCCTAGCAGTTCAGGCTGGACTGTTCCCCTGACTGTTACTCCACTCATCCTGAGCAATTTGGTCTGCTGATTCCTTCTCTACCTGGCCCTGTTTTCCTGGTTCTCCTAGGTATGGGAATCCTCGTCCTTGTATGGATCATCCACATCATCCTCACCCTGATCCCTTTCCTCGTGGACCATCAGGTACTCCATTTTCTGGTCCTGATCTTTCTTATTAGGTCTTCTTTTTTTTAGATTCTTTTTTTTTAGATTTATATAGTGCAAACTCGACCCAAAGGTATCGAAGAGCTTTACATGAGCACTCTTTTTACAGACAGACAGATTGTTGAGCATGGGGAGATTAAGTGATTTGCCCAGAATCACAGGATGTTGCTTGTCCTCCCAATCTTCCTCACCCTGGTTTTGCTACTCTCACGGCCTGGTGCTTTTGCTCCGCTTGGTTCTCTGGGCTCTGGTCTTAAGGTCATGGTCCCTTTGGCACTTCTAGGCCTGTTCCTGGTCCTCATGTCCTGAGTCTTTGTTTTGACTTTATTGTTCATTTTCAAATACAAAACATCAAAAAACAAGGCCTTTCTCTGCAATCATCATACAGAAATCAATCTCTGACAATATGGAGACAAGGAGGGAGATACTACAAGTTGTGCTGCATACAGACAGACACATTGTAAAATTAATCATCAGGTGTTGGAGAGTGATGGTGGTCAAGTTATTTTACTGGCTCATAGGTCTGCAACTCCAATAGCACATAGTTGGTGGGGTAAAGCATGGGGTAACAGGGTTGAAGTTCTGGTTTGCTCTGCAGGGGAGGGAGTAAGCTTTCAAGTCAGCAGGCATATCTGCTTCCAATATAAGCAAATAGTCACATATGGGTTTCCAAATGTCTTTTGGATAGGAGTGGGTGGCTGTTATGCGTCCTAGATCTCGCTAGTAATGTCGCAGTATACCATACTTTGCAGCCATTCTGATTTAGTGGGACAATATTTGCTGCCCAGGTGCAATGCTGATCCTCATTTGGCAAGCACTAACACAATTGCAGTGAGTCTACTGACATTTTTCAGGACATCTTTGACACATCCCAAGAGGAACAGCAAGGGATTGTGTTTAAGTATGGGCTCAATCATGGTGGATATCAGGGAGACCACTCTCATCCAGTGTTCCTGTATATGAGGGCAGTTCTGGCCAGTAGCATGAAATCGGCATCGTCTGCCTTGCATTTGCGGCATTTGGATGTTCATGTGGGGTCAATTCTAGCCAGATCATGAGGTGTGGTATATGCATGGTATAAAAAATTACAATGTATAAGTTTATGTCTGTGATTATAACCCTGATCCTACCGCTCTGCTCGGGTTTCATGGCGACACATGCCTGGTACAGTCTGGAGACCAGTCACCCCCGTCCAACACAGTAATGGCGAATGTCAGTGGAGGGAAGACATCCTGGACCAAAGGGCACAGGGGCAGCCAGGCACACAATGTATTGTCTATATGCTGAAGTATAAAAAGATCCATATGTGTGGCCTCACCAAAGTGAGTAGAATCAGTGCGCGTGATGCCATGGGATGGGAAGAGGTCTCCAATCATGTGTAAATTATGGGTGAAGAGAGTACATGATACCAGCTTTTTTGTGTGAGGGTAAGCCAGGGTATTTGCACTAATGGAAGAAAAGATGATCAGAGAATACCACCAATGAGAAGGAGTCCGAGCTTCCTCTGACGTCCAGCTAGTAGTAGACAACGTCTGGTTATTGAAAGGGTCCCTGCCTGGTCCCTCTCTGATCTTGCATACAGTAGGTGGGTGGCGGCATGATACCAATGGTATACAAACTGACATTGTGCTGTAAGGGAATACAACTGTAGGTTGGGCACTCCAAACACCCCCCAACTCACAGGGGAGCTCCAAGGTGTCATATTTTCACCAAGGTCTGCGTCCTGCCCAAGCAAGTTGGGTCAAAAGGCTTCTCACAGGGCAAAGAAGATGTTAGGGGAATTGGTATGTTCATGAATAGGTATAGGAAATGAGGGAAGACGACCATCTTAACGATGGCTATGTGGCCCACTATGGGCAAGGGCAGCTGGATCCACCATTCTATCTGTGTGGTCAGTTTGTTAGCAGCTGGATCACCATGTCTTTCTGCCTATGTAGTACTATTCCCAGGTATTTCGTGGACAATGGGAATTCTAATGTGTCTGGAATTGTAGCTGTGGTGAAAACAAAGAGTTCCAAATTCGGCTCACTTAATGATGAGGCCAGAGATACTGCTGATGGGAATAATTTCTCATATTAGGGGGGCTAGATTGGCTGTGGGGTGTAGTGCAAAGAGCAGGATGCCGACTGCATACATGGATGTCAACAAGGGGCCCAGGTCAAATTGTAAACCATAGTGGAGGTGCCTCTCCAGTAGGTGGCGGTTTGTGAGGGTCCAGGGAGATGATGAAAAGGAGCTGTAATGGGATATCCCAAATGGGTCACTCTAAACACCAGGAATGGGTCTATGAGAGAGCCATTGACCCTCAATCATGCCATTAGGTGGGAGCAGATTAGCATGATAAGTTTAGTGTATCCACTAGGCAATCCCAGTTTGTTCAGAAAAGCCTTTATAAAGGAATTTACAAAGAGTCAAATGCCTTTTTGGTGTCTAAAAGGGCACCCGCCGCTGGGATGTACAGATCAATCCAGTTAAACACATTGAAGATAGTCCGTGGATTCATGGCAGTGAACATATGTGGGACAAAGCCAGTCTGTACAGGGGAAATGATCTGTTCCAGCATTTGAGCCAGCCTTGTTGCAATAACCTTAGCCAGTATTATATTAGCAAGGCTATGTAATGAGAGTAGGAAATATGAATTGTATAGGTAGGGTGCTGTCCTAGGCTTTAAACGTAGCATGATCACATCCTCCTAAAGTGTGGATGTAAGAACCCCTGTCTCAAAGGCCTCAATGTACACCTCCAGGAGATGTGGGTCAAAAAAATGCTTATACATCTTATAAAATGCTCCCATGGGCCCATCGAGCACCAGGGGTTTAGTCCCACCAAGGGCATCTATCACCTGTATCATCTCCTCACTAAAGATGGGCTCACTCGGGAACTGCCTCTGCCCCTTCGAGAACAAGAGCAATTCAATGCAATCTCAGAAAGATATTCTGTAATTTAGCTGCATTATCCTTGGTCTGGAAGGAGTATAAACCCTCGTAATATTGCAAAGGTTCTATAGTAATGCTTTGGTTTGTCATGACTCGTCCCTCTTCCCCTGATTACTATTCAGAGATGCATCTGCTGTGTCTATTAGGATGTAGTAACCAGTCAAAGGCTTGGCCTGGGTGTTCTCCTTCCCATAGGTTCAGGCCCAGAAATACTTCCCCATATAGGCCATCTGCCTGCCGGCCAAGGCTCGAAATTCATCCATTTGGATGGCACGGCAGTGCATCTGAGTCCTGCAGCATTGACAGGAGTCTTCTCAATCGATACAAAGCAACTCTGCTTCAATGCAGGAGAGAAAAGCACAAATGTCACGCAACATCTCCACATGCTTTGAGATTCTTAACCCACAAGTCGGTTGAAAAGCCTCTGACTGCTCATAGAAAACTTACCGATGCAGTCGGAGACTTTCCGACCGACATCATAATATGGCACATAATATAATTAATATACAAAATACCCTACACACACACAATGGTGCCGATTCCGATCCGTCAAAAATATTCCCCGTACGAATCGTATCCGTATTTTTTTACGTACGAATCGTATAAGTCCCGTACAAACTGGCAAGTACGATTCGTATGTGAAAAAATCCATACGAATCGCATTGGGAAAATTCCCCGACACGTCCTCGGGTCGGAAAAAGTGTCCGACACGTCCCCGGACATTTTTACGTACGAATCGGTAAACTGAAGTCCGAGCGCGCAAGTACGATCCGTCCCGTCCGTCCGAATGCACAACCGTATCGAAAAAACACCGTACGGAGCGAACTCCCATAGCAACCTTGGAGACGTCCAAACATGTGCCCGCATACGCGCCGAACACCCCCCCAGCCCACCTCCCCATGTACGCGCCGTACCCCCACCCCACCCCGTAGGTACGGAGCGTACCCCCACCCGTGTAGGTACGGAGCGTACCACCACCCCCGTAGGTACGGAGCTACCCCCACCCCACCCTGTAGGTACGGAGCGTACCCCCACCCATGTAGGTACGGAGCATACCCCCACCCCACCCCATAGGTACGGAGCGTACCACCACCCCTGTAGGTACGGAGCGTACCACCACCCCCGTAGGAATGGAGCGTACCCCCACCCCACCCCGTAGGTACGGAGCATACCCCCACCCGTGTAGGTACGGAGCGTACCACCACCCCCATAGGTACGGAGCGTACCCCCACCCCACCCCGTAGGTATGGAGCGTACCCCCACCCGTGTAGGTACGGAGCGTACCCCCACCCCACCCCGTAGGTACGGAGCGTACCACCACCCCCGTAGGTACGGAGCGTAAATGTAAATGTGTATGTGCTTATATAGCGCCGAATCACCCCTGGGGGTATCTCCGCGCTGTACTCATACCGCTGTAGGAACCCTTCCTGGCTATCCGTGTGAAGTTTCCACTCCTGGGCACCCCCATGGTGAAGCCAGGCATCCCAGCGCTGTTGGGGCCGTTGTGGAGACTAAGCAAGCTATTGCCCAGAGTTGCAGCGTGGGACCCATGATTAGGATAGGCACTGATGCGAGAATATCAGGTCCGAGGAATTTATAGCCCGAGACCCTGCCGCGTCGGGAATCGAACCCTGGTCCCGGACCAGTGCTCTGCATCGAGGTCTGCCACTCTTCTCCACCCGTACCTACGGGGTGGGGGTACGCTCCGTACCTACACGGGTGGGGGTACGATCCGTACCTACGGGGTGGGGTGGGGGTACGCTTCGTACCTACACGGGTGGGGTGGGGGTATGCTACGTACCTACGGGGGTGGGGTGGGGGTACGGTGCATACATGGGGGTGCTGGGGTACGGTGCGGACATGGGGGGCTGGGGGTACGGTGCGGACGTGTAGGGATGGGGGTACGGTGCGTACCGGGCCCCCTTTTCGCCGTGCATCGTGGCGTATCGGATCGTGCATCGTGGCGGATCGGAATTGTGGGTATATTTTAGCCGGTCGGTGTTTTTTACAATTCGTACGGAAATGGTGTTTCTGTACGAATCGTACTTGCAGGTTTGTAAGGTGTTTTTGCCGGGTACGAGTCGGATGGAGAAACCGCTCCGTCCGACGGTTCGTACCCTGGTTTTACCGGATCGGAATCGACCCCTAAATGATAAACTAAATATAATCCTTTTAATACTAAATAATACACCGCTAAACAATATCTAACCTCACTATCATAATCAAATAAATACATTTAACAAAAAAAGTAAATAAATAAAAATAAATATTTTATGCATATACTACATTAATACCTTCCATATAACAAAACATAAACATATAGCAAAATAAACCGTTATTTAAAATTTTCAAAATAAGTAAACAACTGCCAAAAAAGTGTAAACCCACACTTTAAAAACCAATAAAAAAGAAGTACAAACCAAATCAACCAATAAAAATGAAACTTCAATTAAATAAACAACATATAAACAAATCAAAAATCAACACAAATCTGTAATATTCCAGAAAATACAAGAGTGACCTAATCTTCCTATAAACTATATTTCCTCTACC
Source organism: Triturus cristatus (assembly GCF_964204655.1). Lineage (NCBI taxonomy): Eukaryota > Metazoa > Chordata > Amphibia > Caudata > Salamandridae > Triturus > Triturus cristatus. The sequence goes on along the minus strand of NC_140594.1, from coordinate 1,906,209 downwards.
GGTTGTCCCAACTACATTCTACTAACTACAAACAAGATCCAAGAACCTCCTCCAAAGAAAGTAAGTATAAATTAAATAAAGCCTATTCCAACAATTAAAACTCCTAAGCATAAATACCCTCTACCTACCCACTCTCCAAAATACAAAAATTATTATTGAACTAATTAATTAAAAAAACATTTTTCTTCAACAGAAAAAACCACAAGTACTGCAACCAAAGAACAACAGCAAACTTCACAAAACCCAAAATTATTAACAGTCCCAAACATGTAAGTAAATGGAAAAAGCTTACTCTTTTCAATACAATCAATGCATATAAAATATTGAACATTTTCTCTATAAATGTCTCATTACAGTACAAATATCAAAATGACTGAAGGTACAAAATTCATAACGTCGCAAAAAAGGAAACTTTTACTTTGCTACATGAGTTATGTCTATACGCAAGAGAAACAAACAGCTGACAAGAATAATTGGAAATGCACCAAATACTATTCCAATGCATGTTATGGGAGGGCAACAACAAAGGAAACTACTGTAACAAATGTGAACGAGCATAACCACACCTCTACCATAGCAGAAATAGAAGTTAGAGATGTTTTAGAAGCTATTAAAGAGGCTAGTACTAGCTCTGAGAAACCCACAACACAAATACTAAAAGACATCCTATCCCGTGTTCCTGAACATGTAACTGGGTAATTAACCTCCATCCCAACTTTAAAAAAGATTAATTACCAGAACTAAAAAAGCTGCTCCTGACACCCCACCTGCCCCCAAAACATTCAGTGAAGTTCAAATACCACCTGAACTGACTGTAACTCATAGCACAGAACAGTTCCTTCTTTATGATAATAAATCTCATGAAAAAAGAATTCTAATCTTTGCAACTACCATAAACCTACTAAAACTTCAATCCTGTGAAACATGGATGATGTATGGTACATTTAAAAAATGTCCCAAAACATTTTTCCAGTTATACACAATCCGTTGACAAGAGCATAATAGAAACATCCCCTTCATGTATGCACTGTTGCCTAACAAACAAACAACTACTTGGATAGAGCTGCTAACAAAAGAAAAGCAAGAAACTAATAACTACTACCCCCCCCAAAATTACCACTGACGTTGAACAGTCAATCATACAAGCCATCCTGAAAAATTACCCTCACACAGCAATACAACGTTGCTATTTCCATCTTAATCAAAGCCTGTGGAGACACCTTCAAAAATCTACACTTAGTATAAAATATGCAACTAACAGAAACTTTGCATATAAGATTTAAAAAACGAATTGCACTAGACTATATCCCAATAACAGCAGTCGCTGAACATTACAATTTATTACCTGAAAGCCCCTATTACTAAGCCAATAAACATAAACTAAGGGGCCCATTACGATGGAGCAACGATGCGACCGTCACGCCATCGCCAGGCCATCGTAACGTGAATTACCCACCGCCATATTACGATGGCGGTGGGTATCGCGGCGGACGGAAAGTCCATCCGACACTATTCCGCCGGTCAGCAATCGTTGAGATTGACGGCCAAGCGGAGCAGGGGCTCAAATATGGTGGCTGTGCCTAGCAGGCACTGCCAACCATATTAGGATGTAGAGATTTTAAGGCCTTTCTATGGAGGTGATGCCGCCATGGAAAGGCTGGCGGGGATTTGCTTTGGAGGCCCATTGCAGGCCCCTGGGATGGGGGGTGCACTTGGGGTACCTATAGTAACCCCCAAGGCGGCATTTCACCATTGCGGCGGGTGCTGCAGCCAGCAGCACCCAACGCAATGTTGAAATGCCAGATGCGACCGCCGCAGTGGCAGTCGCATCATGATAAGGGGGGCGGGCTCACCGCATGGCAGGTGGGCAGGCCCGTTCTGCTAGAATGGCGGGCGGACCTGAGTCCACCCGCCATCCTAATAGGCCCCAAAGTCTCAACTACTTTGAGGACACCTGGGTAGGAAGACTACATAGGTCTGGACATAGAAGACAACCAAAATTCCACTTTCCATGGTGGAATGTGTACAACAGTACCCTAGCCGAGGAAGCCAAAGCCAAGAATGTGCTGGAAGGATGGCATAATGCTTTCCAATCCACATTGGGAAGATCTCAACCCACCCTACATAAATTACTACAATCGATCCAAAAAGAACAAAGCTACCAACAACTAAGACTAGAGCAATCTGTAACACAACTATGGGGCTGAGTACAATGTCATGTGGAAAGCCTCCGACCAACAGTCGAATTTCCCTAGACCGTGTTGGAACCCTTCCGCCTGACTTGATCAGTAACAATTCCGATCGACCGATTAAGATGATGGCGATCGGAAGGGGAAACGTTTGGTCATTCCGAATCGGTTCTGACCGGTATCCAGGGAAGCTTATTCAGTCGGAGCCAATTTATACAGGTCAATGGACAGCGTTTACGACTGACTGATTACGATGTCAGATTCAGACAGCCTTTCCGAGTCAGCCTGTCTAACAAAAAAAAGGCTGTCGTAAACAGACTTTGGGGGCCACTAGAAGGCCCCCCTTCATTCTGAGGTCTTCAGTTGGGATCTATGGGGATATCCAAGGGACCCCCTGTAAAACCATACACAGTGTGGCAGGAACCATGAGGGGCCCGCGACAGGGTGCAAGGTTTTCTGCTGACACCCATTTTCCCCATCGGAGCCTGTGTTGTCGGTCAGAACACAGGCTCCCATTGAAGTCAATGGGAGTCCTTCCGAATGTTGTTTAGATTCATCATAATCGGTCGTGCAGAACCGCAGACCACGAGTCGGTCGGGTCCCAAATCTGAGCTGTTGTTGGGCGTAAAGTTTCCACCCGACATCGCAATGAGGACCATAGTCCTAAACTCACAAAACAAACTATAACAATGTATGAGCATTTACAATTCAAAGTAAGACTCTACTCAAACACTAAAGAACTGGAATACTTAGAAACCATTGTAAAATTCATGCTCTAAAAACTTACTACATCTACATAAAGAGCACTAAATTTAAAATAAAATTAATAAGTAAACCCTAAATATTTTTTAAGATACAAAATATAAAGATTGGGGCCGATTACAGTGTAGGTGGAAACCCTCAGACTGTGTCGGAAAATCTCCAATGAGCGTTCAGAGGCCTTCCGACCGACATCGTAATAAGCCGCTGTATATCCAACTTAAACAAGCTTACAATTACGCAACACATACTACTCTACATATTATTAACATTCTAAAACCTACCATGCCAGTAAAATTATGTTGCACTAACTTTACTTCACATAAAGTAGTACACTACATAACAACAACTGAAAGCACAACATAGAAACCATAAACAGTACCAAACTACCTTCTCTCCTTCAAAAGTAATTAAAATAAACGTACCTTAACCGATGCGACACAACTTCCAACCGCGAGCTTGTCCCATATGAAACAACCAAAAAAGGACACCGATAGCCTAAAAAAATCCAGCTTACTGAAAACTAAAACAGCTGTCTAATTAAAGTAAAAGAAGTCTATTCCCCATTGAATGCAAAATGAAAGGCTTAAATAAAAAATGTATTAAAAATACAGAACAATGTCAGAAGTTCAAAAATATTTTTAATGTTATACTACAAATTGTAGAATATATAGTAATAAATATTGCAACATAATATTTTTTACTATATATTCTAAAAATATATATATATTTGTATTAAAATATTAAAAATATCATTCACATACTTTCAAAAAAGTTGTAATGTGTTTACAAAAATATATTTTTATACTATGCTTTTCTAACTATGTAAAGTGTATGTTTCTTATACATTAAATAATATTATATAAAAATATAATAATATTTATTATCAAACATATTAAGTATAAAGCAAAAAAGAATATATCACACAAAAATATTTTTAAAATACATATTAAATAACAATATACATTCTATATATGTATTAAATATATTAATAAAATATAAAAAATTGTGTACAATGTTCCATAGGTATCTGTCACAAATTCAATATCAAATCAAATCAAATAATCTTTATTTTCGATCATTTAGATCATCAAAGATTTAAATACTTGACAATTATTAAAATTTAAAAGTTTCCAATGTTCTAAACATTTAAATATAAACAATGACTTTCAAAAATTTCATAGAACAGACGTTTAGAAGCATGAGAAGGGGTGTTCTAAAATCATTTAACATTATACGACCCCCCTTCTTTTTAAAAGACTAGATCGGACATACCACATGGCCATTAAAAACTTTGCCACTGCAAAGACAATCGGAGGTGACAAATCAGATTTTAATATTCTAAATGCAGGCAAGAATTTCCTAAACCCCATGTTTTTAAGAATGGGTAGGAGCCAGTGCTTCCTCGCTCTTCGATAGGCTTTACAGAAAAGGACCACATGTAAATCGCTTTCCCGAGGATATGTACAGGCTGGGCATTGTTCACTTGTTGGAGGTTGGGACCAAGTGGAGGTGAAAGCCCTCAAGGGTAGAGAGCCGTATCTCCACTGTAGGTAGAGCTTTCTTGCCAACACAGGTGCCATGCCATCCAAAACACTTTCCATTAGGTAGGAATCTTTTGATTGTATGAATAAATTAGTCAGTGAGCCCACCCGTGTGTTGTCTAAAGCGGTGTTCAACTTCGACTGATAGTAGAATTTAGAAAGTGTCTTTCGAGGGATCCTCGTGCATGAGTTTGCGGGGTCGGTCCATAATTCCGTTAGACCTAAGCTTTCACAAGATCTTTTTATGTAGGTTAGCCATGGGATATTACTAATGTTAGGTAAGGCCAGGAACTCCTGTAGCTCACTTCTGTAATCGCTTAGATCCTCACTACTCCATAATCATTGCCAAAAAGATAATGGTTTTAGGCCAAGTTCCTCGGCGATGGGCCTAAGTCCTAGGTCCAATCTCAGAGGGAACAAAGGCGTGCTAGGAGGGAGAGCCACCAACTGCCTGAGAAATTTATTCTCTGTGTTTGTTAGGTTTTTAGTAGGAGTGTGACCCCACAATTCGCCGCCGTATGTAACTGAGCCCCGAGCTTGGGCTTTATAAATCTGTACCATGGGGCCCAGTGGGCGGTATATAGATTTTCCCACCATTCTGGAAATACCACCCACTTTCTGTGAGAGCTTCATGTTAGCCTTGATGATATGTGTCCCCCATGTCATTTTCTCATTCAGGGTTACCCCCAAATATTCAAAAGTGGAAACCCTCTCCAAACGCACTGTGCCCAACAATGGGTTGGGACGTGTTGAGGGGGTAGGGTTCAGAATCAAATATTTTGTCTTGGAGGCATTAATTTCAAGGCCCCTCTAAGTACAAAATTGCAAGAACCCATCCACTATCCGTTGAATTCCCATAGGGGATTTAGACAGCAGCAGAGTGTCATCCGCAAACATTATAGCGGGCACCCTGCTGCCATTCAATCTGGGGGCGTCAGTGTCTTCTATCCTTTTCAGGTGGGCAATTACCCCGTTGACAAAGAGACAGAACAGGGTAGGTGCGAGTACGCATCCCTGCCTCACCCCCCTGTCAACGGGGAATCTTTCTGTTAAGCCCCCCATCCTGCCGCACCTGACCCGCGCATAATTGTCCTGGTGTAGTTTAATCGGGATGGCCAGGATGTCTGGCGGGACTCCCAGATCCTCAAGGACATTCCAGAGTTTGGATCTAGGCACCAAGTCGAAGGCGGCACGCAAGTCCATGAACACCGTGAACAAGCTGCCCCCCTCGACAAGTGCCGTCCTCCAATAGATGAGGTTGAGGCGAAAAATTTGGTCTATGGTGGATACCCCCTTTCTAAACCCGGCCTGATATGGGCTCAGGGTGGCGGTTTCCCCTATCCAATTCTGGAGACGATCTAAAATAAGTCTCCCAAAAAGTTTTTGGGACACATCTATCAGGCTGATGGGCCTGTAGTTGGATGGGAGCAGAGGCGAGCCTTTCTTGAAAATCTGAACCACCTCTGCGCCCAGCCAAGTACAGGGCACCTCCATCCCTTTTAGAACCGCATTGAACAATACCAGGAGATAAGGGGCCCATATATCTGGCTCCTGTTTGAAAAGGTCGCCAGGGAGACCATCCAGACCAGGTGCCTTGCCAGTTGACAGGCCTAATATGGCAGCCCGGACCTCCTTTTCGGTGAATGGGTCCCCTTCCGGGTAGTTATATACAAGCGGGGTTTTACAGTCTCCATGCCCTGCTTCCACTGTATATAGAGACTTGAAGTGCTCCTGCCATGACTTAGGGGAGATATTCGGTTCTATTGCCGAGACGAGTTCCTCAGAACCTGTGTTGACAATTCTCCAAAACCTCCGTGAGTCCATGGAGGCTAGGGAGCTAGTGAGTTCTTCCCATTTGTTCTGGTCCCACTCAATCTTTGCATTGAAGACCAACTTCTTGTATTCACGTCTCCTGGCTTGAATCTCAGGCCTACTTTTACGATTCTTGATACTTGACAAAAGATCCCTGTAGGAGAGTAGGGTCTGCTATCCTATGGTCACCCCAAATTTTTGCTTTTTGCTTCACTGGTTTTTGACATATTGAGGCTGTGGGCCTGCCAATCAGACCCCCAGCCTGCTGTTCTCTCTACTAAATTAACACTGTGCACCCTAAGTGCATAACCTATTGGAATGGGATCACCCTGTGAGCCCCTGTACCAGTGTACACTAGGTACCCAGGGCATTGGTGTACCCAAGGCCTGCCAGGGGCTGAAGCATGTATTATGCCACCCCAGGCTTGGCCTAGCAAATTTGACACAACTGGCTGATCACTCAGCTGGGGTAAGTTGGTGTAACCACCTCTTACTTAGGTGTAGTATACCTATACCTAACCTTAAATGGAACCCATGTTAACCTATAAGTCACTCCTATGGCAGGCCTTAACAATCCTGAAGGCAGAGTGCTTGGTTTCCATGTGAGATGGTGCTCTGGCATGAGCTGAGCCTGTCTGCAGTGGTCGGAACCACTTCCTTCTACTGTTTCCAGATATCGTCATACCATATACTCTTAAGTGCATTATGAACCTCGCGGTTAAATGCTATCTTTGGTTTGGCTTTATCAAAACATGTCGAGTAAGGTGTCATACGAATTGGAATACTAACCCCTCGCCAATTCTGGCGACGGGGTTAGCATTCCACCCTTCTAGAGGGACACGACATGTACAGTACCTGAAACCCGGGTAAAATCAGACATAGCCTCAGCTCCACAAAATGGATGCTGCCACCACAGACACAAGTCTGCCCTCCTGCTGCTGGGAGTCCTTCCAGCTTGGGAGGTGTGGACAAAGGGTTTCCTGCCAGGGGAGATGCATGCACCACCCCAGACAGGATTTTGTGTATTGGTCAGGTAGGGCTTGAAAGAAACCAGACATGCCTGTGGCTCACAAGGAGCCTCGGTGCATATGCCAGTTCAAACCGGTCCTGGGGCACACCAGTCCCGGGCCTGGGGCGAGCTGGACAAAGGATTGGGGGTGTAACCACCCCCCTTCCTGGTCCCACCCATAGGGAGGGACCTAGCAGGTAGTCCGGCCCCTAGAATCCGCTTAAAGGTAGGAGCTGTGTCCTAGGACTTCAGACATCCTGGAATCAACTTGAAACTAAGAAGAAGACGGGAACTTCGACATTCTGCTGCACAGAAGACTGAAGGAAATCTCCCCTGTGGTCAGGGAGTGACCACCTTGCTAACGCAAGCACCATCCAGCGAATCAACGTCTGCTTTGCCGCCGCCTCCCGCCGGAGCCCGAGCCCAGAGACTGACAAGACCTGGACCTCCAGACCTCTCACCGCCCGATCCACAGTCCCTAAAAAGAGGAGACCCGTGGAGGCACCGAGACCCGTGGAGCCAGCCATCTTGGAACGACTACGACAAGCTGACAAGTGCAACAACGAGGCTCCCTCCAAGTTGTGCTTTGGGATCTGAGAAGCCCAACACCCGAGCAGCATCTGCACCAAAGGTGAGCCCTCCAGCATCTCCACGATCTGCGTGGGACCCTTCTGCATTTTGCCACTCGATGCGCCTAACCGGTTGCTGGCCCGCTGGCTAGTGGCCATCTTGGCGACGAACTCTACGAAATACACCGCTGGTCTGGTTGCTCCAGACTGGCCCTTGCTCCCCTCCAAAGGAGCAGTCCCTCTGACCTTGCTGGTCAGAGCCATCAGCTTATTTCCTTTCCTACAACAATTGCTTTTGCCAAGGCTTGTTTGCTTCGATTAAGTTGCCGACACCGCCGACAGCGAGAGCCTGCGTGGGACAGCTCGTGACTTGACTCCTGGACGTCGTCGACCTTCAGGGACCACGTGGCTGCAGAGACAAGCTACACCTTTCTTCCTGTTTGCACCCGACATCGCCTGGTACCCACCTGGTGCCACGCTGGTCACTGGCTAGTGACTGTGAACACTGTCCCCTCTCCTTACAGGTCTTCAACATCTCTGATCCACTCTTGGATCCACTGCATCTCCTCCGGACCGACCGCCTGCAGCATCTTTGTCTTCAGGCTCCACGGAACAGATAGAAGAAAACCGACGCACTTCGAGGCCTATGCACCCGCTTCCTGTGGGTGAGGTAAAGCTGGCACTCCTGTGCCCCAGTGTAGTATTACATCTCTAGTGCCTGTGTTCCAAATCTTGAGTTCCTAGGTCATCCGGAAGATTCCTTTTGCAGTAACTTTGTACTTTTTACGCACCCATTGAAACCTATGGGAGCTCGCGTGTGACTATTTGCTCTGCACACGCAACCCGTGGACCTCCTGGTCACTAACTGAAGTTAGCTCCGTGTAGGCCCAGCGATTCTAGAGGCCCTAGGCCTTTTCCCCTTTCTGTTCGTGGTACTTATACCACTATTTTAGTATATGGTTCGAGTGGCCACCAGGGCCTATCCATATAAAGTGCAACTTCTGTGTATTCTGTGATAATCTTGTTTGACGATTTGTGCTCCTGTGCTCATAAAGAGACTAGGGGTTACTTTGAGAAATAAATACATATATATTTTGAATATATATCTGTGTGGTGTCCTTTCATTGGTATAAAAGGGGGTTGCTATTGGTAAAACAGCTTGCTTAACACGCATCACGAGTTTAGCCTCAAAGACTGCTTAGCCTACGCTACCACTAGGGCAGCTAGTCCGAAAAGGTTGACTTACAACCACACCATAAGGGTTGCTTGGCATGGTACAAGGTGGTCACTTTAACTAGTGAACATCATATACCAGGCCAACTTCTCACATTGGTGAGCAGCGGTTGGATTTGAGCTTGCTGTGTTTTACCATTGTAATCTTTTGGTTACCAATTGAAAGATCACATAGGTACCTGTAGGTACATATAAAACAAGATTAGATATACTTAAGTTCTACTGAACTTAGTTGTTGTAGAGCAAAGGGAGTAGCACACCCTGACTACAACTACTAGATAGGTTTAGTAGGTAAACCCAAGTGTAGGTAGATTGCAACACATCCACCCACACGTAAGAGCAATGGTTGGGGCAGAGGGGTCCACTGTACCCATCTCTGTTGAGAGTGACCCCCAGAGGGCACCATCCATCTTTGCTACCCTTAATCAGAATGAGCTCAGGCATTTGGCAACTCTTAGAGGCCTTAAACAGCCCAAGAACCCTTCCTCTGCTGAGCTCAGAGAACTCTTACAGAATGATGAAAATCAGAGAGAACTCGAGAAAGCTTCCCAGTTAGCCCCCTTAGGGACAGGAACAGGAGGCCCCCCTTCTGAAGATGCCACAGAGGTACCCCCTTCCAATAGTCACCCCTTAGATGGGATGCCTACCACAGAGGAAGAAAGTGATGGGGATACAGATGTGAGTGGGGATGAAGGGAGAACTAGCCCAGTGCCAAGTGTTATACTTGGCCCAGCTAAACTAAGGCTATTGGGGACTGACAGTGGGTTCACCCCATTGGATCTCCCCAGTGGACTTAACCCAGGGCTTGGGAGGCGAAGGAATCGCTCAGGTGACTCCAATGCTTCCCATGGCTCTAGAGGCTCTCAAGGTCACTCCAGAAGGAGACTGACCACCCCTCAGAGGAGGGAACATGAGGCCAGAATGCAGGAAGCCCAGTTGAGGATCAGGAAGCAGGAGCTAGAAGTAGCCCTGATGGAAGAAAAACTGAACAAGGCTAGGCAACCTAGAGAGAGTGGGTCTATACCCACTGGTGGCAGCATTGTCCCTAAGGACAAAGATAGGGTCTTTGACAATAGGAACCTGTCTAAGGTTGTGCCCCCCTACAAAAGTGGGGATGACATCCACAAATGGATGACTGCTCTTGAGAGAGCCTGCAAAGTACAGCAGGTTCCTGAAGACCAGTGGGCAGCAATCCTCTGGCTCTCCTTTGAAGGAAGAGGCAGAGACAGACTCCTCACTACTAGAGAAGAGGATGTCAGAAATTACAGAGTCCTGAAGAGTGTCCTAGTGGATGGGTTAGGCTTAACCACTGAACAGTACAGGTTAATGTTCAGAGACACCCAAAAGACACAGACTCAGGACTGGTCTGAATATGTTGAATGTGCCACTAAGGCTTTGGAGGGTTGGTTGCTGGGAAGTAAGGTATCTGATTATACAGGATTGTACAATTTGATGATGAGAGAACAGATTTTAAATAACTGTCAAAACCAGCAACTGCATCAACACTTGGTTGACTCTGAGCTGACCTCTCCCCAAGAATTGGGAAAGAAGGCAGACAAATGGGTCAGAACCAGGGTTAAGCAAAAGAACCAGAACCAGGGCCAAGGGGGTGATCAGAAGAAAACAGACCAAAAGGGTGGAGATCAGAAACCTAAAGACCAGAAGTCTTCAACAGGGCCCCAAACTACTGCTAAGGAGGGTGGGTCCCAACAGTCCAAAAAGAAGAAAGAAGGTCAAAAGAAACCCTGGTGCAATCATTGTAAAAATACAACTCACTGGACTAGTGATTGCAAAAAGGGTGGAGCCCCCAACACTGTTGCCCCTAAGGCACCTGCTCCCAGTACTACTGTTAGCAGTGTTGGTCCCCAGACAAAGGGTGTAGTGGGAATCACTATGGGAACTGAAGGAGATTCTGACTTAGACAGAACCCTGACACAGGCAGTCTTGATCTGTGATGGGGACATTGATTTGTCCCTGACTGTGAGCCCCAGTAACCTGGGCAAGTACAGACAGACTCCTTTAATAAACGAAAAAGTGGCTCAAGCCTACAGGGACACATGTGCCAGTGTCACTATGGTGACACCAGGCTTTGTGGACCCTGGACAGTACATACCAGGTGAGAACTACCTGGTGACCAATGCCAGCAATGCCACTACTTCACATAGTGTGGCAGTTGTTAACTTCTCATGGGGAGGGGTAACTGGCCTCAAAAGGGTTGTGGTTAGTGCAGAGCTCCCAGTAGAATGTTTGTTGGGCAATGACCTAGAGAGTTCTCTATGGTCAGAAGTGGAGTACAGGACTCATGCAGAGATGTTAGGTATATCATCACATGTCCTTGCTGTGACCAGGTCACAGGCCAAAAAGTGCCTCACTGAACCTCAGGTCTTGGATCCTGGAACAATGGACCAAGCACCTACCAAGAAGAAGAACAGGAGGGTCAAGGCAGTGCCTTCCCCCCTGCCTCAGAGTGATGATCAGCCTTCCCAGGAAGCTGATCTAGAGGACCCTGAAGGAACTGTCCCTGAAGAGCTTGAACCTGATCAGGTTGAGTTTCTGGGGACAGGGGGACCTTCAAGGGCTGACTTGAGGCAGGCTCAGTTATCCTGTCCCTCTCTTGAACCCCTCAGACAGCTGGCTGCTGCTGAGGCTGCTGGGAATGCTCAGGGTACCCATAAAGTGTATTGGGATGAAGGGCTCCTTTATTCAGAGGCTAGAGACCCCAAGCCTGGTGCAACCAGGAGGTTGGTTATACCTCTGCAATTTAGGGGCTTCCTTCTTACCTTGGCCCATGATATTCCTTTAGCAGGACACCTAGGCCAGAACAAGACCTGGGACAGACTTGTCCCGCACTTTCACTGGCCTCACATGAATGAAGATACAAAGGAGTTTTGTCGCTCCTGTGTGACCTGCCAAGCCAGTGGCAAATCAGGTGGCACAACAAAGGCCCCCCTCATACCACTACCTGTGGTGGGGGTCCCCTTTGAAAGAGTGGGAATAGATATAGTGGGTCCCATGGATCCTCCCACTGCATCTGGGCACAGATTTATACTGGTGGTAGTGGATCATGCCACCAGGTATCCAGAGGCAATTCCCCGTAGGACCACTACAGCTCCTGTTGTGGCCAGGGCCCTGCTGGGAGTATTCTCCAGAGTGGGGTTTCCTAAGGAGGTAGTATCTGACAGAGGTACCAACTTTATGTCAGGATACTTGACAGCTATGTGGAAGGAATGTGGTGTCAACTACAAGTTCACCACCCCTTATCACCCACAATGCAATGGGCTTGTTGAGAGATTCAACAAGACCCTAAAGGGTATGATCAAAGGATTACCTGAAAAGCTCAGGCGAAGATGGGACATCCTCCTACCCTGCCTTCTGTTTGCTTACAGAGAGGTCCCACAAAAGGGGGTTGGCTACAGCCCCTTTGAATTGTTGTTTGGGCACCCTGTGAGAGGCCCACTGTGTTTGGTGAAGGAAGGATGGGAGTTACCTCTCAAAAAGCCTAAACTAGACATAGTGGACTATGTACTTGGTCTCCGCTCCAGGATGGCTGAGTATATGGAGAAGGCATCCAAAAACCTTGAGGCAAGCCAGGCCTTACAGAAAGCTTGGCATGACCAAAAGGCTGTCTTGGTTGAGTTTCAGCCAGGACAGAAGGTATGGGTGTTGGAGCCAGTGGCCCCAGCAGCACTCCAAGACAAATGGTCTGGACCCCATACAATCCTGGAAAAGAAGGGAGAGGTCACCTACTTGGTGGACCTAGGAACTCCCAGGAGTCCCCACAGGGTACTCCATGTTAACAGGCTTAAAGCATATGTTGACAGGGCAGACATGGGCTTGCTCATGGCTACAGATGAGGGACAGGAGGAAGAGAGTGACCCTCTCCCAGACCTGTTGTCTCAGAACCCTGAAGATGGCTCAGTTGAAGGAGTGACCCTTGGAGGCAACCTCACTGCCCATCAGCAGACTGAATGTAGACAGGTTCTACAATCATTTTCACATATGTTTTCCTTGATACCTAGTCAAACTGACTGGTGTACCCATGTTGTGGACACTGGTGACAGTCTGCCTGTAAAGAACAAGCTTTACAGACAACCTGACCACGTCAGGGACTGTATAAAGGCTGAGGTACATAAAATGCTGGAATTAGGTGTCATTGAACCCTCAGAGAGCCCCTGGGCTAGCCCAGTGGTTCTGGTCCCCAAACCTCACACCAAAGATGGCAAGAGAGAGATGAGGTTCTGTGTGGATTACAGAGGACTCAATGCTGTCACCAGGACAGATGCACACCCTATTCCAAGGGCAGATGAGCTCATAGATAAACTAGCTTCTGCAAAGTTTTTGAGCACATTTGACTTAACAGCTGGCTATTGGCAAATACGATTAGCTGAGGAGTCTAAGGCCAAAACAGCATTCTCAACCCCAGGTGGGCATTATCAGTTTGTGGTGATGCCCTTTGGTCTGAAGAATGCACCTGCCACCTTCCAAAGGCTGGTGAACCAAGTCCTTACTGGGTTGGATGACTTTTGCGCAGCATATCTTGATGACATTGCTGTCTTTAGCACCACCTGGGAGGATCACCTGATCCACCTGAAGAAGGCTCTTGAGGCTCTGCAAAGGGCAGGCCTCACTATCAAGGCTACTAAGTGCCAGATAGGGCAGAGTAAGGTTGTGTATTTGGGCCACCTTGTGGGTGGAGGCCAAGTTCAACCACTGGAGAGTAAGATACAGTCCATCAAGGATTGGTCCCCTCCAACCACCCAGACTCAAGTTCGAGCTTTCTTGGGCTTGACTGGGTACTACAGGAAGTTTGTTAAGAACTATGGGTCCATTGTGACTCCTCTTAATGATCTGACATCCAAGAAGATGCCCAAAAAGGTTCAGTGGACAGTAAGCTGTCAAAAGGCATTTGATGACCTGAAGGAGGCCATGTGCTCTGCACCTATCCTGAAAAGTCCTGACTACTCCAAAGAGTTTATTGTCCAAACAGATGCTTCTGAGTTGGGTGTGGGAGCTGTGCTGTCACAACTTAATGTAGATGGTCAAGACCAACCCATTGCTTTTATTAGCAGAAGGTTGACCCCCAGAGAGAAGAATTGGTCAGCTATTGAGAGGGAGGCCTTTGCTGTGGTGTGGGCCCTGAAGAAGCTGAGGCCATACTTGTTTGGCACTCACTTCAAGATTCAGACCGACCATAAGCCCCTCTTGTGGCTAAATCAGATGAAGGGTGAAAATCCCAAACTGCTTAGGTGGTCCATTTCCCTACAGGGGATGGACTTTACAGTGGAGCACCGGCCAGGTACTGACCATGGGAATGCAGATGGTCTCTCCAGGTACTTCCACTTAGGACATGAAGACGAGACTGGTCAAGGCTAGTTTAATGTCCCAGCGTTTGGGGGGGGGGTTGTGTAGGAGAGTAGGGTCTGCTATCCTATGGTCACCCCAAATTTTTGCTTTTTGCTTCACTGGTTTTTGACATATTGAGGCTGTGGGCCTGCCAATCAGACCCCCAGCCTGCTGTTCTCTCTACTAAATTAACACTGTGCACCCTAAGTGCATAACCTATTGGAATGGGATCACCCTGTGAGCCCCTGTACCAGTGTACACTAGGTACCCAGGGCATTGGTGTACCCAAGGCCTGCCAGGGGCTGAAGCATGTATTATGCCACCCCAGGCTTGGCCTAGCAAATTTGACACAACTGGCTGATCACTCAGCTGGGGTAAGTTGGTGTAACCACCTCTTACTTAGGAGTAGTATACCTATACCTAACCTTAAATGGAACCCATGTTAACCTATAAGTCACTCCTATGGCAGGCCTTAACAATCCTGAAGGCAGAGTGCTTGGTTTCCATGTGAGATGGTGCTCTGGCATGAGCTGAGCCTGTCTGCAGTGGTCGGAACCACTTCCTTCTACTGTTTCCAGATATCGTCATACCATATACTCTTAAGTGCATTATGAACCTCGCGGTTAAATGCTATCTTTGGTTTGGCTTTATCAAAACATGTCGAGTAAGGTGTCATACGAATTGGAATACTAACCCCTCACCAATTCTGGCGACGGGGTTAGCATTCCACCCTTCTAGAGGGACACGACATGTACAGTACCTGAAACCCGGGTAAAATCAGACATAGCCTCAGCTCCACAAAATGGATGCTGCCACCACAGACACAAGTCTGCCCTCCTGCTGCTGGGAGTCCTTCCAGCTTGGGAGGTGTGGACAAAGGGTTTCCTGCCAGGGGAGGTGCATGCACCACCCCAGACAGGATTTTGTGTATTGGTCAGGTAGGGCTTGAAAGAAACCAGACATGCCTGTGGCTCACAAGGAGCCTCGGTGCATATGCCAGTTCAAACCGGTCCTGGGGCACACCAGTCCCGGGCCTGGGGCGAGCTGGACAAAGGATTGGGGGTGTAACCACCCCCCTTCCTGGTCCCACCCATAGGGAGGGACCTAGCAGGTAGTCCGGCCCCTAGAATCCGCTTAAAGGTAGGAGCTGTGTCCTAGGACTTCAGACATCCTGGAATCAACTTGAAACTAAGAAGAAGACGGGAACTTCGACATTCTGCTGCACAGAAGACTGAAGGAAATCTCCCCTGTGGTCAGGGAGTGACCACCTTGCTAACGCAAGCACCATCCAGCGAATCAACGTCTGCTTTGCCGCCGCCTCCCGCCGGAGCCCGAGCCCAAAGACTGACAAGACCTGGACCTCCAGACCTCTCACCGCCCGATCCACAGTCCCTAAAAAGAGGAGACCCGTGGAGGCACCGAGACCCGTGGAGCCAGCCATCTTGGAACGACTACGACAAGCTGACAAGTGCAACAACCGAGGCTCCCTCCAAGTTGTGCTTTGGGATCTGAGAAGCCCAACACCCGAGCAGCATCTGCACCAAAGGTGAGCCCTCCAGCATCTCCACGATCTGCGTGGGGCCCTTCTGCATTTTGCCACTCGACGCGCCTAACCGGTTGCTGGCCCGCTGGCTAGTGGCCATCTTGGCGACGAACTCTACGAAATACACCACTGGTCTGGTTGCTCCAGACTGGCCCTTGCTCCCCTCCAAAGGAGCAGTCCCTCTGACCTTGCTGGTCAGAGCCATCAGCTTATTTCCTTTCCTACAACAATTGCTTTTGCCAAGGCTTGTTTGCTTCGATCAAGTCGCCGACACCGCCGACAGCGAGAGCCTGCGTGGGACAGCTCGTGACTCGACTCCTGGATGTCGTCAACCTTCAGGGACCACGTGGCTGCAGAGACAAGCTACACCTTTCTTCCTGTTTGCACCCGACATCGCCTGGTACCCACCTGGTGCCACGCTGGTCACTGGCTAGTGACTGTGAACACTGTCCCCTCTGCTTACAGGTCTTCAACATCTCTGATCCACTCTTGGATCCACTGCATCTCCTCCGGACCGACCGCCTGCAGCATCTTTGTCTTCAGGCTCCACGGAACAGATAGAAGAAAACCGACGCACTTCGAGGCCTATGCACCCGCTTCCTGTGGGTGAGGTAAAGCTGGCACTCCTGTGCCCCAGTGTAGTATTACATCTCTAGTGCCTGTGTTCCAAATCTTGAGTTCCTAGGTCATCCGGAAGATTCCTTTTGCAGTAACTTTGTACTTTTTACGCACCCATTGAAACCTATGGGAGCTCGCGTGTGACTATTTGCTCTGCACACGCAACCCGTGGACCTCCTGGTCACTAACTGAAGTTAGCTCCATGTAGGCCCAGCGATTCTAGAGGCCCTAGGCCTTTTCCCCTTTCTGTTCGTGGTACTTATACCACTATTTTAGTATATGGTTCGAGTGGCCACCAGGGCCTATCCATATAAAGTGCAACTTCTGTGTATTCTGTGATAATCTTGTTTGACGATTTGTGCTCCTGTGCTCATAAAGAGACTAGGGGTTACTTTGAGAAATAAATACATATATATTTTGAATATATATCTGTGTGGTGTCCTTTCATTGGTATAAAAGGGGGTTGCTATTGGTAAAACAGCTTGCTTAACACGCATCACGAGTTTAGCCTCAAAGACTGCTTAGCCTACGCTACCACTAGGGCAGCTAGTCCGAAAAGGTTGACTTACAACCACACCATAAGGGTTGCTTGGCATGGTACAAGGTGGTCACTTTAACTAGTGAACATCATATACCAGGCCAACTTCTCACAATCCCTCCTTGCCCTGCGGCACGTTGCATTATACCATGAGCGCTGGGTCATACCACCCGCCCTCCTTGGTCCATTATTGAATAAGTCTGCAGTCAGAGTCTTAACGACTTCTTCATGCATAAACCATATTTGATTATTTTTCTCCCTTGAGCTAGGTTCTTCATTTAAGCTGCCCATTTTTTCCAATATAGGGATAAAGTTATTGTAGAACCGAGGGAGCTTAACTGTGCTTGCAGCTAATTTCTCCCACTTGATTCTCCTCCTGTTGCTTTCTAGGGCTAGGTCCGGGTTTATATTCGGCAATTCTGCTTCCCCATGATCCCGGCCAGGAAGGAGAAAGTCCAATTCCAAAGCATTGTGGTCGCTGTCTTCTCTGTCTATTACCCTAAAGTCAGTGACATGCGACCACGAGGATAATTGTACTAGAATGTAATCTAATCTTGACTCCCTTCCCTTCCGGTTGAACGTGGGTTTACTCGGGATATCCGATTTAACACGCCCATTACAGGCCCTCACCCCATGTTTCAGAGTTAGGGCAGTGATCTGGAGTGCAAGAGGGGTCCAAGCTTTGGGGGGTATAGATGCTGTCGGTGGTACTCGCCATCTTGCATCTTCCTCTAGGGAAGCCCCATCCAAGAGACCAGCTAGGGGCTCGAAGTGTGAGTTCAAGTCCCCACCCACTACAAAAGGGGTCCCCTTGGGGAGTTCACCCAGAACATCCGACAGTTCTTCAATGGTAGGGGACTCTTGCGAGATAGTAACCGGCCTCGAATATACATTTACCACTGCTAATCTGCAGCAGTTGGACCATTCCAGTATAACCACAAGTATGTCCTCTGATGCCACTGGGAAACGTGTAGCCTGACATCCCAAATGGGCTGCAACCCAAGTTTCAAGGCCTCCCGATGGATGACCCCTGCCCCCCCATTTCGCAGGAATGGAGAAAACTGCGAAACCCTGCCTTGGGTGTTCCTCCCTCTCCCAAGTTTCTTGGAACATGCATAAATCTTTAAAGTTGGTATATTCAATCCATTCCTGGCAATTGGACTTGTTTCCCAGGCCTGCCACATTCCATGACAGTATTTTTAGTGGGAGAGGCCTGTTGTTTGCAATAGTGGTGTAGATGGAATCATTCCCTTTGTCACTGGCCGTGGTCTCTGTATGTACTAGGGGGTAGCTTGTTTCTTCCCCCACATTGTTTCGTGACTCACCAGTAAAATTACCCAAATCGCCATAATGTGCTTGGGCATCGTCCAACTCTATCTCTGATCTATTTCCCACCACCACCCCCTTCGATGGTATATAATTCCACTGGCTGCTTGTACGTGTGGATAGTCAGTCTACCATATCCAGTTGGCTATACCTGTTCTGCATTGGGAGATAAAATGGCTCGGCAAATCTCCGGGAGTTATAATATTGCTCGTTTGAGCCCCAGTTGCCTCCCCTCCTATAGCATGTTTCCCATCCCTCGTCATCCATGTTCGTGGTGTAGTGGGTTTGCTGGTGTCTTCTGGAGTTGGGGAATTCTCTCCATCCACTTGTCAACCCCCCACCCCCTCTCTCTGTGTTGGTGGACTGAGCATTAATTTCAGGGGAACCTTGATATTGGCTTCTGGGATGATAAAAAACTCCCCTTCTATTCCCATCCTTCCAGCCAGCCAGTGTTTGTGTGCGAGGCCCCCAAATCTCGTCCTCTCTATCAAAAACCCGAGGGGGATAAAAAAAAGAAAGAGGTAAGGATTGAATGGTGCTCCCCTCATCCTCTGATATCCATCCGCATATATGCTGGACTGTCCTATGATCTCTAAAATTAACTATAACACAATCACCATTTATAGATTTAGTTGAGCTACCCAGCCAAGGCACCCTTCGAACCATGAGGACTGTGCTCGATATGCCTTCCGGGAGTGGTATGTGTGTAGATAGTCAATTTATCACCTTGTTCTTCAGTGAAGCGGTGGATTCTTTGGAGGAAGTATTCAATTCTGGTATCCCTGCTAGAACTACAGTATATGGTGCTGCCTCTGGGGGAAGATGTACTAGTCTAATCTTCGTTCTCTTATTAACATCCTCAGCCATTTGTTCTGCAACATTCCGTGGTTTGGTAGGGGCGGGGTTATTATCCCTGGTTTGTTTAGCACTAGTTGGGGAAGAGGATAAGTGGTTATACTGTTCTGCCGAATTTTGAGGGACAGTAACCTCAGGGAGTATATTAGTGCATGTGGGCGGGGTGGATTTTGCCTGCTGCGCAGTGTAAATAACACTTTTGGCCTGGTTAGTAGCCTGGGAAGGTCCCTCTTTAGTCTCTATGGCGGAAACCTTAGCCCCACCACTGCTAGCTGCTTTAAAACTATCAGCTAGTTGCACTGTCGACTTTTCTATGGCCACTAACCTGGCCTCAATTTTGATTAGCCTTTCTTCCAGGGGGCTTAAAAGGTTTCTTATAAGTACGCCTATATCAGCAAGGGTGATGTCCTCCTCAGTGGGCTCAGGAGAATTCTGATTGGGGTGGGTGCTTTTCTTCCCCTGTAAGTTCAAAGGCGTGGCCTGAGCTCTAGCAGTTTGCGTTCTTCCCCTTGTGTTTAGACATGGACTATTTAATAGCGGGTGCAGGGGAGAGATATTCGGCTTCCGACCACCCTTGTTCTTGGTCCCTCCTCTCTTTTTCGGAATTGCACCTTCTCTAATCCCCTTCCGCTTATTCACATTAGGGCCTGTAGAATTAACCTTTTCAGGGTCAGGATTAGGGGCGGTAGTAAGTATGAGGTGGGGTTGAGCTGGCAGGAGGGTTAGCATACTAAGATCTACAGAATCACTAAGATCTTTCATGCTTAACTGGGAGGTACAATTTAAAATGTCCAAAGTCCCAGAGGGGTCATTTGTGCCTTCTACCCCCATATCCAACACAATGAGATCTGGGCTTACCACAGGAGACTTTGCCTGAGCTAGAGGACCCATTGACGATCTCCTCACCCGGTCTAATTCCTGAGATATTCGCCTCTCGAGAAGCGTAATGTCCTCTATTAGTAGGGAGCCAGCTTTCACAAAGTAATTATCCAATGTTCCCTTTGTTGTAGCAGCAACAGCCGATACGCTTTTGCTCCTTGTTTCCCTGGTCGTCATCTCTGAAGTAAGTCAGCAAAAGTTACCCTTTCAATCCAAGTACAGTCCCGCAGTGGGTCAGGGGGGCTGGCACAGGCCCAATCTCTCACGGCCTCAAACGGCCCGCTCTTTGCCCGGTCTTCGCCCCGGACTGCGGCCCGCACGCGTCCCGCACGCTTCCCGCTCACGCGGTAGAAGGCTTGGCTTAAATAGGAGGGGGAGGAGGGGCCGGGAAGAGGCGCCAGGTGCGATGTCCAAAAGCACCCTGGGCCTCGCAGTCCCAGCGTCGGGTAACAGCCTTTCAGGTATAGAAGCGCCGAAAATCCCGATATCCCCGCTGCTCCTGGAAAGGTCACGGAACACCACAGCACAACCAGATGGCCAAGTCCTCTCCTACGAACGGCTCCCGCGAAGCGGGGGCCGTGAGGCGTATTAAAGGAGAGTTAATGAGGGGAGGGGCCGGGAAGAGGCGCCAGGTGCGATGTCCAAAAGCACCCTGGGCCTCGCAGTCCCAGCGTCGGGTAACAGCCTTTCAGGTATAGAAGCGCCGAAAATCCCGATATCCCCGCTGCTCCTGGAAAGGTCACGGAACACCACAGCACAACCAGATGGCCAAGTCCTCGCCTACGAACGGCAGAAACTAATTTCTTCAAGAAGGCTCATTGAGCAGAGAAAGTTTTAAAAGGACGAACCTAAAATAACACATTTTTTTTAATTAACAAAATTGGAAGTCTCGACATGTAGGATAGTGACGTACCCATAAGGTGTCAATATAAAATGTATATATGTCTTCTAAAAACTCAATTACATATAACTTTCTAAACATACTATAAATAATGTTAATTACCGAGTAAAATAAAAATGTTAATATTACATTTAAAATATTTCAAAATATGTTACATTCCTCAAACAAACAATTGACTATTATTTTGCTCTTTGAAAAATACCTAAACAATACTGTACATAAAAGAGAATGCACTCAACTACTTTTTTATCATTAGTTTAATAAACTTAAATGAAAAAACCAAATGCATTTTTTTTCTCTTTTATCTATTTCTATTTTGCTGTATTATAATTGCAATAAACTTCATTTTCTTAAATGCAAAACCTGTTTTGAATGATTGTTTCTATAAATAACAATATTATTTTTATATCATATATATAATTAATAAAACAAATGACAAAAACCTGCACAAACACAACTTAGAACACTCACCCTAACATATCTTCATTTATATATATATAGTGCTACAAACAACACATACATATTTTAATTTTTCCACTCCCACACTACTTACATATAAAAAAATATCTAATCATAAAATAACATAAACTACTGTTCCCCAGTCTAACCAAACTAAATTTTGGAAATTGCTGGACAATAAACATACATTATTTACTATTCCCACTCCAAGATACATTAAATCAGGGAGGGTGCTGAACACTAATATACACAAATTACTATTCCCACTCCAATTTACATTGCAT
The DNA here is from genome assembly GCF_964204655.1 of Triturus cristatus. Taxonomy (NCBI): domain Eukaryota; kingdom Metazoa; phylum Chordata; class Amphibia; order Caudata; family Salamandridae; genus Triturus; species Triturus cristatus. The sequence continues at coordinate 1,884,349 of NC_140594.1, read as the reverse complement.
CAGGGAAGGTGCTGGACACTAAACACATCTAATTTACTATTCCCACTTCAGCCTAACTTGATTTAAAGAAAGTGCTGGACACTAAACATACTTAATTTGCTATTTCCACTCCAACCTACAATAAGTTATGGAAGGTGCCGGAAACTAAGAGCCTGATTACCATGTCGGTCGGAAACCAAACTGTCCGACTCCTCGTCGGATTCTGTTCCGACTGACTCGCGATCGGCAGTTCCTCACGATCAATTACAATGCTCCCAAACACCGTTTGGAAGGACTCTCATTTACTTTAATGGGAGCCTGAGTTCTGTCCAACAACACAGGCTCCTAAGGAGAAAATGGGTGTCTGCGGAAAACACTTTACCATACACCCTGTTGTGGGCACCCCATGGTGCCTGCCACACTGTGCATGGTTTTACAGGGGCGGCTCTATGTGATTACAGGCCAACTCAGAAAGGCTGTCTGAAACTAACTTTGTAATCAGTCGTCAAAAATGATGTCCATTGAGCTGCACGAATTGGCTCCGACCGACTCAGACTCTCCAAATTCCGGTCAGGACCAATTAGGAATGACCGAACGGTTCCCCTTCCGAGCACGCGCATCGTAATCGGTTAGTCGGGATTGCTTCCCACCAAGGGACCGGAGTCTGTCCGACAGCGGTCAAGTACTGGAACCGAACAACCACTTGTCATTGGTTCCAGTGGTTCGGTCGCAATCCTATACTTGATAATGGTAGCATGCATTCCCAATGGAATGCATGCTTGCATTGTTAAGTGCAGAGGTGCAGTTCATCCCTGCACCCAATGGCAGGCACCCCAGGGTGTCTGCCACTGGGTGCAGGGATCAACAGGGGGGCACCATTGGTGTCCCCTCGGCCGCCATTTAGCAGTCTTGCACCCATGGGGGCCCTGCTGGGGGCCCAAAAGACAGTTTCTGAATGTATTTCTGTGTCAGGATGGCCGCCACAGAAAGGCAGTGGGAAACTGCCATCGTAATCCCTCAGCTGGAACCAGTCGGCGGGGAGAGTACTGAAGGGTTTCTGGATGGCAGACGGCCTCGGAGAGCCTGTCAGAAGCCATTCGTCAAACTGAATTGGCTTCCTTTCCGACCAAGCCCATTGGAATGGCTCAGCCGGAAAGGAATCCAAACAGGCAAGTCCGATGCAGTTAGGATGGCTCCGACCGAGGGTCAGAGCCATTCCTTACCGCATCAGATCGGGCCCCAAGTCGGGCAGATGGGTTCTGACATATCTATGGGAATCCGACTGTCTGTGGGAGCCTTTCCGCCCGACATTGGTCATAGGTCTTCCTAGGTTTTGCTCGGCCGGTCAATCTTTGCGAGCCTTGCATTGGTTACCCGTTAGGCAGCGGATCCACTTTAAAGTTTTGTGCCTTTCCTTCAAAATTCTGAAGGGCCTATCACCTCCCTTACTGCACCAACTCTTGCGCCCTTACATCCCGGGCCGCACTCTGCGCTCGCTAGACCAAGAATTAGCGGTAGCCCCTCGGTTCAAACTCAGTCGGGTGGGGGGTCGCTCTTTTAAGGTGCGGGCAGCCGCACTCTGGAACGCTCTCCCTTTGAAACTCCGGACCTTTGGTGACCTGCTCTCCTTCCGCAAGGCCGCTAAAACTCATTTATTTTCTGAGCTTTGTTAAATCCTTCACTCCCCAATTTCTTAATAATTATTTCTGTTCCCCAGTTGTGTTGTGTTCGCCACCTTGTCGGTGCGCCGGGACGCTCCTTCGCTGGAGCAGCCGTGCGCAATACAAATAGCACTAACATAACATAACATAACATAACATTGTAATCAGCCCATAAACATGCATAGTTGACTATTTCCAACTCAAAATCTTTTACACATTTTTTTCTATTTTCCATATTTTTTAACAATATTTTAAAATGCTCCCCACCCATATCCCCTAAAAACCGAACATCCCACTCCTAAATCTTTTTTAAAATATTTTTTTAATTAAAATAATTTAAAAAAAAATATTTTAAAACACTCCCCACCCTAATGCCCGATAAGCCCAAAATCCCACTCTTACAAATTTGTAAAAAAAATATTGTATTAAAATTAAATTTAAAATAGTTTAATTTTTATTTTTACTATTTTAAAACACTCCCCACCCTTATCCCCTAAAAACCCAACATCGCACTCCTAAAAAGTTGTAAAAAAAACATATTATATTAGACCTCAATTTAAAATATTTAACCTTTTTTTTTAAATATTTTAAAACACTCTCCACCTTTATCCCCTGTAAACCCAACATCCTGCTCCTAACAATTTGTAAAAATAACATTTAATTTAAATATTTAAAATAGTTGATTTAAAAAAATAAATATTTTACAATGCTCCTCACCCTTATCCCCTATAAACCCAATATCCCACTCCTAAAAAATCAATAAACCAAAAATAATATTGACATTATTAAAAAGTTCTAAAATAAAATATGAATTACTACACTAAAAACAATAAAACTACACAATTAAAACTATATAACATTAAACTATCAATATTTTTCACAACAATATTTTCTACTTCGATATTTTAAACATCGATATTTAATAAAAAACCTAATTTCAATATTCTTGACCACCATATTACATACCACATACCACAATATTTTCAAACAAAGATATTTTCAAAACAATATTTATGTCACATGATATTTTCAATTCAATATTCTAAATACCATCCCAATGCTTTTATTCTTCCAAATCTTCCTGAATCTGGTCCTGATCCTCTTGACCCAGTTTCTCCTACCCCTTATCGCGTGGTTTTAAATCAGCAGGTCCTTATGCCAGCTCCCCGAGGCAGTTTTCCTGTTTTTTGCTGAAACAACAAGGAAAAACAAAGAAACACATAGCAACTCCCTCTGGCTTTGCTGACAACGAGGTGGCCGGAAGTTAGCCTTGAACAAAATGGGGGTCCTTACGATAGCAGCACCATAGGGCAAATTACGATGCGATCCCCTCCGCGGTCACATTGACCATGTTTTGTATTGCGGCGGGTGCTTCGCTCTGCAGCACCTGCCACAAGACAAAACAGACAACCCACACATATCCTGCACTGCATGGCAGGCACCATGCTGTCCCTACAACATTGTATAGGGATATGTAGGGGGCACCATAGGTGCCCCCATGCCTATTTCCCTGGCCCAGGGGAGCCTGCTACGGGCCCCAAAAATCCGTTTCCACCTGCCGGTTTGTGCCGGGTTGACTGCCGCAGAACGAACTGCAGAAAGGGATATTGTAATCCCTACGGCAGTGCCTGACAGGCATCCCCCCATTCTGGGACTACAGGAAGGTCCAACAGGTGGTCGGATACAGACCACCTGCCGGGCTGTGGCAGTCAGAGTTTACGACTGCCACCTGTCCAGAAGCCATTCGGGGGCAGTTTCCCCGCCATTATAATCAGGCCCAATGTGTGTATCTACACCATTCAGTTCAGACTGAACGAGTAACATATTGCCCTGATGATGAACTCAAAACAAGTTTATATATACCCCAGCATGTTCTGAGGTCGAAACGCATTGACATATTCCTGGAGATTTAAGAGGAGAACCTTCTCTGCTTAGAGCCATTCATTTCAGTTATGAGATCTGAAAATTCACTGCACCTAAAGAAATAGGAATGCGATTGGTCTTGGCAGAGAAGCGATTATGGAAACGGGCCTTGAACCCCATGTGATAATAGGAGTAATAATTTGACTAGAATGAGTTTATTTGGACTCAACATCGATAACTCACAGAGTTTAGTAACTGCTGGATCTGTATATAACCTTTTCAAATCGTTTTATGAGGCTGAAGTGGCCACTCATGACCTGGCACTAATAAGCATTTATTCCTGAAAATCACTCTGCAACATGAATAGGATGAACAAATGTGTTTATTCAGCTTACTGCTGAGTGAATAGACACATCTAGGGTTGCCACACCTTCCAAGAGAAAAATACTGGTCACATGTCCATGTGTAAGATTCTGCAGAGGCCCAGACTTAATTCTTGAAAATAACTTTGGAAGAATTATTTCCAATTCTTGTTAAACATGTCTTTTCTGTCTTTGTATACATCAATTATCAGCCAGGTATCGTTAAGGCAGCACTAGAATTCATTTTAAAGTGTTTTCTTCTTACATTCACTATTTAAAATATGCACTGAAGAGGTGAAAATATACAGACTTCAGGTGATTTCTTCATTTTTGTACTAGCTGGGACACTAAAATACCAGTCATGTTGGTATGAAAATGGTCAGGTGGCAACCCTAGACACACCTCCCATGAATCAAGTCGATGCCCTCCTTACCTGTCGCCTGCTTCAACTTCCTCTGTTCCACAAAGTCTACATTATTTTGCCTCACTTCATTTACCTCCTGTAAATGTCTGAAAACACTGTGCTCCCAAGCACAAACTGCTACTTTAGGTTTCCCTCCTCCTGTGGCCCAGATGCCACCTGTATCACTACATTCCCTGTTCGCTGCTGCCCATTGACTGCTGTTGGGTTGCGAAGTTTGAAGTACAATCTTCCTACAAATGAAGCCTAAAACTAGCAAAAGACCTTCCATGGGAAGCCCAAAATGAGCACAGACCTCACAAATCAACAAAAAGAACACCATGAACATTAGAAATCAAGTACATGCTCATAATTGAAGAAAATATTGATGTAGCATGCTTCAAACCCATACTCATTGACTACAGCAAAAATATCTGTGTGATATATCCTGAAGAACATGAAACAGCATTGTGGTTTCTATATTTCATATTTTAATTTCATACTCACATAAATGACTTTATTAAAAATTGATTTTACTGTTTTCCATCTGTAAACAAATTACCCTATTTCATGCACTTGCCTTTGTACATACTCTTGGGGGTTTGTATATGCACCTACTATGAAATGCTCCACACATGCTACTAGTTTGAATCCAGTGGCAAAGTGAGCAAGGGACTCACGTCTGCGCATACCCTGCCAACTTAGGGCGAACAAAGCAAACACAAGGAGATGATGGATGGAGTGCTGAAACTTTTCAGTCACTCACCACTAGTCACTGATCTGGGTTGAAACAATCATCATTCTTTAGCTTGCTTCGCCACCTCAGTTCAGACCCAGCTATATGCAAATCAGTCTTGACCCTGTGCCTCATGGACACAGTCCAGCCCAAATTGCCAAGCCAGGTCTTCCCTGAACCAGAAATAAATATCCTGGGGCTGGTTACAGCCCTCATCAACTTGGTTAGCTTGAGTCCAGTGGCAAAGTGAGCAAGGGACCCACGTCTGGGCATACCCTACCAACTTAGGGTGAACAAATCAAACACAAGGTGATGATGGAGGGAGTGGTGAAACTTTTCAGACACTCGCCCCAAATTACAGTTCTGGGTTGAATCCATCATCGTTCTTTAGCTCACTTCGCCATATCAGTTCAGACTCCGCTATATGCAAATCATTCTTGACCCTGTGCCTCATGGGAACAGTCCAGCCCAAACTGCTGAGCCAGGTCTTCCCTGAATGGGAAACAAGCAGCCTAAGACTGGTTTTGGGGTTACACCCCTCTCCAGCCATGTTTGCTTGAATCCAGTGGTAAAGTGAGTAAGGGACCCACGTCTGGGCATACCCTGCCAAATTAGGGTGAACAAAGCAAGGAGATGGTGGACTGAGTGCTGAAACTTTTCAGACACTCACCCCCAGTCACACATCTGGGTTGAATCCATCATCGTTCTTTAGCATACTTCACCACTTCAGTTCAGACCCAGCTGTATGCAAGCATCCTGGGACCGGTTTTGCGGTCCTGGCTGATGAGGGGTGAAACCCCGAAACCAGTCCTAGAATGCTTGTTTCTGGTCCAGGGATGACCTGGCTTGGCAGTTCGGGCTGGACTGTTCCCATGAGGCAAAGGGTCAAGACTGATTTGCATATGGCCAGATCTAAACTGTGGTGGCATGGTGAGCAGAAGAATGATGGATTTAACCCAAACTGTCTCTGCAAAAAGAGACATTTACAACAATACAAATTAATTTTCTCAGTAAATCAGATAAAGGAATATAGGCATCAAGGACATAGAAAACAGAAATGTGCATAGATTTTTATTCATTGGCTGTTTTGCTAATATTGTAAGAAATGAGACACAGAATAAACAGAGACACTTTGGGGCTGATTCCAATCCTGGAAAAAGGCTGTACGAATCGTTGTACAGAGCATTTTCACCGTACGACTCAAACCCGGTAAACTTTCCGTACAACCTAGGAAGTACGATTCGTACAGAAAGCCTATTTCCGTACGTTTCGTTCAAAAGCCCGTACGGGTCAAAAAAACCTACGATTCTGATCCGGAACAGCTTGTACGTGACGTCCGGACGTATTCAGGCAGCTGTTTCCGGCCCAGCAAGTACGAATCGTCCCTACGTCACTCCGTACAGCTCTTTTTTTACAGGAGCCAAACACAGCCGGAAAAGCAGAGTCCTACGCGAACCGCTACGCAACGGAGCCCCGGCATGCGACGTACACGTCATGAACCCCGTCGTACGTGTCATCCCGGTCCTCTTGGCCTACGACCTGGTGCACTAGACCCGATGCACACCCCGCAGAAGGTGAGAACAACACCCAGGGGCCAGGGTGGGGGTGAGGGGCAGGAAACATACCCCATACCCAAAGTCAAACCTATAATATGGAGCCCATACATTACCACCAGGGTATGGTCACTTGGGGGGGGCGTGTCCAGCATCCCCTGCGTACCGCATCAACGGAAGTGGACATGTACGGTGCATTGCACACGTACCCCGAGGCACCATTAGAACTGTGATACAGACCGTACACACGCAGTGAATGCGTGGGTACGGTGCGTTTCACACGTACCCTTACAGCACCATTAGAACTGTGATACGGACCGTACACACGCAATGAATGCGTGGGTACAGTGCGTTTCACACGTACCCCTACGGCACCATTAGAACTGTGATACAGACCATACACACGCAATGAATGCGTGGGTACGGTGCGTTTCACACGTACCCTTAAGGCGCCATTAGAACTGTGATACGGACCGTACACACGCAATGAATGCGTGGATACGGTGCGTTTCACACGTACCCCTACGGCACCATTAGAACTGTGATACAGACCGTACACACGCAATGAAAGCGTGGGTACGGTGCATTTCACACGTACCCCTATGGCACCATAAGAACTGTGATACGGACCGTACACACAAAATGAAAGCGTGGGTACGGTTCGTTCCACACGTACCCCTACGGCACCATTACAACTGTGATAAGGACCGTACACACGCAATGAATGCGTGGGTACGGTGAATTTCACACATAACCTTACGGCACCATTAGAACTGTGATACGGACCGTACACACGCAATGAATGCGTGGGTAGGGTGCGTTTCACACGTACCCCTACGGCACCAGTACATATGGGATACGAGGCGTACAAACCCCAGTAATGTGGGCTTTACGGACTGGCCCTGCATGTTACCTTCATATTGGTGTGTGTGTAGGTCCAGGCCAGCAGTGTACTGCTCCAAGGGGGTGCGTGGGTGGGTGCAGAGGATTCCCAGCAGTGGCCAGCCATATGGGGGTGGCTGCAGATCAATACCAGCAGTGGCCACACATATAGGGGTGGGTGCATATGACTCCCAGCAGTGGACAGACATATGAGGGGTGGGTGCAGAGGACTCCCAGCAGTGGACAGACATATGAGGGGTGGGTGCATATGACTCCCAGCAGTGGACAGACATATGAGGGGTGGGTGCATATGACTCCCAGCAGTGGACAGACATATGAGGGGTGGGTGCAGAGGACTCCCATCAGTGGACAGACATATGAGGGGTGGGTGCATATGACTCCCTGTAGTGGACAGACATATGAGGTGTGGGTGCATATGACTCCCAGCAGTGGACAGACATATGAGGGGTGGGTGCAGAGGACTCCCAGCAGTGGACAGACATATGAGGGGTGGGTGCATATGACTCCCAGCAGTGGACAGACATATGAGGGGTGGGTGCAGAGGACTCCCAGCAGTGGACAGGCATATGAGGTGTGGGTGCAGAGGACTCCCAGCAGTGGACAGACATATGAGGGTTGGGTGCATATGACTCCCAGCAGTGGACAGACATATGAGAGGTGGGTGCAGAGGACTTCCAGCAGTGGACCGACATATGAGGGGTGGGTGCAGAGGACTCCCAGCAGTGGACAGACATATGAGGGGTGGGTGCAGAGGACTCCCAGCAGTGGACAGACATATGAGGTGTGGGTGCATATGACTCCCAGCAGTGGACAGACATATGAGGGGTGGGTGCAGAGGACTCCCAGCAGTGGACAGACATATGAGGGGTGGGTGCAGAGGACTCCCAGCAGTGGACAGACATATGAGGTGTGGGTGCATATGACTCCCAGCAGTGGATAGACTTATGATGGGTGGGTGCAGAGGACTCCCAGCAGTGGACAGACATATAAGGGGTGGGTGCAGAGGACTCCCAGCAGTGGACAGACATATGGGGGGAGTGTACATCATTATCAGATGACCACACCTACATGGTGGTATGGACGCATCCCTAACTTTGGACTATGATGATAGTGCTATTACAAAACATCACTGACAGCAGTGTCCCACTCCCAGGAGGATGGATGTCTTTCACACACTGCATGACACACCACATGTGGGTGTGAGGACATATAAAACATGCATACCCACCCATGGCGGATGCAGCACAATACACACCCTGATTTCATGCCACCAGACTGTATAGTCATGTAACTGCATACAAAACTAAGATAGCCAAAGGGAACACACACTGTCACGCACATCCTGGGAGTGATAGGAATGTTCAGGTGCTGGTCCAGCCACCAAGATGTTGTCTCTCATGGAAGAAATAGGGTTGAATTCCACTAGATACAATGCCCACAATTGTGAGTCAGGTGCCCAAATACCCTGCATAACAAGTACCATTTGTGTGGTAGGCCGTGATTACACACATGCATAGTGCTGAAAAGGGGCAATTTGTCCCTGAATGCATTCCTACATACCCAAAACACAAGTACAGTGACTAGCAAGGATGGCACAGACGATTCAGCAGGAGACATCGGTGAGCAGGCATGGCCATTGTTGAAGGGATCCGTCACCAACAAAGGAAATGTTGACACAGGTCAGCACAACAATTGTGCAACTGTTTGCAGGGAAGATGTCAGGTGCCACAGAGGAAGGAACACTCCTTGGGACAATGTCTTCAAACAAAATGAACACTCTCTACCAATGATTCTTTGCAGAGACATTGTGATGGCACACAGATACCATGGTCCACCTCATGACCATCATACAAAAACATTTCTCAGAACCCTAACACATTACCAGAACACCAATTCCCGGAGCCTCATCACCAACATCAAGTACCTGAAATGCAATAGTCTTGAAAGTAAAAGAAAAGGCTTTATTCAGCACAAAAACAAAACCCCCAAATATACTATTTACAAAGGCCAGTGGCCAGTCCATTTCTCAAGTCCAAGGGGGGACGTGGGGGACCGCGTCCACCCCTACCTTGCCTGCACAAAGGAACCTCAAGGTTTGTCGACCGGGGGGGGGCATCATCTGTGGCAGTACCAGGCACCGCAGGGACATGAGGGGGATGGGTAGGTGTGGTGCGTGCAGGGGTGGACGTCTCCACCACAGGGGGTGGGGCAGCGCCAAAGGTGGAGGTGAGCTCGGCACTGCACACTGCTGCTAGGACGTCCACCCTAACCTCTGCACCTGAAGATTCCCCAGGGCCAACGGAGGGTGTGGTGGGCGAGGGATGGGGTGCAGCGCTCTTGGGGGAGGGGGTGGACATGGTGGGGGACTCAACTCCCGTGCCCGGGGACTTCCTCGCCCGTTTGTGGGGTGGTGGCTCAGTGGGGGCGAGGTCAAGCCCACCCATAAAGATCTCCTTGGGTGAGAGTTTGGCAGGGGAGGTAAGGGGAGTGGTTTTGGAGGAACAGGGTTGTGAGGACCCTGTGGGTGTGCCTACATCCCCCTGAGTGTGCGTGCCAGGAGGTATGCGCCTTGCCTTACTTGGGGGTGTGCTGCCTGTGTCTGGTGAGGTGCGTGCCTGTGACTGTCTGGGTGTGCGTTGGGCAGGCATGGGAGAGGGCAGTGTGAATGGGTCTGGGGTAGAGGGGGGGGACGGAGCGCTGCAGGAGAGTAACTGCTGCCGTCAGGGAAGAGTCCATGGACCGCAGAATCCTGCGTTGGTCAGACATCGTTGCTGACATGCCCTCCATGAATGACACCTTCTTTGTGAGCAGTTTAGTGTGTCCATGGAGGACATTCAGCACCGATGCCTGCCCAACCTGCAACTGCCGCAGTGTGTCCACAGACTCTTCACTGAGGGCAGCAGGGGTGACAGGGGCAGGGGGTGTGGCGCCTGGGCCGAAGGAGACATGGTGGGCCTCTGCACGAACAGAAGGGACAGGAGCAACTGGGAGGGCGGAGATGGTAACCGAGGAGGTGGGGACAGATGTGGGGATGCTGCCAATTGGTGTTGCAGCCTCTGCCTCCTCAAGGAGGTCAGCCTCGGACCTGTCGGCGTCGTAGCTGCTCTCGCCTCCAGACAGGGCCTCCGACTGACTCCCCTCGCCCTCCGTGCCACTGGCTCCTTCTGACTCCACAGCACTAGTGGCACTGTCGCTGGGTCCCTCCTCCAGATCCATGCAGGTGTCTCCCTTGGTTGCGGATGATGATGCTGTGGGCAAGGAGAAGAAACCGAAATGCATCAGTCACCTGTATACATCTGAAACATGAGCACAAAAACAATTGGTCACAGTGCATATCAGGCAATGCATCATGAGTGACAACTAGATTACTCCGCACATATGTAAACCCTGTACTGCCCAGTTGGTAGACCCACTATGCCACTTGGACACCAGGAAAAATAGAACACACCAGGCCACAACTTGAATGAGAAATACACTGAGAAGCTAGTGTCTGTGAACCGGTGAGCACAGCAATACAATGAAGTCATGCCACCTCTTGTTTACCCTAAAAGAAACAGTAGTGGTGCACCCAAGGTAAACTAACACACCTCAATACTCAAGGTGTCACCACACTCAGAGACCTGTAAGTACTTTGGAACACAAAACAAAAAAATGTTGTTACCTTGGGACTCACAATACTTTACACAATCGACATGTTTTGAATGTTGCAATTCGCCATTTCGTGAAAAGAACACTCATGTGCCTGCATGAAATATGTCGCACAAGGCAGCACACAAAAGTACATTTGCACTGTCATTGAAGAAGCTGGCACCTTTTCTAAGAAGCCACTGTTAGAAATAAATGGTGTTGCAGAAAGTACATATACATGGGCCCAAGGAAGTCTGGATGTCTTGAGACTCGTTAGTTTGTATCACCAACAACAAAGGAGTCTCACAAAATAAAGACCACTGTGGGAACATGTATATGGAGAATCTGCAACACCATTTAATTCTAACAGTGGCTTCTTTGAAAAGGTGCCAGCGTGTTCCATGAAAGTGGAAATGTCGTTTGGTGTGCACTTCCTTGGGAGACATTTTTCATGCAGGCACATCAGTGTTCTCAGCACAAATCATCAAATTACCACATTTAAAACATGAAGAACTGTTGCCAAGTGTTGTGAGTGCCAAGGTACAATTTATTTAGAGTAACAACTTGAATTATGTCAGTTGTCACATGGCCATCCGTCACCTGATTACACAGTTGGCTACACATATGACCTACTGCCTGTCATCTGGAGTGGCACAACTTTCCACACCCAGGACAATGCATAAGCTAATGGGCCTGCAATTGGGTTGTAAAAAAGCCTAGCTGTACTGTGGGGACACCCTAATGGCAAGCCAGAATGTACCCACAGATGTCAGCACACAAAGTCCAAACTGCGTTGCATCTGAACCACACACAGGTGCCAAAAATGTATGAGCAGGATTCATGTTTTAAAATACTGAGACAGGCTGCAAAGCACGAACCTTAAGCACTGGCCAGTATCACAGGGGCACTGCATGCTGATTCTTTGTACAGCCAATTCTCACACACAGGTCAGACCTGGCAAGGAAAAATCAGGGTTGCCCAAGTAGGCCTCTCCCGCACCCCCACCCCCATACCTGAGTGAATGTGATTGATAAGATCAAGAAGTGACACCTCTTATTCAGGGTTACAAAAACTGTGCAGCTAAAATAGCTACATTTACACACCATCACCTCGTGGGGCTGGCAACACATATTTGTGATAAACAACGATCAACAGATTGTTGTGAATAGCCACACAGGCACTGTAGGATGGGTTAGCCACTCCCTATTTACAACACTAAGTTAGCATAACCGAGCCAACTGTTAGAAAGCCAGCTTGCCGTTTCTGCTGCTTTGCACGCGACACTGTTGTTATATGTTATTCATTTTAGAGATGCTTACTCGACTTTGCCTTACAGGATAACAGTTTGTTGTTTAACATTCTTTTTTTTTTTATTTTTTTTTTTAAGAAGAAACCTTTATTGCACATTAAAGAGATACAAACAAGGGCCTACAACCACAAGGGCCGGCCGCTAGAAAGCTCGGGAGCCAACAAGGCAACTCCATACATTCAAATGAACCAGAGGCAAAAGCTCCCGAAAGTTCGAAAGCACATATAACAGGCCGCGGCCATAGTCCAAGGGCAATCAAAAAAGGACGGTTTCATATTTTCTAAAAAAAGAAGGAAAAAAAACCAACAATAACACACAAACAAGGCAATGAGAGTCCGTAATAGCAGCGTGCGCTCCCCAGGACGGGGGAAGATCCACAGTATCTGGAATAACTCCTGACAGGAGGTGGTAGTGGGGGGCGGCGGAGAAGAGGACAAAGCATGCACAATTACGTAGAATGTGCGGCTAGGGGGACAAAGCGACGTCGATCTCTCGCGGCAGAGGCGGAGCGCAGATATTCCCATGATAGGAATTCCATGGACCCCACACCTTAGTCCACCTCCCAGGCTTGCCTCTCGCCACATACACCGTCTTCTCCCTGAACATACACCAATCCATATTCTCCTTCCATACCGAAATCGTAGGCGGCCTCGAGGAACCCCACAACTGTGCAATATTGCGCTTAGCCACCATGTACCCCAAAGTCACGCACTGCGTCTTCGCCGCATTATAGTCATTTGGTTCCCAGACATTCAGCAAACACCTCCTGGCCTCTGGTAACAAAGCGACATGCGTGACTTCCTCCATTACAGTATGTACCCCGTTCCAAAATCGTACGACCTCCGAACATTCCCATAGGATATGAAGTAAGGTACCCAACAAGCCACAGCCACGCTTACACTGTCCATCCCTCGAATAACCCATACGTATCAAACCAGGCCCTGTGACATACACTCTATGGAGTATCTTCAGCTGCACAAATCTAAGGCGGGCCGGGATCGCCACCTCTTTCGGGGAGGCCACCGCCGATACCCAATCCTCATCGTCCAGTTCCAATCCGTCGGCCGTCCACGCTTCCCGCAGATGGGTCAGCAAGTCCGTACGATCATTAATAAGTTTTTTATAGACCAGGGAAATTGTGCTGTCGGGCACATAGCCGTCTAACACCCTATCTTCCAACGGGGAATATTCTGGGATAGCAGCAACATCCGGAAAAACCGAACACAGCACATGGTGGACCTGTGCATATCGGAAGTACTCCCTATCATTTAATTTGTATTCAGTTTTGAGCATTTCAAACGTTTTAAAGGATCCTTTCGCCCAGAGGTCACCCACCTTACTTATACCAATCATATCCCATTTCTCAAAGCCTTTCGTTTTCCACAGACAACCCAAGCGCTGGGAGGCATACAACGGCGTCGCTCGAGTCAAGCGATCCCTCCACCCCATCGCAGCATTCGCCGCATGCCACACGCGTACCGCAACTTGTGTTGGTCCTGTCAACCGTGCATCCGGAGTCGCCGAATACAGTGCCCGATTGTAATCCCCGCCCGGAAGTAATAACTTATCCATCTCGAAGGCCGGATTCAAAGCAGGACCGTATATCCCGTGGTTCACCGCCGCCAATTGAGACGCCCAATAGTATCTTTTAATATCGGGGAGAGCAACACCCCCATCATACCAAGGGAGTGTCAACTCGGCGAGAGCGATCCTCGGTCGCACGTCCCAAAACAGTTGGCGCTGAAGACCCTCCACCTCCCGGAAGTAACGGGCCGGCACGACATCTAGCGTATTTTGTAAAGCGTACAAAAAACGAGGCAGGGACATCATTTTAAACAATGCCGCCCGTCCGAGCGGCAAGAGCGGAAGCCGTCGCCACCTCGTGACGTCGGCCTTCAATCGCTGGAGTGGAGGGAGAAGGTTTCGCTCATAGCGGACCGCGGGGTCCAGTGATATGAAGATTCCCAAATATTTGAACCGCAATGTAGCAATCTGAATAGGGCACCCCCGCAGCAGGAGAGGGGCCTCGCCCGAGAGGCCGTAAACACATGACTTGGCCCAGTTGATAACCAGGCCAGAATTACGATCGAAGGAGTTCAATACGTCCACCAATACAATTAGCGACTGTCGAGGAGAGGTGAGATACAGAAGAATGTCATCCGCATAAAGGGAGACACGGTCCTCAAATTCCGGCGTCCATCTAATGCCCCGCAACGACGGCTCCCAACACAACCAGGCAGCGAGAGGTTCCAAAGAAAGTGCGAAGAGAAGGGGCGACAACGGACAGCCCTGTCGCGTACCTCTCCCCAGCGCGAAGGAAGCCGACGCCCTACCATTCACCACAACCTGCGCCAATGGGTCAGCGTACAGCAATTTTACCCACCCAATGAATTCAGGGCCAAACCCGAATTTAGCTAACGCAGCCCAAATATACGGCCACTCTAAAGTATCGAACGCCATGGTAGCGTCCAAAGACGCCAAGATGGCCGGCTCACGCATAAACTCCGCTCTAGCAAGCACACCATGCAACCGCCTCAGGTTCAGGGCGGTATTACGATGAGGTATAAAACCGGACTGGTCCTGATGAATCAAGTCGCCCACGACCCGAACCAGTCGATTGGCCAATACCTTAGCCAGAATTTTGCGTTCCGCGTTCAACAACGAGATAGGCCTGTAGGAGGCACAGCAGTCTCGCGGCTTCCCCTCTTTATGTATCACAACTATGGTAGCGAGACATTGGTCAAGGGGGAGGGAGTCCGCCGCCCGTGCAACGAGGAACATGTCACGGAGATATGGTGCTTTCTTATCTGGACGCAACTTATATAGTTCAATGGGGAGACCATTGGGACCCATGGCCTTACCAGAAGCGATCGAGCGAATGGCCAGAGCAATCTCATCCGGCGACAACTTCGCCTCCATCAATATGCTATCAGCCTCCGAGAGGGACGGCAATGCAATATCTCTAAGTAACAGATGAGAGTCCTCCTCCGAGCACCCAGAGACCGGAGAGTATACCCCACGGAAGTAATCCGCAAAGCAGTCAACAATTTTTACCGGGTCAGTCACACACGCCATCCACTCTCTCCACAACCGGCACCACTCTACTCGCTCTCTCCTTCCTGTCCAACCAAGCAATCAACTTTCCGGCCTTATCTCCCACATCATACAGTCGTCCTTGTTGCTCTCTACTCATCCTTTTAGCAGCATCCGTGACCAGCTCTCTATAATTTGACTGTTTAAGGCTGAGAACGTGCAATTTCTCATCCGTGACACCCCGCTCCAAATCCCCCTCCATCTCAGCTATGTCAGTGTCCAGGCGGACCACCTCTTCCCTTCCGCACCTCCTAGCATGGGAAATAAGAGACAAGGCATGCCCCCGGATCACCGTTTTATAACCTTCCCATAGGGAGACAGCAGACGACACTGACCCTACATTATCGTTGAAGTAGTGATCAATGGACTTAACCAGTTCAGCGTGAACCTTAGGGTTACGTAAATACCAGGGGTTAATTGGCGCTACTCTTCCCTCTGCCCCAGGAACAACCTCCATCTGCAACAATAGAGGGGAATGGTCAGAAATACTTCGGGCCAAATGACGCACCTCCCCGATCATTCCAGCCTGGAACGCTGGCATAAGTATATAATCAAGTCTCGAGAGACTCCCGTGGGCCCCCGAGTGGAAGGTATATTGTGCCTGTCCCGGGTGCATCAGTCTCCAGCAATCTATAAGTCCTAAAGTATCTAGAAAGCCACTCAGCCAGGCCTGGGCTCTAGGGAGATCCCTGGGGGGGGTGACGGTCCTCCATACCGGATACAACAGTGTTAAAATCACCCCCTAACACCAGAACCCCCCCAGGGAGTCCCAGGACCAAACGCCCCAAATCCGCAAATGTAGCCGTCTGCAATCCCGGTGGCACATAAACAGCAACGAGCGAAACAGTTCTACCCTCCCATCTCCCCACCAATGCTGCATATCGCCCTCTATCATCGTGGAGCACCTCGTCCACCTCCAATGGGAGAGCGGTCCTGACCAAGATACCCACTCCCCTAGAGCCAGAAGTGAAACCAGAGTGAACAGCAAGGCGATAGCCCCGCCTATTCAGGGCATGGAAGGAGTTCCCAATCAGATGTGTCTCCTGCAGGAAAACAATGTCGGGCGAGATCCGTTTCAAAAACTGCAACACCACCCCGCGCTTAATCCTATCCCCCAGTCCGTTCACATTCCACGAAAGTATTCTTAATCCCTTACCCCCCACCCCGCTCCCGTGCATGATGCCCACATCCCGGAGAACACAACCAGGACAAATCAGCCGCTAACCTCACATTGCCTTGTGAAACAAACAAACATTCCCCAACTCCCCCCCTCCCCACCAACCTTCCCGTTACAACTCCCCCCACCCTGCACCCCTGCGTGAGCCCATGCAGCCCCCCCAACTTGCAGTGTGCCTGTCGCCCTAACATTAACTACGCTACAAAAGAAAACCCAGAGGAGGAAAGAGCCTCACTGAGCACCCCACAACCCCCGGGCATTGAAGGATAAGGCGCTGAATAGAAACACCAAACCAAAATATGGAAGTGCCATCACAATAGTCAGTCACCGGGAACCAAAAGTCTACTCCTGTTCAGCCGAGCCCACTCCGTTCCCTTCGGTCTGTCCCTCTCGACGTCGTTGCTGAGGCAAGGTATCAAGCCAATCTCCAACCTCCTCCGGCCGATCAAAGAAGTGCGTCCGATCCTCAAACTCAACCCGCAACCTGGCCGGAAAGAGCATTGCATATTTCAGGTCCATGTCTCTCAGTCGCCGTTTGACACCCATGAACTCCTGTCGCTGCTTTTGGACCAATTGTGTGAAGTCCGGGTAGAAACTTATATGAGTGTTCTCGAACTTCGTCGGCCCACTCACCCTCGAGGCCTGCAGTATAGATTCCCTGTCCCTGAAATGAAAAACTCTGGCGATGATGGGCCGTGGGGGAGCGCCCGGTTTGGGCTTACCACCCGGAACTCTATGGGCCCGCTCAACCGCAAAGAATTTACTCAAGCTTGTGGGTGCGAGATGGTTGATCACAAGGTCTTCCACAAAGAGGTCAGCTGCAGGGACCTCCGATTTCTCCGGCACCCCGATTATGCGCACATTATTCCGCCGAGCCCTACTTTCAAAATCCTCCAGTCGACGGACAGACAAAGCAGTGGACGTCCGCAGATTACGGACCTCGGCTTGCAGGTCTGACACGTCCGTTACCAGACTCAACGTCGTCAGACCCAAGGATTTGACCTTTTCATTCGTTTGTGAAAGGTCCGCTCTGACTAGTTTAACATCGATCAAAACTGTGTCCAATTTATGGGCCAATGTATCGAATCGCTGGCCGACCGTCGCTTTCATCTCCTCGATGGCACCCATGACGTCCTGCAATGTTAACTCCGTCGACGATCCCGGGCCATCCTTGGGTCTCTCCGGCGACTTATGCGGGCCAACAGGGGAACCTCTCGACTGGGTATAGCGGTCCATGTTGTTAGCTTGGGTATGAGCTCCCCGCCTAGTCGTCTTAGATTTTTGCTTGTCTCCGTCCAATCTAGCCGCCATTGTCTGATGGTCGTCAAGGGTGTCGGCCACCAACACGATGAGCGATCACCGGAGAACCAATCTAGGGAGCCTCGGAGATCCCAAGGGGTAGTCCCAGCTAGTGTCCAAGAGCAGGCAGGTTACCCAATCGTCCCACTATAAATGTGTGCTGACAATCCAAGGCCCCTCAGTTTCAGCGAGGAGACCCGAAACCGAAAGTGAAAGTAGGGGGTGCGCACCGGCCCAAGTCCTGCGTGCCGTTGTTGTTCACTTTCTGCCCGGGCACCATGCCAACTCGAGTCCGGAGCAAGGTCCGGAGTGGGCCGCCAACTTGGAATCGATACTATTCCGGCTCCCGATGTCCGATTTGAATTTGGACAGCAGGTATCACCTCCACGTAGGTTCGCCCGTAGAAGCCCGTCGATAGAATCAGGATAAATTCAGGATAGACGTGGGAAGTTGTGGAGGCCCTCGGTAGCCCTGTGCCTACGCGGCCATCTTGGTTGCGCGCTAGGCTCCTCCTCCCTTGTTTAACATTCTTAACAGTGTGCTGCGACCTTTGTCTGTACATCATGTAAAGAACAAGTCTAGGACTCTAGACGGTGCAGAGTGTTGTGTTCAGATTGATCGTACCACTTTTTAGACATATCATACATGCAGCTGCCAATATCTGAAGGACAAGTGCTTTTAATATTGCAGCACAGAATGTTTTAGATTCATTCGAACAGAAGAGCTGATGCATGAGAGAGCCTAGCTGATCCTGTGATGTGATTCTACTAAGCTGATCTATACGGTATGGGGTTCCCCCTGTTAGCCTAAGAGACCTTCTATTAGTATAATAAACTTATTAGTTACTAGAGAAAGGAGTGTGGCTGTTTACCATTGTCATTATTATTATGATTGCTCCTTTCATTGTGTATGGTATTGTAACAATGCTGATGGTTCTGATCTTAACCATTTGTCTACTAGTGTTAGCCAAAGTACTGCATCTTAGGACACGAGGTTTATACAATAAACTCTTTAAACTTTACCGTGTCTGTATTATTTTGTTGTGGACTGCTAAATAAGTACAAACAGGTATTTCGGATTCCCACCACTCCTGAGAAATATCTAAGTCGCATGTTCTGGGTTGTCTATACATTGGGACCGCCTAGCTAGATCTAGGCTAACGAATGGGACACTAAGCTAGTCGGATATGGGGTTCTTGGTTCTGAGGGGAGTTTCTGGTACACCACAATTCTCTGAGGTCCTGGTTTCCTGCGCATAGTTCTGTGCATAAGCAGAATCCCTGCAACATGGCGCCCAACGTGGTTATGATCTAATACGCCTTATTAGTACTTTTATTAGTCCACAACGCCCTCACTCTGGTTTCCGGATAACGGGAGTGACGGCTTAATCTACCTAGGTTTCGACTAAAGGTTCGTTCAAGCTTGATAATTAAAAAGATTCGTTTTTACTGAACCCAAGTGCTACTGTAGAACTTGTCGTTATTCTTTAGTGTGTCCTAATAGCAGTCGATATAGCCGCGCATAGTCGGGTTCCTCTACGTCAGCATTTTAGGACGTATGGAGTGCCTGATGACGGGCTGGCTGTGGTCTTTGTGGTTGCTGCTGACGCAGCACACCCTTATGAGTTGTTCTACTCTTGGGTGACTTTTCCAGAGGTGAATGTGGACGATGATACGTTCCACACCTACACTGCCACACAAGTTCCTGCAGCTTATGCTCCGCATAGGACACTAGAAATACCTATTTCTTCCTGGCAGCATACCATTTGGTTTAATGGCGCCCTTCCCCATACGGTGGCACCGCCAAGACTGGGCCCTTTGTCAATTGCAGGGGCTGATTGGCCGGTGCTGGCCGGTTTTACACCCCATACCAACTACTTGACGGTTGGGGTGGCAGACTTACAGGTACTACACACTGCCCTGATTACGGTCCATAGGACTTTAGTGCAGTACGTGCCTCGCAACGTGCAGGTGGGGGTACCTGCAGTTGCGGGTCACACGAATGAACACCGAGCCGTGGTCATTAGTCCTGTGATGGTTAATGCGGTTGTAGGCAAGCGCCCCCAAAGTAAGGATGAATTTCCTTACTGGCTTGCTGAAAAGTTTGATCAACTGGAAGCCGTGTTTCCAAACACTTCTCCTGTGGATAAACACAGGATACTCACCATTACTTTGCCGAAAAATCTAGTACCTGATATTGTCGATTGTAACAATTGGGGCAAGGTCTTTGCTGCGACCTATTCGAAGTGCTATGGCACTCCGTCTATGTCTGTACTACCCTCTGTCATCAAGAAAGTTCAGGAAAATCATGGTGCAGAGGCGGCCATTGAATTGGGAATGAGGCTTGTCGACAGCTTCGATGTGGTTAGTTCCATGGTGATGGGGAACCTAAAAGGAGATGCCATGCAGTTCCAAGTAGGCAATATGCTGGAACTTGTGGATCCTGCCGACAGGCCCAGGGAATTTGCAAAAATTATTGCAAAAGCCTACAGGATGGTGGGACGTAGCGCCCTAGGCGTGAAACCCACCGTTAAGATTCCTGATGTAGTACAGCAGACTAAGGTGAGTTCGTCTACAAAAGACGAGAAGCCCAAGTTTCCGAAGAAAAGTTGGCGAACCAAAAAACAGGGGAAACAGCAACAGAAGCGTAGGTCGCGTTCTGCTTCACCAGTTCAGTCCTCTACTGAACGTAAATACGATTTGCGCGATCTTTCTAATATTAAGTCACCTGATAGATTTCAGGTTTCTGAACGCTCTCCTCGTTCTTCACAGGAAACATCGGCTTCACAATCCGGTGGCGGAGACCGTGGAAGAGGAAGGGGTGCTCAAGGTCGTGAGCAACCCCGCCAGACTGACGTAAAAGGCAAGCAGGACGACGCTGCGCGTCAACGACCTCCGTTTCAGAAAAAGAGGGTTGCTGCTCTAACAGCGAGATATGCCTCAGATGGTACGGACACTGCTTCAGAACCGGACATGGGCTCTAACGGTGTTAGACAGCGCGGCGGAAGTTACAGTAGTGCGGCAAGCACTGCGTCCGTATCTGGAGGTGACAGCAACTGATACATATGTGAGTGTTGAAACTGCTGATACTCGCATAGCTCCCCCTGAACAGATGTTTGACATAATCCTTAAAATAGAGGGTGACATACATCATAGAATTAGAGTAGTTTTTTGGGATAATTTGTCCTCCGCTTATGACATTCTGTTAGCGGAGGAAGATTGGCCTCCGGCTTTCATTTTGAATGCTCCTAGAGGGGAGGTGGTGATCCTCCCCTCCTTTGGGCACACAGTGCCTATGGAACATTCTAACAGGTTGGCCGGGGAGTGGGCGCAGGTGCAAGCGCCTGCGTTGTATCGCAATCAAGTGGGCTGGGATAAAATTTCTCCCGACCATACGATTCCGTTGCGGTCCGATCCCCAGCCTCAACCCCAATATCCCATGCGTCGCGAGGCTAGATCTCACGTCGCGACTATCCTTGAGCAATTGGAATATCAGGGAGTTATTGAAACTTGTGTGTCACCTATGAATAACCCTTTATTCACTGTGACGAAGCCTGACGGGTCGTACCGCCTAGTTTTGGATTACCGGCACTTAAACTCTCACTGCCGGACTTGCGCGGTACAGAATACTCACGGTTCGGCTCTCGTCGATAGTCTTGTGAGAAAACGGTTTAAAACCACACTTGACATTTCCAATGGCTTTTACAGCCATAACCTGTCCCCTCAGAGTAGTGAGTGGACGGCTTTTACCTCGGGCGGTAAACAAAGAAAGTTTAAAAGGCTACCTATGGGCTATAAGAACAGCCCTGGGGTCTTTGCTGCTCGAGTGGTCTCGCTCCTAGAGTATATGGACCCGGATGCATACTCGTATGTTGATGACATCTATCTCACAGACGACGAGTTGCTTCCACACCTTGCTTGCGTGGATAACTTGGGGGCATATCAACAAGGGCTTTATCTCTGCTTTTTTGGCTTTAAAAGCCAAAAAAGGAGAGATAAAACTAGCGCCCTATCAACAACAGGGTGCTAACATGCAAATTTGCATGTTAGCACCATTTTACTCTACGCTTCCCCTTGCATCTCTAATGAGATGCAAAGGGGGTGTTCCAGAGTAAAATAATAGGAGAAATGTCGCTAAGCGACATTTCTCCTATTATCAAGAATGTCGCTAACCCTGTTAGAGACAAAAAAAGCAGCGCTAACCGCGGTTAACGCTGCTTTTTTACGTCTGGTATTTTTCAGACTTAGCCATGATATCCTATGGAAGAAGGATATCATGGCTAAGTTTGCCTGTCCCTATCAACAAGGTAACGTGAGATTATCGCTGGGTTTCCAGCGATAATCTCACGTTAGCCTGTTAGCGTGAGGATTTTTATCGCTATTGAGATAAGCGTTGCTAATAGCACGCTATCTCAGCGATAAAAATTCACGCTAGCCGGCGATAATTATCCTAGCGCTAAGTGCGCTTAGAGATAATTATCGCCGGTTGTTGTTGATATGCCCCATAATTACTATGTTTGTGGACTTCGGATACAAATTCAATTTTGCGAAGTGCCACATTGCCGAGCTCACAGTGTTGTTCTTGGGGTACGAACTCATTAGTGAGGGTCGCGGCTTGGCTCCGCACTTCCTTGAGAAGTGCGCACACCTTTGTACTCCTACAACGCTGAAGAAATTGCAATCATTGCTGGGTTTTCTGAATTTCGGTCGTACCTACATTCCTGATTATGCCCAGCGTATCAAGACGCTTTATGCCTTGGTACAACCTACTTTTACCAAATCATGCTGGCTGCCAGAGCATACAGCTGCATTGCAAACTTTGCAGTCTGATCTTCTTGCTTCAAAATACTTACAAACTCGTGATAACCACACTAACCAGGTCATTAGAATTGTGCCAGGCGCAGTGGGTTTCACGTTCTTAACGTTCAATGAGGGCGACACCGTTCCCATTGCTTACAAATCTCATCTGTACACTTCAGCTGAGCTGCGCTTTTCCGCTGTGGAAAAAGTACTGACAGCAGTTCAGATGGCGATCCTGAAAGAACGAGCGCTATCACAAGGAAAGCACATGCTGGTGGTAACACCGTGCCCTGCCCTCGAGGCAGTCACTAAAGCTAGTGCACCAAATTCTAAGGCTTTGCATCCAAGGTGGATACAATGGGCAACTTCCTTAGCTTCACAAGGCGTCACATATATCTATGACGCGGCGTTGCAGTCTCAGGAGTTCTTGGATTATGAATTTGTTCATCCGACTCCTTCGACGTTGCGCCCACTTGAGGAGTACCGTTGTGTCATTTACACTGATGGGTCTGCGCAACCCGCTACTGGATCGAAGCACGCCTATTCAGCTGCCTGCACAATCGTTGTGGGTACTTTCGTGAATGGAGAGTTCCAATCTGAAGCAGTGCATACACAGACATTGGGTGATTGTACCGCGCAGTTGGCTGAAGTTCGTGCTCTAGTGCTTGCACTGGAGTATGCTGATCTTCGGGTCCCCACTCTCGTGGTGTGTGACTCGTTCTATGGTGTTCAATCTTACAATGACAATCTACATTTTTGGATTCAGAATGATTTTCATGATTCCAAAGGTAGCACAATAAAGCATAAAACGCTTTGGGTTTGAGTGGCAGCACTTAAAGAACTGCTGCCACTCGTGAATGTAATTCACACTCTTGGTCACCAAAGAGTTGGCGTCCATGCTGTCGGTAACAGTTTGGCTGACGAGGCAGCAAAAACAGCAGTGGCGACATATCTAGTAGCATCAGTTACAAGATCAAAAAGTAAGATCGATGACGAAATCTTGGCGGCTATTGCTGCTTCCGAGACCGGGAAAAACTTTCCGAAGGGTTTCCCTTCTCGCTACCATTATCGCTTAAGTCCTGATAACGTCCCGTTAGTGAGGATTAACGACGTTGGTGACAGATTGATTCCCAACGCGGACTGCAGACCATCTTTGATATCAGCTGCCCACGAGGGTGTTGCGTCTGCGCATGCCGGAGTGTCGGCTACTATATCTCTTTTGCAGCAACGTTACTGGTGGTACGATTTGTACAAACAAGCGCGGGCATACGTTCTTGATTGTGACATTTGCCAACAGATTAAACCTTCTTCTGCAGCGCGTCCACCACAAACACAGTTGCATATATCTAATCAACCACTTGCGTGCGTTTATTTAGATCACTGCGGTCCTATTACCTCTGATACTGCATACAAATATATCTTGGTTGCAGTTGATTCGTGCACACGTTTCCTGTGGGTATGGCCACAAAGGAGTGCTGATGCCAGAACTGTCATCAAGGATTTGTGTGTCTTTATAGGGAGTTTTGCATGTGGCACCCTTCATTCTGATCAGGGTCCGGCGTTCGCCTCAAGGGCGTACAAGGAGGCCATGAGAGAACTGGGGGTCCAAGTCAAATTTTCGTCTCCATACCGGCCTGAGGGCAATAGTGTTGTGGAGCGGATGAACCGTGACCTAAAGCAATCTTTGACAGCGAGAGTATTAGGTACAGGCCGGAACTGGCTGTCCCACTTGTATGACGTACAACGTGCACTTAATAATCTCCCTAGAAGGTCTCTGGGTGGGAGGACCCCGTACATGATGCTCTTTGGAGTGAGAATGTTTGTCCCGGACCTTGATAGTCTAGACATGGCGGCAGCAGCCGCCCCTTTTGACCTAGATGACCACTGTGCTGTATTGCAGAATCTACAAGAAGCCAGAGACACTCTAGCGAAAGGACACGTACCCTCTACATCCGAAGCTGCACTCCAGATTCCGGTAGTCGGCTGGCTACCTCGAGTTGGTGATCTGGTCCGTGAGAAGTTGGAGAACAAGAAGGAGTTCGGCCCCTCTTATCGTGCACCGGTCCCGGTGCTTGGAGTCCTGGGTACGCGTACAGTTGTTTTACCTCCACTTCCTGGTCGCAAGGATAACAGGTACATCTCGATTGACAATGTCAAGCTACAGCGGGTGGCCAATTCTCCATATTATGACACCTTCAGTTTCTTGCCCTTCAATGCTGAGAAACTCTGATGTGGTGCCACCCTCTAACATCTTGCCTGAAGTTTCCATTGAGCTTGCAGTTACTGGTCCTTCTATGCCATCTAATGCTGGTGGTTTACCTGATGATCCTGAGTATGCTTATCCAACAGAAGTACCTTTGCCTCTATTACATTCAACAACAATTGCCCAGCCACATTCTTCCTTTGAAACTGAATCATTGACTTCCACAGCCCCTTCCAAATTTTCTAAATTTTTTGCCTGGTTCAAGAGACATTTTTTGGTTGCACCTTGGACTTACATCTGGCTGGTGCTAATAAGTATTTTTTTGTTCATGACCATTGGCTTTGTGGTAGTGTTTTTTAAATTGATCAATGGACACTACCTGAATGAACGATCTACAATTCGATTAATTGATGGAACTTTAGCTCCCCATTCCTCATCACACATCATGAAAAGGGACCAGACGTTTGTGAACATCACCGCCTGGCCTGTACGTGATGGAATTGCTTGGGATGCTGTGAACTTTCAAATTCATGGTCACACCGAAGTGATTAACGTACCAACTGTTTTTCGTGTTTCTATGGGTGATGTAGTTAAACAGAACATCCGATCAGATGATTGGGATGTACACGCGATAGAAGCACTGTTTTCTGATTTGAAATATTATGCTGCATTTGATGCTGAAGATTTATATTTAAATAATGCAAATTATGATGAACAATTTTGCTATCAACATTATGGCACACATTTCCTACACAGGGCAAATACCTTTCGGAATTTTGTTAATTTCACTCAGTGGGAACATTGTCCTGTCCCTATGCCTGGCAGTTCTGCCACTTTAGTGAAAAAATTCACATACTTTTTGGATTTTAGTGTGTCTCACCCTGCCTCTTTTTATTTTAAGGTGGCGGTAGATCCGGCTTCTAAGGTTAGACTGACACACACCAAATTATTATATTCCAAATCCTTTATGGATAAATTGGCTATTGGAGGTTATGACCTCTGGAAAGCTACTGTCGATCTTAAATCGGTTTGGGGAACTAAACCGTGGCAGGTACAAGGTGCAGAAGCTTTGCATCGTGCCTGTCTTATACCAAATCATATGTTATTTTTAAATTCAACTATTTTTCAGACCACCTGTTTTGGATTGGCTATATCTAAAAAAATGAATTCCCCCACAATTCCGGATCTGGGTGCTTATCCTAATTGGGTGAATCACACAGATCTGTCCCTTACTATGTTGCAGTCCCTCGTCTCCAATACCACCTTCAATATTTCAGCAATAGATCCCAAAGGATGGTTGGTATGGCAGACGGGTTCAGATTCCTGTCAACGTCGGTTTCTGGATTTGACATCAGGGTATACACAACTTAGAGTAGACCCTCGTTTTTCATCGTCACACACGGTAACTACCTACTCGGTAGGTAAGTTATGCCAGTCATGGTTGCAACATTCCACATTAGCTTCAGTTAAGATTCATTTATCACGGTTAAATGACAAAATAGATTTAAATGATTTTATTAAGGGTCCTGCGACTGGCAGGTCCAAGAGATGGGTTTATGCTATTTACAATGAAGTTTGGAAGTTATCGCAAATTGAAGCTGCTTCCAGGCTACGTGCTATTGACCAGGGCAATATGGAGAAAGTATTGGCTGTTATAGATAATAGTATTAACACCTTGTCTTCTAGAATTTATACATTAGATAATATTGTTTCATCTGTCGTAGACATTGTGCAAGATGATGTGTCTGTGTTATATCATGGTCAAAGTCAGTTTGCATGGACCTTGCAAACGTTAAAAGCAGGGAAAGTCCCTTGGGATTACATGAATACGTCTTCGTTATTCCTTCCTTTTAATTTGACCGATAAACAGCAGTTCATGTCCATGAAAGACGCAACTTACGCATTACTGCACATTGAAAAACTAGAACCTTTACCTTTTTCTATTGCTGAGTTGAATTCGGCTGTGTGGCTTGTACACAGATTGATCACGTTGCCTTTTTCTCGGTTTAAGTTTAGTTCGTTCATGAAGCATTATGCCATAGGCAGATATGAACAGCTTGGTAATGCCTTCCTGCACGAAGTTTGGTCACTTCCTTTCACATATAGATGTGTGAGGGATGGCAAGGAAGTTTACTTGAAAGGTGAAGAATGCACTTCCGCTCCTGATCATTCTGTGGTTTGTAGACATATACAATTACATGGCGCTTGCAATATACACGCTCCTAATTTAGCTTGTGTCCTAAAAGGTATTCCAATGCCAGTTATAACGTCTTCTATTAAGCTGCTTGCCAACGGTAGTTATTTGCTTTTAAATAATGAAGCTTGCTGTGGGATGCTAGTGGGTATTTCTTACATAGTCACCGTTTCACAAAGGGTGATTTGCTGTAATAACGTCCTTTTCCCACCCCCGCACGGCAGGATCGATATATCCATCTGGCCGGCGATTCCAACCTTGAACGCAGAGTTCAACAGGATGAGTAGAATAAGAGCTCTTTTGTCTCAGAAAGAAGTTTCTTTGACTTCGTCCCGTGAAACATTTCTTCTTCACATAGCAAACACACGCACTGAAGTACAAGCTCTTTTAAATACTGACCTCCCCCTACATTTTGGAACGTTGATACAGACTATCTTTAATGCTTCGTCTACGACTGGCCTTGTTCATTTTTTTAAAATTGTCGGCTCAGGCCTCGTGACATCTTTCCAAACTATTTTTGGTGTGATCCCAGCGTTTTTACATTCTATTTTTTCAAGTGTCTTCGGTGGGTTTCCCTTGCTCCTCGCTCTTGGGGCCGGGATTCTCTTGTTTATCTGCGCATTTCGTTATGGCTGCACGCCTGGGGTTACAAGACAGAATGCTCCGCCTGCTCCATCTTCATAGCCGGATGCTTGATTACTACGGCACTTTATGGATTGTCATTCCGGTTTCCTTACTTTACCTGTGTGCAGCCTGTCTTTCATTGCCTAGATTGTCCCTTCCAATGGGCTCTGGACTTGTGTCTGTCAAACTTGGTGTCACCTGACCCGGATTTTGATGAACTAATGTGTCCATTACTGGATCATGAGTTTGCTTGTTCTGGAATTGGGTTTGTGGCTTTGGGTGCTACACAAGGAGTCCTTGGTAACTGGGATATCAGAGAGGCCGCTATTGAATTCCTTGAACGAAGTTATCTCGAGGATGGTGACAGTTGTCCTGTTATGGTGCTGGATGCTCCGATAATTGAAGAACACGTGTGTTCCTTTCCCTTGCTAAATTGGATGGCAGATACTTTTGCGGCACGCTCCAATGATTTCCTCTTGGAAGCTGTTGCAACTTATGGTGCATATACCTTGATGGATTGACTGTTTCACATAGTCAAGACAGGCTGCATCCATAGATGTAAATTTTTTTTATCAATATTTTTTTAATGTTTTTTTCTCTAGGACATCGTTTTTATTTTTTTTTACACGATTTTTTTTTCTCGAACTTTACACTTACCTTATATGGACTTATAGTTCATGCCCTTGGTTCTGTTCTATATCACTTGAACTCTGCGTTCTTGATAAGTGCGCCCCTAGTGGTTAGTAGTCCGATCAAGGGGGGGGTGTAGGATGGGTTAGCCACTCCCTATTTACAACACTAAGTTAGCATAACCGAGCCAACTGTTAGAAAGCCAGGTTGCCGTTTCTGCTGCTTTGCACGCGACACTGTTGTTATATGTTATTCATTTTAGAAATGCTTACTCGACTTTGCCTTACAGGATAACAGTTTGTTGTTTAACATTCTTAACAGTGTGCTGCGACCTTCGTCTGTACATCATGTAAAGAACAAGTCTAGGACACTAGACGGTGCAGAGTGTTGTGTTCAGATTGATCGTACCACTTTTTAGACATATCATACATGCAGCTGCCAATATCTGAAGGACAAGTGCTTTTAATATTGCAGCACAGAATGTTTTAGATTCATTCGAACAGAAGAGCTGATGCATGAGAGAGCCTAGCTGATCCTGCCATGTGATTCTACTAAGCTGATCTATACAGTTTGGGGTTCCCCCTGTTAGCCTAAGAGACCTTCTATTAGTATAATAAACTTATTAGTTACTAGAGAAAGGAGTGTGGCTGTTTACCACTGTCATTATTATTATGATTGCTCCTTTCATTGTGTATGGTATTGTAACAATGCTGATGGTTCTGATCTTAACCATTTGTCTACTAGTGTTAGCCAAAGTACTGCATCTTAGGACACGAGGTTTATAAAATAAGCTCTTTAAACTTTACCGTGTCTGTATTATTTCGTTGTGGACTGTTAAATAAGTACAACCAGGTATTTCGGATTCCCACCACTCCTGAGAAATATCTAAGTCGCATGTTCTGGGTTGTCTATACATTGGGACCGCCTAGCTAGATCTAGGCTAACGAATGGGACATTAAGCTAGTCGGATATGGGGTTCTTGGTTGTGAGGGGAGTTTCTGGTACACCACAATTCTCTGAGGTCCTGGTTTCCTGCGCATAGTTCTGTGCATAAGCAGAATCCCTGCAACAGCACTGCCCAGTGTGAGTATGCACAAGCAAAATGGTGTATCCCTGTCCAGTGGACACATGTAGCACCCATTTTAAAAATACAAACTAGGCCAGGGAACAATGCCACAGAGGCAGACCCCTGCTGAACCCACAGAGAATGTGCACAGTGTTGGATGACACACATGATTAGGAGGCCAGGGTGTCTCAGGGGACTGTAGTGGGCACATGGCTCCGTGTTCCAGGAATGAGCTGACTGTACCATGATCAACCGTCATGGCACTATGCATATCTCCCACTCATGCACATCATGTCTGAGGCCACAACATTGGTCATGCATGGTGCAAAGGTGTTCAGTTGAAACCTCACACTCCTATATTGAGAATCATCATCAGTGCCAAAAAATATAGACCCCCAACATAGTGAACAGGTCATGGCACAGGCAAGGTACCAACACAAGTCACTGACCACCCTCCCACATGATGCAGAAAGCAATGTGCAATTGATTTCCTGGCAGCCTAGATGACCATGTGCAAATGTTATTACACACAGACCAGGGGACACATGTCAAGGAGGGGAACGGATGAAAAAGAGCACCAGGTGACATTGGGGAACAGAACATGCACTGCAAATATAAACTCTGGGAGTGTATCCAGGCTGCAGAGCACTTCCAAAAGCTGGTGACACATAACACAACATACAGCCATGTACCTACCCCCTACTTGCTGCAGTCTGTCCTGTAACTGCCTATCAAGGTCAGGGAAGACCACCGCCAGGACACGGCTCATTTGGGGGGTCAGGCATCAGCGGCCGCCGTGGGGGCGAGGAGGGTCGAGCCCCAGCTGGACCTGGGCGATCCTCCGGGTCCAGCACCGGATGTCCTGCCACCTCTTGCGGACCTGTGGCAGCTGCCGACTGCGCTCCCCCCGCAGATCTCACGGCCCTGACGATGTTGTGCCAGATCACACCCTTCTTGTAGGCAGTTACCTGTCAGGATGACAAAGTGACACAACATCAATACACCTGCTCCATGTCCCAGAGACACACATTTGAACATCTTTGAAATGTTGAACAGGGCATAGGATGCTGACAGGAATTGCTTCATTCACAATAGGAAATTGGCCTGTGTGCAAGCCCCAATGCACTACATGGCATTGAAAGTCAACAGGTGGCATGAGGGGTGCGACACACTCACTGATCATGCCACACACTGTGCAGCACATGCAACAGCAGGCTGATGGCCAGCACGTGCCAAGCACTCACATGTCCCACTCCACTGACGCACCCTCAGCAGACTAGACAGACACACCCAGGCACATATCACTCGCCTGTCATTGACAACAGCGGATACAACCCCCACTCTGCACATGTGCCATTTGCCAGTGGGGTGTCACAGGTGTCGTGCTAGCTCTGCAAGTCAGACACACAGCACGGCTTACTTGTCACATCAGATGGATAGATCTGTTGCCTCCTCCATGCAGCTGTGGTGCAACACTTCACATAGACACTCACCCACATGACAAGGAACATTCACACACATCAATGTCCATGAGGTCGTACACATCATTTGGACACTCTCACCACAGGTCCACTCAACTCATACACATCTGTGGGTACAGTCACCTGTCACACCGGGGGGACCACTGAATCACCTCAGGACAACAGGAAAAAAAGCCACCAAGGATTTGCCAGGCTGAATGTGTCATGCACTATGCAGTGAAAGTCACAGTAAGCACTATGCAAGTGATGAGTGCACACAGGAACTACATCATGCTCTGCATGAGAGACATAAGCATGTCCCCCCCCGGGACCCACTCTAAACAACATTGCATGTCTGTCCCACCTGGACACAATATTGACAGTCACACAACAGGTGCATAGGCAAAGGTAGTGGAGTCAGCACTCACCTGCTCCCCTGGTCTCCCATACAGCTTGGGGTACTGTCAGAGGAGGCAGTCCAGCAATGCTTCATTCTCCTCATTGGTGAATGGCTGGGCCCTCTCCACAGTACGTGACATGGTCCTGGAGAAGCAGAGACAGCAGCAGTGTGGTCGACTCTAAAGTTGTGCAGGCAAGTGCCCTCTCAGGGGTTCTGGCTGCCATATATTTGTGTTGCTGAGGGGCATTCATTTTGTGGAGTACATAGTGATTGGTCTGAATCATTGGCATCATACGTTTACTCCAATCTCTTTAACCCCTTGTGTGCGCATGACGGCTCCCGGCCGTCGTGCATTACGGTGGGCGTGTGCGCACGACGGCCGGGAGCCGTCGTAATCACGCACTCGTTTATTTCTCCCGCACAGCGGGAGAAATAAACTTGCACACAAGGGGTTAAACATACACCAATGACACGCATTCGCATCGTTCAAATTTTGAGCATCATGTCAAGTTAACAACCACTTTGCAACATTGTATTTTGTGGCCAACTGACTGTTCCAGGACACCTGATGGACACATTTCAACTGAAAACTCTGTATCCATGACAACCAGCATGCATTTAGGGCCTAAAACTTGTCCCTTATGTGTCCCCTATATAAATTTGAAATCCACACACAGGTACGGTGCGTTCCACACGTACACCTACGCCAATAGTTGTGCGGGGCTTCTCAAACGTACATGTGTGCACTAGTTGAACGGTGCGTTTCACATGTACACCTACGCCAATAGTTGTACAGTGCTTCTCAAACGTACATGTATGCACTAGTTGAATAGTGCGTTTCACATGTACACCTACGCCAATAGTTGTACGGTGCTTCTCAAACGTACATGTACGGACTAGTTGTACGGTGCTTCTCAAACGTACATGTACGCACTAGTTGTACGGTGCTTCTAAAACGTACATGTATGCACTAGTTGAACGGTGCTTCTCAAACGTACATGTACGCACTAGTTGCACGGTGCGTTTCACACGTTCGTGTACGCACTAGTTTCACACGTACACCTACGCCAATAGTTGTACAGTGCATTTCACACGCTTACAATGGTAATACAGGCGTACACATGCCAGGAATGGAGGGCTACGAGTCGCACAAGGATGTCCATCAAGTACTTGTCATTGCATACTTACATGTGCAGGCCCTAGGTGTGGCAGACATTGATATTGCACAGGTCATCTCATCTAGTTGCATAATTGGTGTGTGATGACCTGTGGACACATGTCATGTGTGATGGGGCACTATGTGGCACACATCACCTTGACACTTGACACATGTGTGTCTGTAGTCCAACTGTGTCATGCACAGCAGCAGTGGGATGGCACAGTCAACAACATCCGCACCTGTCTCCTGATGCCAGGGACAGGGACACTCTATCAACTGGCATGTCACGATCAGTGTGCCCCTTTGTGACTATGTCAGGTGTGTGTCATGTGTTCCCATGAGCTTGCTGTCAGTGTTCCGTCAACTGCATCTGCTGTTGGTGCATCCAACATTGGTCTGTGTGGAGATGGGCATGGCACACATCTACGCACACCATGCCACATGTTTATTCCCACGGCTGTAGGATCTGTGTGCATCGGACATCATATTTTCCCAGGCATACATGTCTGCGTTGTTTAAATGGCTGTGTTTTTCTATTGTCACGTGTACCCTTTCATCGCAATGTGTTTGACATGTACATTTGACATTCCATGTGACCTGTGCGTGTGCCTTGCATTCAGCTGTCTGGATGAGATGACATCCTTCCAATGCAGCTATGTGGTTGTGTGTCACTCCGATGATATCTCTGGCTGTTCACTCATACTGGCCCCCAGCTCATTTCAGGGCATGTCATGTAGACTTGACAATAAACAGGTGTATCTGGCTTTTTGTAGGAGTGCCAGCAAGCTGGCATATGTGTCCTGGAAGTATTGCACACACCCGACTCCATAGTTAACTGATGTGTATTAGCAGTGTAGCACGTGCTATGTTCATTGATGTTGCCCGACTCTCAATCTTCATTCTTCCAAACAATGTTTTGCAGGGCACCGCCTGTCCCAAGATCAATGCCAGACTTGGGTGCCATGAGGGAACGAGCCTGCATCCGCCGTTACAGAGTCACTCAACAGTTGATTGAGGACTTGACAAACAAGCTGGCACCACACCTCCAACCGCAACACAGGTATCCTACTGCGCTGACCCCCAAGATGAAGGTGATGGCAGCCCAATATTTTTTTGCCACAGGTACGTTTCAATTGACCATAGCTGATGTTGGTGGGATATCACAGACAATATTCAGCAGTGTCCTGCATGATGTTTTGACAGCCATGTTGGAGCACCTTGATGAATTCATCACATTTCCTACTCCTGAGGAGTTGACAGATGTGTAGGGTGATTACTATGCCCTGGGAGGGATGCCCCATGTAATTGGGTCCATTGATGGGACACATGTGGGACACATGTGGCTTTGGTACCACCACAGGCACAGGAGCAAGCCTATCGCAATAGAAAACATTACCACTCGATAAATGCCCTTGTGGTGTGTCTTGCTAACATGCTGGTTTCCCATGTCTGTGCACGTTTTCCAGGATCAGCACACGATGCCTACATCATGAGGCGTAGCAGGGTGCCACAAATGATGCTGCGGCTGCACAACAAACGAGCATGTCTTGTTGGTGGGTATACTCTGTTTGTCCTGTGTGTTGGGGTATCTTTGTCTCTTACGGCATCTCCTGACCCACTTATTTACATGATGTTTCCCTGTAGGGGACTCTGGCTATCCCAACATGCCATGGCTGCTGACACCGCTCCGCAACCCAAGAACAGCTGCAGATCACCGGTACAACAATGCACACGGGCAGACCAGGAAAGTGATTGAGAGGACGTTTGGACTCCTGAAGAGCCGATTCTGGTGCCTTGACAAAACAGGCGGGTCCCTCCCATATGCACCGGAGAAGGTCTGCCAAATCTTCCTCGTGTGCTGCATGCTGCACAACATGGCTATTGAGAAGGCAGTGTCACTCATCCTGGATCCGGATGAGCAGGAACATCCACCCGTGGAGGATCAAGGGCTTGGTCACGAGGCTAGTGATGAGGAGGAGGAGGATGATATCCGGAGTCAGCTCATACGCAACTTCTTCTCATAATGGTGAGTCACTGGGTATGAGTGTGCAAGCTTGTAGCATTGAGTGGCATGTGTTGCAATGTGTGTGTCCAGCTGACTGAATGCAAAGTGACTTTGATGTGTGTTCTGATGTGTCACTCAAGTGATGATGTCATGCCACACAGTTTAGAGGAGAGACTTTCTTTGAAATTCGCATGTGTTCAACATTGTTCATGTTTCGTAAATGTCCATGTGTGCGGCGAGAATTGTCTCAGGTGACTTTTTGTGTGTCTGTCATTCCCAGGGTTTTGCGCCTGTTGTCTGCCCGTGTCATCGTTGTCCTCCTGCTATTCCTCATGAGGATTGCAACGTGTGCTGAATCAGCGTTCCATGCACGGACATGTGGAAATGTCAGTTTGAGTAAGGATTGCAGCAAGGCTTTTTGGTGTTGGTACGGGTTGGGAATGTGTGGGCCTACTTCTGTGCATGTTGTGGTACCATGCATACATGTCTTCTCACCATGGAGCATATCACATGTAGCATCACTCCCATGATATTTAAGTCACCCTTCTTGACAGTCATCTGTAGTGGAGTGTGGCGTCTGATGAAGGCATCAATGTGTGTAAACCTTGCCTCTGAAACATTGCGGATGCTACGGGTGGACATAGTGTGGGACATCACAACAACAGGCTCTATGGGGAATTGCAGCCTCTCCGTGTGCAGCAGGATGTGTTTGGCTCATCCCCTTAACTTGTGTGCCAGTTCATTGGGAGTTACTTCATCCGAATTGTGAAGGGGGGTCCAGCGTATGTCCCACATGTTATGTCAACTGACCTGTGAGTCTCTTCATATGGATGCTTTTCCCTTTGTGTGTGTTTGTGGAATAAAGGTGTTCAGCACAATCCAAAGAGCCTCATCTCTATCAGTGCAGCTCTCTTGCCAGTTTGCATGCATCATCTTTGGCATAATTGTCAAAGATTGAGCATATGAGTGTATGTGTACTTCAGAAACATGCATGCAGTTCTTCATGGCTGATAATATCTATTGCGCATGAAGTACCTGGTTGTGTATGTATTTGTGCAGGTTGCTCCACACAACGGGACGTCAACGCCTGCTGACGGTGTGTCTCCTGTGTGCAGCTCTGCATTTTGTTGCCTGATCCTGTGTCCATAATTTTTGGGGATTGTTCATACATTTTGAGCCATGAGTAACCTGACACTCCTTCCTTTACTTTCACCTGTTGCACTGGGCCTTTCTGACCTCCTTGTCTTTGTGTGCTACTTTTTGCCTAATTTCTCACCCCTTCCGCCTGCTGCTGCCTCACCTGAGGCAACGCCCCACCGAGTGCCCAGATTCTGCAACCCGCACACCTCCAAAACGCTCCTCCCTTCCCCCTCCACCCATTCTAAATGCAGCCAGCAGTTTTTCTGTGCCACTGTTGCGCCAACGCTATGCCAAAGGCAGGGCCGTCTGCACCTACAACGTGCACAGTGCACGACCCTCTGGTCTTTGCATTACCCACGTCACACAACAGGCTCATGCTGCAGCCACCCTCCATGCAATGTCCTCCAGACAATCAACCGCCTGCTATCAGGCAACCCCTAAGCACACACACAACACCTTCGCATGCTGAGTGTGCAACACCAACTGCCTACACAGCGCTGCCCAGCCTACCAGACCCTGTCAGAACAAACAGGTCATGTGCCTCCAACTCCACACCCGCTCCGTCCACCAGCACACCATTGGACTCTGTTACCTCCTCAACACAACAGCCCCACACATCACCTTCATGACAGTAACCTGGACTAAAGCATCCTCAGCACACAACTTCTTCATTGCCATCTCAGACGGATACAAGATCACCCGCAGGGACGGCACCAACAATCCCGGAGGATGAATTGCAATTTATTCCCAAGTACACCCTCAGAGTCACAAATCCGGTTTAGCACCAACCCCCTGGCACCCCTCAGAGTAACACTCATCTACACATCTCCAGGCCTACATCCACAATTCTGCTGAGCCATCAACACGTACATCTGCACGCACGCCCTCACCTCCACAGGCTACATGTGGCTGGGGGCCAGTAACTTCTTGCTGGAGGAGAACCACACCACCATCCATCATTGGTCCATCAACATTTGCATCCACGTCTCCGACAAGCAACACACTGCCCCACACCCCGCTACCGATCCCCCAAAAATGCTTGATGTAAATCACTACAGACAAGCTGTGTGGGACACTCAAAACAACACCACCGCCACACCCTGCAACCTCACACACTGGATCAGCAACTGATCCAACAATCTTGCCACATTGACGGACTTTCCTGTGAATCACAACAACAGTTAAGCCACCTGGGACAAGGCAGACCTACTGGACTCATAAAGATCTAGCCGGACTCTTGTGCAAACCTTGCAACACAAAGAACTATCAGTTACCTTACAGCCCTTGAAAACACCACACACAGCCATCACCATATCATCAGCAAGGACAAGTGGAGATCCTTCAGATAGGTCCGAGGCACCAAAACACACGACATCAAGGTGCTCATCAGCATTGTGAGTGAACTGACAGCAGATCTCCATCAAAAAGACACCCCATCCTTGCAAGGCAGATCACATCCCTTGCAACTTTCTACCACTGCAAGCTTATGGTCATACACGGCTGCATTGACACACAGAGGCAGACAGCACTATTATCCGCAGGACAAACCCCACTCAGGTTCTGGAGTCCCGTCAGCAGCAAATACACCACCTGGCTCATCTGCACCATCCACTCTGGCTCTCCATCAGGCCCCTTCCCACAGAACATCTCAATCACATCATTACCCATCCTTGAAGCCCACGTCCAGCGCGTCATGAATGTCTCCTTTGAGTTAGCCACATTCCATGGGAGCTGGAGGCATGCAGAGACCCAGGCCCTTGTTAAACAACGGACAGCAGTCCCGCAATTTCTCCTGGGACATCACCCTGCTTCCCTACCCAGCAAATGTCTTCGGGAAGACACTCAACGAGCAACTGACAAACTTCCTCCATGCAACCAGCTCCAGGCAACCGGCACCAGACCATCTTCCACAGTAATCACACCACTGCAACCGCCATCATTGCCAACACCAATGACAACTTTGCCCTGCTCATCAATGGTGAGCCCACCCCCCTTGACCTCTCAACGGCATTCTACACCATGTGCTACCACACTGTCAGCTCACACATCTCCTGCACTGGTATCCAGAGGAGGGCCCAGGATTAAATCAACAAGTAGCTCACCAGCAAGGCCCAGGGAGTCGGCCTCCACCCTGCAGCATGTAGTACACTGGGGTCATCTGGCCCATGCCCCAGGGCTCTTCTCTCAGCATGACAATCTTCAATGTCTCCATGACCCCCCTCTCCATCATCACATGCGCACACGACCTCATCATCATCTCGTATGCCATTGACACCCAGCTGCTCCTCAAACTCACCAAAGACCCAGCCATTGCCAGATCCAAACTCCAAGAAGGTATGAGATCCGTTGACGAATGGCTGTACATCAGCCACCTTAGACTGGACTTGGATAGGACTGAGGTCATCATCTGAGGATTGTCCCCTTACGGCTGGGTCAACTCCTTGTGTCCCACTGGTCTGGGCACCGCACCTGCACCCAGTGGCCACGCACGCAAGCTGGTGTTCATCATGGACCCATCACTCACAATTACCATGTAACTCACCACCATCTGTACCTCATGCTGCAACACCCTCCGCATGCTGCAAATGATCCACAGATAGATCCACTCCAAGGCAAGACAGACCGTCCCCCAGATCCACAACACCAGCCGGCTCAACTACAGCACCGGCCTCTATGGAGAACAACAGCAAAACTGCAGGAGAACTTGTCAACATCCAGGGTGCATCGCACACCTCATCTTCAACATTACCCGCCCTAGCCACATCACCGTCCACCTGAGATAGCTACAATGGCTCACTGTCTGCAGCAGGATCACCTTCAGACTCCTCAACCACACTCATGAGGCAGTCCACAACCCCAGACCCAAAACAAACCTTGGACATCTGTCATCCAACACCCCGTTGGCCCAACTCCATGCAGCCCACCTTGCCCTGGCCACCATTCATCACATCCACATAAAAACTGCATGCAGGAGATAGTTCTCCCACCTCGCCAAACAGACCTGGGACTCCCTCCCCGGGCACATCAACATGACACATGACCTCTACACCTTCATGATACTCTTCCAAATTGGTCTGTCTGAGCAGTATTGCAAGCCCCCCCTCAGCAGCTTGAGGCCATCACGGGTGAGTATTGGGCTCCATTTCTGTATTTGGTGATACATAGTGACCCATGTGTGTCCTCGACCGGACTCAGATCCAAGTGTATGGATGGCTGGAGTTAGTTCCACACTCAGGCATACTTTGACATATCCCCACACGTATGTTGTGGACTCATGCTAAATGACTGCAACATAAAATTTCAAGTAATATTTTTTTAATTATAGCTCTGGGGCGTGATTTGTGCACAGAAAAAGGTGAAATGTAGGGACCATAGAATCTAAAGTTCACAGGGGGAGATGGGATCCTTGCCATTTGAAGTCATCAGAGTCCAGACCACAGCATCATTGGTCAGACTGTGACCAGCAGGTCCATGTGGCAGATGATGTCAGTCAATGAGGTGATGCTGTCGCACATGAAGGCCAGGTGCCAGGCCAGGTGTCCTGGGAGATGTGGATGGGCCTCTGCCTCTCACGGTCTTTTCCGTGGAGGACTCACCTTCCTCAGGGGACCCTCAGATGCAGGCCTTGACGATGCTTGGGACGCTCCGTTGGACGAATCCTCCTCCTCCTCCCTGCCTGTGGCTGGTGGCGGTCTTCACCTGGTGGCACAGGGAGGGTTGCCCATGTTGTCGGAAATCCGATGGAGTGAATGGCTTATGTCCCTTTGCACCGCCAGGAGCTCAACAAGTCTTGCCTCCATCCGTCCTTGGTGTTCTTGTTGACTGGCGTGTTGCTCGGCCTGCTGGTTCTTGATCTCTGTGAGGGTCACCACTACCTGGCTGAACTCCCTGGTGATACGCCGGTATGCATCCATGATGTTGTGTATGTGTGACATACCGGTCCCTTCAGCTGGCTGGTCAGGTTCTCGCCTCCGCCTTCCTCCACTCCCACCACCCCTGCCCACACGAGCCTGGCCGGCCGCTGTGGGCACATCGGGTCTAAGGAACCCCAGAGGGATGGCAGAGCCGGTGTTGTCTGCCTCCTCCTGGCTGCCCGCCGCACCTTGTCCCTCCTGGTCAGACTGGCTCAGTTGTTCACTGCGGGCAGGGCTCCTCTGTGTCTCCCGGGATGTGGCAGGAATGTGGGTGGTGGTTGGCACAGATGTTCCTGAACCAGGTTCTGCAGGAGCTTGGACACCAGAGGGTCCAGGTCGGTCGGGCTCATCCGCGGAGTATTGAAGGGCGTCGCTGCCGGTGGGATCAGGTTCCTCCCGAGCCAGGGACTGTGAATCTTCACCCCCATTGTTGGGGGGAGATTCATCAAGTTGCCCTGTGTGTGAGAGACAGACAATGTTAATGCTGTTTCATGCAACATGCATGTTTCATACACATTCAAGTTGGCACTGTTCCTCCAGGTAGTTGTATGTGCCTAGCATTCTCCTCTATGTTCACTTGTGGATGGGTATGTTGCGGGGGACAGATTGATATGTTCTCCTGAGTCTTTGACATGTAGATTTTTGGCTTGGATGCTTGTTCGGCTATGTATTGGTCTTGTTGTGTTACATGTCCATTGTGACAGTGGGTAAATCCATTGCCTGCCCCGGGGGTGTCTGCTTGTGTAAGGGGTGTGTGTGACAAGGCCTGCTGGTGTGTGTAGTGTGATTTGGCCCTGGGGCTCCCAGGTGATGTAGCTGTTCCCCCATGGAGCATGCTGCCATGACAGTGAGTGTGAGTTTCTGTCCTAGATATCTGACCTTGTTGTCTTGGTGTTTGTGTTTGCACTGGTCACAGGAGGGCCTTGTGCTGCCTACATCCGGTCCGAGTGTGAGCTATCTTGTCAGTACTTTCCCAATCCCTGTGCATTGCGCATGGTGCATGGATATGTACCTGTGCCATAGGGATGAGGGCAATTGTGTCTGATTTGGAGTTCAACAATGTGTTTTGTGCCACCCACCCTCCCAGCATACCGGACATCCATTCTTGGGTTGGTGCTTCGTGTAGCATGGGACATAGCATGGCCTTGCTTTCTCAATGGAGCATACACATGTTAGTGGCATTAGCGTTATTTTTGACTGTGGTTCTGGCCGGTGAGGGCTTGGGGGTAGTTGCGTGCATTTGGTGTAGTTGGGGTGTGGATGCCATTACCCCCATGTTACCTAAGTTGTTTGTGTACTCACCAGGCTCTGGAACTCCTTGCGGTCCATGTACTCTCACCGGCGGAAGCAGGGCCATCACCTTCTCCTCCCAGGGATGGAAATGTACTGGTCTGCGGGGCCCACCACCTCCAGTGATGTTGATCTGGGTAGTAATCATCATTCATATTGCACTTGACCGCCCTCCGCAGATCGTACCACCTGGCTTGGTATTCAGTCCTCGTCCTTCTGATAGGTGCAACAGCATTCACCCTATCAACGATCCTCTGCCACAGGCGTGATTTTTCGGCTATGCTGGTCTGTCTGACCAATGTTCCAAACAGCTGTGGCTCGACTCTGATGACTTCATTGACAAGGATCTCCAGCTCCTCCCTTGTGAACTTTGGATTCTTGTCTGTGGGCATGGTGTGGGCTGAGGGTGTGGATGGTTGTGGGTGTGTGGGTCTGAATGTGACGGCGTGGGTCTGAATGTGAAGAGGGGGTAAGTGTGAAAGAGGTTGTGTGAAGGTGTATATGTTGGTGAGCAGTCTATATATCGACTTTTTAATATCGAGGGACAGAAATATCGAGTCAAAAATATCGAATGTACAAAATATCGAAATAGATAATATCGATGTGAAAAATATCGTTTTTTTTTTTTACTTATATGTCGATGTAAGTAATATCGTTAGTAATAATATCGACATGTGAAAATATCGTCGTTGTATGTTTAGTAAATATTTTGAAGTTGTTTGTATAAATAGTTAAAATGTATATAATATGAGAAATATTTATATTGTTTTAGGGGCGGGATGTTGGGTTATAGGGGATAAGGGTGGGGAGTGTTTTAAAAAAGTTAATTAATTTTTTTAATATATTGTAAAATTTAATTCGAATTTTTTTTTTAAAATGTGAAATGTATATTTAATTTTAGGAGCGGGATGTTGGTTTATAGGGGATAAGGGTGGGAAGTGTTTTAAAAATGTTTATATATTGTTTAATTTACAAAAAAAATAATTTAGAAATTGTAAATTAAATTTATAATTTTAAAAATAATTTTAGGAGCGGGATGTTGGTTTATAGGGGATAAGGGTGGGAAGTGTTTTACAAATCTTTATATATTTGTTAATATAAAAAATAAAATATTTAGAAATTGTAAATTAAATTTAGAATTGTAAAAAAAATTTTAGGAGCGGGATGTTGGTTCATAGGGGATAAGGGTGGGAAGTGTTTTAAAAATGTTTATATATTGTTTAATTTTTTTAAAAATTTATTTAGAAATTGTAAATTAAATTTCGAATTTTACAAATATTATTAGGAGCGGGATGTTGGTTTATAGGGGATAAGGGTGGGAAGTGTTTTAAAAATGTTTATATAATGTTTAATTTTTAAAAAAAATTATTTAGAAATTGTAAATTAAATTTCCAAATTTAGAAATAATTTTAGGAGCTGGATGTTGGTTGATAGGGGATAAGGGTGGGAAGTGTTTTAAAAATGTTTATATATTTGTTAATTTTTAATAAAAATTATTTTGAAATTGTAAATTAAATTTATAATTTTAAAAATAATTTTAGGAGTGGGATGTTGGTTTATAGGGGATAAGGGTGGGAAGTGTTTTAAAAATGTTTATATATTGTTTAATTTAAAAAAAAAATAATTTAGAAATTGTAAATTAAATTTATAATTTTAAAAATAATTTTAGGAGCGGGATGTTGGTTTATAGGGGATAAGGGTGGGAAGTGTTTTACAAATCTTTATATATTTGTTAATATAAAAAATAAAATATTTAGAAATTGTAAATTAAATTTAGAATTGTAAAAAAATTTTTAGGAGCGGGATGTTGGTTCATAGGGGATAAGGGTGGGAAGTGTTTTAAAAATGTTTATATATTGTTTAATTTTTTTTTAAATTTATTTAGAAATTGTAAATTAAATTTCGAATTTTACAAATATTATTAGGAGCGGGATGTTGGTTTATAGGGGATAAGGGTGGGAAGTGTTTTAAAAATGTTTATATAATGTTTAATTTTTAAAAAAAATTATTTAGAAATTGTAAATTAAATTTCTAAATTTAGAAATAATTTTAGGAGCTGGATGTTGGTTGATAGGGGATAAGGGTGGGAAGTGTTTTAAAAATGTTTATATATTTGTTAATTTTTAATAAAAATTATTTTGAAATTGTAAATTAAATTTAGAATTTTACAAATAATTTTAGGAGCGGAATGTTGGGTTATAGGGGATAAGGTTGGGAAGTTAATTTAAAATGTTTATATATTTTTAAATTTGAAAAAATAATTATTTAGAAAATTTAAATATAATTTAGAATTTTACTAATCCCATAATTAAATATAGATTTCAGTCAGGATAGTAAATTAATTAAGTTCAGTGTCCAGCACTTATCTTAATTAAATATAGACTGGAGTGGGAATAGTAAATTAATTCAGTTCAGTGTCCAGCACATACTGTAATTAAATATAGGTTGGAGTGAGAATAGTAAATTTATTAAGTTCAGTGTCCAGCACTTATCTTCATTTAATATAGACTGGAGTGGGAATAGTAAATAATTTTAGTTCAGTGTCCAGCACTTATCTTAATTTAATATAGACTGGAGTGGGAATAGTAAATTATTTTAGTTCAGTGTCCAGCACCTACGCTAATTTAATATAGGTTGGAGTGAGAATAGTAAATTAATTAAGTTCAGTGTCCAGCAGTTATCTTAATTAAATATAGACTGGAGTGGGAATAGTAAATTAATTAAGTTCAGTGTCCAGCACCTACTCTAATTTAATATAGGTTGGAGTGAGAATAGTAAATTAATTATGTTCAGTGTCCAGCACTTATCTTAATTAAATATAGACTGGAGTGGGAATAGTTAATTAATTAAGTTCAGTGTCCAGCACCGGCTCTAATGTAATATAGACTGGAGTGGGAATAGTAAATTAATTAAGTTCAGTGTCCAGCACCTACTCTAATTTAATATAGGTTGGAGTGAGAATAGTAAATTAATTATGTTCAGTGTCCAGCACTTATCTTAATTAAATATAGACTAGAGTGGGAATAGTAAATTAATTAAGTTCAGTGTCCAGCATCTACCCTAATTAAATATAGATTGGAGTGAGAATAGTAAATTAATTAAGTTCAGTGTCCAGCACTTATTTTAATTAAATATAGATTGGAGTGGGAATAGTAAATTAATTAAGTTCTGTGTCCAGCACATACTCTAAGAAAATATAGGTTGGAGTGAGAATAGTAAATTAATTAAGTTCAGTGTCCAGCACTTATCTTAATTAAATATAGACTGGAGTGGGAATAGTTAATTAATTAAGTTCAGTGTCCAGCACCTACTCTAATGTAATATAGACTGGAGTGGGAATAGTTAATTAATTAAGTTCAGTGTCCAGCACCTACTCTAATGTAATATAGGTTGGAGTGAGAATAGTAAATTAATTAAGTTCAGTGTCCAGCACTTATCTTAATTAAATATAGACTGGAGTGGGAAT
The DNA here is from genome assembly GCF_964204655.1 of Triturus cristatus. Lineage (NCBI taxonomy): Eukaryota > Metazoa > Chordata > Amphibia > Caudata > Salamandridae > Triturus > Triturus cristatus. The sequence goes on along the minus strand of NC_140594.1, from coordinate 1,840,038 downwards.
AGTAAATTAATTCATTTCAGTGTCCAGCACATACTCTAATTAAATATAGGTTGGAGTGAGAATAGTAAATTTATTAAGTTCAGTGTCCAGCACTTATCTTCATTTAATATAGACTGGAGTGGGAATAGTTAATTATTTTACTTCAGTGTCCAGCACTTATCTTAATTTAATATAGACTGGAGTGGGAATAGTAAATTATTTTAGTTCAGTGTTCAGCACCTACCCTAATTTAATATAGGTTGGAGTGAGAATAGTAAATTAATTAAGTTCAGTGTCCAGCAGTTATCTTAATTAAATATAGACTGGAGTGGGAATAGTAAATTATTTAAGTTCAGTGTCCAGCACCTACTCTAATTTAATATAGGTTGGAGTGAGAATAGTAAATTCATTATGTTCAGTGTCCAGCATTTATCTTAATTAAATATAGACTAGAGTGGGAATAGTAAATTAATTAAGTTCAGTGTCCAGCATCTATTCTAATTAAATATAGATTGGAGTGAGAATAGTAAATTATTTAAGTTCAGTGTCCAGCACTTATCTTAATTAAATATAGATTGGAGTGGGAATAGTAAATTAATTAAGTTCTGTGTCCAGCACATACTGCCAACTCAGTGAATTGTGGTGTACCAGAAACTCACCTCAGAACCCAGAACCCAGTCTCCGGCTAGTATTAGTGTCCCATTCCTTATCCGAGATTAGGCTCAGAGATCCCAATGAAAAGACAACCCAGAACAAGTGACTCAGTATACTCTCAGGAATGGTGGGAATCGGAAATACCTGTTCGTATATTATTCTCACATCAGTCCACAACAAGAATCAACAGAGACACGGTGAAAATAAAAAGAGTTTATTTTTATAGACCACGTGTCCTAAGATGCAGTAGTTTGGCTAATACAAGCAGACAAATGATTAAAATCAAAACCATCAGCATCGTTACAATACCATAGAATATAAAAGGGGTGATCATATTATAATGACAGTGGATAATACCACCTTCCCTTTACTAAGAAGCTAATATTATTATTATGCTAATAGAAGGTCTCTTAGGCTTCAATAGGGGACCCCATACCTCAAAGATCAGCTTAGTGAAATCACATCACAGGAGCATCAGGAGTCTTCTCGCAGGAAGGCTCGTCTTCGGTCTGAATAATAATCATGATGTCTGTGTTATTAAAAGCACCAACTTTTAGGTATTTACAGCTGCCTGTGTGTTATGTCTAAATAGTGGGTCGATCAATCTAGAGTAGAAAACATGTATTGTCTAACAAACCAGACTGTTTTGTCACGCCATGTACAGACCAAGGTCGCTGCGCAGAGCTCGGGATGGTAACAACAGATTGCTTCCGTGTGAGGCAAAGCTCGAGTCAGCAGTTTGTTTAAGCAATAACATGTAAACGCAGTGTCGTGCGCAAAAGCGGCAAGATGGCTTTCTAACATCTAACGCGGTTATGCTAACTTAACAATGTATGTACGTATTAAGGGAGTCCTCACTACATGCCCCCTTGATCTAAGCACTATACAGTAGGCAAGAAAAAAGAGAATGCAAAGTTCAGTTTCGACAGAGCAGAACAAGGCGTATTCAATTAATAAACAATTTATAGTTCAGGCAAAAGCCGAAAACATGAAAACCGAAAAGGGGAGAAAAAAACCACAAACGTGTGATGGGAAAAATTAAAAAATGTTGCTGTGGACAGCAGTCCAAAGGCACGGGAGAAAAAACATAGAGGACCACAGTTTACTCAATCCATGAACGTATATGCAGCATACGTGGCCACTGCTTCCAACAAGAAATCGTTTGCAGAGCCACGAAAAGTTTTAGCCATCCAATTAATCAAAGAAAAGGAACATACATGTTCTTCAATGAGCGGAGCCTCTAGCACAATCAGAGGGCAACCCAATTGTTCCTCCAGATAGCTCATATTCAAGAAATCATAGGCTGCTCTTGCGATGTCCCAATTACCCAGGATACCATGCGCCGCACCACAGGCCATAATCCGAACACCAGAACAGGCAAACTCGTGAGACACTAAGGGCCTCATCAGTCGATCATAATCTGGCACCGGAGACACCGTGTTGGTTAAGCACAAATCCAAAGGCCATTCAAAGGGACAATCTAGGCAGTGAAAGACTGGCTGTACGCAGGTGAAGTAGGAATACCGGAAGGATAATCCATACGCCAGGCTCAAAGTCGCCAATGGCAGCGTACCATAATATTCAAGCATCCTGTCACGGAGAAGATGCAGACGGGACAGGTTGTCGTGTGGCACAGAAAGAGCAGCCATTTCGCAGTATGAAAAGTAAAAGCAGCACTCCTGCCACAAGCGCCAGAATCAGCGGGACACCTCCAAAGATGCTCGAGAAAATAGAATGAAAAAATGCCGGAATCACACCAAAAATAGTTTGGAAAGAGGTCACGAGGCCCGAGCCCACAAGCTTAAAAAAATGAGCCAGGCCCGTCGTGGACGAGGCATTGAAAATTGTTTGGATCAAAGCACCAAAATGTAGGGGGAGGTCAGTATTCAAAAGCGCCTGTACCTCAGTACGCGTATTTGCAACGTGAAGGACAAATGTTTCACCGGAGGAAGTCAATGGCACCTCCTTTTGGGACAATAGCGCCCTTATTCTGCTCATCTTGTTGAACTCTGCCTTCAAGGTCGGAATCGAAGGCCAGATGGAAACATCCAGCCGCCCATGCGGGGGTGGAAATAGAACATTATTGCAGCAGACAACTCTCTGCTATACAGTCACTATGTAAGGGATTCCCACTAACATCCCGCAGCAAGCTTCATTGTTCAAAATTAAATAACTACCGTTTGCAAGCAGCGTGAAAGATGGCGTAATCACTGGCACTGGGATACCTTTCAGGACGCAGGCCAAATTTGGAGCTCGTACATTGCATGCACGTGTAATTGAATGTGTCTACATACTACAGAATGATCAGGTGTCGTTGTACATTCCTCACCTGTCAGATAAACCTCAGTACCGTCCCTTGTACATCTATACATAAAAGGGAGGGACCAAACCTCATGTATGAAAGCGGTGCCCAGCTGTTCATATCTACCCAGAGCATAGTGTTTCATACAGAACGTAAACTTGAAAAGCGCGAACGGGAGAGTGATCAACCCATGTAATAACCACACGCCTGTATCCAATTCCGCTACAGAGAAAGCTAAAGGTTTTAATTTTTCAATATGTAACAATGAATATGTAGCATCTTTCATGGACATTAACTGCTGTTTTTCAGTAAGGTTAAAGGGAAGAAATAAAGATGTTGTATTAAAATAGTCCCAGGGGACCTTCCCTGCCTTTAACATTTGTAATGTCCATGTTATTGGTTGTTTTCTGTATGTGGCCTTTCTATTGGATGGTTTGATTTTTTTTTAGTTAATTGGTTTCCTTTTATGGAAAATGCTAAGTAAGAGTATATTTAGTTTTAAAGGAGGAGAGTTTTAAATCATTATATATAAAAAGATTGTTTATAATGTGTAGTGAATGTTTTTTAAATGTGTTCGAAATGCTATTGTGATAATTATTTCAGTGTTTTTTTATTATGTTGTTAAATATTGAGATCGCTATAAATGTTATGTTTATGTTTAACCTCTTCAGTGCCCATGACGAGATAGTCTCGTCATGGAGCACGGTTGCGCTGTGCCCATGACGAGACTATCTCGTCATGAACCCCACCCACTAATGCAACGCCCGGCACAGGAGGGGGAAAGGGCGTGGCACTGAAGGGGTTAAGTAGAATCTCATTTGAAAAATGTATGTTTTGGGAAAATATTGTTTTTATTAGTGTTAGAATTGTCGATATATTTTAAAAAAACGATATTCTTGATGTCTATATTTTGGTTATCGATATTTGTGACATGTGTCATATTTATTTACTCATGTCAATATTTAGTATTGCGATATTTATGTGTGTGATTTTTGTGTGATCGATATAATTGTATTACGATATTGTAGTGTCGATATTAGTGTCGTTTTTTAAATAAGTATACAATGTCGATATTTTTGATGTCGATATATTTGATGCGATATTTGTGTAGTTCGATAATGTGTCTGTCGATAATATGTCAGAGATCCGTATATGTTAAGGTGGATGGGTGCAGTTGTTGGTGTGTGCTCTCTAGCTGCAGTGAGTCTGTTGCAAAGGCTCATGGTTTGTGTGTGTGGGCCCTTTTTATTGGTCCATTTGTGGGTACGCCTCAGTATGAATTTTTGGTGGGTGTGTTATAAGGGGTGGTTGTGAGTTTGCCCCTCTGTTTGCCTGTTTGGATGTGTCCAGGTCAGCCATTTCCATTTTTTGTGCAGTGTAGACGTGTTTTGTGGTGTTGTGCGAGTCGAATAGACTCTCCTTGTGCTGTTTTACAGTGTCCGTGGTTCAGTAAGGTACAGGTGTACGAGTCGTACAGGCACACACCCCCATGCGTTGTGTATGTACGGTGCGTACATGGACATTGCTATGTATGGTGCGTACACCGCTATTGCGTATGTACAGTGCGTACACCGCCATTGCTATGTACGGTGCGTACACCGCCATTGCGTATGTGCGGTGCGTACTACAATATTGGTGCGCACAACAACATTGCGTATATACGGTGCGTACACCGACATTGCATATGTACAAGTCATTCCCCGTGTACGGGACGTTTTCCGTACAATTCGTAAATCGGAAAGCCGGTCCGGATCATACTTGTACGGTCGGACTGTATTTTTAGGCTTCGTACGGAAATGTGTCCGGGTCCGTCTCGTACAACTTTTCCTGATACGATTCGTACGGATCGGGCCGATCCGTATGTATTTTTCCCGTACGAATCGTACTTCACGGGTCGGACGTGACTTGCACGATTCGTACGGAAAAAATTACGGATATGAGTCGTACGGAAAAAAAAATACAGGATCGGAATCAACCCCTTTGTTACCTCCATTCTTGTGACCTATATAGTGATCATTTCACAGGTCCACTTTTATAATCATTTTCCACATGGGGATGTGGAGGCACTATTGAGGTTTGAAAACTGATTTTTCAATTATCATAACTCCTGTGCTGTCTTGGATCACAGATATGGACACTTTGAGGGTTTCGGATCTCAGTAACCAGGCTAGCATAAAATCTGCCTTATCACCCTCCACATGTTGCTGAGTCTCGATAGTCTCAGCAACTGAGTCTGCACTGCGCAGCTCTATAGTCTACCGAGGTGGTCTGTGTCTTTCTCTGAACAGCACATTCGTTGGTTCCCTGCTTAACATCTGTATTAACACATATGCTGTTTTAATACAGAGACAGCGGATCACTACCTTAAATATGTCCCACTGAGTGTATTTTTGTCAATTAATTAACCCGGAGGAGAATAAGTTGGAGATTAAACTGGTTTTCTAGAGGCATGGAAAGTGGGTGTAGCTCCTTTTCAGATAGCTGTGAATTCTATAACAACTTGCAGCAGTAGCCATGTTATGTCACTAATGTTCCAAGTCGAAACCTTATAACTAGGCCTGGGAAAAATTCTAATTACACCAGAGAAACCAAAGTCATTTCAGTAATTACGCATTACTCTTGTGATGCAAAATGACTCAAATTATGCTCTTATTCTCGCCTGAGTAAAAAGGACATAAATCCTACAGCAGGAGCACAGGAACAACAAATTAAGAAAGAGTGAGAAGTTGCAGTCTACAGCTTTAATTGTCCTCTGGCGTATTATCACAAAATGCATCCACAGGCCCATTTTGGATGCAAGGGTACATTTTACATTACGAAAATAGCTCCAAATGCTGGATAAAGCTAGTTGCATAATTATGCATAGTTTCAAGTCATTTTGCAATAAATAGGGAGAATTACGGCAGTTGTCCCTCCCTTACTTATAACAGGTGGGGATGTTTCTATAAATTCCTGCCATGAACTCTTAGGAGGGACAAATAGCCATCTACCTGCTCCTCTTTCCCCCTACCCTGCCCACGTTTCTACCTGATCATGAAAGGTGATAGTGGTCAATCCTGGCAAGAAAACAAAAACCCCCCTAATTCCATTCCCTGGTGGGGGGCACAGAACGTGCCTCACAATGTAGTAAGAATGGGAAAACTGTGCAATAACCTGATTAGGCATCCTGATGTCTCCATCCACAACAATATCTTTGCAATGTCCCCCTCCCACATGAAACAGAGGATTCTGAAATTAGGAGCAATCCTCAGCATCCGTTACAACCTCTCCCAAATGGGAAGCTTTGATGCCCCTTGGTGGCCACACTTATGAAATATACTGTGATTCTATTTCCTCTACTACTTTTCTCTAGTGGTTTGTCATCCAGCATAGGAATCCAGTAGTCCATTTGGTCATGACTCTCCTTTGGATTTAAGCCACGTCCAGACCTCAATTGGGGTGGTAAAGTATTTAGTGGTCGTGCCATCTAGTACGCAGAACTTGGCTGAGAACATCAATGAATAGCATATGTTCCGCTGGCATAGTCGCTTCTTGACCTCCAGGAACAATTTGTGTTTTTTCTGGTTCTCTGTCATGAGATCCTGAAGTATGTGTACTTTGCACATCTCAACAGTCCAGGATCTCTTGCTGTGAGAGACCTGGAGGATGTGGTTTCTATCTTAGTAGTTAAATAGCAGTGCAACCACTGGTCTGGGAGTGGCCCCATATAGTGGTGCTCATCCAGATACCCTGTGTGCTCACTCTATGGAGAAGAATGTGAATTGATTACTGGGTAGTACTGTTGTGGGAGCCATTTGTCCAGGTATAAATCCATGCTGGAGCCCTCCACTCTCTTCGGTAGCCTAACACGCACACATTATTCCTACGAGATTGAACCTCCGCATAGTCTGCTATCTCCACTTGCAGCGCCTGAATTTTTGTCTGCATGACTTGCACTGAAGGTTTCTTGGTTGCTATTGCAGATTCATTGATTGCCACATGATGTTTCGACAAAGTTATGTGATCCACTTTAAATACCCTAGTTTGCTCCTACGTAGACTTAACATTCAATATGGCTTGTAGGCTAGCCTCAAATTTGCCATGTGCTTTTTAAGGAAATTGCATCAGTAGCTGTGGGGGAGTCATTCACCTCCATCACAACCGGATCAGTGTCCCCCTGTTCCCGACATCTTTTGGGTCCCTAGGCTTGCCCATGATAGCTCATAAACCACCCAGTAAGGCAATCACTTCACCGGTATGAAATCAGTCCTCCAAATATGGAGGGGGTGGCAGCTATGGTCAGCGCTCACGATGCTTCATTGGAGGCAATTACTATGAGCTGCTATTAGCTTCCCAGTAAAGCAAACTTGTCGATGTGGCCCCAGTTTGAGGCTAAGGGTGCATATTGCGGTATATTGCTGCAGTCACACTATGCATAGATGCCTTGTGTGAGCCAATAGGAGCATAGGTCAAGGCAGGTATCAGTAGGGGATGGGGTGTTCCACTCCTCCAAGTGGGCAAGTGGGGAGCTTCAACCCCATGGCCAACAGAGGCAGAACACTGCAGGGTCCCGGTCGCTCACCGGCCCTGATATGGATCTGATGGCACCTCTCCTGTCTAAGTCTCAGAACGCAACATCACGGTCCAGTGTGGTGGGCTGAGCAGTAGTAGGAAAGTGCCCTTTTTGGATGTTCGCTGCCCACTTTTTGCTCCAGTGCTAATGGCTATGACTCTTAAAGTGCCCTGGAGGCTGCGGCCCAGGCCCCAGTGCTAGTGCTCACACCCTAAAACTGGGATGTGTGAATTGGAAATCCCAATTAACTCCTGTTATTGTAAGTCCCTACTATATGGTACATGTTGTACCCATGGTATAGGTGGTAAAGGGGTCCCCAGGGCTTGTGACACTGTTTGTGTCAACCTGAGGGACCCAAGTAAAATACTGACAGCAGACGTGACACTGAAGACTGCAAGAACAGTGTAAACTACTCCATTTTCAACTTTGCCCTCACCATGTGTGGCAAAGTAAATGTACTGCTTTTAATATATGTCAGTCACCCCTAAGGAAGGTCCCCTGAACCCAGGAGGCAGGGTGCCTTATATTGAAGGTTTGGGCATGTAAGTGCAAGTATATATGTCCCTATAATGGCCTTTACCATTAAAGTACACTATAAGTAATAATCAGTCCAGAGGATGACATGGACTTGCACCTGGCTGATCTGGGGTTTCTAGCTCCATTATGATACCACCTAAATATGTTGATTTTGGTTTCAAACAACATCCCTTCTTACCTCTGACATGAATCTGGTGCCAACGGCAGTGTGGCATAAACCCAGGCGGCTACCTTAGAGATTGCCCACCCGGTTGTCTCAACTTCTCTGTGCTCTGACTGGCAGCCTGTGCTTGCTTGCACCAAGACAGGATTCTGACCTCCTGCCAGGCAGTGTGATCACTTACAGGAGTCCGGAACAAGGGCCTAAACAGAAAGGAGGCCACATATCCTCCCTCCAGGAAGGCTAGTAAAGTGGCACATCAAAGCGGTGAGCCGCAAAAGCTGCACTGCCTCTGATATGCATCCAGGCTTTCTCCCAGAGGATTAAACAGCCCTCCCACTTCCCAGGCACATTTGCACCCAGGAACATGGGAACATTAGGTATCCTACATCTCTAGGATGGGCTGCATGGTCTGTACCCCCGAGGAAGACTTCTGTTATTTTTAAAAGTGGTAGAAATAGTGGGTTCCGAGTGCAAAAGGTGACCTACAGCCCCAGTTATGATAATCTCAGGGGCAGATTAGCTGCAGGGATTATAGCCCATTGATCACTAGCTTCTACCACAATCTCCCCTAAATCTAGGATTTAAAGGACCCCCAGTTCCATAACCTCAGATACAACTCAACTGCACTGAAGAGTATGCCTGAAGAGACCTGTGTTAACGTCAACAGGACTTTGCACAATGCAAAAGAGGGATACTCTGTCCCTTTGGCAACACACCTGGAACTGCCTCACCAAGACTTGTTTTAGGCAATCTCTTGGATCCCCCAGGCAGAAGAATACCTGTGAGAACCTGAAGCACCCTCAGGTGCCTATGGACTAGTGGCACTTGTCCCCTGTAAACTGCAGGTAAAACAACGCCCCAGATTCAAAGAGTGCTGATCATCAGGCTCCCAAGGAATCACACAAATTCAGATAGGCTAGTGCACTGTTTCAGGCAGTTACTGTGTTGCCTTGGACCATCGGACATTGAAGTAACCATATGCTCTACTTATGGCCGCCAAGACTCAGGTGCCGATCACGATCCGGCAAAAACCGGGTACGAACCGTCAGACGGAGCACAATCTCCGCCCGACGCGTACCCGGCCGTCAATTTCTACAAACAAGGAATTACGAATCGCACGGGTACACCATGACCGTACGATTCGTAAAAAAGCCCGACCGAACAAAAAAACACCTACCAATGCGATCCTGGAAAGCGCCGACCTGACGTCGGGACGCTCGCAGCCAGCCATTCACGAACCAGGAATCACGATTCGCACCGACGTCACCCCGCACGGTGAATATTTTGCGGCAGCCAAAAACTGCCGGGAAATCAGGACGACGCGAACAAGGACCACCAGTACGCGACGGACAGACGACGACGCGAACAAGGAGGACCAGTACGTGACGGACACACAGGACGACGCCACCAAGGAGGACCCGTACGCGACAGGACGACGCCACCAAGGAGGACCCGTACGCGACAGGACGACGCGAGCAAGGAGGACCCGTACGCGACAGGACGACGCGATTGGAGTACCAGTACGCGACGGACAGACATGGACCCGAACCTACGAGTCATCCCTGCCCTCATAGCAGTCCACCTCCTCTACAGGTTACGACGCAGACGCCGCAGAAGGTCAGAATAACTAAGGGAGGGGGGAAAGTGGGGTGGGGGGGGGGTGGCACGACCAGGGCAGGCCACAAAACAACCACATAAGTCACACACCACACATGGCCTGGACATACCTGACTCCCATGCCCTGGTCACCACGAGGGGGTGGGGGCGTGTCCTGATAAGCCCGCGACCGCCACAACGGAAGTCCGTCACCACGCGAACCGGCAACACAACCAGACAGGTACGTCCCGTACCCACGCCTGAAGAGCGTGGGTACGAGTCGTACCATGCCCACACACACGTCACCCCAACAATGGCGGGACGGATCGTACCCACGTGGCAAAGGCCTGGGTACGGCCCGCACAAGCATCACATAGCGTGGGGACGGATATGTACGGACCCTACCCCCACCCCGTACGCATGGAGCGTACCCCCCATGCCAACAGTGTAAGTACGACTCGAACCCTCACCCGCGGACCTACGGACCGTACCCCCACCCCAACAGTGTAAGTACGACCCGTACCCTCACCCGCGTATGCATGGAGCGTACCCCCACCCCAACAGTGTAAGTACGACCCGTACACCCAACCGCGTATGCATGGAGCGTACCCCCCACCCCAACAGTGTAAGTACGACTCGAACCCTCACCCGCGTATGCATGGAGCGTACCCCCCACCCCAACAGTGCAAGTACGACCCGTACCCCCAACCGCGTATGCATGGAGCGTACCCCCACCCCAACAGTGTAAGTACGACCCGTACACCCAACCGCGTATGCATGGAGCGTACCCCCCACCCCAACAGTGTAAGTACGACTCGAACCCTCACCCGCGTATGCATGGAGCGTACCCCCCACCCCAACAGTGCAAGTACGACCCGTACCCCCAACCGCGTATGCATGGAGCGTACCCCCACCCCAACAGTGCAAGTACGACTCGAACCCTCACCCGCGTATGCATGGAGCGTACCCCCCACCCCAACAGTGCAAGTACGACCCGTACCCCCAACCGCGTATGCATGGAGCGTACCCCCACCCCAACAGTGTAAGTACGACCCGTACCCCCAACCGCGTATGCATGGAGCGTACCCCCACCCCAACAGTGTAAGTACGACCCGTACCCCCAACCGCGTATGCATGGAGCATACCCCCCACCCCAACAGTGTAAGTACGACCCGTAGCCTCACCCGCGTATGCATGGAGCGTACCCCCCACCCCAACAGTGTAAGTACGACCCGTACCCTCACCCGCGTATGCATGGAGCGTACCCCCCACCCCAACAGTGTAAGTACGACCCGTACCCTCACCCGCGTATGCATGGAGCGTACCCCCCACCCCAACAGTGTAAGTACGACTCGAACCCCCAACCGCGTATGCATGGAGCATACCCCCACCCCAACAGTGTAAGTACGAACCGTACCCCCACCCGCGTATGCATGGAGCGTACCCCCCACCCCAACAGTGTAAGTACAACTCGAACCCTCACCCGCGTATGCATGGAGCGTACCCCCCACCCCAACAGTGTAAGTACAACTCGAACCCTCACCCGCGGACGTACGGACCGTACCCCCACCCCCACCAGTGTAAGTACGACCCGTACCCCCAACCGCGGACTCACGCACTGTACACCCACCCCAACAGTGGAAGTACGACCCGTACCCTCACCTCGAAAGCATGGAGCGCACCCACACCGTGTATGTTCCAAGCGTACATATCCAGAAATAGGAGGTGTGTGTGCAGAGTCCACCCAGCTGTGCCCAGACACAGGAGGGGTGGGTGCCTATCACTCCCAGCAGTGCCCAGAGACAGGAGGGGTGGGTGCCTATCACTCCCAGCAGTGCCCAGAGACAGGAGGGGTGTGTGCAGAATCCTCCCAGCAGTGCCCTGAGACAGGAGGGGTGTGTGCAGAATCCTCCCAGCAGTGCCCTGAGACAGGAGGGGTGGGTGTGGAGTCCTCCCAGCAGTGCCCTGAGACAGGAGGGGTGGGTGTGGAGTACTCACAGCAGTGCCCTGAGACAGGAGGGGTGTGAGCAGAGTCCTCCCAGCAGTGCCCTGAGACAGGAGGGGTGCAACACATGTGTGTGAGGGCGGAATTACCCACATCCATACTGCCTACAAGGGAACATGTCCCTATGAACTCATGTCAACAGACTCCACACACAAGTACAGTGAACACCAAGGATGCCACGATTGTTGCAGGTGGAGACATGGCCATGCATGCATGGCCAAAGTAGAAGGGCTCCGTCACACACACAGCTCATGTACACACAGCTCTGCGCTAAACATTAGGAACACCCTGCAGGGAAGAAATCTGGGTACACAGAGGAAGGAATACACCCTGGGACAATTGCACCATGCAGTAACTGCTCACATGAACAAAGAAAGTTAGCCAACACCTTGTGATGGCACACAGATCCCAGGGTCCCCCCAATGAGCAGCACACTACTACATATCCCACACACCCAAACCCTTAAACACCACCCAAAACCATGTAGCAGCCCCACCAACACCAATACCACCATAGCAGGAGTGTGAGAATGAAAACAAAATTAAGCTTTATTCAGCATGAGCACAATGTCCGTGGATCAAAGGCAGTTAAATTGTCACAGAGGCCATAGGGCAGTCAATGAGTCCCAGCTGGATGGGGGACACAGTGGGATGTGTGTCCCCTACCTTGCCTGCACAGTCAAATGGCATCGTCTTCCATACTGGTGAGGGCATCAGGGGGGGGGGAAGCAACAGGCACCGCAGGGACATCAGGGCAAAGGGGCGGCGTTGTGGGTGCAGGGATGGAGGACTCAACCACAGGGGGGGTGTCATGGCCAAAGGCGGAGGCCAGGATGGCACTACACACCTTAGCAAGGTCCTCCAGGGACTCCCCTGCACCCGAAGGGACCTCAGGCCCCAAGGAGGGGGGGGGGTCAGAGGGATGGGTTGCAGCGCCACCGGGGGAGGGTGGAGACAGGGGGGGAGACTCAACCACCCTGACCGAGGACTTCCTTGACCGCTTGCGTGGTGGTGGAACTGTGGGGCTCAGGGACAGAGCGGCCATGAAGGAGTCCTTGGGGGAGATGTGGCCAGGAGAGCTGAGGGGAGGGGATTTGGAGGGAGTGGATTGTGTGGAATGCGGACTCCCACTCTGGCTGCGTGTCACACGTTTGCCCCCCGACCCAGTGGGTGTGCCTATCTCACCCTGTGTGTGCGTGTCAGGAGGAGTGCGGTGGACCTTCCCTGCTGGTGTGGTGCCTGTGTCTGTTGTGGTGTGTGCATGCCGACGTCTGGGTGTACGTGGGACAGGCATGGGAGTGGGAAGTGTGGATGGGGCAGGGGTAGGTGGGGGGAGGTCGCGCTGCAGGAGACCCACTGCTGCAGTCAGTGTGGAGTCTAAGGACCTCAGCAAGTTGCGTTGGTCAGCCTGCAATGAATGAATGCCCTCCAAGAATGCCTCGATGTTGGTGAGGGTTTTCCCGTGGGCATGGAGGACATTAAGGATCGCAGCCTGACCAACCTGCATTTGCCGCTGGATGTCCATAGACTCAGCATTGGCGGCAGCAGTGGAGACAGGGGCAGGGGGTGCGGTGCCTGGCAGGAAGGAGACATGTGGTGACCGGGCACGTTGGGAAGGGACACGAGCAAGTGGGAGCCGGCTGATGGGATCTGAGGGGGCGGTGCAAGGTGTTGTTCCGCTGTCAGCTGCTGGTGCAGCCACCGCCCACTCGGAGAACTCCTCCTCGGACCTGTCAGCTTCGTAGTCTGACGTGCCAGTCGACAGGTCCTCGGCAGCACTATCCTCCACCTCTGTCCCACTCGATGTACCAGCCCCGATGTCACGGCTGGCACTGGTGCTCGGTCCCTCCGCCTTGCCTGTGTCCATGTCTCCCTCTGTGTCCCCCGACGATGCTGTGGGCAGGGTGGAGAGACAGAAATTAATCAGACAGCTGTACACATCAGTCACATGAGTCCAAACGACATAGGTAACATTGCATAGCCTGAAAAGGAAGACCCCTAACATCTGCAAAACAAGGTACCCATGTAGGGCATGAAACACACAGTTGGTTGAGCCACCATGCCACTGAAATACCATGAAGAGCATGAGACAATAGCTAAAGACAGGAAACGGAGTCTGACAAAGCACCCAGGCCCTGGGGACAATCCAGCACTGCATCTGCACCACACAGCATTGGCGAAAATACCGATGACCAGGGACCATATCCATGAACTTTAGACACATGCTGCATAGGTAATGCTGAAAACATGCCCAACATGACTCGGTCACTGCACCTTGCGTGTGTGTCCAGTAACATCACACACTGGCCAGACCCAGCAAGTAGGAATCCGGATTTGACACATAGGCATTGCCCGCCCCAACTAACACCCACACGAGGCAAATTGTTGAGACACAGGTGGCACCAACATCTCATAGTCTGGGTGATAAACACAGGGGCAGGCAAAAAGCAAGATTGGACGCCAAACAGCCAAGGTGCGCCTGAACAAATAATGAGGTACCAGTGCACATCCTCAGATGAGTATGACAAGACACACAGGCACTGGCAACTGTGAGTATGAAGAAGGACAATCAGGTCAGGCTGCACAGTGGACACCTGTACATAATAGCACGTCTATATACATGGTGACAGGGGACAATGGCACAGAGCACAACCTACGCTGTAGACAGTGAGAGTGTCCACGTTGATGATGACACAAACAACACTGAGGATAAGGTGCCCCAGGGGACAGTAGTGGGCACGCAACTACATGCTACTGAATGGTAATGACTGCTACACACGTCACCATCCCTGCACTATGCGTATCGCACAATTATGCACATCATGTCACAGGCCACTACATAGGACATGCGCGCTGTGAGGCATGACACATGAGAGGCCAACTCCCATGTCTGGAGTCAGCATCAGTGCCAACTGACATGGAACCCACATGCAGTGAACTTGACAGTGCACAGGCAAGGTCCCACAACCTGTTACACACCACCCCCACACATGATGCCACTGTCATTGTTCTCGTGGACAAAGCGCCAGCCTACATTACCTTGTGAAGGAGTGACTACACACAGACCAGGGAACACATTGCAAGGAGGGGAAGGGTTGCAGGGGCGCAGCGCTATACTGGGGCAAACTGGATCTGCACAGCACCCTTAAACCCTGCCAGTGAATTCATGCCACTGTGCCCTTACAAATGCCGGCGACACACAACAAACGCACATGTACCTACCCCCTTCCGGCTGCTGCATCGCCTGTAAGCGCCTCTCCAGGTCTGGAAAGACCACCGGCAGCACACGCCTGTGGAGGTGGGTCAGACGGCGGCGGCCGCGGTTCTTGTGGCTCTCAGGTGAGTCCCCCAGCAGGAGCCGTGCAATCCTCCGCGTCCAGCACCGGATATCCTGCCAGCGTTTCCTCACCTGGGACAGGCTCCGCCTCCGCCCATCCACACGCCTCACGGCACTGACGGCGGTCAGCCAGATCTGCTCCTTGGCAGTGGCGCCTACCTGTGAGGAAGTACAAGTGACACCACATCAATACACCAGCCACATGTCACAGAGAGACATATGAGAACATAATAGCTGGTTACTACATGGCATGTCATGCAGCCAACGCATTGCACCTCTGTCATAGGGACATCATCCTCTGGTGAGGGAAAAGGCAGTACGTGCCATAGTGGGTACACAGGTGGAATGATGGCAATGTCACAATCAATGATCAAGGCTCACACTGTGCATCACACCCACCCCTCCTGTCTCAGGGCACTGCTGGGAGGACTCCACACCCACCCCTCCTGTCTCAGGGCACTGCTGGGAGGACTCCACACCCACCCCTCCTGTCTCAGGGCACTGCTGGGAGGACTCCACACCCACCCCTCCTGTCTCAGGGCACTGCTGTGAGGACTCCACACCCACCCCTCCTGTCTCAGGGCACTGCTGGGAGGACTCCACACCCACCCCTCCTGTCTCAGGGCACTGCTGGGAGGACTCCACACCCACCCCTCCTGTCTCAGGGCACTGCTGGGAGGACTCCACACCCACCCCTCCTGTCTCAGGGCACTGCTGGGAGGACTCCACACCCACCCCTCCTGTCTCAGGGCACTGCTGGGAGACATCAGGCACCCCCCCCCTGGTACCCCCCCGACAGTACATGGCATGTGTGTCACACCAGGACACAATGCCTGAAGACACAGTCACAACATAGGGACAGTCTGTGGCAGTGGCCTATGCACTCACCTGATACCCTGGTCGCCCATACAGCATGGGGTACTGTGGGAGGATCACATCCAGCAGAGCCATGTTCTCCTCCAGGGTGAATGGCTGTGTCCTCTCCACAGCCCTTGACATGGTTCCAGGGAATCAGAAGCAGCAGCTTGGTCGACAAATGCAAAGATGTGCAGGCAAGTAATCCCTCATGGGACCTGGCTGCCTTATATGTGCCCTTCTGCCCAGTCTCATGCACAGGAGTACAGAGTGATTGGTCACTCACATTTGCATCCTATGTTTCCACCAATCCCTTCAAACCTAGCAGTCTGTGGCTTCTCTATCGGTTTCATTCTCCTGCATGATGTCAGCCCCACAAACACATTGCAACAAAGTAGAAGAATTCCAACTGACTTCTGCTGTGCACCTTCCAGAACAATTTCGAAATTTGAACCTGGTCTCCATGAGAACCAGCATGCATGTAGGCCTTAATACTTGTCCCCTATGTAATTAGGAGAATCACACACAGGTACGGTGCGTTTCCGGGCCCTAGGGCACCCCAAAAGCATGGCAACGGCCCGTACATGCATGCCTATGTTCAAAATCACTATGGGTCTGCACGCGTATGCGTACCCGTAGTGGTACGGACCGTACACACGCATGTACGCTCACTATCACTATGGGTCTGCACGCGTATGCGTACCCGTAGTGGTACGGACCGTACACACGCATGTACGCTCACTATCACTATGGGTCTGCACGCGTATGCGTACCCGTAGTGGTACGGACCGTACACACGCATGTACGCTCACTATCACTATGGGTCTGCACGCGTATGCGTACCCGTAGTGGTACGGACCGTACACACGCATGTACGCTCACTATCACTATGGGTCTGCACGCGTATGCGTACCCGTAGTGGTACGGACCGTACACACGCATGTACGCTCACTATCACTATGGGTCTGCACGCGTATGCGTACCCGTAGTGGTACGGACCGTACACACGCATGTACGCTCACTATCACTATGGGTCTGCACGCGTATGCGTACCCGTAGTGGTACGGACCGTACACACGCATGTACGCTCACTATCACTATGGGTCTGCACGCGTATGCGTACTCGTAGTGGTACGGACCGTACAAATGCCTGTATGCGCACCATCACGATGGGTACACATACGGCAGCACTCCCACAGTGATTTGGGAACATACACAGGCCCTCTTAGCAGCAGTACGGCGGTTTTTACACATCACTGTGGTGATAGGCGACACACAGGTAGGAATAGGGAGGACATACTCGTCCATGGATGGACATACTTGTCCAGGAATGGACATCAAGGCATCGTCTGTGCATTACTACATGTGTGGGGCACAGGTGTCACAGGCTGTGATGTGGAACATGCCTCCTGAGTGGAGAAGGCACCAGATGTATGATGAGATGTGTACAGGTGTACTGTGTGAGGGTGCTATGTGTGCCAGCCATGCCCTTGACTCCTTTGACATGTGTGCATGTCGGACTGCGCACTTGGGGTGAGCGTCACTGGAATGGCACGGACAACAACACACGGAAGTGTCCCATGATGCCCGGAACAGGGGTCATGACACATGACTTGTCACTACCCACAGTGCACAATGTGACTATGTCATATATGTGTCCGGGATTTACATCAGGTTGATGTTGTAGCACCCTCAAAAGCTGCAGCAGTTGCAGCAACCAACATGTGTCTGTGTGTAGATTGTCATTGCACACTGTTCCGCACACCATGCCACATGTGTTATTGGATGTGAGGTGCACATGTATGCATGGGACACGGAGTAGCGTGACAAGGCCATGTCAGCATCCTCACAAGGAATGTGTGGTGAGTCATGACATGTGCACCTTCATGGCAAGGTGTGTGGGCTGGACTAGTGTAATGTCATGTGACCTGTGGCTCCAGTGTTCCGCTACCAGTCTCTGCAATCGGCATCCCACTTCTGCTGATGTGTGGGTGTATGTCACTCCTGTCTTGCGTCGGGCTGTTCACTTGCACTGGGACACAGCCATTCCCATGGCGTGGCATGGGGAGGTTCTCAATCACCTTGTGTAGCTGGGTCTTGGAAGGAGTGTCACCATGCATCCATACGTGTCCTGGGCATGTAGCACATACCTCACTCCCTATGTAGCATGTGTGTATTGCCAGATTTACATGTGCTCAGTAGACATGAGTTGTTGTGGTAGTGCACTCACTCTTCCTTGTCACTTCCTCATTACTGCAGAGCACCGCCTCTTGCCCGGATAATGCCAGACTTGGCTGCCATGCAGGGGAATGACAGCATCCGGCTCTACCGCTTCACCCAACCGTTGATTCAGGAGTTGACGGCGAGACTGACACCACACCTGCAACCGCAGCACAGGTATCCTACGGCACTGACACCCCAGCTGAAGGTAATGGCTGCCCTACATTTCCTTGCCACGGGTACCTTTCAAAATACCATAGCGCATGTTGGTGGCATGTCCCAGAGCACGTTCAGCGGTGTTCTGCATGATTTCTTAGAGGCCATGTTGATTCACCTGGATTACTTCATCAAGTTCCCAACCCCTGAACAGATGACTGAGGTCAAGCGTGGATTCTATGCCCTGGGAGGGATGCCCCATGTCATTGGGTCCATTGATGGGACACATGTAGCTTTGGTACCACCACACGCACGGGAGGTGGCGTACCGAAATCGGAAGCACTACCACTCCATCAATGCCCTTGTGGTGTGTCTGTCCAACATGGTGATTTCACATGTCTGTGCTCGTTTTCCAGGATCAGCACACGATGCCTACATCATGAGGCGTAGCGGGATGCCTGATATGATGATGCAGCTGCGCAACGAACGGGCATGTGTTGTTGGTGGGTACAGTCTGTCTGTCCTGTATTTTGCATAGCCTACCAGCACGACCGCTTCGCCAGTTCTAACGATATCCATGTGCTTTCCATGTAGGGGACGCTGGCTATCCCAACATGCCTTGGCTGCTGACACCTCTCCGCAACCCCATCACGCCGGCCCAGCTCCGCTACAACACCGCCCATGGCCGGACAAGGAGGACGTTTGGCATGCTGAAGAGCCGATTCCGGTGCCTCCACAAGACCGGCGGTGCACTCCCATATGCCCCGGCGAAGGTTTGCAAGATCTTCATGGTCTGCTGCATGCTGCACAACATGGCAGTTGAAAGAGCTGTGCCACTCATCCTGAATCAACATGACGAGGACCATCCACCCGTGGAGGACGAAGGCCTTGGCAATGGGGCTAGTGATGTGGAGGATGTGGAGCCGCAAGAGGACATCCGGACTCGGCTCATACGCGACTTCTTTGCTTAGTGGTGAGTACCAGTGTCTTGAGTGTGCACGCCTTGGTCCCCGTGTGGCATGTGTTGTGATGTGTGTCTCCACCTGCATGTATGGCACGTGAGTCAGAGGTGTGTGTGGGTGTGTCACTGGAGTGATGGTGGCAGTGATGGCAGTATTTCCCCACTCATAATTGTGACCTAGCATGTTGTCATCCTAACATGTGTCGACTACATGCACATGCAAGTGGCTGTGCTTTTTGTGGCTGACTTCTTGTGTGTCTCTCTTCCCCAGGTACCTGCGCATGCCATCTGCTGGTTGCATTGTTGTGGCACTGCTATTCCTCATGGACATGGCATCGTGGGCTGACTCAGCGTTACAGGCACGGACACGTTTGGAAGTCTCCATGGGGTAAGGGATGCATCAGGGGTGTATTGGGTGTGGCAGTTGTTCACGATGTGTGCACACTGCCCCGGTCGGGGTTTGGTTCCTCTGCAGACATGGGGCATCCCCATGGGACACGACATGCAGCTGGGTACACCAGAATAGATGGGCTGCCTGGTTGTCAGTCATCAGTGATGGGATAGTGGATTGTGATGATGGCATCAATGTGTGTGACACTGCCCTCGGACACATACGGTTAACATTGGCTTGACATGGCGTGGGACTTCCACATCAGCGGATCTATGGTGTATGTTAGGCTCTCCGTGTGCAGCTGTGGGTATTTAGCTGTTGGCCGACGCTTGTGTGCCAGTACCATGGCTATCACGCATTTTTGCTGCAGAAGGGGGGTGCCAGTGTTGGACCCACATGTTACTCCACATGAAGTGTTCATGTGTACTTCAAGTTGCCTCTGCAATCCCAAAAACATGACTAATAAAGGTGTCCCTATGCCTCCAAGGTGCCTCTTCTCAGTCAATGCTGGTGTGTTGGCACGGTGCATCCTGCATGTCTGGCATGGTATTCCCTGATTGTGGCTATGTGTCAATGTGTCGAGTGGCGAGATGCAAGCTGTGTGTGTGGGCTGACACTGTGTATTGGGCATGATGTCCATGCCTGCGTGGGTATTGTGACATGTGCCATCCCCATGCATCCAACGTTGGACAGGCCCCCATTCTCTGCATCCACCGGACTCAAGCTTGCAGGACATGGTTCTGCCACCTGTCTACACATACCTGGGTGCCCCCCAGGACACTGGACAGGATCCCTGACCTCTGCGCATGACTGTTGCTGTACTGAATGTGTCTGTCAGCACGGTTGTTCGGCCACCCCCTCAGCTGGTTGGGCCCATCACGGGTGTGTATGGTGCTCCATGTCTGTCTTGCCTAATAGACTGGGACCCATGTGTCCTGTGCCAGACTCAGGCCCCAGGGTGTGGATGGTTGAAGAGAACAGATAACTCAGGCATGTTTCGACTTTACAAGACACATGTTAGGTAATAATGCTACCAGCAGGCATCTACTCTTAGTAGTGTGATTTATTATTGGGGGGGGGGGGGGGGGGACAAAGTGAGGTGCTTTCCGGGATTAGGGAATCCAAAGTTCAGTAGGGGAGTTGGTGTCCTTGCCATTGGAAATCCTCAGAGTCCATGCCACAGTCTTTGTCAACATTGGTCAGCCAGTGACCAGCAGGGCCATGTGGCAGAGAATGTCTCTTGATGCTGTGATGCTGTTGCTCCAGTGGGCCAGGTGCCAGGCCAGGTGTCCTGGGAGATGGTGATGTAGCAGCCACCCTCACGGTGCTTTCCGTGGACGACCCGGCCTCCTGCGGGGAACATCACCAGCAGGCCGTGACGACGTCTGGGATGCTCCGTCGGATGTTTCCTCCTCCTCCTCCTGATCCCTCCCTGTGGGTGGTGATGTTCTCCGCCTTCTGGCACAGGGAGGGTCGGCCATGGTGTCGGCCATCCGACGGAGTGTAGCGTGAATCCCCTGGAACGCCGTCACTTGCTCAGCCTGTCTGTCCTCCATCCTCCGTTGGTGTACCAGTAGACAGGCTATTAGGTCCGCATGTTGCTGGGCCTGCTGGGTCTTGATCCCCTCGAGGACGGACACTACCTGGCCCATGCCCGTGGTGTCCTGCCGGTATGAGTCCAGGATGTTACGGACATGGGAAAATACCGGATCCCCAGCCAACTGGTCAGGCTCGCGCCTCCGCCGTCCTCCACTCCCACCACCCCTGCCCACTTGCGCCTGGCCTGCACTTGTGGGCACATCGGGTCTCCGGGACCCCTGAGGGGTGGCATTTGCGTTGTCGCCTGCCTCCTCCTGGGTGCCCGGGACACAGTGTCCCTCCTGGCGAGCCTGGCTGCATTGTGGTGTTGGGGCAGGGATCCTGGGTGTCTCCTGGGATGTGGCAGGAGTGGGGGTGGTGGTTGGCACGGTTGTACCTGACGCAGGTGCTGCAGGTGGTTGGACACCAGAGGGGCCAGGTCGGTCGAGGTCGTCCGCAGAGTGGTGAGAGTGGTCGCTGCCGGTGGGATCGGTCTCCTGCAGATCCGGGTCCTGTGAGTGTTCCCCCCCAGTGTTGGGGGGTGCAGCACGACGTTGACCTGTGTGTGAGAGAGACAATGTTAATTTTGGTCCATGAAACATCCATGTTTCATCAGTTTCAAAGTTGGCACTTTTCCTCTTGGAATTAGGATCTGTCTTGCATTCCACTCACAGTGCACTTGTGCATGGGTGTGTCCCTTGGGCACCACTTTGGCCCCTTTAACTATGTGTGGCACAGTCTTACTTGCTGCGTCAAGTGTGACTGCAGTCAGCAGTGGAGTGTGCAGGTGTGGCGAGCCATGCATTTGCGCCTTCCTTGTAGCACTGTACATGTGCACATGGAGTGGATCCACACACTTATACGATGCAGGTAGCTATCCTTGTGCTCGTGTACAGGTTGTGACATGGCCCTGCGTTTGGCCCTGATGAAGAGGGGGGGTTCTTGCACTGGCCACCCATGTCTACATGCACGCGGTCCACCTGCTTACGAGCAGACATTCCCACACACCAAAGGACTAATTTGCTCTCCCTGTGTCTCCCTCCTTCTCTGTCCCCCTCTCCCTCCCTCTCTGTCCCCCTCTCCCTCCCTCTGTGTGTCAGCCTCCTCCCTCTGTCCGTCTCCCTCCCTCTCTGTCCCCCTCTCCCTCCTTCTCTGTCCCCCTTTCCCTCCCTCTGTGTGTCCCCCTCTGTCACCTCGGCCCAGCTTCCTGGGCACAGACTGTTAGCAGATCTTTGAGTGGCCCTTGGCTTGTTGATGTGAGTTTGTTTCTGATCTCCAGGCACCCATTTGGTGTGATGTGTGTCTGTGCGCTGCTGCTGTGGTGGTGTGTGCTGCCACTCTTTCACAATGTTGGCTGTTCATTAGCTGCCGTCATGTGCAAACCAGTGCCTTCACCCCCATGTGTTGATGCAAGGCGTCCGCCATTTGCTGGCAAGTCATTCCTGTGTTGGGACACACTGTTTGTCTGGCTGTGACCTAGGCCATATGGGCAGAGGGCATTGTTGTCTGCTTTGGAGTCGTACTATGTGATTTTTGGTGCCCAGCCTCCCGCCATCCGGGTTACCGTGTCATGTGTTGTTGTCTTCTGTGGCCTGTGACTTGACATTGTCCAGCTGGGTGCATGGGGCATGGTGGCAGCAGTGGCATGTGCCTGCTCATGGAGTGTGGTTGAGTCATGCGATGGCTTGTGGTAGTTGCGTGCCTGTTAGTAGTTTTGGTTGTGGTTGCAGTTCCCCCCATGTGAGGTGCGTTGTTTGTGTACTCACCCGGGTCTCGGAGTCCTTCTAATCCTTCTACTGCCTCCACCGGCAGTATGGCCATCACCCTCTCCTCCCAGGGATGGTACTGTACGGCTCTGCGGGAGGGCCCTCCTCCGGTGGCGTTGGCCTGGTCGTGTTCCTCCTGTCTCTTGGCTCTGACCCTCCTCCGCAGATCGTACCACCTGTTCTGGCAATCCTGCTTGGTCCTCCTGGTGTCCGCAACAGCATTCACAGCATCGACGATGGTCTGCCACATGGCTGTTTTGGCTGCCTGGCTGGTGCTTCTGACCAATGTTCCAAAGATCTGTGGCTCGACTCTGAGGATTTGATCAACAAGGACCTCCAACTCTCGGTGACTGAACTTTGGATTCTTGGTAGTGGGCATGGTGAGGGGTGTGGGTGGGGATGGTGTGGGTGCGGGTGGTGTGTGGATGTTGGGGGTGTGTGTGGATGGTTGTGTGTGTGTGTGAATGTGATGAGAGGGTGTTTGTGAGGGTGGTTGTGTAAAGGTGTGCAAGTGTAAGGTGTGGTGTAGCTTGTAGTGTGGTTCTGTGGTGTCTGGCAGCAGTGAGTCTGTTGCAAAGGCTCATGGTTTGTGTGTGTGGGCCCTTTTATTGGTCCATGGGTGGGTGTGGCAGTGTTTGAAGTTTGGGTGGGTGTGTTATAAGGAGTGGTGGTGTATTGGGCCTCTGTTTGTTTTTGGCAGTTGCAGGTCAGTGATTGTGTTATTTTAGTGGTTGTTGGCCATGTTTAGTGGCTTTGTGCCTTTCGAATGGTGTATTCTTGTGTTGTTTTGTTTTGTCCTGGTTGTGTCCGTGCGTTTTGAGCGTGTGTACGGTGTGTACATGGGCCATTTGGTTGTACGATGATGTCCTTGTGTGTGGCTTTGTACGACTCGTACATGCGGTTGTGATGTTGGGGCATGGGGTGCGCTCCGTACTTAGGTGGTTGTGTTGGGGGTGCGCTAGGAACTACTGGGGTGTAGGTACACGGGGGGACGACACGTACTGGGGTGTGGGTACGACTGGAACGTACTGGGGTATGGGTAGAGGGGGGATATGACACGCACTGGGGTGGGGGTGGTGCTCGAACGTACTGGGGTGTAGGTCCACGGTGGTACGACACGTACAGGGGTGGGGGGGTGTACATTGACGGTGGTACGACACGTACCGGGGTGGGGGGGTGTACATTGACGGTGGTACGACACGTACAGGGGTGGGGGGGTGTACATTGACGGTGGTACGACACGTACTGGGGTGGGGGGGTGTACATTGACGGTGGTAGGACACGTACTGGGGTGGGGGTACGACTGGAATGTACTGGGGTGTCGGTAGACGGGGGATATGACACGTACTGGGGTGGGGGTACGACTCGAACGTACTGGGGTATCGGTAGACGGGGGATATGACACGTACTGGGGTGGGGGTACGACTCGAACGTACTGGGGTATCGGTAGACGGGGGATATGACACGTACTGGGGTGGGGGGGTGTACATTGACGGTGGTACGACACGTACAGGGGTGGGGGGGTGTACATTGACGGTGGTACGACACGTACTGGGGTGGGGGGGTGCACATTGACGGTGGTACGACACGTACAGGGGTGGGGGGGTGTACATTGACGGTGGTACGACACGTACTGGGGTGGGGGGGTGTACATTGACGGTGGTACGACACGTACAGGGGTGGGGGGGTGTACATTGACGGTGGTACGACACGTACTGGGGTGGGGGGGTGCACATTGACGGTGGTACGACACGTACTGGGGTGGGGGGGTGTACATTGACGGTGGTACGACACGTACTGGGGTGGGGGGGTGTACATTGACGGTGGTACGACACGTACAGGGGTGGGGGGGTGTACATTGACGGTGGTACGACACGTACTGGGGTGGGGGGGTGTACATTGACGGTGGTACGACACGTACAGGGGTGGGGGGGTGTACATTGACGGTGGTACGACACGTACTGGGGTGGGGGGGTGTGCATTGACGGTGGTACGACACGTACTGGGGTGGGGGTACGACTGGAATGTACTGGGGTGTCGGTAGACGGGGGATATGACACGTACTGGGGTGGGGGGGTGTACATTGACGGTGGTACGACACGTACTGGGGTGGGGGTACGACTGGAATGTACTGGGGTGTCGGTAGACGGGGGATATGACACGTACTGGGGTGGGGGTACGACTCGAATGTACTGGGGTATCGGTAGACGGGGGATATGACACGTACTGGGGTGGGGGTATGACTGGAACGTACTGGGGTGGGGGTACACGGGGGGTACGACACGTACTGGGGTGGGGGTACGACTCGAACGTACAGGGGTGTAGGTACACGGGGGTATGACACGTACTGGGGTGGGGGTTCGACTGGAACGTACTGGGGTGTACCTAGACGGGTGGGGGTATACATACACGGGGGGTACGTGTCGGATGTACGGGGGCTGGGGGGAGTGTTGGGCGCGTATGCGGGCACATGTCTCCATGGTTGCTATGGATGTTCGGTGCGGACGGTGTTTTTTTCCATACGGTTGTACGCTCGGACGCACGGGATGGATCGTGATTCCTCGGTCGGACTTGGCTTTTCACGTTTGTAAGGTAAATCGTCCGAGGACGTGTCGGACACATTTTCCGACCCGAGGACGTGTGAGGAATGATTACCAGTGCGGGTCGTATGGACTTTTTACCATGCGAATCGTGATTGCCAGTTCGTACGGCACTTGTACGATTCGTACGGTAAAAAGACCCGATACGAGTCGCACGGGGACATTTTTTGCCGGATCGTGATCGGCACCCTATTCTTTGCCAGTTACTGGATGCTGCACCAAGAGGGCACTCCATCCAATGCTCTTCTGAGCTGCACAGCTGTTTTGCTTTTGCCCCTTATTCTCAGCAGCACCGTGTAAGTAGTAAAAGCAGCTCTTAAGCTGTTCCTGTTTAGCATCAAGGACAGCCACAAATACTCTGCACCAGGGGCTCTACGGGCCAGGTAAAATTGAACTGACTGTCATAGCTGTACCCTGTAGGGGTTCCACGCAGTTTGACCTGTCAATAGTGATTCTTCCCATTGACCGCAATGATAACGTTTCACAGTCTTATATTGGATTGACTTTTTTTTGTTTCTAAAATCGATAACTCTGGCTATAGGTATTCTATCTCATTTATTTTGGTGTCTAAATTAAGATAGAAATACACTTTATTTTTATAAATTTGTATAAGATATTTATCGAGTCGTCTCAATTACTTATCGTCCATGATCCTCTAGTAAAGCCTGGCTGCTCTTTGCCACTCTACCAGGGCTTAGCTAAGGATTTATCAGTGTGAGTCTAAACAGCATCTTTGGGGTCTACAAAAGTATTGCATGGTGAAGTCTAACCGGCAGTGCAGAGAAAGAATATCGATGTAAAAATATCGAATGGCAGAAATATTGTGGTAAAAATAATGTGGGTCAAGAAACTTGACAGTAAAATCCTCGTGGTCAAGAATATCGATTTTAGGTAAGTGATATCGATTTTTTATTAATGTTATGTATTTTAGTATATATTTTATATGTGTGTGATGTTTGTTTTTTTGTATAAGAATTATTTGTATTTTTATTATATGTGTTGAAATGGTAGTAGTTAATAAAACAAATTATAGAATTTTGCGTTTTTAGTTCTGTAGCGGGTTGTGGGTTTATAGGGGAATAGTGTGGGAAGTAATTTAATTATATAAAATGCATTGAATAATTTTCATTCATTAATATTTGTTTAATTGTGATGTAATAGTGTAAAATGTGTAAATTAATTTATTCAGAATTGTTTAATAATTAGTTGTTAATTAATTTAAATTAATTAATTACTAATTAATGATGGTAATCATGTAATCATTTTAGGTGTGTGTTGTGGTGTTAATGGTGAGAAGGGGAAGACATTTATTTTTTATTGATGAATTATTAATTTGTTGTTAATTAATTTAAATTAGTTAATTAGTAATTAATTATGGTAATTGTGTAATTAATTTTAGGTGTGTGTTATGGTGTTTATTAGGTGTAAATGGTGAAAAGGGTGGGAAGAAATTTATTATTTGTTGATGAATTATTAATTAGTTGTTAATTAATTTAAATTAGTTAATTAGTAATTAATTATGGTATTTGTGTAATTACCTTTAGGTGTGTGTTGTGGTGTTTATAGGTAGAAATGGTGGGAAGGGTGGGAAGTAATTTATTTTTTATTGATGAATTATTAATTATTAATTATTTGTTAATTAATTTAAAATAATGTTCTCGCAATTAATATTCGTAATTGTGTAATTAAATTTTAGATGTAAGTTCTGGATATTATAAAGTTAAAAGAATGTGTACTCAATGAATGTTTATTATTATTTTTTATTAATAATATATTTTAAATTCATTATTAATTATGTTAAATATGGAAATACATTTCAATAAAAATCTTGATTACTTTTTTTATTGGTGTGGTATTATAGGGTAGGAAATAAAATAAATACATTTACATTTTAAATAATTTGTGTGTGAATATTTTTTCCTTTTAAATAAATATTGTTTATAAATGTATTTATTATTTTTTTATATGTCATATTTGTAGGTTTTTGTTATATGTAATTAACATTATAATATATGTTTAAGATATTGTATATTTACTTTTAAGATTATTTAATTTCATTAAATTGTTTAAATGTTATTAGTTATTTTTGTTTTTCTGGTATCCAATACTTTCCCTACTGTTGCACTCACTGGAGTTGGGAATTGCAATTTTTACCTCTCTACTATCTAATACTTTCCCTACTGTTGCACTCACTGGAGTGGGAATAGTAATTGTTAACCCTCTGCTTTCCAGCACTTTCCCTACTGTTGCACTCACTGGAGTGGCAATAGTAATTTGTACCCCTCTGCTATTCAATACTTTCCCTACTGATGCACTTATTGGAGTTGGAATAGTCAATTTAATTGTTTCGCTATCCAACATTTTCCCTACTGTTGTATTTAATGTGTTGTGAAATGTATGTTTCAATCTTGTTTTAATAGTTTAATGTTTTCATTAATTAGAGATTTTTTTAAAATAATTGATATATGTGTATATTTTCTTTTATATAATTTAAAAGTTTAAAAATTAAATGAAGATAATAGTTAATAAATGACTTTAAAGTAAATATATGTAAATGCTTAAAATTATGTTTGTGTGTTTATATATTTTTTTTAATTGTTTAATTTTGATATTTAGTTAAAATGTATATTACATTTAATTACTTTTGTTAACTATAATATCAATATTTTATATTTGTAATATATATTATTTCATTTATATTTTTAAATCGATATTATTTACATCTATATATTTTCTTACCTGTTTAGGTATAGGGAGTCAATATTTTTTCTCTTTATTTTTACCATCAATGTTTTTACCATCGATGTTCTATCAGTGAACCTTTCTGTGGTGCCATTTGCTTTACTGAATCATTAGTACTTTCAGATCTCATTTGTTACTGCTCACTATGGATATGTGTTATGAGCAAGTTGCAAATCTACTTCACTTTCTGTCCATACATTGCTAATTTGTGGTTGGCCAGGGTGTTGCTCTACACTCTCCATTTCCACTCTTCATTTGAATGGACAATCTGAGTTGCATTGCCTTTGAGCAGTGTTGTGAAAAAAGTGTACAAAGCAGTGCTTTGCGCTGCGATGTTTTACACTGTGTCAGGGGAGGAGTTTTGAATGTATTTACTGAAGCAGCAAACCTGGTTTTGTGGAAAGATGGTGTGCCCACCCAAGAGAGGCATAACGAGGAGAAATATCTTCATTTCTTCTCATTAGTTCCTCTAGTGTTCTGCAGCAGACATCGAAAGTGGACTATGTCTCTCAGGATTTTGTTTTGTGCAGGATGATATCCCTGCCTGTAAAATAGGCACAATGAGAGAACGGAAGTACATCATATCTTAGTGCAGAGTGCTCTCTCTATCACTCAATTCAGCACAGGAAGTTATGTTATGTTGCACTGCATGAAATGTTAGTAAATTGGGCCTGGATTTATGCCAAGGTTGCAGTGGTCATTCTGGTGTCTACATATCAGAGACAGAGCAGAAGGAATGCTATAGAGACCATCACGACTAGCTCGACATGTGTGGTGATCCCTGCACTGAAGGGCCTATGGAAGGCTCTGATCCTGGGGTGCCCTCCTGGTACACATGCCCAGGTTAAGCCACACCAGGTCAGGGGGTGTTCCATCTTGGTTCTGGCTGCCGGGGAGTGGAACTCCCTTCTTGTCCAGTTTTGCCATATTAACAATGAGTCTTCACACAAAAGATCCTTAAGACAAGACTATTCACTATGGTTTCATCAGGAATTGGTGGCGTGATTTTTGTGCCTTTAGAATAGCGCCGGGACACCCCATAAGGTAGCTGTCATGCTCTATAAAACCATTCATTCATGTTTTTTACTCATTTATTCATTCCTGTTAAGTCACACACTGGATTTATGAGTTTTGTGTTTTCATCAGACTCACGTGCAATAAAAAATGCACATCCTGTTAATTGATGAAAGGGATATGCAGATTTTCTTTTGGTGAGCACCAAAGTGTGCACATTTCTCCTCATAAACCCATAATAGACAGGTCTCATCCGCATAATGAGGGCCTTTATCTCATGAGATTCCTCCTGACTGCCACTCAGGGGTGAGGGTTCACTAATGCTGGCGTCTCCCTGACTTCAGGATTCCTTACACTGTCAAGACCCTTGCAGGGCCCCACTCTAGGGCCACTAGAGAAAGCTAAGGTGGTTAGCTGCTTCCCCATGGCGGAGAGAGGTGCCGATCACGATCCGGTAAAAAATTCCCCCGTGCGACTCGTATCCGGTCTTTTTACCGTACGAATCGTACAAGTGCCGTACGAACTGGCAATCACGATTCGCATGGTAAAAAGTCCATACGAACCGCATTGGGAATCATTCCCCACACGTCCTCGGGTCGGAAAATGTGTCCGACACGTCCTCGGACGATTTACCGTACATACGTGAAAAGTCAAGTCCGACCGAGGAATCACGATCCATCCCGTGCGTCCGAGGTTACAACCGTATGGTAAAAACACCGTCCGCACCGAACTCCCATTGCAACCATGGAGATATGTGCCCGCATACGCGCCCAACACTCCCCCCAGCCCCCGTACGTCCGACACGTACCCCCCCGTCCATGTACACCCCAGTACGTTCGAGTCCTACCCCCCACCCCTGTACGTGTCACACCCCCGTGTACCTACACCCCAGTACGTTCGAGTCCTACCCCCACCTCTGTACGAGCCGTACCACCGTCTATGTACACCCCAGTACGTCCGAGTCGTACCCCCACCCCTGTACGTGTCGTACCATCGTGTACCTACACCCCAGGACGTTCGAGTCCTACCCCCACCCCTGTACGTGTCGTACCACCGTGTACCCACACCCCAGGACGTTCGAGTCCTACCCCCACCCCTGAACATGTCATACCCCCGTCAATGTACACCCCAGTACGTTCGAGTCGTACCCCCACCCCTGTACGTGTCGTACCACCGTGTACCCACACCCCAGTACGTTCGAGTCGTACCCCCACCCCTGTACGTGTCGTACCACCGTGTACCCACACCCCAGTACGTTCGAGTCGTACCCCCACCCCTGTACGTGTCATACCCCCGTGTACCTACACCCCAGTACGTTCCGGTCCTACCCCCAACACAACCTCCTAAGTACGGAGCGCACCCCAGGCCCCAACATCACAACCGCATGTACGAGTCGTACCAACCCACACACAAGGACAGCACCGTACAACCAAATGGCCCATGTACACACCGTACACACGCTCAAAACGCACGTACGCAACCAGGCCAAAACTAAACAACACAATAATACACCACACGAATGGCACAAAGCCACTAAACATGGCCAACAAACACTAAAAAAACACCTTCACTGACCTGCAACTGCCAAAGACAAACAGAGGCCCAAAACACCACCACTACTTATAACACACCCACCCAAACTTCAAACACTGCCACACCCACCCATGGACCAATAAAAAGGGCCCACACACACAAACCATGAGCCTTTGCAACAGACTCACTGCTGCCAGACACCACAGAACCATACTACAAGCTACACCACACCTTACACTTGTACACCTTCACACAACCACCTTCACAGACACACCCTCATCACATTCACACACACACACACCCACAACCATCCACACCCCCCCCCAACATCCACACACACCCCCCACCATCCACACCCACACCCCTCACCATGCCCACTACCAAGAATCCAAAGTTCAGTAACCGAGAGTTGGAGGTCCTTGTTGATCAAATCCTCAGAGTCGAGCCACAGATCTTTGGAACATTGGTCAGAAACACCAGCCTGGCAGCAAAAACAGCCATGTGGCAGACCATCGTCGATGCTGTGAATGCTGTTGCGGACACCAGAAGCACCAGGCAGGAATGCCAGAACAGGTGGTACGATCTGCGGAGGAGGGTCAGAGCCAAGAGGCAGGAGGAACACGACCAGGCCAACGCCACCGGAGGAGGGCCCTCCCGCAGACCCGTACAATACCATCCCTGGGAGGAGAGGGTGATGGCCATACTGCCGGTGGAGGCAGTCGAAGGATTAGAAGGACTCCGCGACCCGGGTGAGTACACAAACAACGCACCTCACATGGGGGGAACGGCATCCACAACCAAACCCACAAACAGGCACGCAACCACCACAAGCTATCGCATGACTCAACCACACTCCATGAACACGCACATGCCACTGCTGCCACCATGCCCCATGCACCCAGCTGGACAATGTCAAGTCACAGGCCACAGAAGACAACAACACATGACACGGTAACCCGGATGGCGGGAGGCTGGGCCCCAATAATCACATAGTGCAACTCCGAAGTAGACAACAATGCACTCTGCCCATATGGCCTAGGTCACAGCCAGACAAACAGTGTGTCCCAACACAGGAATGACTTGCCAGCAAATGGCGGACGCCTTGCATCAACACATGGGGGTGAAGGCACTGTTTTGCACATGACAGCAGCTAATGAACAGGCAACATTGTGAAAGAGTGGCAGCACACACCACCACAGCAGCAGCGCACAGACACACATCACACCCAATGGGTGCCTGGAGATCAGAAACAAACTCACATCAACAAGCCAAGGGCCACTCAAAGATCTGCTAACAGTGTGTGCCCAGGAAGCTGGGCTGAGGTGACAGAGGGTGACACACGGAGGGAGGGAGAGGGGGACACAGAGGGAGGGAGAGGGGGACACAGAGGGAGGGAGAGGGGGACAGAGAGGGAGGGAGAGGGGGACACAGAGGGAGGGAGAGGGGGACAGAGAGGGAGGGAGACGGACAGAGGGAGGAGGCTGACACACGGAGGGAGGGAGAGGGGGACAGAGAGGGAGGGAGAGGGGGACAGAGAGGGAGGGAGAGGGGGACAGAGAGGGAGGGAGAGGGGGACAGAGAGGGAGGGAGACGGACAGAGGGAGGAGGCTGACACACGGAGGGTGGGAGAGGGGGACACAGAGGGAGCGAGACACAGGGAGAGCAAATCAGCCGTGTGGCATGTGCGAATGTCTGCTCGTCAGCAGGTAGACTGCGTGCATGTAGACAAGGGTGGCCAGTGCCAGAACCCCCCCTCTTCACCATGGCAAAACACAGGGCCATGTCACAACCTGTTCACGAGCACAAGGACAGCTACCTGGATCATATAAGTGTGTGGATCCACTCCATGTGCACATGTACAGTGCTACACAGAAGGCGCCAATACATGGCTCGCCACACCTGCCCACTCCACTGCTGACTGCAGTCACATTTGACGCAGCAAGTAAGACTGTGCCACACATAGTTAAAGGGGCCAAAGTGGTGCCCAAGGGACACACCCATGCACAAGGGCACTGTGAGTGGAATGCAAGACAGATCCTAATTCCAAGAGGAAATGTGCCAACTTTGAAACTGATGAAACATGGATGTTGCATGGACCAAAATTAACATTGTCTCTCTCACACACAGGTCAACGTCGTGGTGCACCCCCCAACACTGGGGGGGAACACTCACAGGACCTGGATCTGCAGGAGCCCGATCCCACCGGCAGGGACCACTCTCACCACTCTGTGGACGAGCCCGAGCGACCTGGCCCCTCTGGTGTCCAACCACCTGCAGCACCTGCGTCAGGTACAACTGTGCCAACCACCACCCCCACTCCTGCCACATCCCAGGAGACACCCAGGATCCCTGCCCCACCACCACAAAGCAGCCAGGCTGGCCAGGAGGGACACGGTGTCCCGGGCACCCAGGAGGAGGCAGGCGACAACGCCAATGCCACCCCTCAGGGGTCCCGGAGACCCCATGTGCCCACAAGGGCAGGCCATGCGCAAGTGGGCAGGGGTGGTGGGAGTGGAGGACGGCGGAGGCGCGAGCCTGACCAGTTGGCTGGGGATCCGGTATTTTCCCATGTCCGTAACATCCTGGACTCATACCGGGAGGACACCACGGGCATGGCCCAGGTTGTGTCCGTCCTCGAGGGGATCAAGGCACAGCAGGCCCATCAACATGCCTGTCTACTGCAACACCAACGGAGGATGGAGGACAGACAGGCTGAGCAACTGACTGCATTCCAGGGGATTCACGCTACACTCCGTCGGATGGCCGACATCATGGCCGACCCTCCCTGTGCCAGAAGGCGGAGAACATCACCACCCACAGGGAGGGTTCAGGAGGAGGAGGAGGAAACATCCGACGGAGCATCCCAGACGTCGTCACGGCCTGCTGGTGATGTTCCCCGCAGGAGGCCGGGTCGTCCACGGAAAGCACCGTGAGGGTGGCTGCTACATCACCATCTCCCAGGACACCTGGCCTGGCACCTGGCCCACTGGAGCAACAGCATCACAGCATCAAGAGACATTCTCTGCCACATGGCCCTGCTGGTCACTGGCTGACCAATGTTGACAAAGACTGTGGCATGGACTCTGAGGATTTCCAATGGCAAGGACACCAACTCCCCTACTGAACTTTGGATTCCAAAATCCCGGAAAGACCCTCACTTTCCCCCCCCCCCCCATAATAAATCACATTATGAACAGTAGATGCCTGCTGGTTGCATAATTACCTAACATGTGTCTTGTAAAGTCTAAACATGCCTGAGTCATCTATTGTCTTCAACCATCCACACCCTGGGGCCTGAGTCTGGCACAGGACACATGGGTCACAGTGTATTAGGCAAGACAGACATGGAGCACCATACACACCCGTGATGGGCCCAACCAGCTGAGGGGGTCGCCGAACAACCGTGCTGACACACACATTGAGTACAGCAACAGTCATGCGCAGAGGTCAGGGATCCAGTCCAGTGTCCTGGGGGGCACCCAGGTATGTGTAGACAGGTGGCAGAACCATGTCCTACAAGCTTGAGTCCGGTGGATGCAGAGAATGGGGGCCTGGCCAACGTTGGATGCATGGGGATGGCACATGTCACAATACCCACACAGTCATGGACATCATGCCCAATACACAGTCTCAGCCCACACACACAGCTTGTATCTTGCAACTCGACACATTGACACATAGCCACAATCAGGGAATACCATGCCAGACATGCAGGATGCACCGTGGCAACACACCAGCATTGACTGAGAAGAGGCACCTTGGAGGCATAGGCACAGCTTTATTAGTCATGTATTCGGGATTGCAGAGGCAACTCGAAGTACACATGAACACATCATGTGGAGTAACATGTGGGTCCAACACTGGCACCCCCCTGCAGCAGCACACATGCGTGTTTGCCATGGAACTGGCACACAAGCGTCGGCTAACAGCTAAATACCCACAGCTGCACACGGAGAGCCTGCCATACACCATAGATCCGCTGATGTCGAAGTCCCACACCATGTCAAGCCAATGCTAACCGTATGTGGCCGAGGGCAGTGTCACACACATTGATGCCATCATCACTATCCCCTATCCCATCACTGATGCCTGTCAACCAGGCAGACCATCTATTCAGGTGTACACAGCTGCATGTCGTGTCCCATGGGGATGCAACATGGCTGCAGAGGAACAACACATCGACAGGGGCAGTGTGCATACATCGTGAACAACTGCCACACCCAATACACCCCAGATGCATCCCTTACCCCATGGAGACTTCCAAACGTGTCCGTGCCTGTAACGCTGAGTCAGCCCACGATGTCATGTCCATGACGAATAGCAGTGCCACAACAATGCAACCAGCAGACGGCATGCGCAGGTACCTGGGGAAGAGAGACACACAAGAAGTCAGCCACAAAAAACACAGCCACTTGCATGTGCATTTACTCGACACATGTATGGATGACAACATGCTAGGTCACAATTATGACTGGGGAAATACTACCATCACTGCCACCATCACTCCAGTGGCACACCCACACACACCTCTGACTCACGTGCCATACATGCAGGTGGATACACACATCACAACGCATGCCACACGGGGACCAATGCGTGCACACTCAGACACTGGTACTCACCACTAAGCAAAGAAGTCGCGTATGAGCCGAGTCCGGATGTCCTCTTGCGACTCCACATCCTCCACATCACTAGCCCCATTGCCAAGCCCTTCGTCCTCCACGGGTGGATGGTCCTCGTCATGTTGATTCAGGATGAGTGGCACAGCTCTTTCAACTGCCATGTTGTGCAGCATGCAGCAGACCATGAAGATCTTGCAGACCTTCGCCGGGGCATATGGGAGTGCGCCGCCGGTCTTGTGGAGGCACCTGAATCGGCTCTTCAGCATGCCAAACGTCCTCTCTATCACTCGCCTTGTCCGGCCATGGGCGGTGTTGTAGCGGAGCTGGGCCGGCGTGATGGGGTTGCGGAGAGGTTTCAGCAGCCAAGGCATGTTGGGATAGCCAGCGTCCCCTACATGGGAAGCACATGGTCATCGTTAGAAGTGGTGAAGCGGTCGTGCTGGTAGGCCATACAGAATACAGGACAGA
Source organism: Triturus cristatus (assembly GCF_964204655.1). NCBI lineage: Eukaryota > Metazoa > Chordata > Amphibia > Caudata > Salamandridae > Triturus > Triturus cristatus. The sequence continues at coordinate 1,804,008 of NC_140594.1, read as the reverse complement.
CAGACTGTACCCACCAACAACACATGCCCGTTCGTTGCGCAGCTGCATCATCATATCAGGCATCCCGCTACGCCTCATGATGTAGGCATCGTGTGCTGATCCTCGAAAACGAGCACAGACATGTGAAATCATCATGTTGGACAGACACACCACAAGGGCATTGATGGAGTGGTAGTGCTTCCGATTGCGGTACGCCACCTCCCGTGCGTGTGGTGGTACCAAAGCTACATGTGTCCCATCTATGGACCCAATGACATGGGGCATCCCTCCCAGGGCATAGAATCCACGCTTGACCTCAGTCATCTGTTCAGGGGTTGGGAACTTGATGAAGTCATCCAGGTGAATCAACATGGCCTCTAAGAAATCATGCAGCACACCGCTGAACATGCTCTGGGACATGCCACCAACATGAGCTATGGTATTTTGAAAGGTACCCGTGGCAAGAAAATGTAGGGCAGCCATTACCTTCAGCTGGGGTGTCAGTGCCGTGGGATACCTGTGCAGCGGTTGCAGGTGTGGTGCCAGTCTCGCCGTCAACTCCAGAATCAACGGTTGGGTGAAGCGGTAGAGCCGGATGCTGTCATTCTCCTGCATGGCAGCCAAGTCTGGAATTCTTCGGGCAAGAGGCGGCGCTCTGCAGTAATTTGGAAGTGACAAGGAAGAGTGAGTGCACTACGACAACAACTCATGTGTACTGAGCACATGTTAATCTGGCAATACACACATGCTACATAGGGAGTCAGGTATGTGCTACATGGCCAGGACACGTATGGATGCAAGGTGGCACTCCTTCCAAGACCCAGCTACACATGGAGATTGAGAACCTCCCCATGCCACGCCATGGGAATAGCTGTGTCCCAGTGCAAGAGAACAGCCAGAAGCAACACAGGAGTGACATACGCCCACACATCAGCAGCAGTAGGATGCCGATTGCAGAGACTGGTAGCGGAACACTGGAGCCACAGGTCACATGACATTACACTAGGACAGCCCACACACCTTGCCATGAAGGTGCACATGTCATGACTCACCACACATTCCTTGTGAGGATGCTGACATGGCCTTGTCACGCTACTCCATGTCCCATGCATACATGTGCACCTCACATCCGATCCCACATGTGGCATGGTGTGCGGAACAGTGTGCAATGACAATCTACAAACAGACACATGTTGGTTGCTGCAATGGCTGCAGCGTTTGAGGGTGCTCCAACATCAACCTGATGGGAACCCCCACACATACATGACATAGTCACATTGTGCACCGTGGGTAGTGACAAGTCAGGTGTCATAACCCCTGTACCGGGCATCAGGGGACACTTCCATGTGTTGGTGTCCGTGCCATGCCAGTGACGCTCACCCCAAGTGCGCAGTACGACATGCACACATGTCAAAGGAGTCAAGGGCATGCCTGGCACACATCGCACCATCACACAGTACATCTGTACACATCTCATCATCCATCTGGTGCCTTCTCGACTCAGGAGTAATGTTCCACATCACAGGCCGTCACACCTGTGCCCCACACATGTAGTGATGCACAGACGATGCCTCGATGTCAATTAATGGACAAGTATGTCCATCCATGGACAAGTATGTCCGCCCTATCCCTACCTGTGTGCCGCCTGTCACCACTGTGATGTGTGAAAACCGCTGTACTGCTGCCAAGAGGGCCTGTGTACGTTCCCATATCACTATGGGAGTGCTGCCGTATGTGTACTCGTAGTGATAGGGAGCGTACAGGCGTGTGTACGGCCCGTACCACTATGGGTGGCCTCGCGTATGCGTACTCGTAGTGGTACGGGCCGTACACACGCCTGTACGCTCCCTATCACTATGGGTGGCCTCGCGTATGCATACTCGTAGTGGTACGGTCCGTACACACGCCTGTACGCTCCCTATCAGTATGGGTGTCCTCGCGTATGCGTACTCGTAGTGATAGGGAGCGTACAGGTGTGTGTACGGCCCGTACCACTACGAGTACGCATACGCGAGGCCACCCATAGTGGTACGGGCCGTACACACGCCTGTACGCTCCCTATCACTATGGGTGGCCTCGCGTATGCATACTCGTAGTGGTACGGTCCGTACACACGCCTGTACGCTCCCTATCAGTATGGGTGTCCTCGCGTATGCGTACTCGAGTACGCATACGCGAGGCCACCCATAGTGGTACGGGCCGTACACACGCCTGTACGCTCCCTATCACTACGAGTACGCATACGTGAGGACACCTATAGTGATAGGGAGCGTACAGGCGTGTGTACGGCCCGTACCACTATGGGTGTCCTCGCGTATGCGTACTCGTAGTGATAGGGAGCGTACAGGCGTGTGTACGGCCCGTACCACTACGAGTACGCATAAGCGAGGCCACCCATACTGATAGTGAACGTAGTCACGCGTGTACGGGCCGTTGCAATGCATTTGGGGTGCCCTAGGGCCCCGGAACGCACCGTACCTGTGTGTGAAGCTCCAAATTACATAGGGGACACATGAGGGACAAGTATTAAAGCCTACATGCATGCTGGTTGTCAGGGAGACCAAGTGCAAAATTCGAATTTCTTCTGGAAGGTGAACAGCAGAAGTCAGTTGGAATTAAGATACTTTGTTGCAATGTGTTTGTGGAGCTGACATCATGCAGGAGAATGAAACCGATAGAGTACACACAGACTGCTAGGTTTGAAGGGATTGGTGGAAACATAGGATGCAAATGTGAGTGACCAATCACTCTGTACTCCTGTGCATGAGACAGGGCAGAAAGGCACATATAAGGCAGTCAGGTCCCATGAGGGAGTACTTGCCTGCACATCTTTGAATTCGTCGACCCAGCTGCTGCTACTGATTCCCTGGAACCATGTCAAGGGCTGTGGAGAGGTCACAGCCATTCACCCTGGAGGAGAACATGGCATTGCTGGATGTGATCCTCCCACAGTACCCCATGCTGTATGGGCGACCAGGGTTTCAGGTGAGTGCATAGGCCACTGGCACAGACTGTCCCTATGTTGTGACTGTGACTTCTGGCATTGTGTCCTGGTGTGACACACATGCCATGTACTGTTGGGGGGATCCCAGGGGGGGGAATGCCTGATGTCTCCCAGCAGTGCCCTGAGACAGGAGGGGTGTGTGCCTATCACTCCCAGCAGTGCCCTGAGACAGGAGGGGTGTGTGCCTATCACTCCCAGCAGTGCCCTGAGACAGGAGGGGTGTGTGCCTATCACTCCCAGCAGTGCCCTGAGACAGGAGGGGTGGGTGTGATGCACAGTGTGAGCCTTGATCATTGATTGTGACATTGCCATCATTCCACCTGTGTACCCACTATGGCACGTACTGCTTTTTCCCTCACCAGAGGATCGTGTCCCTATGACAAAGGTGCAATGCGTTGGCTGCATGACATGCCTTGTTGTTACCAGCTAATTTGTTCTCATATGTCTCTCTGTGACATGTGGCTGGTGTATTGATGTGGTGTCACTTGTTCTTCCTCACAGGTAGGCGCCACTGCCAAGGCGCAGATCTGGCTGACCGTCGTCAGTGCCGTGAGGGGTGTGGATGGTCGGAGGCGGAGCCTGTCCCAGGTGAGGAAACGCTGGCAGGATATCCGGTGCTGGACGCGGAGGATTGCACGGGTCCTGCTGGAGGACTCACCTGAGAGCCACAAGAACCGCGGCCGCCGCCGTCTGAGCCACCTCCACAGGCGTGTGCTGCCGGTGGTCTTTCCAGACTTGGAGAGGCGCTTACAGGCGATGCAGCAGCCGGAAGGGGGTAGGTACATGTGTGTTTGTTGTGTGTCACCGGCATTTGTAAGGGCACAGTAGCATTAATTCACTGCCAGGGTTTAAAGGTGCTGTGCAGATCCAGTTTGCCCCAGTATAGCGCTGCGCCCCTGCCACCCTTCCCCTCCTTGCAATGTGTTCCCTGGTCTGTGTGTAGTCACTCCTTCACAAGGTAATGTAGGCTGGCGCTTTGTCCACGAGAACTATGCCTGTAGCATCATGTGTGGGGGTGGTGTGTAACAGGTTTTGGGACCTTGGCTGTGCCCTGTCAAGTTCACTGCATGTGGGTTCCATGTCAGTTGGCACTGATGCTGACTCCAGACATGGGAGTTGGTCTCTCATGTGTCATGCCTTACAGCGCGCATGTCCTATGTAGTGGCCTGTGACATGATGTGCATGAGTGTGCGATACGCATAGTGCAGGGATGGTGGCGTGTGTTGCAGTCATTACCATTCAGGAGCATGGAGTTGCGTGGCCACTACTTTCTCCTGGGGCACCTTTTCATCAGTGTTGTATGTGTCATCATAAACGTGGACACTCTCAGTGTCTACAGCGTAGGTTGTGCTCTGTGCCATTGTCCCCTGGCACCATGTATATAGACGTGCTATTTTGTACAGGTGTCCACTGTGCAGCCTGACCTGAATGTCCTTCTTCATACTCACAGTTGCTAGTGCCTGTGTGTCTTGTTATACTCATCTGAGGATGGGCACTGGTACCTCATTATTTGTACAGGCGCACCTTGGGTGTTTGGCGTCCAATCTTGCATTTATCCTGCCCCTGTGTGTATCACCCAGACTATGAGATGTTGGTGCCACCTGTGTCTCAACTATTTGCCTCGTGTAGGGGGTGGTTGGGGCGGGCAAAGCCTATATGTCAAATCCAGATTTCTACTTGCTGGGTCTGGGCAGTGTGTGATGTTTGTCTGGACACACACGCAAGGTGCAGTGACCGAGTCATGTTGGGCATGTTTTCAGCATTACCTATGCAGCATGTGTCTCAAGTTCATGGATATGGTCCCTGGTCATCGGTATTTTCGCCAACGCTGTGTGGTGCAGATGCAGTGCTGGATTGTCCCCAGGGCCTGGGTGCTATGTCAGACTCCGTTTCCTGTCTTTAGCTATTGTCTCATGCTCTCCATGGTATTTCAGTGGCATGGTGGCTCAACCAACTGTGTGTTTCATGCCCTACATCGGTACCTTGTTTAGTAGATGTTAGGGATCTTCCTTTTCAGGCTATGCAATGTTACCTATGTAGATTGGACTCATGTGACAGATGTGTACAGGTGTCTGATTAATTTCTGTCTCTCCACCCTGCCCACAGCATCGTCGGGGGACACAGAGGGAGACATGGACACAGACAAGGCGGAGGGACCGAGCACCAGTGCCAGCCGTGACATCGGGGCTGGCACATCGAGTGGGACAGAGGCGGAGGATAGTGCGGCCGAGGACCTGTCGACTGGCACGTCAGAATACAAAGCTGACAGGTCCGAGGAGGATGTCTCTGAGTGGGCGGTGGCTGCACCAGCAGCTGACAGCGGAACAACACCTCGCACCGCCCCCTCAGTTCCCATCAGCCGCCTCCCACTTGCTCATGTCCCTTCCCAGTGTGCCCGGTCACCGCATGTCTCCTTCATGCCAGGCACCGCACCCCCTGCCCCTGTCTCCACTGCTGCCGCCAATGCTGAGTCTGTGGACATCCAGCGGCAACTGCAGGTTGGTCAGGCTGCGACCCTTAATGTCCTCCATGCCCACGGCAAAACCCTCACCAACATCGAGGCATACTTGGAGGGCATTCATTCATCGCAGGCTGACCAACGCAACTTGCTGAGGTCCATAGACTCCACACTGACTGCAGCAGTGGGTCTCCTGCAGCGCGACCTCCCCCCACCTACCCCTGCCCCATCCACACTTCCCACTCCCATGCCTGTCCCACGTACACCCAGACGTCGGCATGCACCCACATCAACAGACACAGGCACCACACCAGCAGGGAAGGTCCACCGCACTCCTCCTGACACGCACACACAGGGTGAGGTAGGCACACCCACTGGGTCGGGGGGCAAACGTGTGACACGCAGCCATAGTGGGAGTCCGCATTCCACCCAGTCCACTCCCTCCAAATCCCCTCCCCTCAGCTCTCCTGGCCACATCTCCCCCAAGGACTCCTTCATGGCCGCTCTGTCCCTGAGCCCCACAGTGACACCACCACGCAAGCGGTCAAGGAAGTCCTCGGTCAGGGTGGTTGATTCTCCCCCCCTGTCTACACCCTCCCCCGGTGGCGCTGCGACCCATCCCTCTGACCCCCCCCCCCCTCCTTGGGGCCTGTGGATCCTTCGGGTGCAGGGGAATCCCTGGAGGACCTTGCAAAGGTGTGTAGTGCCATCCTGGCCTCCGCCTTTGGCCCTGCCCCACCCCCTGTGGTGGAGTCCTCCATCCCTGCACCCACAACGCCTCCCCTTTGCCCTGATGTCCCTGCGGTGCCTGGTGCTTCCTCCCCCCATGATGCCCTCACCCCTGTGGAAGACGATGGCATGTAACTGTGCAGGCAAGGTAGGGGACACGCATCCCACTGTGTCCCCCATCCAGCTGAGACTCATTGACTGCCCTATGGGCTTTGTGAATATTGAGCTGCCTGCGATCCACGGACATTGTGCTCATGCTGAATAAAGCAAAAAAATGTTTTCATTATAACACTACTGCTATGCTGGTATTGGTGTTGGTGGGGCTGCTACATGGTTTTGGGTGGTGTTTATGTGTTGGGTGTGTGGGATATGTAGTAGTGTGCTGCTCATTGGGGGGACCCTGGGATCTGTGTGCCATCACAAGGTGTTAGCTAACTTTCTTTGTTCATGGAAGCAGTTACTGCATGGTGCAATTGTCCCAGGGTGTATTCCTTCCTCTGTGTACCCTGATATCTTCCCTGCAGGGTGTTCCCAATGTTTAGCGCAGAGCTGTGTCTACATGAGCTGTGTGTGTGACGGAGCCCTTCTACTTTGGCCATGCATGCAGGGCCATGTCTCCACCTGCAACATTCGTGGCATCCTTGGTGATCACTGTACTTGTGTGTGGAGTCTGTTGACATGAGTTCATGGGGACATGTTCCCTTGTAGGCAGTATGCATGTGGGTACTTCCAGCCTCACACACATGTGTTACACCCCTCCTGTCTCAGGGCACTGCTGTTAGTGATAGGCACACACCCCTCCTGTCTCAGGGCACTGCTCTTAGTGATAGGCACACACCCCTCCTGTCTCAGGGCACTGCTGGGAGGACTCCACACCCACCCCTCCTGTCTCAGGGCACTGCTGGGAGTGATAGGCCCCCACCCCTCCTGTCTCAGGGCACTGCTGTTAGTGATAGGCACCCACCCCTCCTGTCTCAGGGCACTGCTGGGAGTGGTAGGCACACACCCCTCCTGTCTCAGGGCACTGCTCTTAGTGATAGGCACACACCCCTCCTGTCTCAGGGCACTGCTGGTAGTGATAGGCACACACCCCTCCTGTCTCAGGGCACTGCTGGGAGGACTCCACACCCACCCCTCCTGTCTCAGGGCACTGCTGGGAGGACTCTGCACACACACCTCCTATTTCTGGATATGTACGCTTGGAACATACACGGTGGGGGTGCGCTCCATGCATTCGAGGTGAGGGTACGAGTCGTACTTACACTGGTGGGGGTGGGGGTACGCTCCATGCATACGGGGTGAGGGTAGGAGTCGTACTTACACTGGTGGGGTGGGGGTACGCTCCATGCATACGGGGTGAGGGTACGAGTCGTACTTACACTGGTGGGGGTGGGGGTACGGTCCGTACGTCTGCGGGTGAGGGTAGGAGTCGTACTTACACTGGTGGGGGTGGGAGTACGGTCCGTACGTCCGCGGGTGAGGGTAGGAGTCGTACTTACACTGGTGGGGTGGGGGTACGCTCCATGCATACGGGGTGAGGGTAGGAGTCGTACTTACACTGGTGGGGTGGGGGTACGCTCCATGCATACGGGGTGAGGGTAGGAGTCGTACTTACACTGGTGGGGTGGGGGTACGCTCCATGCATACGGGGTGAGGGTAGGAGTCGTACTTACACTGGTGGGGTGGGGGTACGCTCCATGCATACGGGGTGAGGGTAGGAGTCGTACTTACACTGGTGGGGGTGGGGGTACGGTCCGTACGTCCGCGGGTGAGGGTAGGAGTCGTACTTACACTGGTGGGGTGGGGGTACGCTCCATGCATACGGGGTGAGGGTACGAGTCGTACTTACACTGGTGGGGGTGGGGGTACGGTCCGTACGTCCGCGGGTAAGGGTAGGAGTCGTACTTACACTGGTGGGGTGGGGGTACGCTCCATGCATACGGGGTGAGGGTACGAGTCGTACTTACACTGGTGGGGGTGGGGGTACGGTCCGTACGTCCGCGGGTGAGGGTAGGAGTCGTACTTACACTGGTGGGGTGGGGGTACGCTCCATGCATACGGGGTGAGGGTACGAGTCGTACTTACACTGGTGGGGGTGGGGGTACGGTCCGTACGTCCGCGGGTGAGGGTAGGAGTCGTACTTACACTGGTGGGGGTGGGAGTACGGTCCGTACGTCCGCGGGTGAGGGTAGGAGTCGTACTTACACTGGTGGGGTGGGGGTACGCTCCATGCATACGGGGTGAGGGTAGGAGTCGTACTTACACTGGTGGGGTGGGGGTACGCTCCATGCATACGGGGTGAGGGTAGGAGTCGTACTTACACTGGTGGGGTGGGGGTACGCTCCATGCATACGGGGTGAGGGTACGAGTCGTACTTACACTGGTGGGGGTGGGGGTACGGTCCGTACGTCCGCGGGTGAGGGTAGGAGTCGTACTTACACTGGTGGGGTGGGGGTACGCTCCATGCATACGGGGTGAGGGTACGAGTCGTACTTACTCTGGTGGGGGTGGGGGTACGGTCCGTACGTCCGCGGGTGAGGGTAGGAGTCGTACTTACACTGGTGGGGTGGGGGTACGCTCCATGCATACGGGGTGAGGGTACGAGTCGTACTTACACTGGTGGGGGTGGGGGTACGGTCCGTACGTCCGTGGGTGAGGGTAGGAGTCGTACTTACACTGGTGGGGGTGGGAGTACGGTCCGTACGTCCGCGGGTGAGGGTAGGAGTCGTACTTACACTGGTGGGGTGGGGGTACGCTCCATACGTAGGCGGGTGGGGGTAGGGTCCGTACATATCCGTCCCCACGCTGTGTGATGCTTTTGCGGCCCGTACCCAGGCCTTTGCCACGTGGGTACGAGCCGTCCCGCCATTGTTGTGGTGACGTGGGTGTGGGCGTGGTTCGACTCGTACCCACGCTCTTCAGGCGTGGGTACGGGACGTACCGGTCTGGTTGTGTTGCCGGTTCGCGTCGTGACGGACTTCCGTTGTGGCGGTCGCTGGCTTATCTGGACACGCCCCCACCCCCTCGTAGTGACCAGGGCATGGGTGTCAGGTATGTCCTGGGCATGTGTGGTGTGTGACTTTGGTGGGTGTTTTGTGGCCTGCCCTGGTCCTGCCACCCCCACCCCACCCCACTTTCCCCCCTCCCTTAGTTATTCTGACCTTCTGCGGCGTCTGCGTCGTAACCTGTAGAGGAGGTGGACTGCTATGAGGGCCGGGATGACTCGTAGGTTCGGGTCCATGTCTGTCCATCGCGTACGGGTCCTCCTTGTTCGCGTCGTCCTGTGTGTCCGTCGCGTACTGGTGGTCCTTGTTCGCGTCGTCCTGATTTCCCGGCAGTTTTTGGGTGCCGGAAAATATTGTCCGTGCGGGATGACGTCGGTGCGAATAGTGATTCCTGGTTCGTGAATGGCAGGCTGCGAGCGTCCCGACGTCAGTTCGGCGCTGTCCCGGATCGCATTGGTAGTTTTATTTTGTTCGCTCGGGCTTTTTTACGATTCGTACGGAAATGGTGTTCCCGTGCGAATCGTAATTCCTTGTTTGTAAAATTTGACGACCGGGTACGCGTCGGACGGAGATTATGCTCCGTCCGACGGTTCGTACCCGGTTTTTACCGGATCGTGATCGGCACCAAAGTGTACAGAGGCAGGAGAGGGGAATCCTCCTTGTCGGAACTAGAGTCCTCACACACCAAGCAAGCTAGATAGGTGTCATGCTTCATCATATGGGCCTGCTCCTCGTCTGGTCGGTGCTGCAATACCCGACGGGCACCCATAAAGGGGCTCTTTAGCGGAGATCTTTTGTTCCTTGCCATATGGTGCAGTGCGTGTGAGGGGCCTAGTGCTGTAGATGTGGTGTGGGCGACAAGGGCAGGGCAACTGTAATCCAGTCTACCACAGACTATGACACAGAATGTAGATGCCAGCTTGAGAATACCAGACATTACACACCCCTGTCATTAGACCCTCAGAGATAGCGATAATGGTCTTCGAGGCTGAAAACAATGGCTGGATCAGAAAGAAGGAGGCTGACTTCCTTATAACAAAAGATCCCAAGACACCATACTGCTATACCCTCCCTAAAATTCACAAAAACACAACACCAGTGCCAGGGAGACCTATAGTGTCTGGGATAGGGTCACTGCTGGAACCACTGTCCAGGTTCTGCGACCACTTCCTCCAGCCCTCGGTGAGGAAAATACCCTCCTTTGTGCAGGACACAACAGACGTACTAAGTATCATTGATAACACTGAGAGCCTTAATGAGGTTAATATTTTAGTGACACTTGACGTGGAAGCGTTATACACTAACAATTCACAACGAGCGACCCTGGATGCCATTGAGGTCAGTCTATTGAAGGAAGAATGGGATTCACCAACTCCGGTCTCCTTCATCATGGGGTGTGCTTCATTAGCACTAACGGAAAATTTCTTCGAGTATGAGAAACAACTATTTCATCAGTCCCAGGGTACTTCCATGGGGAGTACATTCGCCCCAAGTGTGGCCTGCCTGTACATGGCAACTTTTGAGGAGGAAGTCATCATGAAACCCAACAACCCCTACAGAAATAACCTGACTCTATGGAAAAGGTTCATAGATGATATCCTTATTCTGTGGAGGGGTGAGTTAACAACTTGTGAGGCATTCTGCCAATTGGTCAACACACATAATGTGTTCCTCAAATTCACTTACACTATATCAGACACAAGTATCCCCTTTTTAGACCTAAGGATAAGACTTACCAATGAAGGACTGAGTACCACCCTCTATAGAAAGGAAACAGACAGGAATAGTCTCCTTCTATACAATAGTCATCATCCGATGGCCCTCAGAAACAACCTGCCGTTTGGACAGTTTTTCCGCATCAGGAGGAATTGTAGTACCTTGACTGACTAAAAGACAGAGGCCCAACTCTTACAACAGAACCTCAGAGAGAGGGGTTACCCTGCACGCCAGGTCAGGAAATCTTACAAGAGGGCTATGAGCAACCCTCAAGAATCATTACTCCACGGTACTACCAAAGAGCAGACTGAAGTTCTAAGGTGCGTCACATCCTTCACATCCCATTCCACACGAATCAAGAGTATTATCAACAAACACTGGGGAATAGTAAACACAGGAGACCTGAACCTCCCTAGACCCAGGTTTGCTTTCAAACGCACACAAAATCTTAAAGACATCCTATAACACACCAGGCCCAAGGTTAAGGAATCAATGGTCCAGAGAACATTATGGGACCTCCCGCCTGTGAAGGGGCACCATCCCTGTGGTACATGCTCAGTGTGTGACCAAACTGGATCCGTCAGAGAGATTACATTGACTGACACGTTCACATGGAGGCTGAAGCGGCATACCAACTGCAATACATCAAAATGTATATACATGATGACATGTTCCTGTGAAAAAAGTATGTAGGAATGACAATGAGGGCTGTGACGTTACGCATCACTGAACATAAGAGCAATGTTAGATGCATGAGAGTAACCACCAAATTGTACAACACTGCAAAGACCTAAACCATTCCGCAGAATCCCTAAAGTGGGTGATCTTTGAGGCACACCCCAAGATCACACAACAGGCCCTCTTTAAAATAGAACAAAGATGGCTACACCGACTATCTACCAACACACTCGGTCTCAATGATGACATACATTGGGCCTCGCTGGCTGGGAGATAGTCGCATCCCTATCCTATGCATTTCGCAGTAGTCCTTCATCTAGTCTATGGCCATGGCCAGTCGACAGCTGTGTGTATGCATACTTGACACATGCCCCTACAATGCATGGGTCACACCTGCACTCTTGCTGCACCACATGAGCGCATGGGTGAACGTGCCAGGCAGTCATAACGTGTGTGGGCATTGCTGGTTGGGGCTTCTGTGAAAAACGATCATGTCTCTGTGCCTACAATGTATAGAGTTCTCTGGTGTGCGTACCGTTGGCCAAACAGACTGTTTTGATGACACGTGCACATTGGTGTCCTGACGCCGTGAAGGACCTCGCATTGGTTGTCTTAATTGTATGATCACTATGACCCGTCAGTATACGGGAAACAAGTAGCCAGCTTTAATATTCACCTATAACAACATACTCCCCATACACACTCTAAGATGGCCACCCTGTTTCCAGTGCTAGCTCTTGCCAGGCAGCTGAGACGCTACCTGTACCACGTGTCACTACGCAGCGTTACGCGCCCCCCCAACTTTACGGGCCGCGGGAAACATGGAATTCTTAAAGCACCACCCGTATGCAAGCACCTGTATTTTCTGGCTTTGCGGCTCGGCACGCTGTAGGTGGACTGGCGCACGTCCCATGAGGGCAGACAAGAGATTGGGCTGCTTTGGGGAGCCGCACAAATAGATCAATTGTCGTACAGACCGAGTGGGTCGAGTATGGATGGAGGTCGGGATGCCTTGACAACATCGTGACTCCTGCCACGGCTAATTTTGTGGCTTTAGGTCGCTGTGGCTTCCGGCGCGCACTTGTGGATGGAGGCAGGGCGGGCTACCTCTCTCCCCCAGGCTGCAGGTAGACCCACCATGGATGCCGCAGACCGTACTTGCTTTGCTGGGGGCAGCCGTGTTACACAGCTTCTGTGACAGGGGAGGGGTGGTCAGTGTGTATCCAACCTCCTCACCCATATTTAGACACCATATTCAGCCGTGATCCATGTCTTGCTGGACTGGTTAACTAGTGTTAACTTACTGTTATTTACCTTGCCTCCAATTTTTTAGGACACCACGATACTGGTGTCTGGAGCCCAAATACCGAATGGAGTGAGTTTTGCCTGACAGTTCGGTGAGTTATCCTCTGGAAATTTGACTCCCTATCTATGGAATACTATCAACATTTTTTACCACTAGCCTCTCTTTTAGACTTCTTAGCAATCCGGTCTCCCATCGCTCCCCTTTTTAATCATACTACGCTTTCTAGTAGGGGTTAGACTACACAATTTCTGTTTACTCACTAGATGGACAACAGTTACGAGGATGTCGAGGTGATATGACCTGTCTGCACGATCAAAGTATCTAGTGACAACATACTGTTTTCATGTCATCCCCTTATAGGTCACCACTAGGATTGGTGGGACTTCACGCTCACATCCATGAAGTGTGGTAGGTAGGAGCTTACCCACCACCTCGTGTAGATAGTATAAACACTAGGTCCTGATGAAATGCGATGGATCAGTATTGACCACAATGCATGAAACATGTCGACCATACTATGAGAGTTGAGCTAAGCTCCACTGGACCATAGAGCCAGAGAGCAGCCACTCTGTTTTCTTTTAAGAGGGTGGATAACCACCCCAATAAAAGTTTATGTGGAATATCCAACCTTTTTTAACGTCACTCACAGACACCACATCTACACTGTTTTAGGGCCCTCACACCCACAGCACCATACGGCAAGAAACAAAAGATCTCTGCTAAAGTGCCCCTTTATGGGTGCCGGTCGAGTATTGCAGCGCCGACCCGACGAGGAGCAAGTCCATATGATGAAGCATGACACCTAGCTTGCTGGGTGTGTGAGGACTCTATTTCCGACAAGGAGGATTCCCCCCCTCCTGCCTCTGTAACACGTTGTCCGCCCTGGGGAATGGCATACTCTTCTTGTAAAGTATTGACTGGGCACGTTTGCTGGACCCCGTTAACAAGCCCTAACAGTCCACTCCTTTGCGAGAGGTCTGTCTGCAAGATTCCAGGTTACACATCGCAGTAACAGCTGTTCTCAGAGCAGGGTTAATAAAAACCCTTTTCTAAGGATGTCCCGCAGATTCAGATCAGCTGAGGAAGCCTTGCCACCTGCATGCATCTGGCTTGAAATCAATTAGTAGAATTTGAAATCAACATTCAGTCGTTTGAGATTCAGGTGGCGGCAGCAAGAAAAGATGGCCACTCACTAGAGCCCCTTCGAAGCATCGAGGAGCCGTCTTTCATAGAGGGACATCTAATCAGCACAACGCGGCTGTAAAATCATGAAAAAGGATGTCGGTAGCTCCTGGGAGCGGCGAGGTAGGTTAGTAGACCCTTAATCGGTCTAGTTGCTACCTTTTTTCTTTTTTTCTTGACGCTTCCGGCGCGCTCCGCACATCAGTCGCCATTTTACCTTCTCCGGCGATCGTTTCACCTCAAGAGTCAGCTCACTAGTGATTTTTTCTATTACCCCACTAGAATTGTGGGCTTACTGGCGATAATAAGACTATCCAAATTGGACAAACACATATTCATCCTTATTTTCTTGCCCTCTCCATGGTTTTTGATATTTTGGGGCAACTTTCAAAGACTTCAAGATAGGTGTATTTCAAGGAAATTCTATGAGAGCGTACTAGTTCCTACTGATTAGTTTGCTTTTATGGTGACTCAATACAATATTTCTCACTAAATAAGTCTATCTTTATCAGACCACTTGGTCAACAGCTGCGCATCCAGTTTCAATTTCGCCTTGGTGGTTATTGAGGGACTATAAAAGCTATCCTGCTGCTCTTTGGCTAACACAAACATGTATTCTATGCACTCAAGTAAATCTCAAGCTTCTATCAATTCTAATGCCAATGGGTGCAAGGAATATGGTGGCAACACTAAAAAAAGGGATAGAAAAAGATGCCTCTTCTCCAAAGAAATCACCTCTGCCTTTGACACTGAGGACATTGTGGATGAGCTGAGAAATATACAACCTTTTATGGCAGATAATACTACGACGCTTCAAAGAATTGAGGAAAAGTGGTCACATTTGGATTCAAGACTTACTGAGGTTGAAAAAAGGATTAGTGATGCTCAGGATGTTGTCAATAAGGTGGATATTTTATCTAAAGAGGTTACTCAGTTAAAGAAGTTATCAGAAGATTGGGACAACCGTAACAGATGCAATAACGTATGAATTTATGGCATAGCTCAATAAATGTATACACATGCACGAAGGAGAAGACAAGGAGCTTAGTAAATCTTAAATGTTCTCAATCTCTTATTTACCAGTCAGTCTGTTCTTTTTCTCTTTGCAGGTCCCTATCCTTCCCTTCATATGATGAAGATATCTCTGTTCAATATTCTCCATTTATTCCAATGTCCATGTCGCGCTGTCTCATTAAAGTATGCTAAGTCCCTATGGTGCCATGTTGGTTACGTTTTCTTCTGTTTCACATTGTCCTTCCACTACTTTTTCTTATCATTTGCACTTATATACGGTGCTTCATTTCAGAGCGGTGTCTGTTTTTCTTGTTCCCCCCTTCTCAATATTATTGTTCTTTTTGTTCTTGAATTTCATGGGATGCATTTAAAAAAAAATATGTTTTTGTTTCATTTTTTAAGGGCAGGCAGTGGTCCCTGGGACCCCGTACCCCCCCCAGCCCCCGTGAGTACGCGCCGAACCCCCCCGTGTATGTACACCCATGTACGTTCGAGTCGTACCCCCCGTGTATGTACACCCGTGCTACGCGCTGGGGGTACGCACCGTACATACACGGGTGGGGGTACGACTCGAACATACACGGGTGTACATACACGGGGGGTTCGACACGTACACGGGTGTACATACACGGGGGGTTCGACACGTACACGGGTGTACATACACGGGGGGTACGACTCGAACGTACACGGGTGTACATACACGGGGGGGTTCGACACGTACACGGTGGGGTTCGACACGTATACGGGTGTACATACACGGGGGGGTTTGACACGTACTCACGGGGGCTGGGGGGGTGGTTCGGCGCGTATGTGGGCACATGTCTCCATGGTTGCAATGGGAGTTTGGTGCGGATGGTGTTTTTTCCATACGGTTGTGACATCGGGGCACACGGGATGGATCGTACTTGCGCGGTCGGACTTCACTTTTCACGTTTGTACGGTAAATCGTCCGGGGAAGTGTCGGACTCATTTTCAGACCCGAGGACGTGTGGGGAATTATTCCCAATGCAACTTGTATGGAGTTTTTCCCATGCGAATCGTATTTGGCAGTTTGTACGGCACTTGTACGATTCGTACGGTAAAAAGACCGGATACGAGTCGTACGGGGAATGTTTTTTACAGGATCGTAATCGGCACCAAAGTATTGCAGACGCAATTAGGAAGGGATTGCTACTTCCTAATTGCGACTCGCAATTCCTAAATAGCAAGTCTCAAATAAATTGTGACTCGCTATTTGGGAATTGTAAATGGCCAACAGTGATTTTCCATGCGCAAACAGGTTTGCAAACCCGTTTGCGCATGCAAAATCATGTAGTACATCTGGCACTTAGAGATTCAACACAAACTAAAAACCTAGAACATGAATATATTTTTCAAATCACACAGATACCTTGCCTAAACTCATTAAAGCTAAAATGCAATATAATAAGCAGTCCTGGGATAGTACTTGCGGTAGTTTGCTTAAGTTTAATGCTAAAATAAGGCTGGCAAATCTCTGGCTCACTACCTTAAAATTAAAAAAACAAAAGTCCAAGATTGTTGCTATTACGGATAATACTGGGGCCAGGCACATTAGTGACCCCAAGATATTAGAGTGCTTCACAACATACTACACTAATTTAAAACCCCCGAATCCTCTCCTTCAACTGATCAGATTGATGCTTATTCTCAATCCAATTCCCAAATCTCCAGAAAACACTGTTGACTTGTCATCTCTTAATAGTCCAATTTCGGAACAAGAAATTTCAAGCGCCATTCATCACCGGATGTATGACGTAACAACGCGAGTCATTACAACGCGTGCAGTTACATCGCGGTCGTTACAACGACTGCGATGTTACTACGCTATGCCATTACAACGCAAGTCTTTACATCGACTTGCGCTAGATGGCGTGCTAACATTAGAAAAGCGTAATTTACTATTCCAACTCCAGTCCACTTAACAGTAGGGAAGGTGTTGGGATAGTAAACTACACTATTTGTAATGTTAGCACGCCATCTAGCGCAAGTCGATGTAAAGACTTGCGTTGTAATGGCATGTGTTGTAAATCCACTTGCATTGTAAAAGTTTCGTTATAATGGTAGTGCGTTGTAAAAGTTGCGTTGTAAAGGTTGTTTACCTTCATCACCTTTCAAAAGATAGACCTCCTGATCCTGAAGGTTTTTCTGTACGTTTTTTTTTTCATTTCAAGCACATGTTTGTTTGTAAACTGTTGATTCTTATGACTTATTTTTCAAATATGGGAAGGACACAAGGCTCTTTTACTCAGGCCATACTTTGTCTCATCCCTAAGAAGGACAAGGATCTATCTCAGTGTAGTAACTACAGACCTATCTCATTAATTAACATGGATCTTAAGATTTTTGCCAAATAATTGGCTCTCTGTATTAATCAGGTCATCCCTGATTTAGTTGATAAACATCAGTCAGGGTTTGTGAAGGGATGTTCTATTGTGGACAATTCTAGATCTTTCCTTAATATAAATCATTTGGCTTCAAAGTTGAGCTCACCTGTGGCTGCCATTACTCTAGCTGCTGAAAAGGCATTCAATAGAGTGACCTGGGAGTTCACATCATTTAATACATTCAGATAATATACTCTGCACCTTCCACCTCTATTTGAGTTAACGGAGATCAGTCCAATTATTTTTCCCTCCAAAGGGGAACTAGACAAGGTTGCCCTTTATCTCAACTTTTATTTATTTTAACTTTAGAACTCTCCTTGGAAAAAATGTGCTGTTCTCCAAAGTTCACTGGCTTTCAATTTAAGAACATTGACATTAAATTTACAGCATATATGCGGATGGTATCTTATTATATCTATCTAACCCAAACACGTCTGTACCAACATATTTCTCTTTATTAAATGAATATTTTATAGTTTGTAGATATAAAATTATTATAGATAAATCAAAGGTCCTGCCCCTAAATAAATATTGGCTACCAGATACGTTTAAAGTTACAGGGTTTACATGGAATTCAAAAAGTATTAAGTGTTTAGGTATCCTATATACAAATAACATAAAAGAAAACATTAAGATTAACCTTAATGAAATTATTATGAAAATCACAGCAATGATGGAGGGTTGGTCCCCATTATTTCTATCTTGGTGGGGTAGATTAGCAACGATTAAAATGATGTTGCTACCAATAGTTAATTTCTACTTGTCCATGCTACCTGTTACTCTTCCACTCTCTTTCTTTAAAACCTTTAACCTTTCCCTGATTAAATTCTTGTGGAACAAGTGCAAGCCTAGAATCTCATTAAACCGTCTTCAACAACCCTAAAACTCTGGAGGGGTCATTCTTCCTAACCTTAGTCGTTCCGCCTTTATACTGACACAGAGTTGGACTTCTCTTTCGGCTAACCCACACACAACATTAACTACCTAGGGCCAATGGGAGCAAGCCTAACTTACTCCATTTTCTTTAAACATGGCGGTTCATATCTCTCAATCCCCTTGGACCTTTTTTTCTCCTATACTTACCCATTCTGTAGCTGTTGCTAAACCTTTAATTGGCTCCTATAATTCCCATATAGATATTTTTTCACAAACTCTTATTTGGTACAATACATACTTAAAGCTAAATAATAGAGTTCTTTCTTGGAAAGAATGGATTAACAAAGGTATTATAACCATTGGTCATATACTCACTGATGGCTCTCTTATGGACTTTTCCGAGATTCAGAGAAAATATGGCACATCCTTCATAAAAAGACTGTTGATGCTCCCAAAATGTGCTCCCACAGCATTCTGCCATTCTGAGGTAGAGATGGGCTTTATTGAAGATCTGATTCATGTTGCCCCTTTGATTCTGTGGGCCAAAGTCTGGCAGTCATTAGATTTGCAGGGCCTTGGATAATGCCAAGGCCATTCCCTGGCTTACATACGTGAAAGGTACATTTAACAAAATAGGCCTAGGACAATCTTATGATAATCCTTGTTGTATTGACAGAAATATGAAATCGATCATAAAAAACACCTACTTTGCTGAGCTGGATAACCGGGAACAGCATTCAGGTGTGCACCCCCATACAGACCGACACCTTTCTCACCATCAACAATTTTACCTGTCTTTTACCATGAACTGTCACTATAGATTTTTATTGACTAGGTTTCGGCTTTGCACATTGCACTTTTTGGTGGGCTTCCCCAAACAGGCCGGCTGGTGCAATAATCTTACTCCTTGCCCCTGTGATGGCTAAACTCACCAAAGCACTCTGCACTTTATTCTCTTCTGCGCACTGTAGAGTGAGCAAAGGTCATGGTTCCTTAACCCTTTTTTAGGAAAAGCCCGCACTCGCACTTACCAAGAAGGCTTCAACCTCCTGTGTTCATTGTCCTCTGAAGCTATTTGCTCTGCAGTATTAAATTGTATTAGATCTGCATTTCTAATAGGGAAACAATATGAATTGTAAATGAAATGGCTGTTTGTCCTTTTAGCAATTTGATTTTTAACTTTTTGAACAAGAAGACTTTTTAGAGCTTTTGAGTCAAATGTTATATGGTGGACATGTGCATTTTATCGATTCTATATGCATGTATGAACGTTATACTTTTATGGTCAATTGTATTGAACCGAATAAAGTTATCCTTGACTTGACTTGACACATCCTCTCATCATGTCACTCTTTATCTACATCTTAAGACTTCTCTTCTCCTTCTCCTCTCCCAGGATTCCTCCTCGGTCCCACAAAGTCAGCCTCCCTCTCTCACATTGGATCTCTCCTCTCATATGAAAGCATCTGGCTCCAGGCGTTCTCTTTCCAGACCTGGGGCTTCATCTGGGCTAAGATTCATACTTCCTGTCACTTGGCAAGCACAACACAAACGTTATACTATTTTTATAATAGGATTTTCCTGATTCCTGAAGACCTTCATAAGTTCCACCTGACTAATAATGCAAAATGCTGATTTTGTTCCCATGATAAAAGTGACTTTTTACACATGTTTTTTCTTTGCCCTTTGGTTGAAAAGCTTTGGCTGCTTGAAGCTGAACGAAATGTTGCACACAACCACTCTTGTGATATTTTGCATATTTTATTAGGATGCTCTTCCCCCACATGGTGCTCTCAAGGGAGTGTAGGAAAGTGTATTGATTTGATAATAGCTATTGCCCTACAGATTATTGACACAAATCGGAAAGACGCCACTAAAATTAATTGTTCTGGTTGGTAGAATCTTTTATGTCATCAGCATAGATTGGACAGGGCACATGCTACTTCTACTCCTTTAATGATAAAAAAAGATTTATTATGGTTACCACTTACATCACTCTTATCCAGACAAGCTGTTCTATCCACATCTAATATTACCAGTTATCAGCCTCCATAAATATTGAAAAAGCTTTAAATGGTTAATACTGTTATAACTGCAATGCTGTTATTGCTTATTATTTGCTTTTCCTCTTTCTCTTTTCCTTTCTTTTTCTTCTCTTTCTTTTCCTTCTCTGTCTCTTTCTCTTCTCTTATTTTTTTAAATGAATATTGTTTTGTTATTTGTTTATATTTTTCAATTTGGGTTCTGGTCTATGGAACTGATAGGCATTCATATTTCTTTCTTTTATTCACCATGCTTGAATTGAATTGTTTGAATATTAGGTGTATATTTTGTATTTGCTTCTCCATATTACCTCAATAAAGCATTCTGAACAACAACAAAAAACATTCAGTCGTTTCTTAGAAGACACCTTGCAGTCACCACAAGTCACCAATCTATGGTACATCCAGGCGTTAAGCAGCGAATTAAAAGAAATACTTCATACAACTTCCAGTCTCCTCTCCATGCAAGAAGACAAAGCGACCCTAAAACCGAAGCTCTATTTCCACCTTTGGACCCCATCTCATGCAAAGCTCAAGTTCATGTGTCTTCGTTTAGGAAACCAACCAGCTCCGGAATACCTACCCACCTGGTGTAAAACTACAGAGAGCCCAGAATGCAGACCCTGTGGCCTGAGAAAGGAGACCCTCACACATGTCCTTAGTACTTGTCCAGCCATGCTGCTCAAATGATAAAGATGCTGTGTGGAGCTCTCAGCCACCCTGCCATTCTACTACGCAGGCAAACCCTCACTGCCATATTTAATCCAGGACAAACATGCCTAAATATACATATGATAAAGTTCCTAAGAATATTCAAAGCTAGAACAAAGGCCAACGTGGGCTAGTGATGAGCTGCTTTCCCACTATTGATGAAGTAGTAACTGCGATTTTATAACTGTAGATAAAAAAAGCGCACAAGGCTTTATGAGGCCCTGACCTACAGCAGGACATCAGCTACCCTTAAAGGATGGTGTGGCCAGGCATTGCCATGTTAGTAATCTCTGCATAGCAGCAGTTATGCCTCATTTATTCAACTTCAGCAGTTGAAAATGGTGAATTTCTGTAATATGGCCAATAGGAGCACAATGGTCCAGCAAAGGCCGATATGGCCGCAGGGGTGGCCAACATGGCTCACGGGTGGGGGGCAGGCATGGGGGAGGGAAGAGCAGGGGGCAGAGGCTGCTTTAAAAAAATAAAAAAATAAAGGAATAAAACTTACCTTGCTGCCGCTGCCGGGTCCCGCATCTTCTTTCCTGCTCGCCTGTGTCCGACTTCAGGAAGCAGGCAGGGAGGCTCCCACCCCTAAGTCAATCACAACGCTGCAGCTTTGCGATTGTTCTGAACGCTGTGATACGGCGCTCAGCCAGGGTTGGAGGGGTGGGCATTTTCTCCATGCAGGCTGCATTGCATGGGGACCAGGAGAGTGTGCATGACTGTTTTGGGCAGACCAAGAGGGCCGACCCAACAGTCATTGCACACAGGAGTGTTCTACCACTCGTACCTTGCAGCTCCACCACGCTCCCTCATGTACTGCTGCAGCAGGAGGAAAATATAAAATGATTATGACATTCCATTATTATCATTTTTTTTTTCTTTGTTTGGTGCTCCTGGGAGTGGGCGACACTCCTCCGCCTTGGCAGACACTGTATTGCCAAGTTCTGACACTTTAGTGGATAGTTACGCAAAAATAGTTCATCCTATGCCCTTGATTGCAGTCTTAGACTTGAACTATATATTTTTATCTTTCAGTGTTTTACTTTGTGAAAGTGAAACGGTTTAGTTAACTTTGCAAATTGAAATAAATTTGACATTAACGTTGCAGTTGGAAACCTCTGTTGAATCCGTGGTGCAATCCGAGGGTCAGATGTATGAAAAATCCATTTTGCAATTTCCTAATTGCGACTTTTAGTGACTCACACGTAGGAGATCACAAAACAGCATGTACACAAGATGCCTGGCCTCAAAATGTGACTCGGAAAAGAGTCACTTCACGAAATAAGAAATCACTAAGTGGAATTACCAATTCAGTTGCACATAGCAAATTTATTCGCAAATAGCAACAGTATTATACCAGTAGTAAAGCTGATTCCTGATTCAAGGAGATGATCCCCAGAAACTGGAAGTGCAGGATCCAGCAGCCAGGAAGGGAAGCAGGGGGGACAAAGCTGAAAGTCACTGAAAGCCCAGAATCACATCATTTTGAGCCGATGCTGAGTCTCCTTACCCCCATGTTGAAGATGGAAGGATTGTGCAAAAAAATATAAAAGCAGCAGCGCTGAGGGAGTTAGTGAGGGACTGATCAAGGAAGTAAGCAGTAGAGGATGAGGGAATGGGCAAGAAATGATAGAGAGGGTGGGGGGAAGCAACACATCAAAACCACCTTAGTTGAAGCAGGATCAGCGACAAAATGAATGTGTCATTGTTGAATGTAACTGGCGAGCACTTAAAGTGCTCCAATAGCATTGGTTCGTGTTCACACTATGACAATACAGAGGATGGAGTGAGGGCTCCAATACCATCGGCTCGTGTTCACTCTACAAAAATACAGAGGATGGAGTGAGTGCTCCAGTACCATCGGCTCGTGTTCACTCTACAAAAATACAGAAGATGGAGTGAGTGCTCCAATACCATCGGCTCGTGTTCACTCTACAAAAATACAGAGGATGGAGTGAGTGCTCCAATACCATCGGCTCGTGTTCACGCTACGACAATACAGAGGATGGAGTGAGGGCTCCAATACCATCGGCTCGTGTTCACTCTACAAAAATACAGAGGATGGAGTGAGTGCTCCAATACCATCGGCTCGTGTTCACGCTAAGACAATACAGAGGATGGAGTGAGGGCTCCAATGCCATTGGCTCTTGTTCACTCTACAAAAATACAGAGGATGGAGTGAGTGCTCCAATACCATCGGCTCGTGTTCACTCTACAAAAATACAGAGGATGGAGTGAGGGCTCCAATACCATCGGCTCGTGTTCACTCTACAAAAATACAGAGGATGGAATGAGTGCTCCAATACCATCGGCTCGTGTTCACGCTACAAAAATACAGAGGATGGAGTGAGTGCTCCAATACCATTGGCTCGTGTTCACTCTACAAAAATACAGAGGATGGAGTGAGTGCTCCAATACCATCGGCTCGTGTTCACGCTACAAAAATACAGAGGATGGAGTGAGTGCTCCAATA
This sequence comes from Triturus cristatus, assembly GCF_964204655.1. Classification (NCBI taxonomy): domain Eukaryota; kingdom Metazoa; phylum Chordata; class Amphibia; order Caudata; family Salamandridae; genus Triturus; species Triturus cristatus. Next base: position 1,780,427 of record NC_140594.1, on the reverse strand, counting down.
CCATTGGCTCGTGTTCACTCTACAAAAATACAGAGGATGGAGTGAGTGCTCCAATACCATCGGCTCGTGTTCACGCTACGACAATACAGAGGATGGAGTGAGGGCTCCAATACCATCGGCTCGTGTTCACTCTACAAAAATACAGAGGATGGAGTGAGTGCTCCAATACCATCGGCTCGTGTTCACTCTACAAAAATACAGAGGATGGAGTGAGGGCTCCAATACCATCGGCTCGTGTTCACTCTACAAAAATACAGAGGATGGAATGAGTGCTCCAATACCATCGGCTCGTGTTCACGCTACAAAAATACAGAGGATGGAGTGAGTGCTCCAATACCATCGGCTCGTGTTCACTCTACAAAAATACAGAGGATGGAGTGAGTGCCGCTGCCCGCGTCCCACGCAGTGGGACATCAGCGGGGCAGCTCTCTAGTGGCCGCCCGTCGCAGCCTTCCCCCTCCCCTTGTTCCGCCTCGTGAGCGAGGCCGCGCCCAGGGAGGGGATCTCCCAATGAGTGTGCCGGTAGGAGGCGGGCCGATAGGGGGGCGAGGCTAGCCCCCCCCTACTTAGGCATCCCTCTCGCCCAGTTCCTCCTCTGCTTCCTGCGCGCCGCTCCTGCCTGGACACACGTATTCTGCTGTCCGCACCACGCGATTGCGACCGGGGCCCATTCAGCGTCGTCGTGCTCGTCGAAATACCAACTATACTGCTGGTGAGTCGTGCTAACCTCTCCCACCCCGGCCCTGTCCCTGGGCATGACCAGGTGAACGGGGCCCTGTGGCCCGGATGGCCATGGGTGTGGGGGGCGCAAGCGGTGCTCCGCGTCCCCGAGGGGTGATGCGGCTGGTTTATGGGCATCTTGCGTGGTGCGGTTCCGGTGGGGCAGGCGATGGGGGTGGCCACAATAAGGGTAGGGCGGCAGGTTGCGAGTGGGTCGGTTCGGCCACGTGCGGTTTTCGTGTTGGATGTATTAACGTGGCAGAACGGTCTAAGTAGCTGGATTTAGGCTCCCGTCTCTCTGGAGGCATGGATTCGGATCCCACCGCTGCCAAAGTCTATCACCGTCGCATCCAGCGCGGCTATCTTCCGGTGTAGCCATCTGGTTGTTTTCGAGCAATGTCCCCCTTGATCTCTATACACGAGACAAGAAATCAAGCAATGTGCCCGCTTACAGCCCGAACTTCCTCTCATTGGCCCGCCTCCCCATGCTCACCTGTCCTGCTGCAGACTGCTTGTAATCTGCTGTTCCGGGGTGAGTGCTCCCGCGGGGGGGGGGGGGACATTTGAGGCGGCACGTCTGCGGGAGGGCACCCTGCTCGTTTGCCGGGAGTGGGGGGCGCGGCGCTCGCTTGGGGCGCACAGCCGGGGCAGTTTGGGGCCTTACCTGGTCGAGGCTTCGGTTGGGTCTTGTGGACATGGGCAGTGGAGATCTTGTCGATGCCGTGCTCGCCCACCAGTGGGCGGTGCCGATTGCGGACCCTCGTGTCGCGGGGTGGTCCTGGGCTTGGGCGGGCACCACGGCGGGCCGGTTTGGGAGTCGGGAGGAGGGCGCGTTCGCTAGCTTGCTACAGGTGCGGGGCTGCCCTGCGGGGAACAGAAAAAGCAGCCTGCTTCCTGAATACGGAGAGACGGGGTGGGCTCCCACACTCCGCCGTGCGTCCCGGCGTCGGGTTTCCCTCGCGGGGCTTCCCTCCCTGGAAGCCCCGCCCTCTGAGCCGGACAGCTCATTTGATACGCGGTAAGCGCGACTTGACAAGGTGCGAGGGTGAAGCGGTACGAGCTGGGCCTGTGTGGGCCATGTTCACCGGTGCACAGTTTTGGTTTTACAAAGGGGGCTTCGAAACGGATACCTAGCGGCCTCGTCCAGTGCCCCGGCACAGGCAGTCCGTTTGTCCCGGTGCAGTGACAGCAGGCACATCCGTGACATCCGTGTGCGGTCACGGCTCACATCGCACTAGTGGAGGTTACGGCAGGACGCATGCCGGTGCACGTTCTCCATGGAATATTCTCCTCCTTTTGAAGCACAGGAGCAGCAACACTTACGTGGTGTCACCAGGGCTTTAAGTGGGAACTTCTTGCATATTAGATACATTACGGAATCGATAGAAACAATGACGGCGACTTAACACAGGGGGGCACCTAATCAATTATAAATAAATAAAAGCATAAGGTCAGCAAGAGCCTCACCACAAATGGCAAGTTATGGCATCTTATACACTGGATGCCCACTGCAGGCAGAGGGTTCGAATCGCGACCGGGCAACGTCTTGCATCCCCCCGGGCACACCCACGATCATGCAGCGCAACCCGCCCCCTCCTGCGCCCACGCTCCTATGAACTGTAGCGTCCTCCCCCCTGCCACATGCACCGCGGTTAGACCGGCGGCCCCATGGTGCGCGAGTGGTGGCAGTCACTGGGTCACCGTGATGTATATGTGGCTTGATTGTACGAGGATAACCAACGGAGGGAAGCGGTCTCGTGGGTCGTGACTGCGCTGTATAAATGTGCAGAACATTTGTGGTCTAGCTGATCCCGCGTTGGGGCCTCGGACGCACGGACATGCCTCCTTGAATGCACCTGATCTCGCCCGATCTTTGGTGCTAAGCAGGGCGGGCATGGTCAGCTCTGGGATGGGAGACCACCTGGGAATACCAGGTGTGGTGAGCATTTCCAATACCTCAGTAGCGATATATCAGTAGGCAGCATTATATTTAAAAGCCAAGTTCGCATATTTAGTTTACTATGCTGGCCTGCTGCCTGTACGCATTGTTTTTTGCCATGATAGCATACGTTTTAGTTTTCTTTTGATTCAGACCGTCGGGGATCTGCGGTTGCACAATCTGCAAGTGGAAGGTTTTGGGCTTATGTTACTTACCTTTACTTGAGCTGGGCCATGTTCAGTGTATCCCATTCTAATCTTGCGGTTCCCGGTGCCGGGGCAGCAATGCGGCAACTCTAAACGCACTTTTGCTTGCGCCCAAACCAGCCTTGCTTTTATTTACTGGGTACACCCAGACACTTCTGTTACTGGGGAAGGGGTAGGTGTGTGCACCCAAACCACACTAAATTGGGGTACACCTTGGGGCATGACAATGCACTCAGATTTTAATTACTTTTGCTGGTGTTGGGCCTTTACACTACAGTCCGAACCATTCTTGCATTTACATACTACTGGGCATATTTCTTGCACCCTAATGTTGTTTGGTATTGGGTTTTGTTTTGTTACTTGCAAGGTGTATCTTAAAGCCCTAATACTCAACAGTGAGCTACGACCGCTCATCCTAGAGCTGCACACACACCGCAAAACATTCATTATCAGAACATTGCTTAATGTTGCAAAGGGGGTTATTTTGGAGAGAAACCGCCTGAGCTTGTGCTTCTCCACACCAAGCAACCTTACACTACACTGGGTGATCTATGATGAGTCTGTACCCATTACGGTTTATGGTAAGCGTTTTGAGAAACATAGGGCTAGCTAGGGCTGTAGGCAGACAGCATTTCTCGTCCTAGAGCAATTCCAATGTGCATCCCCTTTGCAACTCTTCCTTGTGGGGCGGCCAGGAATATTCAGACAATATGGTGGGGCTCTCGCATAATTATACAGTGCATGGCGGCCGAATTCTAACGTCTGCGGTTGCAAATTTAGGCAGGACAAGCGTTGGGAAGCTCAATGGGTCTAGTTTTACTGGTTTTCGCTTTGGCCAATGGTAGTTGTCGTTAGCCAGATTCGGAATAGATGACATGGCAGGACGCTAGAAGCGGATGTCGGTATGTCCAAGTTGGGGCAGGTTTTCTTGTGATACAGGCAAGCTTGCATTGTGGCGCACCAGTGCCAATAGCCTTCGGTATCGGCCCGGCAACATCGTGCATAGGCACGCATTTAATAGGAATAAAAACCCACATTGCTTATGCCCTTATGCAGTGTCTTATGCAGACTCCTGCGCCGCTGGCAATACAGCAGCTTTTCCGTAGCTCCACATGGAGGGCTTCATCTTTGTGTTGTCAGTTAAAATAAATTTTGAGGGCCAGCCGTACACAAAAGTCGTGAGGCCACTTCACCCAGCCATGTCTCTGGAACCATGCAACGCCGTGGCTCATTTTGTATATCCTTGGGCCGGCCACATATTCCTTCATTTCCAGCATGCTTTGCTGATTAATTGATTAAATAAATACCGTTGCATGTTCTAGCTCGAACAGAGCACCAGTTACTAATCGCAATGACATGGGTCACACGCACTGGCGAGCCCCTTTGCATTTATTCCCTGGTATCTTTGTCCCAAAATACAGCATTTATTAGGATTATCCGGTACTAGGGGGGAATCTCTTTGGCATTAGTTCCATGCCGGTAGGTACGAAGGGACGAAGTTATGTGTCCCAAGTGGTGCAACAGGATAAGAAAAGGTATATATATATATATATAGATATATGTTCCCTTGGCAGCAGGAGTACGAATATGCCAAGGTTCAGCCTAAAACCCAGTCTCAACCATGATGCAATGGTCAGCTTGTGGGAAGGTGTAACACAGAAATTGAGCTAACAATGTTATTATTGTAAGATTCAACGCTTGAGTCACGAGATGCTGCTGTCTTTCAGCTTTGCCTTGCTATTAGAAAACAGCTGGGGGAAGGTTTCTCTCAAATCAGTCATAGTGGCAGCTGAGTCTGTAGCGAAAAGTCAGCAGCCTGAGCTGTGTTGAGGCAAGTTGTAGGCCTGGGTTTGTGTGTTATACAGAACACCTTGAAGGTATTTTTGTGAGTTCCACGCTTAAGTCAAGAGATGCGGCTGCCTTTCATCTTTAGCCTTGCTATTCGGAAACAGCTGGTGTGATATTTTCTGCAACTCAGTCATAGTGGCAGCTTAGTCTATACAGGAAAGGCAGCAGCCTGAGCTGTTTGAGACATGCGGAAGGCCGGGTTTGTCTATCATACTTAACATCTTTGAGGTTCTTCTCCCTGTTCCACAGGGAGGCCAGGGAAAGCTCAGATTGACATGGTTTACCGAGACTTAGCCTGGCTTGCCGCTTCTGCGACCTTGTGAGGTTTGTTTATGTATTGTATGAAGGTAACAGAGGCTGTCACTGTTGTTTGATAGGCACCAGGGCCAGATGACATTTAAGTGCATTGTGTGCTGGAAACTAAAGGAGCGGGTCCATTTAGTAAGCACAAGGAGCACGGGGGGCGCTTCTAGCTCTAAATGGAAAAGTTGAAGACAACCCAGTTAAGTTTCAGTGCAAGGCCACATTTGGTGGGGCAATACCAGGCGTAAAGCATTAAGCCAGACAGCCCTGGGAATTAGGCAGGCGTACGATTAGCTAAGATTTTGTTCAAACTGAGGGAGAGCATATCGACCACAATAAATTGGGGAACCAGAAAAAGCGTTACAAAGCAATGCTGTAGATTTCCGGTAGAATGCTGTATGGCTAGGCTTCAGGGATAAGGCCATGACCTTTCCGGAAGGGGCATTCTTCTTCGACCTGTGTCGAACTGGGAAAGGAAGTAAGGCGGGTGGATAACTCTTTATTCTACCTGCGTTGGCGCATCTTGCCAGGAGTGATTGTCAAAGGTTTTGCCTTCAGCCAGTCTAGGTCAACCCATCCACTCCAAGCCAATTGTTCATGGTGATATTGGGCCGCATTTACACAGCCCAGTATCTGGCCCCTGGGGTTGTCAGTGTCGTGAATTACTAAATTTCACTGAACTGGAGGTGGGGCCGGGTTTTACACTAGCAGAAGTTTGGACGTGCAAACCTCCACCTAGGGGGTGGCTGGCTGAATTTGATGAACTACTTCAAACGTTTCACAGCACTGCACGTGGGAGAGTGTCAATGACCTGTGCATACTTCAACCAGACACCCCAGAATGAGTGTCAATTAACTGTGCATTCTTCAACCAGACACCCGTGAATGGCATGCCCTCATCTACATAGTAATAATTGAGAGCGCAGAGAGCGACCATACCTCTTGAATTTTGCACTTAAACTTTCTAGTAAGGGAAAGGGCTTAACACCTCCTGAAATGAGCATGACCAGAGATGTTCTGCTCTCCACTGACATTTGACAGGTTAATGGGCAAGGCTAGCGGAAAAGCCAGATGTATTGTCATCATTTAAGGCAGACGTGACCCAGGTATTGGCAAGATAGAGACACTGTCAACTATGAAGATATGAACGAAATCATAACTGGGGCTCACAACAAATTATTTGATAAAATAAGAAGTTTCCTTTTCAAGCCACTATGGCGGTGCCACGAATTACCTATAGCACAGCAACACCGGTATAACAAGGACTGTAGGCAAACCTATTGACCCTTTCCAGCAGCAATAAAGTCCGAAAGCTAGCTTCTATTCAACAAGCAAGGCAATTGGATACGCTGTCCCAGTGGAGAGCAAGAAAAGATTGGGATGGACAGCGGGACTAGTATAAGACTCTATCGTCCAATTTAATGTAACTTAATTTGCAAGTAGAAAGGCTAAAACGAGGAGATGTTGCTAAGATATGGGTCAGTTTGCAGTAAACAATAGGATAATACCATGTGAAAGGAAGCAAATTTATATACCCGTGATGTCAGCTTGTGTTTATATACGTAGGTAAAGTGGCTGACTCACACGCTACCTTCACCCTGCTTGTTGTGCTGTAGCTGTTGGGAACACAATTCCAAGCCAGGAAGGCACTTAATTTGGCCAATTGAAAAATCTTAATAGGATTGCAGGTCCATAAGCGCCTAATTGACCTATGCCTTGTTACCAATGCCATATTGTCCAGCCTGAGAAACAGATTTAGGTGTTGCTCTTCTCGCTCAGCCTTTCTTGGAGCCAGGGAGTTGGGAAACATTCACAAATTTGGGTCCCCGGGCTGAGAGATGTATTCTTCGGCAGCTCAGTCAGTCATATTGGCTTTATCCGGAGTCATGATAAAAGGCGTCCGATTAGCAGTTGCGTTAAAAATGTTTTGCCCAGCCGAGAAATCATGCAATCCTCGCAGTAGCAGCAGCAACTCAGGAACCATGACGCTATCAATACATCACCTTTGTAGATAGAGTGGAAATTAAAACCTTCGTGCTAGGATATGAAGGGAATCGATGGATTAAAGAATTCAGCTATGGTTCAGTTCTGGCTCCATATGCAGGTGCTAGATCTTCCCATAATTACGTTAGGATGATCTGCTGTGGCATCGCTTAGAAGGTTAGGAACACCAGTCACGTCTAAGCTTACGGCAGTGGGGCCAAAAGACATCCTTTGTTAGTCTGCCCTGGGCTTCTGAGTAATGTTGCAAATTAATGCCGTCTTTTACGGGTTACAGAACAGGACCCCTAATTTAGCCCATTATAAGCTGGCTCACAGGGGCAGGGCACATATAACAGCAAAGGGAGGAAGGGGGGGCTCTGGCAGCGACGGTAGCCTCCCCAGAGCTGTGGCGGAGTTACTGGGCGATCTGGATGCAGACGGGTACAGTAAGGGTACCTCTGCGACAGGCGGTACAGTAAGGGTACCCCTGTCCGGCACAGTAAGGGTGCCCGAGCCAAGGTCCACGAGCCGAAGGGGGTTCTGGGAAGACCGCGACGGCGCCCCGTTAGTCCTTCGGGCGGTTGGGGGGCCTGACCAGCCGGGGGTGTGCCACAACATGCTCCGCCCCTGTCAGAAGGGGCGGGAGTAGGAGACAGATCACGTGACCCAGTGGATGATCTGAAAATAAATATGTGCCGCACGGCCGGGCATCGACCCACCGTGCGTGCTGGCTCACCAGGCGGGCGGAGCAGCGAGGGGCTGCTTGCCCTGGGTCGCCCGTAAGATAACCCATTTATCGTCATACTTATGTTGTATGAAATAAACCTGCAGCAGTTCTTCACCCACAATGAAATTGTCAGTGTAATCCTTGGGTGACGTCTGTGCATGCGTGTTGAATGAAGCGGATGACGGTGTGGTCACTATGCTCCAATACCATCGGCTCGTGTTCACGCTACAAAAATACAGAGGATGGAGTGAGTGCTCCAATACCATCGGCTCGTGTTCACTCTACAAAAATACAGAGGATGGAGTGAGTGCTCCAATATCATCGGCTCGTGTTCACGCTACAAAAATACAGAGGATGGAGTGAGGGCTCCAATACCATCGGCTCGTGTTCACTCTACAAAAATACAGAGGATGGAGTGAGGGCTCCAATACCATCGGCACGTGTTCACGCTACAAAAATACAGAGGATGGAGTGAGTGCTCCAATACCATCGGCTCGTGTTCACGCTACGACAATACAGAGGATGGAGTGAGTGCTCCAATAGCATTGGTTCGTGTTCACACAATGACAATACAGAGGATGGAGTGAGGGCTCCAATACCATCAGCTCGTGTTCACGCTACAAAAATACAGAGGATGGAGTGAGTGCTCCAATACCATCGGCTCGTGTTCACTCTACAAAAATACAGAGGATGGAGTGAGTGCTCCAATACCATCGGCTCGTGTTCACGCTACAAAAATACATAGGATGGAGTGAGTGCTCCAGTACCATTGGCTCGTGTTCACTCTACAAAAATACAGAGGATGGAGTGAGTGCTCCAATACCATCAGCTCGTGTTCACGCTACAAAAATACAGAGGATGGAGTGAGTGCTCCAATACCATCGGCTCGTGTTCACGCTACGACAATACAGAGGATGGAGTGAGTGCTCCAATACCATCGGTTCGTGTTCACGCTACAAAAATACAGAGGATGAAGTGAAGGCTCCAATACCATCGGCTCGTGTTCACGCTACAAAAATACAGAGGATGGAGTGAGTGCTCCAATACCATCGGCTCGTGTTCACTCTACAAAAAATACAGAGGATGGAGTGAGTGCTCCAATACCATCGGCTCGTGTTCACGCTACAAAAATACAGAGGATGGAGTGAGTGCTCCAATACCATCGGCTCGTGTTCACGCTATAAAAATACAGAGGATGGAGTGAGGGCTCCAATACCATCGGCACGTGTTCACGCTACAAAAATACAGAGGATGGAGTGAGTGCTCCAATACCATCGGCTCGTGTTCACTCTACAAAAAATACAGAGGATGGAGTGAGTGCTCCAATACCATCGGCTCGTGTTCACGCTACAAAAATACAGAGGATGGAGTGAGTGCTCCAATACCATTGGCTCGTGTTCACGCTACAAAAAATACAGAGGATGGAGTGAGTGCTCCAATACCATCGGCTCGTGTTCACGCTACAAAAATACAGAGGATGGAGTGAGTGCTCCAATACCATCGGCTCGTGTTCACTCTACAAAAAATACAGAGGATGGAGTGAGTGCTCCAATACCATCGGCTCGTGTTCACGCTACAAAAATACAGAGGATGGAGTGAGTGCTCCAATACCATTGGCTCGTGTTCACGCTACAAAAAATACAGAGGATGGAGTGAGTGCTCCAATACCATCGGCTCGTGTTCACGCTACAAAAATACAGAGGATGGAGTGAGTGCTCCAATACCATCGGCTCGTGTTCACTCTACAAAAAATACAGAGGATGGAGTGAGTGCTCCAATACCATCGGCTCGTATTCACGCTACAAAAATACAGAGGATGGAGTGAGTGCTCCAATACCATCGGCTCGTGTTCACGCTACAAAAATACAGAGGATGGAGTGAGTGCTCCAATACCATCGGCCCGTGTTCACGCTACAAAAATACAGAGGATGGAGTGAGTGCTCTAATACCATCGGCTCGTGTTCACACTACGACAATACAGAAGATGGAGTGAGGGCTCCAATACCATCGGCTCGTGTTCACACTATGACAATACAGAGGATGGAGTGAGTGTGGAGTTTCTATTCAATGCTGTAGAACTCAGTGATGTCATTAGAGTGACATCACTGAGAGACTCTGTGAATGCTGCCAGTTGAATAAGCTGGAGGTTACTCTATTGATGTGTACTGATCATCTTGAGAAATAAAGGACTTAAACTACAACAACTGTCCCTGTGGTTACTACATTTTTATGGCGACGAGGAGAAAACTGCGCAGGGGGCAGATAATTGAGTGACCTCCACCCCTGGAAAAGCAGGTTGACATTGGAAGTACTGCTGATGAACTGAGAGTAAAAGAAATATTTCATCTTCACATTGAGTTTGTCAATGCTTGTTTATACGTGAAGCAACAAGCAAAAGAAGCTGTATATTTAATTGATTTTACCAAATTTATACATAATGGGAAACTTCAACATATTGAATAGAAGAAGTGAATAATTGTGGAGTTTCAATATTCATATTTACAGCCAATGGTGAAGATAATTTAATTAAACTTGATGTTAAATTGTGGCCAAACGTAAAAAAAGAGTTAAGTGACACAAAGCTGGTGAAGATTTAATTTATTAAACTTCAAATCAAACGTTTTGTCTGAAAACTGTGAAGATTTAAACAATTCTGAAGCACTTAACCTTTCAAAATACAAAGCGTGTGCAAGCAAGCGTGTAGAAAGCCATTAGCAAGGAGGCTAATGTAAAGTAAACAAATAAGCACTCAAAATACTAAAAGTCAACATCGCATCTAGCGCGGGACTGCTAATGGAGCTAAGCACTCAGGCAAATTAAAAGTAAACATCGCGTCTAGCGCGCGAGCTTGAAAGGACACGAGGCATCCAAGAACAAAGCCAAGCACTTAGGCTAATTGAAAGTAAACATCGCATCCAGCGCACGAGCTTAAGGAACAAGTTTAAAAGGATTTCAATTGACAGTGTGAAACAGAACAGAGGGAAGCAAGCTTAATAGCTATTTAATGGGAAATGAAGCCTAAGTGAAGTCGCGTGTGAAAAAACATCACGTTCCGAAGCAAATATTGTCAAAGTGAAATGTATACTGCTGGTTATCATAATAACTGATCCTTCTTCAACAAATTATTCACAACACTGACTCTTACCCAAATTAATTATTTTTGGAGCTCTGCAAAGTAATCCATGTCGTCTGATGTGACTCCCTGAAATAGGTGAAAGGAAAGAAGGACTTATTCTAAAGTACTTTTAGTTGTGGAAAGAAAAGAACGACTTATATCTACAACTTATATAGAGAAATATATGCAGGAATGTAATTATTTTAGATTGTTATTTTAGATTGTTATTTTAGATAATTATTTTAGATAATTATTTTAGTCTATTTTTATAGATTATTTTTTTAATTAATTTTGTTAGCTTGTTATTTGTCTTTTGAATTGCAGGAATGTCTGATCAAGGTATGTCTGCTCCACCTTCGTTCTTACCGATACCTGGTGAACCTACAATTCCATGGAAACAGTGGAAAAACATTTTTTTAACTTATATTTTAGCCATTGGTGGTGATAAATATGGACCATTAAGAAGACAAGCTATTTTATTACATCATCTAGGGACAGAGGGAAGGAGAATATATGACGATCTTCCCGGAATTTCTTTAGGTGTAGGTAATGGCCAACCTATAAATGTTTATGAGATGTCAATACAGATGCTGGAGAAACATTTTACCCCAAAACTCAGTGTGGTGTTTGAAAGACATAAATTCTTTTGTCGTGTGCAAGCACATGATGAGGATATAATGACTTATGTGGCATCATTACGCGGACTAGCTGTAACATGCGAATTTCAAATGCTGACGGAATCTTTGATTCGCGACCAGATTGTGAGGTGCACCAACAATAGAAAAATAAAAGAAAGACTTCTATCTCTAGATCCTACCTTAGATGAAGCAGTACAGATTGCTAGAAGCTTAGAACACACTGATGTGTGGATGAAAGAAATTGACATTGGGAAATTAAATATGAAATCTTCAGAAAAGGAAGTAGTTAATCTTGATGTGGAAGAAGTAGGTCTGAAAAAAGTAACTAAACCAGAAGTTTCACATTCTCATTCATCTAATTTTAAAAATGAAAAAAGTACTAATATGCTCAATACCTTTAATGCATCGAGTGGAACTGTTAGAAAAAGAATTACATGTTACAGGTGTGGGTGTCCTGGACACATTGCGTCTAGCCTAGCATGTGGTGCTAGGAGCGTAACGTGTAGGTTGTGTGGAAGAAAAGGTCATTTAGCGAAAATGTGTAGAACTAGAGGTCAAACTTCCAGTGTAAAAATGGTGGAAAATTTGGGGGAAGTAAGAGAGGAATTAATGCTTTCCATTGATGAATGTGATCTATCAGAACGTAAAGAAAGTATTAGTGTGGTTAGTAACAATAATATAAAAATGGAAAGTACTGAGAAATTAGAAAAACCCCATTGTGACATTATTTTAGAAAAGACGGAAGTCAAAGTGTTAGCAGACTCAGGTAGTTTGTTTACACTAATTTCAAGGGAATTAAAGTTGAGTTAAAGAAAAATTTGGCTGAATTACAAAATTCGGATATAAGTGCTGTGGGGTATGGTGGAAAGAGAATAAACATCATAGGGATGTTGTGGATGGATATCTTTTTTAAAGGTAACAGCGTTCATGGTAGAATATACATAACTGAAGATGGATCAAATCTTTTAGGGTGGCGACACCAAAAAGATCTCAATATAATTCTGGATCCCAATGCCAAGGAACCAGTCATGATAGTTGAACCTGCTCATGAATGTAGTTTGCCTATTTCTGATGGTAATTCTGAGTGGGGAAGAAAATTAATGTTGTCATTTCCGCAGGTTTTTTCTGATGATTTGGGCATGCTCAAGAATTTTAGTCACCGGATTATTTTAAAGAAGAATGCTCGCCCAGTGGTACATAAGGTCAGATCCATACCTTTACTAATGAGGGAACCTTTACAGAAGGAACTTGACAAACTTTTGGAATGTAAAATTATTGAACCCATTGAGTCATCGGAGTGGCTTTCTCCGATCGTTGTCGCACCGAAGGATGGAAACAAAATTCGTCTCTGTATTGATTTAAGAGATTTAAATCAAAATATATGGGTGGATCGACAACCATTGCCAAATATAACAGAAATGCTAAGTGTTATGGGTGGTGGAAAAGTATTTAGTGTCTTAGACATGTCAGCTGCTTACCACCAGATAAATCTGCATCCTGAGTCACGAGCCCTAACCTCTTTTGTTACACCGCTGGGGGCTTTCCGCTATCGACGCATGCCTTTCGGTCTAGCTTCGGCATCTGCCGTGTTCCAAAGGATCATGCAAGATATTTTTAAGGGGATGGATGGTGTGTTGTGCTTTCAGGATGACATCATGGTGGTGGGAAGATCTTTTATGGACCATGATGAATTGTTAAATAATGTTTTGAAAAAGATTGCTAGTCATGGGTTGACCATCAAGAAAGAAAAGTGTCAGATAAGAAAGGAAAAAGTGGATTATTTAGGGCATGAGATATCTGCTGAGGGGATTAAACCTAAGAGAAGCATAATAAAGGCAATTGTAGATGCTCCACAACCAACTGATAAAGATTTATTGAAATCATTCCTTGGGTTAGCGGAGTATTGCTCAAAATTTATATCAGGGTTTTCAGAGATTGTGGAACCTATGAGGATGTTGTTAAAAAAAGGAGTATTATTTAATTGGAATGTTTCATGCGAAGAGGCGTTTGAAAAGATTAAATCGTCATTGGTTAGTGCTCCTACTCTAGCCCATTTTGATGTGACTAAGAAAACAATTCTGACAACTGATGCAAGTAATATAGGATTGGGTGCTGTATTAACTCAAAAATCAATGGAGGGTGAAAGTGTGATTGGGTTTGCATCGAGACGTTTGCAGGGAGCAGAGAAATCCTACTCCGCCATTGAGAAGGAAGCGTTGGGTTGTTGTTGGGCAATAAACCATTTTAAATTTTATTTGTGGGGTTTACCATTTGTTCTAAAAACAGATCACAAACCATTGGTACACATTTTTAAAGGTGGAAAGGGGCTTGAAGGTGGTGTGACTCCAAGGATATCCCGGTGGCTTTTATCAATATTAGATTATAATTTCTCGATTGAGTTTGTAAGAGGTAAAAAAAATATCATTGCTGATTGTTTGTCGCGTATGCCAGTTGAGGGACAGGAGGAAGATTCATTCTTGGTATATGAAGTAGAATCTATGTGCGACATTAATGATTTGAGTTTAGCATTAAAACAGGAAGAATGGAATGAAGCTTTAGACAAGGATGAAGAGTACATGGTGCTTAAAAAAGTCATACGTGATGGTTGGAACAGTGAAGTTGATATAAATGAAGAGTTGAAAAAGTATTTAAAAGTTAAGGACCAGTTAAGCATTCAAAAGAACAGAGTTTTGAGATGCAACCGGGTGGTTCCTCCTAAGATGTTGAGAGGAAAGTTACTTAAATTGGTACACGAAGGTCACCTAGGTAGAAGCATGTGTAAAAGAAGGTTGAGGCAGAGTTTTTGGTGGCCTGAAATGGACAGAGATGTGGAAGCAATTGTAAAAGAATGTCAGCCATGTTGCAATAGTGATAAATGCAGAGTAATTCGTCAGCCTCCTCTGGGCTCCCTTGACGTTCCGGATCGGCCATGGGAGAAAGTGGCAATGGATTTTTTGGGTCCTATTAACAGGCTGGGTATGAGAAGTAGATTCTTAATAGTTCTAGTTGATTACCATAGCAAGTGGTTTATGATAAAGCCTGCAGAACATATTACATCTGAGGTGGTCATTGATTTTTTAAAGAGTGCATTTTTGGAAGAGGGAATACCTAAATGCTTAGTTACAGACAATGGAGTGCAACTTGTTTCCACGATAATGGCAAGGTTTCTTTCTAATCTTGGTATCAAACATGAAAGGGTGGCAGTATTCAGGCCTCAAGCTAACGGGTTGGTTGAGCGAGTGAATCGTATTATAATGGACAATATCCAATTGTCATTAAGTAATGGATTGAGATGGAGAGAAGAGTTAAATAAAATGGTGTGGGCACACAGAGTAACTCCACATTCTGTCACAGGTGTATCCCCTTTTGTGGCTTTAAAAGGGAGAGAACCAGCAACAAAAGAGTCACCTGTATGGTTACAAAAGAAAAATCAGGTGTGGGTAGATCGAGAAAGAATTGCAGAAAGAGTTAGAGAGTCTCAAGAAAGAAATAAAGATGATTATAATAAGAGAAAAGGAGTGAAGGATATAAAAATTGTAGTTGGTGACTGGGTGATCACTAAAAGAATGGGCTTGGTTAAAAAAGGGGAAAGTAAGTTTTCCAAACCTCAAAAAGTGGTAAAGGTAATGAATTATGTGGTAACTCTTGCTGATGGGAAAATATGGAGCATGGGGAACTTGTGCAAGATTGATGTCCCAAATTCTTTTGAATGATTATATTTCTGTATCTCTTAGGATTAATGAGTGTTTTGTTATTCCTATGAATGCTAACCTGTACAGTTCTTGTTGTTTTTGGATTGTTTTATTGTAAACGCTTTGTAAGGGGGGAGATGTGTGGAGTTTCTATTCAATGCTGTAGAACTCAGTGATGTCATTAGAGTGACATCACTGAGAGACTCTGTGAATGCTGCCAGTTGAATAAGCTGGAGGTTACTCTATGGATGTGTACTGATCATCTTGAGAAATAAAGGACTTAAACTACAACCACTGTCCCTGTGGTTACTACAGTGAGGGCTCCAATACCATCGGCTCGTGTTCACGCTACAAAAATACAGAGGATGAAGTGAGGGCTCCAATACCATTGGCTCGTGTTCACACTACGACAATACAGAGGATGGAGTGAGTGCTCCAATACCATCGGCTCGTGTTCACGCTACAAAAATACAGAGGATGGAGTGAGTGCTCCAATACCATCGGCTCGTGTTCACACTACTCTACTTCTGTGAGTATTTATTTTCTTTCACTAGAACTACACCCTCCTTCCCTGTCGCCTCTTGCTTCCCTCTGTCCTGCAAGTGCCAAGCTTATAGAGGTCCCAAGAAAATAAAGATGGGAGGGAGGGAGCGAGGGAGGGAAGGACAGAGGGAAGGACAGAGAGAGGGAGGGAGGGATGGAAGGGTGGAGGGAAGGCGAGATGGACAGAGAGAGAGAAGGACAGTGGAAGGGAGAGAGGGAGGGAGGATAGGAGGCAGGACATGATGGACAGAGGGATAGAAGAACAGTGGGAGGGAGGGAGTGAGCGAGGGAGGGAAGGAGGCAAGACAGGACAGAAAGAGAGTGGAAGGAGGGCAGGATAGATGGAAGGAGGGAGGTAAGAAGGCAAGGGAGGGAGGGAAGGGGCAGGATGGAAGGAGGGAGGGAAGAACAGAGGGAGAGAGGGAGGGAGGGAAAGAAGGAGGGAGGGAAAGAAGGAGAGAGGGAAAGAAGGAGGGTGGGAAGGTGGGGTGGGCAGAGGAAAGGGAAGGACAGGGGAAGGGAGGGAATAACAGAGGGGGAGAGCAGAAGGAAGGAGAGTGGGAGGGAAGGGTAGAGGAAAGGCAGGATGGACAGAGGGAGGGAAGGTAGGATGGAGGGAGGGAAGGAGAGACAGATGGAAGGGTGGAGGGAAGGCAGAATGGACAGAGTGAGGGATGGAGGGTAGTAAACTATGCTGGGTAAGACTCGGGCTCAGGGTAGTGAAGATTACCGATAAGTTTTAGTATCATCACTAGGTGCTTCAAATTGAACAAAGCGTCAGTAGATGATGTCGACTAGACTCAGGCAAGAAACCTTATAGGTGGATCGACACAGAGCAGTGATTGACTGGTGAGGAAGGGGTCTTTAACTTCACCCTTGGCTCCAGAGTGGAGTTATGTTTAATGAAGGGCAGTCATGGTTCATCCAGCCCCACCTGATGAAATGCTTGCCACCAGAGGTCACTTTTGTGTTTTGACAGTAGTGTTTAAAGTCTTCACATGCGAGCAAGTTTGTTTTTAGACACAGGTTCCACCTCTTACCTGTACAGGTCACTCCAGCGTTCCTCCCCGTTGGACAGGTATTAACATTCCAGCCTCGCTGGGCACATTTCCAGAGGGCATGCTCATCTCCTTGGCATTGGACATTACTCATCAGAACTGGTGATGGGCTGACCCCGAATGATGAATTATACTGATAGCTTTGTACAGCTCCACATCCAAGCTGTCTGCAGACCACCGACGCGTCCTTCTGATCCCAGGCGTCGTCACAGACTTTACCCCACACTCCATTGTGCACGATCGCCACTCTCCCAGCACATAGAGAGGGGCCGTTTATTAACCTGATCTGATCTGGACCTGGGAAGAGATTAAAAAGGCATTGGAAAGGAATGCAAAGAAAATGAACGAATATAACATAATATTTTTCATCAATAAAAAAGGTTCTGTTCAATGACATAGAATGTGAGTATAAATCCTCTCAAAATGTAACTATTCTTTTTTTATTCTTCAATCAGATATGTTGGCAGCATCCTCTATTTGCACCCATGCATTCCTCATTTGAATGGAATCTAAGGCATGGGAACAGAGAGTCCATAATCCATACATTGGGCGTCTCTCTGGACACAGCTCCACTCATCAGCTTTTTACCATGGTGGTCGCAATGATACAATCCTTCTGACAGGGACATTGGTCATTGGTCAGCGATTATTCCCTCGACACCCTCACACTTCTAAGATGTTATCTCAAGTGTGAGATTCTAACATACGTCCATATGGCGGTGAGATAAACCTTTCTGATTGACTTTGAATATGAGAGCAGGAAGGCTCTACCTACGTGTAAATGTTTGCTGCCCTGCATCTATCTTGGCTCTCAATCTTTACTGAAGACTTGGTGAATCTTGAGGGCTTGATACCTGTCATGCTCAGATGACACTTAACATCAACAGCACACTTTCACTGTGATAACCCTTCCTGCATCAGCAATAAAATACAAACACACAGCCCTCCCCTTTAACTCCTGCGTCAGGGCTGTTGCTGAATGGATGGAACTCAACTCTTTAAGAGTCAACTCTGATTTATGGGGCTTTTAGCACTAGGAGTGCTATAGGTGCAGGGGTAGGCACATTAAGAACAAAGGCATTTTTTAATTCTAATGCTCTTTAGGAGTCTTGGGTGGTGATGGTGACTAACCTCTGAGGACCCCATAATCCTTAAGGATTTACCACCAGTTATACTATGCCTGGGTGTAATTTTTATTATACAGCATAGTTTTCCAGGATCTGGGGAATTTTGTGATGTGAAAATGTCATGTAATACCTGAGAGTCTGTCATTGCACTGCCTCATGTTAACAAGATGTCAGTTTGAGGAAACATTCTCCTTCGAGCAAGGAAACAGCAGCATTTCCTAAATGTGTTCACCAATAATATTACTCGAAAAGTCATGTAGTGTTTTTTTTGTTTTTACCCAAGCGGACTGTGGGTGGATGAGTATGTGAGTGGGTCCATGAGCGGGCTCAAGAGTCTCTAAGTAGGTATGAGACTATACACATGAGTCTATTACTGAGTCTCTAAGTAGGTGTGTGAGTCTGTACATGGGTGTGTCACTCTCTGATTGAGTCTGTAAGTGGGTGCATAAGTACCTGGATAGTTATGTGAGTGAGTGCATGAGTAGCTGACTGGGTATGTGACTGGTTGTGTACATATGTGACTAGGTATGTGAATGGGTGTATAGATATCTGAGTGAGTTTGTGAGGGTATTCATTAGTGTGTGACTGTGACCAGCAAGGTTGTGTGTATAGAGATATATACTTTTTGCTTTATATTTCCACCAATATTCGCAAAAATATTGCATGTGATTAAAAAACTCAATTTTGGACACATATTTTGTGTCACTAACACCCCCATTTTCAACCATGGGGTCAGAGTACCTCTAATCTGACCCCATCTGTAACCAGTAGTGTGCCCCAGGAGGCCCCATTGCAAAGTGGTTGAGAAAGGGGACAGGGCCTCTGACGAGTTCTGAGCAATTCCGCTGTGAGGAACTTACTTTGGCAACAATATTGGTTCTTCACCTCAAATGACCCTCTGCATCCAAGGGGAATTCATCCCCAACCAGTAGTGCACCAGAAGGTCTCTTCTTACAGTGGTTGAGAAAGGTGACCAGGTCGTAGCAATCCTGCTGTGGGGGACTTACTTGTGGGTGTTACTTAGACCTGGTAAGGTGGTTGTCCGCAGGGCTCAGGGGGTCTGCGCACTCCCATTGATCTTTCTTTAGCCCCGGGGCGGTGGTGGTCCCCATATGTATATATATATATTATGTTCAGGTGGCCTATAATCAGAGATGCTGGACTTATGCAGCAGGGGAACAACAAATTACATGGCATGGCTAAGTAAATTAAGTGGAAGGAAAGGCAAATTATGAGGCATAATGCAACACATTTTTTGAAAGTATTACTTCATTATTTTGTCATTTTTACACAAGGTGATACTGTCTTGGCAACAATTTCACCACTGGCAGCCGGTCCCAGCACCACTAGGGTGGCGGGTGGACGGAAGTCCGCCCGCCATCCTATTGGGCCTCCAAGGGAGTTGTACGTGCTAATATACAATTTGTTGTTCCCCTGCTGCATAAGTCCAGCATCTCTGGTTATAGGCCACCTGAACATAATATATATATACATATGGGGACCACCACGCAACGCGGCCCCCAAGGCCAAAAAATTAGAAAAAGAAGGGGGGCTACACAGCTGCAAATGTGCCCCCTGGTGCGTTTGCAGAGGGGGAACAAATTCCCCTTGAATACTGGGGGTCCCTGGGGCCAACTAGCCCACCAGGTACCTCCAGTATGCGCCAGGGAATTGCGTTGCAGAGAGTTGTTTTGAAGCCATGCCCCTTTTTACACCTCTCTACAACGCAGCTCTGTTGCTCTTACTGGAGGTAGCTGGTGGGCTAGTTGCACCCCAGGGACCCTCAGTATTCAAGGTGAGTTAATCCCCCAACTTAAAACGCACCACGACACATGTGAACTCAGGCCCCACCCCCTCCCTTCACCACTGTGTAAACGCGCCCCGTGGCGCGTTTTAAATTGGGGAATTAATACTCTTTCAATACGGACGGTCCTTGAGGGCCAAATAGCCCAACAGTTATCTCCAGTATGCGCCAGAGAGCTGCGTTGCAGACAGGTGTTCAGAGGCCACGCCCCTTTTTACACCTCTCTGCAACCCAGCTCCCTGGCGCATACTGGAGGTACCTGCTGGGCTAGTTGGCCCCCAGGGCACCTCAGGATTGAAGATGAATTAATTTCCCATTTTAAAAGGCGCCACAGGGCGTGTTTGCACACGTCACCTCAGGCCCCGCCCCCTTCCATTACCATTGTGCAAACGTGCCCTGTGGTCAGAGACATCTTAAGGATTTTGGGGGCCCTGGGCCAAACATATTTTGGGGGCCCCTGTGCAGAACAGCTTTGAATTTATGATACAAATTGAGCCCCTGTTTCCCACGCAGTTTCCGCTTCCTCAGCTGCGTTAGCGATCTAGTTTGCATCATGGGCATTAGGCTATATTTTCCCCGATGTAAACAGATGCGCGTAGCTGACAGCGGTAGGATTTAGTGTTCCCTGCCCTGCTACTAGGTTTTTAATACTTTTTAACTTGTATATATGTGGCTGAATTACTCTGTGCTTTTTAACAATTTCTCCTACCTATGCGCACTTGCACTTTACTTGATTCTGCTTGCCTACACCTCCTTAGCTGCTCCGATTCGCATCTCGCTTTTCCTCCAGTCCTTGTCCGCCGCGGCTGATACACCGATTGAGCGGAGGGCTGGGGCTACTATTGGGGCCCTCACTTCCGCCGTCACAGTTTCCGCTTCCTCAGCTGCATTAGCGATCCAGTTTGCATCATAGGCATTAGCCTAAATTTTCCCGATGCACACAGACGCCCGTCAGCATCCTGGAGGCGTCCGGCGCCAGCCATGCTGCCCAGTTCCCCCCCAGTGAGTTTCTTCCACTATATTACATTAGGGAAAAACCGCTTAGCCTTAGGCAGCTACCATTATGTCAGTGTACAGCGGCTGATCCGAGCTTGGAGGTAGACTTTCAACGCAATAAGTGCAACTGGTCTCGTCCAGCCAAGGAAACGTGTACCCAAGATCCTCCCACGCAACAATAAGTGTAAAAACAATAAGAAAACAGAGGACTTAAAGGCCACACTTTTAAATTGTCGCTCCATGCAAATGCATGAACCACACATTTATGACCTACTTTTAGATGAACAGCCTTATCTCTTATTTCTCACTGAGACCTGGCTGTCTGAAGCCACCAACCCTACTATCACCTCCGCCATCCCTACGGGTTATAAAATCCTTAGGAGGGAACGACCGAGTGGGAAGGGGGGCGGTGTCCCCATAATTTACAATAAAAAACTAGACGGCTCTCCCATCCCGATGGAAAACATTGAGGGCGCAGAGTCCTTAGGCTTCCGCTCAACCTTATCCCCCCATCATAGCATAGCTGGTTTTCTGATTTACAGACCTCCCAGTGCAATTGGAAATTTTATTACTATGCTTAATACATCCACCACCTCCCTGGCCTTAAAATACAACTGCCTTGTTGTGGGAGATCTCAATATACATATGGATAATAGAAAAGACCCTCAAACAATTTCCCTTATTGGAGACGCTGCAGGCCTGCAACATGTTTCCATGTATTTCTTCAGCCACCCATGAGAAGGTCCATACCCTCGACCACATTTTTCACAACTTTGACAGATCAGTAAGCTTACTTCTTCTCATTACCTGGTCTGACCACCACCTATTAAAATTCATCATTCCCAACTCTGCCACTGCCCCTCGGGCTAACGCAGGGCAGAGGGTCCCTAATTACAGGACATTCCATAAAATATCCATCCCAATGTTAGCAGACGCCCTCAGTTATTCCTCACCGGAGCTGTCTGGCTGCCCCGACTCGGACGCCCTCTCAATAGATTCTTGGCTCCGTACCAACATTGGTACAGTGGTACCGGTTGTTTCCCGCTCCTCAAAGAGGTGGGCCCCACCAGCTCCATAGTTTTACGGTTCCCTTAGATCTAGCAAAAACAATTGTAAAAAAATGGAAAGGAAATGGCGTAAATCCTATGCACCTTAGGACAGGAAGGTGTATAAAGACACCTTAAAAGCTCATTACATTCTCGTGAAGGCAGCCAAGAAAAACTTCTTTCAAACCAAGATAGAAAATGCCCAAAATAAGAGTAAGGAAATCTTTAGCATAGTTAAATCCTTTACCGCCCCGAAAGCCGGGACAAAGGAAGGGCCATGCACAGAAGAATGGTCTAAGCAAATAGCTCAATTCTTCCACAAAAAGCTCTCTCGTGATCAAACAAGCATTCACTAACATCTCAGAGGAAGAACTGACCTTCTACCTTAGTTCTAATAACAAATTTCACCTCTTGGATCCTCCATCTTTACTAGCTTTCCCTAAGTTTCAGCTTGAAGAGTCACTGACCCTTCTCCAAAGCATTAAGTCTGGCTCTCCTACTGACCCATGTCCAGGGAATATCCTGAACCTATTAGCTCCCACCATAAACCCCACGGTAAAACAGCTCTTTAATGCTTCCCTCTCCTCAGGGAACATGCTGAAATTATGGAAGAATGCTAAGATTCTTATACTGATAAAAAAGGCTAACACCAAACTGACGGACCCTGCCAACTACAGGCCAATCTCCCTTCTTCCTGCTCTCTCCAAAGTATTAGAGCAGCATGTAAACAAGGCCCTCCAAAAACACATTGAAGATGGGAAGCTCCTTCCTGAGTCCCAATCCGGTTTTAGGGCTATTTACAGTACGGAGTCCGCTTTGCTGGAAGTGTCTGAATTTATCAAGGGTAAGCTGGAACAGGGAGGCAAGGCAGTCCTGATAGTGCTCGATCTGTCGGTGGCCTTCGATATGGTCCCACATGAGAGGCTCCCGGAGAGACTTGCTAACATCGGTCTGGGGGGGGGGGACCGCCTTAACATGGATGTCATCCTTCTTGGCAAATAGATCTCAGGACATCTGGCTCCCCCCTTTCTTATCCCCGGTTCCGGCCATGAATGTAGGTGTCTCTCAGGGCTCCATTCTCAGTCCTACCCTTTTTAATATATATCTATCCCCCCTTGCATTTCCAGTAGAGGAAGAGGGCGTCAAAATAGTTTCCTGTGCTGATGACACTCAGCTGAGTTTTACATGTGAAAAAGGAACCAACTTTGACGGGCAATGATTAGGACTTTCCTCACAAAGGTTTTTAACTGGCTTAAGATCCATCAGCTGAAGTGCAATCCTGACAAAACTGAAGTTGTTTTCTTTGGTAATCCAGAAACGCTCTTGGTGACAAAAAGATCAGCCACCCCCGCCTGCAGAAAAGGAGAAAGTCAAAAACTTGCGCTTGCTTTGGCATGCTCCGGATGGCAACAAAATTCCTGCCACTGTTACCGCTTGAGAGTAGAAAGATTGTGGAGCAGGCTCTGATTACATCAAAGCTTGACTATGTCATCAGCTTGTACCTCGGTCTTCCCAAATCCATAATCCAGCGTGGGTGTTACCCCGCAAGAAGCCTTGCAGAAGTGGCGCATTGAAATCTATGAGAACTCAGTGCGCCGCTTCTTGGACCCCATTGCGTCAATATCTTACCCCTGCCTCACGGCAGGTGTAAGACTGATGCATTCTCTTTCACGTGGGGCTGTCCCATGTGAAAAGACACATCGCTAGATTTGTATCTATTTTCAAACACACCCCAGCAATGCATCACTGTTGCGCTTACAGATACGTCAGAAATACTGACGTATCTGTAACTCCTTGCGACATGATGCGTCATACAGTAACTATGATGCATCCATCATGTCGCAAGGAGGGCGCACTAAGAATTGACGCATCCCTGTTTTCACACAGCGATGCATCACTTCTCATAAATAAGGCCCTGAATGTGTTTACATCTAATATTCAGGGATAGTTATGTGTGTTTTAAATATTGTACCACACCAGCAGCTCACCAATATTACTGCAAATAATCCCTGTGATGCCCTCCCATTTCTTATATGTTAGGCCTTGTTTGATATAAAAGAAACTTTTTTTTATGTATATTGCATGAAACATAAACACAACATTTCTCTGCAAAATGGCTGTACTAGACTCTCACACACCAGCTACATAAAAAATAAAGTAAAGGAAAACAGTATTTAAAACAATCTGTTTAAGAAATTTGCAAGGTCATGAGGGCAAAAGTCTGGAGAATGGAGATGACTGCCAGGGGGCCCCCTGAAAGGCTGGGGCCTGGGGCCAGAGCCCACTTGGCCCATGCATTAAAACGTCTCTGCCTGTTGTGCATTTTAAGTTGAGTAATTAATTCCTCTTCAATCTTGAGGGGTCCCTGGGGGCCAACTAGCCCACCAGGTACCTCCAGTATGCGCCAGGGAGCTGCGTTGCAGACAGGTGTTCAGAGGCCACGCCCATTTTTACACCTCTCTGCAACACAGCTCTGTGGCGCTTACTGGAGGTACCTAGTGGGCTAGTTTGACCCTAGGGACCCTTAGAATTGAAGGGGACTAATCTCTCAACTTAGAATGGTGACAGGGTGCGTTTACACAGTGGTGAAGCGAGGGGACGGGCCCTTACGTGATGTGTGCAAACATGCCCTGTGGCGCGTTTTAAGTTAGGGAAAAAATTCCACTTCAAACCTGAGGGACCATGGGGGCCAAATAGCCCACCAGGTGCTTCCATGAGGCGCCACTTCGCTGCGTTGCAGAGAGGTGGTGCAGGCCGTGCCCCTTTTGACATCTCTCTGCTACGCAGCTCTGTGGCGCTTACTGGATGTACTACGAATTCCGATTTACTCACCTGTTATCAGGAGAGACCTCAGTGCTGCATCTTTGAGCCCAGTACTGATCCTGAAAAGTAATTCTAACCATACTTACCTGTTACTTGAATTTCCTTCCATAGGCTAACATTGACTGGTTTCACTTGGAAATTCTTCTAAGTGTGGAGTTTTGGAATTTTTAAATTTTCACCTAAAATCATCCGAAGAACAAATTCCAAATTACTCACCTGTTATCAGGAGAGAACCCAGTGCTGCATCTTTTAGCGCAGCACTGACCCTGAAAAGTAATTCTAACCGTACTTACCAGTAACTTGTATTTCCTTCCATAGGAATCCATTGTCTGGTTTTCAGCAGAAAAGTTTCTAAGTGTCTATTTTCACAAACTAAAAAAAAAACTAAAAAATCGCCTGTAAGACTTAAACGCATTCTTTCAACTGTTTACAGGAGATGCACCAGTGCTGGATCCAGGATCTACCACTGAGTGAGAAAAAGTAACGATAACACTACTTACCTGCTTAGTGAATTTCCTTCCATAGGGTAACATTGTCTGGTTTCACTTTAAAATTCTTCTAAGTGTGGAGTTTTGGAACTTTAAAATATTCCTATAAAATCAGCAGAACTACGAATTCCGATTTACTCACCTGTTATAAGGAAAGACCTCAGTGCTGCATCTTTGAGCCCAGTACTGATCCTGAAAAGTAATTCTAACCGTACTTACCAGTAACTTGAATTTCCATCCATAGGCTAACATTGACTGGTTTCACTTGGACATTCTTTTGTGTGTGGAGTTTTGGAACTTTAAAATATTCACCTAAAATCATTCGAAGAACGAATTCAGATTTACTCACCTGTTATCAGGAGAGAACCCAGTGCTGCATCTTTTAGCCCAGCACTGACCCTGAAAAGTAATTCTAACCGTACTTACCAGTAACTTGTATTTCCTTCCATAGGAATCCATTGTTTGGTTTTCACCAGAAAAGTGTCGATTTTCACAAACTACAAATATTCCTTAAAAATTGCCAGTATGACTTAAGCACATTCTTTCAACTGATTACAGGGGATGCACCAGTGCTGGATCCAGGATCCACCACTGAGTAAGAAAAATTTGCGATAACACTACTTATTTCCTCCCATAGGATAACATTGGTGATTCGATTTGAAAAAGTTTCTGTGTCAACTTTTAAAATACAATAATATTCCTTAAAAATCACTACTGTAACCAAAACGCTTTTACTCTACTGTTTACAGGAGATGTCCCAGGACTGAATCTAAGATCCAGTCCTGTGGTTAGAAAAGTAATCCATAAAGTAACTATTTGCATTTAACTAGAATTTCCCATTGAGCTCAATGTTGCATTGTGCTTGAAATGTTGTTGCCTATTGCAACAACTGTAACTACTGTACTTAAAAGTCTATTGCCTATTTGCAAAGTATTTATACTAAAGTAATTCATTCTGAGAAAGTATATTTTGTAATGTAATGTATAATATAATTATAATGTAATTTAAAAAATAAAATATCTAAAAATAAAGTTTAAAAAAATGTAGGAAATCAGTATCAAAAAAATCAATATAACAATTAATACATTTAAAAATTGTAATTTACAAAACCTTTGAAATTCACTGAAAAAACCATAGGTTTCATGCACGTTATAGTTAGGAATTAGCATTTAAAAAACCTTAGAAATTCACTGAAAAAACCATAGGTTTCAGGGGTGTTATAGTTAGCTGGACTTTTCACTTGTACAAAACCATTGAAATTCCCCCGTTATAGTTAGTTCAGCTAACTATAACTCGCGCGCCCGCAATGCACTGCTGATGACGTCACATATTACATCACTCATGACATGGTCAGTGACATCACTCATGACATCACTGATGACATCTCAAATGACATCACTGATGACATCACTGATTACATTATCCTTGTGATAGAGTGGCAGACCTCCTCTCACCATAATAGAACCTTTGATACACACACTCAAAAATAGAAACTAAAATTTTCAAATGAATGGACATAGCAATACCACTTACAACACACCAATTCAGTAATTCCAAGATCTACATTCATATCCACTCATTCACCAACAGTCCTGTACAGTCACTCATACATGTACTCACTCATCATAAGTACTTATGTAACTATACATCCTGTTACAAAGTGACACTCATCCATAGAGTTACTCAGACACATAGTCACACATGCAAACAAAGTATCAAACATCCATTAAATTGCATATGTACAGTTATACACACACCACCACACTTACTGCTACAGAAACTTACACATACTTACTCACTTAAGCAATCACTTATAGAAACACAGACTAATTTATACAGGAACTCTTCCAATCTCTCACTCTCACATATACTCACTTATATACACCAATACTCACAGATACTAGTTTAAAACATATGTAGTTACTCAAAAAGACACTATTGAGACAGTCATTCACTCACTAACACACCCATACACACACTCATCCACCCATATAGTGCTGCACACATGCTGTCTTCAACACATACAAACAGTAAGTCACTCATTCATGCATCTATGCACTTTGTAATACCCACCACCGAAGCATACAGACACTCAGACACTCATAATGATACTCAAAAAACCAACTAATAACCTAGATAGACACTTATGTAGCTACTCACCAACCCATGCAGCCACTTATACACAAAGGTGCCATTTCCGATCCGGTAAAAACCGGGTACGAACCGTCGGACGGAGCCTTTTCTCCGTCCGACTCGTACCCGGTGCGAAATCCATCCGAAAATGCAAGTACGATTCTTACGGAAACACCATTTCCGTACGAATCGAACAAAACACCGACCGAACAGAATCGAAACACAATTCCGATCCTGAAAAGCGCCGACCTGACGTCGGTACGCATCCAGCCTACGTTTCACGAACCAGGAAGTACGATTCGAACCGACGTCATCCCGCACGGAAAATATTTACCGGCTGCCAAAAACTGCCGGGAAATCAGGACGACACACGCAAGGAGCAGAAGGACGCGACGAACAGACATGGACCCGAACCTACGTGCCATCCCTGCCCTCCTAGCAGTCCACCTGGCGTACAGGAACTGACGCAGATGCCGCAGAAGGTCAGCACAACAACCAGGGGCAAAGGGGGGGGCAGGGGCAGGACACACAACACCAACACATGGTACCAAATCACACATGGCCTGGACATACCTGACCATCAGGGCCTGGTCACTTCCAGGGGGTGAGGGCGAGGCCAGCAACGCAAGCGTCCGCCACAACGGAAGTGGATGGTCACGCGAACCGGTACGTACCCTACCCAGGCCGCAAGAGCGTGGGTACGGAACGTACCACACGTCCCCCTACGTCACTCCAACAATGGCGGTACGGCCCTACCCACGTCAGAAAGGCCTTGGTACGGCTCGTACCAGCATTGCTGGGGTCATGTAGGGGTACGCGTGGTTCGACCCGTAGCCACGCCCCCAAGGCCTGTGTACGGTGCGGACCCCACGGCACCACAACAATGGGGGGACGCACCGTACCCACCCACCAAAGGCATGGGTACGGGCCGTACCCAGGCACGCAGAGCGTGGGTAGGGGTATGTACGGACCGTACCCCCACCCGTGGAAGTACGGCCCGTACCCCCACCCGTGTATGTACGCCCCGATCCCCCACCCCAGCAGTGTATGTACGCCCCGACCCCCCACCCGTGTATGTACGCACCGAACCCCCACCCCAGTGGTGTATGTACGCCCCGACCCCCCACCCGTGTATGTATGCCCCGAACCCCCACCCGTGTATGTACGCACCGAACCCCCACCCCAGCAGTGTATGTACGCCCCGAACCCCCACCCGTGTATGTACGCACCGAACCACCACCCGTGTATGTACGCCCCGATCCCCCACCCCAGCAGTGTATGTACGCCCCGACCCCCC
The DNA here is from genome assembly GCF_964204655.1 of Triturus cristatus. Classification (NCBI taxonomy): domain Eukaryota; kingdom Metazoa; phylum Chordata; class Amphibia; order Caudata; family Salamandridae; genus Triturus; species Triturus cristatus. Next base: position 1,751,943 of record NC_140594.1, on the reverse strand, counting down.
ACCCGTGTATGTACGCCCCGATCCCCCACCCCAGCGGTGTATGTACGCCCCGACCCCCCACCCGTGTATGTACGCACCGAACCCCCACTCGTGTAAGTACGCCCCGATCCCCCACCCCAGCAGTGTATGTACGCCCGACCCCCCACCCGTGTATGTACGCCCCGATCCCCCACCCCAGCAGTGTATGTACGCCCCGACCCCCCACCCGTGTATGTACGCCCCGATCCCCCACCCCAGCAGTGTATGTACGCCCCGACCCCCCACCCGTGTATGTACGCACCGAACCCCCACTCGTGTAAGTACGCCCCGAACCCCCACCCGTGTATGTACGCACCGAATCCCCACCCCAGCAGTGTATGTACGCCCCGAACCCCCACCCGTGTATGTACGCACCGAACCCCCACCCCAGCAGTGTATGTACGCCCCGAACCCCCACCCGTGTATGTACGCACCGAACCACCACCCGTGTATGTACGCCCCGAACCACCACCCGTGTATGTACGCACCGAACCCCCACCCCAGCAGTGTATGTACGCCCCGAACCCCCACCCGTGCATGTACGCACCTAACCTGCAATAAGAATGGTGTGTGCCTAACACCCCCAGCAGTGCCCAGACATAGGAGGGGTGGGTGCAGAGTCCTCCCAGCAGTGCCCAGACACAGGAGGGGTGTGTGCAGAGTCCTCCCAGCAGTGCCCAGACACAGGAGGGGTGTGTGTAGAGTCCTCCCAGCAGTGGCCAGACGCAGGAGGGGTGGGTGCAGAGTCCTCCCAGCAGTGGCCAGACGCAGGAGGGGTGGGTGCAGAGTCCTCCCAGCAGTGCCCAGACACAGGAGGGGTGGGTGCAGAGTCCTCCCAGCAGTGCCCAGACACAGGAGGGGTGGGTGCAGAGTCCTCCCAGCAGTGCCCAGACACAGGAGGGGTGGGTGCAGAGTCCCCCCATCAGTGCCCAGAGACAGGAGGGGTGGGTGCCTAACACTCCCAGCAGTGCCCAGAGACAGGAGGGGTGGGTGCAGAGTCCTCCCAGCAGTGCCCAGACACAGGAGGGGTGTGTGCAGAGTCCTCCCAGCAGTGCCCAGACACAGGAGGGGTGTGTGTAGAGTCCTCCCAGCAGTGGCCAGACGCAGGAGGGGTGGGTGCAGAGTCCTCCCAGCAGTGGCCAGACGCAGGAGGGGTGGGTGCAGAGTCCTCCCAGCAGTGCCCAGACACAGGAGGGGTGGGTGCAGAGTCCTCCCAGCAGTGCCCAGACACAGGAGGGGTGGGTGCAGAGTCCTCCCAGCAGTGCCCAGACACAGGAGGGGTGGGTGCAGAGTCCCCCCAGCAGTGCCCAGAGACAGGAGGGGTGGGTGCCTAACACTCCCAGCAGTGCCCAGAGACAGGAGGGGTGGGTGCAGAGTCCTCCCAGCAGTGCCCAGACATAGGACAATATACCCCATCAACAAGTTCAGTGACCAACAAGGGTGAAACCCCAGATGCAGGTGGAACCATCGCTGAGCCAGCATGGCTATATTGAAAGGCAACCCTCACACATCCAGGAAATGTAGACACAGCACAGCACAGCATTTGGAAGACACCCTGCAGGGAAAATGGCCTGCTCCACAAAGGATGGAACACACCTTGGGACAATGTCACCATACAGTGAGAGCAAACATGACCAAATACCATTGGCAGAGACCTTTGTGATGGCACGCAGATGGCAGGGTACACCCCATGAGCAGCACACTCCAACATTTCACAGACCCCTAACACATTATCACCACCCCAACTCAGGTAACACCAGCACCAACAGCAAGTCCAGGAAAGCATCAGTGTGCAAAACCAAAAGAAAATGCTTTATTCAGCAGGAAAATATCTCTGAGAAAATGTCCACTATGTACAAGGGCCATGGGCCAGGCCAGCAGCAAAGTCCGGGGGGGGTACACATCGGGACGTGTGTCCCCTAGCTTGCCTGCACAGTTCACATGTCCATTTCATCCACAGAAGAGGGGGCATCAGGGGGGAGGGTGGAAACAGGCACCGCAGGGACAGGAGGGGCAAGGGTAGGTGTTGTGGGTGCAGGGAGGGATGATTCTGCCACAGGGGGGGTGCCAGCGCCAAAGGTGGAGGACAGAATGGCGCTGCACACGTCGGCAAGTTCCCCCAGCGACTCCCCCGCACCCAATCGAACCACAGGCCCCAAGGAGGGGGGGGGCAGAGGGATGGGTCGCAGCGCCACTGGGGGAGGGTGTGGACAGGGTGGGGGACTCAACTCCCCTGGCCGGGTCCCGCCTCCACCGCTTGCGGGGTGGTGTCATCCTGGGGCTGGGGGGCACACTTGCAGTGGATGATGCTGTCACCGACTGTTGGCCAGGAGAGCTAAGGGGAGTGGATTTGGAGGGAGTGGGTTGTGTGGACTGCGGACTCCCACTGTGGCTGCGTGTTGTACGTTTCCCCCCCGACCCATTGGGTGTGCCTTCCTCACCCTGTGTGTGCGTGACAGGAGGTGTGCGCTTCGACTTCCCTGGTGGTGTGGTGCCTGTGTCTGTTGGGGTGCGTGCACGCTGACGTCTGGATGTGCGTGGGACAGGCACGGGAGTGGGAATTGGGGATGGTGCAGGGGTAGGGGGGGGTAGGCAGCGCTGCAGGAGATCCAGTGCTGCAGTCAGTGTGGAGTCTATGGACCTCAGCAACTGCCGTTGGTCAGACTGCGCAGCCGACATGCCCTCCATGTATGCCTCCATCTGGGTCAGCACCTGGGTGTGGGCATGGAGGACATTTAGCATCGCAGTCTGACCAACCTGCAACTGCCTCAGGATGTCCACAGACTCCGCACTCACCGCAGCAGTGGTGACAGGGGCAGGGGGTGCGGAGCCTGGCAGGAAGGAGACATGTGGGGACCGAGCACGGAGGGAAGGGCCACGAGCAGGTGGGAGGCCGGGGATGGAAACTGGGGTGGCGGAGGGATGTGGAGGGCTGCCTTCAGCTGGGTGGGCAGACTCCGCCACCTCTGGGAGCTCAGCCTCGGACCCGTCTGCGTCATAGTCTGTGTTGGCAGTCAACAGGTCCTCTGCCTCACTCTCCTCGGCCTCCGTGCCACTCCATGTGCCAGACAGGACAGCACTGCTGGCACTGGTGCTCAATCCCTCCTCCCGGTCCGTGCTAGTGTCTCCTTCCGTGTCCCCCGGCGATGCTGTGGGCAAGGTGAAGAGACAGGAGATAATCAGACACCTGTACACATATGTCACATGAGTCAAATATACATAGGTCACATTGCATAGCCTGAAAAGCAACAGGAGTTACACCTACAAAACAATGTACACATGTAGGCCATGGAACACACAGTTTGTCGACCCACCATGCCACTGAGAAACATTGGAGAGCATGACACAACAGCAAATCACTTCACTTCAAATTTTACAGAGGAGCCAGCCTCTGGGGACAAATGTGCACAGCATCTGCACCACACTGCGTCGTCAAAAAGGGATGAGCAGGAATCATATCCATTTACTCTTGGCACATGCTGCAAAGGCAATACATGAAACCATGCCAAACATGACTGGGTCACTGCACCTTGAGCGTATGTCCAGTCAAACATCACACACAGGCCAAACCCAGCAAGGAGGATGGAGCTTTTGACATGTAGGCCTTGTACGCACAAACCACCCACACCTGAGACAATCTCATTGAGACGGAGAAAGTATGTACACCTCTTACTCTGGGATGAAAACACATGGCCTCCACTAATTCATGACTGTACACACACTGCCCCTGGTGCGCCTGTCCACACATCATTGACAAGCAAACATCATCAGATTGTCTTAACAACACACACAGGTAATGCCCACTGTGAGTATGCACAAGCAAAATGGGTCCCCCTGTACAGTGGACACATGTAGCAACCTGTAGGTCATAACAGTTGAGCCCAGGGTACAATGCCACCCTACCCAACCCCTGGCAAAGACACAGTGAATGTCCATATTGTTGGATGAGGCACATGATACCTAGGAAGAGGTGCCCCAGGGCACAGTAGTGCCCACACTCCTCCATGGTCCAGGATGGACATGACTGCAAATTAAGCAACCGTCCCTGCACTTAGCAGGCCTCCCACTCAGGCACATCATGTCAGAGGGCACACAATTGGACATGCATGCTGGAAGGCTGTACACTTTGGAGACACACCCCTATGTCGTGATTCACAATCATTGCCAAGTGACATGGACCCCACAATGACTGAAATTGGCCATGGCACACGCAAGGTCCCCAGACCTGTGACACATCACCCCCACACATGATGCTGCTAGCATTGGGCACCAGCATAAACTGCCTGCCTAAATAACCTTGTGCAAGAGTGGCTACACACAGACCAGGGAACACATGGCAAGGAGGGGAAGGGAGGGAGTGAGAACAGCACCGGGCTACTTTGGGGACAAGTTGACGCACTGCACAATCAAACCCTGGCAGTGTAACCATGCAACTGCGCACTTACATTGGCTGGGGACACACAACTGACACACATGTACCTACCCCCTTCCTGCTGCTGCTTCTCCTGTAGGCGCCTGTCCATATCGGGGAAGACCACCGCCAGCACACGCTTCTGGATGAGGGTCAGACGACGGCGCCCACGGTTCTTACGGCTCTCAGGTGAGTCCCCCAGCAGGACCCGTGCAATCCTCCTCGTCCAGCACCGGATGTCCTGCCAGCGTTTCCTCACCTGAGACAGGCTCCGCCTCCGACCCTCTGTACCCCTCACGGCACTGACGGCTTCCCTCCAGATCTCCCCCTTGGCAATGGCGCCTACCTGTGAGGATGCAAAAGTGAGAATACATTAATCCACATGAGCAAAGACACAGAGACACACATATAGAACAATCCTCTTTATGAACAGGCCATGGTATGCATGCAACTCATTGCACCTTTGTCATAGGGACATTATCCACTGTGGAAGGCCAAATGCACTACGTGCCATTGAAAGTACATGGGTGGCATGAGGGGTACCACACACTCACTGACCAGGGATCACACTGTGCCTCACAGGCTACACCAGGATTATGTACAGCAGTCACCTGCCCCAGCACACTGATGCTACCTCAGCAGAGTACACAGACACACACAGGTACAGGACAATCACATGGCATTGCCAACTGCGGGTTCACACCTCACTCTGCCCATGTGCCAGTAGACGGGGGGTGTCACAGGTGTGGGGCTGGCTCAGCACGGCATGCACACAGCACTGCTCCCTGCTCACATCGGATGGCCAGGCTATATCCATCCCTCATGCTGCTTGTGTGCAACACTCCCCATATGCACTCACCCACATGACAGGGGACTTACACACACACCAATGTGCAGGGGACGAACACGGCCTTTGGACACTCACAGCACAGGTACACTGAACAAACACACATCCATGGGTACTGTCACCTGTCACACTGGGGGGAACACAGGATCACATCAGGACTGTGGAAACAACATCCCCAGGAGGAGTATGCAGGCAGAATGTGGCATGCACCATGCATTCATTGTCACAGTAGGCACTATGCAAGTGAGGAGTGCACACAGGAAACACAGCATGCTCTGCATGGGTGACATGAGGCCTTCCACACCCTGGGACCCACTCTAAACAACAGTGCATGTCTGTCACACATGGACACAATGCCAGAAGTCACTGTCACACAAAAGGGGCACAGTCTAAGCTAGTGGAGTCTGCACTCACCTGAACCCCTGGTCGACCATACAGGCTCTGGAACTGTGGGAGGATCACATCTATCAGGGCAAGGTTCTCCTCCTGGGTGAATGGCTGTGACCTCTCCACAGTCCTGGACATGGTGCCAGAGGAATCACTATCAGCAGCAGTGGTCATGGATGAATGGATGTGCAGGCAAGTGCTCTCTCATAGGACCTGGCTGCCTTATATATGCCTGGCTGGCCTGTTCATGTACAGGAGTACAGATTGATTGGTCAATCACATTTGCATCCTACGTTTCATCCAATCCCTTCAAACCTACCCCAGTGTGTGGCTTTGCATGGTTTCAGTTTTGATGATGATGTCAAGTCAACATCCACTTTGCAACAATGTAGATTCTTTCAAACTGACTTCTGCTGGGCACCTGGTGCTCAAATTCAAAAATCTAACTCAGTCTCCATGGCAACCATCATGCATTTAGGCCCTTATACTTGTCCCTCATGTGTCCCCTATGTGTTTTCATACATTTACACACAGGTACGGTGCGTTCCACGCCCTAGGGCACCCCACAAGCAGTGATACGGACCGTACACGCGCTTGTACGGTCCGGATCACAATATGGGCGCTGGCGTATGCGTACGCCACAGTAGTACGGACTGTACACGCGCTTGTACGGTCCGGATCACAATATGTGCGCTGGCGTATGCGTACGCCACTGTAGTACGGACTGTACACGCGCTTGTACGATCCGGATCACAATATGTGCGCTGGCGTATGCGTACGCCACAGTAGTACGGACTGTACACGCGCTTGTACGATCCGGATCACAACATGGGCGCTGGCGTATGCGTACGCCACAGTAGTACGGACCGTACAAGCGCTTGTACGGTCCGTACTACTGTGGCGTACGCATACGCCAGCGCCCATGTTGTGATCCGCACCGTACAAGCGCGTGTACAGTGCGAACTACTGTGGCGTACGCATACGCCAGCGCACATATTGTGATCCGGACCGTACAAGCGCGTGTACAGTCCGTACTACTGTGGCGTACGCATACGCCAGCGCCCATATTGTGATCCGGACCGTACAAGCGCGTGTACAGTCCGTACTACTGTGGCGTACGCATACGCCAGCGCCCATATTGTGATCCGGACCGTACAAGCGCGTGTACGGTCCGTACTACTGTGGCGTACGCATACGCCAGCGCCCATATTGGCCCAGGGACCCTATACACGCACTCAGAGCGTATGTACGGTGCGTTTCACACCTGTCAGTGGTGACAGGCAGCACACAGACAGGAATGGAGCGGTCAGATTTTGCCAAGGGTGGACACCAATGCATTGTCTGTGCAATACCACATGTGTGTGACACAGGTGTGTCAGGATGTGATGTGGCACTTTACCCCTGAGGTGTGGGCAAAGCATATGTACGATGAGCTGTGTACACATGTCGTGTGTGATGGTGCGCATTGTACCACACATCCCCTGCACTCCTTTGACATGTGTGCATGTCGTACACACTAGTGGAGCCATGAGTCACTTGCATGTCCCAGTCACGGACACCCGCACCTGTCCCCTGATGCCAGGTACACGGAATATTACACATGACATGTGTATGGCTGCGTTGCAGCCATGTCATGTGTGTGGCATGTGTTTCCATGATTTTGCTGTAGGTGTGTGGTCCAATGCATCAGCAGTTGCTGCTGCCAACATGTGTCTGTGTGTAGATGGCCATGGCACACTGTTCCGCACACCAGCCCACATATGTGATCTGCCATGAGGTGTGTATGTATGCAACTACACGGAGTATCAAAACAAGTACATATCCACATGCTCTCTATGTATGTTCTGTCTCGACATGTACTCCTCCAAGGCAATGTGTGTGGCCTGTCCTTTTCCTATGACATGTGACCAGTGCATATCGCATCCACCAACCTGTCTGTACCATACGCATACTACTTCTGCACATGTGTGGATGTCTGTGAATCCTGTGATGCGTGTGCATGTTCACTTACACTGGCCCACAGCTAGTCTCATGCCATGTCATCGTGAGCTTGCCCCACTCCGTTAGTGGCTGTCCCTTGGTAGGAGTGTCACCTGACTGGCGTACGTGTCCAGGAAATGTGGCACAGACCTGACTCAGAATGTGGCATTTGTGTATTGGCTGTGTAACATGTGCTCAGTGCATTGACAATGTCGTTGTACAGTGCTCACTCTTCGGTGTTCCTTCCATTTCACTGCAGGGCTCCGCCTCTCCCTCGACGTATGCCAGACATGGCTGCCCTGCATGAACGGGACTGTATACGCCGCTACAGATTCAGCCAACGGTTGATTGATGAGTTGACTGGCCGGCTGGAAGCACAACTTCTCCCGCGCCACAGGTATCCCAGTGCACTGACACCCAAGTTGAAGGTGATGGCAGCCCTACATTTCCTTGCCACGGGTACGTTCCAACATACCATTGCTGACGTCGGGGGCATGTCCCAGACGATGTTCAGCCGTGTTCTGCATGATTTCTTAGAGGCCATGTTGGTTCACCTGGATGAGTACATTAAATTCCCAATTCGTGAGCAGTTGACAGATGTCAAGCGTGAGTTCTATGCCCTGGGAGGGATGCCCCATGTCATTGGGTCCATAGATGGGACACATGTTGCGTTGGTACCACCACAGGCACAGGAGGTGGTGTATAGGAATCGCAAACATTATCACTCCATTAATGCCCTTGTGGTGTGTCTGTCCAACATGGTGATTTCACATGTCTGTGTTCGCTTTCCAGGATCAGCACACGATGACTTCATCATGAGGCGTAGCAGGCTGCCTGAAATGATGCTGCAGCTGCGGAACGAGCGAGCATGTATTGTTGGTGGGTAGACTCTGGCAGTTCAGTGTTTGGCGTCATCTTCCAATCTCACTGCCTGTGCTGACACACTTCTGTCCATGATGTTTCCTTGTAGGGGACACTGGCTATCCCAACATGCCATGGCTGATGACGCCTGTCCGCAACCCCAGCACGGCTGCCGAGCACCGCTACAACAACGCCCATGGGCGGACCAGGAGAGTCATTGAGAGGACGTTTGGACTTCTGAAGAGCCGATTCCGGTGCCTCCACAAGACCGGCGGAGCACTCCCATATGCCCCGGTGAAGGTGTACAAGATCATCATCGTCTGCTGCATGCTGCACAACATGGCAGTGGAGGAAGCTGTTCCACTCATACTGGATCAAGATGACCAGGACCATCCACCCGTGGAGGATGAAGGCCTTGGTGACGGGGCAAGTGATGTGGAGGAGGAGGAGGCTGTGGAGGACATGCGGAGTCGGCTCATACGCAACTTCTTTGCTTAGTGGTGAGTTCCAGTGTCTGAGTGTGCACGCATTGGGCCGTGTGTGGCATGTGTTGCAATGTGTGTGTCCATCTGCATGTCTGCCAAGTGAGTCAGTGGTGTGTATTGAAGTGTCACTCGAGTGATGGCGCAATGGAAGGATGTTGTCAGAGAGTCATCATTGTCACCTGTCATGTTGACAACATGATACGTGTTGAGTATATGCTTGCGGATGTGCTCCTTTGGGCTGACTCCTTGTGTGTCTCTCTTCCACAGGTCCATGGGCATGCTGTCTGCTGGTGGCATTGTTGTGCTCCTGCTACTCCTCATGAACACAGCAACATGTGCTGATTCTGCGTCACATGCACGGGCAAGTTTGGAAATCTCCTTAGGGTAAGGGATGCCTCACGGCGTTTTGGGTGTGTAAATTGTTTGTAGTCTGTGTGCACTTCTCCGGTTCATGTGTGGTCAATTTGCATACATGTGGATCCTACATGGGGAACATGACATGGGGCAGGCTTCACCTGGAGCCATGGTCAGACTTGGTGACTGTCATGTGTCAGGGGATTGGGGATTGTGATGAGGCCATCAATGTGTGTAACACTGGCCTCGGGAACATACAGGTTGCACCGGGTTGACATGGTGTGTGATTGCCCCATCAGGGCCTCAATGGTGTATAGCAGCCTCTCCGTGGCAGCAGGGGGTGTTTAGCTGTTATCCGTCACTTGTGTGCCAGTTCAATGGAATACCAGCATCTGTGTTGCAATGGGGGGTGCCAGTGTTGCTCCCACATGTTCATCCACATGACCTGTGTATGTGTTGACAGAGTATCATTGTCATTCCAACACACATGACTAATAAATTTGTCCCTCTGTCTCCAAGGTGCCTCTTCCCTGTCAATGGTGGCCTGTTGCCACTGTGCGTGCAGCATGTCTGGCATAGTTTTCAGAGGTGGTGCATATGTGTCTATGTGTAGAGTGACAAGATGCTAGCGGTTTGTCAGGGAGTGGAAACTGTATTATGCACAAGATGCACAGTTCCATCCACCTCAAGGCAAGAGAGACCATCCCCCAGGGCAACTACAACATCCGTGTCGAATCCTACCCTGCAGTCTACGGACATGTGCCTTACGACTCCCATGATACTTGTCCATATCCGGAGTGCATCTGCACAGCTCTGCTACTGCATCGGGCAACCAGGCCACATCAACATCCAAACGGGATGGGGGGAATGATTCACAGCCATCTGCAGGATGACCTTCTCGATCCACGCCCACACTCATGATGCAGCCCACAACCCCAACACAACCATGTGGCACTGTGATCCAAAACTGCATTCTGGCATCTCCATGCATCCAACCTTGGCCTAGCCACCATTCTCAACATCCGCCTGACGCAAGCATGCAGGACATGGTAGGGACACATGTCTAGACATACCTGGGAGCGGCAAGCCAGGTCACTCCACATGATCCCGGACCTCTGCGCATGACTGTTGCTCCCCTGAATGTGTCTGTAGCCACAGTTGTGCGGGAACCACTCAGCTGGTTGGGCCCAGCACAGGTGAGTATGGTACTCCATGTCTGTATCAGATGATACATTGGGACCCATGTGTGTCCTGGGCAAGACTGAGACCCCACGGTTTGGATGGTTGGAGTTAATTCTGAGATCAGGCATGCTTTGACTTTACGACACACACATGTATTGTAATAATGCAGAATCACGGCATCATCTTGTAAGTGTGATTAATTTATTTGTGGTGGGGTACGGGTTTGTGGGGATGACAAGAGGTGCACAGCGGGAGTGTAGAATCCAAAGTTCACTGGGGGAGTTGGTATCCTTGCCGTAGCAAAATGTCAGAGTCCATGCCACAGTCTTCGTCAACATAGGTCAGACAGTGACCAGCAAGTCCATGTGGCAGAGAATGTCATGTGCTGCTATTGGGCCAGAGGGCCAGGTGCCAGGCCAGGTGACCTGGGAGATGGTGATGTTCTGCTGACTCTCACAGTCTTTTTCGTGGACGACCCACCTTCCTGTGGGGACCCTCGGAAGCAGGCCGTGACGATGTCTGTGACGCTCCGTCGGATGAATCCTCCTCCTCCTGATCCCTCCCTGTGTCTGGTAATGGCCTTCGCCTGGTGCCACAGGGAGGGTTGCCCATGTTGTCGGCAATCCGACGGAGTACACCGGTCATTTGGGTTTGCACCGCCACGAGCTCAGCCTGTCTATCCTCCATCCTTCCTTGGTGTTGCAGTTGACAGGCATGTTGCTGGGCCTGCAGGGTCTTCATCTCCTCGAGGGTCCCCTTGATGTCATTGAGGGTGGACGCAATCTGGTCCATGCCCCTGGTGTCACGCCGGTATGTATCCAGGATGTTGCTGACCTGGGACACTACCGGGTCCTGAGCTCCCTGGTCAGGTTCGCGCCTCCGCCGTCCTCCACTCCCGCCACCCCTGCCCACGTGCACCTGGCCTGCCGTTGTGGGCGCATCGGGTCTCCGGGACCCCTGAGGGATGGCATCTGCGTTGCCGCCTGCCTCCTCCTGGGTGCCCGGAGGACCGTGTCCCTCCTGGGCAGACTGGCTGGGTGGTCGTGTGCGGGCAGGGCTCCTGGACGTCTCCTGGGATGTGGCAGGAATGGGGGTGGTGGTTGGCACAGTTGTACCTGACGCAGGTGCTGCAGGTGGTTGGACACCAGAGAGCCAGGTTGGTCTGGGTCATCCACGGAGTGGTGAGAGTCGTCGCTGGCGGTGGGGTCCTCATCCCGCGGAGCCTGGTCCTGTGAGACTTCCCCCCCAGTGTTGGGGGGTGATCGTCGACGTTGACCTGTGTGTGAGAGAGACAATGTTAACAGTGTTACATGTGGCATCCATGTTTCATGCATTTCTGATTTGGCACTCTTCCTCTGGGTAGTTGGATCTGTCTTGCATTCCTCTCACAGTGCACTTGTGCATGGGTATGTCCCTTGGCCACAGCTGTCAGGGCTTTACGCATGTGTGACACAATCTTAGTTGATGCATCTATTTGGGTACACAGTCAGCAGTGTGGTGTGCGGGCGTAGCGAGCCATGCAGAGGCGCCTTACGTGTTGCACTGTACGTGGCCAAATGGTGTTTTGCAAAGGCAATTTGATGTTGCAGGTAGGTGACTGAAGCATTTGTGACAGGGTTCTTACCGACACAGTGGGTGGGTATACTGGGTGTGTGGTTAGGTCTGTGCCTGCAGCACGGATGGACTCGTGCACAGATTGACACATGGACCGGTCTTCATCTACGGTAGGGGGGGGTTGAGGCACTGCCAGACCTTGTCTGCATGCACACAGTCCACCGGCTGACGAGTGGACATGGCCACACCACCCAAGGGTGATTTAGTCTCCCTGTGTCTCCCTTCATCCCTCCCTCTGTCACCCTCCTCCCTCTGTCGGTCTTCCTCTGTCACCCTACTCCCTCCCTCTGTCTGTCTCCCTGTGTCCCCCTCTGTCTCCTTCCCTCTCATTCCCCCTCTCCCTCCCTCTATTTGTCACCCTCTGTCACCTCAGGCCAGCTTCCTGGGCACACACAGTTAGCCGGTCTTTGAATGGCCATTGGCTTGTTCATGTGAGTTAGTTCCTGTTCTCCGGGCACCCATTGGGCAGTGTGTCTGAGTGTAGGCTGCTGCTGTGGCGGTGTGTGCTGAGACTCTATCAGAGCGATGCATCTTCATTGTCTGCTGTTATGTGCAAATTGTGCCTTCAGACCCATGTCATCCTGCATGGCAGCCACCATTTGCAGGCAAGACAGTACTGTGTGGGTACACACAGTTTGTATGGCTGTGCCCTGGGCCATATGGGCTGAGGGCATTGTTGTGTGCTTGTGAGTTGCTCAATGATAGTTTTGATGCCCCCACTCCCAGCATCGGCCACATCCTGTGTTGTGTTGGTGTTTTGTGTGGCCTGTGACTTGGCATGGCCCTGATTGATGCATGGGGCATGGAGGCGCTAGTGGCATGTGTGTGTTTGTGGAGTGTTGTTGTGTCCGGTGGTGGCTTGGGGGGGGTGGCATGCATGATTGATTGTGTATGGCATCCCCCCCATGTGAGGTGAGTTGTTTGTGTACTCACCAGGGTCTGGGAGTCCTGGTAGTCCGTGTAGTCCCTCCACCGCCAGCGTGGACATCACCTTCTCCTCCCAGTGATGGTATTGTACCGGTCTGGGGGGCGGCCTTCCTCCAGTGATGTTCCCCTGGTTGTGATTGTCAGTCATCTTCCTCTTGACCGTCCTCCGCAGATCGTACCACCTGGATTGGCACTCGTGCCTGGTCCTTCTGGTGGTCCCAACAGCATTCACAGAATCGACAATCCTCTGCCACATGGCCGTTTTTTCGGATATGCTGGTCTGTCTGACCAAGGTTCCAAAGAGCTGTGGCTCGACTCTGAGGATTTCGTCGACAAGGATCTCCAGCTCCTCCTTTGTGAACTTTGGATTCTTGGTGGTGGACATGGCGTGGGGTGTGGGTGTGGATGGTTGTGGGGGTGTGGGTGTGGATGGTTGTGGGTGTGTGGGTGTGGTAGTGTAGGTGTGTGTGTGAATGTGATGAGGGGGTGTTTGTGTAGGTGGTTGTGTGAAGGTATGCAAGTGTGAGGTTCAAGTATGGTGGTGTGGGTCGTCTGTGGGCTCTGGCAGCAGTGGGTCTGTTGCAAAGGCTCATGGTTTGTGTGTGTGGTCCATTTTTATTGGTCCATTTGTGGGTGTGGCTGTGTTTGAAATTTGTGTGGGTGTGTTATGAGGAGTGATTGAGTTTTGGGCCTCTGTTTGGCAGTTTGGCAGTTGCAGGTCAGTGTATGTGATGTTTGTGGGGTTGTTGGGCATGTTTGGTGGTGTGAGGAAACTCTATTTGACTCTCCTTGTGTAAATATGGTTTGTCCTGGTTCAGTACGTGTGTTTTTGGCGTCAGTACGGTCCGTACATGCACTGGTGGGGGTACGGTCCGTACATTCCCTGGTGGGGTGTGGGTACGGCCGTACTTCCACGGGTGGTGGTTCGTTGCGTACATACACGGCTGGGGGTTAGGTGCGTACATACACGGCTGGGGGTTAGGTGCGTACATACACGGGTGGGGTGGGGGTTCGGTGCGTACATACACGGGTGGTGGTTCGGTGCGTACATACACTGCTGGGGTGGGGGTTCGGTGCGTACATACACTGCTGGGGTGGGGGTTCGGTGCGTACATACACGGGTGGTGGTTCGGTGCGTACATACACTGCTGGGGTGGGGGTTCGGTGCGTACATACACGGGTGTGGGTTCGGTGCGTACATACACAGGTGGGGGTTCGGGGCGTACATACACTGCTGGGGTGGGGGTTCGGGGTGTACATACACTGCTGGGGTGGGAGTACGGGCCGTACTTCCATGGGTGTGGGTACGGTCCGTACATACACGGGTGGGGGTTCGGGGCGTACATACACGGGTGGGGGTTCGGGGCGTACATGCACTGCTGGGGTGGGGGTTCGGTGCGTACATACGCGGGCGGGGGGGTGGTGGGGTGTTCGGCGCGTATGCGGGCACATGTCTCCATGGTTGCTATGGGAGTTCTGTTCGGACGGTGTTTTTTGCGTACGGTTGTGAAATGGGGAGGACGGGAGGGATCGTACTTGCGCTGTCGGACTTTATTTTTCCGCACGGTGGGTTTTTCGACCGGGGACGTGTCGGTGAATTTTCCCGACCCGAGGACGTGTGGGGAAATCTTCCCAATGCGATTCGTATGGACTTTTTTCCGTTCGAATCGTACTTGGCAGTTTGTACGCTACTTTGACGAATCGGACGGAAAAAAATCCGGATACGAGTCGGACGGGGAATTTTTTTACCGGATCGGAATTGGCACCAAAGTGAGAGACTGATACAGATATTTACATATTTAAAGATTACTTACTAACCCATGTATTCACTAGGATACACTTATTCAGTCAGTTAAAAAAAACTTTTTTCCCCCAAAAATTCATCCATTTAGACACTTATATACCCATTTATTCTTTAATCGAACTTGAGATATACATATATAAAACATATTTGATTTTCAGAAAAACACACATTCACTGGATGATGTCATCAGTGATGTCATGAGTGATGTCATTTGAGATGTCATGAGTGATGTCATGAGTGATGTCACTGACCATGTCATGAGTGATGTCACTGACCATGTCATGAGTGATGTAATATGTGACGTCATCATCAGTGCATTGAGGGCGCGCGAGTTTTAGTTAGCTGAAATAACTATAACAGGGGAATTTCAATGGTTTTGTAAAAGTGAAATGTCCAGCTAACTAGAACACCCCTAAAACCTATGGTTTTTTCAGTGAATATATATATATATATATAAATATATTACCTACTGGCGGTCGCCAGTAGGTAGTTATAGTTAGGACCACGTTTCCATAGGAAATCCGCAACATTCTATTTTGAATAACTTTGGCGCCGGTCGACGAATCCTCGCGAATTTTTCAAAATAGGTGGGGCGCTACGCTCCGCTCCTTCCCTGAAAGTCTCGGGGGGATTCGTCAAGCGGGGGCTGAGATAAAAGGGGGGTCCCAAAACGCGTTTTTCCCATGCATTTTTCCATAGGACCTTTAGACAGGGCTACAGCCCGAACGGCTGAACAGAATTACTAGAAATTTGGCAGAGAGGTAGTCCTCAGGTCAAGGAAGTGCCTTTTGTAGGTTTGGTGTAAATCTGTTCAGTAGATTCTGAGAAAATAGCCTTTAAATCAATATATATATCTGAGCCAGCTTACGGTGCGCTTACGGTACGCTTACCGTACGCGTACGGTGGCGTGCGCGAGCGCGATTCTGATTGGCTCTTAGATCTTAGTAAACATTCGAATCGGTCGAAACCAGGAAGCGGCGGCCGCCATTTTGTGTTTCACTCAGAAAAAAAAGAGTGATAACAAGAAAAGGGGGCAAGGAGGAGAGTTACAGACCCCCTAACATTTGTAAGGGGGTCAAAGAAGGACAGAAAAGTACAAAGAAAACATTTATTGATTTTAAAAAAAATCGCGGGGTACGCGTACGGTAAGCGTACGGTAAAAAAAAAAAAAAAAGTAATGAAATGCAGATTTAAGTGTTTAGATATTAGGGGGCTCTAAAAAGAGCCGTTGTGTTTATGAAGTGATTTTTTAGTGGTACCTACAAGTAAGTACCGATGCAGAGTCTAAGGTTCAAGAGGAAGACTCTGTTCCCTTCATCATTGAAGTGCACACCATCTCCTCTATAAATGTCTTGCATGTCGTAACGCAAGTTGTTGTGGTAAATGGAACCCATACCATAGTCACGGAGGAAAGCAGAAACAGATTTGTTGACGTGCTTTCTTGCTTTGTCAATCTGTGGACAGAAATGATTGGACCAGTTCCATTTTTGCCTTTGGCATATGTTAGAAAACACAAAGGCAGTTTTAGGGAAAAGTGAAAACAGTTGTGCAAAGGTGTCCTTCATAAGCATTTCCAGACCTACCCCAGTCAAAGTGCCTGGGTCATTGCCACCGCAGTGCACTATTATGAGGTCAGGGTGTTGGATTTGCATGAAGGATTTCACCAATGGCATCAATTGGTGCCACTTTAACCCTCTCTGACCTATCCATTTAATGTCTACATTTGGCAAAGCAAGGTCTCTCACCATACCTGTTTTCTCTGCAAACTTTTCACTCCAGAAGACATAGCTGTGTCCTACAATCCACACTGTGAACATCTTCAAAGGAGATCTGGATGCACTCAGGAGGTGTATTTCAGTAGAATGGTAAAAAGAAATGAAAGACAGTTTGGAAATGGAGGCATACATGTTTTTTTTTTAAAAAAAGAACTGATTGGCTGTTTCATACCATTCTACACTAAAAACTAGGCTGTATGTGTAAATTTATAGAAGCATGTTTTGTATTGGTACAGAAAAATGTGTTACCAAAGAACAGTACTATGGATTTGCTGTTAGGTTAGAAAAGTCAAGCACTCTTGCTCTGTGGAATTGAAACATTGTTTGGCGAACTTCTGACCTAACTCCACACAGCAGTGTTCCATGAGCTGTTGCTATGGTAGCAGGCAGAAGTCAAGTTGGGGGAAGGGTACTAGGCAGAAGTCAAGTTGGGGGAAGGGTACTTTTGGAAAAGGGTTGGTTTTCAACCAATAGAAATGTGTGATTACATTTGAAAAAAAAGGGAAGCACTGAGATTTGAAATTAACATGTATATATGTGGAAAAAGAGAGGGAAAGTTTGCCATTATCTGGTTCTGCTGAGAGGAGAGAGGTGTAAAGAACAGAGATCCTGGCTCTGATAATCTGCTGTTTGAGTGCCACATTTCTTTCACAACTAACTAATTTTAAAGGTGAGTTTAGAGTTTGAGAGGGGATGTATATGGTAAATTAAGAAATGAATAATAGAAATGCAATTCTTTTTGTTGAAGTTGTGTTTATTATTTTCTGTTTTGGGAGAAATTTAAATGTGAGGAACATGTAAAATAATATGGACTATGTTTTCACAATAAATTAAGGTGTACTGGTATAAAAAAAGAATAGTTTAAGGGTTTGAGGTTGGACTCAGTAATGCAAATACATTCAGCATCACTAAGGCTGGTTGCCCTTGCTGGAATGTAGGCAGTCACCCAGGTTACACATGGTGGTGGACTGAAAAAGCAGTTTGGACATGTGCTTTTTAAAAAATCTGAAAAGTGGATTCATAATGTGTCAGTCTGTAAAAGTGATTATCACTTGCCAAAAAAAAGAGCAGTAAGTGTGCTTTCAAATTGGCAAAGAAATTTCGTTTTGTGACTAATGTGAAAACATGACTCTGTGTGCAAATAGGAATTACAGGCAGAGATTTATTGCGTATTGCTCTGGTGATTTCACAGTTGCATTAGATGGAAAGGGGGAGGCATTTTTTGGTGCAGAAGCAGACTCTTAGCACACACCCAGCTGCTTACCATGTGGAATCATGCACAGTATTTACAAGCGAGTGGGGTTTGAGGTTTCAGTCAGTAATGCAAATACATTCAGCATCACTAAGGCTGGTTACCCTTGCTGGAGTGTAGGCAGTCACCCAGGTTACAAATGGTGCTGGTCTGAAAAAGCAGTTTGGACATGTGCTTTTTAAAAAATCTGAAAAGTGGATTCATAATGTGTCAGTCTGTAAAAGTGTTTATCACTTGCCAAAAAAAAGAGCAGTAAGTGTGCTTTCAAATTGGCAAAGAAATTTCGTTTTGTGACTAATGTGAAAACATGACTCTGTGTGCAAATAGGAATTACAGGCAGAGATTTATTGCGTATTGCTCTGGTGATTTCACAGTTGCATTAGATGGAAAGGGGGAGCCATTTTTTGGTGCAGAAGCAGACTCTTAGCACACACCCAGCTGCTTACCATGTGGAATCATGCACAGTATTTACAAGCGAGTGGGGTTTGAGGTTTCAGTCAGTAATGCAAATACATTCAGCATCACTAAGGCTGGTTGCCCTTGCTGGAGTGTAGGCAGTCACCCAGGTTGCAAATGGTGCTGGTCTGAAAAAGCAGTTTGGACATGTGCTTTTTAAAAAATCTGAAAAGTGGATTCATAATGTGTCAGTCTGTAAAAGTGATTATCACTTGCCAAAAAAAAGAGCAGTAAGTGTGCTTTCAAATTGGCAAAGAAATTTCGTTTTGTGACTAATGTGAAAACATGACTCTGTGTGCAAATAGGAATTACAGGCAGAGATTTATTGCGTATTGCTCTGGTGATTTCACAGTTGCATTAGATGGAAAGGGGGAGGCATTTTTTGGTGCAGAAGCAGACTCTTAGCACACACCCAGCTGCTTACCATGTGGAATCATGCACAGTATTTACAAGCGAGTGGGGTTTGAGGTTTCAGTCAGTAATGCAAATACATTCAGCATCACTAAGGCTGGTTACCCTTGCTGGAGTGTAGGCAGTCACCCAGGTTACAAATGGTGCTGGTCTGAAAAAGCAGTTTGGACATGTGCTTTTTAAAAAATCTGAAAAGTGGATTCATAATGTGTCAGTCTGTAAAAGTGTTTATCACTTGCCAAAAAAAAGAGCAGTAAGTGTGCTTTCAAATTGGCAAAGAAATTTCGTTTTGTGACTAATGTGAAAACATGACTCTGTGTGCAAATAGGAATTACAGGCAGAGATTTATTGCGTATTGCTCTGGTGATTTCACAGTTGCATTAGATGGAAAGGGGGAGCCATTTTTTGGTGCAGAAGCAGACTCTTAGCACACACCCAGCTGCTTACCATGTGGAATCATGCACAGTATTTACAAGCGAGTGGGGTTTGAGGTTTCAGTCAGTAATGCAAATACATTCAGCATCACTAAGGCTGGTTGCCCTTGCTGGAGTGTAGGCAGTCACCCAGGTTGCAAATGGTGCTGGTCTGAAAAAGCAGTTTGGACATGTGCTTTTTAAAAAATCTGAAAAGTGGATTCATAATGTGTCAGTCTGTAAAAGTGATTATCACTTGCCAAAAAAAAGAGCAGTAAGTGTGCTTTCAAATTGGCAAAGAAATTTCGTTTTGTGACTAATGTGAAAACATGACTCTGTGTGCAAATAGGAATTACAGGCA
Organism: Triturus cristatus; assembly: GCF_964204655.1. NCBI lineage: Eukaryota > Metazoa > Chordata > Amphibia > Caudata > Salamandridae > Triturus > Triturus cristatus. The sequence continues at coordinate 1,732,405 of NC_140594.1, read as the reverse complement.
GAGATTTATTGCGTATTGCTCTGGTGATTTCACAGTTGCATTAGATGGAAAGGGGGAGGCATTTTTTGGTGCAGAAGCAGACTCTTAGCACACACCCAGCTGCTTACCATGTGGAATCATGCACAGTATTTACAAGCGAGTGGGGTTTGAGGTTTCAGTCAGTAATGCAAATACATTCAGCATCACTAAGGCTGGTTGCCCTTGCTGGAGTGTAGGCAGTCACCCAGGTTACAAATGGTGCTGGTCTGAAAAAGCAGTTTGGACATGTGCTTTTTAAAAAATCTGAAAAGTGGATTCATAATGTGTCAGTCTGTAAAAGTGTTTATCACTTGCCAAAAAAAAGAGCAGTAAGTGTGCTTTCAAATTGGCAAAGAAATTTCGTTTTGTGACTAATGTGAAAACATGACTCTGTGTGCAAATAGGAATTACAGGCAGAGATTTATTGCGTATTGCTCTGGTGATTTCACAGTTGCATTAGATGGAAAGGGGGAGCCATTTTTTGGTGCAGAAGCAGACTCTTAGCACACACCCAGCTGCTTACCATGTGGAATCATGCACAGTATTTACAAGCGAGTGGGGTTTGAGGTTTCAGTCAGTAATGCAAATACATTCAGCATCACTAAGGCTGGTTGCCCTTGCTGGAGTGTAGGCAGTCACCCAGGTTACAAATGGTGCTGGTCTGAAAAAGCAGTTTGGACATGTGCTTTTTAAAAAATCTGAAAAGTGGATTCATAATGTGTCAGTCTGTAAAAGTGTTTATCACTTGCGAAAAAAAAGAGCAGTAAGTGTGCTTTCAAATTGGCAAAGAAATTTCGTTTTGTGACTAATGTGAAAACATGACTGTGTGCAAATAGGAATTACAGGCAGAGATTTATTGCGTATTGCTCTGGTGATTTCACAGTTGCATTAGATGGAAAGGGGGAGGCATTTTTTGGTGCAGAAGCAGACTCTTAGCACACACCCAGCTGCTTACCATGTGGAATCATGCACAGTATTTACAAGCGAGTGGGGTTTGAGGTTTCAGTCAGTAATGCAAATACATTCAGCATCACTAAGGCTGGTTGCCCTTGCTGGAGTGTAGGCAGTCACCCAGGTTACAAATGGTGCTGGTCTGAAAAAGCAGTTTGGACATGTGCTTTTTAAAAAATCTGAAAAGTGGATTCATAATGTGTCAGTCTGTAAAAGTGATTATCACTTGCGAAAAAAAAGAGCAGTAAGTGTGCTTTCAAATTGGCAAAGAAATTTCGTTTTGTGACTAATGTGAAAACATGACTCTGTGTGCAAATAGGAATTACAGGCAGAGATTTATTGCGTATTGCTCTGGTGATTTCACAGTTGCATTAGATGGAAAGGGGGAGGCATTTTTTGGTGCAGAAGCAGACTCTTAGCACACACCCAGCTGCTTACCATGTGGAATCATGCACAGTATTTACAAGCGAGTGGGGTTTGAGGTTTCAGTCAGTAATGCAAATACATTCAGCATCACTAAGGCTGGTTGCCCTTGCTGGAGTGTAGGCAGTCACCCAGGTTACAAATGGTGCTGGTCTGAAAAAGCAGTTTGGACATGTGCTTTTTAAAAAATCTGAAAAGTGGATTCATAATGTGTCAGTCTGTAAAAGTGATTATCACTTGCCAAAAAAAAGAGCAGTAAGTGTGCTTTCAAATTGGCAAAGAAATTTCGTTTTGTGACTAATGTGAAAACATGACTCTGTGTGCAAATAGGAATTACAGGCAGAGATTTATTGCGTATTGCTCTGGTGATTTCACAGTTGCATTAGATGGAAAGGGGGAGGCATTTTTTGGTGCAGAAGCAGACTCTTAGCACACACCCAGCTGCTTACCATGTGGAATCATGCACAGTATTTACAAGCGAGTGGGGTTTGAGGTTTCAGTCAGTAATGCAAATACATTCAGCATCACTAAGGCTGGTTGCCCTTGCTGGAGTGTAGGCAGTCACCCAGGTTACAAATGGTGCTGGTCTGAAAAAGCAGTTTGGACATGTGCTTTTAAAAAAATCTGAAAAGTGGATTCATAATGTGTCAGTCTGTAAAAGTGATTATCACTTGCCAAAAAAAAGAGCAGTAAGTGTGCTTTCAAATTGGCAAAGAAATTTCGTTTTGTGACTAATGTGAAAACATGACTCTGTGTGCAAATAGGAATTACAGGCAGAGATTTATTGCGTATTGCTCTGGTGATTTCACAGTTGCATTAGATGGAAAGGGGGAGCCATTTTTTGGTGCAGAAGCAGACTCTTAGCACACACCCAGCTGCTTACCATGTGGAATCATGCACAGTATTTACAAGCGAGTGGGGTTTGCGGTTTCAGTCAGTAATGCAAATACATTCAGCATCACTAAGGCTGGTTGCCCTTGCTGGAGTGTAGGCAGTCACCCAGGTTACAAATGGTGCTGGTCTGAAAAAGCAGTTTGGACATGTGCTTTTTAAAAAATCTGAAAAGTGGATTCATAATGTGTCAGTCTGTAAAAGTGTTTATCACTTGCGAAAAAAAAGAGCAGTAAGTGTGCTTTCAAATTGGCAAAGAAATTTCGTTTTGTGACTAATGTGAAAACATGACTCTGTGTGCAAATAGGAATTACAGGCAGAGATTTATTGCGTATTGCTCTGGTGATTTCACAGTTGCATTAGATGGAAAGGGGGAGCCATTTTTTGGTGCAGAAGCAGACTCTTAGCACACACCCAGCTGCTTACCATGTGGAATCATGCACAGTATTCACAAGCGAGTGGGGTTTGAGGTTTCAGTCAGTAATGCAAATACATTCAGCATCACTAAGGCTGGTTGCCCTTGCTGGAGTGTAGGCAGTAACCCAGGTTACAAATGGTGCTGGTCTGAAAAAGCAGTTTGGACATGTGCTTTTTAAAAAATCTGAAAAGTGGATTCATAATGTGTCAGTCTGTAAAAGTGTTTATCACTTGCCAAAAAAAAGAGCAGTAAGTGTGCTTTCAAATTGGCAAAGAAATTTCGTTTAAGGGCCTAATGTGAAAACATGACTCTGTGTGCAAATAGGAATTACAGGCAGAGATTTATTGCGTATTGCTCTGGTGATTTCACAGTTGCATTAGAAGGAAAGGGGGAGCCATTTTTTGGTGCAGAAGCAGACTCTTAGCACACACCCAGCTGCTTACCATGTGGAATCATGCACAGTATTCACAAGCGAGTGGGGTTTGAGGTTTCAGTCAGTAATGCAAATACATTCAGCATCACTAAGGCTGGTTGCCCTTGCTGGAGTGTAGGCAGTCACCCAGGTTACAAATGGTGCTGGTCTGAAAAAGCAGTTTGGACATGTGCTTTTTAAAAAATCTGAAAAGTGGATTCATAATGTGTCAGTCTGTAAAAGTGATTATCACTTGCCAAAAAAAAGAGCAGTAAGTGTGCTTTCAAATTGGCAAAGAAATTTCGTTTTGTGACTAATGTGAAAACATGACTCTGTGTGCAAATAGGAATTACAGGCAGAGATTTATTGCGTATTGCTCTGGTGATTTCACAGTTGCATTAGATGGAAAGGGGGAGCCATTTTTTGGTGCAGAAGCAGACTCTTAGCACACACCCAGCTGCTTACCATGTGGAATCATGCACAGTATTCACAAGCGAGTGGGGTTTGAGGTTTCAGTCAGTAATGCAAATACATTCAGCATCACTAAGGCTGGTTGCCCTTGCTGGAGTGTAGGCAGTCACCCAGGTTACAAATGGTGCTGGTCTGAAAAAGCAGTTTGGACATGTGCTTTTTAAAAAATCTGAAAAGTGGATTCATAATGTGTCAGTCTGTAAAAGTGTTTATCACTTGCCAAAAAAAAGAGCAGTAAGTGTGCTTTCAAATTGGCAAAGAAATTTCGTTTTGTGACTAATGTGAAAACATGACTCTGTGTGCAAATAGGAATTACAGGCAGAGATTTATTGCGTATTGCTCTGGTGATTTCACAGTTGCATTAGATGGAAAGGGGGAGCCATTTTTTGGTGCAGAAGCAGACTCTTAGCACACACCCAGCTGCTTACCATGTGGAATCATGCACAGTATTCACAAGCGAGTGGGGTTTGAGGTTTCAGTCAGTAATGCAAATACATTCAGCATCACTAAGGCTGGTTGCCCTTGCTGGAGTGTAGGCAGTAACCCAGGTTATAAATGGTGCTGGTCTGAAAAAGCAGTTTGGACATGTGCTTTTTAAAAAATCTGAAAAGTGGATTCATAATGTGTCAGTCTGTAAAAGTGTTTATCACTTGCCAAAAAAAAGAGCAGTAAGTGTGCTTTCAAATTGGCAAAGAAATTTCGTTTAAGGGCCTAATGTGAAAACATGACTCTGTGTGCAAATAGGAATTACAGGCAGAGATTTATTGCGTATTGCTCTGGTGATTTCACAGTTGCATTAGAAGGAAAGGGGGAGCCATTTTTTGGTGCAGAAGCAGACTCTTAGCACACACCCAGCTGCTTACCATGTGGAATCATGCACAGTATTCACAAGCGAGTGGGGTTTGAGGTTTCAGTCAGTAATGCAAATACATTCAGCATCACTAAGGCTGGTTGCCCTTGCTGGAGTGTAGGCAGTCACCCAGGTTACAAATGGTGCTGGTCTGAAAAAGCAGTTTGGACATGTGCTTTTTAAAAAATCTGAAAAGTGGATTCATAATGTGTCAGTCTGTAAAAGTGATTATCACTTGCCAAAAAAAAGAGCAGTAAGTGTGCTTTCAAATTGGCAAAGAAATTTCGTTTTGTGACTAATGTGAAAACATGACTCTGTGTGCAAATAGGAATTACAGGCAGAGATTTATTGCGTATTGCTCTGGTGATTTCACAGTTGCATTAGATGGAAAGGGGGAGCCATTTTTTGGTGCAGAAGCAGACTCTTAGCACACACCCAGCTGCTTACCATGTGGAATCATGCACAGTATTCACAAGCGAGTGGGGTTTGAGGTTTCAGTCAGTAATGCAAATACATTCAGCATCACTAAGGCTGGTTGCCCTTGCTGGAGTGTAGGCAGTCACCCAGGTTACAAATGGTGCTGGTCTGAAAAAGCAGTTTGGACATGTGCTTTTTAAAAAATCTGAAAAGTGGATTCATAATGTGTCAGTCTGTAAAAGTGTTTATCACTTGCCAAAAAAAAGAGCAGTAAGTGTGCTTTCAAATTGGCAAAGAAATTTCGTTTTGTGACTAATGTGAAAACAAATGTAGTAATATATTTAAATAAAATAAAGGAATTTTTTTTTAGTTTTTTTCAGGTATTGCTGAAGAGCAGTGAACAAAATTTAAGATGCCTACAAAATCCAGAGTAAAAAAAGACCACAAAAAAAACCTATATTTGAAGACAACTGGAGGACCTAAGTTAGTTGAAGATGCTCATGTTGGGAAAAAGAAAAAATCTTCTGGTAAGCAGACAAAAAATTTTCTAAAGAACATATTCAAAAAAAGGAAAAATGTACAAAATGTCTGTACTGGAAAGAATGATTTCAATCGAAAAGGACAGGAAAAAATTGAGAATTTAGTTAATGCAAATATACCTTCTGCAACTAAAAAGATTAACTTAAACAGAAAAACAGCGTTTAAAGAGATACGTAGAAAAATGTTTCAGAGAAGAGTTATGTCCAATTTGATAAAGGATGTGAAGAAATATAAGCAAAAGGCTAAGTTTTATAAGAGAAAAAAAGAAATTGAAGCCATTGCAGCAAAGGCATTAGAATTAAAAAGGAAACTATTCATTTTAATTTTGAATAGGATGCGTACATTAGACAAAATGGTTAATGTACTGAAATCACATAGCAAAAGGAAAAGAGTAGTGAACAGAACAAACTTTTCTAAAGTGTTTTTAGGAAAATGGATGCATAGTTCAAGTAGTGAACCTTTTTTTAATGAAGAGAGTTATTTTCAAAGTAATAGTTTGCTGCATGCAGTTGACACCAGAGGTCGTGCTTATGAAGTGAAAAATGGTTGCATAATGGAGAATGAGATAATGGTTCCAAGAGATGAGGTACAAGTGATGGCGGATGAGGCTATGGGGAGACGTCCTAAAGCCCCAGTGTACACTTGGAATTGTAGTAGTATTTGCACTGTGCGTCAGGAATCTATTGATAAATTTCCTGAGTTTCTAAGAGAATATAGTAAAAAAAGTGTAAAACAGAAGATTAAGGTGCTTCAAAGTCTGGATCCATGCAGAGTGAGAGAGAATACTGGTTTGCAGGGTCATTCTCTGGCTTGTCTATCTAGAAAAGTGTGTAATAGTGTTTTCCATCATTTTAGGATGCTGGCTGTTCATCATACTGAAATGAGAATGTTAGACCTGTCAGCCCTTTGGGTGGTCCCTCCTCATCATTATTTATTTTGTCCCACTTTTGCCTCAAACCCTGTTAGTATTTTTCCTTTTTGGGAACCACCAGACTTTTTAGTGTTGATGCAGGGTCAGGGAGCCATTTTCCCTACCCCTGGAACTTCTGTCTGAGGGCCTGAGACACAAAATGGTGGCCACCCATTGTCACCTGTGACATCATCAGAACCCACTGGAACCTACTAGAACCTTCTGCAACATTCTGGAACCCTGTGACAGTTGGAGGCGGTTTGGAATGTTGGGAAGCTAAGCCAGAGTTGACAGTTGGAGCTGGCAGTTGGCACCTGACTGGTGAAGGGAGAGCAGCAGAAACCTGAAGGAGGAAGGAGTGAGGCAGCAGGGGTGGAAACTTGTGCCTGGAGTGGGGTCCATAAACCCACCCTTGATACTAGTCCCTACTGACTGAGCCCAGCCTGGAGCCCTGTGTGGGAAGAAGCAAGAAAAACCATCTTAAGGACCTGGACAGCAGGAACAGGCCTTAGAAGCAAAGAACAGCAAAGTCCTGACCTGATTATTGGTTTTCCTGGAGTCCGACGTCGAGAAGCCTGGAGACCTGGAGCCCGAGGTGGAGAAGCGGCGCTGACTGGAAAAGCAGACGTCGTACCCGGAGCCGCCAGAGGTCGAGAGAGGACGCCGGCGGAGGTCGTAGAGAGTACCAGAGGTCAAGGAGGAAGTCACCCGAGGTCGAGTGAGCGGCGTCGACGGGGGAGTGAAGTCCGCCCTCCGGAGTCGCCGGAGACCGAGGTGAAGCGTGCCGGAGGTCGGGAGTGGAGATCGCACTCCGGAGTCGCCGGAACCTGAAGAGAATCGTGCCGGAGGTCGGGAGTGGAGGTCGCACTCCGGAGTCGCCGGAACCCGAGGAAAGGAGCACCGGAGGACGGGAGTGGAGGTCGCACTCCGGAGCCGCCGGAAGTCGACATCGAGCCAAGGCCGCCCGACGTCATCGAACCGGAGCCGCCCGAGGTCGACATCGAGCCAAGACTGCCGACGACATCGAGCCGAGGCCGACGTCATCGAATCGGAGGTCGACATCGAGCCGAGGCCGCCGACATCGATCCGGAACCGACTACCGGCGTCGTCAAGAACTGACATTGTGCCGAGGCCGCCGACATCGAACCGGAACCGCCTAACGGCGTCGACACGACTCCAGCGGCGTCGGAGCTCCATAAAAAGGGCAGTAAGTGGAGTAGAGGGCGCCTAAGGCCCTGTGGAGCCCTAAGAGACTATCCTAAGGGGCTAGAGGGGTGTTGGGACCAGCCTGAGAGTGCCAGGGGTGGACTGAGACTGATACAGTGACCTGTGTGAGGGGTTGTGTAGTTTGGGAGAGCCAGATTCCTAGATTACCTTTGATCTACCTCAGTTTTAGCCTCAGCCTTATCCAGGTTAGGTGAGACACCCTCAGGCCATCCACATAACCACAAGCTGTGACTGGGCCAAATCAGCCCATAGTATTTTAAATGTGATCTGATTTTACAAATGTTATTGTTGGCTGATATTATTTATTGAGGGTACTGTATTTATTGTATTTATCTAAGTTATTCCTGTAATGTATTTATTGTCCTGAGCTAACTTATTCCTGCACAGTATTTATTCCCTCACAGTATTTATTTGACCTGATCCTATTTATTGCACCTGTAAAGTGTTGTTATTTATTTGACCTGCACTATTTAAGGAGAAGCCTTGTGTATTGTGATTGTATCATTATTTAATTAATCAGCAACTAAGAGAAAAGAAGATAAAGAGAGATATTTTCATAATTTTTACGGTGTAGAGTCGTTTTTGGAACGGATGCACGCATGGTTATTGTATGGGTATGGCGTATGCTTAGCACGGTGCCTGATTCCTGACCACTCGAGCCAAGCTACCACAGAGTGTCTGGGAGACCACCACCACCACCCTTCTGGTGTGGGAGTGGGTTTTTCCAACAGAGAAAGTTTGTGAGACGGTTGTATTTTGCTAAAAGTCCAGCAATAAAGTTAGATGAATTGAATAGGGCTCTGTTCCGTGGAACGGTATCAGATGTAGAGAAGGTTGTTGATGAAATTCAGTTTTGTTACTTTGGTCCTGAACAAAACAGTGCAGAGAAGGACACAGTAAATGAGGAAGAAGTGGAAGAGAATGTAGAACCCTCTGTAAGTAAGACATTTAATGATCACATAACAAAATTTGCAATAATCTCTAATGAAAGACCAAATATTACTTGTATTTGTTGCCGCAGAACTCATTATAGAAAACAAACTAGGAATGTTGATCTCTACAGAAAGAGTGAAAATGAAGATAATTATAAGTGGAAGGATTTTGCCACATATATATTTCTTGAAAATTGTTTTGAATTGGGTGAAGATCAGCGTATTTGTAAATACTGTTACAACAAGTTAGAGGAAAATAGAATGCCGACCAGAGCTGTACATAATAATTTAGAACTGGATGCTATTCCTGCTGAACTTTCTGAATTAAATACATATGAGTCTATACTCATTCAATGTGTTCATCCGTTCCAGACCATAGTACGTATGGAGCCCAAAACTGGTAAATTACCTCCTTCAGATTTACTGAGAGGTTTAAAAGGTAGAGTGGTGTATTTGCCCTTGGATTTGAAAAAAAATATGGAAACTATTGATGTGGATACTTTGGAAACTGAACCATTAATTATTCTGGTTAATGGTGTACCTACAAAGAATAAGAAGATTTGGCAGGAGCTGGTAGATGTACGGAAAGTACAAAGAGCAAATTTGTATTTGAAAAGGAATAACAAATGGTATGAATCAATTTATATAGAAGAAGAAGAAGAAGAAGATTTACAAGAAGACACAGAAACACCAACTGGACAAATTGAAAAAGTGGACAAGTCAAAGGAAGAAGAAATTTATGAACATTTTAGCATACATCCTCTTCATTCAAAAGAAGTTATGGGAGACAATATTGATCTATTTCAGATGAAGAAAGCAAAAGGAACTCCCGTGAGTGTATGGGAGGAGAGCTTGGAAGCTCGATGTTTTCCCCAGCTGTTTCCTAAAGGAAAAGGAGGACGATACGATGAACGTCCGGAACAGATTCCAGCTTCTGAGTATCGGACTACAAGACTATATGCTGAAGATCCCAGATTTCGACAAAGTATTCCTTATTTGTTCCATCTTTTATTTGAAAGCGACTTGTCTGCATTGTCTTATGCAGTAAATCACATTTTAAAAAGTGGAGTACATTTGCAAAATGTGTCTGCTAAGGATTTTATGGAGAAAGTGCAGCACCGAGATGATCATTTGGAAACACAACTGATCAATCTGATGGCTTGTCAGCGTGGGACAAATGAATATTGGTACCGACGCCATGGTGAATTAAAATGCATGTTACGGAATTTAGGAACACCAACATGGTTCGTTACCCTAAGCTGTGCCGAGTACGCTTGGGATGATTTACTGGATTTTCTACGAGAGGCAAATTCAAACATTAAAAACATCGAATACAAGACAGCAGGAGAACTGTGCTCATTGGATCCGGTTAATGTTTGCAGATATTTCAATCATAGATTTGAGGCTATGATGTCCTTCATCTGCAATAAAAAAAATCCACCTCTAGGAGAAGTAGTGGATTTCTTTTGGAGAAAAGAGTACCAGGCAAGAGGTGCTCCTCATATTCATATGCTGTTGTGGATCAAGGATGCCCCAAAGTTTGGAACAGATACTGATGAAGCAGTGTTATCTTACATTGAAGAATATGCAACATGTGCTATACCAAAAAGCACAGAAGAGAAAAAGTTAAAGGAGCAAGTTTTACGTTTCCAAAGTCATCGGTGTGGAAAATACTGTCGACGGAAATACAAGAGCAAAGATAAATACTACACTAAATGTCGTTTTGGATTTCCTAGACCTGTTCTTTCAAATGGAAGAGTTAACAGTTTTATGTCATCTGTGAGACATACTATCACAAGAAAATCACCTAAGAATACCTACAACCTTAAAAGAAAAGAAGAATCAAAAAATATAAATGACTACAACCCAGTGATTTTATCCATGTGGAACGCTAACATGGATATACAGTATGTAGCTGACAATTCCATTGCTGTTGCTCGATATGTAACGTCTTACATTACGAAATCAGAAAAAACAGAATTGAAGGAAATGTGGGAAGAGATTTCTCACGAGAAAACTGTCAGTAAGAAGCTGTACAGTTTCAGTTTGAAGATGTTATCGCATCGAGAAATTGGATCCTACGAATGTTCAGATAGGTTATCTTCTGCAAGTCTCTACTCGAAATCAAGAAGAATAATTTGGGCAAGTTTAGGCCTTGCAGCAATGAGAAATCGGGTACTGAAATCTGTTGGAGAAATTGAATATTTGGCCGAGAATGACCCAGAAAGTACAGATATTTTGAAATCAAACATGTTGGACACATATTATCCCAAGAGAAGTCATCATCTGGAGAACATGTGTCTCTATGAAGTGCTGCAGAACTACATTTATTCACGGAAAGCCGCAGAAGACATCAACAATGGAAAATATAAAGTCATTGGTGAGGAAGGATGTTTGGTGAAGCAAACAAAAGGAAGTTTGATAAATCACAGGAAGCTTAGTTGCGACACTACTGACAAAAAGGAATTTTACTACTTGGCTCTTTTACAGCTGTTTAAACCGTGGCGTACAGAGGATGAACTACTGGGAGAATTTCAAAGCTATGAAGATTCTTTTAATGCTTGCAAAGACAGCATACAATGCAGTACATTCTCAACTTATCTGCAAATGTTAAATGAAGAAATTGAACAGGAAACTACAATTGCAGCAGAAATAGCTAGAGACAGTTCTCAGGACAGCCAAAGTTCAGGAACACTCAGTCAAGATCCCCTAGGACAACCAATCGTTGAAAATGAAGCATCAATAGCCATGAATGAAGTGGAAACGGCTATGAATCAAGCTCAAGAAGAATTTATAGACTTACAAAATTTGGAAAGACAACTGAACGAAGAGCAGCAACAAATTTATGAAGAGATCAGAAACAAAATTGATCACGGATTTCTACATGTAAAAAAAGAGTGCTCATGCACATCATTTCATCCAATCAGGATGTATGTAAGCGGACAAGCTGGAACTGGAAAAAGTTTCCTAATAAAAGTCATCAGAAGCTACCTACAGCAAAAAACGGATTCTACTTTGTCTTGTGTGGTTACTGCTCCAACTGGGTTAGCAGCATATAACATAAAAGGAATCACTTTACATCGTTTGCTAATGTTACCAGTGGAGCATGAGAACAAAATACAATACAACAAGCTAACTGGAGAAGCATGCTTGGAAGTTTCAAGAGTATTGAAGAAGATGCAAGTTCTCATTATTGATGAGGTGAGCATGGTATCAAACTTAATGCTTGCCTTTGTGCATTTAAGAATGCAGCAAATTCTGAAGACAGACTATGACGTGTTATTTGGAGGAAAACACGTCATAGTTTTTGGAGATCTTTTGCAACTTACTCCAGTTAAAGGACAACCAGTGTTTAATACTGTGACACATGAAGACACGAAGAAGTCATTGGGAAGCATTGGTAATACAAATATTTGGTCCTTCTTTGAGTACAAGGAACTTACTACTAATATGAGGCAAGCAAACGATGAAGAATATGGAAGTATTCTGAAAGATATCAGAATTGGACTACTCACTGAAGCTGGCAAAAAAGCATTACAGAGTCGGCTGCTACATAATTTATTTCCAAAGGAAGAAATAGTTGCAGAGAAGATATACAAGAACATTGCAGAAAACAAAAGTGTCATCTGCTTAATGCCAACTCTACGTGAATGCTCAATATTCAATGAGGAGCTTTTGAAATTGGAAAAGGAAGATATCAGGAAATTGGAAGCAGTGGACAAAATTGAGGATGGAAGAATTACTGTCACATTAACAGGCACACTGAAAAATAAATTGGATTTACTAGAGAAGAACATTTCCAAAACAGCTGGATTAGAAAAAAATCTATATGTTTGCATGAACTGTAGAGTATTTTTAAGGAGAAATTTGGATGTTGAAAAAGGTTTAGTTAATGGAGCTATGGGAAGAGTTGTGGGTTTTATTAATTATCAGAAAAAAGATGGAAGTGAATGTTTAAAAATAAAATTTGATCAGATAGAAGAAGTTAAAGACATTTGTCGTTGTTCAGTTCGTTTCATGCTTGTGAAAGACTTATATGTACGTAGGAAGCAGTTTCCGTTTTCGCTAGCATATGCTGTAACTATTCACAAGTCTCAAGGATTGACTGTAGATTGTGCATTTGTGAACATTGGTTCAACTGTGTTCAAAGAAGGTATGGCATATGTTGCTTTGTCACGAGTGAAAACATTATCAGGTTTATTCATGATAGACTTTGATGATTCAAAAGTTAGTGCTGATACAAATTGTGTAAAGGAGTATAATAGATTAAGAAGAAGCTATGCTCCTCATTTAGGTCAGTATCCTGTGTTGGAGAAACGTGTAGTTTCTCGTAAAAGGAGAAATGAGAATATCTTTAATGAAGATGTAGAGAGGAGGAAAAAAAAGAGGAGTGATGTAATTGCAAGCAAAAAGAATAAGGAAAATGAAGAACAGGTTGTAGGATGTCATTTTGAAAATAGCTCTGGTGTCAACTGCTACGCTAATGTAGTGCTGAATGTTGCATTTTATCTGGAAAGTTTGCAAGAGCAGATAATAGTAAATCGGGGAGAAAGATTCTGTTCTGTGCTGAGTCTCCTTTTTGAAAAGCTGAGTAATGATAAAACTCAAATAGAAAGTGCTACTGAAATTAGAAAACTTTTAGATGTATGTTCAGGACGAACACAGTTTTCTCAAAATGTACAGCAAGACGCACAGGAATTTTTGATGTATTTTCTTCAGGTACTGGAAGAAGAAGGGGTTCCCATTGAAAATTTATTTGGTCTCTCTTATAAATGGGAACATAGTTGTGAAAACTGTTATAATATATGTGGCTCTAATGTTGATAATGAAAGGTTTATTTATTTAACATTGCCAGAGAGTAAAACAGTCACTTTTGCTAAATTAGTTAAAGATGCTAATCATAGCATGCAATGCGGTGAGTGTAAATCTGACATGTTTTCAACGTTAATTTTAAAGGAATACGGACAGTATGTAATTTTAATAATGCAACGATGTAGAGCTGATGGTTCAAAATTGGATACTTTAATAAAGAATTTACAGGACAGCAATTATCAATTTCAGGAAAAACTTTTGTAACAGTTGCAATAATTTTCCATGAAGGACCTACTGTTACTTCTGGACATTACACAGTTTATCTTAAATGTGAAAAAGGCTGGACACTGTGTAATGATTCCCAATTGATTTTTAAGCAACGTTTGCCTTTTGATTTAGCAAATTCCTATCTAATCTTCCTGAAACCTAAATTTTAGAGAGATTTGGCAACATCTGGACAAAACAATTTTACCATTTTATTGGATTACCATTTGGAATTTACAAATAAAAAGATTTAACAAATTATCATTTGGCCTAATGGAAAGGTAACCAATTGTAATGTGGAATTTTTCCATTTTTTAAGAAAACTTTGGAAAACCAAAAATTTAGAAAAAATCGGTAACATCTGCACAATTTAAATTTTGGAATGTTATTGGATTGCCATTGGAAATTTTTTCAAAAAAGATTTTTAAAATTACTATTTGGCCATGCGGAAAGGTAAACAATTCTATTGTGGACTTATTTAATTATTAATAAATCTTTCGGAAACCAAAATGTTACAGAGAATCGGTGAGATCTGTACAATTTAAACTTTAGATTTTTATTGGATTACCATTGGAAATTTAACCAAAAAAGAATTTTAAAATTACTATTTGGCCTAAAGGAAATGGAACCCGATGTATTGTGGAGTTATTTGAGATATATTATTGTGATTATACTTCTGAAACAAAAATATCAGACGGTATTTTAAAGAAATAAGTATTGATATTAGATGATATTTTTTAAGAATATTATGCATTTCTATAAAGTTATGTTTATGCAAAAAGAGATTGTAGGCTTTTTTAAAACAATCTTTGAGATTGTTAATTTTTTTTTTGCCTGCTGTTAAATGATGAATGCAATTGCTTTCACAATTTATAGTGAAATGCAATATATTCTGAAAACAGCAAAAAAAAGGCAAAAATATTTTTTGAAAAATATGTAAATATGTGTACTGTATTATAAAATGTTTTATTAAATATTAATACTTTTTTCTTTTTTTTCAGATTGAGATAGAAAATTTTCGAAAACTAGAACCATTTTTAAAGCAATTACAAAAAAATTTAAATGAATAAATATTTTTTTGAGTGGGTATGGTAAGTCAATAATATCATGGTCCCTTTTTTCCACTTCTCTACAATCACATTTTCAGTTTTTCATTGTAGTCTCTCAAGGACCTTGTAATGTGATAATTGATTTTTAGTGTTTTTTTAAAAAAAATTACGTGCACCGTACGCGTACGGTAAAAAAAAATTAAAAAAAAGTTTTTAAAAACATATATAAAAAATAGATGAAAGGTAAGGTTGGCTCTTAAAAGAGCCGTTGTGTTCATGCAGGGACAGAGGAAAGAAAGATTGGGAATATTAGATGGTACGACAAGTGTGCTGATCTATTTTATTGTTCACTAGGGAAATACTGGTCTCCCTATAAGTAATTAGATCATGACAAGTGGCGCACCGTACTTCAACCCTCGCAAACCGAGGGTTAATTTCCAGAGGACCAGAAAAAGGAGATGCTCCCCCCACAGATGAAGGGCTCACCTGACCTGCAGAAGAAGGACTCGGCCCTGCAGATGATGGTCCAGGCTGAGCTGCTGTGGATGTGCTTGGTTGATTTACTGAAGGGTTACCTTCAGTAAGTCGAGCATGTGTCCTTCTGTGTACATCCTTAAGGTGTCTCATCATGGTGTGATTCCCAAAGGAATACTTCCTGTCAGGATTCCCTCTTGAAAGTACACGCTTACACAGCTTACAAGTCACTAAGGGTGCATTTACCTTTTGCTGGCCTTCTGGAAAAGTAAAATAATCCCATACGTAAGAGGTCTTTTGTTTCCTCGCTCTCTGCCTCAAGGTAGTGCTGCTAGCCTCACTCTCAGAAGAGCTCTGCTGTTCTGCCATCGTATCACAAAGACAACCCAGCTCCTTCTCCTAAGGGATCACAAGCAGAAATGAGGGGAATGGGTGTGGTGTAGGAGAGTTCTAGAACTGAAAGTAGTTTCAACCAATCAAAAGTTGTGTTTCATGATCACATGACCTACCGTACGCTTACGGTACGCTTACGGTGCGCTTACGGCAAAAGTACGCATGCGCGTAAAAAAGACACACGCACGCGCCCATGCGCACAACAGGCACGCCCCTTCACTTCCGCGTAACGTGCGCGTGCAGCGTACGCGTTACGCGCTGTGCGCGCGTGACGTGCGTATACGCAAATTGCGTAAACAAACGCAAACAGCGTAGAAATCTAACATAATTAAAGCAACACGTGCGCTTACCGTACGCGTACGTTAAAAAAATAAAAAAATAAAAAAAAAGGAAAAACAAAAAAAAAAGTTATACTAATAAATCTTACCTGTTTATTTTATAAAAATGGTAAACAAAAACAT
Source organism: Triturus cristatus (assembly GCF_964204655.1). Taxonomy (NCBI): domain Eukaryota; kingdom Metazoa; phylum Chordata; class Amphibia; order Caudata; family Salamandridae; genus Triturus; species Triturus cristatus. Next base: position 1,716,492 of record NC_140594.1, on the reverse strand, counting down.
ATTGTAGAATTTTTAAAACTTAACCATAGTCTTTAAATAAGGATAGAAAATTAAAATAAAAATATGTAAAAAAAAAAAGAAAAAAAAAAAAAATTAGCATTTTAAAAACCTTGCAAATTCACTGAAAAAACCATGGGTTTCACTCACGTTATAGTTAGGAATTAGCATTTAAAAAACCTTGCAAATTCACTGAAAAAACCATGGGTTTCACACACGTTATAGTTAGGAATTAGCATTTAAAAAACCTTAGAAATTCAATGAAAAAACCAAAGGTTTCACACACGTTATAGTTAGGAATTAGCATTTAAAAAACCTTAGAAATTCAATGAAAAAACCAAAGGTTTCACACATGTTATAGTTAGCTGGACATTTCACTCGTAAAAACACCAATGAAATTCCCCCGTTATAGTTAGTTCAGCTAACTATAACTCGCGCGCCCGCAATGCACTACTGATGACGTCACATATTACATCACTCATGACATGGTCAGTGACATCACTCATGACATCACTGATGACATCTCAAATGACATCACTGATGACATCATCCTTGTGATAGAGTGGTAGACCTCCTCTCACCCTAATATAACCTTTGATACACACATTTAAAAATAGAGACTGAAATTTTCAAAAAAATGGACATACCAATAACAGTTACAACAACCTATTCAGTAATTCTAAGATCCACATACACATCCACTCATCCACCAACAATCCTATACAGTCACTCATACATGTACTCACACATCATATGTACTCATACACCTAAACATCCTGTAACACAATGCCACTCATTCATAGAGTTACTCACACATAGTCACTCATGCTAATAAAGAATCAAACATCCATTTACCTGCATATACAGTTATACACACACCACCACACTTACTTTTACAGAAACTTACACATACTTAGTCTTTTAAATAATCACTTATAGAAACACATACTTATTCATACAGGCACTCTTCCAATCTCTCACTCGCACATATACTTACTTATATACACCAATAGTCATATATACTAGTTTAAAACATATATAGTTACTCATAAAGACACTATTGAGACAGTCATTCACTCACTAACACAACCATACACACACTCATCCACCCATACGGTCCTACACACATGTTGTCTTCAACACATACAAACAGTGAGTCACTCATTCATGCACCTATGCACTACATAATAACCCCCACCGAACCATGAAGACACTCAGACACTCATACTGATACTCAAAAAACCAACTAATAATCTATATAGACACTCATGTAGCTACTCACCAACCCATGCAGCCACTTATATACAAAGTGAGAGACTGATACAGGTATTTACACATTTAAACATTACTCACTTAGCCATGTATTCATAAAGATACACTTAATCAGTCAGTAATACAATCAATTTTTCAAAAACAAATCATCAATTTAGACACTTATATACTCATTTATTCTTCCATCGACCTTGAGATATACATATATTAAACATATTTAATTTTCAGAAAAACACACATTCACTGGATGATGTCATCAGTGATGTCATTTGAGATGTCATCAGTGATGTCATGAGTGATGTCACTGACCATGTCATGAGTGATGTAATATGTGACGTCATCAGTAGTGCATTGCGGGCGCGCGAGTTATAGTTAGCTGAACTAACTATAACGGGGGAATTTCATTGGTTTTTTACGAGTGAAATGTCCAGCTAACTATAACATGTGTGAAACCTTTGGTTTTTTCATTGAATTTCTAAGGTTTTTTAAATGCTAATTCCTAACTATAACGTGTGTGAAACCTTTGGTTTTTTCATTGAATTTCTAAGGTTTTTTAAATGCTAATTCCTAACTATAACGTGTGTGAAACCCATGGTTTTTTCAGTGAATATATATATATATTCACTGAAAAAACCATAGGTTTCACACATGTTATAGTTAGCTGGAAATTTTACTGATAAAAAACCAATGAAATTCCCCCGTTATAGTTACTGTAGGCAACTATAACTCACGCGACCGTAATCCTCTGCTGATGACATATGTGTCTTTATGAAAAAAAATATTTGTAATATATGTATAGCTAAAATTTAATGGAAGAAGACATGGGCAAATAAGTGTCTAAATACAGTATTAGCATCAGCAGAGGATTACGGTCGCGTGAGTTATAGTTGCCTACAGTAACTATAACGGGGGAATTTCATTGGTTTTTTATCAGTAAAATTTCCAGCTAACTATAACATGTGTGAAACCTATGGTTTTTTCAGTGAATATATATATTACCTACTGGCGGTCGCCAGTAGGTAGTTATAGTTAGGACCCCTTTTCCATAGGAAAACCTCAACATTCTATTTTGAATAACTTTGGCGCCGGTCGACGAATCCTCGCGAATTTCTCAAAATAGGTGGGGCGCTACGCTCCGCTCCTACCCTGAAAGTCTCGGGGGGATTCGTCAAGCGGGGGCTGAGATAAAAGGGGGGTCCCAAAACGCGTTTTTCCCATGCATTTTTCCATAGGACCTTTAGAACGAGCTACAGCCCGAACGGCTGAACAGAATTACTAGAAATTTGGCAGAGAGGTAGTCCTCAGGTCAAGGAAGTGCCTTTTGTAGGTTTGGTGTAAATCTGTTCAGTAGATCCTGAGAAAATAGCCTTTAAATCAATATATATATCTGTGGAAGCTTCCGGTGCGCTTACGGTGCGCTTACGGTAAGCTTACGGTACGCGTACGGTGGCGTGCGCGAGCGCGATTCTGATTGGCTGTTAGATCTTAGTAAACATTCGAATCGGCCGAAACCAGGAAGCGGCGGCCGCCATTTTCTCTCTCGAACTGTCAGGGGGGTGAATAAAAAAGGTGGATAATGTGAAAAGGGGGCAGGCTCGACAGTTCCTGACCCCCTAGCCTTGGTCAGGGGGTCCCAGAAGGACCCTCAAGGGCAAAAATGAATTTTTTTTTTTTTTCAAAAAATCGCCGTTTGCGCGTAGCGTACGCGCACGGTGACCTGCGGAATTACGCGTACCGTGCGCGCACGGCAAAAAAAAATTTGCGAAAAGGAAAGCTTAAAAACAAATAAAAAAAATTGTGAGGTAAGGTTGGCTCTTATAAGAGCCGTTGGGTTCATACAGGGATGGAGGAAAGAAAGAATGGGAGTATTATGAGCGTCTACAAACATGCTGGTCTATCTTATTGTTAATAAGGGGAAGACTGACCTCCCCAAAAACAATAAGACCACCACATTTTGTACACCTCATTTCAACACTCGCAAATCGAGGGTTGATGTCCAAAGGAAAAGAAGAAGGTGATGCTCCAACAACCGAAGGAGGGCTCAGCTGAGCTGCCGATGATGTACTCGGCTGAGCATCTGAGGCTGGGCTCTGGTGACTTACTGAAGAGTTTTCTCCAGTATGTCGAGCAAAGGTCCTTGGGTGTTTGTCCTGAAGGTGTCTCATCATAGAGTGATTTCCAAAGGAATATTTCCTACTTGGATTTCCTCTTGATAAAACACGATCACAAAGTATGCAAGTGACCTTTGGAGCATTGACCTTTTTCTCCCCCTCTGGAAAAGTGAAATACTCCCATACAAAAGAAGTCTTTTGTTTCCTCCTTCTCTGGATCATGGTGGTGCTGCTGGCCTCACTCTCAGAAGAGGTGTGCTGTTCTGCCATTGTATCCCAATGTCAATCCAGCTCCTGCTCCTAGAGAATCACAAGCAGAAATTAGGGGAATGGGTGTGGTGTGGGAAGAATCTGGAACTGAAAGTAGTATCAACCAATGAAAAGTGTTCTTTCAAGCAGTAAAGAGGGGAAGGGGTGTGGTGTGGGAAGTTTCTGGAAGTGAAAGTAATTTCAACCAATAAAAAGTGTTCTGTGTAAGTCACATGACCTACCGTGCGCGCACGTGACGCTTACGGTGCGCTTACGCAGCGCTTACGTCACTTTTGCGCATGCGCATTACACGCCCCTGCGTAACCGCGACGTTGCTTCCGGGTGTACGCGTACGGCACGCACGTATCACGTATCGCGCATGCGCATTACACGCCCCTGCGTAACCGCGACGTTGCTTCCGGGTATACGCGTACGGCACGCACGTATCACGTAGGCGCGCTGCACTAATTACGTTCAGAGCGCTTACCATACGCGTATTTTACAAGCGCGTAGCGTCAGCTTACCGTACGCGCACGGAAAAAAATGCATAAAAAAAAACCTTTCGATAGTGCAGGATTTAGTACATAAATTATTAAAATAAAAAAAAATTGCATTAAATTATAATGAAATTATAAAATCGAAATAAAAAACCACTATCCACATTGACCCCACCCCCTGTGCTTTTGGTGGCGTTAAGTGGGCGCGCTTGCCACGAATGGCGTAAAGTAACTTAGCATTTAAAAAACCTTGCAAATTCACTGAAAAAACCATAGGTTTCACACACGTTATAGTTAGGAATTAGCATTTAAAAAACCTTGCAAATTCACTGAAAAAACCATGGGTTTCACACACGTTATAGTTAGGAATTAGCATTTAAAAAACCTTAGAAATTCAGTGAAAAAACCATAGGTTTCACACATGTTATAGTTAGCTGGACATTTTACTCGTAAAAAACCAATGAAATTGCCCCGTTATAGTTAGTTCAGCTAACTATAACTCGCGCGCCCGCAATGCACTGCTGATGACGTCACATATTACATCACTCATGACATGGTCAGTGACATCACTCATGACATCACTGATGACATCTCAAATGACATCACTGATGACATCACTGATGACATCATCCAGTGAATGTGTGTTTTTCTGAAAATTAAATATGTTTTATATATGTATATCTCAAGGTCGATGGAAGAATAAATGGGTATATAAGTGTCTAAATGGATGATTTGTTTTTGAAAAATTGATTGTGTAACTGACTGATTAAGTGTATCTCTCACTTTGTGTATAAGTGGCTGCATGGGTTGGTGAGTAGCTACATGGGTGTCTATATAGGTTATTAGTTGTTTTTTTGAGTATCAGTCTGAGTGTCTGTATGGTTCGGTGGGGGGTATTACGTAGTGCATAGGTGCATGAATGAGTGACTCACTGTTTGTATGTGTTGAAGACAGCATGTGTGCAGGACTGTATGGGTGGATGAGTGTGTGTATGGGTGTGTTAGTGAGTGAAAGACTGTCTCAATAGTGTCTTCAGGAGTAACTACATATGTTTTAAACTAGTATATGTGACTATTGGTGTATATATGTGAGTATATGTGAGAGGGAGAGATTGAAAGAGTTCCTGTATGAATAAGTATGTGTTTCTATAAGTGATTGTTTAAAAGACTAAGTATGTGTAAGTTTCCGTAGAAGTAAGTGTGGTGGTGTGTGTATAACTGTATATGCAGGTGAATGTATGTTTGATTCTTTATTAGCATGAGTGACTATGTGTGTGAGTAACTCTATGGATGAGTGGCATTATGTAACAGGATGTATAGGTGTATGAGTACATATGATGAGTGAGTACATGTATGAGTGACTGTATAGGACTGTTGGTGAATGAGTGGATGTGTATGTGGATCTTAGAATTACTGAAGAGGTTGTTGTAACTGGTATTGGTATGTCCATTGTTTTGAAATTTTTAGTCTCTATTTTTGAATGTGTGTATCAAAGCTTATATTAAGGTGAGAGGAGGTCTGCCACTCTATCACAAGGATGATGTCATCAGTGATGTCATCAGTGATGTCATTTGAGATGTCATCAGTGATGTCATGAGTGATGTCACTGACCATGTCATGAGTGATGTAATATGTGACGTCATCAGCAGTGCATTGCGGGCGCGCGAGTTATAGTTAGCTGAACTAACTATAACGGGGCAATTTCATTGGTTTTTTACGAGTAAAATGTCCAGCTAACTATAACATGTGTGAAACCTATGGTTTTTTCACTGAATTTCTAAGGTTTTTTAAATGCTAATTCCTAACTATAACGTGTGTGAAACCCATGGTTTTTTCAGTGAATATATATATATATAGATATATATATATATATATTCACTGAAAAAACCATAGGTTTCAGGGGTGTTATAGTTAGCTGGACTTTTCACTTGTACAAAACCATTGAAATTCCCCCGTTATAGTTAGTTCAGCTAACTATAACTCGCGCGCCCGCAATGCACTGCTGATGACGTCACATATTACATCACTCATGACATGGTCAGTGACATCACTCATGACATCACTGATGACATCTCAAATGACATCACTGATGACATCACTGATGACATCATCCAGTGAATGTGTGTTTTTCTGAAAATTAAATATGTTTTATATGTGTATATCTCAAGGTCGATGGAAGAATAAATGGGTATATAAGTGTCTAAATGGATGATTTGTTTTTGAAAAATTGATTGTGTAACTGACTGATTAAGTGTATCATAGTGAATACATGGCTTAGTGAGTAATGTTTAAATATGTAAATATCTGTATCAGTCTCTCACTTTGTGTATAAGTGGCTGCATGGGTTGGTGAGTAGCTACATGGGTGTCTATATAGGTTATTAGTTGGTTTTTTGAGTATCAGTCTGAGTGTCTGCATGGTTCGGTGGGGGGTATTACGTAGTGCATAGGTGCATGAATGAGTGACTCACTGTTTGTATGGGTTGAACACAGCATGTGTGCAGGACTGTATGGGTGGATGAGTGTGTGTATGGGTGTGTTAGTGAGTGAATGACTGTCTCAATAGTGTCTTTATGAGTAACTACATATGTTTTAAACTAGTATATGTGACTATTGGTGTATATATGTGAGTATATGTGAGAGTGAGAGATTGAAAGAGTTCCTGTATGAATAAGTATGTGTTTCTATAAGTGATTGTTTAAAAGACTAAGTATGTGTAAGTTTCCGTAGAAGTAAGTATGGTGGTGTGTGTATAACTGTATATGCAAGTAAATGTATGTTTGATTCTTTATTAGCATGAGTGACTATGTGTGTGAGTAACTCTATGGATGAGTGGCATTGTGTAACAGGATGTATAGGTGTATGAGTACATATGATGAGTGAGTACATGTATGAGTGACTGTATAGGACTGTTGGTGAATGAGTGGATGTGTATGTGGATCTTAGAATTACTGAAGAGGTTGTTGTAACTGGTATTGGTATGTCCATTGTTTTGAAAATTTTAGTCTCTATTTTTGAATGTGTGTATCAAAGGTTATATTAGGGTGAGAGGAGGTCTGCCACTCTATCACAAGGATGATGTCATCAGTGATGTCATCAGTGATGTCATTTGAGATGTCATCAGTGATGTCATGAGTGATGTCACTGACCATGTCATGAGTGATGTAATATGTGACGTCATCAGCAGTGCATTGCGGGCGCGCGAGTTATAGTTAGCTGAACTAACTATAACGGGGGAATTTCAATGGTTTTGTACAAGTGAAAAGTCCAGCTAACTATAACACCCCTGAAACCTATGGTTTTTTCAGTGAATTTCTGAGGTTTTTTAAATGCTAATTCCTAACTATAACGTGCCTGAAACCTATGGTTTTTTCTGTGAATTTCAAAGGTTTTTTAAATGCTAATTTCTAACTATGCCTACAGAGATAGGACATGTGAAGAAAGAAGAAAAAATGCACAGAAAGAAACAAAAGAAGTGCAGAAAGAAGCAACAGAAGTCCTCAAATACGAAGATAAGTGCAGGAAGAAGGATAACGTGCAGAAAGAACAAAAAGAAGAGCAGAAAGAAGCCTTGTTGCAAAATCATCCTGTACCCTCAACTTTTTCAGACGGATACTGGTGGTAACTGAGTCTGACTAACCAGTCCTAGAGCCAGTGCTATGTTAAAAGACACTTAGAATACAGTGAAAACACCTACATACACTAGGGAACATTATGCGTTGGGGTCCCCCTGTGATTAGCATGACCTCCTCTGTAAGCCCCTAGTATATAATAGGGCATGGGGATTAAAACTACCTCTTAAAACAGGCCACAGGGCGTTTTTGCACACGTTAACTCAGGCCCCGTCCCCTCCATTCACCACTGTGTAAACACGCCCTGTGTCCATTTTTAGTTGGGAGATTAAGTTCATTTGAATCCTGAGGGTCCCTGGGGTCCAACTAGCCCACTAGGTACCTCCAGTAAGTGCCACAGAGCTGCGTTGCAGAGAGGTGTAAAAAGTGGCACGGCCTGGACCACCTCTCTGCAATGCAGCTCAGTGGCGCTTACTGGAAGCACTTGGTGGGCTAGTTAGCCCCCAGGGGCCCTCAGTATTGAAGGGAAATTATATCCCCAATTTAAAACGTGCCATAGTGCGTGTTTGCACACGTCACCTCAGGCCCCGTCCCCTCCCTTCACCACTGTGTAAACGCGCCCTGTGGCTGTTCTAAGTTGAGAGATTAAGTCCCCTTGAATCCTAAGGGTCCCTAGGGTCAAACTAGACCACTAGGTACCTCCTGTAAGCGCCACAGAGCTGCGTTGCAGAGAGGTGTAAAAAGGGGCTTGGCCTCAGAACACCTGGCTGCAGCGCAGCTCCCTGGCGCATACTGGAGATGCCTGTTGGGGGCGCGTTTGCAGAGTGCTGCACGGAGGGGGCATGGCCTCCGGCACGATGCCAGTCTTTTATTTATTTTAGTTTTTTAAGAAGGGGGGCTGTTTGGTTCCCCTTCTTATTCTAATTTATTGGCCCTGATGACCCCATCCCCCAGGGCCAGTCTCCTAATTATATTTTTTTGACCCCAATCCCCAGGGCCGGCCACTGTTTTTTATTATTTTTAAAAAATATATATTCATAGACACACCTAGGACATGCTGGACAAACCGTACGTACCTATCACCATGACGATTTGCGTGATATTCATTAAAAGGCGACTATGCATGCAATGAATCCACGTGGAATGTATTTACACCACTAGTGAAGCTCTGACATGTCTGATGCCCTACCGTGCCTAATCCTGGTAGACACCCTTGTCGTTTATTTATACAAACATGGGTAGCTATTGACGGGCACATTTAATACACATGCACACCAAGCCATTCAAAGGGGATTCGACAAAAATTCGACCAAAACTATGCAAGAAACCCCCCTCCCGGTTAATAAAACACACATCCACTGCCGGATGTGTAATACTTTTTATTTTACTCTCTGGAAAGGGGACGAACATCACTTGAGAGTCACAGCGTGCTCCTGACAGAGCCCAATGCTGTGTTACACCCACCATTGCCTGCCGAGTGCCACACACCTCTGTGTTGTATTCCACTAGCTAGTGCATATGCTATGACACTCTCTAGCCCATGCGCACTGTAACACCACCCCGTGAATATGTCATGCCACACTTGTCTTCGCACGGGTTATATTGCCCCATCTAACGTGCCTTTCTCGATGCCTATGTTATAACGCACAGTGCTATGCCATACATATTACAATCTGGGATCCATATCTTTGTCACAGTGCATATGCAACGTTACACTCCCCAGCACATATTTTATATTACAACTTTAGAGACTAGTTAGGTTACACAACACTGCCCTGTGCATATTACACTCCAAGGCGCATATCGCATAGCACGCGCTAGTGCCTGTGCTATCTCGCGCTCTCCAATGAATCTGTCATTGCGCACAATGTATTGCATATTATATTTCACGCCCGGTTCATCTTATATCACACTTTTTGGTGCATAGTTTATACCATACACTATATCTAGTTTTCATTTTCAATCGTGCTCTCAGGACTATGTTCTATATAACACTGTGTTCACCTACCCTTTTCACGGGCATTACATTTTGCGATAGGGGGTGGAGGGTCAGGGGGTGTTTCTGCCAAGTGAGCCCGGAGTCACAGTCACAAACGTCCTCTTCTTCCTGAATAAAAGTGAGATTATGCTGCATACTTGTTCATATTTTAAGTAGTTCGCACAGACACAATGTTTTAAAAACAATAAAGTTCCTAATACCCGCCTTCTCTGAACAGTTAGCTTGCTGCCCCATCCCCTTCCTCCCTATCCTCTGTTGTGTGAATCCATGGACTAGCCTCCTCCCTCCTGCCATGCATGGTCTGATGTGCTGCCACTGCCCTCAATTTAGTATGATGTACCAGTCCACTCCTCCTGCCCTCCATTGCCCAATTCTATGCCCCATCATTGACCTCCTGCTTAAACTCTGTGCTTAGCTTGCTGCCCCTATTCTCCTTCCCCCTGCCCTCCGATGTCTTTGTGCATGCCCCTGCTCCATCCTTTTTGCCCACCATGTCCCATGGACCTGCCACTCCTATCTACTCTGAGTGTTCTGTTGAGCTGCCACTCCCCTCCCACCTGCCTAGCATTGTCAGATGACTGTAACCTGTCCCTGCCACCTCCACCCTGCCTGTCCACATGCCATGCCCCTATCCTCTTCCTCCTGTCCTACATGGTCCATTGTACTGCCACACCCTTCTGCCCTCCCTGGTCTGTTGTGCTGCAACTGCTCCTCCTGCCTGCCCCGTGTGGTCTGTTGTGAGGTCCCTTCCCCTGAACTTTCTTGTCTGTGCACAGGTCCTGACCCTCCCTTCTATCCTCCATCGTCCTTTGTGCATGCCCCTCCACCCTCCTTCTTGCCCATCATAGCCATTGTGCTGCCACTAACCCTCCCACTTGCCATGCATGGTCTTCTGTGCTGCCATGGCCCCTCCCACCTTCCCTGTGTGGTCAGTTAGCTGCCCCTGACCCCCTCCCACCTTCCCTCCATGGTCTGTGTGTATGCCATCACAGTCTCACTGTTGCTCTTCATGGTGTGTCTTGCTTCTAGTGCCCATCCTGCCTGACCTCCATGGCTATCTTGCTGCTCCTGCCCTGCCCCCTTGCCCCCAGCCCTACTCCCTCCCTCCTGGCTTGTCTGTTCCATTGTAATACCCCTGATCCGTCCCTCCTGCCCTTTATGGTCTGTTATGCTGCAGCTTTCTCTCCTGTCTGTCCATTATGGTCAGTGTTAGAATGGGGAACCTCTGGTTGGCACAGGCAGGTGCTTGTGACAAGCAGTGGTCCCTTCTTCTATTCAGGGCGAGAGGATTACCCCTTCAGAACAACCCCTGCTCACCCTATAGGTAGTGTGGCGCGAGCAGTCAGGGCTAAACTTCAGGGCGCTAGTCAGTTAAGCATTTATGATAACACACAGTAAATCACAACGATCCCCCACAAACGGACACCAGGCGTAAGTTGTATCAAAAATACGGATGCTTTATATAAAAGATTCTTTGTTACGCAGGCATGTACAAGACCATAAATAACGGTTGCGAAATGGAAGCCACAAGATGATAATTAGGCACTGTTCTTAGTCTTTGGTATGTTCTTCGATCACGAGCGCTTCACAGGGCTCGGTTGAGTCGGTCCAGTCACGGTGATGCGCAGGGCACCCGGGATACAGTGATACGGGGAAATCAGAACGTTGCGGACCCCGAGTCCGATAGAGAGTTCACTGTACCTGGGGACGTGCGATGTGTTTGGACGAGTCTTCAGGAGAGATGCAGGTGCTGCACCTCGTGGGTCTCCGGATCAAGAATTCAGCGGGCGGCTCTCGGTAGACAGGTGCGGCCCAGGGCCTCCGACACGGACTGTGCGGGAGGTCACTGCAGAGGGCGGCACGGTCAGACTCAGGCTGGGAGGTGAAGCGGGGCGGCCGGGTACGTTACGACGTACGGGCGGCCGTCTGAGGCTTGAGTTCACTTCCCCACTAGAAATCCGGCGGGAGGGCGAGAGGGCACCAAGCGCGCTCCAGTAGCAGGCAGGTGACAGGGAAGCGGGACGGCCAGACTCGATGGGTCCAGAGCGACTCAGGTAGAGCGGGGCTCTCGGCGAGTGGAGGCGGCCAGGCTTCTGGGTGTCACGGCCCTAGGAGGGATGCGAAGGTGCGCAGAGCACTCCGGCGGGAGAAAGCACACGGCTCGAATTCTCAGACGAGCGGAGACACGGTGAACCCACTGGTCCTGGGGTTCAGTTCAGGGGGCAAGCTCTTCTTTCAAGCCCTTGGAGATCGTTGAAGAACAAAGTGCAAAAGTCTCTTTCAGTCTTTTTCCTCTCCTTCCTCAGCAAGGCACCTACTGCAGGCCAGTCCCTCAGGTCAGGGAAAGTTACTCCTCCTTCAGCTTCTTCCAGGTCCTTCTAGTCGGGCAGAGTTCCTTCGTGGTTCAATCTGGATCTGATTTCTTAGGAGCCAGGCTCCTACTTTTATACAGGGATTCTTTTGTTCTTTAGCGCCAGGGGGCCTGGGCCTGGCTCAGTCCAGTTTTGGAGCACTCTGTTGTGGTGACTCGGCTTGTTCCTTTCAGCAGCAGGGCAGAGACATCAGCCGCTCCACAGGGGGCGGCGCCGGCTTTGTGGTGGCAGAGCACAGGTCTATTCAAGAGTCAGGGTGTACTCCTCCCACCCATCCTGGTGTAATCTCTCTACCCACCACCTGGCAGCCAACCTGTCTCCTGGAATCCCCCAGCCCTGCTCCTATACTGTTGCTAGGCAGAACACACACACACAGCAGAGGCGGACTGAGATGGTTAGGCACGCAAAGGCTAACTTTCTAAAAGTAGCATTTGCAAACCCAGGATATTAAAATAACCTTTACTAAAAGATGTATTTTATTATCCCGAGTTCAGGCATACTAAACACGACTTTCTACCATGCTCTCTGAGTCCACTGGGGTCACAGCGTGTAGCGATCCCAGCAGCCCATTCTGGCCTATGGAGAGCAGGTAGCCTTCAATAGTGAAAAACGAAAATGGCTGTAATTCACTATTAAGACATGCCACACACATCAGGGCATGTCCTACCTTATGCCTACAATGCACCCTGCGCTTAGGCCTACCAGAGGGGTGACTAACATGTAGTTAAGGGAAGGTTTAGGGACTGGCAAGTGGGGACACTTACTCAGTCAGCGCGACGGTACCAGACCGCGCGCAGGTTCTGCAGTGGCAGACCCTAGACACATTTTACCCCGCTGCTTTGGTGGGTGGCACAATCAGTGCTGCAAGCCCACTAGCAGCATTTGGATATACAAGCCCTTGGCACCCCTGGTGCACTCTACTAGGGACTGATAGTAAACCAAATAAACCAAACGTGGAAGTCAATTCACATAATACATTTTAACATCGGGAGAGCATATGCACCTTAGCACTGGTCAGCAGTGTTAAGGTGCCCAGAGTTATAAAACAGCCAACACCAGGTCAGAAAAGATACAGGAGGAAGGCAAAAAGTTTAGGGATGACCCTGCAAAAAGGGCCAAGTCCAACACAACCCCCTTCCAGCCAAAACGCAGGGTAGACCAATCACCACCGTGATGGTCTTCCCTGCTTGGGGCGATAGAACAAGGACCTGGCCCGCAACTGCAGGGGCAGACTCCAGTTCTACGCCAATCTGAACCTATTGGCATCCCTCTGTCCATACTCTCAGGGCTCACCAAGCCAATCCATGGGGAACCCTTCTCCTCACCTGTGGACACCACCTGTGCAACACCTAACCTTAACCGGCCCACAGGTGTGTCCCAACAGACAGACAGCAAAATGCTACAGTGGCCACTGACAGTAGTCAGGGATGAGACCCAGGCCGTATGCCTCTCAGGGCTCTCAAACCTCTGTGGCGCCAGGGAGCGGGGGGCAGTAGCCCCAGGTGCTTGGCACCCTTTGTCTATTCTCCCCCTTGTCAGGTCAGGTATGACATCCTGGCACTGACCCACCAGCCCCAGGACTGTACCCGGCGGCTGGACTAAAGACTGGGGTGGCCTGTCCCACACCCGGTCTTCCCTCTTGGGGCTCTGTACCCTCCCACCTGGAGTGGTACCCCCTTCCAGAATTGCCAGGGCACCTGGGGCAGGTGTCCCGCGCAATTCGCCCACCAGTTCAGGGGTTCTATCCTGCAACTGGGCGTCCAGGTCAGGGGGGACACCCTGAACCTGGCCCTCCAACCTAGGGTCTAAACCCTTCAGTTGAGCCGGGGTCAGAGGCGAGGACTCCCTCCCTCTGCACCCCCTTCCAGAGTACTGCCCACCCCCAACTGGCGTGGTACCCCTAGAAGCAACATGGGTCAGGACACTGCTTACAGTGGTCCCACCCTCCAGGTCAAACAACACCTGAACCTGGCTTCCCAACCCTGGGTCCAACCCATGCGGTTGAACGCTCGCCTGGCGCACCAGGACTTCCCGGGGAGCACGCATGCCCCCCCTGAGGGTGACACATAACTCATGTGTCGTGTGACAGTCTGCCTGGCGCTGATCTCCCGACCCCTGTCCATCTGACAGTGCCTGAAGATCCCCCAGGACAGAAGTGGTGTCACCATGGTCATTCACTGGTGACACAGCCCTTCTGGCTGGCCCCTGACCCACTGGTTCTTCCACTGGGGACTCTTTCCCCCTCTCACCCCTCACTCTGGACTTCTGCACCCTCCCAACTGGAGCGGTACTGCCAGACACCAGAACCGAGGGAGGCCTGCTTACAGACACTCCCCGTCCACTAGACACTAGGGGATCCCCCTCAACGGGCGGCCCATCAGGACAGCCTAGGCTCCCCGCCCGGTGTTCCCTTAAAGATCCATCCAGGCCCTGAGACTGGGTTTCGGGCACCTGGGGGCACGCAGCCCCACACTCACTCCTTCTCCACTGAGACAGGACGTGAGCCCCTACACCCCTCCCACTACCAGAGGACCTAGCTGGGCTACTCTGCACCACTTCCACCACTCTGGGTTGGAAGATACCTGAGCCACTCCCCACGGGGTCACTCCCCAATGCCTCTCCAGACCCTCTGGAATCCACCAAAAGGTCTGCCTCCAATGTGGGCTCTCTGCGGTCAGAGAACTCACCCTCACACAGGTGTTGGCATAGCTCTGGAAAACAGGGACTTACAATATGCTCTCCCACAATTGGATCACACAGCCCCCTAGCAGGGTTAACCAAACTATCCTTCACCTTACCATCCAGTGCCTCACACACGTACTCCACACCACTCTCCTGAGACTGGCAAGACAGTATCTGACTGTCTCTGTCACACAACCCACACTCTTCTGGGCGGTCTTCACACTCACCCACCAGGACTTCAATTTTGGGGGAACCCTTCTCCCTGCACCTCTCAGCTAGAGTCAGTATAGTGTCCCTCCCTCCACTAGGACTATGAACCCCTGCGCCAGTTACCCTATTCCCTTCAGGGATACTGCGCACTACTGGAGCTACCTCATGCCCTTGAACCTCCTGGTGTATGTTAACCCCCTCCTTCAAGTCAGGCGCCACATCTCTGGGTGTGTGTACTACTCTCTCAGCACTATAAAATTCAATATTGCTGCCACCAGAGGGAAAGTTGTCTAAACTCTTGGCCTCGAGATCCAACTCCCTCATTCTTACTTCATGCTCCATGGCCAGCCTTTGTCTTTCCATTTCCATTCTCAGTTTTGCCATCTCCACTTCATGTGCTCTTGCAGCCCTCCTGTCGGCCATCTCCTCTGGCGAGAGGCCTCTGCCAGGCTTAGAAGCACCTTCTGGGGGTGTCACCTCCAGCACATTCTCTGGGAACTTGGATTCGTACCAGGCCCTCAGCGCCTTTGTGTACTGCTCCTTGTTTTTCAATTTAGTTTGTTTAATTCTGTACTTGGAGAGGTATCCTTTCAAGACTTCACTTGTGCACTTCAGCAGTGCCCTCTCCTCCCAATCTATGTCATCAACTCCAGAGAATGTAGAGGGCGCTCCGCCTCCACTGACTGAGCTAGGCATGGTTTCTTAAAGTGGAGATTCTTCTTTAGCAACAACTGTCAATCAATCTGTGGCTGCGTTATCGGTCTGCTCTACGTGGTGATCAATAATTCACTGTATGTAAATCATAAATGCAAATTCGAAATCCCACCGCTGCCACCAATGTTAGAATGGGGAACCTCTGGTTGGCACAGGCAGGTGCTTGTGACAAGCAGTGGTCCCTTCTTCTATTCAGGGCGAGAGGATTACCCCTTCAGAACAACCCCTGCTCACCCTATAGGTAGTGTGGCGCGAGCAGTCAGGGCTAAACTTCAGGGCGCTAGTCAGTTAAGCATTTATGATAACACACAGTAAATCACAACGATCCCCCACAAACGGACACCAGGCGTAAGTTGTATCAAAAATACGGATGCTTTATATAAAAGATTCTTTGTTACGCAGGCATGTACAAGACCATAAATAACGGTTGCGAAATGGAAGCCACAAGATGATAATTAGGCACTGTTCTTAGTCTTTGGTATGTTCTTCGATCACGAGCGCTTCACAGGGCTCGGTTGAGTCGGTCCAGTCACGGTGATGCGCAGGGCACCCGGGATACAGTGATACGGGGAAATCAGAACGTTGCGGACCCCGAGTCCGATAGAGAGTTCACTGTACCTGGGGACGTGCGATGTGTTTGGACGAGTCTTCAGGAGAGATGCAGGTTCTGCACCTCGTGGGTCTCCGGATCAAGAATTCAGCGGGCGGCTCTCGGTAGACAGGTGCGGCCCAGGGCCTCCGACACGGACTGTGCGGGAGGTCACTGCAGAGGGCGGCACGGTCAGACTCAGGCTGGGAGGTGAAGCGGGGCGGCCGGGTACGTTACGACGTACGGGCGGCCGTCTGAGGCTTGAGTTCACTTCCCCACTAGAAATCCGGCGGGAGGGCGAGAGGGCACCAAGCGCGCTCCAGTAGCAGGCAGGTGACAGGGAAGCGGGACGGCCAGACTCGATGGGTCCAGAGCGACTCAGGTAGAGCGGGGCTCTCGGCGAGTGGAGGCGGCCAGGCTTCTGGGTGTCACGGCCCTAGGAGGGATGCGAAGGTGCGCAGAGCACTCCGGCGGGAGAAAGCACACGGCTCGAATTCTCAGACGAGCGGAGACACGGTGAACCCACTGGTCCTGGGGTTCAGTTCAGGGGGCAAGCTCTTCTTTCAAGCCCTTGGAGATCGTTGAAGAACAAAGTGCAAAAGTCTCTTTCAGTCTTTTTCCTCTCCTTCCTCAGCAAGGCACCTACTGCAGGCCAGTCCCTCAGGTCAGGGAAAGTTACTCCTCCTTCAGCTTCTTCCAGGTCCTTCTAGTCGGGCAGAGTTCCTTCGTGGTTCAATCTGGATCTGATTTCTTAGGAGCCAGGCTCCTACTTTTATACAGGGATTCTTTTGTTCTTTAGCGCCAGGGGGCCTGGGCCTGGCTCAGTCCAGTTTTGGAGCACTCTGTTGTGGTGACTCGGCTTGTTCCTTTCAGCAGCAGGGCAGAGACATCAGCCGCTCCACAGGGGGCGGCGCCGGCTTTGTGGTGGCAGAGCACAGGTCTATTCAAGAGTCAGGGTGTACTCCTCCCACCCATCCTGGTGTAATCTCTCTACCCACCACCTGGCAGCCAACCTGTCTCCTGGAATCCCCCAGCCCTGCTCCTATACTGTTGCTAGGCAGAACACACACACACAGCAGAGGCGGACTGAGATGGTTAGGCACGCAAAGGCTAACTTTCTAAAAGTAGCATTTGCAAACCCAGGATATTAAAATAACCTTTACTAAAAGATGTATTTTATTATCCCGAGTTCAGGCATACTAAACACGACTTTCTACCATGCTCTCTGAGTCCACTGGGGTCACAGCGTGTAGCGATCCCAGCAGCCCATTCTGGCCTATGGAGAGCAGGTAGCCTTCAATAGTGAAAAACGAAAATGGCTGTAATTCACTATTAAGACATGCCACACACATCAGGGCATGTCCTACCTTATGCCTACAATGCACCCTGCGCTTAGGCCTACCAGAGGGGTGACTAACATGTAGTTAAGGGAAGGTTTAGGGACTGGCAAGTGGGGACACTTACTCAGTCAGCGCGACGGTACCAGACCGCGCGCAGGTTCTGCAGTGGCAGACCCTAGACACATTTTACCCCGCTGCTTCGGTGGGTGGCACAATCAGTGCTGCAAGCCCACTAGCAGCATTTGGATATACAAGCCCTTGGCACCCCTGGTGCACTCTACTAGGGACTGATAGTAAACCAAATAAACCAAACGTGGAAGTCAATTCACATAATACATTTTACCATCGGGAGAGCATATGCACCTTAGCACTGGTCAGCAGTGTTAAGGTGCCCAGAGTTATAAAACAGCCAACACCAGGTCAGAAAAGATACAGGAGGAAGGCAAAAAGTTTAGGGATGACCCTGCAAAAAGGGCCAAGTCCAACAGTCAGCTAGCTACCATTGCCTCTTGCCCCTCTGTTCTCTGTTGTCCATGTGCATGGTCCTGTCCCCTCCCTCTTGCTTTCTATGGATTGTTGTGCTGCACTCCCGTCCTGCATGCCCTGTGTGGTGTATTGTGCTGCTGCAAACCCTGATGCCTGCCCTGCAGGGTCAGTTTGGTGCACCTCTCCATGTCCCTCCTGTCCTCTGTTATCCAAGTCCATGTCCCTATCCCATTTCCTTCCATGATCCAATGTACCATACTTGCGAACATTTTGAACTTGGTAAGAGGGAGATTTTGAAAAAAAACTGGGGTATTGATTTTCCCCTTTGAGTTACATTGAAAAAGAGGATATTGTAGACAGGAGACAGATCAAATAAAGCCCATTTGAGCTTAAAAACATTGGACGTTTCCTGGCTGAATCGGGTCTGTTGGCATGTATGGTTGTACTACCATTGCCTCTTCCTTCTGCCCACAATGGTCTATTACATTGCCACAGCCTTGAAGGAGGGTAGATTTTGTATCACAGGGGGCCCCTGGCCCGTTCTGTCCACACCTGAAGTATGAGACCCTTGTCCTTGCCCTGCCAGCTGCATTTGTAGGCCGTATTAAATTGACCAGCGGGTCCTGTGTTGCTATATAATTATCCTGAGACATCCTTACCACTCAGCCAGCATAAAACCCCTGTGTAGGCCCTTCTGTTCAATATGTAGGCCTCTTTGTTAAATTGACCATAGCTCTGCAATTTTAGTGTATAGCAGTCTGAAGGCAGGTCTGCGAGGCCTTCTGATCCAAACTAGTAGCCCCCACCCTACCCGAGTGCTCCGTGCTCGGTATCAAAGTTCAACATCCCCCTGAAGCTGTCGACATACAGTAGGCTGCATCCTGGACTGGTACTTGCTTCCTGGGCAGGTTTCCCGCTTTTAAGGAAGTGGCAACCGCAGAGCGTCAAGTTAGGAGAACTGAGGAGATTTTATACATGAATATATTGAATTCCCGTACAATACCCATTATTTTCTGCTTGCTCTATGGAACTTACGATAAGCGATTGGCCTGAGAGACTGACCTTTTCACCCAGTCCATTGTCAGCATTAAGTGGGTAAATGACGAAATGTCTGGTAAAATCTGCAGACGAAGCTTTTGGGTAGCATACGTAGGTAGATGTAGCGTGCAAGGGAGCCCACAAAATGATATAAAAAGGGAGCACCCACAGATATCGACGGACTACCTCGCCGTCTGTATGTAGGTTAACAGGCAGTGCAGGTTTTCCCCAAGAGCTGGGAGCTCTTGTCTTCCTTTGCTTAAAATGTCTTGCTCTGCTTTGCTTGAAGTATCTTATTCTATTTTACCTATATGAAATGTCATGTTATGTTTAACCATTGTTCTCTTTACTTTTGCATTTAAAAGATTTTGTATTGTAATTGCAGGAATGCTTGCTCTAAGAGTAAACGTGAGTGTTCCTAGGTAACATTTTCCTTGGTGTAACTTGTTTCTCATGATGCATTTATAGATGTGTTTTCTCTCTCTCTCTGTCAGTACATTAATTGAGATACAGAGAATATTATGACAGCTGTATGATTATCTGGATTCTGTATTTTGTACTTTATGTCTCTATTCTGCGGTTTCTTTGAAGTTGCATCTTCTCATTAAACTGCCATTGTATTCTGCCTCCAATTCCATGTCTCATATGTCTGTTTTCTTCATTTTTGGAGCAAGCGTTCCTAGGCACCCCGGCTCAAATTAAGGTGCCCCTTTTGTCCCTGACTCACTCTCCTGCTCAGTTCTGTGGTGGCTCCCGGGGATCTGGGGACCGCCCCTAGCTTCCTTGACCCGTAATAGATCTTCCCTCCAACAGCCTCTCTTGCAAGTCCTGTATTGTTGGTTTGTTGCCCCTGCCCCCCTTTCCACTGCCCTCCATAGTCTGTTGTGCTTCCACGGCCCTTCCTGCCTGCTCAGTGTGGTTAAATTGTTGCCTTTGCACCCTCCTACCTGCCTACAATTTTCAGAGTCCGTGCCCCTGGCCTCTGCCTCTCAACAGTATCCTAATGAACAACTAGATTGCTAACATTCTATATTTATTACAAAAGTGTGGAACGCCTGACATCATCTTGATGTAATCAAAACTGTAATACCTAGAGCATTTCCTTTAGAAATTACATATATGAGAGGGTCTTATTGGCATCAAAATTATGGTTAGTGCTCTAAAAGACTAAAATAAGGACATATTTTCTGAGTTTTCAAATAGCGACAAAGCACTTTTAAATTATTTGTTATCTTTATGTTTTTTTATCCAGTTGACCACTTGATTAAATGTTGCACTTAGGGGAGAGGATGTGGTGTTACTTCCAGAACTGCAGACTTTGCAACTGGGGAACCAGGTTGAAGTTTCTGCTTCACCTCGACATTCTGTGATTCTGGTCAAATCACTTAGTCTCCCCATGTCTACAACCAAAATGAATTTGTTCTTGTGTGATGTAACCAATGCTCATGTAAAGCACTCCAATACCTGACAAGTCTGCACTATATAACACTGCAAAAACACAAAATAATAAGTGTTTTGCACACTTCTGTCATTGGGCTATATTTGGGCTACATCTGGGTGATTTTGGGCTACATTTGGGCTCTTTTGTCTCCGGTGGCCATCTTGGGAGATTTATTTGTTATGAAGTTTCCTAATTTCCTCATGTACTGCAGTCTCCTCAGTAGGAAATGCTTTCAGTTTTTTACTTTGATTCCATCATGAAGGTATTCAGATATGTCACACATTTGCCATAAATTCTGAATGTTAGCACTCTAGTTGCTCATTAGATCACTGTAGTAAAACTACTGCACCATGGAAGTCTGCTCCTGGTATTAAAAGTGCATGTTTCAGTCTGCATGTCAGAATTTTTTAATGAAATAGAAGAGGATTTGAGAAGTCACTCAAAATGTGCCCTCATTTTCTTTCTTCAGCATTAATCATAATTTCTATGGCAAAATGAACCTCCTCATTGTGTTCCTTTTTAAATTAAATGTTTTAAGTGTTACCAGTTTATTCCAATCAAGATGGCTTCAGGTGTGCCATACTTTTGTCATAATGAAGACAGTAAGCGCTCTAGTTGTTTTTAAGAACATTCTGGGACATTCTGTCATTGGGCTATACTTGGGCTACATCTGGGTGATATTTGGGCTACATTTGGGCTCTTTTGTCTCTGGTGGCCATCTTGGGAGACTTATTTGTTATGAAGTTTCCTAATTTCCTCATTTACTGCAGTCTCCTCAGTAGGAAATACTTTCAGTTTTTTACTTTGATTCCATCAAGAAGGCATTCAGATGTGTCACACATTTGCCATAAATTCAGAATGTTAGCACTCTTTTTGCTCATTAGATCACTGTAGTAAAGCTACTGCTCACCAGGGAAAACTGCTGCTGGTATTGAAAGTGCATGTTTCAGTCTGCATGTCAGAATTTTTTAATGAAATAGAAGAGGATTTGAGAAGTCACTCAAAATGTGCCCTAATTTTTCTTTCTGCAGCACTAATCATACTTTTTATGGAAAAATGAACCCCCTCATTTTGTTCCTTTTTAAATTAAATGTTTTAAGAGTTACCACTTTAATCCAAGCAAGATGGCTTCAGGTGTGCCATACGTTTATCATAAGTAGGACTGTTAGCGCTCTAGTAGTTCTTTGGAACACTCTGGGAAGCTGCAGTAGAACACAAAGAAATCAACTGACAGTCTCTGCCCTTGTTGGATGTACATGTTTTACTGAGAATGTCAGACTTCATTCTCACATGACTGAGAAAGATAATGTGAATTTACAGAAAATAAGCTCTCAGTTTAGCCTATAGATCACCTTCCAAACCTCTGTGGTAAAAGCATGAGAATATATTTTTCTCTCAATCATGATATCCCAGCAGAAGGCTTTTTCACATGGTGAAATCACCTTAGAACATACCACAATTCCTAAAATGAGTATGGTACCATCAACAAATGATTTATAATGTAACTAAAGTCTTAAAACCTTCTATTAACTGCAATGCTTTTTAATGAGGTGCTATCATGTATATTGGTCCCAAGATGGCTGCCAACACTTCTTGGATGAAGTGCTGACGGCCAATCAGATCTCAGGATGAGATGTGTGGTTAGGCTCCGCCCACATATATATATGCTTTTAAATGCTATTTTCTCAGGAAATACTGAACAGATTTACACCAGACCTGCAAAAGGCACTTCCTTGACCTTATGGCTACCTCTCTGCCAAATTTCAAGTAATTCTGCTCAGCCGTTCGGGCTGTAGCTGTGTCTAAAGGTCCTATGGAAAAATGCATGGGGAAAACGCGTTTTGGGACCCCCCTTTTTTCTCGGCCCCTGCTTGACGAATCCCCCCGAGACTTTCAGGGTAGGAGCGGAGCGTAGCGCCCCACCTATTTTGAAAATTTCGCGAGGATTCGTCGACCGGCGCCAAAGTTATTCCAAATAGAATGTTGCGGATTTCCTATGGAAACAGGGTCCTAACTATAACTACCTACTGGCGACCGCCAGTAGGTAATATATATATATATATATATATATATATATATATATGGCACTGGGTGAAGTTTAATGTAGGACACTTAGATATATGGCACTGGGTGAAGTTTAATGTAGGACACATACATATATGGCACTGGGTGAAGTTTAATGTAGGACACTTAATGCAGGACACTTAGATATATGGCACTGGGTGAAGTTTAATGTAGGACACTTAGATATATGGCACTGGGTGAAGTTTAATGTAGGACACATACATATATGGCACTGGGTGAAGTTTAATGTAGGACACTTAGATATATGGCACTGGGTGAAGTTTAATGTAGGACACATACAGATATAGCACTGGGTGAAGTTTATGTAGGACACTTAGATATATGGCACTGGGTGAAGTTTAATGTAGGACACATACATATATGGCACTGGGTGAAGTTTAATGCAGGTCACTTAGATATATGGCACTGGGTGAAGTTTAATACAGGACACTTAGATATATGGCCCTGGGTGAAGTTTAATGCAGGACACTTAGATATATGGCCCTGGGTGAAGTTTAATGTAGGACACTTAGATATATGGCACTGGATGAAGTTTAATGTAGGATACATACATATATGGCACAGGGTGAAGTTTAATGTAGGACACTTAGATATATGGCACTGGGTGAAGTTTAATGTAGGACACTTAGATATATGGCACTGGGTGAAGTTTAATGTAGGACACTTAGATATATGGCACTGGGTGAAGTTTAATGCAGGACACATACATATATGGCACTGGGTGAAGTTTAATGTAGGACACATAGATATATGGCACTGGGTGAAGTTTAATGTAGGACACATATATATATATATATATATATATATATATATATATATATATATATATATATTCACTGAAAAAACCATAGGTTTCAGGGGTGTTATAGTTAGCTGGACTTTTCACTTGTACAAAACCATTGAAATTCCCCCGTTATAGTTAGTTCAGCTAACTATAACTCGCGCGCCCGCAATGCACTGCTGATGACGTCACATATTACATCACTCATGACATGGTCAGTGACATCACTCATGACATCACTGATGACATCTCAAATGACATCACTGATGACATCACTGATGACATCATCCAGTGAATGTGTGTTTTTCTGAAAATTAAATATGTTTTATATATGTATATCTCAAGGTCGATGGAAGAATAAATGGGTATATAAGTGTCTAAATGGATGATTTGTTTTTGAAAAATTGATTGTGTAACTGACTGATTAAGTGTATCATAGTGAATACATGGCTTAGTGAGTAATGTTTAAATATGTAAATATCTGTATCAGTCTCTCACTTTGTGTATAAGTGGCTGCATGGGTTGGTGAGTAGCTACATGGGTGTCTATATAGGTTATTAGTTGGTTTTTTGAGTATCAGTCTGAGTGTCTGCATGGTTCGGTGGTGGGTATTACGTAGTGCATAGGTGCATGAATGAGTGACTCACTGTTTGTATGTGTTGAACACAGCATGTGTGCAGGACTGTATGGGTGGATGAGTGTGTGTATGGGTGTGTTAGTGAGTGAATGACTGTCTCAATAGTGTCTTTATGAGTAACTACATATGTTTTAAACTAGTATATGTGACTATTGGTGTATATATGTGAGTATATGTGAGAGTGAGAGATTGAAAGAGTTCCTGTATGAATAAGTATGTGTTTCTATAAGTGATTGTTTAAAAGACTAAGTATGTGTAAGTTTCCGTAGAAGTAAGTATGGTGGTGTGTGTATAACTGTATATGCAAGTAAATGTATGTTTGATTCTTTATTAGCATGAGTGACTATGTGTGTGAGTAACTCTATGGATGAGTGGCATTGTGTAACAGGATGTATAGGTGTATGAGTACATATGATGAGTGAGTACATGTATGAGTGACTGTATAGGACTGTTGGTGAATGAGTGGATGTGTATGTGGATCTTAGAATTACTGAAGAGGTTGTTGTAACTGGTATTGGTATGTCCATTGTTTTGAAAATTTTAGTCTCTATTTTTGAATGTGTGTATCAAAGGTTATATTAGGGTGAGAGGAGGTCTGCCACTCTATCACAAGGATGATGTCATCAGTGATGTCATCAGTGATGTCATTTGAGATGTCATCAGTGATGTCATGAGTGATGTCACTGACCATGTCATGAGTGATGTAATATGTGACGTCATCAGCAGTGCATTGCGGGCGCGCGAGTTATAGTTAGCTGAACTAACTATAACGGGGGAATTTCAATGGTTTTGTACAAGTGAAAAGTCCAGCTAACTATAACACCCCTGAAACCTATGGTTTTTTCAGTGAATTTCTGAGGTTTTTTAAATGCTAATTCCTAACTATAACGTGCCTGAAACCTATGGTTTTTTCTGTGAATTTCAAAGGTTTTTTAAATGCTAATTTCTAACTATGCCTACAGAGATAGGACATGTGAAGAAAGAAGAAAAAATGCACAGAAAGAAACAAAAGAAGTGCAGAAAGAAGCAACAGAAGTCCTCAAATACGAAGATAAGTGCAGGAAGAAGGATAACGTGCAGAAAGAACAAAAAGAAGAGCAGAAAGAAGCATTGTTGCAAAATCATCCTGTACCCTCAACTTTTTCAGACGGATACTGGTGGTAACTGAGTCTGACTAACCAGTCCTAGAGCCAGTGCTATGTTAAAAGACACTTAGAATACAGTGAAAACACCTACATACACTAGGGAACATTATGCGTTGGGGTCCCCCTGTGATTAGCATGACCTCCTCTGTAAGCCCCTAGTGTATAATAGGGCATGGGGATTAAAACTACCTCTTAAAACAGGCCACAGGGTGATTTTGCACACGTTAACTCAGGCCCCGTCCCCTCCCTTCACCACTGTGTAAACACGCCCTGTGTCCATTTTTAGTTGGGAGATTAAGTTCATTTGAATCCTGAGGGTCCCTAGGGTCCAACTAGCCCACTAGGTACCTCCAGTAAGTGCCACAGAGCTGCGTTGCAGAGAGGTGTAAAAAGTGGCACGGCCTGGACCACCTCTCTGCAATGCAGCTCAGTGGCGCTTACTGGAAGCACTTGGTGGGCTAGTTAGCCCCCAGGGGCCCTCAGTATTGAAGGGAAATTATATCCCCAATTTAAAACGTGCCATAGTGCGTGTTTGCACACGTCACCTCAGGCCCCGTCCCCTCCCTTCACCA
The DNA here is from genome assembly GCF_964204655.1 of Triturus cristatus. Lineage (NCBI taxonomy): Eukaryota > Metazoa > Chordata > Amphibia > Caudata > Salamandridae > Triturus > Triturus cristatus. Next base: position 1,690,705 of record NC_140594.1, on the reverse strand, counting down.
CTGTGTAAACGCGCCCTGTGGCTGTTCTAAGTTGAGAGATTAAGTCCCCCTGAATCCTAAGGGTCCCTAGGGTCAAACTAGACCACTAGGTACCTCCAGTAAGCGCCACAGAGCTGCGTTGCAGAGAGGTGTAAAAAGGGGCTTGGCCTCAGAACACCTGGCTGCAGCGCAGCTCCCTGGCGCATACTGGAGATGCCTGTTGGGGGCGTGTTTGCAGAGTGCTGCACGGAGGGGGCATGGCCTCCGGCACGATGCCAGTCTTTTATTTATTTTAGTTTTTTAAGAAGGGGGGCTGTTTGGTTCCCCTTCTTATTCTAATTTATTGGCCCTGATGACCCCATCCCCCAGGGCCAGTCTCCTAATTATATTTTTTTGACCCCAATCCCCAGGGCCGGCCACTGTTTTTTATTCTTTTTAAAAAATATATATTTATAGACACACCTAGGACATGCTGGACAAACCGTACGTACCTATCACCATGACGATTTGCGTGATATTCATTAAAAGGCGACTATGCATGCAATGAATCCACGTGGAATGTATTTACACCACTAGTGAAGCTCTGACATGTCTGATGCCCTACCGTGCCTAATCCTGGTAGACACCCTTGTCGTTTATTTATACAAACATGGGTAGCTATTGACGGGCACATTTAATACACATGCACACCAAGCCATTCAAAGGGGATTCGACAAAAATTCGACCAAAACTATGCAAGAAACCCCCCTCACGGTTAATAAAACACACATCCACTGCCGGATGTGTAATACTTTTTATTTTACTCTCTGGAAAGGAGACGAACATCACTTGAGAGTCACAGCGTGCTCCTGACAGAGCCCAATGCTGTGTTACACCCACCATTGCCTGCCGAGTGCCACACACCTCTGTGTTGTATTCCACTAGCTAGTGCATATGCTATGACACTCTCTAGCCCATGTGCACTGTAACACCACCCCGTGAATATGTCATGCCACACTTGTCTTCGCACGGGTTATATTGCCCCATCTAACGTGCCTTTCTCGATGCCTATGTTATAACGCACAGTGCTATGCCATACATATTACAATCTGGGATCCATATCTTTGTCACAGTGCATATGCAACGTTACACTCCCCAGCACATATTTTATATTACAACTTTAGAGACTAGTTAGGTTACACAACACTGCCCTGTGCATATTACACTCCAAGGCGCATATCGCATAGCACGCGCTAGTGCCTGTGCTATCTCGCGCTCTCCAATGAATCTGTCATTGCGCACAATGTATTGCATATTATATTTCATGCCCGGTTCATCTTATATCACACTTTTTGGTGCATAGTTTATACCATACACTATATCTAGTTTTCATTTTCAATCGTGCTCTCAGGACTATGTTCTATATAACACTGTGTTCACCTACCCTTTTCACGGGCATTACATTTTGCGATAGGGGGTGGAGGGTCAGGGGGTGTTTCTGCCAAGTGAGCCCGGAGTCACAGTCACAAACGTCCTCTTCTTCCTGAATAAAAGTGAGATTATGCTGCATACTTGTTCATATTTTAAGTAGTTCGCACAGACACAATGTTTTAAAAACAATAAAGTTCCTAATACCCGCCTTCTCTGAACAGTTAGCTTGCTGCCCCATCCCCTTCCTCCCTACCCTCTGTTGTGTGAATCCATGGACTAGCCTCCTCCCTCCTGCCATGCATGGTCTGATGTGCTGCCACTGCCCTCAATTTAGTATGATGTACCAGTCCACTCCTCCTGCCCTCCATTGCCCAATTCTATGCCCCATCATTGACCTCCTGCTTAAACTCTGTGCTTAGCTTGCTGCCCCTATTCTCCTTCCCCCTGCCCTCCGATGTCTTTGTGCATGCCCCTGCTCCATCCGTTTTTGCCCACCATGTCCCATGGACCTGCCACTCCTATCTACTCTGAGTGTTCTGTTGAGCTGCCACTCCCCTCCCACCTGCCTAGCATTGTCAGATGACTGTAACCTGTCCCTGCCACCTCCACCCTGCCTGTCCACATGCCATGCCCCTATCCTCTTCCTCCTGTCCTACATGGTCCATTGTACTGCCACACCCTTCTGCCCTCCCTGGTCTGTTGTGCTGCAACTGCTCCTCCTGCCTGCCCCGTGTGGTCTGTTGTGAGGTCCCTTCCCCTGAACTTTCTTGTCTGTGCACAGGTCCTGACCCTTCCTTCTATCCTCCATCGTCCTTTGTGCATGCCCCTCCACCCTCCTTCTTGCCCATCATAGCCATTGTGCTGCCACTAACCCTCCCACTTGCCATGCATGGTCTTCTGTGCTGCCATGGCCCCTCCCACCTTCCCTGTGTGGTCAGTTAGCTGCCCCTAACCCCCTCCCACCTTCCCTCCATGGTCTGTGTGTATGCCATCACAGTCTCAATGTTGCTCTTCATGGTGTGTCTTGCTTCTAGTGCCCATCCTGCCTGACCTCCATGGCTATCTTGCTGCTCCTGCCCTGCCCCCTTGCCCCCAGCCCTACTCCCTCCCTCCTGGCTTGTCTGTTCCATTGTAATGCCCCTGATCCGTCCCTCCTGCCCTTTATGGTCTGTTATACTGCAGCTTTCTCTCCTGTCTGTCCATTATGGTCAGCTAGCTACCATTGCCTCTTGCCCCTCTGTTTTCCGTTGTCCATGTGCATTGTCCTGTCCCCTCCCTCTTGCTTTCTATGGATTGTTGTGCTGCACTCCCGTCCTGCATGCCCTGTGTGGTGTATTGTGCTGCTGCAAACCCTGATGCCTGCCCTGCAGGGTCAGTTTGGTGCACCTCTCAATGTCCCTCCTGTCCTCTGTTATCCAAGTCCATGTCCCTATCCCATTTCCTTCCATGATCCAATGTACCATACTTGCGAACATTTTGAACTTGGTAAGAGGGAGATTTTGAAAAAAAACTGGGGTATTGATTTTCCCCTTTGAGTTACATTGAAAAAGAGGATATTGTAGACAGGAGACAGATCAAATAAAGCCCATTTGAGCTTAAAAACATTGGACGTTTCCTGGCTGAATCGGGTCTGTTGGCATGTATGGTTGTACTACCATTGCCTCTTCCTTCTGCCCACAATGGTCTATTACATTGCCACAGCCTTGAAGGAGGGTAGATTTTGAATCACAGGGGGCCCCTGGCCCATTCTGTCCACACCTGAAGTATGAGACCCTTGTCCTTGCCCTGCCAGCTGCATTTGTAGGCCGTATTAAATTGACCAGCGGGTCCTGTGTTGCTATATAATTATCCTGAGACATCCTTACCACTCAGCCAGCATAAAACCCCTGTGTAGGCCCTTCTGTTCAATATGTAGGCCTCTTTGTTAAATTGACCATAGCTCTGCAATTTTAGTGTATAGCAGTCTGAAGGCAGGTCTGCGAGGCCTTCTGATCCAAACTAGTAGCCCCCACCCTACCCGAGTGCTCCGTGCTCGGTATCAAAGTTCAACATCCCCCTGAAGCTGTCGACATACAGTAGGCTGCATCCTGGACTGGTACTTGCTTCCTGGGCAGGTTTCCCGCTTTTAAGGAAGTGGCAACCGCAGAGCGTCAAGTTAGGAGAACTGAGGAGATTTTATACATGAATATATTGAATTCCCGTACAATACCCATTATTTTCTGCTTGCTCTATGGAACTTACGATAAGCGATTGGCCTGAGAGACTGACCTTTTCACCCAGTCCATTGTCAGCATTAAGTGGGTAAATGACGAAATGTCTGGTAAAATCTGCAGACGAAGCTTTTGGGTAGCATACGTAGGTAGATGTAGCGTGCAAAGGAGCCCACAAAATGATATAAAAAGGGAGCACCCACAGATATCGACGGACTACCTCGCCGTCTGTATGTAGGTTAACAGGCAGTGCAGGTTTTCCCCAAGAGCTGGGAGCTCTTGTCTTCCTTTGCTTAAAATGTCTTGCTCTGCTTTGCTTGAAGTATCTTATTCTATTTTACCTATATGAAATGTCATGTTATGTTTAACCATTGTTCTCTTTACTTTTGCATTTAAAAGATTTTGTATTGTAATTGCAGGAATGCTTGCTCTAAGAGTAAACGTGAGTGTTCCTAGGTAACATTTTCCTTGGTGTAACTTGTTTCTCATGATGCATTTATAAATGTGTTTTCTCTCTCTCTCTGTCAGTACATTAATTGAGATACAGAGAATATTATGACAGCTGTATGATTATCTGGATTCTGTATTTTGTACTTTATGTCTCTATTCTGCGGTTTCTTTGAAGTTGCATCTTCTCATTAAACTGCCATTGTATTCTGCCTCCAATTCCATGTCTCATATGTCTGTTTTCTTCATTTTTGGAGCAAGCGTTCCTAGGCACCCCGGCTCAAATTAAGGTGCCCCTTTTGTCCCTGACTCACTCTCCTGCTCAGTTCTGTGGTGGCTCCCGGGGATCTGGGGACCGCCCCTAGCTTCCTTGACCCGTAATAGATCTTCCCTCCAACAGCCTCTCTTGCAAGTCCTGTATTGTTGGTTTGTTGCCCCTGCCCCCCTTTCCACTGCCCTCCATAGTCTGTTGTGCTTCCACGGCCCTTCCTGCCTGCTCAGTGTGGTTAAATTGTTGCCTTTGCACCCTCCTACCTGCCTTCAATTTTCAGAGTCCGTGCCCCTGGCCTCTGCCTCTCAACAGTATCCTAATGAACAACTAGATTGCTAACATTCTATATTTATTACAAAAGTGTGGAACGCCTGACATCATCTTGATGTAATCAAAACTGTAATACCTAGAGCATTTCCTTTAGAAATTACATATATGAGAGGGTCTTATTGGCATCAAAATTATGGTTAGTGCTCTAAAAGACTAAAATAAGGACATATTTTCTGAGTTCCAAATAGCGACAAAGCACTTTTAAATTATTTGTTATCTTTATGTTTTTTTATCCAGTTGACCACTTGATTAAATGTTGCACTTAGGGGAGAGGATGTGGTGTTACTTCCAGAACTGCAGACTTTGCAACTGGGGAACCAGGTTGAAGTTTCTGCTTCAGCTCGACATTCTGTGATTCTGGTCAAATCACTTAGTCTCCCCATGTCTACAACCAAAATGAATTTGTTCTTGTGTGATGTAACCAATGCTCATGTAAAGCACTCCAATACCTGACAAGTCTGCACTATATAACACTGCAAAAACACAAAATAATAAGTGTTTTGCACACTTCTGTCATTGGGCTATATTTGGGCTACATCTGGGTGATTTTGGGCTACATTTGGGCTCTTTTGTCTCCGGTGGCCATCTTGGGAGATTTATTTCTTATGAAGTTTCCTAATTTCCTCATGTACTGCAGTCTCCTCAGTAGGAAATGCTTTCAGTTTTTTACTTTGATTCCATCACGAAGGTATTCAGATATGTCACACATTTGCCATAAATTCTGAATGTTAGCACTCTAGTTGCTCATTAGATCACTGTAGTAAAACTACTGCACCATGGAAGTCTGCTCCTGGTATTAAAAGTGCATGTTTCAGTCTGCATGTCAGAATTTTTTAATGAAATAGAAGAGGATTTGAGAAGTCACTCAAAATGTGCCCTCATTTTCTTTCTTCAGCATTAATCATAATTTCTATGGCAAAATGAACCTCCTCATTGTGTTCCTTTTTAAATTAAATGTTTTAAGTGTTACCAGTTTATTCCCATCAAGATGGCTTCAGGTGTGCCTTACTTTTGTCATAATGAAGACAGTAAGCGCTCTAGTTGTTTTTAAGAACATTCTGGGACATTCTGTCATTGGGCTATACTTGGGCTACATCTGGGTGATATTTGGGCTACATTTGGGCTCTTTTGTCTCTGGTGGCCATCTTGGGAGACTTATTTGTTATGAAGTTTCCTAATTTCCTCATTTACTGCAGTCTCCTCAGTAGGATATACTTTCAGTTTTTTACTTTGATTCCATCAAGAAGGCATTCAGATGTGTCACACATTTGCCATAATTTCAGAATGTTAGCACTCTTTTTGCTCATTAGATCACTGTAGTAAAGCTACTGCTCACCAGGGAAAACTGCTGCTGGTATTGAAAGTGCATGTTTCAGTCTGCATGTCAGAATTTTTTAATGAAATAGAAGAGGATTGGAGAAGTCACTCAAAATGTACCCTAATTTTTCTTTCTGCAGCACTAATCATACTTTTTATGGAAAAATGAACCCCCTCATTTTGTTCCTTTTTAAATTAAATGTTTTAAGAGTTACCACTTTAATCCAAGCAAGATGGCTTCAGGTGTGCCATACGTTTATCATAAGTAGGACTGTTAGCGCTCTAGTAGTTCTTTGGAACACTCTGGGAAGCTGCAGTAGAACACAAAGGAATCAACTGACAGTCTCTGCCCTTGTTGGATGTACATGTTTTACTGAGAATGTCAGACTTCATTCTCACATGACTGAGAAAGATAATGTGAATTTACAGAAAATAAGCTCTCAGTTTAGCCTATAGATCACCTTCCAAACCTCTGTGGGAAAAGCATGAGAAAATAGTTTTCTCTCAATCATGATATCCCAGCAGAAGGCTTTTTCACATGGTGAAATCACCTTAGAACATACCACAATTCCTAAAATGAGTATGGTACCATCAACAAATGATTTATAATGTAACTAAAGTCTTAAAACCTTCTATTAACTGCAATGCTTTTTAATGAGGTGCTTTCATGTATATTGGTCCCAAGATGGCTGCCAACACTTCTTGGATGAAGTGCTGACAGCCAATCAGATCTCAGGATGAGATGTGTGGTTAGGCTCCGCCCACATATATATATGCTTTTAAATGCAATTTTCTCAAGAAATACTGAACAGATTTACACCAGACCTGCAAAAGGCACTTCCTTGACCTTATGGCTACCTCTCTGCCAAATTTCAAGTAATTCTGTTCAGCCGTTCGGGCTGTAGCTGTGTCTAAAAGTCCTATGGAAAAATGCATGGGGAAAACGTGTTTTGGGACCCCCCTTTTTTCTCGGCCCCTGCTTTACGAATCCCCCCGAGACTTTCAGGGTAGGAGCGGAGCGTAGCGCCCCACCTATTTTGAAAATTTCGCGAGGATTCGTCGACCGGCGCCAAAGTTATTCCAAATAGAATGTTGCGGATTTCCTATGGAAACAGGGTCCTAACTATAACTACCTACTGGCGACCGCCAGTAGGTAATATATTACCTACTGGCGGTCGCCAGTAGGTAGTTATAGTTAGGACCACGTTTCCTTAGGAAATCCGCAACATTCTATTTTGAATAACTTTGGCGCCGGTTGACGAATCCTCGCAAATTTTTCAAAATAGGTGGGGCGCTACGCTCCGCTCCTACCCTGAAAGTCTCGGGGGGATTCGTCAAGCGGGGGCTGAGATAAAAGGGGGGTCCCAAAACGCGTTTTTCCCATGCATTTTTCCATAGGACCTTTAGACACAGCTACAGCCCGAACGGCTGAACAGAATTACTTGAAATTTGGCAGAGAGGTAGTCCTCAGGTCAAGGAAGTGCCTTTTGTAGGTTTGGTGTAAATCTGTTCAGTAGATCCTGAGAAAATAGCATTTAAAAGCATATATATATGTGGGCGGAGCCTAACCACACATCTCATCCTGAGATCTGATTGGCTGTCAGCACTTCATCCAAGAAGTGTTGGCAGCCATCTTGGGACCAATATACATGATAGCACCTCATTAAAAAGCATTGCAGTTAATAGAAGGTTTTAAGACTTTAGTTACATTATAAATCATTTGTTGATGGTACCATACTCATTTTAGGAATTGTGGTATGTTCTAAGGTGATTTCACCATGTGAAAAAGCCTTCTGCTGGGATATCATGATTGAGAGAAAAATATTTTCTCATGCTTTTACCACAGAGGTTTGGAAGGTGATCTATAGGCTAAACTGAGAGCTTATTTTCTGTAAATTCACATTATCTTTCTCAGTCATGTGAGAATGAAGTCTGACATTCTCAGTAAAACATGTACATCCAACAAGGGCAGAGACTGTCAGTTGATTCCTTTGTGTTCTACTGCAGCTTCCCAGAGTGTTCCAAAGAACTACTAGAGAGCTAACAGTCCTACTTATGATAAACGTATGGCACACCTGAAGCCATCTTGCTTGGATTAAAGTGGTAACTCTTAAAACGTTTAATTTAAAAAGGAACAAAATGAGGGGGTTCATTTTTCAATAAAAAGTATGATTAGTGCTGCAGAAAGAAAAATTAGGGCACATTTTGAGTGACTTCTCAAATCCTCTTCTATTTCATTAAAAAATTCTGACATGCAGACTGAAACATGCACTTTCAATACCAGCAGCAGTTTTCCCTGGTGAGCAGTAGCTTTACTACAGTGATCTAATGAGCAAAAAGAGTGCTAACATTCTGAATTTATGGCAAATGTGTGACACATCTGAATGCCTTCTTGATGGAATCAAAGTATTTCCTACTGAGGAGACTGCAGTAAATGAGGAAATTAGGAAACTTCATAACAAATAAGTCTCCCAAGATGGCCACCAGAGACAAAAGAGCCCAAATGTAGCCCAAATATCACCCAGATGTAGCCCAAGTATAGCCCAATGACAGAATGTCCCAGAATGTTCTTAAAAACAACTAGAGCGCTTACTGTCTTCATTATGACAAAAGTATGGCACACCTGAAGCCATCTTGATTGGAATAAACTGGTAACACTTAAAACATTTAATTTAAAAAGGAACACAATGAGGAGGTTCATTTTGCCATAGAAATTATGATTAATGCTGAAGAAAGAAAATGAGGGCACATTTTGAGTGACTTCTCAAATCCTCTTCTATTTCATTAAAAAATTCTGACATGCAGACTGAAACATGCACTTTTAATACCAGGAGCAGACTTCCATGGTGCAGTAGTTTTACTACAGTGATCTAATGAGCAACTAGAGTGCTAACATTCAGAATTTATGGCAAATGTGTGACATATCTGAATACCTTCATGATGGAATCAAAGTAAAAAACTGAAAGCATTTCCTACTGAGGAGACTGCAGTACATGAGGAAATTAGGAAACTTCATAACAAATAAATCTCCCAAGATGGCCACCGGAGACAAAAGAGCCCAAATGTAGCCCAAAATCACCCAGATGTAGCCCAAATATAGCCCAATGACAGAAGTGTGCAAAACACTTATTATTTTGTGTTTTTGCAGTGTTATATAGTGCAGACTTGTCAGGTATTGGAGTGCTTTACATGAGCATTGGTTACATCACACAAGAACACATTCATTTTGGTTGTAGACATGGGGAGACTAAGTGATTTGACCAGAATCACAGAATGTCGAGCTGAAGCAGAAACTTCAACCTGGTTCCCCAGTTGCAAAGTCTGCAGTTCTGGAAGTAACACCACATCATCTCCCCTAAGTGCAACATTTAATCAAGTGGTCAACTGGATAAAAAAACATAAAGATAACAAATAATTTAAAAGTGCTTTGTCGCTATTTGAAAACTCAGAAAATATGTCCTTATTTTAGCCTTTTAGAGCACTAACCATAATTTTGATGCCAATAAGACCCTCTCATATATGTAATTTCTAAAGGAAATGCTCTAGGTATTACAGTTTTGATTACATCAAGATGATGTCAGGCGTTCCACACTTTTGTAATAAATATAGAATGTTAGCAATCTAGTTGTTCATTAGGATACTGTTGAGAGGCAGAGGCCAGGGGCACGGACTCTGAAAATTGTAGGCAGGTAGGAGGGTGCAAAGGCAACAATTTAACCACACTGAGCAGGCAGGAAGGGCCGTGGAAGCACAACAGACTATGGAGGGCAGTGGAAAGGGGGGCAGGGGCAACAAACCAACAATACAGGACTTGCAAGAGAGGCTGTTGGAGGGAAGATCTATTACGGGTCAAGGAAGCTAGGGGCGGTCCCCAGATCCCCGGGAGCCACCACAGAACTGAGCAGGAGAGTGAGTCAGGGACAAAAGGGGCACCTTAATTTGAGCCGGGGTGCCTAGGAACGCTTGCTCCAAAAATGAAGAAAACAGACATATGAGACATGGAATTGGAGGCAGAATACAATGGCAGTTTAATGAGAAGATGCAACTTCAAAGAAACCGCAGAATAGAGACATAAAGTACAAAATACAGAATCCAGATAATCATACAGCTGTCATAATATTCTCTGTATCTCAATTAATGTACTGACAGAGAGAGAGAGAAAACACATCTATAAATGCATCATGAGAAACAAGTTACACCAAGGAAAATGTTACCTAGGAACACTCACGTTTACTCTTAGAGCAAGCATTCCTGCAATTACAATACAAAATCTTTTAAATGCAAAAGTAAAGAGAACAATGGTTAAACATAACATGACATTTCATATAGGTAAAATAGAATAAGATACTTCAAGCAAAGCAGAGCAAGACATTTTAAGCAAAGGAAGACAAGAGCTCCCAGCTCTTGGGGAAAACCTGCACTGCCTGTTAACCTACATACAGACGGCGAGGTAGTCCGTCGATATCTGTGGGTGCTCCCTTTTTATATCATTTTGTGGGCTCCTTTGCACGCTACATCTACCTACGTATGCTACCCAAAAGCTTCGTCTGCAGATTTTACCAGACATTTCGTCATTTACCCACTTAATGCTGACAATGGACTGGGTGAAAAGGTCAGTCTCTCAGGCCAATCGCTTATCGTAAGTTCCATAGAGCAAGCAGAAAATAATGGGTATTGTACGGGAATTCAATATATTCATGTATAAAATCTCCTCAGTTCTCTTAACTTGACGCTCTACGGTAGCCACTTCCTTAAAAGCGGGAAACCTGCCCAGGAAGCAAGTACCAGTCCAGGATGCAGCCTACTGTATGTCGACAGCTTCAGGGGGATGTTGAACTTTGATACCGAGCACGGAGCACTCGGGTAGGGTGGGGGCTACTGGTTTGGAGCAGAAGGCCTCGCAGACCTGCCTTCAGACTGCTATACACTAAAATTGCAGAGCTATGGTCAATTTAACAAAGAGGCCTACATATTGAACAGAAGGGCCTACACAGGGGTGTTATACTGGCTGAGTGGTAAGGATGTCTCAGGATAATTATATAGCAACACAGGACCCGCTGGTCAATTTAATACGGCCTACAAATGCAGCTGGCAGGGCAAGGACAAGGGTCTCATACTTCAGGTGTGGACAGAACGGGCCAGGGGCCCCCTGTGATACAAAATCTACCCTCCTTCAAGCCTGTGGCAATGTAATAGACCATTGTGGGCAGAAGGAAGAGGCAATGGTAGTACAACCATACATGCCAACAGACCCGATTCAGCCAGGAAACGTCCAATGTTTTTAAGCTCAAATGGGCTTTATTTGATCTGTCTCCTGTCTACAATATCCTCTTTTTCAATGAAACTCAAAGGGGAAAATCAATACCCCAGTTTTTTTTCAAAATCTCCCTCTTACCAAGTTCAAAATGTTCGCAAGTATGGTACATTGGATCATGGAAGGAAATGGGATAGGGACATGGACTTGGATAACAGAGGACAGGAGGGACATGGAGAGGTGCACCAAACTGACCCTGCAGGGCAGGCATCAGGGTTTGCAGCAGCACAATACACCACACAGGGCATGCAGGACGGGAGTGCAGCACAACAATCCATAGAAAGCAAGAGGGAGGGGACAGGACCATGCACATGGACAACAGAGAACAGAGGGGCAAGAGGCAATGGTAGCTAGCTGACCATAATGGACAGACAGGAGAGAAAGCTACAGCATAACAGACCATAAAGGGCAGGAGGGACGGATCAGGGGCATTACAATGGAACAGACAAGCCAGGAGGGAGGGAGTAGGGCTGGGGGCAAGGGGGCAGGGCAGGAGCAGCAAGATAGCCATGGAGGTCAGGCAGGATGGGCACTAGAAGCAAGACACACCATGAAGAGCAACAGTGAGACTGTGATGGCATACACACAGACCATGGAGGGAAGGTGGGAGGGGGTCAGGGGCAGCTAACTGACCACACAGGGAAGGTGGGAGGGGCCATGGCAGCACAGAAGACCATGCATGGCAAGTGGGAGGGTTAGTGGCAGCACAATGGCTATGATGGGCAAGAAGGAGGGTGGAGGGGCATGCACAAAGGACGATGGAGGATAGAAGGGAGGGTCAGGACCTGTGCACAGACAAGAAAGTTCAGGGGAAGGGACCTCACAACAGACCACACGGGGCAGGCAGGAGGAGCAGCTGCAGCACAACAGACCAGGGAGGGCAGAAGGGTGTGGCAGTACAATGGACCATGTAGGACAGGAGGAAGAGGATAGGGGCATGGCATGTGGACAGGCAGGGTGGAGGTGGCAGGGACAGGTTACAGTCATCTGACAATGCTAGGCAGGTGGGAGGGGAGTGGCAGCTCAACAGAACACTCAGAGTAGATAGGAGTGGCAGGTCCATGGGACATGGTGGGCAAAAAGGATGGAGCAGGGGCATGCACAAAGACATCGGAGGGCAGGGGAAAGGAGAATAGGGGCAGCAAGCTAAGCACAGAGTTTAAGCAGGAGGTCAATGATGGGGCATAGAATTGGGCAATGGAGGGCAGGAGGAGTGGACTGGTACATCATACTGAGGGCAGTGGCAGCACATCAGACCATGCATGGCAGGAGGGAGGAGGCTAGTCCATGGATTCACACAACAGAGGATAGGGAGGAAGGGGATGGGGCAGCAAGCTAACTGTTTAGAGAAGGCGGGTATTAGGAACTTTATTGTTTTTAAAACATTGTGTCTGTGCGAACTACTTAAAATATGAACAAGTATGCAGCATAATCTCACTTTTATTCAGGAAGAAGAGGACGTTTGTGACTGTGACTCCGGGCTCACTTGGCAGAAACACCCCCTGACCCTCCACCCCCTATCGCAAAATGTAATGCCCGTGAAAAGGGTAGGTGAACACAGTGTTATATAGAACATAGTCCTGAGAGCACGATTGAAAATGAAAACTAGATATAGTGTATGGTATAAACTATGCACCAAAAAGTGTGATATAAGATGAACCGGGCGTGAAATATAATATGCAATACATTGTGCGCAATGACAGATTCATTGGAGAGCGCGAGATAGCACAGGCACTAGCGCGTGCTATGCGATATGCGCCTTGGAGTGTAATATGCACAGGGCAGTGTTGTGTAACCTAACTAGTCTCTAAAGTTGTAATATAAAATATGTGCTGGGGAGTGTAAGGTTGCATATGCACTGTGACAAAGATATGGATCCCAGATTGTAATATGTATGGCATAGCACTGTGCGTTATAACATAGGCATCGAGAAAGGCACGTTAGATGGGGCAATATAACCCGTGCGAAGACAAGTGTGGCATGACATATTCACGGGGTGGTGTTACAGTGCACATGGGCTAGAGAGTGTCATAGCATATGCACTAGCTAGTGGAATACAACACAGAGGTGTGTGGCACACGGCAGGCAATGGTGGGTGTAACACAGCATTGGGCTCTGTCAGGAGCGCGCTGTGACTCTCAAGTGATGTTCCTCCCCTTTCCAGAGAGTAAAATAAAAAGTATTACACATCCGGCAGTGGATGTGTGTTTTATTAACCGTGAGGGGGGTTTCTTGCATAGTTTTGGTTGAATTTTTGTCGAATCCCCTTTGAATGGCTTGGTGTGCATGTGTATTAAATGTGCCCGTCAATAGCTACCCAAGTTTGTATAAATAAACGACAAGGGTGTCTACCGGGATTAGGCACGGTAGGGCATCAGACATGTCAGAGCTTCACTAGTGGTGTAAATACATTCCACGTGGATTCATTGCATGCATAGTCGCCTTTTAATGAATATCACGCAAATCGTCATGGTGATAGGTACGTACGGTTTGTCCAGCATGTCCTAGGTGTGTCTATAAATATATATTTTTTTAAAATAATAAAAAACAGTGGCCGGCCCTGGGGATTGGGGTCAAAAAAATATAATTAGGAGACTGGCCCTGGGGGATGGGGTCATCAGGGCCAATAAATTAGAATAAGAAGGGGAACCAAACAGCCCCCCTTCTTAAAAAACTAAAATAAATAAAAGACTGGCATCGTGCCGGAGGCCATGCCCCCTCCGTGCAGCACTCTGCAAATGCGCCCCAACAGGTATCTCCAGTATGCGCCAGGGAGCTGCGCTGCAGCCAGGTGTTCTGAGGCCAAGCCCCTTTTTACACCTCTCTGCAACGCAGCTCTGTGGCGCTTACTGGAGGTACCTAGTGGTCTAGTTTGACCCTAGGGACCCTTAGGATTCAAGGGGACTTAATCTCTCAACTTAGAACAGCCACAGGGCGCGTTTACACAGTGGTGAAGGGAGGGGACGGGGCCTGAGGTGACGTGTGCAAACACGCACTATGGCATGTTTTAAATTGGGGATATAATTTCCCTTCAATACTGAGGGCCCCTGGGGGCTAACTAGCCCACCAAGTGCTTCCAGTAAGCGCCACTGAGCTGCATTGCAGAGAGGTGGTCCAGGCCGTGCCACTTTTTACACCTCTCTGCAACGCAGCTCTGTGGCACTTACTGGAGGTACCTAGTGGGCTAGTTGGACCCCAGGGACCCTCAGGATTCAAATGAACTTAATCTCCCAACTAAAAATGGACACAGGGCGTGTTTACACAGTGGTGAAGGGAGGGGACGGGGCCTGAGTTAACGTGTGCAAAAACGCCCTGTGGCCTGTTTTAAGTGGTAGCTTTAATCCCCATGCCCTCTTATATACTAGGGGCTTACAGAGGAGGTCATGCTAATCACAGGGGGACCCCAACGCATAATGTTCCCTAGTGTATGTAGGTGTTTTCACTGTATTCTAAGTGTCTTTTAACATAGCACTGGCTCTAGGACTGGTTAGTCAGGCTCAGTTACCACCAGTATCCGTCTGAAAAAGTTGAGGGTACAGGATGATTTTGCAACAAGGCTTCTTTCTGCTCTTCTTTTTGTTCTTTCTGCACGTTATCCTTCTTCCTGCACTTATCTTCGTATTTGAGGACTTCTGTTGCTTCTTTCTGCACTTCTTTTGTTTCTTTCTGTGCATTTTTTCTTCTTTCTTCACATGTCCTATCTCTGTAGGCATAGTTAGAAATTAGCATTTAAAAAACCTTTGAAATTCACAGAAAAAACCATAGGTTTCAGGCACGTTATAGTTAGGAATTAGCATTTAAAAAACCTCAGAAATTCACTGAAAAAACCATAGGTTTCAGGGGTGTTATAGTTAGCTGGACTTTTCACTTGTACAAAACCATTGAAATTCCCCCGTTATAGTTAGTTCAGCTAACTATAACTCGGGCGCCCGCAATGCACTGCTGATGACGTCACATATTACATCACTCATGACATGGTCAGTGACATCACTCATGACATCACTGATGACATCTCAAATGACATCACTGATGACATCACTGATGACATCATCCTTGTGATAGAGTGGCAGACCTCCTCTCACCCTAATATAACCTTTGATACACACATTCAAAAATAGAGACTAAAATTTTCAAAACAATGGACATACCAATACCAGTTACAACAACCTCTTCAGTAATTCTAAGATCCACATACACATCCACTCATTCACCAACAGTCCTATACAGTCACTCATACATGTACTCACTCATCATATGTACTCATACACCTATACATCCTGTTACACAATGCCACTCATCCATAGAGTTACTCACACACATAGTCACTCATGCTAATAAAGAATCAAACATACATTTACTTGCATATACAGTTATACACACACCACCATACTTACTTCTACGGAAACTTACACATACTTAGTCTTTTAAACAATCACTTATAGAAACACATACTTATTCATACAGGAACTCTTTCAATCTCTCACTCTCACATATACTCACATATATACACCAATAGTCACATATACTAGTTTAAAACATATGTAGTTACTCATAAAGACACTATTGAGACAGTCATTCACTCACTAACACACCCATACACACACTCATCCACCCATACAGTCCTGCACACATGCTGTGTTCAACACATACAAACAGTGAGTCACTCATTCATGCACCTATGCACTACGTAATACCCCCCACCGAACCATGCAGACACTCAGACTGATACTCAAAAAACCAACTAATAACCTATATAGATACCCATGTAGCTACTCACCAACCCATGCAGCCACTTATACACAAAGTGAGAGACTGATACAGATATTTACATATTTAAACATTACTCACTAAGCCATGTATTCACTATGATACACTTAATCAGTCAGTTACACAATCAATTTTTCAAAAACAAATCATCCATTTAGACACTTATATACCCATTTATTCTTCCATCGACCTTGAGATATACATATATAAAACATATTTAATTTTCAGAAAAACACACATTCACTGGATGATGTCATCAGTGATGTCATCAGTGATGTCATTTGAGATGTCATCAGTGATGTCATGAGTGATGTCACTGACCATGTCATGAGTGATGTAATATGTGACGTCATCAGCAGTGCATTGCGGGTGCCCGAGTTATAGTTAGCTGAACTAACTATAACGGGGGAATTTCAATGGTTTTGTACAAGTGAAAAGTCCAGCTAACTATAACACCCCTGAAACCTATGGTTTTTTCAGTGAATATATATATATATACATATATTATCTACTGGCGGTCGCCAGTAGATAGTTATAGTTAGGACCGAGTTCCCATAGGAAATCTGAAAATTCTATTTTGAATAACTTTGGCGCCGGTTGACTTATCTTCGTGAAATGTTCAAAACTAATGGGGCGCTCCGCAAAGCTCCTACCCTGAAAGTCTCGGGGTGATTCGTCAAGCGGGGGCTGAGAAAAAAGGGGGTCCCAAAACGCGTTTTCCCCATGCATTTTCCCATAGGACCTTTAGTCGAAGGTACAGCCCGAACGGCTGAACGGAATTACACCAAATTTGGCAAAAAGGTAGCCCTTGGTTCACACTCGTGCCTTTTGCTTAAATGGTGTAAATCCGTTCAGTAGTTCCTGAGAAAATCTAAAGTAAAATCACATATATATCTGGGCGGAGCCTAACCACACATCTCATCGTGAGATCTGATTGGCTGTCAGCACTTCATCCAAGAAGTGTTGGCAGCCATCTTGGGACCAATATACATGATAGCACCTCATTAAAAAGCATTGCGGTTAATAGAAGGTTTTAAGACTTTAGTTACATTATAAATCATTTGTTGATGGTACCATACCCATTTTAGGAATTGTGGTGTGTTCTAAGTGATTTTAAAATGTGAAAAAGTCTTCTGCTGTGATATCATGAATCATGTTTGCGAGATAAGTATTTTCTCATGCTTTTCCCACAGAGGTTTGGAAGGTGATCTATAAGCTAAACTGAGAGCATTTTTTCTGTAAATTCACATTATCTTTCTCAGTCATGTGAGAATGAAGTCTGACATTCTCAGTAAAACATGTACATCCAACAAGGGCAGAGACTGTCAGTTGATTCCTTTGTGTTCTACTGCAGCTTCCCAGAGTGTTCTAAAGAACAACTAGAGCGCTAACAGTCCTACTTATGACAAACGTATGGCACACCTGAAGCCATCTTGGTTGGAATAAAGTGGTAACTCTTAAAACATTTAATTTAAAAAGGAACAAAATGAGGGGGTTCATTTTGCCATAGAAAGTAGGATTAGTGCTGCAGAAAGAAAATGTAGGGAACATTTTGAGTGACTTCTCAAATCCTCTTCTATTTCATTAAAAAATTCTGACATGCAGACTGAAACATGCACTTTCAATACCAGCAGCAGACTTCCCTGGTGAGCAGTAGCTTTACTACAGTGATCTAATAAGCAACTAGAGTGCTAACATTCTAAATTTATGGCAAATGTGTGACACATCTGAATGCCTTCTTGATGGAATCAAAGTAAAAAACTGAAAGTATTTTCTACTGAGGAGACTGTAGTAAATGAGGAAATTAGGAAACATCATAACAAATAAGTCTGCCAAAATGGCCACCAGAGACAAAAGAGCCCAAATGTAGCCCAAATATCACCCAGATGTAGCCCAAGTATAGCCCAATGACAGAATATCCCAGAGTGTTCTAACGAACAACTAGAGCGCTAACAGTCTTACTTATGACAAAAGTATGGCACACCTGAAGCCATCTTGATTGGAATAAAGTGGTAACACTTAAAACATTTAATTTACAAAGGAGCAAAATGAGGGGGTTCATTTTGCCATAGAAATTATGATTAGTTCTGCAGAAAGAAAAATTAGGGCACATTTTGACTTCTCAAATCCTCTTCTATTTCATAAACAAATTCTGACATGCAGACTGAAACATGCACTTTGAATACCAGCAGCAGACTTCCCTGGTGAGCAGTAGTTTTACTACAGTGATCTAATGAGCAACTAGAGTGCTAACATTCAGAATTTATGGCAAATGTGTGACACATCTGAATGCCTTCTTGATGGAACCAAAATAAAAAACTGAAAGTATTCCCACTGAGGAGACTGCAGTAAATGAGGAAATTAGGAAACTTCATAACAATAAATCTCCCAAGATGGCCACCAGAGACAAAAGAGCCCAAATGTAGCCCAAATATCACCCAGATGTAGCCCAAGTATAGCCCAATGACAGAAGTGTGCAAAACACTTATTTGTTGTGTATTTGCAGTTTAATATAGTGCAGACTTGTCAGGTATTGGAGTGCTTTACATGAGCATTGGTTACATCACACAAGATCAAATTCATGTTGGTTGTAGACATGGGGAGATTAAGTGATTTGACCAGAATCACAGAATGTTGAGCTGAAGCAGAAACTCCAACCTGGTTCCTCAGTTGCAAAGTCTGCAGCTCTGGAAGTAACACCACATCCTCTCCCCTAGGTGCAACATTTAATCAAGTGGTCAACTGGATAAAAAAACATAAAGATTACAAATAATTTAAAAGTTCTTTGTCGCTATTTGAAAACTCAGAAAATATGTCCTCATTTTAGTTTTTTAGAGCACTAACCATAATTTTGATGCAAATAAGACCCTCTCATATATGTAATTTCTAAAGGAAATACTCTAGGTATTACAGTTCTGATTACATCAAGATGACGTCAGGCGTTCATCACTTTTGTAATAAATATAGAATGTTAGCAATCTAGTTGTTCATTGGGATACTGTTGAGAGGCAGAGGCCAGGGGCACGGACTCTGAAAATTGAAGGCAGGTAGGAGAGTGCAGATGCAACAATTTGACCACACTGGGCAGGCAGGAAGGGCAGTGGCAGCACAACAGACTATGGAGGGCAGTGGAAAGGGGGGCAGGGGCAACAAACCAACAATACAGGACTGGCAAGAGAGGCTGTGGCAATATAATAGACCATTGTGGGCAGAAGGAAGTGGCAGTGGTAGTACAACCATACATGCCAATAGACCCGTTTCAGCCAGGAAACGTCCAATGTTTTTAAGCTCAAATGGGCTTTATTTGATCTGTCTCCTATCTACAATCTCCTCTTTTTCAATGTAACTCAAAGGGGAAAATCAATACCCCAGTTTTTTTTCAAAATCTCCCTCTTACCAAGTTCAAAATGTTCGCAAGCATGGTACATTGGATCATGGTAGGCAGGAGGAATTGGGGTAGGGACAGGGACTCGGATAACAGAGGACAGGAGGGACATGGAGAGGTGCACCAAACTGACCCTACAGGGCAGGCATCAGGGTTTGCAGCAGCACAATACACCACACAGCGCATGCAGGACGGGGGTGCAGCACAACAATCCATAGAAAGCAATAGGGAGGGGACAGGACCATGCACATGGACAACAGAGAACAGAGGGGAAAGAGGCAATGGTAGCTAGCTGACCATAATGGACAGACAGGAGTGAAAGCTGCAGCATACCAGACCATAAAGGGCAGGAGGGACGGATCAGGGGCATTACAATGGAACAAGCCAGGAGGGAGGGAATAGTGGTCTGCACATGGAAAAAGAGGGCTGGGGGCAAGGGGACAGGGCAGGAGCAGCAAGATGACCATGGAGGTCAGGCAGGATGGGCACTAGAAACAAGACACACCATGGAGAGCAACAATGAGACTATGATGGCATACACACAGACCATGGAGGGAAGGTAGGAGGGGGTCAGGGGCAGCTAGCTGACCACACAGGGAAGGTGGGAGGGGCCATGGCAGCACAGAAGACCATGCATGGCAAGCGGGACGGTTAGTGGCAGCACAAAGGCTATGATGGACAAGAAGGCGGGTGCAGGGGCATGCACAAAGGACCATGGAGGATAGAAGGAAGGGTCAGGACCTGGGCACAGACAAGAGAGTTCAGGGGAAGGGGCCTCACAACAGACCACGCGGGGCAGGCAGGAGGAGCAGTTGCAGCAAATAGACCAGGGAGGGCAGAAGGGTGTGGCAGTAAAATGGACCATGGAGGACAGGAGGAAGGGGATAGGGGCATGGCATGTGGACAGGCAGTGTGGAGGTGGCAGGGACAGGTTATAGTAATCTGATAATGCTAGGCAGGTGGGAGGGGAGTGGCAGCTCAACAGAACACTCAGAGTAGATAGGAGTGGCAGGTCCATGGAACACGGTGGGCAAAAAGGATGGAGCAGGGGCATGCACAAAGACATCGGAGGGCAGGGGGAAGGAGAATAGGGGCAGCAAGCTAAGCACAGAGGCTAAGCAGGAGGTCAATGATGGGCCATAGAATTGGGCAATGGAGGGCAGGAGGAGTGGACTGGTACATCATGCTAAATGGAGGGCAGTGGCAGCACATCAGACCATGCATGGCAGGAGGGAGGAGGCTACTCCATGGATTCAGACAATAGAGGATAGGGAGGAGGTGGATGGGGCAGCAGGCTAACTGTTCAGAGAAGGTGGGTATTAGGAACATTATTGTTTTTAAAATGTGTGTCTGTGCGAACTACTTAAAATATTTACACGTATGCAGCATATTCTCACTTTTATTCAGGAAGAAGAGGACGTTTGTGACTGTGACTCCGGATTCACTTGGCAGAAACACCCACTGACCCTCCACCCCCCATCGCAAAATGTAATGCCCGTGAAAAGGGTAGGTGGACGCAGTGTTATATAGAACATAGTCCTGAGAGCACGATTGAAAATGAAAACTAGATATAGTATATGGTATAAACTATGCACCAAAAAGTGTGATATAAGATGAACCGGGGGGTGAAATATAATATGTAATACATTGTGCGCAATGACAGATTCATTGGAGAGCGCGAGATAGCACAGGCACTAGCGCGTGCTATGCGATATGCGCCTGGGAGTGTAATATGCACAGGGTAGTGTTGTGTAACCTAACTAGTCTCTAAAGTTGTAATATAAAATATGTGCTGGGGAGTGTAACGTTGCATATACACTGTGACAAAGATATGGATCCCAGATTGTAATATGTCTGGCATAGCGCTGTGCGTTATAACATAGGCATCGAGGAAGGCACGTTAGATGGGGCAATATAACCCGTGCAAAGGCAAGTCTGGCATGACATATTCACGGGGTGGTGTTACAGTGCACATGGGCTAGAGAGTGTCATAGCATACGCACTAGCTGGTGGAATACAACACAGAGGTGTGAGGCACTCAGTGATGCCATGAGTGATGTCACTGACCATGTCATGAGTGATGTAATATGTGACGTCATCAGCAGTGCATTGCGTGCGCGCGAGTTATAGTTAGCTGAACTAACTATAACGGGGGAATTTCAATGGTTTTGTACGAGTGAAAAGTCCAGCTAACTATAACGCCCCTGAAACCTATAGTTTTTTCAGTGAATATATATATGCTTTACATTTTATACAAAACACACACTCTTTGTGACTACCGACATCACCGCAATTACGTCGTTATTAGCAAATATGAAAGTTCTTTGTAAAGGTGGATTTCTCCTCAATTGATCACAGAAAGAAAAGTTACAGCAATATCTTACTAAATATTTAGACTTACGCTTTATTTAAATTATGTCTGTAAGTTTATTTATCAGTATGTCAAATGCTTTGCTGATCACAGATTCTCCACAGAAATGTGACAATGTTATACCTCCTTCAAAAATTCTTAAACAAAAATGTTTCTGATAAACACATACCAAATAAAAAAAGAAGTGCCATATAATATAAATATCATATACAATATCAAATAATTGAAAGTAAATACTAAAATCTTAGAGGTCACTAATGGATATTACAATTATAAACTAGAATTTAAAAAACCTTAGAAATGTACTGAAAAAGCGAAGGTTACAGTGATGTTATAGTGAGGAATTAGCATTAAAAACCCTTAAAAATTCACTAAAAAAACAAAGGTTACAGGTCTATTATATTTAGGCTGACATTTAATTTGTGCAAAACCAGAGAAATTCAGCAGTTATAGTTAGTCAAGCTAACTATTATTCATGCACTGCTTATGACCTCACATATTACATCACTCATGGCATGGTCAGTGATATCACTGAGGGAATCATCCAGTCACTGTGAGTGTTTCTAAAAGGTTTATGAGTGTTAGAAATAAACAGCAAGGTGTATTGGCGAATCAGTAGGTAAAAGTGCCTGTATGGATGATTCAGTGGGTGCGTGACTAACTATAAGTGAATGATTAGGTGTCTATGGTATGTATGGGTAAGTGACTAGGTTGTTTGAATTTCTGTATCAATCTGTCAGTTGGTGTCTAAGTGGCTTTATGGGTTGGTGAGTGGGTGAGTTGCTGTATGGGTGATTGATTGGTTGTCTGAGTACCTGAATGAGTGCCTATGTGGGTGAGTGAGGGTGTGTGTGACTGCAGCATGGATGAGTGAGTGGGTGAGTCAGTGGCTGTATGGATTTGTATTTGCATCTGTGAGGGGCTAAATGGGTGACTGAGTGTGTGTATGGATGTGTCGGTGAGTGAATGGATGTGTTAGTGGTATATGGGTGAGTACCTGGGTATGTGAAAGGCAGTATAGATGAGTTTTGGAGTATATGAGTGACTATATGTGTGAGTGAGGAATTGTGATACTGTTTGTATGTGTTAGTGAGTGTGTGGGTGGGGGGATGTATGGATAAGTGATTGTGTTAGTATCTGTATGAATAAGTGAATGGATGTGTGTATAACCGTATAGGTGAGTAAATGGCTCTGTGATTGACTCTATAGGTGAGTGAGTAGGTGTTTGAGTAGCTCTATGAGTGACTGACAGTGTGTGAGCAGCTATATGGGTAACAGAGTATGTATGTGTAGACCTATGAATCAGTGAGTATGTGTGTAACTACTGGTATATGTGTGTCACTGGTTTTGAGAATGCTAGTGTGGAAGTTGGAGTGGGTGTATGAAAGGTTATATTTGGGTGTGAGAATGTACATCAGTTATTCTGTGGATGATGTCATCGGTAATGTCATCAGTGATGTCATTTGATAGTTCATCAGTGATGTCACTGACCATGTCATGAATGATGTAATATGTGAGGTCATAAGCAGTGCATTGCGGGGTGCAAGTTATAATTAGCTCAGCTAACTCTAACTACTGAATTTCACTGGTTTTGTATGAGTGAAATCTGACCCTAACTATAATATCCCTGGAACCTTTGTTTTTTTCAGTGAATTTAAAAGGTTTTTAAATGCTAATTCTTAACTATACTGTCCCTGTGACCTTCGTTTCTTCAAAGAATTTTTAGTTTTTTTTTTAATTAGTAGTCACGTTTGCAGAATGGTGGAGAAAGGGGGGATGGGCCTCTGACCAGCTCTCAAGAATCCTGCTGTGTAGGACTTACAGGAGGTACCAGGATAGCTTCTTGGCCCCCAAGGTCTCTAGTAGTAGTGCTCCACGTGCCGCATTTGCAGAGTTGTGGAGAAAGACCTCTTAGCAATCCAGCTGTGTGGGACTTATCAGAGATAACAGGTGGGGTAGTTGGCCCCCAAGGATGTCCTTGGGGCCAACCATGCCTCCTGTTACCTCCAGTAAGACCTACACAGCAGGATTGCTAAGACTTGGTAGGACACCATGCCCCCTTTCTCTACCAGCACTCTGCAAGTGACATCCCCTTGGCTCTTGAGGGTCCTTGGGGGCCAACTAGCTCACCTGTTACCTTCAGTAAGACCCACACCATGGGATTGCTGAGACGTGGTTAGAGGCTACGCCCTCTTTTCCCACCACTCTGCAAACGCGCCTCCTGGTGCACTGCTGCTTGGGGAAAGAAGTCCACTTTAGTCCTGAGACCCTCAGGAGGCCAGGGAACCTGTAAATATACTGTATGGTCAAGTGACTAAGGGGCTCATTACGATGGCGGATGGATATTGTCCACCCGCCACTGTTACAGTAAACGGGACCGACCGCCAGGGGTGCGGTGGTCCCGCTATGCCAATTAGGATGCGCCCACCACCCTGGTGGTCGCATCCTGCATATTATGCATTGTGGCACCCAGTGCTGTCAGCAGCACCTGCTGCAATGCACAAAATGTATGTTTTGCATTGGCATGCACAATGTGACAGGCACTGCGTGGTTCCTGCCACCTTGTGTATGCCAATGATGGGGGGTACCATAGGTACCCCCAAGTGCACCCTCCACCCTCCAACACCCTCGGGGCCCGCAACGGGCCCCCAATTTTAAAGAACGCATGCCTTTCCATGGCAGAATCGCCAGCATGGAAAGGACTATTCCTACATGCATCATAAAATGGATGACGGTACCTGCAAGGCACCGCCACCATGTTATATGCCTTTTCCGCCCAGCCGGCAATCCGACTGGCGGAAAAGTGGCAGACGGTCTTTCCGTCCGCCGCGGTGCCCCTCGCCATACTAATATGGCGGGGGGCGTCACAGCGACATTTGGTGGGCGGCGGTGGCGATCCGCTTGTGATCGTAATAGGCCCCCAAGTGTTTGAGTAAAAGTTTGGTTAAGTGAGTTGCTGAGAGAATGATTGGACTGGAGACTATTTCAAATGGGTGTACAGGTGAGTGAGCGGATGTGTGAGAACTTGTATAGAGGTGTGAATGGATATATTGATGGTTATGTGGGTATGTAAGCAAATGTGTGATTGGTTGATTGAGTGAGTGACTGGGTGTGTTGAGAGGCTGCAAGGGTGAGTGAAAGGGTGTGTGAGTGGCTGTATAGGTGAGTGACTGGGTATGTCAGTACCTGTTTGTATGACTATATGGCTGTGTGAGTGACTATTTGTGTGACTGACTGGTTGCATGGATAACTATATGGGTGAGTAACTGGTTGTGAGACTGGTTGTTTGAGTGAGTCAATCAATCAATCAGGGGTTATTAGAATCCGGGTTCTCTGGTTGGCACAGGTAGGGACTTGTGACAAGCAGGGAACCTTTCCTCTAGTCAGGGTAAGGGGTTACACTACTAAAACAACCCCTGCTCACCCTCTAGGTAGCTTGGCGCGAGCAGACAAGGCTTATCTCAGAGCGTTATAGGTTAAGCATTTGTGAACACATACAGTAACCAAGTGACAACTCTACAAATGGACACCACACAGGTTTTTATATTAAAGATAAGGATTCTTTATATAGGATTATCACAAGACCATTAAACGATTAAAAATACACAATACGGTTGCTTAGTTGGTAGAAGATTGCTTAGTTTCTCTTAAGTTCTTAAATGCGACCCTTTAAGTCAATGTACCTTAGATGCAACACGCAGGGCAACGAAAGTGTTGCAGCGATGCAGATGCGTTGAAGTTCTTGGTGCAAAAGAAATAAAGACGGGATCTTCCAGATGCGTTACGCTTCTCCGATGTTGCGAGAAGGCTCGACTCGATGCGTCAGCTACAGCGGCGTCAACTTTAGCGAGATGCTACGACAGCGGCCTTGGCAGCGGCACTCTTCTCTGACACTGTGAGACGCTTCCGCTCGATGCGATGCTGCCGCGGCGACACCCCTTCTGCGAGATGCAACGACAGCGGCTCCGACGGCGGCACGCTTCTCCGTGGATGCGAGGCGCTTTTCTGGATGCGGTGCAATGCAACAACTACGATGGCTGCGATGGCGACACGCTTCCTCCTCGATGCTAGACTCTTCTCTCGATGCGGTGCAATGCGACAGCTACGATGGCTGCGATGGCGACACGCTTCTTCGGCGTTGCGAGACACTTCCGGAATGATGCGAGACGCTTCCGCTCGAAGCGATGCTGCAGCGGCGACACTCTCTGCGAGATGCGACGGCAACTGCTCCGACGGCGGCACACTTCTCTTCCTTGTGTCGCGCTTCCAGCTCCTGCGACACGCAGTCCCTCAGAAGACCCAACAACAACAGCAGGCACTTCCAAAAAGACTCTGGGGAGCTGGGGGTGAAGTCCACTGGTCCTGGGACTTCGTTCAGGGGGCAAGCTCAGTTCAAGCCCTTGGAGATCTTTTTAAAGCACAAGTTGAAGCAAAGTCTTTAGTAGTCTTTCTCCTCTCCTTCAGCAGCAAGGCAACCACTGCAGGCCAATCCCCCAGGTCAGGGACAGTACTCCTCTTACAGCTTTCCCAGTTCCTTCTCCTCTGGCAGAGGTTCTTCTTGTTTCAGCAGGATCTGATTTCTTGGGAGCAGGGTCCCAATACTTATACCCCTAATTCCTTTCTTCCTCTGGGGTAGAGGGGCCTTTGCCCAGTCCAAACCAGTTCTTGAGCACTTTGTTGATATGACTCTGCCTTTCTATTCAGGGTGCAGGGCAGAGACATCAGCCGCTCCGCAGGAGGTGGAGCCAGCATTGTGGTAGCAGAGCACAACCCTATTCAGAGCCCAGGTGTACTCCTCCCACCCATCTGACTGCCAATCTTCCTATTCACCACCAGGCTACCAAGCCCTGCCCCTCTGGGTTTCCCCAGCCCTGTCACACACACAACCAGACAGGCAGATACACATCATAGCAGAGGCGGGCTTCAATGGTCAGGGGAGCAAATACCAACTTTCTAAAAGTGGTATTTGCAAACAAAGAATATTAAAATAAACTTTACTAAAAGATGTATTTTATTATTCTGAGTTCAGGCATACTAAACTCGAATTTCTACCATGTTCCCTGGGTCTGTTAGGATCATAGGATGTAACAATTCATACAGCCCATTCTGGCCTATGGAGAACAGGTAGCCTTACAATAGTGAAAAACGAAAATGGCTGTAACAATTCATACAGCCCATTCTGGCCTATGGAGAACAGGTAGCCTTACAATAGTGAAAAACGAAAATGGCTGTAATTCACTATTAGGACATGCCACACACATCAGGGCTTGTCCTACCTTATGCTTACAATGCACCCTGCCCTTGGGCCTACCGTAGGGGTGACTAATATGAAGTTAAGGGAAGGTTTAGGGACTGGCAAGTGTGTGCACTTGCCCAGTCAGCATGACAGTACCAGACTGCACGCAGTCCTTAGATACATTTTACCAGGCCGCTTCTGTGGGTGGCACAACCAGTGCTGCAAGCCCACCAGCAGCATTTGCAAGCCCTGGCACTCCTGGTGCACTTTACTGGGGTCTGACAGTAAACCAAATAAGCCAATCATGGAATCCAACATTTTAAATAGGGAGTACTTGCACTGTGGCACTGGTTGGCAGTGGCACAGTGCTCTGAGCAGCTAACACCAGCAAAACACATGAGGCACAGCGACAAAAAGTGGAAGGGAGACTCACGCCAAGGTGCCAGGTCTAACACGTGTCCCCTCCAGCTGAAAAGTGGGGGAACTACCCTACCCCAGGGAGTTCCTCATCACTAAGGCAGATAAATCTGGACAGACCGTCAGCATTGGCGTGATCTGTACCAGGGTGATGTTCCACCGTGAAATCCATACCCTGTAGGGAAATGGACCACCTCAACAGCTTTGGATTCTCACCCCCCATATGCATCAACCATCTGAGGGGCCTGTGGTCTGTCTGAACCCGGAAGAGAGACCCAAACAGGTATGGTCAATCAATCAATCAATCAATCAATCAATCAATCAATCAACAAAATTTGTATAGCGCGCTACTCACCCGTTAGGGTCTCAAGGCGCTGAGGGGGGGGGGACGGACGCTACTGCTCGAACAGCCAGGTCTTGAGTTGTTTCCTGAAGGAGAGATGGTCCAGGGTCAGCCGTAGGTGGGTGGAGAGGGAGTTCCATGTCTTGGCCGCCAGGTAGGAGAAGGATCTTCCTCCGATGGTGGATTTGCGGATTCGTGGGACGGAGGCGAGGGCGGGGCTGGCGGAGCGGAGTTGGCGGGTGGGTGTGTAGAATGTAAGTCGGCTGTTGAGATACTTCGGGCCCGTGTTGTGGAGAGCCTTGTGTGCGTGGGTGAGGAGTCTGAACGTGATCCTCTTGCTGACGGGGAGCCAGTGCAGGTCTTTTAGGTGGGCAGAGATGTGGCTGTGGCGGGGGATGTCCAGGATGAGTCGTGCTGAGGCGTTCTGAATGTGCTGGAGTCTTTTCTGGAGTTTGGCAGTGGTTCCAGCGTAGAGGGTGTTCCCGTAGTCCAGACGGCTGGTGACCAGGGCCTGAGTAACGGTCTTCCTGGTATCAGTGGGGATCCATCGGAAGATCTTTTGGAGCATGCGCAGGGTGTTGAAGCAGGATGAGGAGATAGCGTTGACTTGCTTGGTCATCGTGAGGGAGGAGTCCAGGATGAAGCCTAGGTTGCGAGCGTGGTCCGTTGTCTTGGGTGCAGTTCCCAGGGCGGGGGGCCACCAGGAGTCATCCCAGGCAGTGGGAGATGGTCCGAGGATGAGGACTTCCGTCTTGTCTCAGTTCAGTTTGAGCCGGCTGATCTTCATCCATTCCGCGACGTCTTTCATTTCTTCCTGGAGGTTGGCTTTGGCGGAGGCGGGGTCGTTGGTGAGGGAGAGGATCAGCTGGGTGTCATCGGCGTAGGAGATGATGTTGAGGTTGTGTTGGCGTGAGATGGCTGCGAGAGGGCTCATGTAGACGTTGAAGAGGGTGGGGCTGAGTGAGGATCCTTGCGGAACGCTGCAGATGACTTCGGTGGCCGAGGAGCGGAACGGGGGGAGGTGGACTCTCTGCGTTCTTCCGTCGAGGAACGAGATGATCCACTCCAGGGCCGCTCCTTGGATTCCGGTGTTGCTGAGGCGCTGTATCAGGGTGAGGTGGCATACGGTATCGAAGGCTGCTGAGAGGTCCAGGAGGATGAGGGCGGTTGTTTCCCCGTTGTCGAGCAGGGACCTGATGTCATCGGTGGCTGCGATGAGGGCGGTCTCGGTGCTGTGGTTTGCTCGGTAGCCGGACTGTGAGGGGTCGAGGGATCCGTTGGTTTCGAGGAAGGCGAAGAGTTGTCTGTTGACGGTCTTCTCGATGACTTTGGCTGGAAAGGGAAGGAGCGAGATGGGGCGGAAGTTCTTGAGGTCCGTGGGGTAGGTGGTGGGTTTCTTCAGGAGGGCGCTCAGCTCGGCATGTTTCCAGCTCTCCAGGAAGATGGCGGATGCGAAGGAGCTGTTGATGATGTTCCGGAGTTGGGGTGCGATGATGGAGTCGGCTTTGTTGAAGATGTGGTGTGGGCAAGGGTCGGTAGGGGAGCCGGAGTGGATGGTGTTCATCAGGCGGGTGGTGTCTTCAGTGTTGATCGGGGTCCAGGTGCAGATGGTGGTGGTGGGGGGCATTGGTTCGGTGGTTGGGTTCGTGGTCTGCGCGCCGAAGCTGTTGTGTATATCGGCGATCTTGCGGTGGAAGAATGAGGCGAGTGAGTCGCAGAGGTCTTGTGAGGGTGTGATGTTGTTGTTGCAGGCGCTGGGGTTGGAGAGCTCTTTGACGATGCTGAAGAGTTCCTTGCTGTTGTGGGTGTTGTTGTCCAGACGTTCTTTGAATGTTGCCTTCTTGGTGGTGCGGATCAGCTGGTGGTGTTTTCGGGTGGCGTTCTTGAGGGTGGTCATGTGTTCTGCTGTCTGGTCGTGGCGCCAGGCTTTCTCGAGGGTGCGGCAGGTTTTCTTGGAGTTCTTGAGTTCGTTGGTAAACCACAAGGCCTTTCTGCTGCCGGGTCTGCTTGGAGGATTCTTCAGTGGTACGAGTTCGTCGGCGCAGTTGATGAGCCCCTGTGTGAGGTTGCGGGCTGCTTCGTTGGGGTCCGTCGTGTTGGTGGGCGGGTTCTGGCTGAGGGCGGTGCTGAGCTGGTCGGTGGTGATCTTGCTCCAACTTCTGCGGGGAACCTGTTGCAGATGGTGGTGGGTCGGGGTTCTCCTGAAGCTGAAGTGGACGCAGCTGTGGTCTGTCCAGTGTAGTCCTGTTGAGTGGCTGAAGGAGATGTGCTTGCTGGAGGAGAAGATGGGGTCGAGCGTGTGGCCGGCGTAGTGGGTGGGGGTGTTCACCAGTTGCTTGAGTCCGAGGTTGGCGAGGTTCTCCAGTAGGGCGGCGGTGTTGCAGTCCTTGTTGTTCTCCAGGTGGAAGTTGAGGTCCCCTAGGAGGATGAAGTCTGTGGAGGTGAGGGCGTGCTGACTGATGAAGTCGGCGATGGCTTCGCTGAATTGTGTGCGAGGTCCTGGGGGTCTGTAGATGAGAGTGCCTCTGAGGGTGGTCTTGGGGTCGGTGTGTATCTGGAAGTGTAGGTGCTCGGCGGCAGTGAGGGTGTCGTCGTAGTTGGTCATGATGCGGATGGAGTTCTTATGGACGATGGCGATGCCTCCTCCAGTTTGGTTGACGCGGTCCCTCCGGATGATCTTGTAGCCCTCCGGGATGGCTATGGCGATGTCGGGTGCTGAGGAGGCGTTCATCCATGTTTCAGTGAGGAAGGCGACGTCTGGAGATGTTGAGTCGAGGAGGTTCCAGAGTTCGATGGCGTGCCTGTGGGTGGAGCGGGTATTGAGCAGGATGCACTTGAGGTGGTTGTTGCTGGTGCTCGGCTTGGCGGGTGCGGTGCAGGTTCAGAGGCAGGTGAATTTGCAGACTTGGCAGGTAAAGGGTCCGTGGGTGCGTTTCGGGGTGGCTCGGTAGCAGGCGGGGTTCCGGCCGGCGTTGAGTGCGAGGAGGGATGCGGCATTGTAGCTTTGTCGGGTGCGCTGGCATCGACGAGGACCAGGGGTTCTGGCGCTGGGCGCGGTCCAGGCGCGGACGGGCGTAGACGGGCTTGCCTTTGAGGCGCCTTCGGCGCACAATCGGTGCTCCCGCTGCGCGTGACCGCTGCGCGTACGCGCGGACTCCATTTAAGGCGAAGTGGGAGGGAGGAGCAGCTGGGAGGTAATTGAGTCCTCAAGCAGTCCTTGGGCCAGCCCAGTGGTCTTGGTCCCAAAGGCTGCAGCGCCGGGAGCCACACCCGAACTTCGGTTCTGTGTGGACTACAGAGGACTCAATTCGGTCACCAGGAGACCTCCTCCTTGATGCAGGCCCTTACCCTGTCAGTCACCCTGTAGGCCTTGTGCCTCACAGGTGTACCATCCCCAGTGTCCACATCATGGACGCACCAATCAGTGACACCGGGAACCAGGGAAAACAGATCAGAAAATTGTCCCAGCAGGTGGCGACAATCATTCTGTTGCTCGGGGGTCAGGGCGGAAGAGAGGATGACACCATCCACTGACCCATCTTGCTCCTTGACTGACAGGAGGTCAGGAAGAGGCTCGGTCTCCTCCTCCATCCCAGCATCTGTCGCTAAGAGCATGCCCACTTGGGACCTCTCCAAGTGGGGCTTGAGGCGGTTGACATGGAGGACCCTTAAGGGGTTTCTTGGAGACCGCAAGTCCACCAAGTAGGTAACCGGAC
Source organism: Triturus cristatus (assembly GCF_964204655.1). Lineage (NCBI taxonomy): Eukaryota > Metazoa > Chordata > Amphibia > Caudata > Salamandridae > Triturus > Triturus cristatus. The sequence continues at coordinate 1,659,192 of NC_140594.1, read as the reverse complement.
TCTTGCGCTCCACCACCTCAAAGGGACCGGTCCACTTATCCTGGAGCGCACAGGGCACCATGGGGGCCAAGACCCATACCTTCTGTCCAGGCTGAAGCTCTACCAGAGTGGCATTCCGGTCATACCACCGCTTCATCTCTTCCTGGCTGGCTTCCAGGTTTGCCTCAGCAAGTTCCCTGAAACGCCTAGTCTGGTTTCTGAAGGCCAGCATGTAGCTATATACATTCTGGGGAGGTTTCCTGGGAGATTGCTCCCAGCCTTCCTTGACCAGACTTAGATGTCCTCTCACTGGGTGTCCGTACAGAAGCTCAAAGGGACTGAACCCTAGAGACTTCTGTGGCACCTCTCTGTAAGCAAAGAGGAGGCATGGTAAGAGGACGTCCCACTTACGCCTCATGGGTCCTTCCAGGCCCATTATCATGCCTTTGAGGGTTCGGTTGAATCTCTCAACCAACCCGTTTCCTTGGGGGTGGTAAGGGGTGGTGAACTTGTAGGTTACACCACACTCTTGCCAAAGGGATTTCATATATTTAGATATGAAATTGGCATCTCGGTCAGACACCACCTCTAGAGGGAATCCCACTCGGGAGAAAATTCCCATCAGCGCACATCCCACCACGGGGGCCGTCACTGTCCTCCGAGGGATGGCTTCCGGGTACCGGGTGGCATGGTCCACCAGGACCAGGATGAACCTATTGCCCATCGCTGTCCTGGGGTCCAGTGGCCCTACAATGTAAATCCCCACTCGCTGGAATGGGGTAACGACCACAGGGAATGGTTGGAGTGGAGCCTTCTGCTTCCTTCCACTCTTCCCACTTGCCTGGCAAGTTTGGCATGTTCTGCAGTGAGTATCTGAACTACTGCACATTTGGGGCAAAAAGAAGTGGGTGACAAGCCTTTCAAAGGTCTTTTCCTGCCCCAAATGTCCTGCTAAGGGTACATTGTGAGCCAGCCCCAGTAGGAAGGCTCTGAAGCGCTGGGGTACCACCAGCACACGGGCTGACCCAGGCTCAGCAACCTTAGGCTCAGAATACAGGAGGTCGTTCTCCCAGTAAATGAAATGTGTTCCGGACTGATCACCGTTGGCCTGGTCTGCAGCCTGCTGCCGCATACCCACAAGAGAAGGGCATTCTTTCTGCTCCCTGCAGAACTCTTCCCTGGAGGGTCCTCCTTCTTGCTGCCAATGGGGCAGCTCAGGCAGGTCCCCCAGTTCAGCTATCTGTTCCCCTGTAGGTTCCAGGGCATCCCCCTCAAGGTCTGCTTCCTCCTGGACCGTGGGAACATCAGGGGCCGGTTTCCCGCGCCCCCTGCTCCTTCTCTCTAAGGCCGGTCCCTGGGCCTCCCTCTCAGGCTCCAGGTCCTCTTGAGTACCTCTACTGGCTGCCATGGACCGTGTGGTGACACACGCCCAATCCGGCATACCCAACATCTCCAGGTGAGCGCTCCGCTCCACCTTAGCCCAAGGTGAGCTCTCCTAGTCGTTCCCTAACAGACAGTCTACAGGCATGGCGGGCCTCACAGCTACCTGAAGAGTACCAGAGACCCCCCCCCCACTGAAAGGGAACCTGAGCCACTGGGCAGTGACTCTCGGTGTTATCGGCGGCAACAACCGGATAGAATGCTCCTGGGACAACCTGCTCCTGAGACACCAGGTGGCGCTTGACAGCCGTCACACTGGCTCCTGTGTCTCTGAGAGCTTCAACCCTATGGCCATTTATGGTCAACCACTGCCTGTATTTTTTAGTGTTCTCAGGCAGCTGGGTATGGGGGACCACTTCACAGTCTCCTAATGAGACAAGGGACATCTCTGTGGGACCCCACCCACCTTGGACACCCATCTCCTCCCCCAGGGCTACACTAGTCACCTGCCGGGAGGGAGCACCAGTGGGTGCTGGTTTACCAAACAATGGACACTTCACATCAGAGGCAAAATGCCCCATGTTACCACACTTGTAACATTTGATGGGCCCCTTCTGAACAGGTGTACCTGTCGGGCCCCTGTCGGTTTCTGTGGTGGGGGAGTGTTAGAAATGGCGATTTCTGGTTGGCTAGGGCTTGCGCCAAAGCCAGGCAGAAACCACCACTCTAGTCAGGGCTGGGGAGTTACACGCCAAAGATAACCCCTGCTCACCCCCTTGGTAGCTTGGCACAAGCAGTCAGGCTTATCCCGGAGGCGATGTGTAAAGCGTTTGCGCGCGCACCCAGCAACAACACCCAAGGCCCACCGCAAAGGAAACTCCACACAAGGTATTATATAAAAATAACCTTTGTATTATACCAACACATTAGATAAGAACACACACTCTACAATGTGCCAACAGGCACGGGCAGAATTTACAAGGGATTACATGTACAGGGGACAGGGCCACATGGACCACTGTCAGGAATTAGCACTCTTAGAACATAAAATTACTATAGCACAAAATAACGTATGTAGCACACAAACCAGTAACTACTGGTATCAGGTAAGTATCACCTACGCAACCCTAACCACCTTAGGAAAATATTACGCCTGGAATCAGGACCTCACTAGTACCACCTGTACTAGGAGAAAAGCAACCACCTAAGTATCACAATACCTGTAGGGGTCTAAGCACATAAACACATGATGCATAACATTCAGAGGTGTAAAACAAAGCACATGACGCATAAAAACACATTCAGCGGTGCAGGTTAGGAAGAATAGCGCAAGAACTCACATAAGCCACCACCTGTGGCAGTCCCTAGGCCAACTGGCCTTGTAGGGGGCTAGGACGCCCTGTGTCCCAATGTCAGGGCAAGACTGCGCACGCAGTCAGGGCAAAGCACAAGGGGCCCCAACCTAAACGTTGCAGCTGCCCACTAAGTGCTGGGCAGCTGTGGAAGGACCCTGGGCACCACTGTGCCTGTACATCAATTGTGCAGCGCGAAGGGGGGGGGGGCTCATGGGCTTTAGTTCACCCAAGGAGAAATACGCCCCCCATCATTGGAGCGGGCTGCTCTTATCACACTGAAAATGCCCCCGTAACGTTGGAGCCTTCTCGGGGCTCGTGAGCCTTCCCCAACTGGAGCCTCACTGGGCGCGTGCACAACACTGCGGTGCGTGGGAGCCTCGTGGGCTCCACACACCAACGAAATGCCCCCGGTTGTGTAGAGCGTCCTCGCTCTTTAAGGCAAAGAACACTAGCCCCCGTCGTTGGAGTCCCTCTGGACTCTGAAACACAATGGCCCCAACCGTTGGAGCGCACTTGCGCTGTTAGCAAACTCTGTCCCCAAGCGCTGCCAATGCCCACTGTCAGGCGGGGCAGCGGGAGGGATGAATGAGCACTGCGCCCGCAGTGCTCGACTTCAATACGGGGACGGCACCGGACGACGCGCCTCACCACACCCCCAGCCACCCAAGCTTCGCCGCACTCACCGGCTCACGGGCAGGAAACACATGGAGGCGGGGTGGGCTCCTGGTCCTCTTCTCGACGGAGCTGGGGGCAGTCACGGCGCTTCCTCTGCACCGGCGAAGGCGGGGTAGGCTCCCACCCTTCTACTTCCGGTTGCGAGTGTCCCAGAGGCCCGCCCCCGGCCCGCCTGACTTCCTGGTCGGGCGCCGGAGGGCGATTCACGGGGCAAATGCCGGGTGGGCACCGGCGCTTTTCGAATTCAATAAATCGAGGTGGGCACTCGATATTGCGGCAATGTCCCTGGCAGGGTGGGCACCTGCCAGGGGACCTCAGGATCAGTCCAGAACGGGGCAAATGCCGGGTGGGCACCGGCCTGCAGCAACAAAGCGCTCCTGAGCGCTGAAGGAAAATAAAAGCGCTTCCAGGTGCTTAGGGATGCCCAAAGACACCAAGTCCAGCAAAGTTCTCCCCTGCATGCAGCAGGGGTGGGGGGCAAGGCTGGACCCAGAGCCAGCTCACTGGGCCTCCAGGCAGGGAAGTAGTCCAAGTGGCGGTCCTCTGGTCCAGCGGCAGCAGCCCCCCTCCGGTAAGATCCTGGCAGAGAACAGTTTCTGTGGGGACACAGCCCCATTTTTATACAGTAAAACCGTTTGTTCTTGGTTCAGGGTGAGGGGGAAAACCAGTCGCAGCTGGTTGGGGAGCACCCTTGATGTGCTCAGCCCCTCACTCTATTCACTGGCAGGGCTAGGGTCGTCAGTCGCACCACAGGGGGCGGAGCCAGCATTGTGTGGCGAAAGCCCTGCCCTATTCAGGTCCAAGGTGCACTCCTCCCCAGCCATCAGCATGCTAATCTCACACTCACCACTGGGGCAGACCCAACCAGACTCCTGGAGCCAGGCTCACCAGCCAGCTCCAGCCAATCACACGCCAGACACACTTTACACTAATATGCCAACCCCTAGAAGTGGCACTTCCGCACATGACATAGTCATGCATTATATATCATTGCGAAGCATTCGATCACACGAGTCCGCACATACCAAACTCGGGCCTGCACACCCCACGCATCAGGAACTACCAGGGACACATACATTCCCCATGCATTCCTATGGGAGGGCAGGCCTATCTCACCGCATGCACTCAGAGTGCACACGCACTTTACCCTGGGACACAGGGAAAGTGCGCAGAAACCAAAACCACTATCACCAAGTCACCAATAAAAGAAAAAAAGTTCAGGGGTGAACCTGCCAGAAGGGCCAAGTCCAACACAACCCCCTTCCAGCCAAAACGCAGGGCAGACCAATCACCACCGTGATGGACTTCCCGGCTTGGGGCGACAGAACACGGACGCGGGCCCGCAACTGCAGGGACACCCTCCGGTTCTACGCCATGGTGAACCCATGGAATTTTTTCTAAAACCACTGTCTGGACCAACTGGGCTACCCCACTGGTACTCCCAAGCTGTCCGCGGCCAAGACCAGGCCCTAGGCCACCCAGGTGCCACCGGTCCTTGCCTAATCACAGAGTGGGGGGTAGTAACCCCTGGCACATAGCATCCATTCTCCACTCTTCCTGTCTGCAAGACAGGACTAGACTGCCACTGGTTCTCCAGCCTAGGTTCTACACCCTCAGGCGGACCAGGAGTCTCAGGGAAGGCTCTCCTCCCCCTACCTCTTCTCCTAGGGTTCCTCCTCCTCGGGCGAGGGGTACGCCTAGAACGCCATTCCAACCCAGGGTTTAACCCCTCAGGTTGTACCGGGGCCAGAGGTGGGCTCTCCCACCCTCTGCACCCCCTTCCAGTGCCCTGCTCCCTACCAACTGGGGCGGTACCTCTGGAAGAAGAATCGGTCGGGACGCTGGTTACAGACATCCCACCCTTCAGGTCAGGCTGATCCCGAACCTGGCCTTCCAACCTCCGGCCTAGAACCTTTGGTGGAATAATCGCCTGGCACTCCAGGACTTTTGGGGATTTACACTCCATCCCCCTGAGGCTATCAAATGACACATATGTCGAGCGACTGTCTGTCTGGCGCTGATCTCCCCTCCCCTGTCCACCTGACAGTGCGCGGAGATCCCCCAGAACAGAAGTGGTGTCCCCATGGTCACTACACGGGATCCTAGCCCAACTGGGAAGTCCCTGACCCACCAGCTCTTCCACTGGGGAACTCATCCCCCAATCACTCCTCACGCTGGACTCCTGTACCCTCCCTACCGGAGCGGCACTGCCAGACTCTAGAACCACAGGAGCCCTGGTTACAGGCGCTCCAGGTCCTCTACTCACTAAGAGATCTTCCTCAAGTGGAGTAACAGGACAGCCTAGGTCCCCAACTTGGTGTTCCCTCAAGAAACCATCCAAGTCCTGAGGCAGGGTTTCGTGCGTCTGGGGACCCTCGGTCACCCTCTCACTCCTGCTCCACTGAGCCAGGCAGTGAGCCCCTACACCCTCCTCGCTATCCTGGGACCTAGCTGGGCTACACTGAGCCTCTTCCACCACGCTGGGCTGGAAGATACCTGAACCACTACTTTTGGATTCACTCCCCAATGACTCTAGAGAACCTCTAGCCCTTTCCCAGCGCTCTGCTTCCTCCGCAAGCTCCCAAGGACAAAAAGAGTCATACCTCAGCAGGTGTTGGCGCAACCCTGGAGAACAACTACTGAGCATCTGCTCTTTGATAATCATTTTGACCACTGCCTTCAAATCCTCTTCCGGGTTAACCATCAGCCACTCCACCAGTGCATCCTGACAGTCATCCACAAACTCCTCCCAAGACTGGTGAGACAGTTTCCTACTGCCCCTGAATTTCAACCTATACTCCTCCTCTTGGGAAACAGGTACCATACCCGGGGAACTGGGCGTGGGACTTCTCGCACGGGACTCTATATAACTGCCCCCACTGGACTCAACCCTCCCTGGGGAGCCCAGAAAATTAAAACTGCGCGCAGGGGATAGTCTACCCTCCAGAGCTACTGTGCCTCTGGTGGAGGCCCTCTCAGCCTCCTCTATCCTCTCCTGCGCCAAGACCCTCTCAGTCTCTAGCTGTTGCTTCTTGACCTCCAGCTGCGCCATAGCCTGAGCATGCTCTAACCTGAGCTTTTCTAATGCCAGCTGGTGCTCTCTTTCTTTCCTCCTATCTTCCCACTCCTCTGGGGACAGGGAAAGGGATGAGGCGCTGCCTCCTACGCTGGACCCAGCAAGGGACGCCCTACCTATGGGGTCCTCACTCTCTACTGGCGTCCAGGTACTGTCATCTTCTTCCTCCTCTTCTGGATCTTCAAGGCTCCCCACAGACCCACCACCCTCCAGGTGTGAGGCCCGGGCCCTTTCCGTACTGCGCTCAAGATCCCTTTGATTCGTAACCCACTGGATCAGGTGGTACCTAAGGTCGTCCGGAGTGTCTGACTCTCTCACCCCTATGTCTCTCTCTCTACAGAACCTTTCCAACTCCTGCATATTGTACCAAACTAGATCACAGAGATCAAAAGCAGGCTCCATTCTGGCGGACGTTCTGGTGAAAAGATTACACAGGGAACCTAGGGGTCTGAGCTTAACAGGAGCACACAATTCACAAAAAGGATTCAGCAAGCTCTCTATCCCAGAGAACTCACACTCACTTGCCTAGTGCCACACACCATTCATCCACACACAACCCTCCCCTCGGACTGGTAAGGCAGTTTCTACCACCCCTGATCCCTCAACCTGACCACAAGTGACACAGGTACCAAACTCTGGGCGCAGGGCGGGGGACAAATGTACTGGACACTATTACGATGCCACCACTGGATCCCACCCTCTGGTGAATCCAGAAAACACACTTAAAAACAATTTAGCACAATAATCCCTATACCATGTGACTATCTATTATTATTATTATTATTTAAAGATTTGTAAAGCGCCTGGTGACCCGGAGGCATCCCCGCGCTGTGAGAGCTTGAAATTGGCCAAGAGGGGAGGAAAAACTTTTTTAGGGAAAAGCAGAGTTTTAAGCTGCTTGCGAAAACGCAAGTAGCAGGGTTCCAACCGCAAACTGCGGGGAAGCGAATTCCAGCGTGTGGCTGCCTTTACGGAGAAGCGACGGCCTCCAGCACGCACCCTCCTAAACTTGGGAACAATTGCCAGTCGCTCATTGTCCGAGCGCAGAGATCTCGCGGATTTGTACGGGGTAACCATATCTCCTAGGATCGAAGGGCCTTGTCCATTAAGGAGCTTGTGAGCGATGCACATTGCCTTAAACTCGATCCTCTCTCGCACTGGCAACCAGAGGAGAGCCTTAAGCGCAGGTCTGGCAGAGGTTCTGGAAGGAAGACCCATCAGCATCCGGGCAGCTGCATTTTGGGTTCGTTGTAGCTTGCCCAGAGTAGCTTCGGGGGCTCCTAAATAGACAGCATTGCTGTAGTCCAAACGTGCAAGGACCAGTCCTTGAACCAGGAGTTTCCTGGATTGAAGGGGAAGCAGAGGAAGGATCTTGCGGACTGACCGCATAAGTCCAAAGCAGGTTCCAGCTGTTTTAGTTGCCTGGGTTTTCATTGATAAGTCCGGTTCGAGCCAGACCCCAAGACTCTTGATTTCTTTCTTGGGGGCGGGTGCCTCACCCATAATATCGGGCCAAACAGATGATGGAATTGCTGACCACTTCTTGCCCATCAGCATAACTTCTGTTTTGGACCCATTAAGTTTGAGTGAGGACTCGCACATCCAGAGATGGATTTTCTGGAGGCAGTGCAGGAGATTATCTGGGCATTGATCAAGATGTGAGAGAGAGACGACCAATTGCGTGTCTTCCGCATAACTCACAATCTTGATGCCGAAGGGGGCAACTACATCCTCCAGATGGGCCATATATGCGTTAAAAAGAGTGGGACTAAGTAAGGAACCCTGGGGAACCCCACTTGTTAAAGGAAAAGAGTCAGAACGGGAGTTGCCATCCCAGACCTGGAACGAACAGCCCGACAGGAATGACTCTATCCAGGCCAACGCAGTGCCCCCGAGTCCTGCCCTGGCCAGCCGGTGGAGCAGGACACGGTGATTCACCGTGTCAAAGGCTGCACTAAGGTCCAGGAGGATCACTGCCACTGACCCCCCTGAATCCAAAATGCACCTTGCCTCCTCGATGACGGCGAGGAGGGCAGTGTCCGTACCTTGGCCAGGGCGAAACCCCGTTTGGGAACGTCGCAGCAGGTTGTTAGATTCCAGAAACTGGGACAGCTGGACGTTAACCAGTTTTTCAGCAATTTTGCTGATGCCCGGGAGGAGCGAGATCGGCCTGTAGTTGGCCAGATCAGCGGGGTCCAATTGGGGTTTTTTGAGAAGGGCTTTAACTACCGCCCCCTTCCAACTAGGAGGGACGGAGCCTTGGGACAGTGAGGCATTAATCAACTCCAGAACTGAAGGAACAATCGCAGAGGCGACTGCTTTCAAAAACCTCATGGGAGCAGGGTCACGGGGAAAGCCACTTTTCATCTTGGCCAGAGTTTTTTCAACTTCGTCCGATGAGGCCGCCCTAAAAGCATTAAGCTGCGGGCGAGGGTCGCCTACTGGACAAGTGTCAGGCGTAACGTTGTCCCAGCAGGGTAGCTGGTTAGGCTGTGGAAGTGAAGTTAAAATGTGGGCGACTTTAGAGTCAAAGTATTTTGCAAGTTCATTACTCCTGTCCAGTAGGGCCCTGGTCAATGAAGGGGGTTGTGGTATCTTTAGGAGTTCTTTGACGATGAGATAGGATTCTCTTGCGGGGTTTGTGGCATTTTTTATCCTATCGTCATAATAAGAGGCCTTAGAAAGTTTCAAAGCAGATTTGTATGCTCTCACAGTCCTCCGGTAGGAGTCTTTACTAGAGTGGAGCCAGTCCTTCCTCCACAGTCGCTCCGCTTTCTTACATTCCTTGCGGAGGGCTCTGAGTTCCAGGCTAAACCAGGGGGCCGAGCCTGTCTTTCCGCTCTTGTCTTCACGGGCTTTTATAGGTATGATAGAGTTGAGTGAGTCGGAAATCCACTTCCTAAAATTGCTATCAGCTACGACAAGGTCCCCCGAGGGGGCAGGGGTCGTCAATTCCAGAGCTCTGGCCCAGTCCTCAGTTGAGAGTCTGGACCATGCCCTGTCCTGGGTGTATGTGACGGGCTTGTGGAGCTTCCTGAATTCTCCTGGCCAGAAAAGAGGAACCAAAAAATGGTCTGTCCAAGGGAGGGGGCAAGAAGGTTTGGCCTGGAGGGTGCGAACATTTGTAAAAACTGGGTCTAGCAGGTGGCCCTTGATATGGGTGGCTCCGGTATTGGCCAGTTGGAGGCCGTAAGCAGCCAGGTCTAGTATCAGATCAGCCGCCCCTGTGTCTAGGGGATCATCAAAGTGAATATTGAGGTCCCCTAGCACAGTAAAGTTAGGTGTAGAGTGGGCAAGTGCTGAGATAGATTCTAGTAGGGCGCTAACAAAGGGACCAGAATGGCCGGGGGGGCGATACACCAGAAGACCTACCAGAGAGGTTGTCGGGGCCAGATGGATGGTAAAATGGCAGCTCTCTGAGTCTGTGATATGAGCATCGCTAATTCTGCAAGAGAAATAATCTCTGTGCAAAATGGCCAGTCCGCCCCCTCTACCAGAGGGACGTACTTGGGACTGGATAAGAAAACCTGGGGCCAGAGCCAAGACCACATCCGAGTCCGAGTGTGTTGTAAGCCAAGTTTCCGTAAGAAACAGGATGTCTAGCTCATGGTCCACGAGTAGGTGGTTAATAAGCAGGGCGTGCATGGGGGGCGACCTACAGTTCAATTCTGCTAATTTCAGGCCAGAGTGTAAAATTGGTGCCTGAGTCAGTTGTAAGTTGACCGGGTGGCAGAGTACACAATTTATAAAATGTCCATCTGATTCGTGTACATAATTACACTGTGCGTTCTTAGTAGGTCTAAAACTTAGTAAGGCACGACGCGAATAGCTCACCCTACCGGTGTCCACGCCTGGCATAGGTTCTGGCCCTAACCCCGTTCGTGCGCGGACGGGCGCAGACGGGCTTGCCTTTGGCGCGCCTTCGGCGCGCTGTCAGCGCGCCCGCTGCACTCGTCCGCTGCGCTTCCGCCAAAGGCACATATCTAACGGCAGGGGGAGGGCACTAGTTGGGGGGTGTGGCCTCGAAGGGGCGTGGCCTCAGTGCACGCCGTCAATGGCGTCCGTCAGAATAGTTTGTTGACAGAGACCGCGATCAGCGAAAGGATCCGCTGTGCGGGATGTCAAGTAGGATGCTAGTCCTAGAAGGTGCCCAAGGTAAGGTGGGGTTAAAATCAGACAAGCAAAGTGACACTCAAAGGTTAAAAACAATACAGTACAGTACCGCTCCCGGCTTCCGCCTCAGGAGTAAATGTTCTGAAGGCGCGCTAAATCTCCGCGCCTTTAAACAACGAAGGGGGCGTGGCCTCTAAGGGGCGTGGCCTCAGTGCACGCCATCAATGGCGTCCGTCAGAATAGTTTGTTGACAGAGACCGCGATCAGCGAAAGGATCCGCTGTGCGGGATGTCAAGTAGGATGCTAGTCCTAGAAGGTGCCCAAGGTAAGGTGGGGTTAAAATCAGACAAGCAAAGTGACACTCAAAGGTTAAAAACAATACAGTACAGTACCGCTCCCGGCTTCCGCCTCAGGAGTAAATGTTCTGAAGGCGCGCTAAATCTCCGCGCCTTTAAACAACGAAGGGGGGCGTGGCCTCGAAAGGGCGTGGCCTCAGTGCACGCCGTCAATGGCGTCCGTCAGAATAGTTTGTTGACAGAGACCGCGATCAGCGAAAGGATCCGCTGTGCGGGATGTCAAGTAGGATGCTAGTCCTAGAAGGTGCCCAAGGTAAGGTGGGGTTAAAATCAGACAAGCAAAGTGACACTCAAAGGTTAAAAACAATACAGTACAGTACCGCTCCCGGCTTCCGCCTCAGGAATAAATGCAGAGTTTTGTGGTGCAGCCAGTCGCTGGTGCGATACAGCGCAAACGCAAGTCCAAATCCCACCGCTGATCACCAATGTTAGAAATGGCGATTTCTGGTTGGCTAGGGCTTGCGCCAAAGCCAGGCAGAAACCACCACTCTAGTCAGGGATGGGGAGTTACACGCCAAAGATAACCCCTGCTCACCCCCTTGGTAGCTTGGCACGAGCAGTCAGGCTTATCCCGGAGGCGATGTGTAAAGCGTTTGCGCGCGCACCCAGCAACAACACCCAAGGCCCACCACAAAGGAAACTCCACACAAGGTATTATATAAAAATAACCTTTGTATTATACCAACACATTAGATAAGAACACACACTCTACAATGTGCCAACAGGCACGGGCAGAATTTACAAGGGATTATATGTAATCGTGGAGAAGTGTGGCTCACTGGTTAGAGTAGGCAGACCTGGAAGCAGAGGTCAGCCCGGGACCAGGGTTCAATTCCCGGCTCGGCTGGGTCTTGAATCCATAAATTGTCCATGGACTCGATAATTCTAGCTCCAGTGCATACTCGATTCATGGGTTCACACTCTGCGACTCTGGGCAATAGCTTGCTTAATCTCCACAATGGCCCCTCGCGGCGGGATGCCTGGCTTTCACCTTGTGGATGCCCTGCTGGGTTATCTCATAGGGGAATACTAGGACGGGTTCCCTAAGCAAGCGCTTAGAGACCAGTTGGTGATTTGCGCTATATAAATATCTTTACATTTACATTTACATTTACATATGTACAGGGGACAGGGCCACATGGACCACTGTCAGGAATTAGCACTCTTAGAACATAAAATTACTATAGCACAAAATAACATATGTAGCACACAACCAGTAACTACTGGTATCAGGTAAGTATCACCTACGCAACCCTAACCACCTTAGGAAAATATTATGCCGGGAATCAGGACCTCACTAGTACCACCTGTACTAGGAGAAAAGCAACCACCTAAGTATCACAATACCTGTAGGGGTCTAAGCACATAAACACATGATGCATAACATTCAGAGGTGTAAAACAAAGCACATGACGCATAAAAACACATTCAGCGGTGCAGGTTAGGAAGAATAGCGCAAGAACTCACATAAGCCACCACATGTGGCAGTCCCTAGGCCAACTGGCCTTGTAGGGGGCTAGGACGCCCTGTGTCCCAATGTCAGGGCAAGACTGCGCACGCAGTCAGGGAAAAGCGCAAGGGGCCCCAACCTAAACGTTGCAGCTGCCCACTAAGTGCTGGGCAGCTGTGGAAGGACCCTGGGCACCACTGTGCCTGTACATCAATTGTGCAGCGCGAAGGGGGGGGGGGCTCATGGGCTTTAGTTCACCCAAGGAGAAATACGCCCCCCATCATTGGAGCGGGTTGCTCTTATCACACTGAAAATGCCCCCGTAACGTTGGAGCCTTCTCGGGGCTTATGAGCCTTCCCCAACTGGAGCCTCACTGGGCGCGTGCACAACACTGCGGTGCGTGGGAGCCTCGTGGGCTCCACACACCAACGAAATGCCCCCGGTTGTGTAGAGCGTCCTCGCTCTTTAAGGCAAAGAACACTAGCCCCCGTCGTTGGAGTCCCTCTGGACTCTGAAACACAATGGCCCCAACCGTTGGAGCGCACTCGCGCTGTTAGCAAACTCTGTCCCCAAGCGCTGCCGCTGCCCACTGTCAGGCGGGGCAGCGGGAGTGATGAATGAGCACTGCGCCCGCAGTGCTCGACTTCAATACGGGGACGGCACCGGACGACGCGCCTCGCCACACCCCCAGCCACCCAAGCTTCGCCGCACTCACCGGCTCACGGGCAGGAAACACATGGAGGCGGGTTGGGCTCCCGGTCCTCTTCTCGACGGAGATGGGGGCAGTCACGGCGCTTCCTCTGCACCGGCGAAGGCGGGGTAGGCTCCCGCCCTTCTACTTCCGGTTGCGAGTGTCCCAGAGGCCCTCCCCCGGCCCGCCTGACTTCCTGGTCGGGCGCCGGAGGGCGATTCACGGGGCAAGTGCCAGGTGGGCACCGGCGCTTTTCGAATTCAATAAATCGAGGTGGGCACTCGATATTGCGGCAATGTCCCTGGCAGGGTGGGCACCTGCCAGGGGACCTCAGGATCAGTCCAGAACGGGGCAAATGCCGGGTGGGCACCGGCCTGCAGCAACAAAGCGCTCCTGAGCGCTGAAGGAAAATAAAAGCGCTTCCAGGCGCTCAGGGATGCCCACAGACACCAAGTCCAGCAAAGTTTTCCCCTGCATGCAGCAGGGCAGGGGTGGGGGGCAAGGCTGGACCCAGAGCCAGCTCACTGGGCCTCCAGGCAGGGAGGTAGTCCAAGTGGCGGTCCTCTGGTCCAGCGGCAGCAGCAGCAGCCCCCCTCAGGTAAGATCCTGGCAGAGAACAGTTTCTGTGGGGACACAGCCCCATTTTTAAACAGTAAAACCCTTTGTTCTTGGTTCAGGGTGAGGGGGGAAACCAGTCGCAGCTGGTTGGGGAGCACCCTTGATGTGCTCAGCCCCTCACTCTATTCACTGGCAGGGCTAGGGTCGTCAGTCGCACCACAGGGGGCGGAGCCAGCATTGTGTGGGGAAAGCCCTGCCCTATTCAGGTCAAAGGTGCACTCCTCCCCAGCCATCAGCATGCTAATCTCACACTCACCACTGGGGCAGACCCAACCAGACTCCTGGAGCCAGGCTCACCAGCCAGCTCCAGCCAATCACACGCCAGACACACTTTACACTAATATGCCAACCCCTAGAAGTGGCACTTCCGCACATGACATAATCACGCATTATATATCATTGCGAAGCATTCGATCACACGAGTCCGCACATACCAAACTCGGACCTGCACACCCCACGCATCAGGAACTACCAGGGACACATACATTCCCCATGCCTTCCTATGGGAGGGCAGGCCTATCTCACCGCATGAACTCAGAGTGCACACGCACTTTACCCTGGGACACAGGGAAAGTGCGCAGAAACCAAAAACCACTATCACCAAGTCACCAATAAAAAAAGAAAAATTCAGGGGTGAACCTGCCAGAAGGGCCAAGTCCAACAGGGAGGCGGAGAGCCGTTCCCTTGGTTCCCTTGGGGATTACTTTGGGGCCTCTTCTGGAACTCCCTCTGTTTACCCTTGTCCCCCCACTCTTCTGCTGGGGACCCTGCCCACCTTTGGCGGAATCTTCCACTTGACCCTTGTGGACCCTGGTACTGACCCAGCGGTCCGCCTCCTCAGCAAGCTTCCTAGGGTTAGTCAGCCTACTATCAATCAGGTGCTGGCGTAGCTCAGGAAAACAATTACTAGACAAGTGCTCCCATGCCATTAAATCAAGAAGCCCTTGAAAATCATTAACTTTGCTACCCTTTACCCAACCATCCAATGCTCTGCAAAAGAATGTCACATACTCAACACATTTACTGTTTGGAATCTTGGTGCAACCCCTGAACCTTTGCCTATACAACTCAGGGGTCAACCCATACCTAGACATCAAAGCAGCCTTCATATGGGATAGGAATTATAATCATCTGAAGGAAAATCCAGCAGTGTGTCCCGCCCCTCACTAAGGAACCGTCCCCACAACCCCGCTCCCCAATCTTTCTCAGGGACCCGGTGGGAAGACATGGCTACCTCATAGGCCTTAAATCACTGCCCTATATCATCATTTTTGAAAAATTCTTTCACCACATCTTTGGGTATGTATACTCTTGGTTCCGCCTGCACTGATGGTGTGCTGCCACCAGAGAGAGCTTTTCTCTAAATTCTGGGCTTTCAGCTCCATCTCCCTCAAAACTTTTTCATGTTCATATTGCAGCTTCTTTTCTTCCAGGGCTAACTTCCTACTTTGCATTTCAAATTCTAACTGCCCTAATTCATGCATCCTACACTCTTTTCTATCTGCCAGCTCCGCTGGAGATAGACTGTGGTTAGAAACACTGCTACCAGCAGGGGAAGGAGTTCTTCTTCCAATTAGACCTCCTGGCCCATCTAACTGTTCCTCTGCATTATCATCATCAATGGCATTCCTTGCTTCTACCCAGGCCCTCAGCGCCTTGTAGAACTCTGCCTTGTTTTTACATCCAGTTGTAGAAACTTTAAACTTTTTGCAAAAGGATTTCAGCTGCTTGGCAGTGTAGTTTTCCAATTTCTCTTCTTCCCATTCCAACTCAGTATTCACAGAGACTATGGATGCTGCTTTCTCCACCATGGTTAAGTTTGGCAGTACTCAAAAATAGAAAGTCCCAAAAAGAAATCTACCAACAAGTATTGGTTGCGTTTAAGGTCTGCACTCACTAACTAGTGTTCACCCATCACTGTACATGAGTCACAAATGCAAGTCCAGAATCCTCACCGCTGACCACCAATGTTAGAATCCGGGTTCTCTGGTTGGCACAGGTAGGGACTTGTGACAAGCAGGGAACCTTTCCTCTAGTCAGGGTAAGGGGTTACACTACTAAAACAACCCCTGCTCACCCTCTAGGTAGCTTGGCGCGAGCAGACAAGGCTTATCTCAGAGCGTTATAGGTTAAGCATTTGTGAACACATACAGTAACCAAGTGACAACACTACAAATGGACACCACACAGGTTTTTATATTACATGGGGGTTGCCTTCCTGGACACCGAGAAGGCTTTTCATAGAGTGTCATGGAGCTATTTATGGAAGGTTTTGGAAGTTAATGGCTTGGGGGATTCATTTGTCAATGCGATTCAGGTTTTGTACACCAACCCCACAGCACGTCTACGAATAATGGGGGAGGAATCGGAGGCATTTTCAATCGGCAGGGGGACTAGGCAGGGCTGCCCGTCCTCATCCTTGCTATTCACACTATATATAGAACCCTTTCTTAGACGGTTGGAGACCTCCGCTGATATTATTCCTGTTAGTTTGCATGGTTGGGATACTAAGCTCCTGGCGTATGCCGATGATGTGGCCATAATTACATCTGACCCCGATGGAGCAATGTGTGCTGTGGAAAACATTGCAGAAGATTTTGTGACTCATTCGGGCTTTTTGTTGAATAGAGTTAAAACACAGATTGTGATAAATAGATTTGCTGCAGCTTCGGATACTAGGATTCTGGAGAAAGTGGCCTATCTAGGGATATACATTACTGCGAAGCTGGAGGATATTGTAGAGCTAAACGTGGCTCCCATAATGGGGAAAGTTAAAAATGACCTCCAGTGGTGGGACAATTCGAGGTTGTCAATAATGCGCTGGTGTAATCTCATCAAAATGATGATCTTGCCAAAACTGTTGTATATATTCCGCACAGTCCCCTTGGAAATACATATTTTATGGTTTCGGCAAATTGAGAGGGAGGTAGCGAGATGTATCTGGTCCTATGGCAGAATGAGGAGAACCAACGCATTCCTATCACTCGCAAGGAAGAGAGGGGGATGGGTACTCCCTCATTTTAAGTTATATTATTTATCTGCAGTTTTGCAATATTATGGGCCTCTCCTTGGTGTCAAGGCTAGGGATGGAAACGGCCCTAGTTATGTCCCCTCAATATATGAAATTTTGATAGGCACATGAGCTAACGGCTGCCCTTTGCAATTCTATGATCCAAGTTACTTTAAAAAAACTTGGTTTAAGGTCTTAATTACTGCCTTTCATAACTGGGCTGGTGTAAGGAAAAAACTAGGGATAAGTAGGTTTAGTAGGTATAGCTCCTTGATTGGAAATTATCAGCTCCCGATGGCCCTACAAGATGTGTGCTTGGCAAGGTGGGAAAGAAGTGGCTTTTATAGGATCTGGCATCTTCTGGCTGGGGAATACATAGCTTCGTTTGACATAATTTGGGTAAGATTTAGCATAGGCCCCAGGGGATTTTCGGAAACTTTTTACAGCTAAGGGACTTCCTTCTTAAAAAGCTGGTGGTGCTGCGGGCTTTGGGGAGGTGGCTTTAATTGAATTGTTAATTCGTAGCACGGGTTCCTCAATTTCACAACTTTATTGCTGCCTGCTGGAAGGGCTGCCAGACAATTTAGATAAGCACAGGTTGAGATGGCAGGACAAACTGGGGGTTGTGGATTCTTGTTTTCTGAAATCAGCAGAAATGGGGAATTCTGTGCTGTGCTCTGCTAATTTGCAGTCACAACATTTTAAGACCCTGTTCGACCTCTACATCACGCCTGCGAAAATTGTGAAATGGGGAGGAGTGGAGGAAATTTACTGTTTTAGATGTAAGGCGCATGGTGCAGATATAATACACATTTTCTCCACTTGTCCCTGCATTGAGCCATTAGGCCGAGAAATATCCACTTTTTTACAGCAGGTATTAAATGAGGAGGTTCCTTTGTCACCTCAATTTATGCTATTAGGGGTGAATGAATTAATAGGGAAAAAGGGAGAAGAGCTTATCTTTATCGCGATGTGAGTTTATAGACTTTGGAGGATATTCACAAGGAGCTATCGCCAAATTAACGGCACTTTATCGCAGCCAAAGTAGTGATAAATTTACCTCCCCATTCACAAGCTGGTGGTAACAGCCCACAGCGCCAGTTTACCAGCGATAGCAGCCACAAAAAACATCGCCACAGAGGACCCCCGCAACTATCGCTAATGAGATGCAGAGTGGGCGTTCCCATGCCAAAAGCCGCAACAACATCATACTTCAACATTCTCAACGACCAGCCACATCGGCGATAAGAACACAAAACAGGCGATAAAGCACGTTAGCACCAGGAAATTTACACCTGCTCTGATCTGGTGTAAAGTCAGATGGCAGCCTGTACCACAAAAGGAAGCACAGCCCAGAGCCACACATGGAGAACAACAGATGCCCATGAGCAACTGAACATGCAGCACGGACACCCAAGAGGGCCACAACACCAACCAACACCACACCCAGGCCCGCAACAGCCCCCCCCGTCTGTCCCCCCCAACCCTGGACTAAGAAGCTGCACACCAACACCACGAATCCCAAAACAAACATTTTGCCTGATGTCACACAAGCAGGAAAATCAACATACATGCGTGGCCAGAAAATGGAGAATCAGTCATACAGCAATGCAATCACCAACACAAAACATAATACAAACAAAAGTCAAAACAACCATTCGGATGAGTCCTAGCAGGTCCTCACTGGACAATCCGTAGCACACAGCCTGGAAGACCAAATCCAAGAGAAGAAGGTGTGTCATGCGACCAACAAAGGAAAGAGAGAAAGAGAGCGAGGGAGAGAGACAGAGTGAGATTGCACAAGCAGCGCAATGCCCTCAGGCACCTGGCTACACATGCCAACATGTGTGTGTGTATTGCCATCTGTGCACCATGAGCCCAAGGCCGTATCCCAATCTCAGTGCCAAAGCCACATCACATTCCGAAAACGCAAGTAGTAGTCAGAAAAATATCAGGGATGAAAGCCCCATTGTCCCAATGCAGAAGGCGGGAGGACACCTGCACCTCTGACCTTGGTCCAGAACGCGCCTGGAACACCCCGAGAGAGATGCCATGGCAGATGGGGACGACTCCCACACCATGCATTCCGCAAATGAACTATCCGACTCATCCACACCCCACACACAGAAGCCCCTGCCTGTGGTACCCCCGCATGGGATGCTCTTGACACTCACGGAAAAAGCAACCCATTCTCCCCAATGTTGCACACACATTCGAATCATTGCTCAGAGCTGTGGCATATCCTCCACACAACTGCCACAGTTCAGAAGAGTGCCAGTTCCACGAGACACGCCAACGCAATGGCAGGCCATACCGGGCACATGCAACACCCCCGTCACGTGGAATAGTACCGTGCACGTATGCTGCATTTACTGGGCGCACTGCCAATGGGTGTGCTGCGGATCAGTTACCGGCTCAGCTTCCGCATTGCCTACGTCACCTGCGCCCAGCCCTGGTTCCACTGCCGAACATGCACATTCGAGTGTCCCATGGATGTCTGCCTATCCAACACAACTGTTGATGAATTGGACTATGACTTGTGTTTGAGCCCCCTGTTTCACGAACAGGAGTGTAACCGAGACAGCATGCATGGGATGCCTTGACATACTGCGTATGTATTGGTAGTTGTGCATGGGAGATTGCACAATTCCTCCTGTGCAGTGACCACATCGAGGCGCACCACTATTGGGCTGTGTTGCAGATTGGTGAATTGGCATGGGCTGAGCACACCTGCCCGGACCACTTAATGGATTGGCTCACCCTGGTGTTCCTTAAACACGACAACAACGTACTATTGGAACACATTGCACATGAAGCTGCACTGGCATTCTTGGACAAGTAACTATGTTCCTGCAGCCACATCCGATTGTCACCCACAGCACATGTCCCGACAACCTGTTGCATCGTGGGGATTGCTCACATATCCCACCACAACAGGGGACATGTCTGCCTTCATCCGGGCTCTGGATGCATGTGCATGGAACAACGCATGTGTACACACACATGTGCAAGGTGATGCAGGTCCATGGTCGGAGCAACATAGCGTTGTTTGTTAATTTTGCTAATTCCAACACACTGTTGGGGGAGAGCACACACATGGCAATGTAGTACGACATGTGAACCTTCCGGACCCTCACACCTGATCGCTGTCAGCAGAGCAGACAATCGGGGCACTCCGGAGGCAGAGCACCATGCAGATCCCATGTGCAGTGAGTCATGCCCCCTCGCACGGGGCAATGGGCAGATGCCAAACAACACATGACTCATCCAGCAAAGCAAGGTGGGCTGAGAGCGTTGCCATCCGTGATGAATGTTCTCCATTTCAGCCCCAACATTTACTGAACCTAGACATGTACCCATGCTGCGTGTAAGTGCCTTAAGCATGTCCCTGCCTGTTGTGGCCGTTGCCTCGTCCGTACTGACACACACATGCCAATAAAGTCTTTGCCACTCCACTGCTAACTGTGAAGTGTGTTGTGTCGATTGTCCACTTGTGTGCCACAATGAGAATCGTCCCTACACAGGGAGGAACTGACTGACGCATGTGCAATGGGGGGGTGTCCCTTTGGCAAGCTCCACCTCTGTGGGCCAGACATTGTTTTTGGATAGGGGCTGGACGACATGTGCACTTACATGACTTCAGCAATGTGAGTATGCTGTCCAACCTCTGACCATGTGGAGCAAAGTCATATATCACAACAGAATGTGTCCACACAGATGTGTGCAAGTAGGTATGCGATCTGAAGTTCTGTTGTCACACGTGGTGTAGGACACCACTCCTGGCCTGCTACCGTTTTGGTCACTCCTACACACAGCCCTATTCAAGACATGTACCTGTGCCTACGTTGGGGGGTTGTGAGATTGTTGTTGATGTGCAATGGGGACACAGCTAGTACTCACCTTCACAGCCATCCAATTGGCCATGTGTCTCAGGGATAGACATGAGCATAGATGTCACTTACCAGGGTGTACCTTCATGTGCATTCATTGTCCCTACATCCAGCCATACTTCCATATGTGAGTGAACATAGTGATGACACAGATCTGTGTGATTTAGAATGTTTAATTCACATTCAGGTGATTGGTGGAGCTGGAGCTGTACATGGCCATCCAAGCCCACATCACATGGAAGCCCAGTGGTGGGCCAACCAGAGTCCTTTGGGGATTGCACAGTGATTAGGAAGAGGGAGAGTGCAGTCCACAGCAGAAAAGTTGTGTAATTGGCCAGCAGTGAAGAAATGGCAGTCCGTGTCGGGGTCCGGGTGAATGTCGCTGAGTGTTCCGGGGGTCCAGTAGGAGGTATTGTATTCTATTCATGGAACCAGCGAGGTCAGCCAAGGTCTGTGGTGTAGCATGGTGCGTACAGGGGTTATCCGATAGGGACTGTACGTGGTCCCGGATGGGACTCAGACACCCACATATGGCATCGAGTTTGGCTGCCACAAGCTCGAAACCCACCCGCAGCTGATCAGCCAACTCCACCTGACAACCCAACACACGCTGCTGGAATTCCATGTATTGGTCGGTGGGTCCTGGGAGACAGCTGTGGTGGTGTGTGTTTCCTGCTGTGTGGTCTGTACAGGTGGTGGGGTCACCTCGAGGCAGCTGCTCCTGGGAGTGGGGTGCTGAGACTGTCCATTATCCGTTGGAGGGTGTCTTAACATATGTGCAGGTTGTCATCCTCCTCATCAATGATTGGAAGGGTGGTGTGCTCTGCAGGGAGTGTTATTTGTCCCTCTGCAATGTAAAGGGGAGATGCAGGTTAACAGAGTTTCACATGTATGTTGATGCTTTGCATATGTTTACATTCAGACTGCATGCCAATGTACATTGTCACTGTTTTGGGTGAGCTGGCTTTTTAATGGCAGTCAATGTGTTTTTTGACTACATGACGGATGTCTGGTAGTATTCGTACATTATCATCACACAGTGTCAGGCAATGCCATATGTGAGTGGACAGTTACTACGAACGAGCGGAACCTGTTGTGAGCTCTGTCCTGTGGTGCTGGTGTTGCACTTTGTGCCACATTGGCATCATTGCTGATGTTCTGTGATTCCTATGTGTGTGTGCTGCATTGTGGGATAGTTTCCCCTGCAGCTCTGATTTCGTGTAGCCTTCTCCCTTTGAGGCTGGGTGCCTTTGAATTGTGTGCTTTTTGGGGCATGATTTGCCTTTGAATTGGGTCATATGTGCTTTCGGACAGATTTTGTGGCCTGTTGCATTGTTTGTCTGCTGTGTGTATTGTATGGTATGGGTTGTGGGTGCACATGGACATGTCAGAGTGTGACCTGCTCCTTTATGGATGTGATCCACACTGGGCTACCTCCATGTCGATTCGTGGGCCATGTCATTTTTTTCTGCTGCTGCCATGCTATCGGGCATGCAGTGTTACTTGTATAGTCAGTGTGGGTCACAGAGACGCTGCGTTGCTGGATTCAGCACATGTGCATGGATCGGTTGTGATATTGGTGATATGGGGGGGCCCTCTGTGCACATTGTGGATGGGGGCCTACATTGCGTTTCTATGTGTGCTGCAGTGTGCCAAGGCAATCCGGGACATGTTCCACGATCATTGTGGGTGTGCAGTGTGCTACAAATATTTGTGCATGTGTGCCATTGCGCCCTTCTCCCCCCATCCCCCCGTCCCTGGCGGTTACTCACCCTGTTGCTGTTGGGTCAGGTCATATCGTGTTGTGTCCAGGCCCCCCAATCCTGCCTCCATCTCCAAAATGCTGACTGTGGCCACCATTTGCTCCAGCTCATCCAGCTCCTCCTGTGCCGCAGGACTCCCATCTTCAGTCGGCGTTGCTGCCTTCCAGTTGGCGGCGAGCTTCTCCTTGGTTTGGCTGTGCACTTCATGCCAGCGCCTCTTGACCTCCTCAAGTGACCTCCTCGACACTCCTACTGCGTTGACATTGGTAACGATGGCCTGCCATATTTCCATTTGGGTTGCCAGTGCCGCAGTGGAGGTGCCGAACAGTTGCTGATGGTGTTCTGTCACCTCCATGATGATGATCCGGTCTTCCTGCGGACTGAACCCCGTCTTCCTCATCCTCTTGTCCTTGCCCTTCCCCGACCCCGGGGTTCCTGGCTGGTCCTCCGTGGGGCTTGTGGAGTTTGACTTTTCCTCTGCACTCGTTTCGGGTGCATCCATGTTGCTATGCAGTTTTAATTGGTTTTTGGCTTTTTTTTTTTTTTTCTTTTATGGTGCTTTTTCCCAACAGAGGTGTGGAATTTGCAGGCATGTGGCTGGTGTTCGCTGACAAGATTAACAAGATTGGCCTCATCGCATGTTTTTTTGCGTTACGCATTTTTGCGGCATCACGTTGATTTTCACGCTGACATTTGACGCGTTATCTGGTGACTATCGCATGCTACTGGCTTGTTGTGAATTCGGCGTTGTTATGAGGTTATTTTCCCGCGATGGGCTGCAATGCTGAAAGTTGCGTTACGTTACTCTTGCTGTAGTTATCACATGTTCTTGTGAATATACCCCATTGTGTGGACTCAGCCTGGTTAGATCTGCAACCCCCAACTTTTCAACAGTGGAAAGGCGATTTCTACACATTTACAATTTAGAAAAATCACTTTATGAGAGAAGAGGTAGAAAGGGTAGGACATTCACCTAGTCAGAATGAATTGTATAGTAATAATTATGGTAATAACTATTTAGGAGAAGGTCTATATAATGAATTGTTGATATATCCTTTCTCTTTTATTTTCTTTATTGTATTTAGCTCTGTTTACCTGAAGAGACAAGTGTAATTGTTATAACCTTTAAATATTTGTACTGCCTGTATATAGCCTTTAATATCTTAATTTCTCTAGCCTTTGGAATACTGTTTTAGCTGATTATGGTTTTTATTAGCTATATATTGAATTTTTATTTATGGTATAATAAGCATCACAATTTATTGCTGCAGTTGCACTGTTCTTTATGGCAAAATAAAAATATATTTAAAAAAAATAAAAAAATTGTATACAGAAATATACCGGGTCTGTGACTTGTTAAAAGGGATACTTCTATGCATTGTTTAGTTGTAAGTGTCAATTTTTTACTAGATTTATGAATGGCCGCCTCAGTCCCTACGTAGGGGTCTGTTTCTATATGTAGGAATGTTTCCTGGTACATTGGTGGCTCTTGTTGTAAGTGTATGGCTGTGTAAATGGATATGTTGGAAGTGGCATGATTGCCTCTTGGTTGTGTTACTATTGGGTTACTCAAGTGAGTATGCCATTGCCTCCATTAGTGCCACATGCATAAGATTTAGTTAGTGCATGTGAGTGAATGTTTAGATAGCCGTGAGAGTGTCTGAGGAGATGATTTAGAGGATGTGCCCTTTTGTATGTGCTTACATGAGATTGAAATCAGAGTGAAAGTCTGGATACATAACTCAGCATGTGGGCCTGAAAGTGTGAATGTAGGTTAGTGAAATGTCTAACTACATGTGTTAGCTTTTTTGCACATGGGAGCATAATGTATCTCTGCCAGACTCCCTGGCTGCTTTATCGTGCCTTAAATCAGGCTCTCCGCATGATCATTGCCCCGCAAAACTTATGGCTACTGCTGCGGTTGTGGTTAATCCCTTTGTGAACCAATTGATTAATACCTCACTTTCTCTTGCTTGCGTGCCTATTGACTGGAAACAGGCGTTGCTTGTTCCTCTCATAAAAAAAAACACTCTTGATCCCCATCTCCCCTCCAGCTATCGCCCCATCTCTCTGCTCCCTGCAATTGCCAAAGTCTGTGAATAAGTGGCTAACAAGCAGCTTACATCCTTCATAGAACAGCATGGCCTTCTCCACCCTGCACAATCAGGCTTCAGGGCCACTTACAGTACTGAGTCTGCCCTTGTGGAAGTGGCAGAGGCTATCCGTGAGACCTTGGATCCAGGGGGCAGGGCTGTTTTGGTCCTGCTGGACCTCTCGGCCACATTGATACTGTCCCCCGTTCACTTCTCCTTGCCCGTCTGCATATGCTTGGCATCATTGGCACTGCTTGGGAGTGGTTAAAATCCTTTCTGGAAAATAAAACTCAACAAGTTTGGATTCGCCCTTTTGTGTCAACATCTTAAGATCCGCTGACAGGGGTTCCTCAGGGGTCTATTCTTAGTCGCCTATTATTCAACCTTTATATGACCCCTCTTATTCAACTGGCTGAGGATCTGGGTGCCAAAGTGGTTGCCTATGCAGATGATACGCAACTCCTGTTTACCTGAAAGAAACACAAGGTTGACACATCTTATGTCAAGCTTGCTTGTCTGTGGTATTCAGCTGGCTTGTGTCAGCTCAGTTAAAATGTAACGCAGACAAAACTGAGATTCTTTTCTTTGGGGACTTTCCCCCTCTGTTTTGGCATCACTTCTGGGCGACTGAGTCTCCCTGTCCTTCCCCTTCTGGCCATCCTGTGAAAAATCTTCGCATCTGGTTTGATGAGAAGCTTTGTTTTGGTAACCAGACTGGCAAACTTACTGGCATTTGCTTTGGTATTTTAAAACTTCTCCGTAGATTTCTACCACTATTGCCTCTCTCTGCGAAAGAGACGGTTGTCCGTGCTCTGGTCACCTCTCACATAGATTATGCGAATGCACTTTATGCCGGTTTGCCCTGTAACCTGCTGGACAAACTTCAGGTGGTTCAGAATGCCGCCGCTCATCTTCTACTGGATCTTCCTAAGCTAGTGTCAGGCATCACTAGCGTAATCTACACTGGCTGCCAGTTAAGGCTAGGATAATTTTTAAGGCTGTAAGCATTGCTCACGCTGCACTTTACGAGTATGGCCCTGCCTATTTTAGGAAACGCTTTCAGTTTTATACCCCTGGCAGGTGTCTGCGCTCTTCGAATATGCTTCTAGCATCTGTCCCCAGGTTTCGATTGAAACGTAAGGGTGGCAGTTCTCTATCCTATCTAGCAGCAACTCACTGGATCTACGTAACCTTAAGAATCCCTCCCAGTTTAGGAAAAAGCTAAAAATGTTCTTGTTCAAGTAGCTTGTCCTCTGCTTTCTCTGCTTTGGTTTCCTCTGTTGATTTGGCTCGCGCCGGGACACTCGATTGAGTAGCTGTGCGCGTTATAAATCCCATAAATAAATCGTAAATAAATGTATGGACCAGCCATAGGCTACCTTAGCAGTGACGTATATGTGGTAGAACAGCAGGTTGACACTAGTCAAGAGGTTTGAATTGCCAAATCATCCGAGTGGTTGATCTGGATGCACAGCTGAGATATGTTTAAAGAGTTTCTTCTCTGGATGTGTGACTTGGTAGTGTTAGTTGTTTACTAGATGAATGTGTATCTCAGACCCTATTTGTGGGTGTCTTTATATATGTAAGCAAGTTGTTTGGTAAAACACTGGCTCTCTTTGTGAATGTATTGCTCTGTAAATGCATATGTAAGGGGCAGCAATGGATAGGCTCTTGGGTGTGTTAGTGCATCTCCCTTTTTCTATGTGTATATGAGATTCAAATTAAAGTGGAAAACAGGATAAATAATTGATTATATGGGCATGTAACTGCATTCACTTCACTGACACTTCTACTATATATGTTTCATTTTATATATATAGTAACCCTGGGTGGAGTTTGCATAGTTGCTCCTTGAAGTGAAAATAAAAAACTCTGCCGCATTACGTGGAGCTCCGCAAGCGCCGGAGTACAATATAAAAATACTGTTCATGGTGATTTCACAGTGCTGGATGCTTGTGTGCACTGTGCAATCATTGCGAACTGGTCCATGCACAGCGCAAGCGGGCGCTGCTTTCCTTTTCTGCCGCTCAAGTAGATTTTTACTCGAGCGGCAGCTTTCTCAACTCGAACGGGCAGCTTTCTCAACACAAACAGGCAGTTTCTCAATGTGAGACCTGCCCCCCCTGCATTGAGAAATCTCACCGGGAGGTTGATTTTCCTCACTCGCGCTCGCCAACTTGACGTTGAGGAATGCGAGTGAGGAAAAAAACTAAATCCCCGCTAGTGGAGCAGAGATCACAGCCCAGGCTTAATATATAGTAGTCTACTATATGACATAGGTACAGGCTACTTTAGAGGTGACTTTTATGTGGTAGGACAGCAGGTTAACATGTGTGAAATAGTTTTAAATACCAAGTTGACTTAGCAGTAGAACTGCTTGCACACGGGTAAGTGCACTAGGCCTGTAACGTTGAAAATTCTACTTCTCTGAATGGTTTACATATCTTGATAATTGTATATGTAGTAACGTCTGTTTGTACATTGCTGTTTGTGACTGTTTGGTTTTGTTAATTTATGTGTAAGGGGTGGAATTGATTGTGAGTGTCAGTTCACTTGCTACTTTCAGACCTTTTCTAGATATTATTTTAATGTGTCAGTTTGCATGTGAAGTTGTTTTTGTGTAGGTACTAAAGTTTCTTAGTACATTGATCACTCTATTTGTCTATGTATAAGAAGTACTATGGATTGTGCCTAGGGTGTCTTAGTCATTAGAGGGTTATTTAATTGAGTATGTCACTATGTGTGTTAGTGGTACATACATAACAGTTGCGTCTGTGCATATGTTTACCTGTTTGTTCATGGTAGCTTGCTGTTTAAGATGGAATCAAGGTTGGGGGTGTGGTCTGTTTGTTGAGACCCTGTGTCATTCCATGGCAGGATATAGTTCCAAAAGATGAAGACTTCGATTTAGTCCATGCTTATGCTGAAACAGTTGTTTCTATGCAGTTGGCGATGTTCAGCGGACATCTGTAAAAGTTGGCTTTGGTGGTTGGAGGATCTTCTGATAGATCAACCTCTCCCTACATATGTTAGCTTTTATGCACATAGGTGTGTATAATACGCACTACCTACAGGCAATATTATGGGTGATTTTTAAATGGTGGAACAGCAGGTAAACATTATGAAGGAGTTTTAAATACCAAGTAGAACTGGGTCACATCCTCTTTTGTACCATGCCTGAGACTTGTTTAAAGGACTACTTTTCAGGATGATTCACTTGATAGTTTGAGTGTCTCAGTTCTTATCTGCAGGTATGTTTGTAAATGCAAATAATTTTAATGGTGCATCGTTGCTTCTGTTCCTATTACGTTTAAGCACATATGAGTGTGTCATATTGGATAGCTTCAGCTTACATTGGGGTGAGATATAAGTGGTAGAAGACCAGATGAAAATGTATTATGCCACTCATGAGAGGCCATGCAAAATGGAACTACAGACCTGCCATTGCAAACTGTGTATGTTGGTGCATGCACCACTTACTTAAGATATAGGTTTACTATATCTAAGGGTCACTCCACTTAAAACCTATAAGTCACCCCTATAGCAGGCCTTTACAATCCTGAGTGCAGGGTGCATGCTTCTAAGTGAGAGGGTGGCTGTGTACGAGCAGGACACCCCTGCAACCTTCGGAGTCCATGCACCATGCTTCCCTGGGATAGGTAACTTGGGTACCTTGGTATCCACGGGTGGGGTGACTCACCAACCTTCTGTCTTCCACGGGGTTTCTTCAAAGTCCACTGGGAAGGGTCCTTAAACTCTAAAACTTCAACCGTTACTTTCCCATAGACTTGTATGGAGTACCCGGTCTTGTTCCCACACTACACATGCACTCCTTGGGGTCCCCATCAACTTACCTTGGGAGGTTCCTTAGGGTCCCAGCAATTCTACATCCTCTCAACACTATCTTGATGCGAATCATGGTTTTTATACCACTTACTTAGTATATGCTTTAGTCCCCCCCCCGGGGCCCACTGTGTTTTAGTGCAATTTCCTGTCATTTCTGTGCTTAAGTATTGTATGATTTGTGTAAGAGATACTGTGTCATATTAGATAGTGTTAAACTAATAAATAAATATTCTTATAACTACTGTGTGGTTCTCCTTTCATTTAGTCAATACTATAAGGTTGCATTCTGGTACAACATGCTGCTTTACACTCCTTGAAGACTAAGCCTGAAGGCTTCTCTCCTCTGCTAACACTTGGATAGCTTTCTAAGGTTATCTTTGACCTTTTAAATCACCATAAGGGTTGTTTGGACTGGTGCAAGGTGCCCACTTTAATAAGTGGACAGCCTACTCCAGGCCAACTTCCCATATTGGGGTGCAGCAGTTGGGATTCAAGCCTGCATTGTTTTAACAGAGAAATCTTTGTCTTGATTAACTGAAAGACCACTAGTACTAGGTACATATAATACAAGCTTAGAATAAGTAAGTTCTACTGAACTTAGGTTTCGGTAAGTCAAAGGTCTAGCACACCCTTTCTCCAACCTCAGAGAGTTTAGTTCCCACTAGGTTAGGTAGGTGCAACACCACACCATGCTTAGTATGTCTGCTAAAGGAGATGCCGGTGGCTCTCTGCCTTCTAGATACAGTGAGCTTTTGTTCCAGGAACTGAAAGCCCTGTGTGCCTTTAGAAAGTTGAAGACAGGGAGAAGTGCAAACACTCAACGCCTGGCAGTGATGTGACTTCTAGATGACGTAAGGAAAACAACTGGGTCAGATGAACAGGAGAGAGTGGGTGGGACAGGAAATGAGGACAGGTCAGGAGGTGATTCCTTTTATGACCTAGACTCTAACCCCGACGAGGGGGAACCTGATGGCTCTCACCTAGATAACTCAGATCTTCAAGAGGGTAATGGAGAAGGCCATGAGGCCCCCCCCTTTACCCCTCCTGGAAGAGTGCAGTTTAGCAGGCAGATCTAGATCTCCCTCTGCAGAATCTAATCACTCAGGACAGTCTGTAGGGACCTCTGTATCTAGCAAGAGGGACCACGCTTTTGATAAGGAGTACCAACTTTTTGAGCTTGAGAAAGCTTGGCTCAGGCAAGAGCAGTTGGCGCTTGACAAGGAGTCCCTAGAAGTCCAGAGAGCTAGAAAAAAGTTGGAACTAGAGTCCCATGGTGGCAGCAACAGTGCCCCTAGTGTTAAGGAACATTCCTTTGATAATTGGAACCTGAGCAAGATTGTTCCTCTCAACCATGGTGGGGATGACATCCACAAATGGATAACTGCTTTAGAGGGGGCCTGTAAAGTACAGAGGGTCCCTCAAGAGCAGTGGGCAGTTATCCTGTGGCTTTAATTTGCTGACAAAGGTAGAGGTAAGCTCCTCACTGCTAGAGAAGAGGATGCTGACAATTACTCAGTTTTGAAGAGTGCTCTCATTGATGGGTTTGGCTTAACCACTGAAGAGTACAGGAATAAGTTTAGAGACACCCAGAAAGCACAGACTCAGGACTGGGTAGACTTTGTGGATAGTGATATTAAGGCTCTGGAAGGCTGGTTGCTTGGCAGCAAAGTACATGATTTTGATGGATTGTATAATTTGATTATAAGGGAGCAGATCCTTAATAATTTCCAAAATCAGTTATTGCATCAATACCCGGTGGACTCTGATTTGACTTCTTCCCAATAATTGGGAAAGAAGGCACATAAGTGGGTCAAAACCAGGGTGAAGCAGAAAACCCAGAAGAATGGTTGTGACCAAAAGAAATAGCATTCTAAAACTCCAGATAAGGGTGGGGATAAGGGTAAAGATCAAAAACAGTCTTGATCAGGGCCCCAAAAACATGCATCTGGGGGGGGGCGGGGGGCTGGAAGGTAAAAAGAAACCTTGATGTTACTTTTGTAGAGTAAAGACCCTTTGGACAAAGGATGCTGATCGTCCAAAAGCCAGGGAATATCCTCCCACCACCACTGCCCGTAAGGCAGCAGTGCCCCCTAGTACAAGTTCAAGTAGTGGTACAGGGAACAAGGGATTAGTAGGGTTAACCTTGCACTCTGAGATAGGTTCTGACCTTGTGAGAACTCCAGTTCAGGCTGTGCTTGTCTGAGATGGTGGCATGGATATTGCCACCCTATTTGTCAGTCCCAGTAATCTGGGGAAATACAGACCACAGCCTTTAATAAATGGTAAGGAGGCCACGGCATGCAGAGACACAGGTGCAAGTGTCACTATGGTGACAGAGAAGCTTGTGGCCCCGACCAAATCATACTTGGAGAAATGTCCCAAGTGAGCAATGCAAACAAAGTCAGGACTGACCATTCCTTGGCAGTTGTTAATTTCAGCTGGGGAGGGGTAACTGTCCATAAAAATGTTATGGTAAGCTCGGACCTACCAGTAGAGTGTTTGTTGGGCAATGATTTGGAAACTTCAGCTTGGGCTAAAGTGGAACTGAGGACTCGCGCAGCAATGTTGGGCATCTCTGCAGATGTGTTTGCTGTGACCAGGTCACATGCCAAACTGTCAACCACTGAACAGATGCTGAATCCTGGAACAATGGACCAGGAGCCTTCCAAAAGAAGGAGCAGGAGGGATAAGGCTGTGTCTTCCCCCCAGACTCAGTGAGTGAGGATCAGTCTCTTCAAACAATCAATCAATCAGGGGTTTTATAGAGCGTAATACTCACCCATGAGGAAGAAGACTCTTTCGTTGAGGTATTTGGGTGCGATGTTGTGGAGGGATTTGTAGACGTGGGTCTGTAGCTTGATGGTTACTCTCTTCTCAATGGGGAGCCAGTGGAGGTCTCGTAGGTGCTGGGTTATGTGCTCATGTCATGTGGTTCCAAGAACAAGTCTGTCTGCTGTGTTCTGGATGGTTTGGAGCTTGTGTAGCAGGGTTTTGTTCATTCCAGCATAGAGGGCGTTACCGTAGTCCAGTCTGCTGGTTATGAGTGCATGGGTCATGGTCTTTCTGCATTCGGGGGGATTCACTTGAAGGTCTTGTGGAAGATGCAGAGGGGGATGAAGCAGGTGGAGGCAATGGCGTTGATCTGGCGGGTCTTGGTGAGGGAGGAGTCTAGAATGATGGTGAGCTTTCGGGCATGGTCTGATGGAGTGGGTGGGTTTCTGAGGTTGGAGGGCCACCAGCTGTTGTCCCAGGCAGTGGAGGAGGGTCCAAGGACGAGGACCTCTGTCTTCTCAGAGTTGAGCTTAAGGAATATGTTGTTCATCAAGGCTGCAACCTCTTTCATTCCTTCCTGGAAGCTGAGTCTGGTGTTCTTCAGGTTCTTCATGAGGGAGAGAATGAGGTGGGTGTCATCGGCGTAGGATACTATGCTGAGCCCCTGCTTTCTAACAATGGCGGCAAGTGGGACCATGTAGATGTTGAAGAGCATGGGGCTGAGAGAGAATGCTTGGGGTATTCCGCAGTTGATCTCTGTGGGTTCAGAGAGGAAGAGTGGGAGTCTGATCCTTTGGGTTCTGCTGATGAAAAAGGAGTGGATCCAGCCGAGGGCGGTTCCCCGTATGCGGGCATCATGGAGTCTGGTGTCGAGAGTCCGGTTGGGAGATGGTGTCGAAGGCTGCAGAGAGGTCTAGTAGGATGAGGGCCGCTATGTGGCCCAAGTCGAGTAGCATGCGGATGTCATCAGTGGCAGCGAGGAGGGCAGTCTCGGTGCTGTGGATCCTGCGGAATCCGGACTGGGAGGAGTCAAGGATGGCGTTCTCTTTGATGAAGGTTGTCAGCTGGGTGTTGCCAAATCTCTCGGTGACTTTGGCTATGAAGGGAAGGAGAGAGATGGGCCAGTAGTTTCTCAGGTCCGTCCGGTCAGCTGAGGGTTTCTTGAGGAGGGGATTGACCTCTCTCCGCTTCCAGTCATCAGGGAAGATGCCAGATTCTAAGGAGGTGTTAATGGTCCGGCATAGTTCGGGTGCGATGTGTGGTGGACAGGGGTCCGTGGGGGCTCCTGAGTGGGTGTTCTTCATGGTCATGCCAGTGTCTTCGGTGGTAGCTGGTTTCCAGGTGGTGATGGTGGGCTGGCTGTTGGTGGTGGTGAGGAGGGTGGTGTCTGTAGTCTGTTCGGTGAAGTTGTCGTAGAGGGCCTTGATTTTCAGGTGGAAGTAGGAGTTGAGCTTGTTGCAGAGGTCCTGGGATGGTGTGACATCCGTGGCTTTGGAGGGTTTGGTGAACTGCTGTGTGACATTAAATAGTTCTTTAGCATTACTGGAGTTAGTGTGTATTTTGTTCTGGATAAAGGTCCTCTTGGTGGCTCTAATGCGCTGGTGGTATTCAGTCATGGCGTTCCTGTAGGTGTTCTGGTCTTCAGTGGTTTTCCTGTTCCTCCAGAGTTTCTCACAGCATCTGCAGGAGCATCTGGCTTCTTAGAGGTTTGTGGTGAATCAGGCGGCCTTCAGGGGGTATTGTCTGACAGGGTGGCGGAGGGGTGCAAACTTGTCTGCGCAGCTGGTGATCAAGCAGTGTAGTTCTTTGACTGCAGAGTTGGTGTCGGTCGTGGCAGAGAGGGGTCGTGGAAGAGGGTGGTGTTGAGGTGTTCCTCTGGGTCCTTGCTCCAGCTACTTCGTGGTGAGTACAGTGGGGGCTTGAGTGCGATGGTGGTGTTGAGGGTGAAGTGTACACAGTGGTGGTCTGTCCAAAGGGGCTGCGTGGTGTGGCTGAAGTAGATGTTTTTCCCTCCTGCGAAAATAGGGTCATGGATGTACCCGTCTTTGTGGGTGGGGGTTGTGACGAGCTGCTTTAGTCCGAGGTTGGTGTGGTTGGCCAGAAGGGTGGTGGAGTCGGGGTCGCTGCAGTTATCGAGGTGGAAGTTCAGGGTTCCGACGAGAATGTAGTCCGTGGAGGTGAAGGCGTGGGGTGCGACAAGGTCAGCAATGGTAGTGGCGGAAGAGGTGCAAGGCCCAGGAGGTCTGTAGGTGAGGGTCCTGCGCAGTGTGGTTTTGGGACTGGTCAGGAATCAGAAGTGGAGGTGCTCTGTGTTGGAGAGGTGGGTGTTCGTGCTGAGATGGAGAGTCGGATGGAGCTCTTGTGCGCAATGGCGAGTCCTCCTCCTGGGTGGCAGTCCTTTCTCCGGATCTTGCATCCATCAGGGATGGGGGTGGCGATGTCTGAGGCAGAGGTGGTGTTGGTCCATGTTTCCTTGAAGAAGGCAAAATCTGGTGAGATGGTGTCGAGCAGGTCCCAGATCTCTACGGCGTGTCTGTGTAAGGAGCGCACATTGAGTAGGATGCACGTCAGGACTTCGGTGGTACAGGCGTCCAGCGTGGGTTCAGCGGTCCTGGGGGGGCTGTCGATGGTGAAGGAATGTCAGCAGTCACAGCAGGAGAACTGGCCGAGGGTGGTGTTCAGTCTTACTCACTAGCAGCTGTCGTTCCTTCCGGGGTTGAGTGCAAGGAGGGCAGCAGAGTTGTAGTGGTGGGAGGTCGTAGAGTCAGGGTTCCTGGCCCTGGCCAAGGTCGGGTCGTGGACGGGCGCAGACTGGCTTGCCGTTGGCTCGACAGTGGCCCGGCCGCGCAGCAGCCGCCATTCAGTAGAGGAGGCGGAGGGAAGAGCAGCTGCGAGGCAGGAAGCAGGAACCAGCAGGGGGGAGGGGCCGCAGGGTCAGTGGTAAGGGTACGAGAGGGCAGAGGGGCACGGAGACAGAAAACAGCTAAATAGCACAGGGGACACACGTACAATAACTGGCACAATAAAGGCAGGTACAATAGCGATAGAGAGAGGAGGCTAGAAAGAAGACAGAAAATGGACAGAGCAAGACAGAATAACAGCACCGGCACATTTTGAGATGCAGTGAGAAGGCTGGAAGAAAAACGGCCACAGAAAGACAGAAAAATAGCACAGAGACAGAGACAGGCACAGAAAGACAGAAAAACAGCACAAAGACAGACACGGACAACAGCAGCCAGCAGTAGAGCAAGGCTCTCCCACTGGACCACCAGGGATGAGGCGCAGGCAGGAGCCTACGGGTGGAGGAGGGCCTCGAACATCTACCTTAGCGAGCAGGTCTACTGTTAAGTCTGCGGGAGGGAGATGACCTTAGTCCTTGTGAAGGAACTGTCTCAGATGAACTTGAACCTGACCAGGTTGAGTTCTCGGCGACATGGGCCCTTTGCAGGATAGACTTGAGTTTGGAGCAGCAAACCTACCCCTCTCTTGAACCCCTAAGACAGCAAGCTGCTGCTGAGGCTGCTGGGAGTGTCAGTGGATCCCACTGGACCTATTGGGATGAGGGACTCCTTTACTCAGAGGGTAGAGACACCAAGCCTGGTGCCACCAGGAGGTTGGTAATACCTCTGAAGTTTAGGGGCTTCCTACTTACCTTGGCACATGACATTCCCTTAGCAGGACACCCAGGCCAAAGTATGACTTGGGACAGGCTTGTCCCTCACTATTGTACTGGCCTCACATGTCTGAGGACACCAAGGAGTATTGTGACTGCTGTACCACCTCCCAAGCCAGTGGTAAGTCCGGTGGTACCACAAAGTCCCCCCTCATCCCACTACCAGTGGTGGGGGTTCTCTTTGAGAGGGTTGGGATTTATATCATTGGTCCCATGAACCCTCCTATAGCTCCTGGACACAGTTACATACTAGTGGTGGATGACCATGCCACTAGGTGTCCAGAAGCAATACCCCTTAGAACCACCACAGCCCCTGTGGTGGCAAGGGCCCTCCTGGGAATCTTTTCCAGAGTGGGTTTCCCTAAGGTACAAACTTCATGTCAAGCTATATAACTGCAATGTGGAAGGAGTGTGGAGTGAACTATAAGTTTACCATTCCCTATCGCCCAAAATGCAATGGGTTAGTTGAAAGGTTCAACAAAACGGGCATGATCATGGGCCTCCCAAAAAAGCTTAGGCAAAGATGGGATGTACTGTTGCCCTGCCTTCTCTTTGCCTATGCAGAGGTCCCACAGAAAGGGGTTGGCTACAGCCCTTTTGAACTTCTGTTTGGGCATTCAGTTTGGGGTCCCCTGTGTTTGGTGAAGGAGGGATAAAAGTTACCTCTCAAACTTCCCAAACAAGACATTGTGGTCTATGTACTTGCTGCTCCAGGATGGCTGAGTACATGAAGAAGGCCAGCAAAAACCTTGAGGCTTGGTACATCCGGACCAATCGGGGTTCATGCCCCATCGGAACACCGCCTTGAATTTGATAAGACTACACAGTGTGCTGGGGCGTAGGGAAACGATTCAAGAAGATGCGGTTGTGGTCTCGTTGGATGCAGCGATGGCCTTCAACACAATAGAGTGGGTGTATATCTTTGCTGTCCTGACCAAAATGGGTTGTGGGCCCAATATCATCGGATAGGTGCACCTTTTATATGCAAAGCCCTTGGCGAAAGTGGTAGTTAATAATAAGAAATCAGAGGTCTTTGAGCTGAGTAGGGGGATGCAACAGGGGTGTCCGCTGTCTCCCCTCCTCTTCGTCCTTACACTAGAGCCACTGGCGGCCTGGATCCGTAGAGATCCAGTAATCCGGGGGTTACAGTGGGCTGATACATGGGAGGACCACATCTCCTTGTATACAGATGATATCCTTCTATAAATTGCATCCCCCAGGTCATTGCTACACAGAGTTCTGGATATCTTCACAATCTTTGGTAGGTACTCTGGATACACGATTACTTGAGCAAATCTTTGATGTTTGTTCTAAGTGGTGTGGCGCCTCCATTGCCTAGAGGCTGTCCCATGCAGAAACCGAAAGATGGCTTTCTGTACTTGGGAATTTTTATCACAATGGATCCCAAGACTAAATATGATTGGAATCTATCCCCCCGCTGCAGAGGCAGAAAAATAATGTGGCCAATTGGAGGAACTTGCCGCTTTCATTACTAGAGAGGGCGGCATTGTGTAAAATCATGTCCCTTCCGCGGTTCATATATGCGCTCCAGAATTTCCCGGATCTAGTCCCCATGGGATACTCTAAGGAGGTGGAAAGTCTCCAGAGGGAATTGCTCTGGGATTTCCACCCCCGTATTGTTCCTCTAAACCTAGTATTGAGTTGGTATGATGGAGGGATCGGGCTACCGTATATCAGGAAATACTATTGGGTGGCCCATTTGGCTGCCAGAAATCAATCCACCTATCGAAGGGGAGACAACCCTGGCTGCAGTATGGACAGGTGGTTACTGCCTGGGTGCAACTACAACTCAGCCCTTTATTCCAAACCCAAGAGCGTTCCCCTCACGGGACCAACCAGGCATTCAGTGCAGGTGTGGCACGCAGTAAATAGGAATCTGGGGTGGGATCAAAAGCTAACGATGGTGACCCTTTTGTGAGACTCGGAACAACTGGGCACCTTGAGACGCTCGAAGGAATTCAATAAATGGGATCTAATTGGGATCACTAAAATAGGAGACCTATAGAAAAAAGGAGATGTGCTCTCCTTCACCACTTTGCAACAAGAATACAGATTAGCCAACTCTGAATACTTTTGGTATTTACAGGTGAGACATGCATTGACAACTAGCCTGAAATGGGGAACATCCCTCCCAGATGCTTCACTGTTGGAGGACAGATTGCTAGACAGGTACTTACCGGCTAAGGCGGTGTCTTTGACATACAAGAAACTGGTCAACAACACACTAGACCTCCTCTAGGTGTTTCGTGACCGCTGGGGGAATGATGGGTTGGAATTTGACGATGAGAAGCGGCAAGAGGCAGTGGCCTCTCTAAGGGGAAGTGGCAATTTCATCCAGGCTAAGTTTGGTCCAACTGATCATCCTACATAGAATTTACGTTACGGGAACTCAGCTTTTCCGTATGGGTGGAACGGGTGGGGGCCTGTGCAGGAGATTGTGTGGACGGGAAGGCACGTTCCTCCATATCCTGTGGGAGTGTGAGCATATCCAGGGGTATTGGAGGGAGCTGTACACCTGCCTGGGGGAGGTCCTTGTCCTCCCTAACCTAGGGAGAGAACCAAGCAGATGCCTGGCAAGTGGCACAAAAAGCACATCATGCTGAATGATTCGGTGGTGGTCCCATCCTCCTGGGACCACCCCAAACACAGTTATGGGCAAAAATACAATCCAAACCGAAGGCCCTGCAAAGCATTACGGGACGAGATTTTAGAGTGCAGTGAATATTATAGTATCCAATATCAAAACATTCCTCAAGGGGCAGCAGGTCTCCCGGCTCAGCTGAGAGCTAATACTATAATATTCACTGCACTCTAGAATCTCGTCCCATAATGCTTTGCTGGGCCTTTGCTTGGCATTGTGGCCCACGGTCACCCGGGACAGGGTAGGCCTCTGATCTTCAGAGAGATTCCTGCTGGAGGCCTGGACAACACGTGGTCTGTGTTACCACCCATTCTAATATTGACCATAAGATCAGGCAAATCATCAATAATGATTGGCATATTTTGAATTCTGATCGCTCTAAAAACATCATACCGAAACCCATCTTTGCGTTCAGACGCAACAAAAATCTAAGGAACTCTTTGGTTAAGTCCAAAGTATCTACTGCCAACCCATTTGTCCAGAAATCCATCACTGGAGCTAGACCCATAAGTGGAACACACAAATGCGGTAGTTGCCATGCTTGCCAGTTTGCCATTGTAACCAGCGAACTAATCTGGGACAAACGCACCTTTTCATTCAAGGACATGACTAATTGCCGCACCCGCCATGTGGTCTACCTTATCCTTTGTCCATGTAACAAAGGATACGTAGGCGAAACGAGCAGAGAATTTCGTGTACGCTTCAGCGAACACAAGTCAGCTATTCTGAATAAACGCGAAGGGGCCCCACTGGTTGCCCACTGGACTGAGAAGCAACACACCATTTCTGACCTCAGGTGGCTAATCTTGGAACATGTACATCCATCTAACAAAACCAATGTGGATGCCATTAGACGCAAAAGAGAGGTCTTCTGGATATATGTCCTTCGGACACAAGAGAAAGGACTTAATGAACATCTCCCTTGGGAAAATGCAATTATATAAATATATGTATATATTTTTTCCAACTTGTCTGTCATCACATGGAAAATATACACATTATCCGTCCACTCTGGTCCCTAAATCATACCCTGAGACCTATGGTCATTCTACATGATGCCTTGTACCTATCCTTTGGCCACATACCACACTTTTTCAATTTCCATAATTGCTCTATACACACATGTTTCTGTACATTTGTGATACAAATAGGAGCTAATATAAAAATGATTATGCTCTGTATTATAATTTATCATGTGTTCGACTGTATTCTGTTTATCACGTGCCACTATTTTTCAAACGCTCACTTTGGTAGCTTTTATCAATCTTCAATGGAGTTTCTAGGCAGTTTGAGTTACCTATCTCCATACGCTAGCAAACTCGTTCGTAGTCCGTTGTTCATTTTAAGTAAAACTCCCCTACAGACATTCTGAGTCCCACCTTAGTGTCTATGACCCCTTTTCATCACTTCCTGGTCCTCCATATAAGGAAGACGCCAGAACTCATACCGTTCTATGCAGAGAGCGGCAGCAGCGGTACCTGTGACTTGTAACTTTGAGAATCTCCGGTAAGGACTTTATCGACGCGTTCAGAAGCCGTTTTATTATTCTTTTGAATTATGCTCACGCCATCAGTCTATGCGTAGTTTACACTACGTGTATTTCTTGTTTTATAAACAACTCAAATGGTTCGTACCACATACGTCCAGTCCCTTTTCCACTTTCTTAAAAATACCGGCTTGTTAAATTATTGCATAGAAATCTACTCAAGTATACTATGTACCGTCTATCTAATTACTAGAGGCTATAACCTGCAATTACTTCCCTCATGGTGTAACAGTCTGTTTTATATACTTTCAGGCCTGGCTTAACCCGGCGAATATCCATATCCTTGTATTTTTACACCGCGACGGGACTACGAATGTTAATAAGAAATCCCTCTGACTGATTCTATATATATCCAGGTTCGGACACAACTAACGTGGTCAGTTTTGACCCAGAATGGTAAGCAATTTAGATTGTATACTATTACGTCAACCTTGCTAATACATCGCGCAAGTTTTTCTTTCACTCAGTTTGTTCACTATATACTTTCAGGTTATTGCTAACTACGTGACTATTCATATCCGATTCCTTTGGTACTATTAAGTCTCTGCACTATCAATCTGGACAAATTCAGTTACCGTCTTTGAAGCCCATTGGCTCGAACACTGCCACCACACCTGATGATAACCTAACTGAGTAAGTTATTGGGTTAGTAATTTTCACCCTCTAGCCCACTGAGCCTAACGCGCCACCCCCATATCGTTGCTCGAACATATCATCACAGTTAATCGCCATTCATGGTTTTAGTCCTAGGCATACCTTTAGGATAAACATGTTCGCTGACTATTCTTTATAAAATGTGCTGTTAAACGCAGGTTAGTCTTATAATCTTAATCACGGGTACAGCAGCGGCTGGCAATCCTTTCCATGTTTGATAAGACCCTGCGTTAATATATTACGATAATTTATCTCCATCTATATGCTTAGTTCAAATCTACTCTTAGAAGAAAACATGTCACTGTACTACTCTTGGTAAACATGTTATTAGATGTAGGTTTGCTATATCCTCTGAATCACGGGTATAGGTTTGATAGGTAACTCTTCCCACCTTCAATAAGAACCCGTTTTATACCTACAGGCAAGGTCTGGCCACTCTCAGAGGTTTCCAAACCCTCACACTTAACTTCCCAGATATACACTTATGTACCTGTTATGTCCTTAGATTTCTAAAGGGTCATTGTCTTGTTTCTTTCATTTATTTTTCGAGTCTCTTTTATAAAAGCTAAAACAAAGAACGAAGTGGCTGCCCACCTGTTATCCTCTCATAAAAAAGTCGTTGTATGACAAGTATGTGTTTATATATTTATTCTAATAGTCCTGCTATGTGCATTTAGGTGATTGGCACTTGGATCTTTGCTTCCTCACAAAAATGTTTTCCTTTCTTGGTGACCGTTCTTGATCACGGGTCTATATGAGTTTCTAATTTCTTTATTCTCTGATTAAGCTCCCTCTACCCTCCCTATAAAATTGAAAATTTAAATGATTATTATAATTACTTATTGAGGTTCTTTCTACCCACAGACCAACGGCTGTTAATGTTGAATTTGTAATTTTATCGTATGAGGTTGGACACCAAACTAGGCCTCGAAGCCTTGTTTTTTTTGAAAGACCACCTAAACACGCCCTGAAGAAGGAGCCTGTAAAAGCCACATATGAGCTCCGAAACGCGCGTTGGCGCTGGTCTCATGTTTATACCTTACAACCTATGGTTTTAACCACCATTACATTGTTGTCTTTGTGTTTTTCAGGCCTATTGTCTTGATTGTTTAGCAATTTATGTTGTATATATGTTTTAAAAAATGTCATGATTGTATATTGTCTTAGATTGTTACAATTGTGTTCCATTATTGTGATGCTATATGCACTTTATGCATCAAGAGATATTTCCAAACATATGTGTATATGTGTCCAGAAAAAACAATGAAAAAATGAAAAAATGAAAAAATGAATTAATAAATGAAGTAATACTGCTTTGTACACCATTGTCTGTGGGTTCTATCTTATCTTGTGGACATATTGCCTTTAAGAATTAAATAAGTGTAGGAAGTTTTGTTTTTTGCACAACACGTGGTCCAATGCACAGGTTTGTAGAATGTTGTGAAGGGGTTTCACTCGAAAATAGTGCATGGTACCCAGGTATTGCGGTTCCTCGTCACTCGTGAGGTCCACTTGCCTCAGCATCGCTGGGGACTCACGATGGCCTTGGAGAAGTCAGGAAATCCTCTTTCTGGGCTGCAGGGACTTCGGGCTCCAGCTGGAGCGATCGAGTTTGCGACCGTTGATTGCAGTTTTTGGTGCCGGCCAAGCAGGGGAGTCCCTCCTTGACTCAAAGGGAGATTCTTCCATCTTCCAGACGTAGTGGAATGTCGAAGGTCCAGGATTCTTCTTCAGAGCATCGTCCAGGGATATCTAGTTTGCAATGGCAAGGGTTCCCTAACTTATACTGAAAGGAAGGGAGGGACTAGCTCTACGACCACACCTATGGAAGGGTCAGGGGAGTGGGTGGCTACACCCACTTCCCTTTGTCCAGTTTCACGCCAGAGCAGGGGCAGGTAGCCCCTGAGCTGGTTTGAACTGGTGTATGCACAGAGGAGCCTACTGCTCCCCCAGTGCAGGACTTAAAAGCACTCTAGGAGTGCACCCACCCAGCCCCATTACACTAAACCCTGTCTGGGAGGTGGTCACACCTCCCTGTGACAGGATACCTATTGTTGGGTCTCCTCCACTGCGAGTTTCGGTCATCAGCAGGAGGGCAGCCCAGTGTCTGTGACTGGTGGCATCCATTTTGTGATGCCAGGGCTCTTCAGGATTCTACCGCGTTTCCACAGTAGGTACATGTCTACCCCTCTAGAAGGGTGGGATCATACTCCCACACCAGTTACTGGTGTGGGGGTATGATTCCAAAGCGTTTGACACCAAACACAACATGTTTTGATGCAGCCATTCCAAAGTTAGAATTTACTGCCAGGTTATAATGCACTTAAGAGTATATGGTTTGACCGCATTCACAAACAGCCCCAGAGAATGGACTCTGAGAGCTGCAGAAGGGCCCTGCTCAGACAGAGGCACCCCCTCACATGGAAACCAAGCACCCTGCTCTCAGGATTGTTAGGGCCTGCCTTAGGGGTGACTGATAGGTTTAAAATGTGTCTGCAGGGGAGATATAGTGAACTTATATCTCAGTGAGGAGTGCTAACACTACCTCACCCAGGCTGCAGTAGCAGGCCTGTGGTGTCAGATTGAGTCTGCTTCCCAGGGGTGGCATATTACATGCTTCAGTCCCTGATAGGCCTGTGAAGTACCTTTGCCCTTGGTACCTAAGGTGCCATATACTAGGTACTCATAAGGCACCTCAGTATCCAATCACTAGTGCACCTAATATGCACTCCATGTTGTTTAGAGAGAACAGAGAGGCTGGGGCCCTTATTAGCAGGGACCCAGCCAGACTATAGCCAGAAACCAGTGTTAACATCAGAAAAAAAGTGGGGGCAACATAAGAGGCAGTTCGTACTCTCCTACAGCATCCTGTCACAGGGAGGTGTGACCACCTACCAGACATGATTTAGTGTGTTAGGGCTGGGTGGATGCGCTTGCCAGTGACTGAAGGTCTGCATGAGGGACACATTTGGTGTCCCTGTGCATAGTCCAGTTCAAACCATTCCTGGGAGCTGTTGGCTCCTGCAGTGGTGCGAAACTGGACAAATGACATGGGAGTAACCTCTACCCTGTCCAGACACTCCCCTGGGAGTGTCTCCTGAATCTTTCCAACACTGTCCCATGGGTACTTAAGGGCTTACCTGGCTGTAGGTCCTTAGATTCGCCGTGGATAAGATTCTGAACAAGAAACCACTGCACTTCCACCTTCTGGACACTCTGGACTTCGCTGGACTTTGTTTGCGGCCGGCTATGTCTTTCTCTCAGTCTGTTTCATCCTCTGTGCCGGTGTACCATACAGGATCCGTGTTCGGACCTGTGGAGCATCAAGGACAACTGAAGATAATCTCTCTTGAGTGAAGGAGTCACTCGCCTGATTTCACAGACACCTTTACACTATTGACCGGTCTGCTGATCCTGAGCTCCTACAGACTCTGAAGGGTCCAGCAACACAGGAGGTGGGTTTCTATGTCCCTTAAGGCACAAGCTGCCCTCTTACTGAGCTTGAGGCCAGTTTCCCTCATGGACACCCGAACCCCTGTGCATCGTGTGTATTTGCACATGTATGTGCTTGTTGGCAATTCCTTAACAAGTGCATTGGGCTCCTAGTCGCCCTAACCTCTGGTACAATTTCCTAACAAGAACTTTAACCTCCTCACGCTGAGTGCTCCTTGGGCTGTTATTTGGTGAAATCGCTCAAGGTCCTCTTGCGACTCCTGTGCCTCCGGCCTGTGGGTCCAATTGAGAGTCAACTTTGTTTTCCTTGGGCACCCCTGATTGCTCAGGGCCTGCCCTGACACCCCTGTGTGTGGTGAGAGTCCTGGGCCTTGCTGGTCCAAATCGTTCACTTCCTTGACCTTCTGCGTGGGTTGCCATTGCCATGGCTTGTTCGTGCTCCTGCCAGACACCGACCCCTCACCAGTCAGTCAGTCAGTCAGTCAGTCAGTCAAAATACACTTTATTCGATTTTTAAAATCATAAAAGCCATAAAACAGCAATATATACAATTTAGAAAATACATAGCTCTTGATTTAACACGTCGAGGCACAATCATCATATACAAGGATACAAATACAAAAATACAAATGTGGAGTGCAAGACAAAACAGAATTATATTGTCACACTTCACAATTTTCCCAGTTCATACCATTTCCATAGTGGGCAGAGCCCTTTTTTTAATTCTATATGCTGCTACCAAAAAACTAGCCACAGAAAATATAGTGGGAATACTGCCAAGAGACTGCAGATAAACTAGGGCTGGCCTAACTTGGACAAACCCAGCTTCTTTTAAAATGGGTAACAGATATTTGTTCCTGGCAACCCTATAAAAACTGCAAAACATCATAAAATGCATAGTGTCCTGGATGGAGAAATCATCACATTTACATGGCGGGCCCCTTTCTGGTTTGCTCCAAGACTGATAGCAGCCTAGGGTATATGGGATTAAATTAAATCTGAATTTAATTAACAAATATCTGTGGAAGGGCTTTGTTACAAGAGTAAGATAAGGCTCTAGGGACGGGGAAGATAACATATATTGCGATCTGACTGTTGTTTTTGTAAGTTCGTTTTCCTCACGAGCCAGTCTCGCCTTTCCCATAAAATTAATTTTAATCCAGTTAATATCCTCCTTCCTAATAGAAGACGGTAAATTAAATAGATTGGGGCGTTCTAACTGGGCAAAAGTGTGTCTCACGTACTCCAACCACGGCATTTTATTCATGTGATCGAGAGACATAACATCCTGCAGGATGGCTTGGTTAAGGGATAATTCATTGTTTAACCATGTCTTCAGCCAGCATAATAAGGGTGCCAGTCTAAGCTTATCTGTTACATAGTCTAATCCCACT
Source organism: Triturus cristatus (assembly GCF_964204655.1). Lineage (NCBI taxonomy): Eukaryota > Metazoa > Chordata > Amphibia > Caudata > Salamandridae > Triturus > Triturus cristatus. The sequence continues at coordinate 1,614,743 of NC_140594.1, read as the reverse complement.
TCGCCGTGGATCGAGAAGGTAGGAGTAGACTGGGGAACAGAGAGAAGATGTCTTAAAAACTTATTTTCCACTCGTTGTAAAGTTTCCTGGGTAACATACCCCCATAATGACGAACCATATGTAGCTATGGAGATACACTTAGCGTTATATATTTTTAAAAGGGCCTCCATGGGCCTTGCCCCCAACCTATTAGCAAACCCCAAAAGGGCCGATGTGGCTCTCGCCATTGAAAGATTCTTTATCTTAATCTGGGGACCCCAGGTACCCCTCACATCGAATGTTACCCCCAGGTAGGGAAAAGATGCAACCCTGGACACTACCTCGCCCTTGCAAGAAAAGGAGATATTTTTACCCTTCTTACAGTGGCGAGTCGCCACCATAGTATGGGACTTGTTGGCATTAATTTTCAGGTCCAGCTGGTCCACGAACACCCCAAATGAGTCCAACAAACGCTGGAGGGCCACCCCGGTACGTGCTAACAGGACTGCATCGTCCGCTTATAGGAGAGCAGGTATTCTTATCTCTCCTACACGCGGCACGTCCCCCTCCATGGCCTCAAGATGTTTACCTAGGCCGTTTATATAGATGGTGAAAAGGAGGGGAGCCAAGATGCAGCCCTGCCACACTCCTCTCTCCGATATGAAATGGCTGGTGCTTCTTCCCTCTTTTGTAACCCTTACTTTTGCAAAAAGTTCCTGGTGGAGTGATGCCATGAAGTTCACAAGCGACTTATCAACCCCTAGTACTAATAGGGCAACCCACAATTTTGACCTATTCACTAAGTCGAATGCCGAGGAGAGGTCCATGAACGCCTTGAACAAGGACCCCTCCTTGGCAACTGTGTATTTAGATATTAACATGTGGAGGTTTAAGCACTGGTCCACAGTGCCCCTCTTTTCCCTGAAGCCATATTGCACATTTGAAAGACCTCCCCTCCTCTCGATATTTCCTCTAAGTTGATAGAGTAAGACTCTGCCTAAGATCTTAATAGCAGAGTCTAGGAGGGAGATAGGCCTATTGCACCCCGGGTCATCGCTCTGGCCCGTCTTAAAAATTGGCACGATGACTGATGTGACCCAGCTGCTAGGAAAGATGTTACTGTTAGCAGCTGTAAAAACATGGCTCAAAACCCCTGCCCAAAGTTTTGGGGAGTGCATATAAAAGTCGCCCGGGACCCCGTCCGGCCCAGGGGCTTTATTTTTGGACGTCTCCAAAATTGCTCTCTCCACCTCCGCTGGAGTAAAAACTAATGGAGCACACTCTTAGGGCTCCCACCCATTGTTGGTGGTGCCCAAATCGCTAGCACCATAGACTCTTCTAAAGTGGTTAAGCCATTTTTCGTCCGGGATAACACAATCCATTGCTTTATTATCCACGTCTGAAAAAAAGGATTGATTCACCGTGGCCCAAAACTGAGAACCATTGCGCAGAACGTCGTTTGACATTAGTTTCTCCCACGCCGTCTGCTTTATAGCTTGCTTTCTCCCCGTAATGGTGGCCTTATATACCTTTCTTGCTTTAGTGATCTCGGTCCTAACTCTCGGGTTTCTTTTCAGAGCCGTCATTAGCGCCTTATGGGGTTTAGAGCACTTTACATCAAACCACCTATGCTGTTTTTCCACCCCCCAGGTGCGTTTAGCCGTTAGAGCGTTGGAAACCTGTGCACAGATTCCTTCAAATGCCCCCATGACTTCATGTGCTGGGGCACCCTCCTCCTGACAAATCCCCATAAGCCCCTCTATTTTAGGGAGTAAATCCTGCATAAAATTTCCGGGCACCACATTGGTCCATTTAAGCCTTCTCCCTTGATCTATAGGGCGTAGGGCTGGTCCCGGAATGCTAAGGTGAGACTTGACGCCCAGCCGTTCACCCCATATGACTACAAGCAAAACAGGGTTATGGTCACTGTGGATTGATACTATTGCCCCGTAAGACACTACTCTAGGTAGAAAGCCTGCGCTCCAAAAAATAAAATCGAGTATGGAGCCAGGGATTGATCCTTTATAAGTGACAATTCTTGCGCCTTTCTCCGAAGTAACGGCTTCATACAAATTGTGATTAGCGAGTTTCTCCTCAAGGGCTTCTCCCCCCTTGGAGTGCTCTAAGTGGGGTATCTGTGAGGCCATCAAGTTCTCCTCATCTACTACCACACACAGATCGCTACATGGGTGAACATTAAAATTGCCTAATAAAACCAACTCACAGTTCGTGTGATTGTTTTGACTACACATAGAAAGGAAAGTATCCAGGCAATCTAGGTGACCTGTTTCCGTATCTCTATCCCAAGAATTGTACAAATTAATAATGAGGACGTTGCGGTTCGCTGAAACGGCCCATTCTACAACTAAAAGGTTTAATGAACCACTTCGAACCTGCCTAAATGTACCTTTCAAATTCAGAGAAAAGAGGGACATAAGGCCTCCCTTAGCCCTACCAGACTTACTAGGGACATCTGGAATAGCAAAGGTAATAAAACCATCTAACCAGAAGTCAGGAGAAGTATCCCAAGTTTCCTGGCACGCTATGATGTCATGGGCACTGATAAAGTCGGTCCAGTCTACATCTCCCCTCTTGGATCTTGCCCCTGCGATATTCCAACTAATCAATTTACATACTTCAGGCTCACCAAGTGTCAGAAGTGTCTCCAACTTGCGTAGGACTGTACAGGAGCAGAATGCTGCTAGATACCAATGCTCCTCTCAGAACTTCTCGCTAGGTTTTAGAATTCCATCGCAGGTAAGTTCCAAGGGGGGAAAGGGGAATGGGACAAGAAGAGACAGCTCCAAAAACTCTGCCAAATCTGCTTCGTCTTCTATTGTTCTTTTTCTTCTGGCTATAACATTTATCTTAATTATTAACTGTCCTTTGTTTACACTTAACTTACTGTATCTTTTACTATAGATAACTTATCTTACCAGGGTGGTGTTTTTGGGCTTGCTACTCTTCTACCTCTCTTGTGTGTAGTTCTACGTGAGGTGACATCTTCACGCTGTTCTCTTGTTCTTTTCTTTTACTGGTTAAATCTCTCTCGTCTGATTCAGCACTGTAGTGAGAGAAAATCAGGGTGAGTATATTCCTATCACTGACATGTGTCTGTGGCCTCTTTTAATTCCTCTCTCTTTCCACTCACTGTATGAGAACTGGTGAAGCCTTGGTATGAATGTTGCAGGATGATTGATTCAAATCCCCTATATCTGCAGAGTCCAGGAATTGCTCCTCTGTTATTCTGCTAGCAATGGTTTAATGTTACTGGGCTGAGAAGAAAAGCTTTTGACCTTTATGGGTTCTTTGACGTTCTTTTTACTCTCATTAATCGCCTTACAATGCGCCTCCTAACATAATAGGGTTCTTTTATTTGGACGCGTTTATTTGCTCTACACGCGTTACAAATATCACCTTTTGAACTTGGCAACTGAAGAGTAAATTGCCATAGAGCCTGCCTCGCGTTTCTTTATATATATGCCTTTCTTTTATCCAAATAACACGAGCCCTTCTCAATATCACACTTTTATGTTTGCCTTCCGATCAAACGCTGCTTAAAATACGCGAGCGTTTATCAGTTATTCTTCCGGTTTGGTTTTTGCTGTGAGGAGACCGCCTGCGTAGTCTCCGTCTCAGGTTTCAAGGACCTTCGCATACGAGCCGACTGTCAGCTTGACAATGGCTCCCTCTGGATGACTGCGTTCAAGATTAACTGGAAGTTAACCTTGAACGCTTACTCTGAATTCTTTTGTCAAGTGCAGCGTAATAAATAAACGGAACGCTCGCATTTGAATTACAGGATTAATATTATGCTGCAAGGCCAATAGGAGGCTCAAGTAAAACTACAGTTTCTGAAGTGCTCAAGAGACGATTTAAAAATCGTGAAAACGATTTTTAACAGGTTGAATTTTATTAGAATAAATTCTCTCTGATTAGTTTATTTCACAGATGGATATTAATGCTAACCTGAATCTTGAAATGTATGTTGACCGGCGAATCTAACCCCGAGAAACCGCTTCTACCCTGACTATCTTCCACGACGACTTGTAAACAGGTGTTCTTCTGGTAATCTCTTCAGGTGAAGTGCACTGAGGAATGTCGAAGAACATTCCTCAGGCATTTGGTACTAAAAACACTAGACTGCTAAACAGGATTGTCAAGGGGTTTTAAATGCCTAGTTGGCCTAACAGCAGAACTTGATGCACAATCTTAAGTGTACCAGGCCTGAGGAGTTGGCCTAATGGCTAGGGCGGACAACATCGAATCTGGGGAACTGGGTCTGAGTCTCAGCAATGACGCAGAGCATCCTGTGATTCTGGGCAAATCACTCAATCTCCCCGAGCCTAACAAAAATGAATGTGTCCTCATGTAATGCAACTGGTGCTATGTAAGGCGCTCTGATACCGGATTCGGGTCAAATTTGCGCTATATAAAATTCTGTAAAATAAATAAAAATAAAGGTCTACTTCTATGGATGAGTGACTTGGTAGTGGCACTTCTTTACTAGATATGTGAATGAGTGTCTCAGTCCCTTTGTGAGGGTCTGTGTCCATGTATAAATATACGTTTGTAGGTACATTGCTGGCTCCGTTGTTTACCGTATGGTTCAATTAAATGTATATGTGAGTGTTGGCATGGATTGGCTCTGGGGAGTGTTAGTTACTATAGGGGTTATTTAGGTGAGTGGGCCATTAGCTAACATGGGGGCATATTTACAAGCTGGCGATAAAAAATTATCGCCTAATTAGCAAGGCCACGCTAACGCGTGAAACCTTGCTTTAGCGTGGGGATGTCTAACGCCCAGCTTTGCATCTCTAATGAGATGCAAAGTGGGCGTTCCTGACCTAACATGAAAGGAGAAATGTCGCTAAGCGCCATTTCTCCTATCATCAAGCCCCACGCTATGAAGCATAGCGGCAGGAAAAGTAGCGATAACCCCTGTTATCGCTACTTTCCTTATGCCTGCTTCAGGACTGACTTAGCCATGATATCCTATGGAAGGTGGATATCATGGCTAAGTTTGTGAGTCCCTATCAGCAAGCTAATGCCACACTACGTGAGATTATCGCTGGATTTCCAGTGATAATCTCACGTTAGGCAGTTAGCGCTTGGATTTTTATTGCTGAGGAGATAAGCGTTGCTAATAGCACGCTATCTCAGCAATAAAAATCCACGTTACCCGGCGATAATTATCCTCACGCTAAGAGTGCTGAGCAATAATTATCGCCGGGTGTTGCTGATATGCCCCTTACTGCTAGATACATAAGAGTTGTGTCTGTGCATCTGAGTGCATTTTTAAATGCTTCTAATAGTGTGTGAGAGGTTGTATTAGTGCCTCTACTCTTTTGTATGTGCTTAGATGAGATTCAAATGAAGGTGGAACTCTGGATGTATGACACAGCATATGGTCCTAAAAGTGTGAATGTAGCTCACTGAAACTTCAATCAACATATGTTGGGCCTCATCTACAAAAAAATGACACAATGCAGTCTTGCAAGCCATTCAGCTGTGCCATGCTACGTCATTTTCAAAGCACAGGGATGCGTCGTATTAACAACAATAAAATGTATCCTATGCTTTCCCCTGTACTGACGCACAATTGGCTGCCATGCGCCAGCACAGACACCCTTGTGTCATTTTAAGGGTGCCTGTGCTACGGGGGTGACAGTTGTTGTGCAGTTAGGGACACCATCCTGCACACAAACAATCAGTAAAGCATTTTCTTCTTTCTATGCATGCTGCAAAATGCAGCAAACAGAGAAATAGGAAAAAATGAGGAGAAATAAAAATATTTCTCCTCGTCGTGCCATTCCTATGGCTCAATGGGGAGGCATAGAATTCTGACACACTCCCAGTATTGCGAATTGTTGTACATCTGGGAATACGTCAAATTCCATGGATGTTGCCTGGAAACACCCACATTAACACTCATGAAATGCCCGATTAATGCAGAGTAATGCATGAAAGGGGCCCATATTTACAAGACCATGATAAGTCACACATGTTGACATTTTACGTGGCCTTGAAAATATGGGCAAGCCCATTGTGCTACCAGTGCGTCAGAAAAAGACACACAATGGTGGCGCATTGGCTCGTAAATACGCCCTGTTATCTTTTAAGCACATAGCGGCATACCGAATGGAATAGCTCCAGGGTAGCTTAAGGGTGAATTATATGTAGTAGAAGAGTAGGTAAAGGCTTCTGAAACAGGTTTAGATGCCAGCTCAGCCAAACAGTAGAACTTGACACATAGGCCGAAATGTACCAGGCCAAAAACATATTTAAAGACCTGCTTCCCTGCATGGGTGACTTGCTTTTGTCGTTTCTTTATTAGATATCTGTAAGAGTGCCGCAGTTCCTATGCGAGGGTGTGTTTCCATAAGTAAGTAAGTTTGTTGGTACATTACTTGGTTTGTTTGGTATTGCATGGCACCGTAATGTATAGGTAAGGGTGACATGGATTATCTCCTGGGTGTGTTGGTTACTATTGGGTTATTTAACTGAGTGTGTCTCTGCCTCCATCAGTGCTATATACATAAGAGTTCTGTCTTTGCATGTGAGTCCATGTTAAGACACTTTTGAGAGTGACTCAGGGGGTGTTTTGCGTATTGTAGCGAGTCTCCCCATTTGTATGTGTTTATATGAGATTGTAATTAGTAGGGGTGGGCGGAATTTGCGAAATCGCGTTACGCAAATCTCCGCGAAACGGTAAAAAATCTCCGCGAACACGCAGAAATTCCGCGAACGCGCGGAATTGCTTGTTCGCGATACTTTTTTCCTGTTCGCGATCGCTGTTTGCATGCTCGGGGTGAAATATCTCGCGAACACGCACATTGAGAACGCGAACAAGCAAAAAATTTCGCGAAGTCGCGGAACGCAGATTTTTGGGCAATTTCGCGTTCTCCGCGGAACGCGAAATTACCCAAATTCCGCGAACGGAACGGAATTTACCGCCCAGGCCTAGTAATTAGGGTGGAAGATTAGATGCATAACTGAGCATATGGGCCTGTCAGTGTATATATCTCTCACTGAAATTTCTAAGTACATTAATGAGCTTTTATACAGAAAGGAGCGTACCCTATGGTCTAGCTATGGGATACCTTAAAAAGGTTGAAACTTCAAAGGGGTTTTAAATGCCAAGTTGGCCTAGCAGCTGAACACGATACACAGCCTGAAGTGTACCAGGCTTGAGATATGTTTAAAGGCCCACTTCCCTGGATGGGTGACTTGCCTTTGTCAGTTGCAAGATATCTGAATGAGTGTGTCAGTTCTTATGTGGTGTGTGTGTTTCCATATGTCAGTAAGTAAGATACAAAATGTATTTTGTACATCTTAGAATGCTGAACTTTTATCATTATTAAAAAGAAAAATGCAGAAATATATTAGCATGTGACTTTTAAAAATACAGTATTATTACAATACATATTTCTTATACTGTACCACTATATTAAAATGTGAGAAAAGTGTTACTTTCCTGTTTTTACTGTTCTCAACTTTCATACTACTTTACCCTAAACAGTGGTCTGTATGTAGCTTAATCTTCGCCCAGTGGGGAAAAAAACTATCCTATAGATTGTAGAAAAAAAAACAGAACTGTGCAGTACATCATTGTAAATATGTGTTGCTATGATTGAACTCCCTACAATCTGCTAATTAGTTCATATACCTAGACTTAGTATACTATTGAACACAAATGCATTAACATTTTCTATTATTATTATTATACCTGGTACAGTACTATAAATAAATTCATACTTTAGTTACATTTCCAAATGTTTTATCAAATTATCCCTCCAAGTGGGCTGATTGAGGTGTAAAATACTTGTAGTTCATGCTGATCAAAAACAATACATTTTTTGTAGAACTATCATGAAGCACATTCTTTGAAGGAAGAAAACATAACTTATTCGTACTTCAAAAGATATTTTTCAAATCAATTGAAGGTTGCTATGATTCTATTGCGTTCTTCCAGTATTAAACCTTAATTAGACAGTGTTATCTATCCATGTTATATGAACTCCTTTGCAAAAGATAAAAGGACTGTTGCATTGGAGACTACTTTTTAGGCACATCACCCCCAATAGGCCGCAATAAGTCCTTAGAACTTTGGTTGACAAATCAAGAGATAAGAATTTCATAGTTTGAATGGTAGTTTAGCTTTGAATTTAAGGTAGCTATCATTAAAAGTCGTCCTTCCACAGTCAGTTTTTAAATAAACAGTGTAGTGTACAGATGTTATATTAAGTCCTTAATGAAAGATGATAGCCATTGTTGTGTACGTTTTCCCAGAAATTAATACATGACCTGCTTTGAAGTTTGTAATTTCAGTTTCCAACTTAGATCCATCTGTTCTACATCATTGCAGCACTAAAATGAGGTATTTTCCACTTATCTGTTTTTGCAACGTAGACATCACATCAAACCTACAATTTAGACACGTCATATTTTGGTTTGCAATTTTAATCCATCTTTCAAAAGACACTGTTTTTCACTCTGGTAGTGTTAAGTATAAGAATCGCTCAGCAAATATTTCAGTAGTAGATGTCAGTCAGTTAAAAAGATTGTTTATTTAGACCGTAGGTCCTTAAACGTTTACGAACATACAAACATAGCAGTCTTTGATTTAAAAACGATCTCAAGCTATAGACTATATAACAACTGTATAAAACTACAAATCCATTAAAAAAATCTTCTAAAAATATATTCCATATAATAATTATTTAAATTCCAAGTATCATTTATAAAAACTGGAGAATATTTCAATACCAGTGATAAAACATCCACTCTACACATTTTTAAAAACTTTTTTAACTTCAAGCATAAACTTCCCTATTGCATATGCTACATCTAGTGAGTACATTTCAGTTAAAAGTCTACTGCCTGTGCATGATTCCTAATCTCATATTTCAGGAAGATTGGTCATAGCCACCGTTGCGTCACTTTTGTGATGCAGCGGCGGCGCAATCCTGCACCATGGTGCGGGGTACTTACAACGTGACGCATCTGGGAGATGCGTCACGTTGTAAAGCCCTGCGCCACATGTAGGCGTTCCTGTGCAGGGGGGGCGTTCCAGCGCAGGAACGCCTCCTAAAAGTGGCTGAGTGAAATCTATAAGAATTCACTCAGTCACTTTTAGGCCCATGCTGCGTCAAAACCCTGTGCCTGCCTGAAGCAGGCGTAAGGATTGACGCAGCATTAGCAAGATAGGGCCCCCCAGAGCATTGCTGAGCTGCGTCGCGCTTGCGTCGCAACTCCAGCAATGTGCCACTTTTACGGCACAGATGCGTCACGCATCTGTGCCGTTTTTGCCCCATGGTAAATGCAGCGCATCCCTGGTGGCGGAGCTGTGGTGCACAATAACTGGCGCATCCCTGCTGATATGCAGGGATGCGCCAGGTATTGTAAATATGCCCCTTTGTGCCTAGGTAACTGGTACACTTGCCTTCGTGGTAAGTCACGGTCCTCTTTTTTTTTTTTAAAGAATTTTAGATAGCGCGAACTAGACCTGAGACATCGGGTATCAGAGCGCTTCATATGAACACCAGTTTTGTTACATGAGGACAGATTCATTTTTGTTGGGCACAGGGAGATTAAGGGATTTCCTTGAGTGTTGTTGTCAAGATTGGAACCCGGTTTCCCAGTTTCCAGGTTGACAGCTCTAGCCGTAAGGCTACATCCTCTCCCCAATCATTCATATAACATGGATTATTCCCAATCCTTATTTTTAATAGTTCTTTCCAAAACCAACGATTTGGAAGTAAATCGATAAATGGGAACTGTTGACCGTTTTAACAAGATTTAATCAAAAAACATACATATATTTTCCCTTGCAAGTATTGCCTATCCTGGTCCCATGATATTTCCTTCCCTAATGTTCTAAGTTCCTTCTTGCTTGTGGTAGGATGAAATTTCTGCTGGCATACGTCAACCCTCAATTCCCTACATACCATAACAACCATTTCTTTGCCCACTTCATTTCACTCTGTAGTGTCTCACATTTACATCAAAAGGAAAAATTTAGCTCCTCTTCACAGCCGAGGCGTTGCCAGATTCTTATTAGTGCCATACTGGCCATTTTCTCCCATGAAACCATTCTGGTTTCTAATCTTATTGCCTGGATCCTGGAAGATCTGGGTAAGGACAATCATTTATCTAGGCATTTCCCTTCGTCACCATCCCACTTCCTCTTACCACTTAAGAATAGCAATTCAGCTCTGTATAAGAACTGAGGAGGTACCATAGCCATGTAAGCTTTCAGAGCTGGTCAATCCGTTATTTCTCCATAGGTGTTATTAAATTTACTCAGGCCACTAACTGAGGATGAGACCCAAATTCTTAGTGTATACAGGTGTACTTTCCAGTTCATAGATTTCTCAAACCAGATTCCTAGGTATTTGTACTCCTTAACTATCTCCAGTTTTATGGAGCATAGGAACTAGCTACAATTCTTCCTCTTTTTGCTTAAGTACAGAATCTTAGTTTTTTTTCAAGTTTACTGTTAACTTCGTATGACTACAGTACTCACCAAACACTTTGAGCTTTCTTTGCAACCCTATCTCTGTTTGGTCCACAATCACCAAGTCGTCTGCATAAAGTAAGCATGCAATATATTTCCCATCTATTTTTGGGCTGGCACCTGCACCATTCTGGGAATGGCTGGCAAATCCGCTATAAATAAGGAAAAAAGCAACAGGGCCAAGACACACCCCTGTCTTAAGCAATTTCCATTCGATATCTTCTGTGACAGTGTTCCCTCTGTGTCCAGAATAACCTTGGCCCAATACTGACTATGTAACCCTTGTATTATGGACAGGAGACTCTTAGGGATATCCAGGTCACCTAGCATCTTCCATAGCCATTCTCGGTCTACCAGGTCAGTGGCCCTCCCTGAAGCCACCCTGCTCTGGAGTTACAATTTGATTGTCTTTGTCCCACTCCTTAAATTTTTCCTAAATTATTTTTGCAAACACCTTTTCACTGATATCCAAGAGATTAATTGATCTGTAATTTTTGGGTAACATTATATTTCCTCGTTTATGAATAGGTCTAAGAATTGCCCCTGTCCAGTTTTCCGGCATTGTCCCAGAATCAAGGATGCTATTAAACATTTTGCTGAAGAAATCTGCCCACCAATCTGGTTTATTTTGTATAATTACTGCCAGGAGATTATCTGGGCCAGCTGCCCGGGTTAGTGTTAACTTGGATATAATTCGTCTTACATTGCATACTGTGAAATATCTTGTTCCACCTCTTTCCATGATGTATCTTTCTGTCTTTCTTGCCCAACGCCTTTCCCATATAGTTCTCCCAGGTAACTCTCCCAGGCGTCTTCAGTCACCACACTGTTCATAGCCCCCTGTTTCCTACCGGAGCCATCTTGGACTAATTTCCAGAACATTTTTACATTTCTTGTTTCTATAGCGTCCAGTAATCTTTCCCAGCACTTCTCTTTATATATTCTTTTGTGCTTTCCAATGGAGTTTTTATATTTTTTCCTTAGTTTCTGTAGGCTATTAAACGTGTATAAATCATACTTTAATCTCAAATGTATTTCCTTTTTCCTTATATTCAATTATAGTTTCCAACATTCCTTATTAAGCCAGTTCTTATTTTTACACTGAGTTCCCCCCTTTCTATAGTCCGTGTGACTATTTCTTCTTAGGTCCATCCTTAAACATTTCACCGTTTTGGAAATAACATTTTTAACCATCCTATATTTTCAGTGTTAGGGATGATCTCTGGTGTCTGGACCTGCTGGAACGCCGCTAGTTTTCCTATACACTCCTCTGTCAGACGAGTAGTGAGTCGTGTGGGGTAGTCCTATTTCAGAGGGATAATTGAGTATCTTGAATTATTATTGCGTCCTACAATCCTAAGTATTAGTGGCCAATGGTCACTTCCCTCCTCTTTCCTTACCTCAAAAGCTGTAATGAGTTCAAAGTCCCAAGCATGGATAAAGATGTAATCTATAGGACATAGTTAATTACCTATCCTGAATGTGCGATTTGCTGGCCGATCTAATTCCATTCTTCCATTTATACAAACTAGGCCCAATGAGCCCAGAATTTTCCCATGGGCTATATCTCGTGCTAAACATCCCCCCTAGGAAAACAAGCGGGTGTAATCTTGCAAGCTGCCAGTAACTCTTTATACTACTGGTCGACTCCATGACAGTCTAGTTTATGGTTAAAGTCTCCCATCAGTATAAACAGATCTCTATGGTGTACAACGATTATACCTTGCACATTTTTTTCGAATTTTTCCAGTTCTAATTGATACTTTTTATCTCCAATCCCCTGCATATACACATTAACTATGAAGATACCTTCATACTCTGGGGTGGGATACAAGAGAGTCACTCTACCTGCCACTAGCCATTTACACATTAATTTCAGGGAGACCACCTTCTTGGCTATTTTAGTCGATGAATTTAATTAGGCATAACCTTGAATCAGAGGGGTTTCATCCCATAGCTAAGTTTCCTGTAGGCATACAATTAATTTTTTTTAATTTTTTGATTTTGATATCCTGCTAAATCTATTTATACTCCAAGTAAGCATGTCCAGGCTATGTGGCGACCCTCCCCTCTCATCAATTTCACTTAGCCAGCTTTTTTCCCAATTTTCTGACAGTGCTAACACGTTGTATCTATTTGCTAAGGTTAAACCTCCTCCAGCTGCATCCATTGCATAGGGTCTTATAACAATTTTGAGGTCCTCCTTATCTTTGCATCCCTACTTAATCAGCCTAATGTGTCTTAATTCTAGCCGTGCATGGTTTAACAGAAAGGGTTTTTCACATTTATCCCCTACCAACATTTCTTGTCTGGGGGTAAATCTAATCCCTTCTGTAAGTAACTCCTTCTCCCCATTTAATAGTGCTGACTGAACCAGTCCGGAGTAAAACAAGACCTTTGTTATTTCTTTTACCATGCTGTTTACAATGAATCCCACTTGTCTTAGGTCATTAGTCCCTATATCACTCAGGTTTGCACACTTGGAGAAGGAGAAAATAAGATGAGACCGATTTAATGTGCTCAATTTCTTTACCTTTTTTCCCTCTTTCTTTTGATGTGTTATTTCAAGATGTAGCCATAAGCCATTGTCTCATGGAGTTTCTTTACCATTCCCTTTCCCCTTTTTTATTTTCTCTCGTTACTTTCCACTGATATATTCATACCTTTAGCACACTCATTTGCACTTGTAGCCTATGATCCGGATTCTTTGATCTATTTAACAATTTATTTACTCACTGCCCTTCCACTCCGTATCCATTACAATCCCAATGCCCTTTTTTTATCTCTGCATTTCTTACAATGTGCTCTTTTGGTGAGGGTTTACTGTCTCACTGAACCCTCCTTCTATATTAGTGATTTTCTTTTCCTTATATTTTATATCCATATTGTTCACCTTCCTACACCTTTTCACGAATATCTTTGTCCAAGGTATGTATTAGTTATATCTCCTTGCTACTCCCAGTTTCTTTATAAGCATTGGATATTGTGAAATAAACACACATTGTTTTTCAATCTGCGGAGATACTTCTTTCTCCCCTCCCCTCTGATGATGTATACCTTCCACAAACGTTTCTTCAATAACTGGTCTAACTATAGAGGGCATATGATCTTTAATTTGTTTCAGTTCCCCCACAATCAGTTGTTACTACTCTTTCTGGGTTTTTAAAATGTCATTGTTCCTCATCATACTTCAAAAAGTCCTTGCAAAGTTTTTTGAAGGATCAGCATTACTTGCAGCATTGAGACACTTTAGGTAGCTGTCAACTCGAGGTTTGATATTGAGCCTTCTGTCAGGTCATTCACTATAGCTGGGGGCGATTCTATGCTTTTATTTATCTCCATGTGAACTCCTTCTTGGTTAGTTGACCTCATGCTACTATGTTCTCTATGTATGCTCCTCTCCCCCTCTGAGTTGCGTAGCTCAAGGTTGGTGAAGAAGCAGGGCAACAAGGACAGTCTTGGCTCTAGCAGAAGATCACTTATATTTGGTATATAATGCTGGCAAATGTAAGAGGACTCTTCATAAAGTGTTTACCTACAAACTATTTTATCGACATGGTGACTGATGCTCCATTTATTGTTCCTTTTATTTTGTATTGTTTGGGAGTTTTAGACTGGGGTTGTTTGGTGTGGCTTTTACACAACTTGTCCCTGGGGTAACTTCCTCCACCCAGCTGTTGTTCCCTTCCCTCTTATTTTTTGTTCCTTCCAATGCTTTTCCGTCTTCTAAGGTTCTGGTGGCCTTTATACTGGTATTTTGTCCCTAGAGCCATATCTTTCTTTCTGTTAACTTGCCCACCCTGGCTCGAAGGATATCCACTGACCACTTTCTCTGGATATAAATCATGCTTTTTCTGTGACCGCACTGCTCAGGTTAGGGTAGGTTAGGATAGGACAATTGGCATTCACCAGCCATTTTCAGACTTATCTCTCGCTCTCATATACTTTCCATGTACTTTCCAGGTACATACCTCTGCTCACCGATCGCCTTACCGACTGACTGCCTTGCGACCCGTGACTCCACTGTCCGAAGAAGTAACTTCACTTGAACCTCCCAAATTCCAATTTTAATATCCTGTCCTTCAGTAGGCAGCTGCTCCCCACAGCCCCTTGCTGGGGGGCCACTCAAGTGAACCCCTGTCTCTGCTAGGGGTAGATGGCACTCGATCTCCAGATACTCAATCTGCGGACTCTTCAGGGTGAGTACCAGTCCTGCTTGGGGCTGGCTAATGCACCAGGTCTCTTCTGCAGACTGGTACCTTGGTGGCAGGGCATTTATGGAGACCGTGGGCTCCACCACATGTCTCCTATATCATATTCGGCTTCAGCGGCCAGCCACCAGCAAATTTGCGGACTCAGGCTGCCAGTATCCGCGGTCTGAGGCCTCCGGGGTTTCAACGTTTTTGGCCGCTGGTGTTTTGCCATTTTCGGCGCCTTGACACTGCTTCCGGGTTGCAGGTCATGTGGGTTATGTCAGCGGGTTCACTGCCGAGTTCTTCAGCAGTCAGCGATCAGGTGAGCAGAGATAGATGACTCACTAAACCAGCCAAAGAGCTGCCAGTAGTAGATCTAATTAAGCAATTTTCTCAGTCATGCATCCATTTGTAGTTTAGCCCACATAACTCATCAATATTTACTTGTTTTTCTTCTAAAACTGCATGCTTATCCATTATAAGTTACTCTGCATCTTGCTGAATGCTGAGACTAAATCTTACTGATCAACAAAATGTATCCAAAATATCTCGAATACCTGAAGTAGTATGTATTTTACTTCTGTCTCTGAGTAAGTGTTCAAGTACATCGTACAGTAAAGAACAGAACCTTTTTTTAAATTTTTGTTCAACTTCATTAACAAGATATGGTAAATTAAATACCACATTGAGAACCACATTTATGTAGCTGTTGATATCTGAACTGTTTTTCCAATTGGTATCCTACAATATTTCCTTCAATTTCCACTTTTTTCTTTTTAGCATCTTGTATATTGTTCCTGCTTCTTTTCTTCTGTTGGACTTCAGTTGAGTGTTGTGTATGTTTTCGTTTTGTACATATGATCTGTTTATCGTAAATAGGATACTAACCTAAGTGAAGAGCATTGAGATGTCTTCATTAATTGTACTCTCTTAGACAATTTCCATCCACACTGATTTTCTTGTCCTCAAATTCCATCATATTTAAACACACTTCTATCAATGTTTATAAAAGCTCTGTCTACACTTAAATCTTGAGAATTGTGGAGGGTTACATCTTATGCTAGAGACAGTGGGAACTGCTTCAGTCAGACAAACCAGTTCTTTACAAGCAAAATACATACAAAACATCACCCAATTTGCTTTAAGCTATCAATCTAATCACATTTTACTGACAGGATTTCTATCGGATCCCTATTTGGAAAAGTAAGAAAATCAATAACTTTACCCATAGCACCATTAACTAACCCTTCTAGGTTCAAATTACTTGCAAAATAGTTTTTCTAAACCTGCAGCCTTTGATACAGACTTTCCCAAGGAATCCAATTTTGCTTGAGGTTTTTCAGTTAGTACTATTGTTCCTCCCTGGTGTTCCATTTTATCAATAGCTGTAATTTCCAAAATATATTGGTTTTCCATGTTAGTAGTTCTTCATTACAGTTACAGCACTCTTGTAGTATAGGCATTGAATAAAGCATAGATCTGTCTTCTGCAATGAAATTATATATATTATATGTGCTGCTGTGTTTTGAGATATAACCAGTCTTAATTAGTGGACTTTCCAAAGGTCTTTTATTGCCTTTTGATAAAACTCTTATTCTTATGTCCTTTAGAATATTTCCATATTCCACATCAGACGCTTGTCTCATATCCTTTACCAGTTCCTTGCATTCAAACTTTAGCCAAATATTTACATTGTCAATGCTGCCCAAATAATTTCTTGTTTCATTATGGAGAAGAGTCTTGAAAACAGGTTGTCCTTTACCAGGAGTGAGTTGTAGTAGGTCACCGAAGACAATTAAATATTTTCCGTCAAACAGCACGTTGTACTCTGTTTTTAAAATCTGCTGCATTCTTTAGTGTACAAAGGCAAGCATTAATGTTGAGACCATGCTCACCTCATCAATGTTTAAGAGCTTCAATTATTGTTCGAAGACAGCCAACGCTCCGTATAGCGATCTGCTGCATCCACAGTCAGTATACTAACAAGCTACTCAACAGCTGTGATCTTGACCTCGAACACGATTAAAACGGACAAGACTACATTAATCATTCTATGTAGTTCTCTTAGGGTCATTCAACATATGAATTTACCATCCTGAAGATGATCTAGCAGATGCCTTCACAACATAGACCCAAACATCGACAACTACACCTAATTTCTTTGTGACATTTTTCACTTAAGGATTCGTTTTCTGTATGATCAGTCACAATTTCCTTTTGTACATACTTTTGGGAATAGGTGACCACATTAGTGGCAACAAGATGACTAGAGTAACAAATATCTTCCAAATCTCAGACACTGTGTGATGATGTATGTTCATATATGTAACATGTTTTGTATCCTTTAATATTGTCTCAACATACATTTTTGTTTCAAGAAGCATACACCCGTCTGGAATATTTTCTGCAGATCTGTTCATGTTGAAATAAGTAATTTAGCTTCTGAAATAACTTAATGTAAGCTACTGTGTAGAGCTTATGACTGACGATTGTTTGAAAACATGAAAATAATTCTTGAAAAAGAATCCCTTTTAGGCACGTTTACCGGTTGATACATTAATCACCCAAGCCTCTAAGGGTCTATTGGGTTTTCCACCCCTCCTTTCAAGGTATTTTCAGCAACGTGTTTGGGGATTATACATGTTACATACTGTTTGATGAAAGAGAAAACAGCCTCATCAATATCTGTCCCAACTTTTGGTGCATCCTTTATCCATAATAGCATGTGTATATGAGGAGCACCTCTGGCTTGGTACTCTTTTTATCAAATGAAATCAATTACTTCGCCAGGAGCAGGATTTCTTTTATTGCTGATGAAAAACATCAATACTTCAAACCTGTGGTTAAATTATCTTCAAACATTGGCTGGATCTAAGGAATACAGTTCTCCACTGTCTTCAGTTTGATTTTCATTATGTTTTAATGCACTTCTTGCAAGAATTCAAGCAGGTCATTTGATGATTACTCAGAACAACTGAGTGTTAGAAACCAAGTATATGCTTCTATTTTTCACAACATGGATTTGAGTTCCCCATGGTGATGATACCAATACTTGTTTGTGCCACGTTGACACGCCATCAAATTGATTAGGCGATATTCCAAGTTTTCATCCCTTCCAGAATCTTTGTCCATGAATTCTCTTGCAGAGAGATTTTGGAGATTTAGTCTAGTCTTCAATATATGGTTAATTAGATAAGTAAAACCAGATAAATCACTTCAAATGGAAGATGAAATATGTATGGGATGCAGTGCTGATTTCTTGGATCTTCTGAGTATAATCTTGTTGACCGGTATTCATATGACAGTGTGGTCATCGAAGCGTCCATCTTCTCCACTGGGGCAGAGTTGTGGAAAACACCCAGCTTCCAAACTTTTCTCCCATATACTCATGGGAGTTCCTTTTGCCTGCTTCAATTGAAACATTTCAATGGCATCACCAATCACTTCTTTTGAATGTAGAGAATAGATGCTGTAGTGTTCATAAATCTCTTCTGATCTGGATCGATCTACTTTTTCAAAGTGCCCACTTAATGATAATGTTTCATCCTGTACATGTCACATCTTCAAGAACATCAACATTCTTATAAAAAACATTATTTAATACCAGGTATAATGTTGCATTTTTAACTTTATTAATATCTACTATCTCTTGCCAAATTATTATTTTCTTTTTGGGCACACCATTTACTAAAATGACAAATGGCTCATTATACTCCCTGTCTACATCAACAGTTTTAATATTCTGATTAAAATCTAAAGGTAAGTACACAACTCTTGCTTTAAGGCCTTTTTGAAGGTCAGTTTCTGGTGCCTTTCCTGTTTTAGGCTCCATATGAACTACAGCCATACAATGGGTGTACACATTGGATCAGAAGAGACTCGTAAACATTTAAATCTGCTTGTTCTTGAGGAATGGGTACCAACTCTAAGTTGTACTGCTTTAACTGGCATTTTATTTTCTTCTAACTTGTTGTAACAGTACTTGCATATAAGTTAATGAATGGATATGTCAAAAATCATTTTTCTACAAAAAAAAGCAAATTGTTGCCACTTATAATTGTTCTTTTTTCATGTTTTAAATAAAAAACAACATTCCTAGTTTGCCTTTTGTAGTGAGTGCTTCGACAACAAATACAAATGCAGTTTGATTTTTCAGAGGAAGCTATGCTGAACTTTGCAATCTCTTCTACAAAGTTATCAATAGTAGTCTCTTTGTCCTCTTCTACTACAGCTGCAGATAACAAGTATTCACTTTTTGTACACTCCTCCTCAAGCCCAAAGAAACGATACTGAACATCATCACAAACTTTTTCCACATCTGCTACTCTACCATGCAAAAGAGCTGTATTCATTTCTCCCAAATATAGTGCAGAAGTTTTAATTTAGTAAAGTCTCCTAACTAACTTCCACATTTCAGAGTGATGAACAGCTAACATTCTCAAAATGATGAAAAACACTTTGACGTACTTTATTGTATGACATGCCAGTGAATTTCCTTGTAAATTACTAAACTTTCTCACTTTGCATGGATCTAAACCCTTCAAAATCACAGTTTTTTCCCTAAACGTTCTGCAAGAAAACTGACATAGAAAATGTCTCATTACATCAATAGATCCTTGTTGAACACTACAAATACTGCTACAATTCCATTTATATACAATTTTGTACTCACAGAACATGATTACTTCCGCTGTCTTTAAGAAAGAACCAGTAATGACAATTGTCCCCTCTCTTTTTCCACTGATACACATACACTTATGTCTCCAGCAGTTAGGGGTTGAAATCTTCAACTATGCTGATGACATGCAGCTAATTTTCACTCTGGAGAGCACTACTGAATTGAATGATTTTGTCAGGAGCTCCATGATGCATGTACAAACCTGGATGGACAAGAACCAATCGAAACTCAATTCTGAAAAAACTGAGATAATCATTCCCAACAATATTGGACACCCTCCTACTGGCCCCCTGCGCTAGGTCTGGCCCAATTCCTAAACATGTGATAAAGAGCCTTGGTCTCCATATTGATTCAGACCTCTCTATGAGCGCCCAAATCAGTTCCGTTACTTCTGCCTGCTTAGTACAACTCCGCAAATTGCATAAGATTAGACGGTTCTTTAGTAAAGAGGCCAGTATTCAAATCGTGATTGCCTTTGTTCTCTCAAAAATCGATTACGGTAATGCCCTCTACCTTGGTATCCCACTTTATTTGAGGCATCATCTTCAGATAATTCAAAACCAAGCAGCAGAATCATCTATCTTAAGGATAGAAGATGCCACATCACTCCGCTGCGTAAAGATCTCCACTGGCTTCCAGCGGAGCAGCGCGCGATGTTTAAAACTGGTCCAAGGTTCACTTCCTCATGCATTAGTAAGCATCTGCCCAAGCGTGCTCTGAGATCAATGCATCTGAATCTTTGGACAGTCCCCAAAATCAGACGCAAGCACATTGGTGGGACCCGGTTCCCTTTTTTGGGCCCGAAGCTTTGGAACTCACTGCCCACCTCTATTAGGCTTGAGGCGGATTATGTGCGGTTCAGGAAACTTCTCAAAACGTTGCTATTCACCCTGGGGTATAACTAGCTGTTTCTTTGCTCTTCCTTCTCTGTGCCCCCTTAGCACCAAGAGACCTGTTGGTGAACGAGTGCTCTATAAATCACCATGTAACATAACATAACTTATCAAATGAAAACATTACCTTCAGTTTTTTTCATATTTGTATACTACTTATTGGTCAGTTTCCTTTAACCCTGTATTACCCTTATTAATAGTGAACTGTGGTGGCAATGACCCAAGCACTGCTACTGGGGTTGGTTTGGAAATGCAATGAAAGAGGCCTTTGTCCAATTAATGAGACATTTGCCTCGCACTGTCCTGGTGTATTCCAACATATGCAAAAAGCAGAAATGGAAGTGGTCAAACCATTTCTGTCCACAGATTGACAAAGCCAGGAAACATTAATAATGTGTTCCCCTTCGCCAGGCTGCTTTTAGGTGCCCTGGTTCCACCCAGAGCACCCAGTTTTTCACATATGGGACCACGGGGGAAACCTGAAGGCCCATGTTGTGCCTGCTGGCTCTTTGCTTCAAGAAACAAGAGCAACCCATACGTCCTTGTGAACTGGGTAAGCACTAATGCCAAAAAAACAAATGTTCACAAGGAACTCATTTGGTTAAACAATTTTTGATATGCAAAATAGAATTATTTGCTCAGACTTAATCAAAATCACACTATTTATATTCAATACGACCTTTGGATAGGTCCAGGTACGCATTACCATAAATTGTGTCTTAAAAAGCCCATCACATCAATAAATCAATTTTAATTCAGCCGAAGTAAGTCACATTTATTTTGCATTCACCACTCATACCAAAAATGTAATCGCATTATACAAAAAGCATTTGGTAGTTATGCATATAATAGCACATTGTGTGTGATACGTGAGTCCCAGTGAAGTGACCATAACCTAACTTAGTGAACATTGAGTGAAAATAAGTGAAGAAATGGGGAATTGGTTATTGGAAAAACAACATCAAAAGGAGAGCTGTATACAATAAGGAATACATTATTTTAGGCTCTCTCTTCTGTTTTTGTGTCGACGACGTTTCGACCCTCTCTTGATACGGGGTCTCTTCAGGACAGCGTTTCTGGGGACAGTACAGCACAGGGCATCTATTTCTGGAAGGTTCTTAGCAGAACGGATAAATGCTGTGGAATCTTAGGGAACCGAGGGTCTGGTCAGCATAATAGCTGAACTTTGGAAGGAACCCTTGAATATAACCTTGATGCAATGTTTTTCACAAAATGCAGTGCCGGGACAAATAAAGCGTCGCTATGGGGACCTCTCAATCGATCGATATTCCTTGAGTCCTGTGAGAGCCGGCATTGCTATAGGACAGAGGGAGCTGCTGTACATGCAGCTTCCGCTATCAGAAAGCAATTCTGCTCTGCTTTGAGTAAGCAGGAGCATTTGACATGGTCTCGCTTAGTCGAAGCAGAGCAGAATTTGCTATGGCTTTAATCAATCAATCAAATTTTCTGAAGTGCGGCTAGTCACCTGTGAGGGTCTCAAGGCACTGGCTTGGTGGGAGTGGTGCCGCAGTTGTTGACTTTGGTGCGCACATGGACAAAGGCCTGCACTTTATGGTGGACCACTCCTTTACACATGGGGCTACCAACTTTGGCATGTGGACTACACATCTGAACTCGAACTCGAATGTCTCAAAGATTGCCCAGTACTATCTATTCCAAGATTTCTGCTGGGTCTTGCTTCCCGGGTGCTCTCCTCCTTCTTGCAGGATCCAGTGGTCTTGGCAGACAGTCAAAAGTCTCTTGCTCCAGGCTCAAGGCAAGTGGTCATCACTTCCTAAGGGATAGCCCCTCACCCAGAAGAGAGACTAGCAGATCTTGGTCCATAGTCCTTGTTCCACCTAGAAGTCGTGGTGTTTTCTTGGTTGATGAACAGTAATGTTTAAGGACTCATGCCTCCACCACAATTGTCCCAATCCAGACACATATGCGGTTTTGTGTCTGAGCCTTTGAAATTCGAGTTGTGGGTATCAACTTCTTTGAAGTGCTCTCCTCTCTGCTCTTTCCTGAGTCAAAACGAAAATCTGCCACAGTGAGAGGGACTACAATTCTGATTGACCTTCAAATCCCACCAAGGAAATAACTGGAGATGACACCTGGCTGTCAGCTTCCAATCAAATATGACCCATAATGATTCAAAGCATACGTTTTCCTCCCTATAAAGGTTTCCTTGTCCACTGTATCAGTCCCATCATGTTCCTGACAATGAGCCCAGGCAACAGTAACCAGTAACTCTTCCTGAAACCGAAGTGACATTTGATACACTGAGGATGCTATGCTCCCCTACCTTCAGGGTGTATTCCCACCACAACATTCAGGAATGCCAGTAATCCACATCTCCTGTCTGGAGGTTACAGTCCTCACCTGCACTAGCCTTTCCAGGTCCTGAGATTCCAAAATGGAAACCACAGGCCTTCCTGTTGTATAGCATGAAAAGTCACCCATACATCCCAGCATGTACATGCAAGTATCACACACTGTCCTGAGCTACACACAATTTGCTCAGGCCAAAGATGAGTTAAGCATGCAACCATGGAACTTTACATGAGTGGACCGGTGAGCACCACTCTAGTAACACAGGTAGAAATGTCTCTTCACACTGATTCCAATGAAAAACAAAGTGGGTATGCTGCCACTACTGCTCTCATTTCACTTAACTCCAGGTAAGGGCAGTAGCCCTCTACTACTAGGCAGGTGGACCTTGGTGTGCTGTAACAAGGCTGCATTACTATGAGACAGGTCCACCTCATAGCGCAGGCGCCCTGTTCGTCCGTGACTAAAAATCATCATTAGATATCCATGCAGCTGGGGCATGTATATGAGTTACCATGCAGAGAAGTTTTCAGTCCCAACACTTGGACATATCCCTTGGTGGTTACAGAGGCTCTGCACAAGGGAGGAAGGGTTCCCGCATTTTGGATTTTAGGAGTAAGAAGTACTGTGGGATTGTTTTCAAAAGGGTGAAAAGGAACTGCTGAACACGTGGGTAAGATAAACCCTGAGAACGTTTACCCCATAGGTTAGAAATGAGCGAGAAATCACCCCAACCATTAGCTACTGCAAACCATAATTGTGGTACCCAAAGGCACCCTCCTCAGAACTCTTTATGAAGATGAGAAAAGGACTGAACCCTCATAGCTGTAACCAGAAATGAGCCCTCAAGGTCTGCACCTGCTCTTTCTCGTACCCATGGCAAAGAAGTAGTCTTCAAGGGTCAGTTTGCTGACCTTCTGCTTATCACTAGGGACACAACAAGCTGAAGGACCACATTTTGCTGATTTTCCTGATTGTTCAGTTGGCCATTCTCAACTGGATCTTTACTGAACCAAAAGTGACAGCTCTGCTGGAATGTCCTGACCTTGTGTGCATAGGCTCTGGTCTCCTAGACTGATTTCAATGGTTCACCGTCTTTGATTATTCTTGTTATGATGACATTCTTTTTACTAAAATCTACTCTATTGATCACATTAAGTTTATTACTGTTTTGATACTGCATAAATTCTGTATGCATTGCCCTAACTTGAGCTTCATGCTGGTGCCAAAGCCACAGGGGGCTGAGCTCAGGCTAGTCTTGTGGCTTTGGCTTTTACTCTGAGAGGTAGTGTTATTATTCCTTGCAGCAGGAGACTGCCCACTCCAAAGAATATTCCCCCTTGTTACTTACTTCAAATGTGGCTCTGCAGATGGAAATACAATCACATTATTCAAAGAGCTTTTAATTATAAAGGCAAGACCCCCTCCTTTCTTGTCAGAGCTCTGATCTTGACAGATTGAGAAGCCCTCTGGTGTAAGGTCTTTGCAAAGGTCTGATGTAGAATCAATTTTGAATGCATTTATCGTTACTTTTTTGTACCTCTCATTTTGAGATGATGCACCTATGATGCACTTATGGCTATTTGCACTTTTGCATGTTGAGATGATGGCTAAACTGAGTCTTCTGTTTTTTTCTTTAATGATCTTATCTGTGGGTGTTGTGATGAAGATATCGCTCTTTGTAAAATGTGACGATTGTTTTTACATATGTTTTTATATTTTTATTGTGCTTTTATGGCAGTATGCCGAAATATAGTTTTCAAATGGAATAGAACCGAGTATCCAGATTTCGGTGTGAGTTGAAATATCTAAGTTAAGAACCATAATAAGTTCTTTAATAGAGGTAGCATTTCGAAAAGCTGATCAAGCTTGAATAAAAGACCATATTTCATAAAGATATGACTGGATGTGGAGGGAGGAAGGGGGAAGGGAGGTGGAAGCATTTCAACATTCAGACCTGGATCCCTCAGACTTGATTCAACTCCTTCATCAGCCCCATAGAGAGGGGGGTGGAGTAAACACACAGAGGCATGGATGACAGGGAGAAGCACAGGAGACTGACACAAGCTGGGATGAAACTGGCCACTGTCTCTGGCAGTTTCAATCTACTACCCCCCTCAACAGTGATAATTACATAATTATGGTCTATTTTGCAAAATCTAAGATTTGCTAACCAGCTTTTAGAAAAAAAACATGTTCCATGAGGGCACAAAATGGAAGGACAGTAGCCGGGAGAGCCAGATCTTTATTGCCTCAACCAAAGGACTCTCCTCCTGGTTAGAATTCGGGAAGTGGGAGGGAGTGAAGAGTTTGTATAGAACAGACCAAAAAAACAAAAATGTCACAAACCAGCACTGTACAAGAAAGGAAGAGGAAAGACGCACAGGAAGCTGTCTGGTTGTCACAATTTACTACCATAGAATTTCACCTACATTTGGATAAACGTCTGATTTGTTGAAATTACCTTGTAGAATCTGACGCATTTTCTTACCTGTGCAGTGTACCGACGCATCCCGTCTTTGGTAACAAGATGGTTGTGGATTGGAGCTGTAGGAACACTGTAACACGCTGGACTCGTCTCCTCTGCAGCCCACATTGCTTATTATAGAAAACGTGTTTCGGGGGGCTCCAAAGACAGACCCTCCAGGCGCTGAGATTGGTGCTCCGCACCCCAGCTGTCTGCAGACCACAGCGGCATCGTTCATATCCCAATACAAGTCACAAATTGTTCCTTCAATGAAGTTTATAGTAACCAGCACAACCCCAGCACAAGGATCCGCAGCATTAGCGAGGCGAACAACATCTGTATCAACTGCAAAGAAACAGAGAGAAATACAAAGTTCACTTATATTTCAAACCATAAGGGTATGTATTATGTACATCTCCCAGTACAGTGTCTCCTTATCAATTTCACCCAATTACAGGGAAGCAGGGTGAGAGAAAGAGAGGATGGAAAAGACAGAGAAAGTTAAAGAGAGCCTGACAGATAGCGAGGGGGTGAGAGAGATTAAAAGGAGGAGCAGGAGAGAGATGAGAAAGCGAGGGTAAGACCAAGAGAGGAAGAGAAAGAATGAGAGAAAGGGAGAGTGAGCAAGAAAGAGAGATGGAGAGAGAAAGAGAGAGAATAAGAGAAGGAGAGAGAGGGAGAGAGGACAGGGAAGATGGAGAGATAGATATGGAGCAAGAGAAAGAGGGGAACAGAGACCAAGAGAGGGAGGAAGAAAGGGAATCACAGAACACAAGAGAAGGAGTGAGAACAAGAGATACTGAAGGGCAAGAGACAGAAAGAGATAAGAGAGAGAACAAGAAAGGGAGGCAGAGTCCAAAAGTGTGAAATAGGGAGTGAGAGATAACAGTATAAAGGGAAAGAGAGAGAGGGAAGGGAGAGAAAGAAAGAGAGTGATAGAAAAAGAGAGAGAAAGCAAGAGTGTTACTGAGGGAGAGAACAGAATGAGAATAGGAGAGAGCATGAGAGAAAGAAAGAGGGCAACATAGAAAAAGAGAGGGAGGAAGGGAGAAGAAGAGAGATAGTGACAGAGAAATAAAGAGAAGTGGAGCAAAGAAGAGAGAGATAAAGAAAGAAAAAGATAGGGAGAGAACAAGAGATTGAAAGAAAAATAGAGAGGGCAGAGTAAAAGAGTAAAGGAGAGAAAGAATGAAAGAGAAGGGTCTACAAAATAAATCTTTGCTTTTCACAAAACAAAGAAATAGAATGTGAATGCCATGGATGGAGAGATCAGGATATTTGATACAATTCATATTACAAATCTGTATTTAGAGTGTTGTGATGTTTACAAAAGCAGGCACTCAGGGGAATAGCACACATACAAAGAGCCCTTAAGGGATGATGATTTGGCCCCAGGTCCTGTCATAGAATTTGAGAAACTGAGCAGAAGCTCAAACACTGCGCACCAACATCTTGGGGAGAAACTGGAGCCCACATTCATAATACTTTCCAAAGTTGCTGAACTGCATTGTGTGAAGAGGGGAACAGCATGAGGCCATATTGACCAGGACTGGCCTGCTGTCTTTTCATCCCGTGGGCAGGCGCACTGGAAAGGCTGCTTTGTAATGCACAAACTGACACCAAGGTGCAGAGGTTAGCATGTTCTGTCTAGCACAGGAGTTGTACTGAAAACAAACCCATCAATTGCGTAGTCCGATGGTACGAAAAACTATCACTTCAGCACACATGCAATTCATGGGTTGCTTAGAGAAATGGAAGATTTCCCTTTTTTACGTTGTCTTACAATGAAGTATTATTTATTGACCCAAACTCAGCCTGGTTTGCCAATCTTAGCAGATTGGACTTCGCTTCCAAAAACTATGGGCATTTGCGCTGAGCTGTCCAAGTTACACCTTTGACGCAAAATGACACAAGGCAATGAAAAGTAGTTATAAGCACTATTTTCACTGAGAACGAGGCACATTTCCATCACAAATACCCAGTGCTTCAGAACAGAGGATTGGGGCAGTGTCATCACAGTTAATTGAAGAGGGCCTTGGTCAGCCAGTTGCCTTTATTAGCAGGAGGCTTCTTCCCAGAGAGCAGAGGTGGAGTGCCATTGAGAGAGGGGCCTTTGCTGTGGTGTGGACCATATTTGATTGGGACTCACCTTCGTGTTCAAACTGACCACAGGCCTCTCAGATGGCTCATGCAGATGAGAGGGGAGAATCCCACGCTGCAGTAGAACACAGACCTGGGGATGCCCATGCCAATACTGGTAGACTTACCAGGTTTTTCCACTTAGCTGATGAGGACTACCTGAGTGTAGGCTAGTAACCCATCACCTTTCGTTTGGGGAGAGCGGGCAATGTTGCAAAGTTATCCTGTGACCTGGGCACCCTCAACTTTTTTGCTGACTGGTACTGATGGTAACTGACTCTGACTGACCCTGGGATCTGCCTAACCAGCCCAGGCCAGTGCTATGCTGAGAACACACTTTGAATACAGTGAAGACACCTACACTAGGGTACACTATGGGCTAGGGTACTCCTGTGATTGGCATGACCTCCCCCATAAGGCCCTGGTATAAATATGCCTGGGGGATTGAAACTACCTTTAACCCCTAGTATAGAGTAGGGCATGGCAGTTTAGAGGCCATCAGCCCTTTCTGCACTTGCATGTGTGCACTGCGAAGGCCTGAGGTCAGTTGAAAAGCAGCCCTGTGTTGCGGGAATGCTTCTAAAATGCAAATTGTGCCCAAACTTGACGTTGTTGTTTGGGGCACCTAAATATGAATACACTACAATAATTTGGCATATTGGGTACCCCATGGGTCTCCCCTAGGTGTCCCAGGGATGGGGGATCAAGTACTTATAAGGAGGACGCCAATAAAATAGGTTTTATGTGCCACGGGGGTTAGTGAAATTGCACATTTCATTCACCAATCGTACTAAAGGGCTTCCCAAAATCAACTCTTGTGCCTGCAGCACTGCGGAGTGAGGATCTCCAATATTTGTACATATTCAGAACCCCTTAGGTCTTCCCTAGCTGTTCCAGGGGTGGGGGATCCTGTAGATCTAGACAGGGCCTTGATTGCCCCGTTCATTTTCCCAATTGCAGATCTCCAGCCACATAGGTCAACATGGCAAGAAGTTAATCATTAATAACTAACGGCAGGGATGCCATAAAAATATAATTCAAGACTTACTAGAACGGTATAGATACATCCAACAATATGCCATTGTTGAATTTATCCTAAAATGTACAGACAAGAAGTTACAAGACTTTCTTGTCTGTAAGCCAAATTCAGCCTTCACGTGCTCTGGCCTTAATTGGCCGGAGTTAAGTGGATTAGCCAGGCTTCATTGAAGACGTGATAAGTGGCCCCTTGACTTAAGGATCCCTTCTGGGGGTAGAGTGTGCTGGTGCATAGGAATGCCAGAGCAAGGGGTAGGGGCAGTAAATAGTGCCTTTAAAGGGAGGAGGGACAGGCTGAAGAAACCAGTTTCTTTTACACCTCTACTTTCTGCCCGCAGCTAAATAGCAATCTTAAGGAATTCATGTGAAGATTACCAGGGGGAGGGAGAATATGGAGATGAGCCATCCTGAGGGTTGAATTTAGCCGGCTCTGCTGAGAAATTAGCCATAGTGAATTTTGGAGAAATGGTGCTCTCTGAGAGACTATAGTTCCTCACTTTAGAGGATATCTTCATACTCTGGGGTGTTGTCCTGCACCTCATTGGACATGAGTGCCCTCCTGCATGACCCACAGAACCTAAATGAAGTATCTGAGAGGGACAGAGCCTCTCTGATCTGATGCTTGAAACAAGAAGAAGAAAAATGGTCCATGCTGAGAAGTTTGATTTGCACCAACCAGGCCCTGCACGCCGAAGACTGAACCTGCTACACAATCTGGAACTACAGCTCTGTGGACCTAACTTGCTTCAAAAGAACTAAAGAGTGGACTACCTGCAAGCTATAGGTTAATAGAGCTCACCAGGACCATTATCGCCAAGAATCCCCAGCCTGGAGTACTACCAGTGGATTTGCAAGGGCTCTGTCCAAGTGGATTGTGGGAACAATAGTTCCAAACTTTCAAGGACTATCTTGCAGCTTCTAGATTCTTGGAGAAAGTTTTGGACACTTTGGGACTCTCTGGGAAGCTCCGGAGGTACAACTTGACCGGGAGCTTGCCAAACCAAAGCAGGTGAACCCTCACAGAATCTGGCCTGGTGAAAAGCAGTAACAGACCCCTGGAGAGAAAACTCTGTAATTGTTTCTGAGTATGAACATAAAGGAGGTGAACTGGACCAACCACGAGAGTCAAGCCGCCGACATTCAACCGTGCACCAGCCTGGATATCTGGTTTGTCCCTCTGGAAAGCTCCAGAGGACTTGGTTCCGTAAGTTTGACTGAGAACTTGTTGCAAGGCAAGCCAGCAAACTCTCATCGAATCCAGACTGGCTAAGACCTTCAAGGGACTCCGGGAACAAAAGCTTCAGAAACGATTCTAAGTCAGAAGGTTAAAACTTTGACCAAGTCCTACCGTGAGGGGCAGCCGTGCAGGGCTCCATTGCTGTCAGCCTGAAACTTTGACTTTGTCCCTCTCTAGCGTGACCAGATGTCCCAATAGGCACTATACGTTTCTAAGTGCTATATAGTGCTAAATCTTTAAAAATGTATATTTCTGGTGCCCTACATTGGATTCTTTTTGTTTTGGTGTCATTTTAAAAGTAAACATATTTCCTATTGTTATAAATTGATATTGGATTTTTATTGTGTGTTCTATCTTAATTATTTACTGAATTGGTGTTTTTAAATACTTTACATACCTCTCTCTGAAGTTAAGCCTGCCTGCTTGCAGCCAAGCTACCAAGGGTTGAGCACGGTTATAATTTTCTGAGATCTATTCTGAGCCCTAGTTTGTATTTGTGGCCTTATTGTCAGTGGTAGATGTATATTTACCACTACTAATAATTCACTTTCCAACATGTTGTCTCTCCTTTTTAAGTGTGTGCTCTGTTGTTACCTCTTTGTGCATTTTTCTGCAGTTTTTAAATAGTGGTAAATAAACCTGAAGTTGTGGAGGTGCTGCACACGAGCATCAGTTACCTGACATAAGGTCACATTCTTTTTTATAGGTATGGGTAGATTGAATGCCTGATTAGGACTTTGGCAGTGTGGGAGTAGGCCGCCACACTGCCGCCCCACTCCTACACCACCAAAGCTCCCTGTTGGCCTCCCACTAGACAACAAGCATTTGTGTAGTCTGGCGGGCAGTCCTTCGGTGTTCCCACGGTGGTCCCTTTCAAAGGCTGTTCCTGCACTGTTAACAGTCCATGCCGTGCAGGAACAGGGGTGCTTGTACACAGTGGGTCACCCATGTGCCCCCCTGCATGTGTCTCCAGGCTGACAGGCACAATGGGATCCTGGATCAATGGTGTGGCAGTTCACGACTGCCGCCGCACCTCCATCGCGGGTTCGACGATCTAATGGATCACCAAACTCGTACTCAGCTCATTATGGGCTTGAGGTTTCAACAGGGCCTTGAGCTGAGCAGGGCCGACCTTGGGCATGGGCGAGCTGGGCCCAGGCCGTGGGTGCCTGGGTTTAGCGCGGACACACAATGGGCTGATGTAATTGCTTATTTTTATTTAATTTTCTTATTACTCACTGCCTGAGCAATTCATTTTCTCAATAAATGATTCCACTCTCTTTCACTCTTGTACCTTCTATGGCCTCTCACCTCCAATTCAGCACCCTAATAGGTGACTCAGGAAGGAGGGACTTGACTGACTGTGAACACAAAAGGCTCCCCCATAAGGTCAGGAGCGGTGAAGGTGGCTCAACATTGCCCTGTTTCTCCCCCGGGTTTGCCCCACAACGCCCCTGCTAGGGATCTGCTGATGAAGATAGTGGATCCAGTTAGAATTGCAGCAGTGAGTATTTTACTCATGCATTAATGAATGAGTAATATCTATGCAGCACAAAGTTACCCTCAGGTGGCAGTCCTGGATCTATGCAGCCCACTTGGGTACCACATACAAGATCATCAGACAGCACAGCATGGGTTTCACACTCCCATGCAAAACATAACACAAAGGCAGCAGGATTAAATTGTGTAATAGTCACCACTATTATATCCTGAGCTTGCAAAAGGCTCAAGTGCAGCTGTGAGGAAGGGGGTCGTTGAGGGGGGGTGGGAAAGGAAGGAGCGCCCGAGCCGAGCCAGGCTTCAGGCTCAAGTGCAGCTTTGAGGAAGGGGGTCATTGAGGGGGGTGGGAAAGGAAGGAGCGCCCGAGCCGAGCAAGGCTTCAAGCTCAAGTGCAGCAGCGAGGGAGGGGGCCATTGAGGGGGGTGGGAAAGGAAGGAGCGCCCGAGCCAGAGCCAGGCTTTAGGCTCAAGTGCAGCGGTGAGGGAGGGGGTCATTGAGGGGGCTGGGAAAGGAAGGAGCGCCCGAGCCCGAGCTAGGCTTCAGGCTCAAGTGCAGCTGTGAGGGAGGGGGTCATTGAGGGGGTGTAGGAAAGGAAGGAGCGCCCGAGCCGAGTCAGGCTTCAGGCTCAAGTGCAGCGGCAAGGGAGGGGGTCATTGAGGGGGGTGGGAAAGAAGGTGCGCCTGAGCCGAGCCAGGCTTCAGGATCAAGTGCAGCAGTGAGGGAGGGGGACATTGAGGGGGGGTGGGAAAGGAAGGAGCGCCCGAGCCGAGCCAGGCTTCAGGGTCAAGTGCAGCGGCGAGGGAGGGGGTCATTGAGGTGGGTGGGAAAGGAAGGAGCGCCCGAGCCAGAGCCAGAGGCAGGCTTTAGGCTCAAGTGCAGTGGCGAGGGAGGGGGTCATTGAGGGGGGGTGGGAAAGGAAGTAGCACCCGAGCCGAGCCAGGCTTCAGGCTCAAGTGCAGCGGCGAGGGAGGGGGTCATTGAGGGGGGTGGGAAAGGAAGGAGCGCCCGAGCCAGAGCCAGGCTTCAGGCTCAAGTGCAGCTGTGAGGGAGGGGTCTGGGAAAGGAAGGAGCGCCCGAGCCGAGCCAGGCTTCAGGCTCAAGTGCAGCGGCGAGGGAGGGTGTCATTGAGGGGGGGTGGGAAAGGAAGGAGCGCCCGAGCCAGAGACAGGCTTTAGGCTCAAGTGCAGCCGAGATGGAGGGGGTCATTGAGGTGGAGTGGGAAAGGAAGGAGCGCCCCAGCCGAGCCAGACTTCTGGCTCAAGTGCAGCGGCGAGGGAGGGGGTCATTGGGGGGGTGGGAAAGGAAGGAGCGCCCGAGCCAGAGCCATGCTTTAGGCTCAAGTGTAGTGGCGAGGGAGGGGGTCATTGAGGGGGTGGCAAAGGAAGGAGCGCCCGAGCCAAGCCAGGCTTGAGGCTCGAGTGCAGCGGCGAGGGAGGGGGTCATTGAGGGGGGTGGAGGGGGGGGGGAGGAAGGAGCGCCCGAGTTGAGACAGGCTTTAGGCTCGGGCCTGGATCCAGATTTCAGTGGCTCGCTCGCCTCTGTGCTAGTTCTCAATACGAGGTACACCCTCAAGTACAAATTCAAATCCAAAGGTAGTCATCCACAAGTAAGCTGCGTAAAATGATGTATGATGCGTTTACATCAGAAAGCATCTCCTTGTGCAGCGCAAATGCCTTCAGAATTGTCTAGTGATGCTGGTTCCAAGTGTCCTGTTAGTGCCCAGGTACAAAATATCTGCCTCAAGGAAATGAGCGCCCCTTGCACTTTTTAGGTCTGGCCTGAGCCAGCGCTTTAGCGCTGCTCTGGCGAGAGTTTTAGTAAGCAGGATTTGGAAGTGCAAACTAGTGCATGTGCGCCGGGCGCGTGCACCAATTGTCAGCCTGCGTGATCACTTTCGCGGCTGCTTTGATGTTCTCAGTGAGCCATGCGGCCACTGAGAGCATCAAAGCTGCAGCGAAAGTGCACACCATTTGCCAGCCTGCGTGCCTCTCTCCGCCTACCCCCTCCCTTAGCCCCCTTCCTGCTTGTCAGCTGTTTTCTCTTGTATCGCGTGAACCTCCTGACATTTGTTTCTTCTTTGGGCCATAACTGCATCTTCACAGTGTGGGATATTTTTTAGAGCTTGTCCCAACAAACTGAGGAGAACTGCCTCAGACCCACCCGCCCCTACCTTCAGCTTCCGGTTACTATTACTGAAGACAGACATCAGTTAAAGTGACACAGGCACTTTACTGTCGGATGGTAATATCCTAGTGGCCAACTTTAACTATGTGCTGCAGTGGACAAATCCCTCCTATATGGTATATTTCATTTTATCACTTAGTCCTTTCTCAGATATTATACTTCCTTCATCCCTCTCTTCCTCATGGCCTCACTGTTTTCCTTCTTTATTTTGCATTTCTATCACACCTTGCACATAACTGGTCCTCTCACAGTAACCCATGAGAGACAATTTAAAGAACAATCAGGGATGGCAATGAACGAGAATGCGGGGGACATCCTGCTACACAACTGGGGGTCGAGGAGGACTTCAAAGTTGAGATTGCTTAGCTGTTTGTCTGGAGGAGGCGGGTCCCTGTGCTATGGCACTATGAAGCGCACTTCTATCTACCGCTGCACTGGAGGCGCATGGGATGCGCCTGGGCACTGCCCGGGTGAATCTCAGGCTAAGACTGGGAACATCTGTACCCGTCAGCCCCCTGAGGAGACTAAAAAGGCCAATCCCCGTTCCATCTTAAATCTCGTTCTTACACCTCCCGACAGGGGCAAATAGAGAACTGCTCATAACTCAAGCCCTCATACGAAGGGGTCAACTATTGATAATTGTTTTGAGCGCCCTGTCTCTACCCTAATTAAGGAGATTGAGCTCACAGAAAGGAGACTCTCACTTGAAGGGGGTGCGCTTTTGTGTCAACAAGCACGTGTTTTAGAATCTGTAACTTGTGCCAAAACTGATGTTTTTGATAAGCTTAGCTCACATCTGGGTACAGCAGGTATTGCTACCTCACTCTCTATTGAGCACAGAGTCAAGTATAAACAAGCATTGGCATAGCCAATAGGTCTCGGTTTTGGGACCTTATAAGTATTTAGTTATGCAGCACAATATTCTTGGTGCAACAACATCAACTGTTGCATGGCTAGACACTTATAAGGTCCCAAAGGCGAGACCTATTGGCTATGCCAATGCTTGTTTCTTTACCTTTCTATAACTTGCTACTTGGCAGTGACTTGGTTACACCAACGGCCATTCATGGTACTGCACTGAAGCTGAGGAGACCAGGGCACTGGTGACCCACAAATCAGAAAAGCATACACTGAACAAGTGACATCACTGTGTGTGGCTTAGCAAACATGGTTCAGTGAATCGATTGAGGAGGGTACACCCTGGTGTCGTGGCACGGCCAATCAGCTACAAGCAGCAGCTGAGCAGCAAAGACAGCAATAAAAGCAGCAGGGGGAAGACTGATGCATTACTAAACTGAACACGTCATGACAAATCATTAGCTGCTTCCTTCCGGAACTTTACGACTCAGGTGTTCAAGGAATAAAATTCCATTTCAGTTTCATAAATACGGTTTGAAAAATTAGCACATGCCATAAATACATTTATGAAACTGAAAATAAATGTGACAGCCCGGTAGGCCCTAGCTGTGTATTTTCCACAGTTTATTCTAAGATGGGAAACTGTGCTAGTAGTATGCTTTCCAAGATGTTGGTCAAAGATGTATTTATCTCTTGAAATACATATTGTACGGCTCTCATCTTTGTGTTCCTTAAGTCCCCATCTGGGGGATGGGGCACAAATGGGCAGAGCCAGCTCTCCGGGCACGTCTGCCTCTAACTGCAGCTGCCTGGGAGATTTCCGGGTGATGAGGAGGCGTGAGGGGCATTATGACTATAACCCACTTTGCCACCCAGTCCCGGCTCTAGTACTGTGTTGTACCCTCGTGAAGAGCGTCATCCTCTGCTCTCTGATATCCCCGATAAAGCAGGCTTAAAAAACAGGCTTTTCAATAACAGAAAAAAAGCTATCTTTAGACACCCACAGTGATATACACTAGTGGCACAAAGCAGGTTAAAGTAAGAGAGGGATGAACTGGGAAGCTTTTCACTCAGATGCTGCCTGTGACCATCTCATTGAATATCACGATCACTGCTGGCGAGGCATGAAGGGAGGCTCTAAGAAGCAGTGAGGGCCTTTCACTCCGAAAGGTCACCAGGCATGTCCCATGTGCAATATTCATGGTTTGTAAACAATGAGTGACAATGCTCCAGTTACTTTATATGTTGCAATCACGAATGATTGTTCAGTGAAAATCTATCGATAGTGATTGAGCAGCTGCTCTGTCGCTGTTAGTACACCTTTCCATAGTTAGTGACAAGCATAATGGCTGCTCTTTGTTGCTGTCAGGTGTCTTTTCCATACTCAGTGAGAAGCGTCATGGCAGCTCTTTGTTGCTGTCAGTTTTCCTTTCTATAGTCAGTGAGAAGCATCATGGCTGCTCTTTGTTGCTGTCAGTTGCCCTTTCCATAGTCAGTGAGAAGCATCATGGCAGCTCTTTGTTGCTGTCAGTTTTCCTTTCTATAGTCAGTGAGAAGCATCATGGCTGCTCTTTTTTGCTGTCAGTTCTACTTTCCATAATCAGTGAGAAGTATCATGTCTGCTCTTTGTTGCTGTCAGTTGTTCTCTCCATAGTCAGTGAGAAGCGTCATGGCTATTCTTTGTTGCTGTCAGTTTTCCTTTCCATAGTCAGTGAGAAGCATCATGGCTGATCTTTCTTGCTCTCAGTACTCCTTTCCATAGTCAGTGACAAGCATAATGGCTGCTCTTTGTTGCTGTCAGGTGTCTTTTCCATACTCAGTGAGAAGCGTCATGGCAGCTCTTTGTTGCTGTCAGTTTTCCTTTCTATAGTCAGTGAGAAGCATCATGGCTGCTCTTTTTTGCTGTCAGTTCTACTTTCCATAATCAGTGAGAAGTATCATGTCTGCTCTTTGTTGCTGTCAGTTGTTCTCTCCATAGTCAGTGAGAAGCGTCATGGCTATTCTTTGTTGCTGTCAGTTTTCCTTTCCATAGTCAGTGAGAAGCATCATGGCTGCTCTTTGTTGCTGTTAGTACACCTTTCCATAGTCAGTGAGAAGCATCATGGCCGCTTTTTGTTGCTGTCAGTTGTCTTTTCCATAGTCAGTGAGAAGCGTCATGGCTATTCTTTGTTGCTGTCAGTTTTCCTGTCCATAGTCAGTAAGAAGCATCATGGCTGCTCTTTGTTGCTGTCAGTACACCTTTCCATTGTCAGTGAGAAGCATCATGGCCGCTTTTTGTTGGTGTCAGTTGTCTTTTCTATAGTCAGTGAGAAGCGTCATGGCTATTCTTTGTTACTGTCAGTTTTCCTTTCCATAGTCAGTGAGGAGCATCATGGCTGCTCTTTGCTGCTGTCAGTTCTCTTTTACATAGTCAGTGAGAAACGTTATGGGTGTTCTGTGTTGCTGTCAGTTTTCCTTTCCATACTCAGTGAGAAGCATCACAGCTGATCGTTGTTGCTGTCAGTACTCCTTTCCATAGTCAGTGAGAAGCATCATGGCTGGTCTTTGTTGCTGCCATTTGTCTTTTCCATAGTTAGTGAGAAGCATCATGTCTGCTCTTTGTTGCTGTCAGTGCTCCTTTCCATAGTCAGTGAGAAGCATCATGGCTTCTCTTTGTTGCTGTCAGTTGTTGTTTCCATAGACAGTGAGAAGCATCATGGTTGTTCTTTGTTGCTGTCAGTTTTCCTTTTCATAGTCAGTGAGAAGCATTATGGCTGCTCTTTGTTGCTCTCAGTTGTCCTTTAAATAGTCAGTGAGAAGTGTCATGGCTGATATTTCTTGCTGTCACTTGGCTGCTCTTTGTTGATGTCAGTTGTCCTTTCCATAGTCAGTGAGAAGCATCATGGCTGCTCTTTGTTGCTGTCAGTTGTTGTTTCCATAGACAGTGAGAAGCATCATGGTTGTTCTTTGTTGCTGTCAGTATTCATCTCCATAATCAGTGAGAAGCATCATGGCTGCTCTTTGTTGCTCTCAGTTGTCCTTTAAATAGTCAGTGAGAAGCGTCATGGCTGATATTTCTTGCTGTCACTTGGCTGCTCTTTGTTGATGTCAGTTGTCCTTTCCATAGTCAGTGAGAAGCATCATGGCTGCTCTTTGTTGCTGTCAGTATTCATCTCCATAGTCAGTGAGAAGCATCATGGCTGCTCTTTGTTGCTGTCAGTTGCCCTTTCCATAGTTAGTGAGAAGCGTCATGGCTGCTCTTTGTTGCTGTCAGTACTCCTTTCCATAGTCAGTGAGAAGCATCATGGCTGCTCTTTGTTGCTGTCAGTATTCATCTCCATAGTCAGTGAGAAGCATCCTGGCCACTCTTTGTTGCTCAGAGGAAAAAGGGGGAAAAAAGGTCCCAAACCCTTAGTAACCATATTATTGAGTTGAATATAAGTGAGGTATTTGCCCTTGACAGTGGGAAATCCCCTTTCCCACTGGCGAAAACAGATTTTTAAAGGGGTGTCAGGACAAATCTTGGTTATTTTTGATTTCTTGCGGATCATTTTTTATCAGAGGGCAGTTTCATCTTTTGCAAACGTGATTTTTTTGCAGTTTCTGGGATACTAATACTTTCTCTTGAGTGAGCAACACCAAGTTACAGCCAACACATTTTTCACCCCTCTACATGGCCATCAGGCCTGGGGCTTTTTCACGGCGTACAGTAATATCGAGGCACACCAAATTGTCCCGTGTTGTCTGATGAAAAGTCCTTTGTGTCTAGTATCATGAAATGAAGGGTGCATTGCCTGCATGCAGTCTGTCCTTTCGGTCGGCATCACCCGCTCTTTGTTGCTGTCAGTTGTCTTTTCCATAGTCAGTGAGAAGTGTCATGGCTGTTCTTTGTTGCTGTCACTTTGCCTTTCCATAGTCAGTGAGAAGCATCATGACTGCTCTTTTTTGCTGTCTGTTGTCCTTTTCATAATCAGTGAGAAGCATCATGTCTGCTCTTTTTTGCTGTCAGTTCTCCTTTCCTTAGTCAGTGAGAGGCATCATGTCTGCTCTTTGTTGCTGTCAGTACTCCTTTCCATAGTCAGTGAGAAGCATCATGGCTCCTCTTTGTTGCTGTCAGTTGTTCTTTCCATAGTCAGTGAGAAGCATCATGGCTCCTCTTTGTTCCTGTCAGTTGTTCTTTCCATAGTCAGTAAGAAGCGTCATGGCTGCTCTTTGTTGCAGTCAGTTGTTGTTTCCATTGTCAGTGAGAAGCATCATGGCTGCTATTTGTTGCTGTGAGCTGTTCTTTCCATAGTCAGTGAGAAGCGTCATGGCTTTTCTTTGTTG
Source organism: Triturus cristatus (assembly GCF_964204655.1). Classification (NCBI taxonomy): domain Eukaryota; kingdom Metazoa; phylum Chordata; class Amphibia; order Caudata; family Salamandridae; genus Triturus; species Triturus cristatus. Next base: position 1,576,422 of record NC_140594.1, on the reverse strand, counting down.
CTGTCAGTTGTCCTTTCCATAATCAGTGAGAAGCATCAAGGCTGCTCTTTGTTTCTATCAGTTGTCTTTTCCATAGTCAGTGAGAAGCGTCATGGCTGATCTTTCTTGCTCTCAGTACTCCTTTCCATAGTCAGTGACAAGCATAATGGCTGCTCTTTGTTGCTGTCAGGTGTCTTTTCCATTCTCAGTGAGAAGCGTCATGGCAGCTCTTTGTTGCTGTCAGTTTTCCTTTCTATAGTCAGTGAGAAGCATCATGGCTGCTCTTTTTTGCTGTCAGTTCTACTTTCCATAATCGGTGAGAAGCATCATGTCTGCTCTTTGTTGCTGTCAGTTGTTCTCTCCATAGTCAGTGAGAAGCGTCATGGCTATTCTTTGTTGCTGTCAGTTTTCCTTTCCATAGTCAGTGAGAAGCATCATGGCTGCTCTTTGTTGCTGTTAGTACACCTTTCCATAGTCAGTGAGAAGCATCATGGCCGCTTTTTGTTGCTGTCAGTTGTCTTTTCCATAGTCAGTGAGAAGCATCATGGCTATTCTTTGTTGCTGTCAGTTTTCCTGTCCATAGTCAGTAAGAAGCATCATGGCTGCTCTTTGTTGCTGTCAGTACACCTTTCCATAGTCAGTGAGGAGCATCATGGCTGCTCTTTGCTGCTGTCAGTTGTCTTTTACATAGTCAGTGAGAAACGTTATGGGTGTTCTGTGTTGCTGTCAGTTTTCCTTTCCATACTCAGTGAGAAGCATCACAGCTGATCGTTGTTGCTGTCAGTACTCCTTTCCATAGTCAGTGAGAAGCATCATGGCTGGTCTTTGTTGCTGCCATTTGTCTTTTCCATAGTTAGTGAGAAGCATGATGTCTGCTCTTTGTTGCTGTCAGTGCTCCTTTCCATAGTCAGTGAGAAGCATCATGGATACTCTTTGTTGCTGTCAGTACTCCTTTCCATAGTCAGTGATAAGCATCATGGCTGCTCTTTGTTGCTGTCAGTTGTTCTTTCCATAGTCAGTGAGAAGTGTCATGGCTGTTCTTTGTTGCTGTCAGTTTTCCTTTCCATTGTCAGTGAGAAGCATAATGGCTGCTCTTTGTTGCTGTCAGTTTTCCTTCCCATAGTTAGAGAGAAGCATCATGTCTGCTTTTTGTTGCTGTCACTACTCCTTTCCATAGTCAGTGAGAAGCATCATGGCTTCTCTTTGATGCTGTCAGTTGTTGTTTCCATAGACAGTGAGAAGCATCATGGTTGTTCTTTGTTGCTGTCAGTTTTCCTTTCCATAGTCAGTGAGAAGCATTATGGCTGCTCTTTATTGCTGTCAGTATTCATCTCCATAATCAGTGAGAAGCATCATGGCTGCTCTTTGTTGCTCTCAGTTGTCCTTTAAATAGTCAGTGAGAAGCGTCATGGCTGATATTTCTTGCTGTCACTTGGCTGCTCTTTGTTGCTGTCAGTTGTCCTTTCCATAGTCAGTGAGAAGCATCATGGCTGCTCTTTGTTGCTGTCAGTATTCATCTCCATAGTCAGTGAGAAGCATCATGGCTGCTCTTTGTTGCTGTCAGTTGCCCTTTCCATAGTCAATGAGAAGCGTCATGGCTGCTCTTTGTTGCTGTCAGTACTCCTTTCCATAGTCAGTGAGAAGCATCATGGCTGCTCTTTGTTGCTGTCAGTATTCATCTCCATAGTCAGTGAGAAGCATCCTGGCCACTCTTTGTTGCTCAGAGGAAAAAGGGGGAAAAAAGGTCCCAAACCCTTAGTAACCATATTATTGACTTGAATATAAGTGAGGTATTTGCCCTTGACAGTGGGAAATCCCCTTTCCCACTGGCGAAAACAGAGTTTTAAAGGGGTGTCAGGACAAATCTTTTTCCTTATTTTTGATTTCTTGCGGATAATTTTTTATCAGAGGGCAGTTTCATCTTTTGCAAACGTGATTTTTTTGCAGTTTCTGGGATACTAATACTTTCTCTTGGGTGAGCAACACCAAGTTACAGCCAACACATTTTTCACCCCTCTACATGGCCATCAGGCCTGGGGCTTCTTCACGACGTACAGTAATATCGAGGCACACCAAATTGTCCCGTGTTGTCTGATGAAAAGTCCTTTGTGTCTAGTATCATGAAATGAAGGGTGCATTGCCTGCATGCAGTCTGTCCTTTCGGTCGGCATCACCCGCTCTTTGTTGCCGTCAGTTGTCCTTTCCATAGTCAGTGAGAAGCATCATGGCTGCTCTTTGTTGCTGTCAGTACTCATCTCCATAATCAGCGAGAAGCATCATGGCTGCTCTTTGTTGCTGTCAGTTGTCCTTTAAATAGTCAGTGATAAGCGTCATGGCTGATATTTGTTGCTGTCACATGGCTGCTCTTTGTTGCTGTCAGTTGTCCTTTCCATAGTCAGTGAGAAGCATCATGGCTGCTCTTTGTTGCTGTCAGTTGTTCTTTCCATAGTCATTGAGAAGCGTCATGTCTCCTCTTTGTTGCTGTCAGTTGTTCTTTCCATAGTCAGTGAGAAGCGTCTTGGCTGCTCTTTGTTGCTGTCAATTGTTCTTTCCATAGTCAGTGAAAAGCATCATGGGTGCTCTGTGTTGCTGTCAGTTGTTTCCATAGTCAGTAAGAAGCATCATGGCTGTTCTTTGTTGCTGTCAGTTTTCCTTTCCATAGTCAGTAAGAAGCATCATGGCTGCTCTTTGTTGCTGTCAGTTGTTCTTTTCATAGTCAGTGAAAAGCATCATCCGAAGAAATTGAATTAGCATTATTCAAAATGCCCTCGGGCAAGGCTGCTGGGCCAGATTCTCTCCCGATGGAGGTTTATAAGGTATTTTTTTCTGAACTGCGGGAAGATATGTTATGTGCTTTCGAGGCGGCCAGACAAGGATCTCCCCCCCGTTCTTGGGATGAAGCACATATCGTTATTTTTCCTAAAAAAGGGAAGCCTACGGATCAACCAGGGTCTTACCGCCCGATTTCTTTGATCAATTGTGACGGTAGATTGTATGCTAAGCTTCTTGCTAACCGAATGGCTCCGCTTGTCCCTGAATTGGTTTCACCACTGCAGCACGGGTTTGTCCCGGGCCGAGGTACAGTCGACCATGTTGGCCGGGTTGTCACTCTCCTCGACGTCGCGCGGGTCGAATCCAGACCTCTGGGTCTCGCCCTGCTCGACGCCGAGAAGGCCTTTGACCGGGTCGCATGGCTGTTCCTTTGGGAAATAATGAAGCGCATGGGATTCGGTGCCGGTTTTATACGTGCTCTCCAGATATTCTACCGAGCCCCCACAGCAAGGATTTGTGCAATGGGAATCAAATCGGAGGTGGTTCAGATCTGCAGGGGGACCCGTCAGGGATGTCCTTGCTCTCCTCTCCTTTTTGCTTTCTACATTAACCCTTTTGTGAAAATGCTTGAGTTGAATGCCCAAATTCCCCCTTTTGTAGTTCAGAATCTGCCATATATAATCCTTGCTTATGCGGATGATATTACGGTTATCACCTCCAATTTAGAGGTCGCTCTTCCAGTTATTGAACAGCTTGCGGCTTCCTTCGGTAGATACTCTGGTTACAAATTAAATACCACCAAGACTCAATGTCTTTGTTTGAATTTACCCACAGTTTCCGATCCCAGGTGGTCGAAGAGGTGGTGTACCTTGGAATTAAGATCAGATCCAACCTGGACGATTTGGTTTCTGTCAATTGGAATGATATCTTGGACAAAACCAAATCCACGTTGGAATCTTGGCAGAGTCTACATCTTACACTTGTGGGCAGATCCAACCTTCTAAAGATGGTTATCCTTCCAAGAGTACTTTATTTTTTCCGCGCCGTCCCTCTATTGGTTTCCAAGTATCAGATCCAACAATTGCAATCCCTTTGTGAAAGATACATTTGGGCTCCGGGGAGAATTCGGAGAGCTTCACGTTGGATGACATTACCATTTGATCGTGGGCGATGGAGAATCCCGGATTTTGCGTTATATCAAATCTCTTGTTTACTCTTAAAGATGCGTATTTTGCTTACGGGGGAGGAGGTTAGTAATTTGGCAGAAGCACCTTCAATCTATCAAATGGCGCTTGGTAGCTATACCAAGAATTGTCTGCAAATTGAAGTTGATGGCAGCTACTATAAGCGCACCCGCTTTAAGGTACTCTCCTCTGCTTTTTCTGTTTGGAAAACTCTTAAAAAGATGTTTCATATCCCCAAATACACTATTTATACTCCTTTAATTGCTTCACATCTCCTACCCTCTATCTTCTACGATTCAGTTGGTCGACAATGGTATTTCAAAGGGATTGTACGGTTAGGGGCTTTCGTTTCTGCAAGGGGAATTTGTCTTTCTATTGACGAATTTAGAAAGAAATTTGATTTAGCTAATAATCAGTTTTTTAAATTTCTTCAGATCCGGGATTTCCTTCACAAACATACTTTTCATCTAGTCTCTATCCGTATTATTGATGCCATAAGCTCTCAGTTACGAATTGGCTCTATTTACCATATACTATTGGATTCTAGAGTAGATGACTTGGATAAAATCAATTTGAAGTGGAGAACCTGGCTAGCCTCTCCTCTTATCCACGTCGAAGACTCTATCGGTGACCCACTGTGCCCTCACGGCCGGTCACTCCTTACCTCTGCTCTGCTCCGCTGACGACGCCGCCTGCTGCCTGCCACTGCCTGCTGCCTGCCGCCGCCCGCTGCCTGCTGCCGCTGCCTCTCTCCCTCAGGTGGGGGTCTACTCCTGCTCCCCGCCGGACGCGTAGCTTCTTTTGGCGCCTTTTCCCGCCACCGCTGCCCCTGGTGAGTCGCTTCTCCCGCCGCTGACCCCAGACCCGCCTCCCCTCGCCTCCCATTGGTCGCCCAGCCTCCCGCCTCCCAGCCGACCCTCCCACACGGCTACCTACTTAAGGGGACCACGGGGGACCGGTCAGTGTGACCCACTGTGCCCTCACGGCCGGTCACTCCTTACCTCTGCTCTGCTCCGCTGACGACGACGCCTGCTGCCTGCCACTGCCTGCTGCCTGCCGCCGCCCGCTGCCTGCTGCCGCTGCCTCTCTCCCTCAGGTGGGGGTCTACTCCTGCTCCCCGCCAGACGCGTAGCTTCTTTTGGTGCCTTTTCCCGCCAGCGCTGCCCCTGGTGAGTCGCTTCTCCCGCCGCTGACCCCAGACCCGCCTCCCCTCGCCTCCCATTGGTCGCCCAGCCTCCCGCCTCCCAGCCGACCCTCCCACACGGCTACCTACTTAAGGGGACCACGGGGGACCGGTCAGTGTGACTCACTGTGCCCTCACGGCCGGTCACTCCTTACCTCTGCTCTGCTCCGCTGACGACGACGCCTGCTGCCTGCCACTGCCTGCTGCCTGCCGCCGCCTGCTGCCGCTACCTCTCTCCCTCAGGTGGGGGTCTACTCCTGCTCCCCGCCGGACGCGTAGCTCCTTTTGGCGCCTTTTCCCGCCACCGCTGCCCCTGGTGAGTCGCTTCTCCCGCCGCTGACCCCAGACCCGCCTCCCCTCACCTCCCATTGGTCGCCCAGCCTCCCGCCTCCCAGCCGACCCTCCCACATGGCTACCTACTTATGATGCCCCCTCAGCGACCGCGCAGCGGACGCGCGCAGCGGGAGCGCCGACTGAGCGCCGAAGGTAAGCCCGTCTGCGCCCGTCCGCGCCTGGACCGCGCCCAGCGCCAGAGCCCCTGGCCCCCGCGCCCGCCAACCCCCCCGCAGGACCTACGATGCCGCCACACTCATCGTGCTCAAAACCGCCCGAGCACCCGGGTGCTACCGAGCGTCCCCACGACGCACCCATGGACCCTTCGCCTGCCGATCCTGCAACTTCTCCTGCCTCCAAACAAGCACCACGCCCACCAAGACGGACAACAGCAACCACCTCAAGTGCATCCTGCTCAACACCCGCTCCATCCACAGACACGCCGTGGAACTCTGGAACCTCCTCGACACAGCATCTCCAGACGTCGCCTTCCTCACGGAAACCTGGATGAACGACTCTTCAGCCCCAGACATCGCCATAGCCATCCCGGACGGCTACAAGATCATCAGGAAGGATCGCGTCAACCAGACCGGAGGGGGCATCGCCATCGTACACAAGAGCACCATTCGCATCTCGACTGACGCCATCGACGTATTCAACGCCGCCGAATACCTGCACTTCCAGATCCACACCGACCCCAAGACTACCCTCAGAGGCACCCTCGTCTACAGACCCCCGGGACCACGCGCACAATTCTGCGAGGACATCGCAGACTTCATCAGCCCTCACGCCCTCCCCTCCGCCGACTACATCCTCCTCGGGGACCTCAACTTCCACCTGGAGAACAACAATGACCGCAACACCACCGCCCTGCTGGATAACCTCGCCAACCTCGGACTTCAGCAACTGGTCAACACCCCCACCCACTACGCCGGCCACACGCTCGACCCACTCTTCTCGTCCAGCAAGCACGTCACCTTCAGCCACTCCACCGGACTTCACTGGACTGACCACAGCTGCGTCCACTTCAGCTTCAGAAAGAACACGGTCCACCATCACCCGAAGCAGGCTCCCCACAGAAACTGGAGCAAGATCACCGCCGACCAGCTCGCCACCTCCCTCAGCCAGAGCCCACCTGTCAGGACTACGGACCCTAACACAGCAGCCCTCGACCTCACGCAGTGGCTGACCTCCTGTGCCGACGACCTCGCCCCACTGAAGAACCCCCTCACCAGGCCCAGAAGCAAGAAGGCCCCCTGGTTCACCGACAAACTTAAGGACTCCAAGAAGGCCTGCCGCACCCTCGAGAAGGCCTGGCTCCTCAACAAGACCGCCGACAACAGAACAGCACTCAAACTCGCCACTCACAGACATCACCAGCTCATCCGCACCACCAAGAAGAAATCTCTGAGGGAACGACTGGTCAAGAACGCCCATGACAGCAAGGAGCTCTTCAACATCGTCAGGGAGTTCTCCAACCCCAGCACCGGCAACAACGACATCACTCCCTCACAGGACCTCTGCGACTCCCTCGCCTCGTACTTCCACCGCAAGATCGCCGACATCCACAACAGCTTCGACATTTCACCCCCGCACCCATCGGTCGAACCTTCGCACCCCGCCGCCACCCTCCAGACATGGACCGAGGTGACCCCCGAAGACACGTCACGCATGATGAACACCATCCACTCCGGATCTCCGACCGACCCGTGCCCCCATCATGTCTTCAACAAGGCAGCCTCTACCATCGCACCCCACCTCCGAGACATCATCAACACCTCCTTCAACACAGCAACCTTCCCGGAGAGCTGGAAGCACGCCGAACTCAGCGCTCTGCTGAAGAAACCAACAGCGGACCCGACCGACCTCAAGAACTTCCGCCCCATCTCGCTCCTTCCTTTCCCTGCCAAAGTCATCGAGAAGGTCGTCAACAAGCAACTGGCAGCCTTCCTCGAGGCGAACGGATCCCTCGACCCATTGCAGTCCGGATTCAGAGCCAACCACAGCACCGAGACCGCCCTCATCGCAGCCACCGACGACATCCGAACCCTGCTCGACAACGGCGAAACAGCGGCACTCATCCTCCTAGACCTCTCCGCAGCATTTGACACTGTCTGCCACCGCACACTAGTCCAACGCCTCAACGACACCGGCATCCAAGGGAAGGCTCTGGAATGGATCATCTCATACCTCTCCGGCAGAACACAGAGAGTACGCCTCCCTCCGTTCCGCTCCGAGGCCACCGAAGTCATCTGCGGCATCCCGCAAGGATCATCGCTCAGCCCCACTCTCTTCAACATCTACATGAAACCCCTCGCTGCCATCGCACGCCAACACAACCTCAACATTATTTCCTACGCCGATGACACCCAGCTGATTCTCTCCCTCTCCAGAGACCCCGACACCGCCAAAGCCAGCCTGCACGAAGGGATGACAGACGTCGCTGAATGGATGAACATCAGCCGCCTGAAACTGAACACGGACAAGACAGAAGTCCTCATCCTGGGACCATCACCCTCCGCATGGGACGACTCCTGGTGGCCTCCGGCACTAGGCACCGCACCTGAACCGACGGGCCACGCACGCAACTTGGGCGTCATACTGGACTCCTCCCTATCGATGACCAGACAAATCAACGCCGTCTCCTCAGCTTGCTTCCACAACCTCCGCATGCTCCGAAAGATCTTCCGATGGATCCCGACAGAGACCAGGAAGACGGTCACCCAGGCTCTCGTCACCAGCAGACTAGACTACGGAAACACCCTCTACGCCGGTACTACAGCCAAGCTTCAGAAAAGACTTCAGCGTATCCAGAACGCCTCCGCCCGACTCATCCTGGACGTCCCCCGACGCAGCCACATCTCGTGCCACCTGAGAGACCTGCACTGGCTCCCTGTCAACAAGAGGATCACGTTCAGACTCCTCACCCACGCACACAAATCCCTCCACGACCTAGGCCCAAGGTACCTCAACAGCCGCCTCACCTTCTACACGCCCACCCGCCAGCTACGTTCCGCTAACCTCGCCCTCGCCATCGTCCCTCGCATCCAGAGAGCCACCGCCGGAGGAAGGTCATTCTCCTACCTGGCAGCTAAGACTTGGAACTCCCTACCCGTCCACCTGCGGATGACCCAGGACCACCTGGCCTTCAGGAAACAGCTCAAGACCTGGCTGTTCGAGCAGTAGCAGACCCCCTTCCCCAAGCGCCTTGAGACCCTTACGGGTGAGTAGTGCGCGATATAAGTTCCATGATTGATTGATTGATTATCAGTATTGCCCACAGAACTTTGTACTCTGCCTCATTAAAAGCCCAGCATTTTAAAACCTTGTTTAACTTATGTCGCACCCCTGCGGTTATTAGAAAATGGGGCAATTCTTGTCAATTCCCCAATTCAGTAGTTTGTTGTCATTGCCAAATGGACAATGCCGATATTGTACATGTTTTTTACTCCTGCCCTTCTCTACGATGTTTGTTTAACCAAATTGAAAGCTTTTTGTCTCAAATTTTAGGCAAACCGGTCTCTGTTTTTTCAAGCTGGATCTTATTAGGGATTGGAGGAGAGTTATCGGAGGGACAATGTTTATTTAATTTTCGATACTTTTTGTTTATTGTCGCTGCTGTAACCCGACTCACTATTGCAACTGCTTGGTTACAACCTGAGGCTCCGAGCTTTGATCAATGGCGGGCCAAACTTTTCAACTTGTATAATTTAGAAATCAGTATGTATAGGCTAAAAAAAACACGCAAGAGGAAATTTGGTATTACAATTTGGCAACCGCTAATTGATCATTTTTCTGACTAATCTTTTTCTTTTTGTAATATTTTTCTGTTTTTATCTGTCTTTGTAAAATTCAGTTGTATTGTTTTCCTCGTGTGGATTTCTGTGGAGCATTAATACAAAAATCAAAAAAAAAAACAAAAAAAAAGAAAAGCATCATGGCTGCTCTTTGTTGCTGTCAGTTGTTTCCATAGTCAGTAAGAAGCATCATGGCTGCTCTTTGTTGCTGTCTGTACTCCTTTCCATAGTGTGAGAAGTTAGCCTGGTATATGCTTGTCACTAGTTAAAGTGGCCACCTTGCACCAGTACATTTCGACTCTTATGGTAGATAGGTTTAAGACAACCTTTTAAAGAAAGCTATCCTAGTGGTAGCTGTGGAGAGCAGCCTTCAGGCTAAGTCTCTGAGGAATGTAAAGCAGCTTGTTTTACCTTATAATCTCTTGAATTACCAAATGAAAAGGACACCACGGAGGTATATATATCAAATATATATGTATTTATTATTTCTAGATACACTCTACTAATCTCTTTATGAGATTAGAACCCAGATACACATTCAAATGTAAACAGTTCTCAATAAATTAAGCACAAATATGGCTGTAGCCCTAGGGGCGTACCAGACCATATACTAAGAAAATGGTTTAACAAAGTTGACTTGCAAAATGACAAAGCCTAGGGCCTTAGGAATCGCTGGGGCTTCACTACTGCAGTGTTAGCAGGTAAGTAACAAGCCCATGGGAGACGCGTGCAGTGTCTAAACACAGCCGCGGGTTTCGCATAGGTTACAATGGAGCAAGTCGCGGTTTGTATTTTAAAGTTTTAGGGCACTTCGAAGAAGTCAACAAGCAAGCCACTTACAGGGTAAGTATTTCGAGGGCCAACACACACTTGGGCACCAGAGTGCACGAGTTACCTCACCCACGGAAGCCGGGTGCATAGGTGTCTTTTGGTGTCGGGTCGCAATGCTGTTTTCAATGGAGACCAATGAAGACTTGCTGCTTGAGACGACTGAAGAGGTGTCCGCTGGAATCCGAAGGTGGAATAAAGATGAAGAGGACCTGAAAATTGAGGGGACAGTGTTCAAAGTCACTTGCCAGTGACCGGTGGCCAGCAGGATGGATGACCACTGATGTCGCGTCGTTTCATGTCATCGATGGTGATTTGTCTCTTTGCTCACGAGGTCCAGGAGGGATCGGAGACAACCAGCAGCTGGATCCGGAGTGTCCCACAACGTTTGCAGCTGATGACGGTGACGGTAACCGGATTGGACCCAACAAGCCTTGGCAACTGCAAGTCTTGTGTGGACTAAAGATTGGCGGTGATGCAGACCAGCAAGGTCTGATGGACTTACCCAGCGCGGGTAAGTGAGGGCTGGCCTGGAGCAACCAGAAGAGCCCTTGAAGTTGGTTAGAAAGTCTTCGGGTGAGTCACTAGCTAACGGGCTAGTAACTGCAAAGATGCCTTCACAGGAAAAGTTTCACAGGAGCCCACGGTAACTTGGGATGGGGTAGGCCACTGATTTTTAGAACAAAACCTGCTAGGGACTTGGACTACAGATGGTTCAAAGCACAAGTTCGTAGAACGTTGTTTAGGGTTTGCACTCAAAATCAGTGCACGGTTCCCTGGTATTGCAGTTCCTCATCACTCGTGGGGTCCAGATGCAACAGCTTCACTGGGGACTCAAAATGGCCATCAAGAGGTCAGGAAATCTACTTCAGGGGACGCAGGGACTTCGGAATCCGGCGGGAGCGGTGAAGTTTGCAACTGTTGATTGAAGTTACAGGTGCCTGCCAAGCAGGGGAGTCACTCCTTGACTCCAAGGGAGATTCTTCAGTCTTCCAGAGATAGTGGAACGTCCAAGGGCCAGGATTCTTCTTTGTAGAGCATCATCCAGGGTAATCTGAATTGCATTGGCAATGCTTGGTATCTTATAGTGAAGATAGGGGAGGGACTAGCTCTATGACCACTCCTCTAGGAGGGTCAGGGTAGTGGGTGGTTACACCCACTTCCCTTTGTCCAGTTTCGTGCCAGAGCAGGGGCAGGTAGCCCCTGAACCGGTTTGAGCTGGCATATGCACAGAGGAGCCTACTGCTCCCCCAGTGCAGGACTTCAAAGCACTGTAAGAGTGCACCCACCCAGCTCCAATACACTAAATCCTGTCTGGGAGGTGGCGACACCTTCCTGTGACAGGATACCTTTTGTTGGGCTTCCTCCACTGCGAGTTTCGGTCAGCAGCAGGAGGGCAGCCCAGTGTCTGTGCTGGTGGCATCCATTTTGTGATGCCAGGGCTCTATGAAATTCATCCCGTTTAGTACAGTGGGTACATGTCATCCCCTCTAGAAGGGTGGGATCATACTCCCACACCAGTTACTCGTGTGGGGGTATGATTCCAAGTTGTTTGACACCAAAGACGACATGTTTTGATGCAGTCATTCCAAAGTTAGCATTTACCGTGAGGTTATAATGCACTTAAGAGTATATGGTTTAACCGCATCCACAAACAGCAGCAGAGAATAGACTCTGCCAGCTGCAGAGGGGTCCTGCTCATGCAGAAGCACCCCCTCACATAGTAAACCAAGCACCCTGCCCTCAGGATTGTTAGGGCCTGCAATAGGGGTGACTGATAGGTTTTTATGTGTGTGTATGGTGAGATATAGGAACCTATACCTCAGTGAGGAGTGCTAACACTACCTCACACAGGCTGCAGTAGCAGGCCAGTGGTGTCAGATTGTGAATGCTTCCCAGGGGTGGCATAATACATGCTGCAGCCCCTGGTAGGCCTGTGAAGTACCAATGCCCTAGGTACCTATGGTACCATATACTAGGGGCTCATAAGGTACCACAGTATCCAATCACTAGTGCATCTAATATGCACACCAAGTTGTTTAGAGAGATCAGTGAGACTGGGGCCCTGATTAGCAGGGACCCAGCCAGACTATTGCCAGAAACCAGTGTATAAGTGGGGGCAACATAAGTGCAGATCCTACTCTACTACAATATTTGTGCTGCATTTGGGCTCTTTTGTCTCCGGTGGCCATCTTGGGAGATTAATTTGTTATGACGTTTCCTAATTTCCTCATTTACTGCAGTCTCCTCAGTAGGAAATGCTTTCAGTTTTATTACTTTGATTCCATCAAGAAGGTATTCAGATATGTCACACATTTGCCATAAATTCTGAATGTTAGCACTCTAGTTGCTCATTAGATCACTGTAGTAAAGCTACTGCTCACCACGGAAGTCTGCTGCTGGTATTAAAAGTGCATGTTTCAGTCTGCATATCAGAATTTTTTAATGAAATAGAAGAGAATTTGAGAAGTCACTTAAAAGGTGCCCTAATTTTTCTTTCTTCAGCACTAATCATTATTTCTATGGCAAAATGAACCCCATCATTGTGTTCCTTTTTAAATTAAATGTTTTAAGTGTTACCAGTTTATTCCAATCAAGATGGCTTCAGGTGTGCCATACTTTTGTCATAAGTAAGACAGTAAGCGCTCTAGTTGTTCTTATGAACACTCTGGGACATTCTGTCATTGGACTATACTTGGGCTACATCTGGGTGATATTTGGGCTACATTTGGGCTCTTTTGTCTCTGGTGGCCGTCCTAGGAGATTTATTTGTTATGAAGTTTCCTAATTTCCTTATTTACTGCAGTCTCCTCAGTAGGAAATACTTTCAGTTTTTTACTTTGGTTCCATCAAGAAGGCATTCAGATGTGTCACACATTTGCCATAAATTCTGAGCACTCTAGTTGCTCATAAGATCACTGTAGTAAAGCTACTGCTCACCAGGGAAGTCTGCTGCTGGTATTCAAAGTGCATGTTTCAGTCTGCATGTCAGAAGTTTTTTTACGAAATAGAAGAGGATTTGAGAAGTCAAAATTCGCCCTAATTTTTCTTTCTGCAGCACTAATCATAATTTCTATGGCAAAATGAACCCCCTCATTTTGCTCCTTTGTAAATTAAATGTTTTAAGTGTTACCACTTTATTCCAATCAAGATGGCTTCAGGTGTGCCATACTTTTGTCATAAGTAAGACTGTTAGCGCTCTAGTTGTTCGTTAGAACACTCTGGGACATTCTGTCATTGGGATATACTTGGGCTACATCTGGGTGATATTTGTGCTACATTTGGGCTTTTTGTCTCTGGTGGCCATTTTGGGAGACTTATTTGTTATGAAGTTTCCTAATTTCCTCATTTACTACAGTCTCCTCAGTAGGAAATACATTCAGTTTTTAACTTTGATTTCATCAAGAAGGCATTCAGATGTGTCACACATTTGCCATAAATTCAGAATGTTAGCACTCTAGTTGCTCATTAGATCACTGTAGTAAAGCTACTGCTCACCAGGGAAGTCTGCTGCTGGTATTCAAAGTGCATGTTTCAGTCTGCATGTCAGAATTTTTTAATGAAATAGAAGAGGACATGAGAATTCACTCAAAATGTGCCCTAATTTTTCTTTCTGCAGCACTAATCATACTTTCTATGGCAAAATGAACCCACTCAATTTGTTCCTTTTTAAATTAGATGTTTTAAGAGTTATCACTTTATTCCACTCAAGATGGCTTCAGGTGTGCAATACGTTTGTCATAAGTAGGACTGTTAGCGCTCTAGTTGTTCTTTAGAACACTCTGGGAAGCTGCAGTAGAACACAGAGGAATCAACTGACAGTCTCTGCCCTTGTTGGATGTACATGTTTTACTGAGAATGTCAGACTTCATTCTCACATGACTGAGAAAGATAATGTGAATTTACAGAAAATATGCTCTCAGTTTAGCTTATAGATCACCTTCCAAACCTCTGTGGGTAAAGCATGAGAAAATAGTTTTCTCTCAAACATGATTCATGATATTACAGCAGAAGGCTTTTTCACATGGTAAAAATCACCTTAGAACACACCACAATTCCTAAAATGAGTATGGTACCATCAACAAATGATTTATAATGTAACTAAAGTCTTAAAACCTTCTATTAACTGCAATGCTTTTTTAATGAGGTGCTATCATGTATATTGGTCCCAAGATGGCTGCCAACACTTCTTGAATGAAGTACTGACAGACAATCAGATCTCACGATGAGATGTGTGGTTATGCTCCACCCAGCTATATCTATCTTTTTAACTCAAATTTTCTCAGGAACTACTGAATGGATTTACACCATTTAAGCAAAAGGCACAAGTCTGAACTGAGGACTACCTCTTTGCCAAATTTGGTGTAATTCCGTTCAGCAGTTCGGGCTGTAGCTGCGTCAACAGGTCCTATGGGAAAATGCATGGGGAAAATGTGTTTTGGGACCCCCCTTTTTTCTCGGCCCCTGCTTGACGAATCACCGTGCAATTTGCAGGATAGGAGCGGACCGGAGCTGGCCAAAAGTTTGGAAAATTTCGCAAAGATTTGACAATCGGCGCCAACATTATTCCAAATAGAATGTTGCAGATTTCCTATGGAAAATAGGTCCTAACTATAACTACCTACTGGCGACAGCCAGTAGGTAATATATATATATACACAACCCTACTTAATAGTGGTACAAAGTAGCTTCTCTTGTATGCTTTTGGCCCGTTTTCGCAGTGGGTCTTTCTTTAGATTGGTTACTTTCCCTGAGGTTAATGACTGATCTAAACGTCATCCTATATGCCCCTGTGACGATACCTCCATCATGACCACTATGCATTGCACTTTATTTTGTAAATACTATGCTGTACCAAGGAAAATATTTTTATTGCCCATACTTAGAAGCTGGAAATTAAAACAATGCAGAATAGCCTTCCTAAAACTTCAGATGCTGGAAAATGAACTTATAATGATGGCCATTTCCTCTTTTTTAAAAGCCGTTTTCAGATTTCGGAATACCATGTGAAAAGAAAAAAATTGCAAATACCTGGCACGTCAACAACCCTCCGCTTTTAATTATGCATCTGTGTTTTTATAATCAAATGTATTTTTATGTTTGTGTTGAACAGTGCTTAACTTAAAAAAATTGTACATATGACCTAGCGTGGCTCTCAGCATGGCCCTCTAGTGTGCACACGAGGGGTACACGGCTCCTACCGCGAAAAGCTATATGGCCCGAAGGTTTCGGGGAGCCGACAGGACCGTGGGGGCATTGGGGCTCCCCCCACGGCCCCCAACGTATCAGATAGGCCCCGGGGATGGGGTCCCCGGGGCGAATAGAAATTAATGGTAGGAGCTGGGTTTTTTTAATGGGAAAATAAGGAGTCGTGTACCTAGCGCGGCGCTCAGCGCGGACCCCTAGTATGCACGCCAGGGATATGCGACTCCTACAGGGAGAAGCTATGCCGGCTCCCGAAGGACGTGGGGAGCCGGCGGGATCGTGGGGCATTGGGGCTAGTGTGCACGCGAGGGGTACGCGACTCCAATTCGCGCTGGGTGCGCGACTCCAAGCAAAAATATGTAAAAATTTTTTAATAAAAACCTAGGTTATATGTTATGATATTGGGTGGCTCTAAAAAGAGCCCTTATGTTTATTGGGAGATTTTTGTAGCTACATGTAAGTGCCAATGCAGAGTCTTAAGTTGTTGAGAAGGACTCTGTTTCCCTTATCTGTGAAATGTACACCATCAGTCCTGTAGATGCCATCCATATTAAAACGCAGATTGTTGTTGTGTATGGACCCCATACTATGGTCTCTGAGATAAGCAGAAACAGCTTTATTGACATTTTTTTCTAGCTTTCTCAATCTGTAGACAAAATTGATTGGGCCTGTTCCATTTCTGTCTTTGGCATATGTTAGAGAACACAAAGGCAGTTTGGGGGAAAAGCAACATCAATTCTGCAAAGGTGTCCTTCATTAGCATTTTCAGAGCTAACCCAGTCAATCTGCCTAGGTCATTGCCACCACAGTGCACAATCATGAGGTCAGGTGGTTGGAGATGCAAAAAGGATTTAACCAATGGCCTCAATTGGTGTGACTTTAATCCTCTCTGTCCAATCCATTTAATGTCTACATTTTGCAAAGCTGGATCTTTGTCAATAACCTCTGCTTTCAGCATACCTTTTGCACCAGAAAATATAGCTGTGTCCAATAATCCACACAGAAAGCATCTTGAAGGGATATCTGTAGGTAATCAGAAAAGGTCTGCAGCTGAGGTAGGCAGGTGGAAGATTAAAATGGTGGACAAGATGCTGTTTTTAAGAAAGTAGAGATTTGATTGGCTGTTTCACAACACTCTACATTCAAAAACAGGGTGCATTTTACTTTGTTTAGAAAGCATGTTTCTTATTGGTTATTAACAAATGTTGGAAAAGTACAGCAGAAAGGATAAGGGCAAGCATTGCAAAGCCAACCACACCTGCTGTTGTCATTTGTAACATTGTGTGGTGAACTTGTGATCTGGCAGCTAAGTTGAATGTGGCATGATCTGTTGCTATGGAAACTGACATTAAGGACAAGGGGTGAAGATGTCAGTTGAAAAGCATTATTCTCTATGACCAATGGAAATTCATTTTTCAATTTGAAAAACACTGGGAGCAATGCCATTTGTTGTTTATGTCTATAAGTATGGAAAAAAAGAGGGAACATTTGCCAATACTGGTTCACCCTTGCAGAGTGTATTGATCTACATTCTCTGTGTGAAAAAGTAAATCCTGAGTGAGTGTGTGAGATTTTTCATTCAACCGATTTATTTAAAGGTGAATTACATATTTTTTAGGTTACTTTAAAAAAGATTTGACATTTTTATGAAACTATGTTGTTTGAAATATATTATAAAATGCACAGATGTATATTGGGATTATTTCTATAGTACTTGAAGTTTGCTTAAAAAACAGTATGTACAGTAATATATTTATTTAAGTGTGTTGGAAGATATAGTTGAATGAAGGCTCTTATTTACTATTAATTGGTTAAATGTGTCCTAAGCAGGTGTATTTTCAAAAATATTCATATAAGGTGTAGTTTATTAGGCATGATTATTTCTTCTGTGTAAAAAGGTATAGTTTAAAAATATTGCATTATTATAGATAGTGTGGTGAAATGAGGTACAATTGTGCTGTTTGCAAGATGATCATATAAGGTGTTAATAATTATGAATCTGTTATTAGTTGGTACAGTTTCTGCAGTTTTAAAAATCCTTATAAAAAAAGTGTTCTTTATTACTGTTCTTCATTAAGTCTGTTGAGAGGTACAGTTTGATGAAGTTGCATATTTGTAGATTTAAAGGACAATATGAAGCTCCAAAGAAAGTCAGTACATTTTATTCTTTCTAGTATGTAGTAGTTGGTATGTCATGAGTCAGGTATTTGTTTATATTTATATTAGTATGAATTAATGAGAGGTATCTAATATATTAGAGGACTGCAAAGGTGGTGAAAATGTGATTTTATAAGTGCACGAGAAGTGATTTTGTGGCTTTATAATGTGTAATTTCATAGTTAGTATATAAGTAAATGTGCACATTCTATGCAGTGCTTTAACCCCCTGCACACTACTGATTCACTCCTGCAAAAATCCATACAGTAGCCATGCAGATAAGCAATCACACTGTCATTCCCTGTCCAATCCTCCTATCATCCTGACAGCACCATGTCTGTATCTACTCTCCGTGCTGAAACACACGCACTTACAAACTCACCCTTCTGTCAACTACCACCACTCTTACTATCTAGTCACTGTGCATACACCTGTAGAATGCCTCAGGCATTAAGACACACAGTGTACAGTGAAATATGCGCAATGTATGCAGGCTTGTAACCCCCTGCAGACTACTGATTCACCCTTGCAATAAGCCAGGTAGTATTCATGCAGTGCTCCAATCAGCCTATCAGACTCTGTCCACTCCTGCAATTATCCTGACAGAAGCATGTCCTTATCTAATCGCTGTGCCAACACACAAGTACTTATAAACTGTCCCTGCTGTCAACTACCACCACTTTAACTATCCTCTCCGTATTCATGCACTTGTAGAACGGCTCAGGCATTAAGACAAGCAGTGGTACAGTGAAATGTGCACAATCTATGCAGGTCTCTAACCCCCAGCAGACTACTGATTCACCCTTGTAATAAGCCAGGTAGTATGCATGCTGTGCCCCAATCAGACTGTCACTCTCTGCCCACTCCTGCAATCATCCTGACAGAAGCATGTCCTTATCTAATTTCTGTGCCAACAGACAACTACTTAAAAACTCACCCTCCTGTCAACTACCAACACTCTCACTATCTAGTCACTGTGCATACACTAGGGGTGGGCGGAATTTGCGTAATCGCGTTACGCAAATCTCCGCGAAATGGTAAAAAATCTCCGCGAACACGCAGAAATTCCGCGAACACGCGGAATTGCTTGCTCGCGATGCTTTTTTCCTGTTCACAATCGCTGTTTGCGTGCTCGGGGAGAAATATCTCGCGAACACGCATTTTCAGAACGCGAACAAGCAAAAAATTTTGCGAAGTCGCGGAAAGCAGAATTTTGGGCAATTTCGCGTTCTCAGCGGAACGCGAAATTACCCAAATTTCGCAAATTACGCGAGCGGAACGGAATTTACCGCCCAGGCCTAGCATACACCTATAGAATGCCTCAGGAATTAAGAAACATAGTGCTACTGTGAAATATGCGCAGTGTATGTAGGGCTGTAACCCCCAGCAGACTACTAATTCACCCTTGCAATAAGCCAGGTAGTATTCATTTAGTGCCCAATAAGCCTATCAGTCTCTGTCCACTCCTGCAATTATCCTGACAAAAGCATGTCCTCATATAATCGCTGAGCCAACACACAAGCACTTAAAAACTCACCCTCCTGTCAAGTACCAGCACTCTCACTATCTAGTCACTATCCATACACCTGTAGAATGTCTCAGGCAATAAGACACATAGTACTACAGTGAAATGTGTACAATCTATGCAGGCCTCTAACCCCCTGCAGACTACTGATTCACCCTTGCAATAAGCCAGGTAGTATTCATGTAGTGCCCCAATCAGCCTGTCACTCTTTGTCCAATCCTGCAATCATGATGACAGAACCATATCCTTATCTAATGTCTGTGCCAACACACAAGCACTTATAAACTCTCCCTGCAGTCAATGACTAGCAGTGTAACTTTCCAGTCACTATCCATGCACTTGTAGAGCGACTCAGGCATTAAGACAAGCAGTGCTACAGTCAAATGTGCACAATCTATGCAGGCCTCTAACCACAAGCAGACTACTGATTCACCCTTGGAATAAGCCAGGTAGTATTCATGCAGTGCCCCAATCAGACTGTCACTCTCTGTCCACTCCTGCAATCACCCCGACAGAAGCATGTCCTTATCTAATATCTGTGCCAACACACAAGCACTTAGAAAGTCTCTCTGCTGTCAACTACCAGCAGTGTAACTATCCAGTAACTATCCATGTATTTGTAGAATCACTCTGGCATTGAGACAAGCGGTGGTACAGTCAACTGTGCACAATGTATGCAGGCCTCTAACCCCCAGCAGACTACTGATTCACCCTTACAATAAGTCAGGTAGTATTTATTTAGTGCCCCAATCAGACTGTCACTCTGTGTCCACTCCTGCAATCATCCACACAGAATCATGTCCTTAACTAATCACTGTGCAGAAACACAAAGGTTTAAAAATTTACCATTCTTTTTCATTGCAGAACTCAAATGATCCAGTCAGTACCTATGTACTCATACAATGACCCCGAAACTAATACATGTAGTATTGCAATCTTCTATTCAGTATTGATCCACTCCTCTAAACACGTAAATAATAGTTATTGAGTTCTGCAATTACCCAGGTAGTACCTGTGTCTTGCAATAAATGGATAGTGATTTTAAAAGAAAACAATTAAATGATTTTTAGATACAATGTCTTTGTTTAGTAATACAATAGTATATTTTATAAATTTATATATATATTTTTAAACAGATATTGCTCATCTTCAATTAAAAAAAAACTTACAATGACTAGAATAACTCAAAAGAAGGAACAACAAAGAAAGGAATAATATTTGAAGGAAACACAACAGAAAAATTTAGAGGAACTACAACATGTGGTAAGAGAACCAAAGAAGTTATTAAAAAACTTTCAAAGGCTGGAAACAGTGTGCATAATATGAAAAGTAGAAAGAATGCCTCAATAATTAACAAGAATAAAAAGAAACAAGAAGACATTAATGGGAAAATATGTTCAGATAAATCAATGTATGGTAAAAGAAGAAAGAATCAGTATGAAGAAATTAGAAAGAGAATGTTTTACAATAGAGTTATCTTTAATTTGTTGAAAGATGTGAAGAAATATAAAAGAAGACCAGCATTTTATAAAAAGAAGAAACAGATTGAAACTATTGTTCAAAAGGCTTTTGAATTAAAAAGGAAATTATTCATTTTAGTATTAAACAGGATTCGAACACTGGATAAACCAATACGTTTTATGAAAGCTAAAAGTAAAAAAAAAGAGAATAATTAACAGAACTAACATTTGTGATATTTTTTTGGGTGAATGGAAACACAGTTCAAGTTCAGAGCCTTTCTTTAATGAAGAAAGCTATTTTCAAACCAATAGTTTATTGCATGCGATTGATACCTTTGGTTGTGTTTATGATGTTAAAAATGGTTGCCCAATTGAAAAAGAAAAAATGGTTCTTATAAATGTTGAAGAAGTGGTACTGATGAAGTTCTAGGGAGCCGTACTAAAGCCCCAGTGTATTATTGGGATTGTAGTAGTATATGCAGTATACGTCAGGAATCTATTGATAGTTTTCGGAATTTCTTACAAGAGTATAGTAAAAAAAAGTCTTAAACAAAAGATTAAGATGTTGCAAGGACTAGATCCTTGCAGAGTGAGAAAAAATTCTGGTTTGCAAGGTGATTCTCTGGCTTGTCTTTTAGAAAAGTATGTCAAAGTGTTTTTCATCATTTTAGAAAGTTAGCAGTACATCATTCTCAAATGGGGAAGTTAGTCACAAGATTTTATTATGCAAAAAGTCCAGCAATATTTTTAAATGAATTAAACAGTGCGCTTGTGCATGGGTCAGTATCAGATGTAAAAAACGTTTGTGATGAAATTGAGTTTCGTTACTTTGGTCCTGAAGAAGAGAGTAGACAAAGTGAGACATTGATAGAAGTAGGCATTGAAGAAAACATGCAAAAGATTAGTACAGAGAAATTTGAAGAAGAAATTACAAAGTTTAAGGTAATTTCATGTGAAAGGCCAAATTGTACTTGTATTAGTTGTCGACTACCTCACTATAAGAATCAGACTAGGACTGTTGATCTGTATTTAAAAAGTGAAAAAGAAAATAATGATAAGTGGAAGGAATTTGCAACTTATTTGTTGATAGAGGATTGCTTTGATTTGGGTACTAATCAACGTATTTGTAAATATTTTTATAACAAATGAGAGGATAATAAAATGCCAGGAAGAGCTGTCCATAATGATCTGCAGTTGGTACCTATTCCTCAAGAACTGATGGATTTAAACACGTATGAGTGTTTTCTAATTCAATCTGTGCACCCGTTTCAGGCTATTGTTCATATGGAGCCTAAAACAGGTAAATTGCCTCCCACAGATTTACAGAGAGGATTAAAAGGAAGAGTTGTATATTTAACTCTAGATTTAAAGAAAAATATTGAAACTATTGGTCTAGATAAAGAAGAAAGTGACCCCTTAATTATTCTTGTGAATGGTGTTCCTACTAAGAGTAAGAAAATCTAGCAGGAATTAGTGGATGACAGGAAAGTGCATAAGGCAACATTGTATCGTATAAAGAATAATGAATACTACAAAAATGTGTATGTGGAAGAAGAAATACTTTTAGGGGATGATAGTGAAATGTCAAGTGGTCAAATTGAGAAAGTGGACATATCCAAAGTGAAGAAATGTATGAACATTATAGTGTACATCCTTTACATTCTAAAGAAGTGTTGGGGAATACTATTGAATTATTCTAAAAGAAGAAAGCAAAGGAGAATCCCTTGAGTGTTTGGGAAAAGAGTTTGGAAGTTCGTTGGTTTCCCCAGCTGTTTCCAACTGGAAAAGGTGGACGATATGATGAACGATCAATACAGATTCCTGCATCAGAATATCGGATAACAAGATTGTCTGCAGAAGATCCTAGATTTTGACAATGTATCCCATATATTTTTCATTTTTTGTTTGATAGTCAACCATATATTAAAAAAGGAGTACATCTTCAAAATGTTTCTGCAAAGGAATTTATGGAAAAAGTACATCAGAGAGATGATCATTTGGAATCTCAACTGATTAATTTGATGGCATGTCAGCGTGGTACTAATGAGTATTGGTATCATCATCATGGAGAACTTAAATGCATGCTAAGGAATTTAGAAACTCCAACGTGGTTTGTTACACTAAGCTGTGCTGAATACACATGGGATGATTTACTTCAATTTCTTCGAGAAGCAAATTCAAACATTAAAAACATTGAATTCAAAGACTCCTGGAGAATTGTGTTCTTTGGATCCTGTAAATGTATGCAGACATTTCAATCATAGGTTGGAAGCTATGATGTCTTTTATCTGCAACAAAAAGAATCCTCCACTTGGAGAAGTTATTGATTTCTTTTGGAGAAAGGAGTATCAAGCTAGAGGTGCTCCTCATATACATATGCTTATATGGCTCAAGGATGCACCCCAATTTGGAACTGATTCAGATGACACTGTTTTATCTTTTATTGAAGATTGTTTTATATGTGCTATACCTAAAAGAACAGAAGAAAATACCTTAAGGCAACAAGTTTTACGATAACAAAGTCATCGATGTGGGAAATACTGGAGACGGAAATACAAGTCGAAGGAAAAGTTTTATACCAAATGTCGTTTTGGATTTCCACGTCCAATAATAGCCAAAGGAAGAGTTAACAGTTTCATGTCAGCGGTGAGACATACCATCACTAGAAAATCTCCAAAAAATAAGTACAATTTGAGAAGAAGTGAAGAATCAAAGTATATAAATGATTATAATCCAGTTATTCTGTCAATGTGGAATGCTAATATGGATATCCAGTATGTTGCGGATAATTCCATTGCTGTGGCTCGGTATGTAACATCATACATAACAAAATCAGAAAAGACGGAGTTGAAAGAAATGTGGGAAGAATTTCCCCACGAGAAGAGTCTCAGTAAGAAATTGTACAGCTTTAGTTTGAAGATACTGTCACATCGAGAAATTGGATCGTAGGAATGTTCGGATCGGTTATCGTCTGCAAGTTTATATTCAAAGTCAAGAGGAATTATTTGGGTTAGTCTAGGTCTTGCTGCAACGCAAAATCGAGTACTTAAATCTACACAGGAAATTGAATTTTTAGCATTAAATGAACCGGAAAACACAGATATAGTCAAAACAAACATGTTGGATACATACTCTCCAAATAGAAGTCCTCATCTTGAGAACATATGTCTCTATGAAGTACTGCAATATTACAGTTTTAAGAGAAATACTACAGAGAATATAAATGAAGGAAATATGCAGTGATTGGTTCAGAAGGATGTTTGGTGAAACGTACTAAAGGAAATATCATTAATCATAGAAAACTGAGCTGTATTACTCCTTATAAAAGAGAATTTCACTATTTAGCACTTTTACAACTCTTCAAACCTTGGCGTACGGAACTGGAATTACTTGGAGATTTTGAGTGCTATGAAGATTCTTTCAATGCATGTAAAGATAGCATTGAATGCACAGTTTTTACAAATTATCTTAAAATGTTGAATGAAGAAATCAATCAAGAAGCTACTATTGCAGCTGAGATTGCTAGAGACAGTTCTCAAGAGAGGCAAAGTTCTGCTCCACTGAGTCTGGATCCTCTAGGAGAACCAATTCTTGAAAATGAAGCAGCCATCTCCATGAGTGAAGTGGAAAGAGCAATGCATCAAGCTCAAGAAGATATGATGGACTTGGGAATCTTGGCCGAACAACTAAATATTGAACAGAAAGAAATATACCAGCAAGTGAAACAACAGATCGACCATGGTTTTCTTCATGAAAAGAAAGAATGCACATGTACATCATTTCAACAAATCCGAATGTATGTCAGTGGTCAAGCTGGTACAGGAAAAAGTTTCTTAATTAAAGTTTTGACCGGTTATCTACAGAAAACAACGGACTCTGATTTGTCTTGTGTTGTAACTGCTCCAACTGGGTTGGCAGCACACAACATTAAAGGAATTACATTGTTTACTAATGCTACCTGTAGAGCATGAAAATAAATTGGAATATCACAAGCTATCTGGAGAAGCTTGTTATGAAGTTTCAAGAGTGCTAAAGAAAATGAAACTTCTAATTATTGATGAGGTGAGCATGGTCTCAAACTTAAGGCTTGCCTTTGTGCATTTAAGAATGCAGCAAATTTTAAAAACAGAATACGGTGAGTTATTTGGAGGAAAACATGTCATAGTTTTTGGTGATCTACTTCAACTTACTCCTGTAAAAGGACAACCAGTATTTAAAACATTTCTGCATGAAGACACCAGAAAGTCTTTGGGAAGCATTGGAAACGTTAACATTTGGTCTTATTTTGAATACAAAGACCTTATTAAAAATATGCGACAGGCAAATGATATAGATTATGGAACTATTATTCAAGATATAGGAATTGGAGTATTGCCAGAACATGGCAAACAAGCTTTGGAAAGTTGGCTACTTACTACCTTGTTTGCAAATGAAAATATAGTTCCTGAAAAAATATACAAGCAAATTTCAGATAACAAATCTGTAATCTGCCAAATGCCAACACTGCGAGAGTGTTCTACATTCAATGAAGAACTTTTAAGGCTTGAAAATGAACAAATAATAAAAATGGAAGCGATTGATAAAATAGAGCATGAAGGAGTTACTATTATTTTAACAGAAAAATTACAAGCAAAATTGGACAATTTGTAAAAATCTATATCTAAAACTGCTGGTTTAGAAAAAAAATTATATGTATGTGCAAACTGTCGGGTCATTTTAGGGCGTAATTTGAATGTAGAAAAAGGTTTAGTAAATGGAGCAAAGGGAAAAGTGGTTGAATTTGTCAATTATCAAAAAAGAGATGGGATTGAATCTTTGAAAATCAAATTTGATCAGATTGAAGAAGTAAAGCAAATTGGTCGTTGTTCTGCTCGTTTTTTGCTAGTTAAAGATTTGTATGTTCGTAGGAAACAGTTTCCTCTTTCTTTGGCATATGCGGTGACTATTCATAAATCTCAAGGTTTAAGTGTAGACAGTGCTTTGGTAAACATTGGGAGTACCGTATTTAAAGAGGGTATGGCATATGTTGCTTTGTTCCGAGTCAGAACTTTATCTGGCCTGTAATTGATTGATTTTGATTAGAGAAAGATTAGTGCAGATTCAAATTGGGTAAGAGAGTATAATCGGTTAAGAAGATTATATGCTCCCAATTTAGGTGAATATCCTGAATATGAAAAGCATGTAGTTGGTCGAAACCGGAGATTTGAGAATATCTGTAGTGAAGTTAATGAGAAGAAAAATAATCAAGATAATGTTGAAATTCCAAGCAAAAAGCACAAGGAGACTATTGAAGAGACTGTTGGATATTAATTAGAAAATAGTGCAGGTATCAACTGCTATTCAAATGTAGTGGTTAATGTTGTATTTTCTTTAGAATATCTGCAACAGCAAATGATGGAGCATCGAGAAAAACAGTTTCGTTCTTTGTTGCAATTCTATTTTTGAAAAATTGAAAACTGATAAAAGTAAAATCCAAAGTGTTTCTGATATTCAGAATCTTCTGGATATATGTAGTGATTCTACACAATTTACACTGAATGTGCAACAAGATGCTCAGTAATTTCTAATGTATATGCTTGCAGTATTGGAAGATGAAGGAATACAAATTGAAAATCTATTTGGACTTCGTTATAAATGGCAACATGAATGTGAAAATTGCATATTTACTTCTACAACTAACACACACACTGAAAGATTCATATATTTGACAATACCAGACTGTAAAACAGTGTCTTTCAACAAATTAGCTAAAGCAGCAAATCAAAACATGGAGTGTAGCCAATGCAAATCAGAAATGTTATCAACATTATTTATAGAAAGGTTTGGAGAATATATAATTTTAATTATACAACGTTGTACAGCTGATGGAAGAAAATTGGAAACTTTAATTAAAAAAATTGTAGCAAGTCAACTATCAATATCAGGAAAAACTTTTGTAGCAGTAGCAATTATTTTCCACGATGGACCTTCTACAACATCTGGACATTGCACAGTCTATTTAAAATGCAATAAAGGATGGACATATTGTAATGATGCTCATTTGGTTTTTAAATATTGTTTGCCTAAGGAATTACCAGATTCATACCTAATATTTTTAAAGCCAGAGTTCTAAGAACTTAATTCGGCCTATTGGGAATATGTTAATATGTATTAATACCAATACTTTGGACAATTTCAGTATGAAGGATTTCAGGAATATCATTTGGCCTACAGGAAAGATATTAATATAAATTAAGCGGTTTTTCAGAGATATTCTGTCAGCAAATATTTTAAATGACATCATTTAGAGTATATGGAAATTATAAAGAATTGTTGATTGAATTATTGTTTATCTTCTTTGATATTATATTGACAAAATTATCATAGAAAGAAGCATTTTATATATACAAGAGTTGCATTATATACTATGTTATTGAGGATATTATTTATATGCAATGTGCAGAGATAGTTGACTATGTTTAAAATATTTTTGACACAGATTTGTTTTTTTTTAAACAATCTTACTGATTGTTTTGCCCGCTGTTATGTGATGAGTAACATTGAAATCACTATTAATAGTGAAATTCAATATATTCTGAGAACAGCAAAAAAGGCAAACTAAATCATTTATATAATGGTAAAATTATGTTGTGTTGCAAAAATTATAAGATTATATTTCATAACTGTATTTTTTCTTCTCTTTTACAGATCCTAATTCTAAATTTGCACAATGACTCAGTAATTAAGATACGAAGTGCTCCAGTCAAATGTGCGCAATGTATGCAGACCCCTAACCCCCAGCACAGTACTGATTCACATTTGCTATAAGCTAGGTAGTATTCATTTGGTGCCCCAGTCAGACTGTCACTCTCTGTACACTACTGCAATCATCCTGGCAGAAGTATGTCCTTATTGAATCTCTGTGCCAACACACATGCAGTTATAAACTCTTCCTGCAGTCAACTACCAGCAGTGTAAGTATCCAGTCACTATCCATGCACTTGTACAACGACTCAAGTATTAAGACAAGCAGTGCTACAGTCAAATGTGTGCAATCTATGCAGGCCCGTAATCTCCAGCAGAATATTCACCTATATAGTTATACACACACCAGCTCACTTACTCATAAAAATACTACCACATTCTTACACTCTTATACAATCACTGATACAAGCACACACTCATCTATACAGCCACTCTCACAATCACACACTGTCACTTATAGCCATTTATATACTCTAACACACATATATACTGCCTGGTTGTCTGCGTATCTGTATGGGTGCCTGAGTGTTTGTGTGGGTGAGGTGTGTGTGACTCTGTGCATAGATGTGTGAGTTGGTGATTCTTTGGGTGCATGGTTTCAAGAGTGCATCTGTGATGAACTGTATGGGTGGGTGAGTGTGTGTATGGGTGTGTTAGTGAGTGATGTTTTGATTTCTCTGGCCTCTGGTTCTTTAATCATATGAGCCTGAGCTTCCTTTGTCCCGAGGCATCCCTTTTTGTTAGCTTTAATTGGTACTATGTTTGTCGGATCACATGTTTCATATTCCGTGGGTCCCTCAAGAGATTGTTTATCTGGGCCCTGCGTGGACTTTTGAATTTGAGTGCACAAGTCATTCAGCATTGCTGGGAGTGAGGTCAATTTATCAATAATTGGACCACATCCACAACTTATATTTACACCTTGTGAATGGTCGTACTTATTTTGTAGAAGTGTGTTTAATGTACCCAACTTCCCATTGATGGCAACCACAAAGACAGCCAAGGTGTCTAATAGCGTCAGTTGGCTGTCCATTTTGTCAGATTGGTAATGGAGGGCCTCTACCAAGAGTTGCATTGTTTTTAGCAAACTAGGCCAAGCACTTTCCAAATTTTTATTCATTAGTGATCCCTCCTGGCTTACTTGATTTATTGTCACATTTTGGTCTTCTTTGCATTCCCCCCCCATATGTTGTTTACATTCAGTTGTCATTCTCGAGGTATTCACAGTAGGCCCACTCCTGCACTTATCCTGGGAATAGGCGGCCATGAGATCTTCCCACTCTTCCTTTCCCAGGTATGAAGAGACTTCTGTCATTTCTACTGAATCAATGGCTGGCATATCCTCTTTTTCTCTCCCCCCCCTGCCTTTAGTGTTCTATTATAAACTGTTGCTTGTTCGTTCTGATGAAGAAATGGAGATGGGGCTGCCAGAGAAATTTCTATTCCTCTCCGTTCCTCCCTTGCCCTTGTTTGGTTAATTTTATTATTCGTGGAGTGCAATTTTGCCTCTGGCCTTTGCAGATCGTTGGTACATCAATTGTGCCACAGTTACCAATAATATTTTTGTTTTGGGTTGGTCCACTGGCACCAACTGTATCATCGACGTTTGTTGGCTTGTCTTCTAGATCCTCTCCAGACATTCCTTGTGCTTCCATTGATCTGTGTACTTGGATCAAATCAGTGTCAATTGTCAGTTCCTTGCCGGTGGTAATAGTATCATATGTCGTCCGAGTTTTGTTACAGTGTGGAGTTGAGGTTACTTGTAATCAGCTGATGGCTGTCGTAATAATCGTGCTAGGACTTCTCTTTTTGTGAGTAAATCTCTGCGCGACAGTACATTGTAACGGTTGTATTGGCTGTACTGGCTGAAGTGGTGATTGAAGGCCCGGTACTTCTCTCACGTTTGAAAAAAGAGTGTCCCCTGCATTCTTGAAAAAGCAAAATTTCGTGTAGATTTTTGGTTGGAATGAAGTTTGGCAGTTTTTTGGTTTATTGATTGTTTCCGAATTTGAAGGCTGCCCACTCTTTTGTATCCCTGAAATATTTACATCTGTAGTTATTTCAATTAGGGAGCAGTCCTTCTGTGTTGCAGGCCTGGTTGTGGGTGGTGGTTCATGCCTTCAGCCCTCAAGCATCTTAGAGGTTCGCTTTCACTTCTTTGTACCTCCTTTATCCATTGTGCCTCTTCGGACCAGACCTGACCTCATGTTACTCTTTGGTCCAACGATATCCAACTATATTGTTCCCTGACAGTTGGTATCTGTTACTAAATTTGGGTTGGATTTGGAGAACGGCCACGTCAGACTTGACAGAGTTGACAGGCTTGACAGCCTCACCGGTCCCTTGTTGTAGACACAGCTACAGTTGGTTGTCTCTTATGTAGCGTGATGCTGCTACTGCTTCTGCCGATTCTGCCACTCGCGATTTCTGTTCACCGCACACAATAGTTTACTGTGGTGCCAAGAACGGGTCTATGACTGTAGCTTAACTTAACTTGTGGCAGTTGTTTCCTAACAATTGATTGGCTACAGATGTTGGGAGTTTAATTTTTCTTCCACACAGAGCGGGGCCTCCTAGTCCTGAGCCAGGATCCAGGCGAGGTGAGGTCCGTTCCTCGATCATTACGGGTAAGCCCCCTAACACAAGGCTGGGTACGAATACTATATTGGGAGTACTCTTATTTTTAAAGACTGAGACACTTTCCATTTGTTCTCTTGACAGATGCACGCTGCATCCTTTTGAGGCAGAGGATCTACCTAAGGTGGTACATTGTGCCACTTTTATATGATAGTGAGATAAATTCACATTTTTATCTTTCCTTTTCTTCACTATACATTTTCACTTGTTTGCAGTAGCGAAAATCTAACAACAAGGGTCCTGAAGAAAGCCGCAGGGGTAAATGTATCTCATTAGGCTGAAACATGTCGACCTCTCTATACAGCAGTTATTTGTTTAACACTGCTTTTTGCACTGTTGTTTTACTTAGAATGCGAGACACATATTAAATTAGTAGTGTTTTCTCACAATTCTATTTTAACCCACCACTCTATTTTCTTTTGTTAGCACTGCACTCCTTTCGATTGTTCTATCATCCTACTATGGTTGGTCTTCTTACTCCAATCCGCTGACAACCTTGGACCATCCTTGAGGGAAATCACTTCCATTTAGATGCTCTCTATGATCAAGAGAAGCATCTTATTTTGGATTGGATGACCAGATGATAAGATTGATCACACAGACAATTGATGGGTATCCAAATTTCCGCTCTAAGGTCCTCTTAGATTGCATTTGGTTGTCTCTTTCTCTTTCTTTTTTTTTTACTCCCTCCTCTGCTATGTGGGACTAATCAGCCCTCTATTTCATATTTCCGCTCAATTTGCAGGATTTTACGAGACCCCCAGTTCCTTGATTTGTTTTTCAATTATAGGATTAGGGGATTAGAACTGAGGCAGGTCATTAAACTTTCCCTTAGACCCTATCATACTTTTTTAGTGCTTGGCTACAGATTCTGCAATATGCACTGTGCACTATGCACTATGCATTATTCTGCACTATCCTGCTTCCTCAGCTTCTGCAGCGTCTGCCGTTTGCTGTATGTTTGCTGTATGCTGGGTGCTAGATGCTGGGTACTGGGTACTGGGTGGTGAAAAGGCAAGGCAAGGTATTCTACTTGTTTTCAGAGTGGACCCCAGCTCTCTCTGCTCACCTCTGCTTTCCCCTGCCCTCCTCAGTGCACACCACGCTGGAACCTTTGGCCTTTGGCTCACGCACACTCTCCTAGGTGGCTCTCGTGGCTTCCCCTCGCTTCCTCTCGCTGCGGGGGAATCGCGGCTCCCACCCTAGCTGCTCCAGCTGGTTCAGGTCACACCGCTGCCTGCCTCCTCTGTGAGGACACTCTCCTGCCACTGCGGGGAATGCTTGAGGGCTTTTAGGGCTCCTGCTCCCACTGCCCACCGCCATCGCCGCTGCCGCCAGGCTCCCCCGCCTGTTAGCAAGGTCCAAATCCAACCCGGCAGCCCTTAAGCGGCAAGCGGCAAACCGCGGACACCACCTGCGCGTGAAGCCCCAGCAGAGCCCCAGCTCAAGCTCGAGCTGCGCTCAATGTATCCCTGATGGCAACGGCAGCGGCTGAGCGCCATAAGTAAAAGGGAGCTGCAGGAGCGGAGCGGCGTGGGGCGGCAGCCTCCTAGCGCCTTGCTCTCACTCGATCGCTCGCACAACGTCTGGCATGTGGCATCTGGCGAACCACAATGCCCGGCAACTGGAGTAACTCCGATTAGGAAATGGCCAAACTGGTAGGAAAGTATGGGCACCACTGGCCCTCAGGACCCCCACTGGGGCCCTTAAAAACAAATAGGCCATCGTTGGAGCGCCCTGGCTCTTAAAACAAAACATGCCCCCTCGTAGGAGCGGCCCGCAATGGTGGAACCGCTCAGGCACCGACAATTTGCCTCGGTCTCGGGGCCCTCAATTCCCAAAGAAACTGCCTCCCAAATGTTGGAGCGGCCCGCTGCCAGACGGGGCCACTCAGACTCTCAACACTCAGGCCTCAGCACAAAGAGCGGTAACTTACCCGCTCTCCGGCTCCCTTGCGCTGGGTCTGCCTTGCTGCTCTTCACCCGGGTCTCCTCCTGGGACCCGAGACTTCTCTTTTCTGGCGGCCGCCACCGCGGGGCTCTCCCTCTCTTATGGGAGCCCCGTGTCACCACCTGCGCCAGACTCCTTACTCGCACGGCTTCCTTTCCATCTCGGAAGCCATGCCCACTGAAACACAGCCTTGCCTGCCTTCCGGGTCATGCTGGGCAGCGGCCTGGAAGATATTCCTTTAGCGGCTCGGGGCATGGTGGTGATTTTGTCTTGGGCAATGCGGGGTGGGCTCCCGCTAAGTAAATATGCAAAAGCGGGGTGGGCACCCGCATTTCTAAATCCATAAGCGGGGTGGGCTCCCACGTTTCAAAATAATCTATAAGCGGAGTGGGCTCCCGCACGATACACAAAGAATGCGGGGTGGGCTCCCGCCTCAGCCGCATCACGAGGGATTCCCTCACGTCGGGATTCCCTCGATCTCCACGTGCAGTGCTGTGGTGCAACAGCCCGCGCTCTCTTCTTCATTCAAAATCAAGCGCTCACAAGGCGCTAGAAGCAGGCAAAGGTCCTGCAGCAAAAAAATCAGTCCTTAGATGAAGGGGCAATGCAGGGCCCAGGGAGGCAGGCCCTCCTGGCAGCTCCCTCTGGGCCCCAGCAGCAGCAGGCCCCACAGGTTTGGGAACAAATACAGAACCACATTAAGGGGCCACAGCCCCTACTTTTATACACCCTTTCTCCTTTGTTTCACAGCACAGGGCTTGGGAATACCAGTCAGAATTGGTTTAGGGGGGATTTGGAGCACTTTGCTTGCCAAGCTCCTCTTCCCCTTTGTCAGGTGGGGGCTCGCCATCAGACACACCACAGGGGGGCGGAGCCAGCATTCACCAGGGAAGCACCATCCTATTCAGAGTCTGGGCATTACCCCTCCCACCACTCTTCATCCAGGTGTCCCATTCAGCTCAGTGCTGACTCACTCTGCACCTCTTGGAGCCACCCACACCTCCAGCTCCTGTCAGTCACAAGCCAGACATGCAATTCACATCAGGCAGGCAGACACATAGCACACAGAAATGCCAACTTCGAAAAGGGGCATTTCTCCTCCAGTCACCATAAATCTGCACACACCATTGCGCAGCATTTATCCTCACGAGTTCATACATACTCAACTCGACCCTGCACTCCTCTCACCAGGAATTACCATGGACACACATATCCCACATGCATTCCTATGGGAGGGCAGGCCAATCTCACCACACGTACACAGAGAGTGCACGCACTTTACACTGGACCACAGTGCTAAAGTGCCCAGAGACCTAAAACCACCAATACCATGTCACAGAAAAGGCAAAAAGTTTAGGGGTGAACTTGCCAAAAAGGGCCAAGTCCAACAATGCTGTTATACACTATTATTTCACATCAGCATTAGTACTATTCCATCCTAGAGTCATTGAACACTCTTCCTAGTGCCCTGGAGAGGATGTGAGGCAACAAATGCTTTTGCTGCACAAAGCTCACAATACATACTTACAAACATTAGATCATCACTTTAATTGGGGAGTTCTCTTACACTAAAAGCTGTACATGTACAAATCATCAGACAGTGTCATTAAGCTGTCAGACAAACAGCACTTACCACAATCAGGACAGAATGCAGACGCCCTCAGGGCAAGAAGCAGGAACACAATGTGCCCCCACATTTTGAAGATCTGAAAGAAAGGGCACACTTTGTCAATGTTAGTGCGAATGTCATCGTTTGCTCCTGTTCCTTAGCCACTCTCGATTGGTGATGTTGTAGATTGAATGATTTTGGTTATCATTGATGTAAATATGCACACCTCTCCTCTCCTGCCTTTGTACAATCCTAGTGACCTGGACACATCAGGTGATGGTGAGTGTCCAGTGCTGTGGGACATGCTCTGCGTGAGATGAGCCTCACCACTTCTAGTCTTTGGTGGATGACTGCCCATGTCTCCCCATGGACAGTGAGCGACACAGATGGAGCCAAGGGTTACATGGGTCCAGCGTGACTTCATTTCTTATACTGCAGATGTGTCAGGCATGAAGCAGAGATGCCAATGTACACTACACATATCTAGGGCTACTTGGTAACTTTGACATGTGTAGGTGCAAGGGTAAGCAGATGGGTGTTTGTGAGGTGTAAGTTGAGAGAGTTTGAGGTAGGCATTAGCTTTGTGTACGTAGCTGTCAGTAGGGGTAAATTATTAGAAATGTGTGATGGTTGTGCACTGACCCTTATGGAAGTGAGGTTATTATTTGTTAGCCCCCTCCTCAAATCTATTTATTACCTATGTCACTCTATTTAGATGTGCGTTGTACCTGCTACTACCATTGTAAAAGTAGTTGTAAATACTTGCAATAAAATCATCTGTAAATTCATTGTAAGCTCATTAATCATATTATGGGAGATCAATATACATATTCCTACATTACACCCCTAAAAGGTATGCACGCTCTATATTTGTTTTGTGAGAAAATGCCAAAGTTGCATTGTGTGGTCTTTAAATGACCACCTCTCTGACCCTGTCTTAGGTGTGTCCATGTGTTGAGCATTTAAATCGGAATGTAAAGCTGCTTCAGTCTTGCATTATATTAATATAGGCTCATATACTGTACATAAATACTGCGTAGATTGTGTTAATTAAATAGGCAGTCATATAATATTTTGCATACATCTAACTCACTCTTGCATGACTAGACTGAGCTCAGAAATCTTTGAGAATTATAACTAATTTACACATCTGTTCACCATATGTTGAGATATGACTCTTTGCTGCAGTCTTGAGTCCTACTGCCAGCATATCATTCTCAGAGATTTAAATGTCATTGACCTATTCACCTGCTCTCTCCATTGCGCTGCCGTTCCTGCTGTCACTCCTCCGAGAGGTGAACCCCACATACTCACTTTGGGGAAATCTCCTGCGCTGTCCAGAACACTGCTGCCGCTTAAGCGAAGAGGAGCATTTATATCTTACTAACTTACTCACTCTGCTGTTATCCCCTCAGGAAGATAGATACCTCCCACCCACTCTGCTGTTACCCCTTAGGAAGATAAATACCTCCCACTCACTCTGCTGTTACCCCCTCAGGAAGATAGATACCTTCCACTCACTCTGCTGTTACCCCCTCAGGAAGATAGATACCTCCCACTCACTCTGCTGTTACCCCCTTAGGAAGATAAATACCTCCCACTCACTCTGCTGTTACCCCCTCAGGAAGATAGATACCTCCCACTCACTCTGCTGTTACCCCCTTAGGAAGATAAATACCTCCCACTCACTCTGCTGTTACCCCCTCAGGAAGATAGATACCTCCCACTCACTCTGCTGTTACCCCCTCAGGAAGATAAATACCTCCCACTCACTCTGCTGTTACCCCCTCAGGAAGATAAATACCTCCCACTCACTCTGCTGTTGCTCCTGCAGAGAGGTATGTACCTCCTACGCACTCTGCTGTTACCCCCTCAGAAAGATAAATACCTCCAACTCACTCTGCTGTTACCCCCTCAGGAAGATAAATACCTCCTACTCACTCTGATGTTACCCCCTCAGGAAGATAGATACCTCCCACTCACTCTGCTGTTACCCCCTCAGGAAGATAAATACCTCCCACTCACTCTGCTGTTACCCCCTCAGGAAGATTAAATACCTCCCACTCACTCTGCTGTTACCCCCTCAGTAAGATAAATACCTCCCACTCACTCTGCTGTTGCTCCTGCAGAGAGGTACATACCTCCTACTCACTTTGTGGGAATGGGCAATATCTCAGGCACTTCCATTTCTTTGGAGAGAGTTAAGTTCCCCCTTCTTGATGTCTTAAATCCACAATCATGCATATCACTTGTTTATCCATTGTCTCAGGAACATTAAGAAAAGAAAACTGTGGTGCAAGTTCTTGTACTCGATGATGCTAAATGTGTGCTGTGTCCTGTCCTGTATCTAATGTTGACATCTTTTTCTGAGAGAGTTAAATACCACAAATGCACTCTCTCATATCCTGTACTACCTCCAACTCTTCCATCTCTTTCTTATCGAATTAAATACCCCATGTACACTGTCTGATCTCTTGTACCCCACAACTGCAATTCTACCATTTATTCTTTATCAGATTAAATACCCCATACTCACTGTCTCTAATCTCTTATACCTCATACTCATTGTCTCTAATCTCCTGCACTGACTACAATGCTACCATATCTTCATTACCACTTTAAATATTTAATACTACTGTCTCTGTCCTCTTGTACCCCATATTCATTGTCTAATCTCCTGCACTGCCCCCAATGCTGCCATATCCTCATTGTTGAGTTAAATACCCCATACTCACTGTCTCTATTCTCCTGTAGCCCATACTTACTGTATCTAATCTCCTGTACACCACACTCACTTTTCCTAGCCTCATGTACCCCATAGTCATTATCTGCAATCTCCTGTACCTGATACTCACTGTCTTTAATCTCATGTACCTCATACTCACCGTCTCCTGCACTACCTTCAATGCTATCATCTCTTTCTTATTGAGTTAAATGTCCCATACTTACTGTCTCTGCTCTGTACCCCATACTCACTGTATCTAATATCCTGTATCTCATACTCACTCTCTCTGGTATGCTGTACTCCATACTCACTGTCTCTAATCTCATGTACCACATACACAATATCTGTAATCTCCTGTCCCCCACATTAAATGATTCTTATTTCCTGTATCCCCTACTCACTGTCACTAATCTTGTGCTGCAATCTCTTTCTTATCAAGTCACTGTCTCTAATTGCCTGTACCCTTAATGCACCATCTCTTACCTCTTGTACCCCTTACTCTATGTTTCTCATCTGTTGAATCTCATGATCACTTGTCCTAATCTGTTATACCTCATACCCTTTGACTGTAAACTACTGTACTCACTAGTTCCAATCTCCGATATGCAATATTCACTGTCTCTAATCTTTTCTTCCCCATACTCACTGTCTCTAATCTCTTCTACCCGATACTCACTGTCTCTTATCTCCTTCACTACCTCTAGTCTTATCATCCCTTCCTTATTGACTTAAATACTCCATACTCCCTGTCTATAATCCCCTGTATTCCCCATACTCACTGGGGTATGTGTACAAGAACTGCCGCTAACTAGCATTAGAATTAGTTAGCTGCATTTTTCTTAACGCT
Organism: Triturus cristatus; assembly: GCF_964204655.1. NCBI lineage: Eukaryota > Metazoa > Chordata > Amphibia > Caudata > Salamandridae > Triturus > Triturus cristatus. Next base: position 1,539,487 of record NC_140594.1, on the reverse strand, counting down.
GCCTAGCACCAAAACCTATCACCCTGTTAGCAATGTATTTACAATGCATGGCTACATGGCAATAATTTCAGGTAGCCACGGTGCAAACTGCCGCTAACATTAGTGTGAAAGTGATACAAAGTCTGACGTCAGCTGGCGAAAACTGACGAAAGGTTGATTTGCGGGCTGAAAACTCATGTTAGTCAGCAGAACTTCACCTTTTAGCCAATAAGTCCACCTCCAATGAAAATCATACAAGAAAAACAATGGAATGCAGAATGGAGCAGGCAGTGACAAGTGCAGCACAGATCAACAACATTCCCAAACCCCACTACAGCCAGGATAACCAGACAGAGTCCCAGGGGAAGAGGAAATACAGATTCCGGGCTATATATATGAAAAGAGGTGCATCGCTGGGGAAAACCTGTGATGCATCAGATTTCATAGTGACCTCCTCCCAACATCATGGAAGCCAAAACCTTGAAAGCGCGGACAGTCCCTGGGGCCCGCAGGCCTCTCTGTGCCTGCGTCTAGGACTCAGAGTGGGATGCGAAGGGGCTGTGAGTTCCTTGGCCGTAGTGGTAGACATTGAGGTGTCGGCAATCGCCCTAACATGGTGGTGAAGTCTGCTAGGTCACATGGAGACATGTTGCTGACCTGTGTGATAAGTCCGCCTGGTGCCCCTGGAGCTGTGAATGGTGGAGGCGCTCCTGCGCACCAACATAGGGAGGTCAGCATTGCATACCACGTGCCACCACTACACCGGGGTGCATGGAGGAGATTTACCAATGGGGGGCAGCGACTCTCTGAATCACAGGCCGGAAGATGTTGAGCTGGCTGGACGCTGTGGAGGGTGAGGCCCCTGAGCTGCACAGAACTCGTGTGGCAGGAGTGCTGCATCTTCATGCATAAGGGGGCCCTGTTGCATCACCTGCATTGGGAGGTTCCCCAGCAGACTTGGTGGTGACTGCCGTATTTAGGCTTGTGAAATCCCGCCTGGCTGAGGCTCCAGCTGGCTGAGTCACAGATTTGGAGAGAGTGCAGTGGATTGCGCCATGTTGTCAATGTCTAGGTGAGGAGAAGGGTGGATACATAGCAGAGGAGGCCCCAGTGGTCAAGTCGGGCCCAGGCCTAGCGGCTGTGGGTGATGCACCCCCAGTGGCGGCTCCTCCGCTATGGCAGAAAAGCATCGCCCCACTGCTTTCAAGCCATGCAGGAAGGGGAAACATAACATGATGATAACTTCCTGATAGTCTCATGCTATGTTTCCTTTGTGTGACGTTCTCCTGCTGCCCAGCCGACCAACAGCACAGCAGACCGGCTCTACTGCATACTCCTCAACGTGCAGTCCCTCCACAAAACATGCAACAGAAATGTGGTCCTCTATGCCACCTCTTCAGAAATCGCCTTGTTCATGGAAACCCGGACCAACCTCTGCTCTAGACCAAACATCGCCATCACCATCCATGAAGAGATACAAGTCACCTGCACGGACCACCCTGAGCACCCAGGAGGAGGGATTGCCATTGTCTAAAAAAGCACACTCCGACAGACCAAGCACTCTAATGACCCGACAGCTACCATGGAACACCTCCACTTCCAGATCCTGACCAATCCAACCCCACCCTCCGAAGCATCCTCGTCTACAGGCCCCCCAACCCAGAAACCCCAATTCACCAATGCCATTGTAGACCTCATCGCACCCCAGGCTCTCCCATCCACTGACTACATCCTACACGGACACCTCAACTTCCTACTGGACAACCCCACTGACCAGAACACCATCACCCTCCTTGCAAACCTCACCAACATCGGATTCAAGCAGCTAGTCACAGCACCAACCGACATAGCCGGACACACGCTCGACCCCGTCTTCTCGCCAGCCAGAAATCCAACTAGAGAAACACCCAGAACTCTCCTGGACCGACCATCATTGTAAACATCACGCCTTCATCACACCCACCTTACACGACTGCCATCATCGCCCCCCCAGCCGCAGATGTATCAAGGCCATCAAAGAAATCTTCCGCAACTCCCTCAGCACCACCACTACGCCAACACTTACAGATGCCAACACCGCAGCACGCAAACTCCACCGATGGAGCTCCAACTGCACCGACACCCTGGCAGCTCCTCTGTGTCAGTGGACCGAGCATCTGGGGGTCACTGGCCGCCGGGTAAGGTGACAGCAGACACCTTGGACACCGAACTAGACTCTGTACAAAGGGATACATCTAGGCATATGCGTGACCTTGTGAACACCTATGCCACATTATACCTGCGTCAGGTAGGATGTATGCAGGGTGGGCGTTCCCATGTAACAAGGCCTCATAGGATTAGCGCAATTCTAGGATGCCACTGCGTGAAAACCTTACGTCTGCCTCATGGAGGGAATAAGGGTGACCAGTTCCATAGGGATAGGCCTGCCCCATGCATTGCTGAAGTTGCGTCATGCTTGTGATAAAATTGCAGCAATGCGTGACTTTGGTGCTGACAAATACATCAGGAATTCTGACATATCTGTAAATCCTTATGAACTGGAGCGCCGTACAGAAAATACGGCGCATCCATGGTTGTCTGAAGGGGGAAAATTGAAAAGTGTTGCATTACTGTTTTGTCGCAGTGATGCAACACTTTTCATGTATGAGGCCGAGGACTGTGCCCTATCTTATTGAGGGGCGCATTGCTGAGCTTATGTTTTGGCGCAGGGCAGCGCAGCAATAGTCTTTGCTGCGCTGTCCAGCACCAAAACCTCTAAAATGAGGCCCCAAGTGGTTGCACCAATTGTAAGAGCAGCTATTTTCTGGTCTTAAACAACTGCCTCTAACTGAACTAAGAGGCAGTTTTTTGGGTTTTGCACCATACAAGGAATTCCTTGTAAATAGCGCAAAGTGGGGTTAGTGGCATTTTTTTCACACGAACGCCCACCTTGCATCTCATTTTCGCTAACTCTCACTAACAAAAGTGGCGATCTTTAAATTTGATGTTTTCATCGGAAAAGTGCTGCTATCTTCAGTTAGCGACAACTTGTAAATGAGGCGATGAAAAAAAAACCCGCCGTAACATCAACAAACTGACGCTACGGCGGCAATATGTCCTTGTACATATGCCCCTCTGTCTTTAACCTCCTCTACCCCGTGCTCAGTGTCTCTAATCTCTTGTATCCCATACTCACTGTTTGTAGTCTCCTGCACTACCTTCAATGCTATCACCTCTCTCCTATTGAGTTAAATACCCCATACTTACGGTCTCTAATCAGCTGTACCCAGAGATTAATTTGCAAAATATAAGTGCCAGGGCCCTGGTCAGGAGGCCACCCCATCTGGCACCACCCATTACCACTGCCAGAGCTGCAAATGACAGTACATACACAACTACCACGGTTACAATACAGATTGTTCGAGGCTCCCCAAAGCTGTGAGAATGGCTTGAGAGGTCGGTATTAGTAGTTTTAATGTCTGTTTGACTAATAAAATACTCCTGTGACAGCTGCCATAACTGCCGGTGCCAAGCACCGGAAACCACCGGCTTAAATTAAACATAGCGCACCCCATGTTCACTGCTTTAATCTCTTGTACCTCATACTCACCGTCACTAATCTCCTTTCCCATACACACTGTCTGTAATCCCCTGCCTTACCTCCAAAGGTGCCACCTCCTTCTTATCGAGTTAATACTCCATATGCACTGTTGAGAATCTCCAGTCATATCTGACAAGTTCAACTCTTGCTCATACTGGGAAATGTGGCACATTCTGAACATCCAGATCTCTTCCTCGGGGTGAAACCCATCCCCTGTCTGGAATTGTCTTTCTAATCTCTCCCTGTCTGGAATAGTCTTTCTAATTTCTCCCTGTGTGGAATTGTCTTTCTAATCTCTCCCAGTCTCTCTCCCAGTCTGGAATTGTCTCTCTAATCTCTCCCAGTTCCACCTCATCCTATAAAATTGAAACACATAATACTCACTCTCCGGAGATCTACAGGTCTGTCCGGTACCCACAGATGTGCAGTGATGGCGGGAGTGTTCTATACCTTATTTTGAGGCAGACTGCCCTTATATACCTGACCCTGCACGTGGGAGGGACCTGCCACTCCTCCAGCGTCCAATTGTATCCCTTAATTGTTTCAATCCTTTGCAGCTTCATCACTGACATCAACTCCACCCACCTACATCTGTTTGAACATGTGGATCTCTTCCACGCGTTACCTACCTGGAAAAACGCCTTTTCATGCGCCCACGAAGACACACACAGAACAGCATAGACACATACACTCACATACACTCACACACGTGTGCTCATGAGAACAGATACACACAAACATAAGGAACACAGGTACATTCACTGGAACACAAGAGCAAACAAACATACATGTGCATACACACTAATTCCCACAGCACCTCAGACACAAACAAATGCATATGCATACAGAGGTACAAACTAAAATATATATAATTAATGGCACACTTCTTATGGGCCATATAAACACAAACACACATGGAGACAAAGAGGGTAATTTAGACTTTGGGGGAGCTCCCCTCCTCCCACAAAACTCGAAGTTCTTCTGCTTCAATCGGGTGTGTGGGGGAGTTTGAGCGAGTTCTTGAGCTGGTGTCTATTGGCCATCAGACACCATGTCCTTGTGACAACTGCACACAAATGCAGGCCTGTTTGTGTTTCTACTGCAGGTTTAGCGCTCTCAGATTCAGAAAGTCATATTAATTCAACTTAGAAATATTTCCATGCATTACATTTTTAATTCAAAATACATTCGATAGAACTGTAGAAGTTTTCTGTATTCAAAGTAAATGCATCTAATAATTGACATTATCATGTTGTGAAGACATATTTTGAATATTTCATTTTAATAAGAATAAGTGTTCTTATTTTCCACAATACTTTACAATGCCTAGATCCCCACCGCAGCTGTGCATTTCCCTATGTTACTGTTGAAACATACACTCAGAGGGCCTGTTTCACAATGGTAATTTACACTTTGAGCAGTTTGCTCTGTGAGTTCCACTTTTGACTTATTCACAAACTCTGAGTGTATGCTTCTGCTAAAAACAAACACATTGTAGTAAATCCATCACCGCTGGCTCTGTGACACCTCCCATCAGCGTTCCCCGGGCTCCGGCAATTCCGAAAATCCCTCAATTTTCCAAATGAGTGTAATCAGCGCCAAGACACCCTACGGGTAATTGAGCGCTTAATAAAATTACAACATAACATTAGAAAATAAGCGGCATATGTATCAAACCCTTTTCCCGTTCGCAAACGGGCCGATTCTCAGAATTGGCCCGTTTGCGAACGGGAAAAGGCCTTTTGGGATGTATCATCCCAAAAGGGCATCGCAAATTAAAGAATCGCAAAATTTGCGATTCTCTATTTTGCGATTGCATTTAAGGAATCACAAATTGAGATTCCTTAAATGCAATGTATGAAGCCTAGAAAAATTGCAATTTGGCCGTAAGAAATCGCAAATTACCACCAACTTCAAGTTGGTGTTAATTTGCGATTTCATTGAAAAATGCACTTTCTGGCATTTATCAAAGTGCCATGTGATGCACAGACATGCCCTTAGGGCATGTATGTGCGCCACATGTGCATACATACATATTTCAGGGGTGCAACAGGGTGTCCTTTTGACACCCTAGCACCCTTGAAAATTCCATTCTCATTTTGTGATTCTCAAATTGCGAATCGCAAAATGAGAATGTCTTCCCATTCATTCCTATGGGCCTCCTAGCCCATAGGAATAAATGGGAAGGTTTTCCTTAATTGCGATTAGCAATTTGCTAATCGCAATAAAGGAATGCCAAGGAAACGAAAAACATTTGCAAATTTTTTATTACATACCGTTTTGAAATTCTCAAATAGCGATTCCTTAAATATCGCTATTTGAGAATTGTAAAAACGGAACTTGATACATATGCCCCTAAGAGAGGTAGGATTTAATCTGATAGCCTCTGCCCAGGGGTGTCCCAGAATGAGAGCAAATATACCTAAAACAGCAATTATTGAGGACAACCATAGAATACAACAGGTAAATACTGGCTTATGTCCTTTAAGTTTATTAGCAGAAGAATGCCAATTAAAATTAATATAGTAATAGTTTTGTACACATTTGGCACACATGTGTACATATCATGCTTGAGTCCATTTATGTGCAATTATACAGGGATGTTACTTCAGGCACACTAGAAATCAGTGGGTAGAGACATTGGGGCAGATTTATGTTAGACTTGCGCCACTTTTACGCCGCCGTTGCGTCACTTTTGTGACGCAGCGGTGGCGTAAACCCTGCGCCACGTTGCGCCCTATTTACATCCTGACGCATCTATGGAGATGCGTCACGGTGTAAAGCCCTGCGCCACATTAAACCTGCGTCAGGTTTAATGTTTGCAGGGTGGGCGTTCCGGCGGAAAAAGCCTCGGAAAAGTGACGCAGTGAAATCTACAAGATTTCACTCAGTCACTTTTCCGATGCTGCTGCGTCAAAACCTTGCGCCTGCTTGAAGCAGGCGTAAGGCATGACGGAGCATGTAAGGTATGGGCAGCCCCTAAACATTGCTGGAGTTGCGTCATGCTTGCGACACGACTCCAGCAATGCGCCACCCTTATGCCATCAGATGCGTCACGCATCTGTTTATCCTTGTGCCACGATGTGCTGCATTGTAAATGCGGTGCATCTGTGGTGGCGCAAGGGTAAACTTGCGTGACGCATCTTCCCTGGCGCATCCCTGCTGATTTGCAGGGATGCGCCAGGAAACATAAATCTGCCCCATTTACTGTAACTGTGAATGGGGGAAGAAGGTGGGAGCAGTGGATTCCAAAGACGCTTTCTGCCAGCCCTGTATGCGTCTAACTGCACCTATAGCAGGCACTCACCCCGGCACTTCAACAATACAGCCTGCCCACTAACCTGGTATCAATATGTTTCAGCTGCAGCCATCACCACAGGCTCCTTTTGGCATTAGGAAGGTAATGTGACCCTGAGACTCTGCACAATCTGTCAGTGATTACAATTTGACTCAATTCTCCTTTCAGTGTGTACCACTGATGTTTGCTCAAACTGCTTTAGACCACAAAAAGCATAGGAGAAATACTGTTACTTCTTGGTCACAATATGACCCTGGCAGTGTGATGCTCAGGGGAGAACAAGAAAGAATGGTTCAATTGCATAGATTCTCTCAGGTATACCCAGAGGGATTGGAACCACTGTGCATCTTTGTGCAAATGTGCACCCTGGACAGATTCCCACAAGTCCTCAAATGTCAGGTCTGTAGTTGGAGAGGATATCCATAAGAGCCAATCAGAGTACATTTCTCTTTGCTTCTCCCCTTTAAACATTTGACTCATTGTAACAATAAAGAGCCCCCACAATGTCCTTTGTGCAGTGGCCGGCCAGACACAATCCGGCTGCCAAGGTGTAGAACGCTTGAGTCCAGAGGCCTGCTGAGAAAGGGCTGCTAGTGCCTGCATTTTCAAGCTTTGTTACGTTATGCAATGAGGAGTTGTGTAGCACACTGTCCCTGGGAAGAGGGTCCTGGCACTGAGCAGCTGTGAGCCAAGCTCCTCCTAGGGCAGAAGAGAAACTCTTTGAACAGCTTCTTCCAGACCTCTGGAAACTATGATGGAATCTAGCAGGTCATTCCATCACAGAGTCTGACTGCCAGATTTGGATCTGCGCATGCGTGGGGTGTGTGCAGGTAGTGCTTGAAAATATGATTGAGTAGTTTGAACTATTTTTGTTTGTGTATGGGAAGCTCGTGGAACTCCATGAGGTGTGGTATGATGAATGTGTGGAATGGGAAGTTGAGAGTCATTCTTGCTGCTGAGTTCCGAATGGTTTGCAGTCATCTGGGCCTTCGCTTACTGATTCTGGCGTAGAGGGTGTTTCTATAGTCCTACTTGCATGTGCTGAGAGAATATGCGATGGTTTTTCGGGTACTGGTAGGTGGCCATTTGAAAAGAGTCTTCAGCATCTTCAGAGTGTGGAAGCAGGAAGCTGTGACTGCACTGAACTGGGCAGTCATATTGTGTTGATTGTCGGTGATGATACCAAGGTGAGGATACTAGTTTAGAAAGGTAGCGTCGCACTCTGATGTGTTAGTCTTGAAGATTATGACTTCTGTCTGTCAGTGTTCAGTTTGATGTTCATACCTTTGAGACTTCCATCAGACAGACACTTGTTTGGGTGAGGGGAGTCTTGATCGAGAGGGAGAGTATAAGTTGACTTCCCTGTCATGGGCTTGGATGTGCTTGCCAGTTGGGTCTTGGGTGGGTTGAAAACGTGCAAGCTAAGTGATCATCTTTAAATACACCATGGCTAAGGGCACAAGACTCCGATGAGTAGGCCATTAGTGAACAGCAGCCCCAGCAGAGCGCGGGTTCTTGGATTCCAATGTCATGCAAATGTTGAATGAGGATGGGGTGTGAAACTGTGGTGAATCTGCAGACAGGCCCATGTATTTCCTCTGCCTAGGATTTCCTCTCTGACTGGGATTACGGCTGTTTCTGTGCTGTGGTTGGGTCTGAATCCAGACTGTGTTATTTTGAGAGGTTGGTTGTCACTGAGGTGGTCAGTGAGCCATATATTGACAAGCTTCTCTAAGTCTTTAGGTGGGTCGAGTAGCAGAGAGATTGGCCTGTACTTCATGCGCATTGGTGGGCCTGTGGAAGGGTTCTTGAACAGTGTGAGCAGTGTGGCATGTTTCCATGTGTCTGGGAAAATAGCTGCTGAAATTGAGGAGTTCGGGATGGGTGTCTTTGCTGCACTGATGGGTTTGTAGTCGTATGGTGAAGGCGTGGTGTGGCAAGGGACGGATCACAAGGGTCCAGAGTGGATGGACGGCATGATGGTAATGGTTTAATCCGTGGTGATGGATGGCCACATGGTAAAATGTTTTCTTTAGATGCGAAGGGGGGACGGACACCTTACGAGGTCTTTGGGATACAGGGTCTTTCAGCTCAGAATTAGAAAATGAAAGTAAGGGATGAAGATAGGGGTCATATGTGCACACCACACTCTGCTGTCTTTGAATGTCATTAAGTCATCAGACAAGCTGCGGCTGCCTCTGATGACCCTGGAGCATGGAGCCTGCATAATCACTGCTGCTGCACAGGCCCGGCACAGGCTATACCTTCATTTCCTCCTTGGACACAGCAGTGTCCCCACCCAGGGTGGTCATGCCGGTGTGATTCTTCAAATATGCCCAACTGGGCTCTATGATGATCTGAATTGCAGCTCATGCAGTTGCCTACCTTCAAGCTTCCTTCCACCTGTGCCAGCCTGCCAGCATCACCAGTGCAAGGAGAATGAGACTGGTATTTTCTCTTTAATTCCTTCTTTAATTTCAGGCTTTTTTGTGAGAAATATGTCTTGTGTTTGATTCATATTCCATGGGATCTGTGTATTTGTTTCAGCTCTTGGGAGAACCAAATAAGAAATGCTGTCCTTTAGTGTTAGTTGCATTGTTGTACGCGCTGGATGCCAACAGAGCATAAATGAGGCCCTAATGGATGTATTGTTTATATGGCTTTTCATAACCCTAATGAGGCCTCACGCGCATTCCTAGATGGTCCAGATCATAAGTTATATATCGTCTCATAGCCTTGGTGAGGTCACCAATGTATGGGCATCAGTGGGGGATTCTCCCCCCTGCTCTGCAGATGCGTGAGGTTTTGGTGAGGAGGGGGTTTGTAGATCAGAGGTTTTGTTTGGATACGTGGAGGGTGACTCTGTCGTTGAGGTATTGGGGTGCAGTGTTGTGTAGGTATTCATAGGCATAGGTGAGTATCTTGAAGGTGACTCTTTTCTCGATAGGGAGCCAGTGGAGACTTTGTAGGTGTTGGCTGATGTGTTCATGTCGGGGGATGCCGAGGACGAGTCTGGCGGCAGTGTTCTGTATTGTCTGGAGCTTGCGCAGGAGGGACTTGTTGATGCCGGCGTAGAGGGCGTTTCCGTAGTCCAGCTTGCTGGTGATGAGTGCGGGGGTGACTGTCTTCCTTGCCTCGGGGGGATCCATTTGAAGGTCTTACGGAGGATGCGGAGGTTGTTGAAGCATCTGTAGGTGACGGCGTTGACATGTCGATTCATGGAGAGGGAGGAGTTGAGTACGATGCCGAGGTTATTGCCGTGGTCTGTGGGGGTTGGTAGTCTGCAGAGGGCGGTGGGTCACCAGGTGTTGTTCCATGCTGAGGGGGTGGTTCTGAGGACGAAGACGTCTGTCTTCTCCGAGTCGAGTTTTAGGCAGCTATTGCTCATCCAGGTTGTAACATCCCGCATTCCTTCCTGGAAGTTGAGTCTGGTGGTGGTGGGGTCCTTGGTGAGGGAGAGGATGAGCTGGGTTTTGTCGTTGTAGGAAACTATGCTGAGGCTGTGCTGTTGGACGATGGCGGCGAGTGGAGCCATGTAGATGAGGAACAGTGTTGGACTCAATGATGATCCCTGTGGGACTCCGCAGATGATTTTCATGGGTTTGGAGAGGAAGGGTAACAGTATAATCCTTTGGCTCCTGCCGGTGAGGAACGATCTGATCCAGTTGAGGGCGGTGGCTTGTTTGCCGGCTTTGTGTAGTCTGGTTACGAGTGTGCGGTAGGAGACTAATTTACACTCATATCACTCTAGCAATTTGGGGGAGGTCCAGTGTGGTGGTGCAAAAGTCCAAATCCATCACTAAGATCCCTTATAAAGGGAGGCATTCTATTCCCTGAAATGTAATTATTTGTGTTAAATATCAGCGGACCAACCCTTAAAGCTTTCAGTCTCCTGGCTGAAATTCCCCTTTCTTGAATCCCTCAAAGGGCAAACTCATCCGATCATTCTTCTGAGAATAATAATTTGAGTATCATTAAACTGGGCAATATTAACATCAAATATAATGCAGTTTAAACAAGCACTGACTAAGCCAAATTATTTAACTTTTTTGTTGAACGTGCACAAAAAATATACATGTTCATTTACATAGATGACACATGCCTGCAGAACAGAAATACGAAAACACCCAGTAGCGGTGCCTCCGCTAATGCAAAGAAGCGTCACCCCATTGTTAGGAGCAGAAAAGAAAGGAAAAAACATTATCATTTTATTTTTTCCCTCAGCTGCGGCAGTGCGTGAGGGGGCAGAGCTGGGCGGCATAGGAGGAGAGGTAGAACACTCCAGTGTGCAATGACTGTTTGGTCGGCCCTCCCTGCATTGTAGCGTTGTGATTGGCTTTGGGGCAGGAGCCTGTCTGCCTGCTTCCTGTTCTGACCTGAAGTCGGACACAGGTGAGCAGGAGAGAAGACGTGGAACACAGCAGCCACAGCAAGGTGTTTTATTTTATTATTATATATTTTTTTAAGCAGCCCGTAACACCCCACCCCCGTGCCCACCCTTCCATCAACGCGCTCTTCCAGCGGCCCCTGAAAACACCTAGAGACATCCAAGCACATAGATCAACAGAAAAACATGCACCCCTGCAGACAGACCCACAGGCACCCCTACACATAAACAACCTAGCGAGCAATCACCCATACACACAGACCACATGATATGTGTTTAAATAGCACTTAATGCTGTAGGAAGGCTGTTGAAAAGTGCTGGATGTGACAGGAGAGTAGACAAAATGGAAGAAAAGTGAGGGAGTGAGGAAGGAGCTTAATCAACAGCATGATGCTTTCTGCTATAGAAGAAAGCTGCACTTTATAAATAAAATCAGTTTTCAATAGTGCCACTAGAATTCTCAAATATAAATTAGAGGTAAATCCTCACGTACATCATTTAATACATAATTTAATAAATATTTTACTTAAAAATGATTGAGTGAGGAAGATAACACTCCCATGATCTATCAATGCAAACAAAATACTGATTGCTGGAAACTCTTACAGGTATTGCAGAAGTGTGTTATACAATTGTAAGTTATAAAACTCACTGCAGTTGCATGTTATGGATTGGAGCACATAGTACCTCAAAGCTGCAGAATGCGCTGATTGCCTTTTGTCAAGGAGGCATCCTGACGGTGGTGCATGGGCATTCCAATGTGTTTTATGCAAATCCCCCTCTACAAAGAGATGCCAACAGTGATTTGCACCAAAATCCTGCACCTCCACTAAGCCACCATAAAAGGAGAATTGTTAACAATATGCCTCATTTTATCCTCTTTGCATCTGTGTTGCATTCTGCAGCACATGTGTAAAGTAGAAACACCTTAAAGCATAGTCTTTCAACTTGGAGAACTCCTTTCAGTAGAAAAGGCTATGCTGCACACAACATAGACACTATGTTAATAAACAGTTCACCAACTATGTTGAAGGTTCTGGCCTGCTCCATTTTGCCCAATCGGGCTTCAGAGCCTCATATAGTACTGAAGAGGCCCTGGTCGAAATCTCTAAACCTATTCGGGATTGTTTGGATGCTGGTGGCTCTGATTTTGTTGGACCTCTCTGCGGCATTCGATACTGTGCCTCACCCCTTGTTACTGGCTCACCTCTCGGATATCAGTATCTCTGGGTCTGTGTGGAACTGGCTAAAATCATTCCTTGAGGACAGATCGCAGCAAGTTTGGCTTCCCCCTTCTTCATCGGCCCCTCAAAGTGGGACTACAGGAGTGCCTCAGGGCTCCACCTTAAGCCCCCTCCTTTTCAATATATCTGTCACCCCGCTAATTCAGCTGGCGCAGGGGTTGGGTGCCAAGATCATCACATATGCTGATGATACCCAGCTCCTATACACTTGGGAAAAAAATGATTCATCCACCTCTCAAGCTAAAACATGCCTTACGGCTATTTTTCAATGGCTTCTCTCCACGCAGATCAAGTGTAACACGGACAAATCAGAGATCCTTTTCTATGAGACTTTTCCTCCCCCGTTTAGGGAATCCCTCTAGCCGGTTGACTATCCACTGCCCAAATCTTGGGGTCAGCCTACCAAAAACCTCAGAATTTGGTTTGACGAAAACCTCTGGTTTTCCACACAGATTAAAAAGCTGGCTGGGCAGTGCTTTGGCACCGATAAATCACTTAGGAAATTCCTTCCCCTCCTCCCTAGGGCAGCCAAGGAAATGATCACTCGTGCCTTAATCCTCTCACACATTGATAATGCGAATGCCCTGTATGTTGGCCTGCCAGGGTACCTGCTGAGGAGGCTGCAGGTAGCCCAGAATGCTGCAGCAAGGTTTCTTCTTAACTTTCCGGTGAGATCTAGTATAAAGCGACATCTACACGATTTTCACTGGCTTCCTGCGACTGAAAGAGTAACATTTAAAGCCCTTACTTTGGCTCACTTAGCCCTGTATGAACTTGACCCTGTTTACCTCAGAAAGCACTTTAAGTTCTATGTCCCCACGAGACAGCTGCGCTCAGCGGCGCAGCACCTGGTGGTCATTCCACAATTTTGCCTTACGAGAATTGGTGGTAGTTCTGTGGCTTATAATGTAACGGTGGCTTGGAACTCTCTTCCCCTGGACCTTCGCAGCATCCAGGACCCGAAGCTCTTCAGGAAACAGTTGAAAACTCTGCTTTTTATCTGACGATCCATTGATCTCCGCCCTGTCTGTTTTTGCGCTGGGACACTCTTTGAGTAGCTGTGCGCGTTATAAATGCTAATAACAGAACATAACGCTATGGCACAAGGGTGTCGGTGTTGGTCCATGGTTCCCAAAAGTGCGCCAGAGAAGGGAGAGAGAGAACAGTGCCACATGTTAGTAGATCTGGTGCTGTTCTGATCTCTCTCCCGTTCATGCAAAACAGCAGAGTGCTGCAAATGTATTTGCTTCACTGAGTTGCATGATTTATACATGAATCTGGGCCTTGGTGTTTTCTTTACAAAAATCCCAGTTTAGATAAACATAACAGAGTGAAAGATGGGTGTTAAATGTGTAGTTTAAAACCAACATTTCTGCTTTCATCTCATGTAACACCTAGGTAAACTAATTCATCATAGAGTTAATGACAGGTATGGGCAGTGGAGCTCAGATAATAATGGGCGTTACTCGCGTAATTCTCTCTAGTGTCATTACTTGTAATTACAGCGCAATCACACTTAATTGTGCGTAATTAAGCGAGAAGTGTAATCCAGCATTTAGTGCTATTGTCTTGGTGCAAAATACACCATTGCTTCCAATATTGGACAGAGGGTGTTGTTTGAGCTCAGAAAATGGCACTATATGCTACAGGACATGAACAGCAGTAGCCGGCAGCGGCTCACTCGCTCTTAGAACGTTGCTCCTGTGTACCTGTTCTCCTGCAGTAGGTTTTTTACCCTACATTACTTTTAATTACTCTCACAGGCATAATTGCATAATTTCTGTAAATCTGCATGACGAGTAATGCTTAATTACTGAAATTACTCTGATTACTCCCAGGAGTAACAATAACATGCTTGGATGCATTATTCAAGTCTGAAGAACTCATCTCCATCAATGCAGGTGGTTTGAGTGCCCAGTGACTATTCAAGATGGTACACCAGCAGCACTGCGCAGATCTAAGAGCAACAAACAATGCCCGTCGGTGCAGAACTATCCTGGTCGTCAGTCCTCATTCTGCTAGCAATGTACCATTCACACTGTTCCTTATACACAGTACACACCGACCAGGGGAGTCCACTCTGCTTTGTTTGCTTTCATCTGTCATTACTAGGTGCAGATGACACATTATGGTCACAGACGTCATTGTTAGATGGTTAGCAGTACCCTTAGTGCCTTCTGCAAGAACAGAGTGTCTTCAGTGCCACCGGCAGGGACAGAGCATCCTTAGGGTCACCGACAGGACAGAGCATCCTTAGGGCCACCGGCAGGGACAGAGCATGCTTAGTGCCACCGGCAGGGACAGAGCATTCTTAGTGCCACCGGCAGGGACAGAGCATCCTTAGGGTCACCGACAGGACACAGCATCCTTAGGGCCACCGGCAGGGACAGAGCATGCTTAGTGCCACCGGCAGGGACAGAGCATGCTTAGTGCCACCGGCAGGGACAGAGCATCCTTACTGCCACCGGCAAGACAGAGCATCCTTAGTGCCACCGGCAGGGACAGAGCACCCTTAGTACCACCGGCAGGGACAGAGCATGCTTAGTGCCACAGGCAGGGACAGAGCATCCTTAGTGCCACCGGCAGGGACAGAGCATGCTTAGTGCCACAGGCAGGGACAGAGCATCCTTAGTGCCACCGGCAGGGACAGCGCATCTTTAGTGCCACCGGCAGGGACAGAGCATGCTTAGTGCCACCGGCAGGGAGAGAGCATGCTTCGTGCCACCGGCAGGGACAGAGCATGCTTAGTGCCACAGGCAGGGACAGAGCATGCTTAGTGCCACCGGCAGGGACAGAGCATCCTTAGTGCCACCGGCAGGGACATGTCAACCTTAGTCCCGCAGGCAGGGGCATGTCAGCGTTAGTGCCTCCGGCAGAGACAGTTCTTCCTTAGAGCCACTGGCAGGAACAGCGCATCCTTAGTGCCACCGGCAGGGACAGAGCATGCTTAGTGCCACCGGCAGGGACAGAGCATGCTTAGTGCCACCGGCAGGGAGAGAGCATGCTTCGTGCCACCGGCAGGGACAGAGCATGCTTAGTGCCACAGGCAGGGACAGAGCATGCTTAGTGTCACCGGCAGGGAGAGAGCATGCTTAGTGCCACCGGCAGGGACCGAGCATCCTTAGTACCACCGGCAGGGAGAGAGCATGCTTAGTGCCACCGGCAGGGACCGAGCATGCTTAATGCCACCGGCAGGGACAGCGCATCCTTAGTGCCACCGGCAGGGACAGAGCATCCTTAGTGCCACCAGCAGGGACATGTCAACCTTAGTCCCGCAGGCAGGGGCATGTCACCGTTAGTGCCTCCGGCAGAGACAGTTCTTCATTAGAGCCACTGGCAGGAACAGAGCACCCTTAGTGCCACCGGCAGGGACAGAGCATGCTTAGTGCCACCGGCAGAGACAGAGCATCCTTAGTGCCACTGGCAGGGACAGAGCATGCTTAGTGCCACAGGCAGGGACAGAGCATGCTTAGTGTCACCGGCAGGGAGAGAGCATGCTTAGTGCCACCGGCAGGGACCGAGCATCCTTAGTACCACCGGCAGGGAGAGAGCATGCTTAGTGCCACCGGCAGGGACCGAGCATGCTTAATGCCACCGGCAGGGACAGCGCATCCTTAGTGCCACCGGCAGGGACAGAGCATCCTTAGTGCCACCAGCAGGGACATGTCAACCTTAGTCCCGCAGGCAGGGGCGTGTCACCGTTAGTGCCTCCGGCAGAGACATTTCTTCCTTAGTGCCACTGGCAGGAACAGAACATCTCTTCTGTTTGAATGCAGTAAACACCTATTGGCCACTTTTCAACTTTCAGCAGCCGAACATGCTTTTTATTAACCTGAAACCAGCAGTGCTAGAATTTCTCACCTATCCATTTTTTTATATTTAGAATAAATTATTTATTACTCACTGTAAGGAACTGTAAAAGTCACTATATTAACCTGAGCCTACCCCCATAGTAGCTATGGCACAGTGCAGACATTCTTAACTTGGAGGTAATGAGTAAAGTCTGTATAGTACGTCATCGTGGGCATCCTTTACTATTAGTCCGATTTTTAAAAAGGGCCAGAGAGGGGACCCTCGTTGTTATAGGCCAATTTCACTAATGGACTCCACAGTGAAAGTCTTAGGGAGAGTGAATTTAACGAAATTAATGGACTGGCTAGAAGAAAACAAGGTTTTATATAATCTACAATATGGATTTAAAAGTGACAGGGGTACCATGGATCAGTATCTTAATTTATATATACTAGCAGGCAAATACACTATAGCTGAAGCAGGGACGCTACAGCTGGCTATTATGGATCTCTCAACGGCTTTCGACCTGATAAATAGATCGAAACTTTGGCATATCCTATTAGATATGGGCATCGACCCAAGCTTAGTCTACTTCCTGGCTGACCTACACAGGGTACTCACCGCAAGGGTGAGGGTCAACCAAGAAGGAAAATGCACAATACACTTTACATTGGGTAGAGGTGTTCACCAAGGCTGTAGCACCACTACTTTTTACCTTGTATATCAATAATTAGGGCAAGGTTTTAGAATTGGCTAGCTTGAACATACCCCAGGTAGGGGACAGGCTCATTCCTGTGCTCCTCTACGCGGACAATGCCGTTCTATTAGCCCACACAGCTGTAGGGCTCCAAAGGCTTTTAGACTCCTTTGGGGCCTACATGAATTCTTTGGATATAGTGGTAAACATAGCCAAATCCCACGTAATGACCTTGGGCAGGAAACCTAAAAAACCTAAAACGTTTTTCTGTGAAAGTGCAGAATTGACCAGGGTGATCTCTTTTACTTATCTAGTAGTACTTTTTGATGAGAGGGGTTCCTGGGTACCTCAACAGAAAGTAAAAGTAAATTCGATGGCAAGGTCAGCGACCACTGTGAATAGATTTGCACAGCGACTGGGGGCTAAACCAATGGGTGCACTGCTTAATATTTGTAGGTCTAAATGTATAGCCATTGCATTATATGGCTCGGCTATTTGGGGATATAATTCAATGGAGGGGATACAGACAGTTGAAAATAGATTTCTACGCACCCTCCTGTCTGTACCTCAATCCACTCCTACGTTTTCAATTCACCAGGAATTAGGGGTTGGATATGTGGCAGACAGGTTGAGGCTGGCTCCGGTGCTTTGCTGGCTTAAAACCTGGCTTAACCCCCAATTAACGCTGAACCATAAGATAATAAGGGATTGTGTCACTCTGGACCGAGCTAACAAAATTCCATGGCTAAACTATGTTAAGAATACTTTAACTAAGCTTGGTCGTCCAAACTTATTTGATTCCCCGGATAAAGTAAGAAAAGATGATTTGGCATTGGTAAAACACACTTACTTGAATGGATGAAGGTAGAGCGGGAGGAGAGCTAATTAAAGAAACCGACAGTTAAAGTCCTTATTTTGCTAAAAAACACCCCTGAGACTGAACCTTACCTAAGGATTGTCACGAAACCGTTCCACCGCCTGCTTTTAACCAGATTTTGTTTTAACCTAATTCACTTTTTTTCTGGGTAATATGCAAGGCTGGAGTGGGACTTGTGATTCAGGTCCTTGTACCTGTGATCATTTTTCAATACAGGATACAATGCATTTTATTGTTTTGTGACCACTATAGCGCTATCCGCAGGAGGTTCGTAGTCCCAATTTTAAAAGGGAAAGGTTTTATTTAGGTTAAACCCGCTTTAATGTACTTACAAATGCTTAATGATCCATGGGAGATTTTTAACATTGCAAGCTTTATCGCAGCTGTGAGACTTAGGGAAAATCGGCACCCTACGTTAGCATCAGAGTATTTGTAAAGTTCATGTTAATACTCTTTTAATACTTGCCTTTCTATTACTAAATTATTTTTATTGCAATGATGTACTGTTTTAATGGTTTTAACCACAGTCAAGATTTTTAAGGAACCTCGTGAACATTGTCTTATTCCTTCCCTTATTTTCTCAATTCGCCCTATTACTGATGATTTGGTTATGATGTTTTACTGTGTAATGTATGTGTTTTTATTGGGTACCGTATGTGTTTTACGTATTGTATTGAGATTAAATGCATGATACTTTTATGGTTTTTAGAAACCGAATAAAGTGGTTTTGAATTGAATACTAAGGCCCACATGCATCAAAGCAAAAATCAGAATCTTCCCCTTTGCGACCGGTATTTTTGCATTTGGGATGCATCATCCCAAATGCAAAAATCGCAATTTAAGTAATCTCTAAATTGCGATTACTTAAATTGCGATTGCATTTAAGGAATCTCAAATTGAGATTCCTTAAATGCAATGCATTAAAGTAAAAATATTAGCGATTTCGCTAATAGGGGGAGCAAATTACCATGAAGTTGAACTGTGTGCAAGATGTACTCATATGCAGATTTCAGGGGTGCAACAGGGTGTCCTTTTGATACCCTGGCACCCTTGAAATTGCATGAGCAATTTGCGATTCTCTTTGAGAAAGTCTTCCCATTCATTCCTATGGGCCTCTAGGCACATAGGAATAAATGGGGAGGTTTTCCTTAATTGCGAGTCGCAATTTGCGAGTCGCAATTAAGGAATGTTTAGAAATCACTATTCTGTAAGCAATTTCTACATGCATACTGGCACATGCATCAAGCAAAAATCACCTCGCAAAAATACCGAATAGCTAAAATCTCCCGTTAGCGAGTGGCAAACAACGAATTCCAATGCATCAACACCAATAGCGAAAAAATAAAAAATCGCAAAAATAATCCCCGTTAAAATAAAGAATCGCAAAAATTATCCCCGTTAAAATAAAGAATCGCAAAATAAAGAATCGGCAATGCCGAAAATACAAATAGCGCCTGGCATTAGCGAATCGCAAATAAAGAATCGCAAAAGAATGCATCAAAACTCACAAATACCAAAAATCTCCAAAATCACTATTTAGCATGAGCAGATTAAGGGGAATCAGAACCAGGAGATAGAGTTGCAGAAAAAGAAAAAAAAAATGCACAAGTGTACCACAGATGCAATCAATCAGCAAGCCATAAAAATGGGGACTGGAGACTAGGCCTGGGCTAAAATTCCGTTCCGCTTGCGGAAATTGCGATAATTTGACATTTTTGCGTTCCGCAACCCGCATTTTACCGGAAATGTTTTGCTTGCTCGCGCTGTAAAATAAAACATTCTCGCGTGCGCGCGATCGCCTTACCTGAATCCCCGCGTTCGCCGACAAGTTTTCCCGATCCCGTCGCGTTCTCCACGAGATGTTGGATTGTTGGTAGCAATTTGCGCTGTCTCGCGACAGTTCGCACCTGCAATAATGTCATTCGTCGCGCGATCACGTCTTTCTTCTCGCGATCATGCACCGCGAGACAAGTGAAAACAAGATGGCCGCGCCCGCGAGCTACCGCATGGGTAAGTTGGCGAGCCGCGACCACGCAGAAAATACCGCGAACTGGCGGGAGAAAAACTTCCGCATCTTCGCGATATTTCCGCGTGTTTGCAGAGATTTTTAACATTTTCGAGATAATTTGCGAAAGTGAATTTCGCAAATTCCGCCCACCCCTACTGGAGACCCTGTTTCCTTTCACAAAATGGCAGCCCTCTACGTGCTTGCAAGGAGGATGAGAATAAATGCAGCAGCACAGCGCAGGAGAAGGATCCAGGAGAGAGTATTCAGAGTGCGCATTACATTGCTTGGCCAAAATGAGGATGAAGTATACGACAAGTACCGTCTCAATCGTGCAATGATAATGCGCCTAATTGCTGACCTGGAACCACTACTGCAGCACCAGACACGTTGGACCAAAGCCATTCCTGCGCACGTCCAGGTCCTATGCAGCCTGCACCTACTGGCGTCTGGAAGTTTCCAGGTGGTCATAGCGGTAGCGGGAGGCATATCACAAAGCGCACTTTCACGCTTCTTCTGTAAATTCATTGATACCATGCTGACAATGATACATACCCACATCAGCTTCCCCACAACCCCACAGCAGATGCACCAAACCAAACAGGAATTCTACCAGGTGGCCCAATTCTCCCATGTCATAGGATGCATTGACTGCACGCATGTCCCCATCTGTCCCCCCTCAGCCAATGAGTACATCTTCCGTAACAGGAAGTCCTATCACTCCATCAACGTGCAGGTCGTGTGCGATGCCAAGCACATCATCACGAACATAGTGGCACAATTTCCAGGGAGCACACGTGACTCCTATATATTCAGACACAGTGGCATCCACAGGCGTCTGCTCAATGGAGAATTCGGAGAGGGACTCCTGCTTGATATGTACTCATACCTATTCATAACATCTGTATCACACATGTATCATCATAACTGACGCTAAGCCTGTGCTTCCACCCTGTAGGTGACAGTGCATACGCCCTGCGTGTATATATACCCCCCCCTACATCAACCCAGCTACACCACAGGATCAACGCTACAATGCAGCCCATATTAGCACCAAAAATGTGATTGAGTGGACATTCGGGATCCTGAAGAGACGCTTTCGGATCTTACATAAGACTGGTGGTGCTTTGCAATATAAACCAGACACCTGCTGCAGGATTTTAGCAGTATGTGCCATGCTGCACAACATTGCAACCAGAAGGGGGATACCCATAGAGGTGGACAGGAATGACAACTATCGGGATGATCAACCACCCGCACAACACCGACAGTCACACGTTCCAAACACAGCTGAAGGTCAAAGGAGGCGGACATACATCACACAACATCATTTCAGAGCCTGGTAAGAATGAGCCATGACGATATCATTAGGAGTGCTACTGTTTACTTCACATGAGCACTCATGTAAGTAATGTTACATTAACATGCAAATTAGAGTTCCCCCACACATTGTGGGCAAAAACATGACCGTTGGCATCATGGGAGTGCAAATGCAAAATTAAAGTGGCCCATGGTTACCCCACCATGGTCAGGGATGCAGGACTAAATGTCTAGTGGCGCTTCCCACGAACACCCAGCCTCCTATCGCGTGTCTCCTCCACCTCACCACGCTGTGTCTCTGTGGCTGTGGAGCAGCGTGAACTGCACCTCCTGGTGCAGGTCTCCAGCACCGACACGCTGCTCACACTGGATGCAGCCTCACTGCCATCCTCGCCTCCCAAGTTGCTGCCACTGAATGTCCCTGACTGCAAGTGTTCCACTGCAGTGGTCACCTGGCCTAAGGCCTTCGCCACGTCCCCACAGTAATGGCCGAGGTCCACCAGCAGTGACACGGAGTGGCAGGATAAAACAGCAGTGCTATTGCAGAGCTATATGATGGCCCTGGTCGATGCTGTGGTACGGAGCAAGTTCTGCCTATGCCTCCTGCGCTCGCTGTGTTGTCCTGCTCGGATGGCACGGGTGAGCTCCTGGAGGTTCTGACTTATGTCCCTATTGCCCTCTGCCACAACTGTGGTCATGTGCCACACCGCGTCAGTTAGTGTGCACATATGTTTAGCGAGTTTTGAAATATTGAGGTTCATTGTCCCCATGTGTCTTCTCTGCAGGCGCTGAACACGCAGCATCTGGGCCTCGACACCACCATAAATGTTCCTTGGCTGGTCGCCTCCCTCTGCAGAACTGCGCATGGACATGCGCCGCTGCGTGACTCTGCCACGTGCTGGTGGTGGTGCTGGCGGTGTGACACGTGTCTGACTTTGCCCACTTGTGGGTGCAGGACTCGGGCCTGCATCCATCACCTGCAGGGAGGGGACATGTGCCCTGCGTCTTGGTGGTATTATCGCTGGTGGTGTTGGTGGTGGTGGTATTGTCACTGGTGGTGGTGGTGGTGGTATTGTCGCTGCTGGTGGTGGTGGTGGTGGTATTGTTGCTGGTGGTGGTGGGGATTGGCCTTCCTGCGGAGTGTCGCCATCGGTATCTGCCGGTGTCTCGGAGATGACGAGGCGCTCACTATCATCAGAATCCCCAGGAGATGCATCTGTGTATGAAACAGTGCATTGTTAGTTTTTTTGGTGACTACTTCTGTTTGTCATTCTGCATTTATTTCCTACAATGAATTACATGAATTGACACTCTGTTGGCCCTGTACTGCTGATCTCATTTATTGTGCATTGGTGACTATACATGCACACTTGGCTGACATGACTACGACTCCCATGATGCAATACTAATGTGAGGGCATATGTGTTATGCACTTCTCCCTGCACACTGTGATTGACCTGGGGGGATGGGGATGGGTATACGATACGCAGCGTATGGGTGCAGGCATGCATCTTACCTTGTTCTGTGGTAGCTGCGCCGGAGGTGTCCATCTGCGTTACTCCGATGATGGCCTCTGGCTCAATGGTCCCCTCAACAAGCTCCTCCAGGGCAGTGTGTAGGCAGGTACTGTGGATGGCCCCCCTCCTGTGCCAGCTGCCTCCTTGACCCTTTCGGCAATTCTTTCCTTTGCCCTCTTCCTGAGGTCATACCACCTCTTCTTTAGGTCATCGATGCTGCGGTGAGTCACTCCTACAGCATTCACCCTCTCCCTGATGCGAAGCCAAATTTTCCTCTTCTCAGCCTCGGGCACCTTGAGTGACAGCTTGCCAAACAGCTTGTCATGCTTGCTGCTCACCCCCTCGATCAGGTGCTCAATTTCCCTGTCAGAGAACTTTCTCTTCCTCTTCCTGGGCGTGTTTGAAGTGGCAGGTGCATCCTTGTCTATCCTGGATGAAGGTAGGGTGGATGGTTTCAATGTGTGAAGTCTCTTGCCTCAGCCTGTATGCTCTGCCTCCTCCTGTGAGCTCCTCAGGGCAGTGAATGAGGGTGGGGCTGGTTGACTTCCTGGTTGTGATGTCATCAGCCCGCTTCTTGTGCGACCCGTTTTTAGCGAATTTGCTAATTCCGAACTCGCTAATACCGAATTCGGTAATACCGATTTCGGTAATTGCTAATCTTTATTTTCAGGAATCGCTATTGAGTTTTCGGTAAATATTAGAGATTTTAAGGAAACGCTAAGAATTACCGAATCTGTTCATGCATTCCGAAAAGCGAATCCTTAATAGCGATTCTTTATTTTTCGCAATTAAGGATTCGCTTTTCAGGATGATGATGCATGTGCACCATAGCCTTTTGCTATTCCTTACTAGCGAATCCTTATTTTTCGCTAATAAGGAATCGCAAATGGCGTTGTTGATGCATGTGCCAGTAAATGAATAATACAATCAAAATGCACAACAATAAAAATCCCAAACTGGATTAGAAAATATAAACTAAAGTTTACTAAAGAAAATTACACCTAATAAAAATCTAATAGGGGTAAGGTTTATGCAAAAATAATACCGAGAAGCAGTAAGTGCTAATGATAGTCAATGGTTGGTTAAATTACTACAAATGAGCATAGGTTGGATACAATAATTAAGTTCACATCAGTCAAAGAATTTGCATTTAGACTTTTAGTCAATCAAGTGCCAATTTACCACAGGAGCACACTTCTAAAGCCCTCCAATACCTCAGGGGAGGCACTGAGAAACTCAGAATGTGTCAGACTGAGGCCAAACAGTAGGGTCCATGACAGGTCTAGTTGGCACTGGTCAGCTGGGCAGTTGCAGGAAAAGGCCTCTTAAAGTTTCATTTGTCCTTGTAGCTTTAAAAGGAGGTCAGCCTTATGACCCTTGGAGATTGTTTCGTTGTTCTGGGCACAGAGGGAAGTGAAGGTCCTGTTTACTAGGCTGTTCTCAAGTCTCAGCAGGTCTAATCCTCTTTTGATTTTCCACAGGAATGTTCTGGAGGGTAAACAGTCAAAATATCAAAAATAAAATTTCGACCTACACTAATATCGAGTTTTAAATATCGAAGGGACAGAATATCGATGTCAATAATATCTATGGACAGAGTATCGACCCTAAGGTAAGTATTTTTATATCGATGTTAGTAATATCGAAGTTAGTAATATCGATATCAAATATATCGATGTTACTAATATTGATGTTACTAATATCGATATTTATATTATTGTTATGTATTTTATTATGTATTTAATATGCATGTGTTATATGTTTTTTGTTAAGTGTTTTACTGGTTTTAAAATATATGTATACAATTTTTATATGTTAATAATGTTATTTTAAGTCAATTTTGTGTTTTACTACTGTAGCGGGTTGTGGGTTTATAGGGGAATAGGGTGGGAAGTAATTTAATTATATGAAATTAATTATATATTTTTAGGAATTATAAATTAATTTTAATAAATTTTTGCGTTTAAGTTCTGTAGCGGGTTCTGGGTTTATAGGGGAATAGGGTGGGAAGTAATTTAATTGTAATTAAGTAATAATTTATTTTCATTTATTGGTATTGATAATTATATTATTGTTAATTAAGTATTCATTGGTAATTAATTTTTATTAATTGGCAATTAGTTTTTATTAATTGATTAATTGATAATTATGTTAAGTGTATTATTTTATTATTGGAGTGTGTTGTGCGTTTATAGGGGAATAGTCTTGGAGGTAATTGAAATCTTATTAAGTAATTATTAAATTTGTTGTTGGGTGTTGATAATTAATTAATTGGACATTAATTATTAATTGGTAAATATTTTAAATTATAAAATTTTGGTTATGAAAAATAATTTGTTGTTGATCAATCATTAATTGTGAATTAAATATGATTAAATATTATGGTGCCGATTACGATCCTGTAAAAACCGGGTACGAACTGTCGGACGGAGCATATTCTCCGTCCGACGCGTACCCGGTCGGAACAATATACAAACATGGAAGTACGATTCGCACGGAAATACTATTTCCGTACGAATCGTACAAAACCCCGACCGACGAAAATAAACATACAAATGTGATCCGGGAAAGCGCCGACGTGACGTCGGGACGCACGCAGCCTGCCATTCACGAACCAGGAAGTACGATTCGCACCGACGTCATCCCGCACGGAGAATATTTTCCGGCAGCCAAAAACTGCTGGGAAATCAGGACGACGCGAACAAGGAGTACCTGCACGCGACGGACAGACATGGACCCGAACCTACGTGTCATCCCGGCCCTCATAGCAGTCGACCTCCTCTACAGGTTACGACGCAGACGCCGCAGAAGGTCAGAACAACAAAGGGAGGGGGGAAAGGGGGGTGGGCAGGAGCAGGGGCAGGCCACAAAACCCCCACCCAAGTCACACAGCCCACATGCCCTGGACATACCTGACCTCCATGCCCTGGTCACTACGAGGGGGTGGGGGCGTGTCCAGCAAAGCCAGCGTCCGCCACAACGGAAGTGGTTGACGACGCGAACCGGCAACACAACAATACAGGTACGTCCCGTACCCACGCCTTAAGAGCGTGGGTACGAGTCGTACCACGCCCACACGTACATCACCCCAACAATGGCGGGACGGCTGTACCCACGTGGCAAAGGCCTGGGTACGGCCCGCACAAGCATTCCACAGCGTGGGTATGGATATGTACGGACCGTACCCCCACCCCGTATGTATGGAGCGTACCCCCACCCCAACCGTGTATGTATGACCCGTACCCTCACCCGCGTACGTATGGAGCGTACCCCCATGCCAACAGTGTACGTACGGACCATACCCCCACCCCGTATGCATGGAGCGTACCCTCCACCCCAACAGTGTAAGTACGACCTGTACCCTCACCCGCGTATGTATGGAGCGTACCCCCACCCCATCCGTGTATGCGACCCGTACCCTCACCCGCGTACGTATGGAGCGTACCCCCATGCCAACAGTGTTTGTACGGACCGTACCCCCACCCCGTATGCATGGAGCGTACCCCCCACCCCAACAGTGTAAGTACGACCCGTACCCTCACCCGCGGATGTATGGAGCGTACCCCCACCCCAACCGTGTATGCGACCCGTACCCTCACCCGTGTACGTATGGAGCGTACCCCCATGCCAACAGTGTACGTACGGACCGTACCCCCACCCCGTATGCATGGAGCGTACCCCCCACCCCAACAGTGTAAATACGACCCGTACCCTCACCTGCGTATGTATGGAGCGTACCCCCACCCCAACCAAGTATGCAACCCATACCCTCACCCGCGTACCTATGGAGCATACCCCCCATGCCAACAGTGTACGTACAGACCGTACCCCCACCCCGTATGCATGGAGCGTACCCCCACCCCAACAGTGTAAGTACGACCCGTACCCTCACCCACATATGTATGGAGCGTACCCCCACCCCAACCGTGTATGTACGACCCGTACCCTCACTCGCGTATGCATGGAGCGAACCCACACCCGTGTATGTCCTAAGCGTACATATCCTGAAATAGGAGGGTTGGGTGCAGAGTCCTCCGAGCAGTGCCCAGACACAGGAGGGGTGGGTGCAGAGTCCTCCCAGCAGTGCCCAGACACAGGAGGGGTGTGTGCAGAGTCCTCCCAGCAGTGCCCAGACACAGGAGGGTTGAGTGCAGAGTCCTCCCAGCAGTGCCCAGACACAGGAGGGGTGGGTGCAGAGTCCTCCCAGCAGTGCCCAGACACAGGAGGGGTGGGTGCAGAGTCCTCCCAGCAGTGCCCAGACACAGGAGGGGTGGGTGCCTAACACTCACAGCAGTGCCCCTGCAAAGAAAAGGGTGGAGTACCCACAGATCCAATGCCCACAAATGTCAGTCAGGTGCACAAAGATCCTGCAGTACATGTACCACACGTGGGCGAGGCTGGGAGTATACACATGCATAGCGCCGAAAAGAAAACATGTCCACATGAAGTCATGACAACAGTCTACATACACAAGTACAATGACCACCAAGGACGCCACGAATTATGCAGGTGGAGACATCGCTCAGCATGCATGGCCCAAGTCCAACAAGTCCGTCACACACCCAGCCAATGTAGACACAGCTCAGCACCACATATTGGAAAGACCCTGCAGGGAAGATGTCAGGTTACACAGAGGAAGGAACACACCTTGGGACAATGTCACCATGCAGTAACTGCTTACATGAACAAAGTTATGTAGCCAACAGCTTGTGATGGCACACAGATACCAGGATCCACCCTATGACCAGCACAAGACTACAATTCCCACACACCCAACACATTATCACCACCCAAAATAATGGGGCCGGTCCACCAACAGCAATACCAGACAGACAGTAGTGTACTAAAGAAAAAGAAATTGCTTTAATCAGCATCCAAAAAACTGTTTGTCCCTTGAAAGTTCAAAATGTACAATGGCCATAGGGCAATCCAAAGTTCAAATCCAGGTGGGGGACACAGTGGGACGCGTGTCCCCTAGCTTGCCTGCACAGTCAGACTCCGTCGTCTTCCAGAGGAGGGAGGGCATCATGTGGGGGGGAAGGACCAGGCACCGCAGGGACATGAGGGCGAAGGGTAGGCGTCGTGGGTGCAGGGATGGAGGACTCCACCACAGGGGGTGGGGCAGGGCCAAAGGCGGAGGCTAGGATGGCGCAGCACTCCTTAGCAAGGTCCTCCAGCGACTCCCCTGCACCCGAAGGAACCACTGGCCCCAAGGAGGGGGGGACAGACGGATGGGTCGCAGCGCCACTGGGGGAGGGTGTGGACAGGGGGGGGGGGACTCAACCACCCTGACCGGGGACTCCCATGACCGCTTGCGGGGTGGTGTCACTGTGGGGCTCAGGGACAGAGCGGCCATGAAGGAGTCTTTGCCGGATATGTGGCCAGGAGAGCTGAGGGGAGGGGATTTGGAGGGAGTGAATTTGGTGGAATGCGGACTCCCACTCTGGCTGCGTGGCTTACGTTTTCCCCCCCGACCCAGTGGGTGTGCCTACTTAACCCTGTGTGTGCGTGCCAGGAGGTGTGCGTTTGACCTTCCCTGCTGGTGTGGTGCCTGTGTCTGTTGTGGTGGGTGCATGCTGACGTCTGGGTGTACGTGGGACAGGCATGGGAGTGGGAAGTGTGGATGGGTCAGGGGTAGGGGGTTGAAAGAAGCGCTGCAGGAGACCCACTGCTGCAGTCAGTGTCGAGTCAATGGACCTCAGCAAGTTGCGTTGGTCAGCCTGCGATGAGAAAATGCCCTCCAAGTATGCCTCCATGTTGTTCAGCACTTGGCTGTGGCCATGGAGGACATTAAGCATCGCAGCCTGACCAACCTGCAACTGCCGCTGGATGTCCACAGACACGGCATTGGCAGCAGCAGTGGAGACAGGGGCAGGGGGTGCGGTGCCTGGCAGGAAGGAGACATGCGGTGACTGGGCACGCTGGGAAGGGACACGAGCAAGTGGGAGGCGGCTGATGGCAATGGAGGGGGCAGGGAGAGATGTTGTGCCGCTGTCAGCTGCTGGTGCAGCCTCCGCCCACTCGGAGAGATCATCCTCGGACCCGTCAGCTTCATATTCTGTGGTGGCAGTGGACAGGTCCTCAGCCTCACTCTCCTCCGCCTCAGTTCCACTCGATGTGCCAGGCACGATGTCCCAGCTGGCACTGGTGCTCGGTCCCTCCGCTCCGTCTGTGCTGATGTCTCCCTCCGTGTCCCCCGACGATGCTGTGGGCAAGGTGAAGAGACAGGAATTAATCATACACCTGTATACATATGTCGCATGAGTCCAATCTACATAGGTTACAGTGCATAGCCTGAAAAGAAAGATGAGTAACATCTACAAAACAAGGTACATATGTAGGGCATGCAACACACTGTTGGTTGACCCACCATGCCACTAAAAAACTGTGGAGAGCATGACACAATAGCAAATGACATGAAATGGATTTTGACAGAGGAGCCAGGCCCTGGGGACAATCCAGCACTGCATCTGCACCACAAAGCGTCGCCGAAAATAGGGATGAGGAGGAACCATATCCATGAACTTGAGGCACATGCTGCATAGGTAATACTGAAAACATGCCCACCATGACTGACTCACAGCACCTTGAGTGTATGTCCAGACAAACAGCCCACACTGGCCAGACCGAGCAAGGAGATTTCAGGTTTTGACATGTAGGCTTTGCCCGCACCAACCACCCCCTACATGAGACAATTAGTTGAGACACAGGAAGCATTTACATCTCTTAGTCTGGGTGAAATACACATGGGCTGCATAAATGCAAGATTGGACACCAAATACCCAAGGTGCGCCTGTCCAAATAATCATGTACAAATGGTCATCATCAGATGATTGTAACAAGACACACAGGCACTGGCCACCGTGAGTATGAACAAGGAAAATCAGGTCAGGCTGTACAGTGGACACTTGTACTACATTTTACGTCAATATACATGGTGCCAGGGGACAATGGCACAGAGCACAACCTATGCTGTGGACACTGAGAGTGTCCACATTTTGTGATGACACACATGACACCTAGGAAAATATGCCCCAGGGGACAGTAGTGGCCACACAACTCCATGGTCCTGAATGGGAATGACTGCAACACATGCCACCATCCCTGCACCATGCGTATTGCACACTCATGCACATCATGTCACAGGCCACAACATAGGACATGCGTGCTGTAAGGCATGACACTTGAGAGACTAACTTCCATGTCTGGACTCTGCATCAGTGCCAACTGACATGGAACCCACAAGTACTGAACTGGACAGGGCACAGGCAAGGTCCCAAAACCTGTTACACACCACCCCCACACATGATGCAACAGGCATTGTTCACGCGGATAAACTGCCAGCCTAGATAACCTTGTGAAGGAGTGACTACACACAGACCAGGGAACACATTGCAAGGAGGGGAAGGGAGGCAGGAGAGCACCACTATACTGTGGGTAACAGGATCTGCACAGCACCTTTAAACCCTGGCAGTGTATCCATGCAACTGTGCACTTACAAATGCTGGTGACACACAACAAACACACATGTACCTACCCCCTTCCTGCTGCTGCTTCTCCTGTAAGCACCTGTCCAAGTCTGGAAAGACCACCGCCAGCACACGCTTGTGGATGTGGGTCAGACGGCGGCGCCCGCGGTTCTTATAGGTCTCAGGTGAGTCCCCCAGCAGGACCCGTGCGATCCTCCGCGTCCAGCACCGGATATCCTGCCAGCGTTTTCTCACCTGGGCCAGGCACCGCTTGCGACCCTCCGTCCTCCTCACGGCACTGACGGCGTTCATCCATATCTGCTTCTTGGCAGAGGCGCCTACCTGTGAGGATGAACAAGTGACACTACATCAATACACCTGGCACATGTCACAGAGACACATATTAGAACAAATTTGCTGTTTACAACAAGGCATAGTATGCATCCAACGCATTGCACCTTTGTCATAGGGACATGATCCTCTGGGGAAGGGCAAAAGCAGTACGTGCCATTGAAAGTACACAGGTGGAATGAGGGCAACGACACAATCAATGATCCAGGCTCACACTGTACATCAGAAGGTACACCAGGATTATGTGCAGCACCTCTAAGCAGTCACATGCCACAGGCCACTGACGCTACCTCAGCAGAGTACACAGACACACACAGGCACAGGACATTCACCTGCCATTGCCAAATGCAGCGACAAACCTCACTCTGCACATGTGCCACTAGACGGGGGGGGGCTCACAGGTGTGGGGCTGGCTCTGCACGTCAGACACACAGCACTGCTCCCTGCTCACATCAGATGGGCAGGGTATACCCATCCCTCATGCAGCCCGGGTGCTACACTCCACATATGCACCCACCCACATGACAAGGGACTTACACACACACCGATGTCCAGGGTACCAACACATCATGTGGACACTCTCAGCACAGGTACACAGAACTAACACACATCTGTGGGTACAGTCACCTGTCACACTGGGCTGACCACATAATCAAATGAGGACTGTAGAGGCTACATTCCCAGGAGGACAAGACAGGCAGAATGTGGCATGCACCACGCAGTGATTGTCACAGTAAACACAATGCAAGTGAGGACGGCAGACATGCACCACAGCATGCTCTGGCTGGGAGACATCAGGCATTCCCCCCCTGGCACCCCCCCTACAGTACATAGCATGTGTGTCACACCTGGACACAATGCCAGAAGTCACAGTCACACAAAAGGGACACAGTCTGTGCTATTAGACTCTGCACTCACCTGATACCCTGGTCGCCCATACAGCAGGGGGTACTGTGGGAGGATCACATCCAGCAATGCCAGGTTCTCCTCCAGGGTGAAAGGCTGTGCCCTCTCCACAGACCTTGACATGGTTCCAGGGAATCAGGAGCAGCAGCTGGGTCGTAGAATCCAAAGATGTGCAGGCAAGTGCTCCCTCATGGGACCTGGCTGCCTTATATCTGCCTTGCTGGCCTGTTTCATGCACAGGAGTACAGAGTGATTGGTCACTCACATTTGCATCCTATGTTTCCTCCAATCCCTTCAAACCTAGCACAGTCAGTGGGTTTTAATTGTTTTTTTTCTTGAGCATGATGTCAACTCCAGAACCACATTGCAACAAAGTAGATTCATTCAAACTGACTTCTGCTGTGCACCTTCCGGAAACAATTCAAACTTTAAACTTGGTCTCCATGACAACCAGCATGCATGTAGGCCTTTATACTTGTCCCTCATGTGTCCCCTATGTAATTTGGAGTTTCACACACAGGTACGGTGCGTACCGGGGCCCTAGGGCACCCCAAATGCATAGCAACGGCCCGTACAGGCGTGTGTACGGTCCGTATCGCTATGGGTACGCATACACGAGAACACCCATAGTGATAGTGAGCGTACAGGCGTGTGTACGGTCCGTATCACTATGGGTACGCATACGCGAGAACACCCATAGTGATAGTGAGCGTACGCACGCGTGTACGGTCCGTATCACTATGGGTACGCATACGCGAGAACACCCATAGTGATAGTGAGCGTACGCATGCGTGTACGGTCCGTATCACTATGGGTGTGCTCGCGTATGCGTACCCATAGTGAGACGGACCGTACACACGCCTGTACGCTCACTATCACTATGGGTGTTCTCGCGTATGCGTACCCATAGTGATACGGACCGTACACACGCCTGTACGCTCACTATCACTATGGGTGTTCTCGCGTATGCGTACCCATAGTGATACGGACCGTACACACGCCTGTACGCTCACTATCACTATGGGTGTTCTCGCGTATGCGTACCCATAGTGATACGGACCGTACACACGCCTGTACGCTCACTATCACTAAGGGTGTTCTCGCGTATGCGTACCCATAGTGATACGGACCGTACACGCGTGCGTACGCTCACTATCACTATGGGTACGCATATGGCAGCACTCCCATAGTGATAGGGAACGTACACAGGCCCTCTGAGCGAATGTACGGTGCCTTTCACACATCACAGTGGTGACAGGCAGCACACAGGAAGGAATAGAGCTGACATACTTGTCCATGGATGGACATCAAGGCATTGTCTGGGCAGTACTACATGTGTGGGGCACAGGTGTGAAAGGCTGTGATGTGGCACATTACTCCTGAGTCGAGAAGGGAACAGATGTATGATGAGATGTGTACAGATGTTATGTGTGACGGTGCAATTTGTGCCAGGCATGCCCTTCACTCCTTTGACATGTGTGCATGTCGTACTGCACACTTGGGATGAGCGTCACTGGCATGGCACAGTCAACAACACACGCAAGTGTCCCCTGATGCCCGCTACAGGGGTTACCACACCAGACATGTGACTACCCACGGTGCACGATGTGTCTATGTCTTTTATGTGTGGTGCGTTCCCATTAGCTTGATGTTGGTGCTCCCTCAAAAGCATCAGCTGTTGCAGCAACCAACATGTGTCTGTGTGTAGATGGACATGGCACACTGTTACGCACACCAGGCCACATGTGGCATCGGATGTGAGGTGCGTATGTATGCATGTGACACGGAGTAGCGTAACAAGGACCTGTCTGCATCCTCTCAATGAATGTGTGGTGAGTCATTACATGTACACCTTATTGGCAAGGTGTGTGGGCTGTCCTAGTGTAATGTCATGTGACCTGTGGCTCTAGTGTTCCGCTACCTGTCTCTGAAATCGACATCCTACTTCTGCTGATGTGTTGATGTATGTCACTCCTGTGTTGCGTCTGGCTGTTCACTTACACTGGGACACAGCTAATCCCATGCCATGGCATGTGGAGGTTCACAATCTCCGTGTGTAGCTGGGTCTTGGTAGGAGTGTCACCTGGCAGCCATACGTGTCCAGGGCATGTGGCACATACCTGACTCCGTATGTAGCATATGTGTATTGACAGATTAACATGTGCTCAGTACAAATAAATTGTTGTTGTAGTGCACTCACTCTTCCTTGTCACTTCCAAATTACTGCAGAGCGCCGCCTCGTCCCCGACCAATTCCGGACTTGGCTGACATGCGGGAGAATGACTGTATACGGTGCTACCGCTTCCCCCAACCATTGATTGAGGAGTTGACGGCAAGGCTGGCACCACACCTGCACCGCTGCACAGGTATCCTACGGCACTGACACCCAAGCTGAAGGTAATGGCAGCCCTACATTTTCTTGCCACGGGTACCTTTCAATATACCATAGCTCATGTTGGTGGCATGTCCCAGAACATGTTCAGCCGTGTGCTGCATGATTTCTTAGAGGCCATGTTGCTTCACCTGGATGAGTTCATCCATTTTTCAACTCCTGAACTGTTGACTGGGGTCAAGCGTGGATTCTATGCCCTGGGAGGGATGCCCCATGTCATTGGGTCCATAGATGGGACACATGTGGCTTTGGTACCACCACAGGCACAGGAGGTAGCGTACAGGAATCGCAAGCACTACCACTCCATCAATGCCCTTGTGGTGTGTCTATCCAACATGGTGATTTCACATGTCTGTGCTCGTTTTCCAGGATCAGCACACGATGCCTACATGATGAGGCGTAGCAGGGTGCCTGAAATGATGACGCAGCTGTGCAACGAACGAGAATGTGTTGTTGGTGGGTACACTCTGTCTGTCCTGTATTTTGCGTAGACTTCCAGCACGACCGCTTCTCCTGTCCTACTTATGTCCATGTGGTTTCCATGTAGGGGACGCTGGCTATCCCAACATGCCATGGCTGATCACACCTCTTCGCAACCCCAGCACGCCGGCCCAGCTCCGCTACAACACCGCCCATGGCCGGACAAGGCGAGTGATAGAGAGGACATTTGGCCTCCTGAAGAGCCGATTCAGATGCCTCCACAGGACCGGCGGCGCCCTCCCATATGCCCCGGCGAAGGTCTGCAAAATCTTCATGGTCTGCTGCATGCTGCACAACATGGCAGTTGAGAAAGCTGTGCCACTCATCCTGGATCAAGATGATCAGGACCATCCACCCGTGGAGGACGAAGGGCTTGGCAATGGGGCTAGTGATGTGGAGGATGTGGTTCCGCAAGAGGACATCCGGAGTCGGCTCATACGCGACTTCTTTGCTTAGTGGTGAGTACCAGTGTCTGTGTGTGCACGCATTGGTCCCCGTGTGGCATGTGTTGCAATGTGTGTGTCCATCTGCATGTATGCCACGTGAGTCAGAGGTGTGTGTGGATGTGTCACTGGATTGATGGTGCCAGTGATGAGTGTATTTCCCCAGTCATAATTGTGACCTAGCATGTTGTCATCCTTACATGTGTCGTGTACATGCACATGCAAGTGGCTGTGCTTTTTGTGGCTGACTTCTTGTGTGTCTCTCATCCCCAGGTACTTGCGCCTGCCGTCTGCTGGTTGCATTGTTGTGGCACTGCTATTCCTCATGGACACGTCATCGTGTGCTGACTCAGCGTTACACGCACGGACAAGTTTGGAAGTCTCCTTAGGGTAAGGGATGCATCAGGGGTGTATTGGGTGTGGCAGTTGTTTACGATGTGTGCACACTGCCCCTGTCGATGTTTGGTTCCTCTGCAGACATGTCGCATCACCATGGGACACATGACATGTAGCTGGGTACACCTGAATAGATGGTCAGACTTGTTGACAGTCATCTGTGATGGGATAGTGGATTGTGATGATGGCATCAATGTGTGTAACATTGCCCTCGGACACATACGGTTTGCATTGGCTTGACATGGTGTGGGACTTCCACATCAGAGGATCTATGGTGTATGGCAGCCTCTCTGTGAGCAGCAGGGGGTGTTTAGCTGTTATCCGACACTTGTGTGCCAGTTCCATGGCTATCACGCTTTTGTGCTGCAGAAGGGGGGTTCCAGTGTTGGACCCACATGTTACTCCACATGACCTGTTTATGTGTACTCCGAGTTGCCTCTGCATTCAGGAATACATGAATAATAAAGGTGTCCCTATGCCTCCAAGGTGCCTATTCTCAGTCAATGCTGGTGTGTTGCCGCGGTGCATACGGCATGTCTGGCATGGTTTTCCCTGATAGTGGCTATGTGTCTAAGTGTCGAGTAGCAAGATGCAAGCTGTTTGTGTGGGATTAGACTGTGTATTGTGCATGATGTCCATGACTGTGTGGGTATTGTGACATGTGCCATCCCCATGCATCCAACGTTGGCCAGGCCACCATTCTCTGCATCCACCTGACTCAAGCTTGCAGGACATGGTTCTGCCACCTGTCCACACACACCTGGGTGCCCCCCAGGACACTCCACATGATCCCTGACCTCTGCGCATGGCTGTCGCTGTACTCAATATGTCTGTCGGCACGGTTGTGCGGCCACCCCCTCAGCTGGTTGGGCCCATCACGGGTGTGTCTGGTGCTCCATGTCTGTCTTGCCTAATACATTGTGACCCATGTGTGTCCTGTGCCAGACTCAGGCCCCAGGGTGTGGATGGTTGAAGTCAAATGAGGCATGGTTAGACTTTACAAGACACATGTAAGGTAATAATGCAAAATGTAGGCATCATCTCTTTATCGTGTAACTTTTTATTTTTGTTGGGGTACGTGGGGGGGGGGGGGTATGACATGCGGGGCTTTCCGGGTGTGTGGAATCCAAAGTTCACTAGGGGAGTTGGTGTCCTTGCCATTGGAAATCCTCAGAGTCCATGCCACAGTCTTTGTCAACATTGGTCAGACAGTGACCAGCAAGTCCATGTGGCAGAGAATGTCTTTTGATGCTGTGCTGCTGTTGGTCCAGTGGGCCAGGTGCCAGGCCAGGTGTCCTGGGAGATGGTGCTGTTGCGCTGACCCTCACGGTCTTTTCCGTGGACGACCCGCCCTCCTGCGGGGACCCTCAGAAGCAGGCCGTGACGATGTTTGGGATGCTCCGTCGGATGTCTCCTCCTCCTCCTGATCCCTCCCTGTGGGTGGTGATGTTCTACGCCTGGTGGCACAGAGAGGGTTGCCCATGTTGTCGGCTATCAGACGGAGTGAACGGTTAATTCCTGTGAGCACAGTCACGAGCTCAGCCTGTCTGTCCTCCATCCGCCCTTGGTGTCGCAGTAGACAGGCATGTTGCTCCGCATGTTGCTGGGCCTGCTGGGTCTTGATCTCCTCGGGGATGGACACAACCTGGGCCATGCCCGTGGTGTCCTGCCGGTATGTCTCCAGGATGTTTCTGACATGGGAATATACCGGTTCCGTAGCCAACTGGTCAGGCTCGCGCCTCCGCTGTCCTCCACTCCCACCACCCCTGCCCACTTGCACCTGGCCTGCCCTTGTGGGCACATCGGGTCTCCGGGACCCCTGAGGGGTGGCATTGGCGTTGTCGCCTGCCTCCTCCTGGGTGCCCGGTACACCGTGTCCCTCCTGGCCAGCCTGGCTGCATTGTGGTGGTGGGGCAGGGATCCTGGGTGTCTCCTGGGATGTGGCAGGAGTGGGGGTGGTGGTTGGCCCAGTTGTACCTGACGCAGGTGCTGCAGGTGGTTGCACACCAGAGGGGCCAGGTTGGTCGGGGTCGGGTTCGTCCACAGAGTGGTGAGAGTCGTCGCTGCCGGTGGGTCCGTCATCCCGCCGAGCCGGGTCCTGTGAGTCTTCCCCCCCAGTATTGGGGGGTGATCCACGACGTTGACCTGTGTGTGAGAGAGACAATGTTAATTTTGTTCCATGCAACATCCATCTTTCATACGTTTCTAAGTTGGCACATTTCCTCTGGGAATTTGGATATGTCTTGCATTCCACTCACAGTGCACTTGTGCATGGGTATGTCCCTTGGCCACAGCTTTTGCGACTTTACCTATGTGTGGCACAGTCTTACTTGCTGCGTCAATTGTGACTGCAGTCAGCAGTGGAGTGAGCAGGTGTGGCGAGCCATGCATTGGCGCCTTCCGTGTTGCACTGTACGTGGGCACATGGAGTTGTTCCACACACTTATGTAATGCAGGTAGCTGGCGTTGTGCTCGTGCACAGGTTGAGACATGGCCCAGTGTTTTGCCATGGAGAAGAGAGGGGGATTCAGGCACTGGCCACCCTTGTCTACATGCACGCAGTCCACCTGCTGACGAGCAGACATTCCCACACCCCCCAAGGCTGAATTGGTCTCCCTGTGTGTCCCTTTCTCACTCACTCTCTGTCCCCCTCTCCCTCCCTCTGTGTGTCACCCTCTGTCACCTCAGCCCAGCTTCCTAGACACACACTTTTTCCAGTCCTTTGAATGGCCCTTGGCTTGTTGATGTGAGTTTGTTTCTGATCTCCAGGCACCCATTGGGTGTAGTGTCTGTGTCTGCGCTGCTGCTGTGGTGGTGTGTGCTGCCACTCTTTCACAGTGTTGGCTGTTCATTAGCTGCTGTCATGTGCAAAAACGTGCCATCAACCCCATGTCTTAATGCAAGGCGTACGCCATTTGCTGGCAAGTCTTTCCTGTGTGGGGACACACTGTTTGTCTGGCTGTGACCTAGGCCATATGGGCAGAGGGCATTGTTGTCTGCTTCTGAGTTGCACTATGTGATTTTTGGGGCCCACACTCCCGCCATCCGGCTTACCGTGTCTTGTGTTGGTGTTTTCTGTGGCCTGTGACTTTGCATTGTCCAGCTGGGTGCATGGGGCATGGTGGCGCCAGTGGCATGTGCGTGTTCATGGAGTGTGGTTGAGTCATGCGATAGCTTGGGGTGGTTGCGTGCCTGATTGTGAGTTTGGTTGTGGATGACGTTCCCTCCATGTGAGGTGAGTTGTTTGTGTACTCACCCGGGTCTCGGAGTCCTTCTAATCCGTCCACTGACACCACCAGCAGTATGGCCATCACCCTCTCCTCCCAAGGATGGTAGTGTACGGGTCTGCGGGGCGGCCCTCCTCCAGTGACGTTGGCCTGGTTGTGGTCGTCGGTCATTTTGGCTCGGACCCTCCTCCGCAGATCGTACCACCTGGCTTGGCATTCATGCCTGGTCCTTCTGGTGGCCGCAACAGCATTCACAGCATCGACAATCCTCTGCCACATGGCTGTTTTTTCGGACATGCAGGTCTGTCTGACCAATGTTCCAAAGAGGTGTGGCTCGACTCTGAGGATTTCGTCGACAAGGACCTCCAACTCTCGGCTAGTGAACTTTGGATTCTTGTTAGTGGGCATGGTGAGGGGTGTGGGTGTGGATGGTTGTGGGGGGTGTGGGTGTGGATGGTTGTGGGTGTGTGGGTGTGGTTGTGCAGGTGTGTGTGTGAATGTGATGAGGGGGTGTTTGTGAAGGTGTGTGTGTGAAGGTGTGCAAGTGTAAGGTGTAGTAAAGGTTCAAGTATGGTGCTGTAGGTTGTCTGTGGGGTCTGGCAGCAGTGAGTCTGTTGCAAAGGATCATGGTTTGTGTCTGTGGTCCCTTTTTATTGGTCCATTGGTGGGTGTGGCTGTGTTTGAACTTTGGGTGGGTGTGTTATAAGGAGTGGTTGTGTTTTGGGCCTCTGTTTGGGATTTTGGCAGTTGCAGGTCAGTGAATGTGTTGTTTTTGTGCTTGTTGGACATGTTTTGTGGGTTTGTGCCATTCGAATGGTGTATTCTTGTGTTGTTTTGCTTTGTCCTGGTTGTGTACGTGCGTTTTTAGCGTGTGTACGGTGTGTACTTCGGGAATTTTGTTGTACAGTGCTGTCCTTGTGTCTGGCTTGGTACGACTCGTACATGCGCGATGTTGGGTGAAGGTGCTGGTGTTGGGGCCTGGGGTGCGCTCCGTACTTAGAATGTTCTTCGACAACCGGAGCCTCTAGCACCATCAGAGGACAACTTGCGTGTACTTCAAGATAACTTCTCGCCAGGAAGTCATATGCTGCCGCATATATATCCCAATTCCCTAGGACTCCGTGCGCCGCTCCACAGGCCATAATCCGAATACCAGAATAGTCCAACTCATGAGCCACTAAGGGACTTATTAGTCGATCATAATCCGGGGCAGGAGACGCCGTGTTCGACAGGCACAAATCCAGAACCCATTCGAGTGGATAATCAAGGCAATGGAAAACTGGTTGCACGCAAGTAAAGTATGAGAACCGGAAGGATAATCCATAGGCTTCGCTTAAAGTGGCCTGTGGTAATGTTCCATAGTATTCTAGCATCCGGTTGCGCAGTTGAAGCAGCCGGGGCAGGCTGTCTAGTGATACAGATCGTGCAGCCATTGCGCAGCAAGCAAACCAACAGGAGCACACCAGCAGTCAAGGCGAGAATCAACAGAAACCCGCCAAAGACGCTGGAAAAAATAGAAAGAAAAATGCCGGTATCACACCAAATATTGTTTGGAAGGAGGTCGCAAGGCAGAAGCCCACAACTTTGAAAAAATTTACCAAGCCAGTTGTTGACGAAGCATTGAATATAGTATGAATCAGAGCACCGAAATGAAGGGGGAGATCAGTATTTAAAAGCGCATGCACTTCGGTGTGGGTGTTTGCTACGTGAAGGACAAATGTTTCACGGGAGGAAGTCAGGGCGACTTCTTTTTGAGACAATAGAGCCCTTATTCTGCTCATCTGTTGAACTCTGCTTTCAAGGTTGGTATGGAAGGCCAGATGGATACATCCAGTCTCCCTTGCGGGGGTGGGAAAAGGACATTCTTACAACAGACTATTCGTTGAGAGACAGTTACTATGTACGGAATCCCCACTAACATCCCCCAGCATGGTTCATTAATTAAAAGCAAATAAGAAACGTTAGCTTATAACGTGAAAGTGGGTGTAATTGCTGGCACAGGATTTCCCTTCAGATGCAAATGCAAGCTAAATTTGGTGCGTGAACGTTGCAAGCGCCATGCAATTGGATGTTTCTACAGACTACTGAGTGATCAGGTGTGGAAGTGCATTCCTCTCCTTTTAAATAAACCTCTCTCACGCATCTGTATGTAAATGGGAGTGACCAAACTTCATGCAGGAAAGCGGTACCCAATGTTTCATACCTGCCTAAAGCATAGTGTTTCATACATGAACTGAACTTAAACAATGGAAATGGTAAAGTGATCAATCCATGGATAAGCGACACAGCTGAGTTCGATTTGGCCACAGAGAATGGTAAAGGTTCCAACTTTTCAATATGCAATAATGAGTAAGTTGCATCCTTCATGGACATGAACTGTTGTTTATCAGTCAGATTAAACGGCAGGAATAAAGATGACGTGTTCATGTAGTCCCAGGGAACTTTCCCAGCCTTCAATGTTTGTAAAGTCCATGTAAACTGCATTATAGAACGCAATTGATTTTGACCATGGTATAAAACAGACATATCATCCTGAACAATATCCAGATGAAACAATATTATCTAACGTGTAAATTCTGAAAGAAAGGGTGGTAATGCTATTTCAATGACAGCTACCACCTTTTCTAAATTGGCTTGATCAATAGCTCTTAATCTAGAAGCAGCTTCAATTTGAGATAATTTCCAAACTTCGTTGTAAACAGCATATACCCATCTTTTGGACCTGCCACCCACAGGGCCCTTAACAAAATCATTCAAATCTACCTTGTCATTCAATTTGGATAAATGAAGTTTAACAGATACCAAGTTGGAATGTTGTAGCTAGGCCTGGGCAAAATTTCCATTCCGTTCGCGGAATTTGCGATAATTTGGCATTTCCGCGTTCCGCGGAGAGCGCGGAAATGTCAAAATTTCCGCATTCCGCAGCTTTGCGATAATTTGGTTCTTGCTCGCGCTGTAAAATAATACATTCTCGCGCGCGCGCGCGATCGCCTTACCTGAATCCCCACGTTCGCCGACAAGTTTTCCCGATCCGGTCGCGTTCTCCATGAGATGTTGTATTGTTTTAGCCATTTGCGCTGTCTCGCGACAGTTCGCGTCCGCAGTGACGTCATGCGTCACGCGATCACGTCTTTTTTCTCGCGATCATGCACCGCGAGACAACTGAAAACAAGATGGCCGCGCCCGCGAGCAACCACAGGGGTAAGTTAGCGACCCGCAACCATGCAAAAAATATTGCGAACGGGCGGGAAAAAAACTTCCGCATCTTCGCGATATTTCCGCTTGTTTGCGGAGATTTTTAACATTTTCGCGATAATTTGCGAAAGTCGCTTTCGCAAATTCCGCCCACCCCTAGTTGCAGCCAGGTTTGACATAACTTTCCTACAGAATAGGTAGTAATAGAATGGGAAGATTCAAATCGGGGGTCCACCCTAACCTGTATATAGCCGGGGTACAGACCCAGAAAACGATGTTGACAAGAATCTGAACTTTTCAGCCATATTAACCATCCTTCAGGATCTAAGTTGGAAATGTTGAAGGATGTATTTGTAATGAATGATTGTAATACATCAAGGGACAACTCTGTGCGATTATACCATTTCGGATAAGCACCCAGATCAGGAATAGTAAGGAAATTCATTTTTTTAGAAGTAGCCAATCCAAAGCAGGTGGTCTGAAAAATGGGAGAATTCAAAAACAACAAGTGGTTTGGGATAAGGCACGCACGATGTGGTTTGGGATAAGGCACGCACGATGCAGAGCTTCTGTACCTTGTACCTGCCAAGCTTTAGAACCCCAAACCGATTTAAGATCAATGGTATCTTTCCACAGCTCATAGCCCCCTCTAGATAATTCATCCATAAAGGACTTGGAATACAATAATTTAGTGTGGGTCAGTCTAACTTTGGAAGCTGACTCAGCAGCCATTTTAAAATAAAAGGCTTCAGGTTCAGATACACTGAAATCAGTAAAATATGTAAATGTTTTCACTAGAGTTTTGGAGCTGCCCTCAATTGGAGCTGGACAATGTTCCCATTGTGTATAATTGACGATATCTCTAAATGTATTAGCTTTATACAGGAAATGATTACCATAGTGTTGGTAGCAAAACAACTCCCCATAATTTGCTGTGTCTAAATACAAATCTTCAGCATCAAAAGCAGCATAATATTTCAAATCAGAAAAAAGAGCCTCTACATCTTGGACATCCCAATTATCAGGACGTATGTTTTGTTTCACAACATCCCCCATAGAAACACGAAGTACATTGGGGACTTTAATCATGTCTGTGGGACCCTGAATTTGAAATTTCACAGCATCCCATACAATCCAATCCAACACAGGCCAGGCAGTAATATTTACAAAAGTCTGGTCCCTCTTCATGATGTGTGATGAGGAGTGGGGAGCCAAAGTTCCATCAATTAATCTAATTGCAGATCTTTCGGTGAGATAATGTCCATTTACTAGACGAAAAAATACAACCACAAATCCAATCGACAGAAACAAAAAAATAGATATGAGCACCAGCCAAATGTAAGTCCAAGGGGGAATTAAAAAATGTCTTTTAAACCAAACAGCAAAAATAGAAATTTTCGATGGGGCATTTGAAGTTATAGAGTTAGTGTCAAATGAAAAGCGTGACTGGTCAACTGCACTTGATTGTAAACCAGGCAACAACACATCTGTGGGGTAAGCATTCTCAGTATCTTCAACTGGACCACCAGCCGGTGGAGGCAATAAAGGATTTGTAACTGTATGCATCTCAATGGCAACGTCAGGCCTGATGGTATTTGCTGGAGCCAAAACAGAATTTCTCCGCATTGCTGGAGAAGAGACCGCTGGAGTCATACTAAGAAGAATCGGCCACTCGTTGTAGTTTGACATTCTCAATGGAGATGTACCTGTTATCCTTGCGACCAGGAAGTGGAGGTAAAATGACTGTTGTACCCTGCACGCCAAGCACTGGAACTGGAGGATGATAAGAGGG
Source organism: Triturus cristatus (assembly GCF_964204655.1). Taxonomy (NCBI): domain Eukaryota; kingdom Metazoa; phylum Chordata; class Amphibia; order Caudata; family Salamandridae; genus Triturus; species Triturus cristatus. The sequence continues at coordinate 1,496,140 of NC_140594.1, read as the reverse complement.
GCCAAACTCCTTCTTGTTCTCCACCTTCTCACGGACCAGGTCGCCAACTCGAGGTAGCCAGCCAACTACCGGAATCTGAAGTGCAGCATCAGTTGTGGAGGGCATGTGTTCCTTTGCAAGACTGTCTTGGGTCTCTTGTAGATTCTGTAATACAGCAGAATGATAATCTACGTCAAAGGGTGCAGCAGACGCAGCCATCTCTAGACCATCAAGGTCCGGGACAAACATCTTTATGCCAAAGAGCATTTCATATGGGGTCCGCCCACCCATAGACCTTCTAGGGAGATTATTAACTGCATGTTGAACGCTATACAAATGGGCCAACCAGTTCCTGCCAGTACCTAAAACCCTAGCTGTCAGGGATTGTTTTAAGTCATGGTTCATTCGCTCCACAACACTGTTGCCCTCAGGCCGGTATGGAGATGAAAATTTGACTTGGACCCCCAAAGATCTCATTTCATCCTTGTACGCCTTCGAGGCGAACCCTGGACCCTGGTCTGAATGAAGGGTACCACATGCAAAAAATCCAACACAGACACGCAAATCCCTGATGACAGTTTGAGCATCAGCATTCCGTTGTGGCCAGACCCATAGAAAACATGTGCACGAATCCACTGCAACTAAGATGTACTTATACGCAGTATCAGAGGAGAAAGGACCGCAGTGATCTAAATAAACACACCCAAGTGGTTTATTAGATATGTACAACTGTGTTTGAGGTGGACGCTGTTTATACAATCCGCGCCACCAGTAACGTTGTTGTAAGATAGTAACAGTCGCAGAAATGCCAGCATGGGCAGAAGCCATACCTTTGTGAGCAGCTGTTGTCAAGGAAAGTCTGCAGTCTGTGTTGGGAATCAATCTGTCACCAACGTCGTTAATTCTCACATAGGGAACATTATCAGGACTTAAATGATAAGAGTATTTAGAAGGGAAACCCCAAGGGTAATTATCACCCTTCTCTGTCGCAGCAATTGCTACCAAGATGACATCATCGATTTTACTTTTGGATCTTGTAACTGCTGCTACTAGATATGTTGCCACTGCTGTTTTCGCTGCTTCGTCAGCTAAACTGTTGCCAACAGCGCGGACACCCACGCGCTGGTGCCCAAGAGTATGAATTACATTCACGAGCGGCAGACGTTGTTTAAGTTCTGCGACTCAAACCCAAAGCCTTTTATGCTTGATTGTGCTACCTTTGGAATCACGATACTCATTTTGAAACCAAAAGAATAAATTGTTGTTGTAAGACTGAACACAGTAAAAAGAGTCACTCACTATAAGAGTAGTCACACGAGGATCAGCAAACTCCAGTGCAAGCACCAGAGCACGAAGCTCTGCCAACTGGGCAGTACAATCCCCCAATGTCTGCGTGTGCACGACATCAGACTTGAATTCACCATTCACGAAAGTACCAGCCACTATTGCGCAGGCCGCTGAATCAGCATGCTTAGAATCCATCGCCGGTTGCGCCGAACCGTCAGTGTAAATGATACAATGGTAATCCTCAAGCGGGCGCAAGGACTGAGGAGCTGGATGAACAAATTCATACTGCAAATACTCCTGAGTCTGCAATGAGGCATCACAATTATAAGTGACATCCAGAGATGTCAATGAAGTGTCCCATTGTATCCAACGCGGATGCAAAGCTTTAGAATTTGATACACTGGCTTTCGTTACTGCCTCTAGGGCAGGATACGGTGTGACAACCAACATGCGTTCCCCTTGCGACAGCGCTCTCTCTTTCAGAATCGCCATCTGCACTGCAGTCAAAACTTTTTCGACAGTGGAAAAGCACATTTCAGCCGTAGTGTACAGGTGTGACTTGTAAGCAATAGGGACTGTGTCGCCCTCATTGAACGTTAAGTACGTTAAACCCACTGCGCCAGGCACAATTCTTATTACCAGGTTTGTGTGGTTATCAAGCATCAGTAAGTATTTAGAAGCAAGAAGATCAGCCTGCAAAGATTGCTGAATGTTCTGGCAGCCAGCTCGATTTGGGAAAGGTAGGTTGTACCAAGGCATATAGCGGCTTGATACGCTGGGCATAATCGGGAATATAAGTATGCCCGAATTTAAAAAAAAACAGCAAAGATTGTAGTTTATGGGAGCACGCAAACATGCGCATTTCTCCAGGAAGTGAGGTGCTAAACCTCAACCTTCGTTGTTTTGTTCATAGCCCAAAAACAACACTGTACACTCTGCAATGTGTGATTTAGCAAAGTTGAATTTGTAACCGAAGTCCGCAAAAATAACAATGATGCGGTCAACGCAAGACAGATGCGGCCATAATTCGTCGTCTGTGAGATAGATATCATCAACATACGAGTACGCATCAGCGTCAATGCTCTCCAACAGAGAGACTACATGCACGGCAAAGACACCAGGGCTATTTTTGTAGCCCATGGCCAACCTTTTAAACTGTTTCTGTTTGCCGCCTGATGTAAAGGCTGTACATTGACTACTAATAGAGGACAGGTTATGGCTATAAAAGCCATTGGAGATGTCAAGTGTGGTTTTAAACATTTTTCTCACAAGACTATGAACGAGGGCAGAACTGTGGTTAGTCTGTACTGCGCACGTTCGACAATGAGAGTTCAAATGCCGATAATCCAAAACCAGGCGGTACGACCCATCAGGTTTAGTTACAGTGAAAAGAGGATTATTCATGGGTGACACACATGTTTCAATTACACCTTGATATTCCAATTGTTCAAGGATTTCTGCGACGTGAGATCTAGCTTCGCGGCGCATGGGATATTGGGGTTGTGCCTGGGGCATAGACCGTAATGGAATCTCATGGCTCGGCGACAATTTATCCCACCCAACCTGAGTACGGTACAACGCAGGAGCAAGCACCTGTGCCCACTCTTCTGCAAAGTTCCGAGCTTGCTCCTTCGGTACAGTGTGCGCAAAAGATGGGAGGATTACCTCCTCCCCTCTAGGAGTGGCCAAAACGACAGCTGGGGGCCAGTCTGCCTCTGCTAACAGAATGTCTTACGTAGAGGTCAGATATTCCCCAAAAATTCCTTTTATTGTTTGTTGTATGTCACCTTCAATTAAAAGGACTATGTCATATAGTCTATCTGGGGGAGCCACTCCAGTGTCAGCAGTTTCTACAGTAATAAATGTGTCAGTTGCTGTCGCCTTCAGATATGGACGCAGTGCTTGCCGCACTATTGTAACCTCAGCTGCACTGTCTAGCAGCGTTAGTGTCCATTTCAGGTTCCGAAGCTGTGTTCTCACTATCTGTGGCATGCCTCGCTGGTAGTGCAGCAACTTTCTTTTTCTGAAACGGGGGTTGCTGACATGCAAACTCTTCTTGTTTGCCTTTACCGTCAGCTGGGCGGGGCTGCTCACCTCCTTGTTGGGCACCCCAACCTTTGCCAAGTTCTCCTCCACCGGACTGGGATGCTGATTTTTCCGTGAAGAACGAGGAGAACGTTGTTCAGGAACCTGAAATCTATCAGGACACCTAATTCTAGTGCGATCGCGCAATTCATATGTGCGTTCAGTAGTCACTTGTACTGGTGACGCGGGTCGAGATACCTGTTTCTGCTTCCCCTGTTTCTTAGTTTTCCAATTTGTTTAGGAAAAACTGGACGGTCGTCTTTAGTAGATGTAACAGTCTGAGTTTTGCGCTGTTGTTTTAGCAAAAGGCTTAAGCCATAAACTATTGCGGCCAATGGTTTTATAAGCCTCCGCAATATTTTTTGGCAACTGTCGGGGTTTATCGACGTCGGTGACTAGGCGCGGTTCATTCGACACTTGAAAGTTAACCGCATCTCCTTTGACATTAGCAAAGATGAGATCAGCAATTACGTCAAACACACGACAAGCCTCATTCCTAACTCGACCTCCGCCTCCGGACCGTGTTGATCCTGAACACGCTTGATCATGGAGGGCAGTACAGTCATAGACGGGGTGCCAAAGCACTTCGAGTAGACTGCTGCAAACACTTTACCCCAGTTCTGACAATCATTTACCTCTGGGACCAAGTCTTTCTGCAAACTAATGGTAAGGATCCTGTGTTTTTCCGCGGAAGTAGAATTTGGAAATACTGCTTCCAGCTGGTCAAATTTCTCAGCAAGCTAATAAGGCATATCGTCCTTATTCTGGGGGCGCTTGCCCATTACCGAATTAACCATGACGGGACTAATAGTAATCCCGGCCAGGCCAGCTGGTTGCGCCGCAACTCCAGGTGCCCCCACCTGGACATTGCGAGAGACGTATTGTACTAAAGCCCTATGTACCGTAATCAGGGCGGAATGGAGCTGACGTAAGTCATCTAGCGGGGCTAGCAAATAACGTGGATGTGGTGTAAACCCAGCCAAGACTGGCCAAGTGGCCCCTAGAATGGACAAACATACCGGTGTAACGGTGTGCGGGAGGGCGCCATTGAACCAAATATGATGCTGCCAAGTAGAAATGGGAATTTCCTGCATCCTATATGGCATGTAATTAGCTGGGACTGCCGTAGGAGTGTATGTGTGAAATGTGTTATCATCCACATTCACCTCCGGCAAAGTAACCCAAGAGTAAAACAGCTCATAGGGAAATGATGCATCGGCACTCACTACAAAGATAATAGACATCCCATCATCAGGCACCCTGAACTGCGTCAAATGACGCCGGAGAGGTGCGCGACTATGCGCTGCAATTGCAACTTCAGCCATAAGGATGCAAAGAAGAAAATCAATCTATATTAAACTGTAGCACAAAAGGGTATAATTTAAAATGAAACCTTTTTAATTGTCAAGCTTGAGAGAACCTATATATTAACTATTTAGGTAGGTTAAAACCGTCACTCCAGTCAACCGGAAACAAGAGTGAGGGTGTTGTGGACAAATATAAGCACTACTAAGGCATCTCAATCATAAGACCAAAACGTTAGGTGCCTCATGTTGCGGGGATTCTGCTCATGCACAGAGCTATGCACAGGAAACCAGGACCTCAGTGAATTGTGATGTACCAAAAAACTCACCTCCGTACCCAGAACCCCTATCCGACTAGCATCAGTGTCTCATTCGTTCTCCGTATCATCTCGAAGCTATTAATGATTAGACAACCCAGAACAAGCGACTTAGAGTACTCTCAGGAATGGTGGGAATCAGAAACACCTTTTTGTTATTATTCTCATATCAGTCCACAACAAGAGTAATCAGAGACACGGAAATCTTTATTTTTAACTACATGCTCTAAGGAGCAGTACTTTGGCTAATATAAGCAGGCAAATGATTAAAAACCAAACCATCAGCATTGTTACAATACCATAGAAAATGAAGAAAGAAATCATATTACAAATGATAGTGGAAAACAAGTCCTATAATACTTTGTGAACCACCCTCCCTTGGCTAGTAAACTAGTTTTATAAACAAATAGAAGGTCTCTAGGTTTGAATGGGGAACCCCATACGTCAAAGATCAGCTTAGGTGAATCACATCACAGGATCAGCTCTGCTCTCTGTGTCTGGAAAGGTTTTCTCCAAGTGCCTGAATCATGCATCCAAATGCAATATTAAAGGCACCCGAGTTTCAGATATTTGCAGCTGTGTGCGTGTTGTGTCTAGAGCGTGGGCCGATCAACCTAAATTCAACAGCATACATTTTTATTTGACCTTGACGGCTTCTGCACACAGTGTTCAGACTAAGGTCATGGTGTACATCTAGGGATGTGAACAACAGACCGTTCTCATGTGAAGGAAAAGCAAGCAAGCAGTTTTACTTGTAATAACAGATACCTGTAGTGTTGTGTGCAAAAGCAGCAAAGTGGCAAGATGGCATTTAGCTTCTAAAACGCTTATGCTAACATAGCAATGTGTGTACATAAAACCCTGTCTTCACTACATGGGGTGGTGTCTGGCATCTGTTCGCTGACGTTGTCGTAAAGCGCCTTGATTTTCAGATGGAAGTAGGAGCTGTGCTTGTTTCAGAGTTCCTGGGATGGTGTAATGTCCATGGCTTTGCTGGGGGGTTTGGTGAATTGCTGTATGACATTGAAGAGTTCTTTAGTGCTGGTTGCGTTGGTGTGGAATCGGATTCTGTTCCTGAAGAACGACCACTTGGTGTCTTTTAAACGCTGGTGGTACTCCTTCAGGGCGTTCTGGCAGCTGTTCAGGTCTTCCGTGATTTTCCAGTTTTGCCAGGTTTTCTCGAGGCGTCTGCAGGAGCACCTGGCTGCTTGGAGAACAGTGTTGAACCAAGCTGCTTTCAGGGGGTGTTGTTTGCCAGGGTGGCAGAGGAGTGCGAGCTTGTCAGCACAGCTGGAGATCCAGCAGTGAAGTTCTTGGGCTGCAGAGTTGGCTTAGGTCGTGGCGCAGGGTGGGTCTAGGAGGAGGGTGGCGTTGAGGTGCTGTCAGGAATCACGGAAGGTTTCCTCCTCCCACTGCTTCCGTGGCCTCTATGCTCTCATTACAAACTGAGAAAGCAGTCAATCCTTTGAGTTGGAGTGCTTGTTGGCATCGTAGAAATTCCAACATGGCTGCCAACTTGCTGCAATAGCATATTGCTGTTTAGCAGTCTAGTCTTGCAGTGAATGACAGTTGGTGAGGTGTGCTCAAACATTCCATGGTGCACTTCACCGAAGATTCTTCAGGAGCAGCACCTGCTTCTTGCATCGAGGAAGTTAGTCAAGGTAGTGGCGTCATTCTCGGGGTTAGTTTCGTCGGTTAAAATCTAAGGTCAGTGTGAAATATTAAAATGTAATTGAGCATTTCTGAATTAGCATTGAATATTCAAAACTCGTCAGGTGATAAGTCTAAATATAATTATCATATACCTGCAGAAACAAAAACTGTGAACAACTATTAATTTACGAAAATCCTCCAGCAGAAGGCTTTCTGAATTAATTAAAAGAAAACTGTGGTTGAAGCATTAGGAAAGAAACGCGGGCGATTACTTTCATTTTCGCCGCATTTACAAATAATTCACTCAGTGTAAAATAGTTGCATAAACGAAGAGCATTTCAGGCACAGAGTCTTGGTGCCTTTGTTCAGAGGAAGAGATTTAACACACGCGAGAGAATTAATTCGTTAACGTCTTGATTGTCTGACAGGAATTCTTGTTGGCTAAATGTTACAAGTGAGCTTAAAATAAAGGCTTTTCTCGCTCTGGCAGAAACACCAGCTGGCAATAATAAAACCATTAAATAGATAAGGTCACGTTTGAAGCAATCTTCTGAAGTTGAGGAAATATTCTCGCTTGCGTTTCTAAAAATATACTTTAAAGACTGTGGATGCTTGCCAGTCCCCTTTAAGTCATAAATACCTTCTCGTTGGCTAAACCTATAATAACGTGGGGGTCTTTTCTTACATCTGAAAATATTAAACCAAGTTAAGAATAGTTCCAAAAGAAGTCAAGAGAATACTCTGGAACTGTTTACCAATAGACTCCAATTATAAAATACAACTCTATAACTATCCAGTGAGTATACATAGTGAAAAGGAAAAGACGCAATTCACAGATTATGTAAAAAACAACGATGCACACTTACCTTGTCTTCTCATTTTCCATAGAGCAGGGAATACATGGCTTCCTGTGAAGATAGAACAAACATAGAGTTAAACTTCTCTCCAGACACATACAACGAAGTTGAGAAGTAGAAGAGGGGCAAGTCCAAAAACACTTCCTGGTAAGATAAGTTATCTTAGATTTAAAAAGTAAGTTATAGTTGTTTCGCCATTTGATTCATGTCATGTTTGCAGCAGACACTACCAGAGAGGAAGGAGGTTCGTACTGAACCGCAGTGTTTTGGAGCTGTCTCTTCTTTGTCCCATCTCCTTTCCCCCCTCGGTACTCACTTTTTAAGGTGAAATTAAAGAAGCCTGGTGTGGAAAGTTCCGAGAAGGGCATTGGGAGCTAGCGTCACTCTACTCTTGTGTGTTCGCAATAAAAGGACGCCTCTGACAGGTGCTCCTCTGTGATCTTGCTCCAGTTCCATTGAGGTGGGTGTGAGGGGGGGGTTTGGATCCAGTGGATGTGTTGAAGGTGAAATGTATGCAGTGGTGGTCCATCCAGGGGGGCAGCGCGGTATGGCTAAAATGGAAGTTTGACCCTCCTGCGAAGATGGGGTCAAGAGTGTGTCCGGCTCTGTGCGTGGGAGTGGTGATGAGCTGCTTCAGTCTAAAGTTGGAGAGGTTGTCAAGGAGGGTGATGGAGTCAGGGTCGATGCGGTTGTCGAGGTGGAAGTTGAGGTATCCGAGTAGAATGTAGTCCGTGAAAGCGATGGCGTGGGGTGCGACAAGGTCGGCGATGGTGGTTGAGGACTGGGTGCGTGGTCCGGGGGTCTGTAGGCGAGGGTGCACCAAAGCGTGGTCCTGGGATTGGTCTGGATCTGGAAGTGGAGGTGTTCTGTGTTAGAATAGGGGTCGCTAGTGTTGGAGGTGAAGAGACGCATGGAGGTCTTGTGAGCAATGGCGAGTGCTCCTCCCGGGCAGTGGGGGCGGTCCTTTCTCTGGATCATTTATTCGTCAGGGATGACGGTGGCGATGTTGGGCCCAGAGGTGGCATTTGTCCAGATTTCTGTGAGGAAGGTGACGTCGGGTGAGAGGGTGTCGAGCAGGTCCCAGATCTCTATGGTGTGTCTGTGTAGGGAGCGTACGTTGAGGAGGATGCATGTCAGGGCTCCTGTGGTGCGGGCATCCAGCGGGTTTTCGGCGGTCTTGGGTGCGCAGTCAATGGTGAAGGCTCGTCGGCAGTGTCTGCAGGAGAACTGTCCTTGGGTGGTGTTCGGTGTAGCTCTTTGGCAGCTGCTGATTCTTCCGGGGTTGAGTGCATGGAGGGCGGAGGACATGTATCGACGGGGATCTTGAGATCCAGGGTTCCTGGCACTGGCCACGGGCGGGTCGCAGACGGGCCAGATGGACTTGCTTAGGCGCTCCTTTGGGGTTCCAGCAGCGTGACCGTGCAGTGGCCCCCATTAAGTAGGGGAGGGGGGCGGGACTAGAGGAGGGGAGGCAGAAGCGGGGCTGAGTCTGGAGTAGAGGACGCAGGGGCAGCAGCGGCGGGAACCGGCTGAGTCCAAGAGTGAGAATAGATTTAAAATAAAATTAAGGCAGTGGCGGAGAATGCCAGAGAGGATTGCAATTAAAATTAAAATAAAATGAAGGCAGTGGCGGAGAAAGCGAACAAAAGATAAAAGTCAGAATAAGCACGCAGCACTTTGGCTGACTTCAGCGCGGGAGAAGGTCACGGCGCAAACCCTGCTCTGGGGAGACTCTCAGATCACAAGCTGAGTGGCGTGGAAGGTGGAGCTGCTGGGGAGAGTGCTGGCCTTGACCGAGGTCGAGGTTCCTTATTTACACGGCAGCGTTAAGCCACGTTAAGTGGCTTAACGCTGCCTCGTAAATAAGGAGAAGCCCCTATTGCCACAGGAACATCGAAGTGACGTTCCTGTGGTGATAGAGGCTTGTAAATATGCCCCCAGTCCCGAACTACTACAAAGCTGTTTCCTCTAGGTTTACAATGTGAGTCTGTAAAACTATTTAAGATGAATGACTTGTTTCAATACTCTCTTATGATGAATGACTTCTATTATCTTGCACTGTTTTTTTAAGGAAAATCTTTCAAAATAAACCAAACTACCTTGGAACCAATGGTTAGTAAACTGTCACATTGCTTTAAGTTGACATGTGCACTGCGAGAGCTGACCCAAAAAATTCAGAAGTAACACATCTCCCCATTATGTATCAGTCAGGCCTGCCATACAATCTGTTGTGGTGCAATGCAACAATTAAATTGCTTTGGAAGAAACTTCCAATCATAAGGAACAACAAATGGAAAGTTGTATGGGCAGAGGTGTTCTGTTTTATCATTTGTATTTGTTTTAATCCTCCACAGAGTATATGAGTAATGATGTACATTAGAAATGAGCTGCATAAAAGAAAAATCGAAGTCCCAATAACCACACATGTGCAATGATACAGTCTCTGACCCTACCACACCTCTTTTCGTTCATAACTCAAAGACATCTCTAAGGCCCTTGTTCTGAAGAGAGCGGCCCAGTCATCACAATGGGGCTCGTAGCAGAAGTTACTGGTGCATCAGGATGAAAACATTGATTATTTTGCTCAGAGTCTTTAGTTGCATAAGTAATAGACAAAAATATTAGCCATTGTGTGCGGAAATACTGATCCTTGCGTTTCGTTTCCTCAAATCCTGTATATTTGGCCAGGGAATGCTCAGACGTGGGTCCTTTGCACACTTTGCCACTGGATTCAAACTAGCCTGGCTGATGAAGGGTGATACAATGAAACCGGTCCCAGGATACTTGTTTGTGGTCCAGGGAGGACCTGGCCTGGCAGTTTGGGCTGGACTGTTCCCATGAGGAGCAGGGTCAAGACTGATTTGCATATAGCTGGGCCCAAACTGGGGTGGCATGGTGAGCAAAAGAACAATGATGGATTCAACCCAGATCTGCGACTGGGGATGAGTGTCTGAAACGTTTCAGCGCTCCATCCATCATCTTCTTGTGTTTACGGTATACCAAATGTAACCATGTTTAGAAGAGAGAGCACAGGCACTTTAGCACTGGTTAGAAGTGATAAAGTGCTCAGCGTCCGAAAGTCAACAAAAAGGAGGTCAGAAAAAGAGGAGGAGGAAGGCAACAAGTTAGACAAGAGGCATATTCCATTTGATACACAGTAATTCCAATTCTATTTGCACAGTTGTTACCCATGTCCCATGCTATTGCAAAGTACAGCATTCTTGGTCCAATCTAACTTGCAGAGCCATGGAGGAGGCTGGTGACTGCCCAGGGGTGTTTCTAGGATAAAGAACAATCCCTCCGACCACAGTTCCAAAGGTTCTGCTTCATTGGGAATAGGGCTGGGGTAGCTGGAGTGTATCCTGCGATCAATGGCCCTTTCTACCTTAGGTCACTCTCATCACTTAACTATGAATGTTTGACTGCACCTTGGTGCCTTTCAAAATAATAACATTTCTGAACCCTCCCAACTGCCCTTTCTAAGAATAACGGCTAGGGTGCACAACCTCGGACGTGGGGAACTGGGTTCGAGTCTCGGTAATGACGCTGAACATCCTGTGATTCTGGGCAAATCACTTAATCTCCCCGTGCCTAACAAAAAAAAATGAATGTGTGTCCCCAAGTAACATAACTGGTGCTATGTAAAGCGCTCTGATACCTGATTGGATTCGGGTCAAGTTTGCGCTATATAAAACTTTGCAAAAAAAGAAAATCGTGCGAAAAGGCCCATTTTAGCTTTACCCCTCAGGGAATGAAGCACTGTTAGTGAGCACAGCCAAGGCAAGGTAATGCTAACTAGCCTACTAAACCTTCAGGTAGGAAAAATCTAACTTTTAAAAAGTTTGTTTCCAGTATATTTATTAAAATTCAATGTCACCATCAAATTGTATTTTTAATAAATATTATAAACAGCAGTTGAATGGACTTTGTCTAGGGACCTTTACAGTGAAAATAGCTTATTACATCTGCCAAGTGCCAATGCAGGCACCCTTGCACCATAGTGCACCGGGGCCTATGTTGTGGGAATTATTGTTTATGTGCAGGATGGTGTCCGTTCCTGCACATAAAAAATCTTAAATGGCGAGTTGTAACTTCTATGTGTGCTCCTTTGTACAGCACACATTGAAGTTGAACTCATCATTTTTAAAAAGATTGTTTATGTGCATGAAGGGACACCTTCCTGCACATAAACAATCATACATAACGTTTTGCTGTTTCTATGTGTGCTGTGCAGCACACATAGAAACAGCAAAATGAGGAGAAATAAAGCAATTCTCCTTGTTGCCCCATGTTAAGACCATGTTTTATTTGGTTTTAATTTTGGCGCCGCCCCATATTGACGCCACCCTCGTAAATATGGTGCAGCGTTAAAATCAATGAGTGTTGCGGCAGAATGCCCACTGCAACACCCGTTGCCCTCCCCTTTCATGCTACATATAGCGTGAAAGGTTCCTTATAATGAATATTAAAAACAGCAGTTGAATGGACTTTGTCTAGGCTTTAGGGAGCTAGCCACAGTAGGGAATTCCAACCTTACATTCTTACATTTTTCTGCTTTTAAATATCAGGTACTCTACCTTGTGGGCTCAATTATCTGCGAAAAAATTATGCGTAATTTCACAAAATACAAATCTGTCATTTAGCGTTATGATTTAGTACAAAAGGCTAAAACATAGATAGTGGCAAAAACATAATTGCGGTAAACAACAGTCACTCGTGTTTTGGTTGTTTGCATGGTTCCTGCATTCCTGCACATGTATGTTGCACCAATGGCCAGTGTAACCATGCGACTTCATGTCATAGCATTATACTGGTCATTTTGTGTAATAAACATAACACTCAAATACAATATGAATGCATTATTTTGTCCCGGCCTAATGTTGACTGGAGAATGGGCAGGAGATTTCTGTTTGCCCCCAACTATTTCAGAAAAGAGGATTGTCTTAGACGCTCAGAGAAGACCAGGAGGTGGCCCCTTATTAAACAAGGGAGGGTTTCTACAGCACTCGACTGCGCATTTTGCCATAGTATATACACTGGCGTAACGAAACTGGAGGGGGCCTCCCTGCAATGAAGGTGGAGGGGCTTGAACAGGAGCTCTGCAGCCAGAGTGCTGTCCTGAGGGGGGCCCCCCACGCACTGCGGGGGCTGCGGGGGGCCTATGTTACGCCCCTGAGTATATAAGTGACACCAGCTAGGACGCGAATCCTAGACTCTGAGCCTTGACAAAGATCATCCAGTCATGAGCAATGTGAGCATGCCTCATTGCATCTTAGATTATCTTGCCGCACCAGACTCTGCCGGGTTCAAACTGATGTCACAATGAGCATGCGCGGTATGGTGAGCGAGGCTCCAGGCAGATACAGCGCGAACATAAGCTCAGGGACCGAAATAAAGCAATGTTTCTCAGATTCAAACAACGGGCCCATCTACACACACATTCACACACACCTTCCAAGTCCCTGAATAATTTGGGCTGTGAGAGATTCTTTGCTACGGGCTCATCTAAGTACCTTAACCAAAATAACTGAACCCGCTGATCAACTCTCTTCCTTTTGGCCGACGGAGCAATTAGTTGAGAAGTTGATGGTAATAATATGTACTCATCTAGCTATCTATTAAACTATGGGCCATATTATCAAGAACGGGCGATAACACTACCGCCACTTTAGCGGCAGGAAACTGCCGCTAAAGCGGAGATAAGGGGCTTGATAATATGCCGCAGAGAATTCCAATAGAAGCCCAGTTTCCGGTGGGAAGGACATCAAACCTGGGCTTCTATTCGAATTCTCAAGGGCATATTATCAAACCCATTATCGCCGCTTTAGCAGCAGTTTCCTGCCGCTAAAGCAGCGATAATGTCATCGCCAGTCTTGATAATATGCCCCCAAATGATCACAGACTCTTGATAAGTTTTATCCCAGAAATAAAGTTAACTAGTGACTCATTTCTACATACAGGTTTCAGTGAAAACAAAGGAAACCACATGAGAGAAACAACAAATATTACATAAATGCAACTTATAGATTCAATGTCATCCAAACAACGAAATAAATGAAAGAGTGGATAGGCGAAGAGACATACGGTTTCAAAGGGAAAATATACATTTGCAGAATTATGCTACATACAATTTGTGCTATCTAATATACAAACCTATCAGTATTTCAGAGAGAAAACTACACCCATGGCCATTGGGAATAGTGGAGGTTTCCCCAAATAGGGTCAGCGAAACAAAGAACAGCAGGACAGGATTCTGGACGGGATCGGACAGGAACAGCTAGGCCTCTCTGCGGGGCATATCAACAAGGGCTTTATCTCTGCTTTTTTGGCTTTAAAAGCCAAAAAAGGAGAGATAAAACTAGCGCCCTATCAACAACAGGGTGCTAACATGCAAATTTGCATGTTAGCACCCTTTTACTCTACGCTTTCCCTTGCATCTCTAATGAGATGCAAAGGGGGCGTTCCAGAGTAAAATAATAGGAGAAATGTCGCTAAGCGACATTTCTCCTATTATCAAGAATGTCGCTAACCCTGTTAGAGACAAAAAAAGCAGCGCTAACCGCGGTTAACGCTGCTTTTTTACATCTGGTATTTTTCAGACTTAGCCATGATATCCTATGGAAGGAGGATATCATGGCTAAGTTTGCCTGTCCCTATCAACAAGCTAACGTGAGATTATCGCTGGGTTTCCAGCGATAATCTCACGTTAGCCTGTTAGCGTGAGGATTTTTATCGCTATTGAGATAAGCGTTGCTAATAGCACGCTATCTCAGCGATAAAAATTCACGCTAGCCGGCGATAATTATCCTAGCGCTAAGTGCGCTTAGAGATAATTATCGCCGGTTGTTGTTGATATGCCCCTGCAACCCGACGAACAGCGACAGTCGCCCTCTATCTCTGCTCCTCGATGGACGCTTACTACCTCACCCGCCAAAGGTACCCCAGATATATCCTTAGATTTACATATCCATCCCACAAATGTTGCTAAACTTTTGAAAACTCATTCTGGGATTGGCCAATTTGGTGGGTGTTGAAGTCATACCACTAGGTTCTCATGCATTAAAACATCCCCATTACGTCTCTTATTTCTTATGAATGCCTGCAACATTATTTTATTTTAACAACAATACTGTCGTTCACATTTGGACATTTCGATGGGGCACGATTTCTTGGCAGACAAACAAAGACTTCCGCCGAACTGTCCTTGACTTCTGGACATCTCCTACCGTGTTCAGCAGCACATTCATGCTCGCGCTTCTAATGTTTGCGCATGCGCTCTGTGGCCCTTGCTCACTTGCGCGACGCTTAGTCAGGCCTCATTTTATCCACAATAACAGAACAAACAAACAATTATTCATTTCGTGAATTATAGTTTTCACTATTAACAACCCACCATAATGTTCACCCATGTTAAGAATCCTTCAGCAAAGCGTTAATTTAAAGCAGTATTTCTCACTGTTAGTGGAAAACTCAAAATGTGCAAAGTACAACATAACTTATTCATGCAGGGTTATGGTTTTTCAATGCGTAAATTAATAAAACATGAACTCGTGCTCTAATGCATTAGTTATATTATTGCGCACATGCAGAAAGCAGTCTACCCATGTGTATATGTTGATGTGTGCATTAGTTACACTTCACTCATATTAGTAAAATTACGGGGGAGTTTAATCCAAGCAGGTTGACTTTCTGCATACCTGCTCCATCACTATGGGGCATATCAACAACAACCGGCGATAATTATCTCTAAGTGCACTTAGCGCTAGGATAATTATCGCCGGCTAGCGTTGATTTTTATCGCTGAGATAGCGTGCTATTAGCAACGCTTATCTCAATAGCGATAAAAATGCTCACGCTAAGTGGCTAACGTGAGATTATCGCTGGAAACCCAGCGATAATCTCACGTTACCTTGTTGATAGGGACAGGCAAACTTAGCCATGATATCCTCCTTCCATAGGATATCATGGCTAAATCAGAAAAATACCAGACGTAAAAAAGCAGCGTTAACCGCGGTTAGCGCTGCTTTTTTTGTCTCTAACAGGGTTAGCGATATTCTTGATAATAGGAGAAATGTCGCTAAGCGACATTTCTCCTATTATTTTACTCTGGAACGCCCCCTTTGCATCTCATTAGAGATGCAAGGGGAAGCGTAGAGTAAAAGGGTGCTAACATGCAAATTTGCATGTTAGCACCCTGTTGTTGATAGGGTGCTAGTTCTATCTCTGCTTTTTTGGCTTTTAAAGCCAAAAAAGCAGAGATAACGCCCTTGTTGATATGCCACTATATCTTCTGATTTGTGTGATGAGATAACAGCATCTTCTAATCACCACCTCACCAACACACAGACACACAGACCAGGTAGTTGTGAGTCCTCTCTCTATCACAATGTCCAACTCCCTGCCCACTACATCCTCATTTACGCAGGGATCAGAGCCCTGCCCCATTCCCTACATCCTCATTCACGCAGGGATCAGAGCCCTGCCCCATTCCCTGCACCCTCATTCACGCAGGGATCAGAGCCCTGCCCCATTCCCTACATCCTCATTCATGCAGGGATCAGAGCCCTGCCCCATTCCCTACATCCTCATTCATGCAGGGATCAGAGCCCTGCCCCATTCCCTACATCCTCATTCACGCAGGGATCAGAGCCCTGCCCCATTCCCTACATCCTCATTCACGCAGGGTTCAGAGCCCTGCCCCATTCCCTACATCCTCATTCATGCAGGGATCAGAGCCCTGCCCCATTCCCTACATCCTCATTCACGCAGGGATCAGAGCCCTGCCCCATTCCCTACATCCTCATTCATGCAGGGATCAGAGCCCTGCCCCATTCCCTACATCCTCATTCATGCAGAGATCAGAGCCCTGCCCCATTCCCTACATCCTCATTCCTGCAGGGATCAAAGCCCTACCCCATTCCCTACATCCTCATTCACGCAGGGATCAGAGCCCTGCCCCATTCCCTACATCCTCATTCATGCAGGGATCAGAGCCCTGCCCCATTCCCTACATCCTCATTCACGCAGGGTTCAGAGCACTGCCCCATTCCCTACATCCTCATTCACGCAGGGTTCAGATCCCTGCCCCATTCCCTACATCCTCATTCCCTACATCCTCATTCATGCAGGGATCAGAGCCCTGCCCCATTTCCTACATCCTCATTCATGCAGGGATCAGAGCCCTGCCCCATTCCCTACATCCTCATTCACGCAGGGTTCAGAGCCCTGCCCCATTCCCTACATCCTCATTCCCTACATCCTCATTCATGCAGGCTTCAGAGCCCTGCCCCATTCCCTACATCCTCATTCATGCAGGGATCAGAGCCCTGCCCCATTCCCTACATCCTCATTCACGCAGGGATCAGAGCCCTGCCCCATTCCCTACATCCTCATTCACGCAGGGTTCAGAGCCCTGCCCCATTCCCTACATCCTCATTCACGCAGGGATCAGAGCCCTGCCCCATTCCCTACATCCTCATTCACGCAGGGATCAAAGCCCTGCCCCATTCCCTACATCCTCATTCATGCAGGATTCAGAGCCCTGCCCCATTCCCTACATCCTCATTCACGCAGGGTTCAGAGCCCTGCCCCATTCCCTACATCCTCATTCCTGCAGGGATCAGAGCCCTGCCCCATTCCCTACATCCTCATTCACGCAGGGATCAGAGCCCTGCCCCATTCCCTGCACCCTCATTCACGCAGGGATCAGAGCCCTGCCCCATTCCCTACATCCTCATTCACGCAGGGTTCAGAGCCCTGCCCCATTCCCTACATCCTCATTCACGCAGGGATCAGATCCCTGCCCCATTCCCTACATCCTCATTCACGCAGGGTTCAGAGCCCTGCCCCATTCCCTACATCCTCATTCACGCAGGGATCAGAGCCCTGCCCCATTCCCTACATCCTCATTCACGCAGGGTTCAGAGCCCTGCCCCATTCCCTACATCCTCATTCACGCAGGGATCAGAGCCCTGCCCCATTCCCTACATCCTCATTCACGCAGGGATCAAAGCCCTACCCCATTCCCTACATCCTCATTCACGCAGGGTTCAGAGCCCTGTCCCATTCCCTACATCCTCATTCCTGCAGGGATCAGAGCCCTGCCCCATTCCCTACATCCTCATTCACGCAGGGTTCAGAGCCCTGCCCCATTCCCTACATCCTCATTCACGCAGGGATCAGAGCCCTGCCCCATTCCCTACATCCTCATTCCTGCAGGGATCAAAGCCCTACCCCATTCCCTACATCCTCATTCACGCAGGGATCAGAGCCCTGCCCCATTCCCTACATCCTCATTCATGCAGGGATCAGAGCCCTGCCCCATTCCCTACATCCTCATTCACGCAGGGTTCAGAGCACTGCCCCATTCCCTACATCCTCATTCACCAGGGATCAGAGCCCTGCCCCATTCCCTACATCCTCATTCACGCAGGGTTCAGATCCCTGCCCCATTCCATACATCCTCATTCCCTACATCCTCATTCATGCAGGGATCAGAGCCCTGCCCCATTTCCTACATCCTCATTCATGCAGGGATCAGAGCCCTGCCCCATTCCCTACATCCTCATTCACGCAGGGTTCAGAGCCCTGCCCCATTCCCTACATCCTCATTCCCTACATCCTCATTCACGCAGGGTTCAGAGCCCTGCCCCATTCCCTACATCCTCATTCATGCAGGGATCAGAGCCCTGCCCCATTCCCTACATCCTCATTCACGCAGGGATCAGAGCCCTGCCCCATTCCCTACATCCTCATTCACGCAGGGTTCAGAGCCCTGCCCCATTCCCTACATCCTCATTCACGCAGGGATCAGAGCCCTGCCCCATTCCCTGCACCCTCATCCACGCAGGGATCAGAGCCCTGCCCCATTCCCTACATCCTCATTCACGCAGGGTTCAGAGCCCTGCCCCATTCCCTACATCCTCATTCACGCAGGGATCAGAGCCCTGCCCCATTCCCTACATCCTCATTCCTGCAGGGATCAAAGCCCTACCCCATTCCCTACATCCTCATTCACGCAGGGATCAGAGCCCTGCCCCATTCCCTACATCCTCATTCATGCAGGGATCAGAGCCCTGCCCCATTCCCTACATCCTCATTCACGCAGGGTTCAGAGCACTGCCCCATTCCCTACATCCTCATTCACCAGGGATCAGAGCCCTGCCCCATTCCCTACATCCTCATTCACGCAGGGTTCAGATCCCTGCCCCATTCCATACATCCTCATTCCCTACATCCTCATTCATGCAGGGATCAGAGCCCTGCCCCATTTCCTACATCCTCATTCATGCAGGGATCAGAGCCCTGCCCCATTCCCTACATCCTCATTCACGCAGGGTTCAGAGCCCTGCCCCATTCCCTACATCCTCATTCCCTACATCCTCATTCACGCAGGGTTCAGAGCCCTGCCCCATTCCCTACATCCTCATTCATGCAGGGATCAGAGCCCTGCCCCATTCCCTACATCCTCATTAACGCAGGGATCAGAGCCCTGCCCCATTCCCTACATCCTCATTCACGCAGGGTTCAGAGCCCTGCCCCATTCCCTACATCCTCATTCACGCAGGGATCAAAGCCCTGCCCCATTCCCTACATCCTCATTCATGCAGGGATCAGAGCCCTGCCCCATTCCCTACATCCTCATTCACGCAGGGTTCAGAGCCCTGCCCCATTCCCTACATCCTCATTCCTGCAGGGATCAGAGCCCTGCCCCATTCCCTACATCCTCATTCACGCAGGGATCAGAGCCCTGCCCCATTCCCTGCACCCTCATTCACGCAGGGATCAGAGCCCTGCCCCATTCCCTACATCCTCATTCACGCAGGGTTCAGAGCCCTGCCCCATTCCCTACATCCTCATTCACGCAGGGATCAGATCCCTGCCCCATTCCCTACATCCTCATTCACGCAGGGTTCAGAGCCCTGCCCCATTCCCTACATCCTCATTCACGCAGGGATCAGAGCCCTGCCCCATTCCCTACATCCTCATTCACACAGGGTTCAGAGCCCTGCCCCATTCCCTACATCCTCATTCACGCAGGGATCAGAGCCCTGCCCCATTCCCTACATCCTCATTCACGCAGGGATCAAAGCCCTACCCCATTCCCTACATCCTCATTCACGCAGGGTTCAGAGCCCTGTCCCATTCCCTACATCCTCATTCCTGCAGGGATCAGAGCTCTGTCCCATTCCCTACATCCTCATTCACGCAGGGTTCAGAGCCCTGCCCCATTCCCTACATCCTCATTCACGCAGGGATCAAAGCCCTACCCCATTCCCTACATCCTCATTCACGCAGGGATCAGAGCCCTGCCCCATTCCCTACATCCTCATTCATGCAGGGATGAGAGCCCTGCCCCATTCCCTACATCCTCATTCACGCAGGGATCAGAGCCCTGCCCCATTCCCTACATCCTCATTCATGCAGGGATCAGAGCCCTGCCCCATTCCCTACATCCTCATTCACGCAGGGATCAAAGCCCTACCCCATTCCCTACATCCTCATTCACGCAGGGATCAGAGCCCTGCCCCATTCCCTACATCCTCATTCATGCAGGGATCAAAGCCCTACCCCATTCCCTACATCCTCATTCACGCAGGGATCAGAGCCCTGCTCCATTCCCTACATCCTCATTCATGCAGGGATCAGAGCCCTGCCCCATTCCCTACATCCTCATTCACGCAGGGTTCAGAGCCCTGCCCCATTCCCTACATCCTCATTCACGCAGGGATCAGAGCCCTGCCCCATTCCCTACATCCTCATTCACGCAGGGTTCAGAGCCCTGCCCCATTCCCTACATCCTCATTCCTGCAGGGATCAAAGCCCTGCCCCATTCCCTACATCCTCATTCACGCAGGGATCAGAGCCCTGCCCCATTCCCTACATCCTCATTCATGCAGGGATCAGAGCCCTGCCCCATTCCCTACGTCCTCATTCATGCAGGGATCAGAGCCCTGCCCCATTCCCTACATCCTCATTCACGCAGGGTTCAGAGCCCTGCCCCATTCCCTACATCCTCATTCCTGCAGGGATCAAAGCCCTGCCCCATTCCCTACGTCCTCGTTCATGCAGGGATCAGAGCCCTGCCCCATTCCCTACGTCCTGATTCATGCAGGGATCAGAGCCCTGCCCCATTCCCTACATCCTCATTCACGCAGGGTTCAGAGCCCTGCCCCATTCCCTACATCCTCATTCACGCAGGGATCAGAGCCCTGCCCCATTCCCTAAATCCTCATTCACGCAGGGATCAAAGCCCTGCCCCATTCCCTACATCCTCATTCATGCAGGGATCAGAGCCCTGCCCCATTCCCTACATCCTCATTCACGCAGGGTTCAGAGCCCTGCCCCATTCCCTACATCCTCATTCCTGCAGGGATCAGAGCCCTGCCCCATTCCCTACATCCTCATTCACGCAGGGATCAGAGCCCTGCCCCATTCCCTGCACCCTCATTCACGCAGGGATCAGAGCCCTGCCCCATTCCCTACATCCTCATTCACGCAGGGTTCAGAGCCCTGCCCCATTCCCTACATCCTCATTCACGCAGGGATCAGATCCCTGCCCCATTCCCTACATCCTCATTCACGCAGGGTTCAGAGCCCTGCCCCATTCCCTACATCCTCATTCACGCAGGGATCAGAGCCCTGCCCCATTCCCTACATCCTCATTCACGCAGGGTTCAGAGCCCTGCCCCATTCCCTACATCCTCATTCACGCAGGGATCAGAGCCCTGCCCCATTCCCTACATCCTCATTCACGCAGGGATCAAAGCCCTACCCCATTCCCTACATCCTCATTCACGCAGGGTTCAGAGCCCTGTCCCATTCCCTACATCCTCATTCCTGCAGGGATCAGAGCCCTGCCCCATTCCCTACATCCTCATTCACGCAGGGTTCAGAGCCCTGCCCCATTCCCTACATCCTCATTCACGCAGGGATCAGAGCCCTGCCCCATTCCCTACATCCTCATTCCTGCAGGGATCAAAGCCCTACCCCATTCCCTACATCCTCATTCACGCAGGGATCAGAGCCCTGCCCCATTCCCTACATGCTCATTCATGCAGGGATCAGAGCCCTGCCCCATTCCCTACATCCTCATTCACGCAGGGTTCAGAGCACTGCCCCATTCCCTACATCCTCATTCACCAGGGATCAGAGCCCTGCCCCATTCCCTACATCCTCATTCACGCAGGGTTCAGATCCCTGCCCCATTCCATACATCCTCATTCCCTACATCCTCATTCATGCAGGGATCAGAGCCCTGCCCCATTTCCTACATCCTCATTCATGCAGGGATCAGAGCCCTGCCCCATTCCCTACATCCTCATTCACGCAGGGTTCAGAGCCCTGCCCCATTCCCTACATCCTCATTCCCTACATCCTCATTCACGCAGGGTTCAGAGCCCTGCCCCATTCCCTACATCCTCATTCATGCAGGGATCAGAGCCCTGCCCCATTCCCTACATCCTCATTCACGCAGGGATCAGAGCCCTGCCCCATTCCCTACATCCTCATTCACGCAGGGTTCAGATCCCTGCCCCATTCCCTACATCCTCATTCACGCAGGGATCAGAGCCCTGCCCCATTCCCTGCACCCTCATTCACGCAGGGATCAGAGCCCTGCCCCATTCCCTACATCCTCATTCACGCAGGGTTCAGAGCCCTGCCCCATTCCCTACATCCTCATTCACGCAGGGATCAGAGCCCTGCCCCATTCCCTACATCCTCATTCCTGCAGGGATCAAAGCCCTACCCCATTCCCTACATCCTCATTCACGCAGGGATCAGAGCCCTGCCCCATTCCCTACATCCTCATTCATGCAGGGATCAGAGCCCTGCCCCATTCCCTACATCCTCATTCACGCAGGGTTCAGAGCACTGCCCCATTCCCTACATCCTCATTCACCAGGGATCAGAGCCCTGCCCCATTCCCTACATCCTCATTCACGCAGGGTTCAGATCCCTGCCCCATTCCATACATCCTCATTCCCTACATCCTCATTCATGCAGGGATCAGAGCCCTGCCCCATTTCCTACATCCTCATTCATGCAGGGATCAGAGCCCTGCCCCATTCCCTACATCCTCATTCACGCAGGGTTCAGAGCCCTGCCCCATTCCCTACATCCTCATTCCCTACATCCTCATTCACGCAGGGTTCAGAGCCCTGCCCCATTCCCTACATCCTCATTCATGCAGGGATCAGAGCCCTGCCCCATTCCCTACATCCTCATTCACGCAGGGATCAGAGCCCTGCCCCATTCCCTACATCCTCATTCACGCAGGGTTCAGAGCCCTGCCCCATTCCCTACATCCTCATTCACGCAGGGATCAAAGCCCTGCCCCATTCCCTACATCCTCATTCATGCAGGGATCAGAGCCCTGCCCCATTCCCTACATCCTCATTCACGCAGGGTTCAGAGCCCTGCCCCATTCCCTACATCCTCATTCCTGCAGGGATCAGAGCCCTGCCCCATTCCCTACATCCTCATTCACGCAGGGATCAGAGCCCTGCCCCATTCCCTGCACCCTCATTCACGCAGGGATCAGAGCCCTGCCCCATTCCCTACATCCTCATTCACGCAGGGTTCAGAGCCCTGCCCCATTCCCTACATCCTCATTCACGCAGGGATCAGATCCCTGCCCCATTCCCTACATCCTCATTCACGCAGGGTTCAGAGCCCTGCCCCATTCCCTACATCCTCATTCACGCAGGGATCAGAGCCCTGCCCCATTCCCTACATCCTCATTCACGCAGGGTTCAGAGCCCTGCCCCATTCCCTACATCCTCATTCACGCAGGGATCAGAGCCCTGCCCCATTCCCTACATCCTCATTCACGCAGGGATCAAAGCCCTACCCCATTCCCTACATCCTCATTCACGCAGGGTTCAGAGCCCTGTCCCATTCCCTACATCCTCATTCCTGCAGGGATCAGAGCTCTGTCCCATTCCCTACATCCTCATTCACGCAGGGTTCAGAGCCCTGCCCCATTCCCTACATCCTCATTCACGCAGGGATCAAAGCCCTACCCCATTCCCTACATCCTCATTCACGCAGGGATCAGAGCCCTGCCCCATTCCCTACATCCTCATTCATGCAGGGATGAGAGCCCTGCCCCATTCCCTACATCCTCATTCACGCAGGGATCAGAGCCCTGCCCCATTCCCTACATCCTCATTCATGCAGGGATCAGAGCCCTGCCCCATTCCCTACATCCTCATTCACGCAGGGATCAAAGCCCTACCCCATTCCCTACATCCTCATTCACGCAGGGATCAGAGCCCTGCCCCATTCCCTACATCCTCATTCATGCAGGGATCAAAGCCCTACCCCATTCCCTACATCCTCATTCACGCAGGGATCAGAGCCCTGCTCCATTCCCTACATCCTCATTCATGCAGGGATCAGAGCCCTGCCCCATTCCCTACATCCTCATTCACGCAGGGTTCAGAGCCCTGCCCCATTCCCTACATCCTCATTCACGCAGGGATCAGAGCCCTGCCCCATTCCCTACATCCTCATTCACGCAGGGTTCAGAGCTCTGCCCCATTCCCTACATCCTCATTCCTGCAGGGATCAAAGCCCTGCCCCATTCCCTACATCCTCATTCACGCAGGGATCAGAGCCCTGCCCCATTCCCTACATCCTCATTCATGCAGGGATCAGAGCCCTGCCCCATTCCCTACGTCCTCATTCATGCAGGGTTCACAGCCCTGCCCCATTCCCTACATCCTCATTCACGCAGGGTTCAGAGCCCTGCCCCATTCCCTACATCCTCATTCCTGCAGGGATCAAAGCCCTGCCCCATTCCCTACGTCCTCGTTCATGCAGGGATCAGAGCCCTGCCCCATTCCCTACGTCCTGATTCATGCAGGGATCAGAGCCCTGCCCCATTCCCTACATCCTCATTCATGCAGGGATCAGAGCCCTGCCCCATTCCCTACATCCTCATTCCTGCAGGGATCAAAGCCCTGCCCCATTCCCTACGTCCTCATTCATGCAGGGATCAGAGCCCTGCCCCATTCCCTACATCCTCATTCACGCAGGGATCAGAGCCCTGCCCCATTCCCTACATCCTCATTCACGCAGGGATCAGAGCCCTACCCCATTCCCTACATCCTCATTCACGCAGGGATCAGAGCCCTGCCCCATTCCCTACATCCTCATTCCTGCAGGGATCAAAGCCCTGCCCCATTCCCTACGTCCTCATTCATGCAGGGATCAGAGCCCTGCCCCATTCCCTACATCCTCATTCACGCAGGGATCAGAGCCCTGCCCCATTCCCTACATCCTCATTCACGCAGGGATCAGAGCCCTACCCCATTCCCTACATCCTCATTCACGCAGGGATCAGAGCCCTGCCCCATTCCCTACATCCTCATTCCTGCAGGGATCAAAGCCCTGCCCCATTCCCTACGTCCTGATTCATGCAGGGATCAGAGCCCTGCCCCATTCCCTACATCCTCATTCACGCAGGGATCAGAGCCCTACCCCATTCCCTACATCCTCATTCACGCAGGGATCAGAGCCCTGCCCCATTCCCTACATCCTCATTCCTGCAGGGATCAAAGCCCTGCCCCATTCCCTACGTCCTGATTCATGCAGGGATCAGAGCCCTGCCCCATTCCCTACATCCTCATTCATACAGGGATCAGAGCCCTACCCCATTCCCACAGTGTTTTCTATTTTTGATGCTGCTCAAGTTGGTTTACAGTGTCAGCATCATGGGATTCAAGAAGGTGCTACTGTGAGGGACCAAAGCATCTTAGTCAGGGTGAGGTAGACACCGGTTCTCCAGCACTGAACCTGCAAGTGGATGTCATTGAACAGTGGTGGGCATCCAATTGTGTAAGCAAGAATACCGTCCCAAAGTCCCATTAACAGCATAAAAGAATGTCTCTGAGCAATCAGTCGCTTGTTCCATGTCCTTCAGCTGAGGAAAATTCAGCAATGGATAAAGGTCCCAGCCGTTT
Source organism: Triturus cristatus (assembly GCF_964204655.1). Taxonomy (NCBI): domain Eukaryota; kingdom Metazoa; phylum Chordata; class Amphibia; order Caudata; family Salamandridae; genus Triturus; species Triturus cristatus. The sequence goes on along the minus strand of NC_140594.1, from coordinate 1,470,689 downwards.
CAGCAGAATTCGCTCTCCATCTATCCTTTTCTGCCCCATCTTGCCATCTGAGATCTCTCAGGAAAGGACAGAGTTACTCCCTTTCTTCACCAGTGCCTGTCACACAGTAGGGTCTCACTGCAGTGGAGCTGTGAACTCTACTCTTATCCACCATCTATCACTGTGGTGCAAATGCTGAGACTGTGGGATGAACAAACAGGGTTGATAGCAGACCTTGGCTCTTTGGTTGCTGTTTCATTCTCATGTGCTTCACATTGGAGTCGGCCACAGATTTGTAAGTGCCCTCTTTCCTGTGCAACATCGAATATTACCTCCAGATCACTCACCTTCCCAGTATCAGCCCAAAAAGGTCACTGCAAAGACAGAACTCAGAGGTACGAAGCTATTTGAGAAACTGACAAGCCCCACACATTGAACAGAAACAGGGCAAGCCATGCGTTCCACAATCACTTTCCTTATAAAAATCTAATTTCCACAGGCTTCTACCAAGACACCAATGTTAAATTGAGGGAAATTCGGGCCTTGCACCCCTTACTACCAAATTGGACATTAGGGGTCTGATCTGGAGTTTTGACACCTTCCTGAACAAAAGCAATCCTAGAGGCATTTTTATTTCTGTAAGTGTTCTGCAGAATGCATCACACTTAGAACAAGGAAACAACGAGGAGAAATAATGTTATTTCTCCTTGTTACGCCTCTGGTAGGAAGGTGCACAATTCTGACATATTTCAAGGTCTATCAGTGTTGGAAAATCTGGAAATGCTTCAGAATACATGGCTGAATGCCTGGGAACACCCATGCTCCACCCATGTAATGAACCCACTACACAGAGGAAGGGAAGGCAGCGACTTGCTGCCTTTCGTTTTTCCAGATTCACCAGGCCACACAGGATCGGCTTCACTCGATTCCACTCTTCACACCATTACACAATCTCTCTACTGTTCACCAAGTACACCCTCTACTATTCCGGTCATCAGATTGAGTACTCACCCGCCACCCTCAAAAAAAGTGAATCCCCAGAATCTTAAACATGTCACTATCGCCTTTGCACTGAAGTGTACATCCATCCCCACATCTCTCCATTCCCTACACAAAAACAATCCTGCCTGTAACACAGGCACTGTTGCTCCATGGTGCAAGTGTCCAAGCAAAGGTGCCCTGCTGCAGATTGTGTGCCAGTGCAGGCAGAGAGCAGGAGTGCGCCATAGCTACATAGATATGGCACATTCCTGCCCTCTCCCTTTTAAGCAGCACAAAAACTTGTCTTGCTGCGTTGTGTGAAAACTTTATACATTTGGCCCTCTATGTGGAACTGAAGGTGGACATCTGATAAATACTGATGTGGGTGTATGCACCTGAAGAAACCAAACCTTTCATTCATGACTACAAACTGTGACACACTCCCTGGTCCTCTCCCAGATTGACTATGGAAACTCACTTCTGGCCACCACCCCCAAGTTGACTTGGGGCCAATGAGGGTGACACTCCAGGCCGCAATGAGACTAGCAACTAGAAAGGTCTGAGCACATGCATAAAACACCCCTGTACTCTTCCTGGTTCTGACCAGTGCTTCATAAAAATCACAAATAAATAAAGAAATATCTCTGAAGCGCTGAGGGAAACCATTTACCCTCCCTAAACCTTAAGAGAAGAATGGGGCACAGTGCACTTATGAATATGTGAATGTAATATCATGATGCAGTTCAAATGTGTAAATCCCTGATTAATGTACACAGTTGTATAGTTTCCTAGGTCCTAGATTAATGTACTTTAATGTACTTTGCTCTTGCTAGACAGCTGGGTCCATACTTCATAAACACTACTGTGCACAAAATGCACACGAGATTCAACCCCCTGCTTGGCACAGACTGAACACAGAATTGGGAAATTACATTTGACCTGTGATATCTAGGCTGCTTACCTCTGAGACAGTTACAAATGCCTTGTGCGGGTGCTCGTTCAGCGGGTGTTGCCCTGGGAGAGGTCCTGTTCCTTCAGTGCAGGAACAGGACCTGCTTTCATACCCCCACTGTGTACGTACTTCAGTTTACAGAAGAGGGGTCATACTTTAAGGAGTGAACACAAACCCCTTACAGCTCTGGCACTCTGAGGACGGGGTCATCATGAGATAGATTCCGACAGAGAGAACAAAACAAGCACTCCAACACCTTGGGGCATATCAACAAGGGCTTTATCTCTGCTTTTTTGGCTTTAAAAGCCAAAAAAGTAGAGATAAAACTAGCGCCCTATCAACAACAGGGTGCTAACACGCAAATTTGCATGTTAGCACCCTTTTACTCTACGCTTCCCCCTGCATCTCTAATGAGATGCAAAGGGGGTGTTCCAGAGTAAAATAATAGGAGAAATGTTGCTAAGCGACATTTCTCCTATTATCAAGAATGTCGCTAACCCTGTTAGAGACAAAAAAAGCAGCGCTAACCGCGGTTAACGCTGCTTTTTTACGTCTGCTAATTTTCAGACTTAGCCAAGATATCCTATGGAAGGAGGATATCATGGCTAAGTTTGCCTGTCCCTATCAACAAGGTAACGTGAGATTATCGCTGGGTTTCCAGCGATAATCTCACGTTAGCCTGTTAGCGTGTAGATTTTTATCGCTATTGAGATAAGCGTTGCTAATAGCACGCTATCTCAGCAATAAAAATCCACGTTACCCGGCGATAATTATCCTCACGCTAAGAGCGCTGAGCGATAATTATCGCCGGGTGTTGCGGATATGCCCCCTTGTTCTTTCTCCAATGTCATTTCAACGTTTGTGCAACAAGGACGTGAATTGATTCCAGCATCCTTTATTTCCTTTGCATCAGCTTCAGAGCACTCATCCTCCGGGGAACGTAACACAAGACAGTTGCACTGCGATCCACGAGCAGGAATCCCCACTAGGGAAACTTAGTGAGTGTCAGCCCTTGGGAAATCGGCCAGCTCCCAACCCGGGGGAACATTTTTTTTTTTTTTAAACTGTTTTTTCAAATGTAAAAACATTAATATAAAATTGCCCTCTTACACACGATCTGACCCCCTGTGGGCCCCAAATTCCTTTGGGGGAAATATGTGGTTCCTCTCTGGTTCGCAAGCAGCTCCCAGATGAACCACACCCTTCCCTCCAAAAATTAAATAAAGCAATGTTGGGGGATATATATATATATATTATCTACTGGCGGTCGCCAGTAGATAGTTATAGTTAGGACCGTGTTTCCATAGGAAATCCGCAACATTCTATTTGGAATAACTTTGGCGCCGGTTGACGAATCCTCGCGAAATTTTCAAAATAGGTGGGGCGCTCCGCTCCGCTCCTACCCTGAAAGTCTCGGGGGGATTCGTCAAGCAGGGGCTGAGAAAAAAGGGGGGTCCCAAAACGCGTTTTCCCCATGCAATTTTCTATAGGGACCTTTAGTCCAAGGTACAGCCCGAACGGCTGAACAGAATTACTTGAAATTTGGCAGAGAGGTAGTCCTCAGGTCAGGGATGTGCCTTTTGCAGGTCTGGTGTCAATCTGTTCAGTAGTTCCTGAGAAAATCAAAAGTAAAATCATATATATATGTGGGCGGAGCCTAACCACACATCTCATCCTGAGATCTGATTGGCTGTCAGCACTTCATCCAAGAAGTGTTGGCAGCCATCTTGGGACCAATATACATGATAGCACCTCATTAAAAAGCATTGCAGTTAATAGAAGGTTTTAAGACTTTAGTTACATTATAAATCATTTGTTGATGGTACCATACTCATTTTAGGAATTGTGGTATGTTCTAAGGTGATTTCACCATGTGAAAAAGCCTTCTGCTGGGATATCATGATTGAGAGAAAAATATTTTCTCATGCTTTTCCCACAGAGGTTTGGAAGGTGATCTATAAGCTAAACTGAGAGCTTATTTTCTGTAAATTCACATTATCTTTCTCAGTCATGTGAGAATGAAGTCTGACATTCTCAGTAAAACATGTACATCCAACAAGGGCAGAGACTGTCAGTTGATTCCTTTGTGTTCTACTGCAGCTTCCCAGAGTGTTCCAAAGAACAACTAGAGCGCTAACAGTCCTACTTATGATAAACGTATGGCACACCTGAAGCCATCTTGCTTGGATTAAAGTGGTAACTCTTAAAACATTTAATTTAAAAAGGAACAAAATAAGGGGGTTCATTTTTCCATAAAAAGTATGATTAGTGCTGCAGAAAGAAAAATTAGGGCACATTTTGAGTGACTTCTCAAATCCTCTTCTATTTCATTAAAAAATTCTGACATGCAGACTGAAACATGCACTTTCAATACCAGCAGCAGTTTTCCCTGGTGAGCAGTAGCTTTACTACAGTGATCTAATGAGCAAAAAGAGTGCTAACATTCTGAATTTATGGCAAAGGTGTGACACATCTGAATGCCTTTGGAATCAAAGTAAAAAACTGAAAGTATTTCCTACTGAGGAGACTGCAGTAAATGAGGAAATTAGGAAACTTCATAACAAATAAGTCTGCCAAGATGGCCACCAGAGACAAAAGAGCCCAAATGTAGCCCAAATATCACCCAGATGTAGCCCAAGTATAGCCCAATGACAGAATGTCTCAGAGTGTTCTTAAAAACAACTAGAGCGCTTACTGTCTTCATTATGACAAAAGTATGGCACACCTGAAGCCATCTTGATTGGAATAAACTGGTAACACTTAAAACATTTAATTTAAAAAGGAACACAATGAGGGGGTTCATTTTGCCATAGAAATTATGATTAATGCTGAAGAAAGAAAATGAGGGCACATTTTGAGTGACTTCTCAAATCCTTTTCTATTTCATTAAAAAATTCTGACATGCAGACTGAAACATGCACTTTTAATACCAGGAGCAGACTTCCATGGTGAACAGTAGTTTTACTACAGTGATCTAATGAGCAACTAGAGTGCTAACATTCAGAATTTATGGCAAATGTGTGACATATCTGAATACCTTCATGATGGAATCAAAGTAAAAAACTGAAAGCATTTCCTACTGAGGAGACTGCAGTACATGAGGAAATTAGGAAACTTCATAACAAATAAATCTCCCAAGATGGCCACCGGAGACAAAAGAGCCCAAATGTAGCCCAAAATCACCCAGATGTAGCCCAAATATAGCCCAATGACAGAAGTGTGCAAAACACTTATTATTATGTGTTTTTGCAGTGTTATATAGTGCAGACTTGTCAGGTATTGAAGTGCTTTACATGAGCATTGGTTACATCACACAAGAACAAATTCATTTTGGTTGTAGACATGGGGAGACTAAGTGATTTGACCAGAATCACAGAATGTCGAGCTGAAGCACAAACTCCAACCTGGTTCCCCAGTTGCAAAGTCTGCAGTTCTGGAAGTACACCACATCCTCTCCCCTAAAGGCAACATTTAATCAAGTGGTCAACTGGATAAAAAAATATAAAGGTAACAAATAATTTAAAAGTGCTTTCTCGCTATTTGAAAACTCAGAAAATATGTCCTTATTTTAGTCTTTTAGAGCACTAACCATAATTTTGATGCCAATAAGACCCTCTCATATATGTAATTTCTAAAGGAAATGCTCTAGGTATTACAGTTTTGATTACATCAAGATGACATCAGGCTTTCCACACTTTTGTAATAAATATAGAATGTTAGCAATCTAGTTGTTCATTAGGATACTGTTGAGAGGCAGAGGCCAGGGGCACGGACTCTGAAAATTGAAGGCAGGTAGGAGGGTGCAAAGGCAACAATTTAACCACACTGAGCAGGCAGGAAGGGCCGTGGCAGCACAACAGACTATGGAGGGCAGTGGAAAGGGGGGCAGGGGCAACAAACCAACAATACAGGACTTGCAAGAGAGGCTGTGGCAATGTAATAGACCATTGTGGGCAGAAGGAAGAGGCAATGGTAGTACAACCATACATGCCAACAGACCCGATTCAGCCTGGAAACGTCCAATGTTTTTAAGCTCAAATGGGCTTTATTTTATCTGTCTCCTGTCTACAATCTCCTCTTTTTCAATGTAACTCAAAGGGGAAAATCAATACCCCAGTTTTTTTTTCAAAATCTCCCTCTTACCAAGTTCAAAATGTTCGCAAGTATGGTACATTGGATCATGGAAGGAAATGGGGTAGGGACATGGACTTGGATAACAGAGGACAGGAGGGACATGGAGAGGTGCACCAAACTGACCCTGCAGGGCAGGCATCAGGGTTTGCAGCAGCACAATACACCACACAGGGCATGCGGGACGGGAGTGCAGCACAACAATCCATAGAAAGCAAGAGGGAGGGGACAGGACCATGCACATGGACAACAGAGAACAGAGGGGCAAGAGGCAGGACCATAATGGACAGACAGGAGAGAAAGCTGCAGCATAACAGACCATAAAGGGCAGGAGGGATGGATCAGGGGCATTACAATGGAACAGACAAGCCAGGAGGGAGGGAGTAGGGGTCTGCACATGTAAACAGAGGGCTGGGGGCAAGGGGGCAGGGCAGGAGCAGCAAGATAGCCATGGAGGTCAGGCAGGATGGGCACTAGAAGCAAGACACACCATGAAGAGCAACAGTGAGACTGTGATGGCATACACACAGACCATGGAGGGAAGGTGGGAGGGGTTCAGGGGCAGCTAACTGACCACACAGGGAAGGTGTGAGGGGCCATGGCAGCACAGAAGACCATGCATGGCAAGTGGGAGGGTTAGTGGTAGCACAATGGCTATGATGGGCAAGAAGGAGGGTGCAGGGGCATGCACAAAGGACGATGGAGGATAGAAGGGAGGGTCAGGACCTGTGCACAGACAAGAAAGTTCAGGGGAAGGGGCCTCACAACAGACCGCACGGGGCAGGCAGGAGGAGCAGTTGCAGCACAACAGACCAGGGAGGGCAGAAGGGTGTGGCAGTACAATGGACCATGTAGGACAGGAGGAAGAGGATAGGGGCATTGCATGTGGATAGGCAGGGTGGAGGTGGCAGGGACAGGTTACAGTCATCTGACAATGCTAGGCAGGTGGGAGGGGAGTGGCAGCTCAACAGAACACTCAGAGTAGATAGGAGTGGCAGGTCCATGGAACATGGTGGGCAAAAAGGATGGAGCAGGGGCATACACAAAGACATCGGAGGGCAGGGGGAAGGAGAATAGGGGCAGCAAGCTAAGCACAGAGTTTAAGCAGGAGGTCAATGATGGGGCATAGAATTGGGCAATGGAGGGCAGGAGGAGTGGACTGGTACATCATACTAAATTGAGGGCAGTGGCAGCACATCAGACCATGCATGGCAGGAGGGAGGAGGCTAGTCCATGGATTCACACAACAGAGGATAGGGAGGAGGGGGATGGGGCAGCAAGCTAACTGTTCAGAGAAGGCGGGTATTAGGAACTTTATTGTTTTTAAAACGTGTGTCTGTGCGAACTACTTAAAATATGAACAAGTATGCAGCATAATCTCAATTTTATTCAGGAAGAAGAGGACGTTTGTGACTGTGACTCCGGGCTCACTTGGCAGAAACACCTCCTGACTCTCCACCCCCTATCGCAAAATGTAATGCCCGTGAAAAGGGTAGGTGAACACAGTGTTATATAGAACATTGTCCTGAGAGCACGATTGAAAATGAAAACTAGATATAGTGTATGGTATAAACTATGCACCAAAAAGTGTGATATAAGATGAACCGGGCGTGAAATATAATATGCAATACATTGTGCGCAATGACAGATTCATTGGAGAGCGCGAGATAGCACAGGCACTAGCGCGTGCTATGCGATATGCGCCTTGGAGTGTAATATGCACAGGGCAGTGTTGTGTAACCTAACTAGTCTCTAAAGTTGTAATATAAAATATGTGCTGGGGAGTGTAACGTTGCATATGCACTGTGACAAAGATATGGATCCCAGATTGTAATATGTATGGCATAGCACTGTGCGTTATAACATAGGCATCGAGGAAGGCACGTTAGATGGGGCAATATTACCCGTGTGAAGACAAGTGTGGCATGACATATTCACGGGGTGGTGTTACAGTGCACATGGGCTAGAGAGTGTCATAGCATATGCACTAGCTAGTGGAATACAACACAGAGGTGTGTGGCACTCAGCAGGCAATGGTGGGTGTAACACAGCATTGGGGTCTGCCAGGAGCGCGCTGTGACTCTCAAGTGATGTTCGTCCCCTTTCCAGAGAGTAAAATAAAAAGTATTACACATCCGGCAGTGGATGTGTGTTTTATTAACCGTGAGGGGGGTTTCTTGCATAGTTATGGTCGAATTTTTGTCGAATCCCCTTTGAATAGCTTGGTGTGCATGTGTATTAAATGTGCCCGTCAATAGCAACCCATGTTTGTATAAATAAACGACAAGGGTGTCTGCCGGGATTAGGCACGGTAGGGCATCAGACATGTCAGAGCTTCACTAGTGGTGTAAATACATTCCACGTGGATTCATTGTATGCATAGTCGCCTTTTAATGAATATCACGCAAATCGTCATGGTGATAGGTACGTACGGTTTGTCCAGCATGTCCTAGGTGTGTCTATAAATATATATTTTTTAAAAATAATAAAAAACAGTGGCCGGTCCTGGGGATTGGGGTCAAAAAAATATAATTAGGAGACAGGCCCTGGGGGATGGGGTCATCAGGGCCAATAAATTAGAATAAGAAGGGGAACCACACAGACCCCCTTCTTAAAAAAATAAAATAAATAAAAGACTGGCATCATGCCGGAGGCCACGCCCCCTCCTTGCAGCACTCTGCAAACGCACCCCCTGGCGAGTTGTAAGTTGGGGAATTAATTCCTCTTCAATACTGAGGGTCCCTGAGGGCCAACTAGCCCAACAGGCATCTCCAGTATGCACCAGGGAGCTGCGCTGCAGACAGGTGTTCTGAGGCCAAGCCCCTTTTTACACCTCTCTGCAACGCAGCTCTGTGGCGCTTACTGGAGGTACCTAGTGGGCTAGTTGGACCCTAGGGACCCTCAGGATTCAAATGAACTTAATCTCCCAACTAAAAACGGACACAGGGCGTGTTTACACAGTGGTGAAGGGAGGGGACGGGGCCTGAGTTAACGTATGCAAAAACGCCCTGTGGCCTGTTTTAAGAGGTAGTTTTAATCCCCCTGCCCTATTATATACTAGGGGCTTACAGAGGAGGTCATGCTAATCACAGGGGGACCCCAACGCATAATGTTCCCTAGTGTATGTAGGTGTTTTCACTGTATTCTAAGTGTCTTTTAACATAGCACTGGCTCTAGGACTGGTTAGTCAGACTCAGTTACCACCAGTATCCGTCTGAAAAAGTTGAGGGTACAGGATGATTTTGCAACAAGGCTTCTTTCTGCTCTTCTTTTTGTTCTTTCTGCACGTTATCCTTCTTCCTGCACTTTTCTTCATCTTTGAGGACTTCTGTTGCTTCTTTCTGCACTTCTTTTTTTTCTTTCTGTGCATTTTTTCTTCTTTCTTCACATGTCCTATCTCTGTAGGCGTAGTTAGAAATTAGCATTTAAAAAACCTTTGAAATTCACAGAAAAAAACATAGGTTTCAGGCACGTTATAGTTAGGAATTAGCATTTAAAAAACCTCAGAAATTCACTGAAAAAACCATAGGTTTCAGGGGTGTTATAGTTAGCTGGACTTTTCACTTGTACAAAACCATTGAAATTCCCCCGTTATAGTTAGTTCAGCTAACTATAACTCGCGCGCCCGCAATGCACTGCTGATGACGAAACATATTACATCACTCATGACATGGTCAGTGACATCACTCATGACATCACTGATGACATCTCAAATGACATCACTGATGACATCACTGATGACATCATCCTTGTGATAGAGTGGCAGACCTCCTCTCACCCTAATATAACCTTTGATACACACATTCAAAAATAGAGACTAAACTTTTCAAAACAATGGACATACCAATACCAGTTACAACAACCTCTTCAGTAATTCTAAGATCCACATACACATCCACTCATTCACCAACAGTCCTTTACAGTCACTCATACATGTATTCACTCATCATATGTACTCATACACCTATACATCCTGTTACACAATGCCACTCATCCATAAAGTTACTCACACACATAGTCACTCATGCTAATAAAGAATCAAACATACATTTATTTGCATATACAGTTATACACACACCACCACACTTACTTCTACGGAAACTTACACATACTTAGTCTTTTAAACAATCACTTATAGAAACACATACTTATTCATACAGGAACTCTTTCAATCTCTCACTCTCACATATACTCACTTATATACACAAATAGTCACATATACTAGTTTAAAACATATATAGTTACTCATAAAGACACTATTGAGACAGTCATTCACTCACTAACACACCCATACACACACTCATCCACCCATACAGTCCTGCACACATGCTGTCTTCAACACATACAAAGAGTGAGTCACTCATTCATGCACCTATGCACTACGTAATACCCCCCACCGAACCATGCAGACACTCAGACTGATACACAAAAAACCAACTAATAACCTATATAGACACCCATGTAGCTACTCACCAACCCATGCAGCCACTTATACACAAAGTGAGAGACTGATACAGATATTTACATATTTAAACATTACTCACTAAGCCATGTATTCACTATGATACACTTAATCAGTCAGTTACACAATCAATTTTTCAAAAACAAATCATCCATTTAGACACTTATATACCCATTTATTCTTCCATCGACCTTGAGATATACATATATAAAACATATTTAATTTTCAGAAAAACACACATTCACTGGATGATGTCATCAGTGATGTCATTTGAGATGTCATCAGTGATGTCATGAGTGATGTCACTGACCATGTCATGAGTGATGTAATATGTGACGTCATCAGCAGTGCATTGCGGGCGCGCGAGTTATAGTTTGCTGAACTAACTATAACGGGGGAATTTCAATGGTTTTGTACAAGTGAAAAGTCCAGCTAACTATAACACCCCTGAAACCTATTGTTTTTTCTGTGAATATATATATATATATATTCACTGAAAGAACCATAGGTTTCACACAAGCTATAGTTAGCTGGACATTTCTCTCGTAAAATACCATTGAAATTCCCCCGTTATAGTTAGTTCAGCTAACTATAACTCGCGCACCCGCATTCCACTACTGATGACGTCACATATTACATCACTCATGACATGGTCAGTGACATCACTCATGACATCACTGATGACATCTCAAATGACATCACTGATGACATCACTGATGTCATCATCCATTGAGTATGTGTTTCTGAACAATTTTAATATGTTTAATATATATAGGGAAAGGCCTGTTGAAGAATGAGTGGGTGTACAAGTGCGTAAATGTATGATTTTCTTTGGTGCGTAACTGACTCTATAAGTGAGTCATTAAATGTATCTTACTGCAGACTAGTGACTAAACTGTGTGAATGTCTGTATGTTTCTGTCTGTTGGTGTATAAGTGGCTGCATGGTTTTGTGAATAGCTATATGAGTGTCTATATGGGTTATCGATTGGTTGAGTATCTGTATGGGTGCCTGAGTGTTAGTGTGGGTAGGCTGTGTGTGACTCTGTGCATAGATGTGTGAGTGGGTGATTCTATGGGTGCATGGTTTTAAGAGTGCATCTGTGATGGACTGTATGGTTGAGCAAGTGTATGTATGGGTGTGTTAGGGATTTAATGTATATCTCAGTGGTACATTTGTGACTAACTACATATGTGAAAGGCAGTATATATTTGTGTAAGAGTATATAAGTGGCTAGATGTGAGAATGTGTGATTGTGACAGTGACTGTATGGATGAGTGTGTGCTTTTGTCAATGATTCTAATAGAGCATAAAAATGTGATACTATTTTTGTGAGCAAGGGAACTTGAGTGTGTATAACTGCATAGGTGAGGAAATGGCAGTGTGATTATTTGTATGAATGACTAGGTGTGAGAGTACCTCTATGGATGATTGGTAGTGTGTGAGTGTCTATATAGGTGTGTGTATAAATTCATATGATACTTTTTTATGGAGTGACTGTAACTATGAGTGACTTTACAGGTGAGTGTGTGGAGGTGTATGAAGACCTAAAAGTTAATATGTGGGTATGCAGTTATTGATATTGCACTATTTATGGATATGAGAATGGAACTCTGTAATTTTGAGTTGGTATATCAAAGGTTTTATAAGGGTGTGAGAAGATGTGGTAATTTATCACATTGATGACGTCATTAGTGATGTCATCAGTGATGTCATTTGAGATGTCATCAGTGATGTAATGAGTGATGTCACTGACCATGTCATGAGCGATGTAATATGTGACGTCTTTAGCAGTGGATTGCGGGTGCGCGAGTTATAGTTAGCTGAACTAACTATTTCGGGGGAATTTCAATGGTTTTTTACGAGAGAAATGTCCAGCTAACTATAACGTGTGTGAAACCTATGGTTTTTTCAGTGAGTTTGCAAGGTTTTTTAAATGCTAATTCCTAACTATAACGTGTGTGAAACCTATGGTTTTTCCAGTGAATTTGCAAGGTTTTTTAAAAGCTAATTTCTAAATATAACGTGTGTGAAACCAATGTTTTTTTCTGTGTTTTTGCATGGTTTTTTGAATTCTAATTCCTAACTATAATGTGTGTGAAACCTATGGTTTTTTCATTGAATTTGTTTGTTTTTTTACATAATTTTTTTTTTTTCCTTTAAACACTATTCTACTTATGTATATATTCATGGTTTTAATGCATTCTTCAATATAGAAAGATTCACCTTTTTTAAATAAATGGTTAGATATAGTTGTATAACATAGTTAATATCTTCAACAAACCTTTATCTTTTTTTTATTTTTAAGTTTTTTTACCGTGCGCGTACGGTAAGCTTACCGTAAGCGCACGCTTCGCTTTATGTACGGTGAGCGTACGTAATATTTATACTCCGTGTGCGCATGCTTACGCAATTTGCGTACGCGTCCGTACTTCCTACGCGACGCGTAAGCGCATGCTTCATACGCGCACTCGCGTGCGCACGTTACGCGGAAGTGTACGAGCGTGCCTGTAATGCGCATGCGCACGTGCGCGTGTCTTTCGTACGCGCATGCGTACTTTTACCGTACGCGCTCGGTAAGCTTAACGTGCGCGTACGGTTGGTCATGTGATCAAGAAACAACACTTTTGATTGGTTTAAACTACTTTCAGTTCCAGAATCTTCCTACGCCACATCCATTCCCCTCATTACTGCTTGTGATTCTCTAGGAGAAGGAGCTGAATTGTCTTTGGGATACAATGGCAGAGCAGCAGACCTCTTCTGAGAGTGAGCAGGGCAGCAGCATCATCAGACAGAGAAGGAGGAAACAAAAGAATTCTTTTGTTTGGGAGTATTTCACTTTTCCAGAGGGGCAGAAAAAGGTAAATGCTCCATTAGTCACCTGCTCACTTTGTGAGCGTATCTTATCTAGAGGTAACCCAAGGAAGAAGTATTCCTTTGGTAATCACACTATGGTGAGACACATTAGGGATGTACATCCCAGGACTTTTGCTCGACATACTGAAGCAAACCCTTCAGTAAGTCACCCGAGCACACCCGCAGAAGCTCAGCCGAGTACATCTTCGGCAGCTCAGCCGAGCACTTCCTCTGCGGTGGGAGCATCACCCTCTTCTGCTCCTCTGGAAACGAACCCTCGATTTCAGAGGGTACAAATGAGGTGCACCAGATGTTATGGTCTAATTGTTCATGGGGAGACCAGTGTTTCCCTAATAAACAATAAGATAGACCAGCACATCTGTGGTCCTTGTTAATATTCCCATTCTTTCTTTCCTCTGTCCCTGTATTAACACAACGGCTCTTTTAAGAGCCAACCTTACCTCACAACTTTTTTTTAATTTTTTTAATGAATTTTTTAATTTTTTTTTTTTAACCGTGCGCGTATGGTACGCGCATTTTTTTTTTTTTTTTACCCTACAAGGTCCTTGAAGGAGTACAACGGAAATGAGAAAAGCAGAGAGAGGAGAAGTGAAAAAAAGGGAGCATGAAACTAAATGTGTGATAAATACAGAAATTTCGCACTTACCTGACCAACAAAATAACGTATTTATTAATAAATGGTTTATTTAAATCGCTGGAAAAAAGGTTTATTTTTTCCTAAATTTTCTTTCTCAATCTGAAAAAAAAGAAAAAAGTATTAATATTTAATAATACATTTTAGAATACAGTACACATATTTTCATATTTAAAAACAATTGTTTGCCCTTTTTTTGCTGTTTTCAGAATATATTGCATTTCACTGTAAATCGTGAAAGCAATTGCATTCATCACTTAACAGTGGGCAAAAAAAAATAACAATCTGAAAGATTGTTTAAAAAAAAGCCCAGAATCTCTTCTCACTAAAACATACCTTTATAGAAATGTAACATATTCTTTAAAAATATCATCTAAGAACAATAACTATTTCCACTAAATATCATCTGAAAATTTTTGTTGCATAAGCATAATCACCAAAATAATATGTGTCAAAGAAGTCCACAATACAAATTGTTACCTTTCCTTTAGGCCAAATGGTAATTTTTTAATTCTTTTTTGATGAAATTTCCAATGGTAATCCAATAAAATTGCAAAAATGATTTGTACAGATGTTGCAAATTCAATCTAAAATTTTGGTTTCAGAAAAATTAAATAGGAATTTGCTAAATCAAAAGGCAAACGTTGCTTAAAAATCAATTGAGAATCATTACACAGTGTCCAGCCTTTTTCACATTTAAGATAAACTGTGTAATGACCAGAAGTTACAGTAGGTCCATCATGGAAAATTATTGCAACTGTAACAAAAGTTTTTCCTGAAATTGATAATTGCTGTCCTATAAACTTCTTTATTAAAGTGTCCAATTTTGAACCAGCAGCTCTACAACGTTGCATCACTAAAATTACATACTGTCCGTATTTCTTTAAAAATAACGTTGAAAACATGTCAGATTTACATTCACAGCATTCCATGCTATGATTGGCATTTTTAACTAATTTACTAAAACTCACTGATTTACTCTCTGGCAATGTTAAATAGATAAACCTTTCTGAATCAACATTAGAGCTGCATGTGTAGAAACAGTTTTCACAAGTATGTTCCCATTTATAAGAGAGACCGAACATATTCTCAACATCTATGCCTTCATCTTCCAGTACCATAAGGACATATATCAAGAATTCCTGTGCATCTTGCTGAACATTTTGAGTAAACTGTGTACGTCCTGAACATACATCTAAAAGTTTTCTAATTTCAGTAGCACTTTCTATTTTAGTTTTATCAATACTCAGCTTCTCATAAAGGAGACTTAGCACATAACAGAATCTTTTTTCATGATTTACTATTATCTGCTCTTGCAAATTTTCAAGATAAAATACAACATTTAGCACTACATTAGCGTAGCAGTTGACACCAGAGCTATTTTCAAAATGACAACCAACAACCTCTTCAACATTGTCCTTTTTCTTTTTGCTTGCAATCACATGACTCTCTTTTTGTTTTGTCTTCTCTACATCCTCATTACAGATATTCTCAAATCTCCTTTTCCGAGAAACAACACGTTTTTCCAACACAGGATACTGACCTAAATGAGGAGCATAGGTTCTTCTTAATCTATTATACTCCTTTACACAATTTGCATCTGCACTAACTTTTGAGTCATCAAAGTCTATCATGAATAAACCAGATAATGTTTTCACTCGTGACAAAGCAACATATGCCATACCTTCTTTGAACACAGTAGAACCAATGCTTACAAAAGCACTATCTACAGTTAATCCTTGAGACTTGTGAATAGTTACAGCATATGCTAGAGAAAACGGAAACTGCTTCCTACGTACATATGTCTTTTACAAGCAAAAAACGGACTGAACAACGACTAATCTCTTTAACCTCTGCAATCTGATCAAATTTTATTTTTAAAAATTCAATTCCATTTTTTTCTGGTATTTCACAAAACCCACAACTTTACCCATAGCTCCATTCACTAAACCTTTTTCAACATCCAAATTTCTCCTTAAAAATACTCGACAGTTCATGCAAAGATATAGATTTTTTTCTAATCCAGCTGTTTTCGAAATGTTCTTCTCTAGAGAATCCAATTTATTTTTTAGTTGGCCTGTTAATGTAATAGTAATTCCTTCATGCTGAATTTTGTCAACTGCTTCCATTTTCTTAATCTCTTCCTTTTCCAATTTCAAAAGTTCCTCATTGAATATCGAGCATTCACGTAGTGTTGGCATTAAGCAGATTACAGTATTATTTTCTGCAATGTTCTTGTATATTTTCTCTGCAACTATTTCTTCCTTTGGAAATAAATTATGTAGCAACCGACTTTGTAATGCTTTTCTGCCAACTTCTGTGAGTAGTCCAATTCTGATATCTTTCAGAATACTTGCATAATCTTCATCGTTTGCTTGCCTCATATTGGTAGTAAGTTCTTTGTACTCAAAGAACGACCAAATATTCGCATTACCAATGCTTCCTAATGACTTCTTCGTGTCTTCATGTGTCACAGTATTAAACACTGGTTGTCCTTTAACTGGAGTAAGCTGTAGAAGATCCCCAAAAACTATAACATGTTTTCCACCAAATAACACGTCATAGTCTCTCTTTAGAATTTGCTGCAGTCTTAAATGCACAAAGGCAAGCATTAAGTTTGATACCATGCTTACCTCATCAATAATGAGAACTTGCATCTTCTTCAACACTCTTGAAACTTCGAAGCATGCTTCTCCTGTTAGCTTGTGATATTCTATTTTGTTCTCATGCTCCACTGGTAACATTAGCAAGCGATGTAAGGTAATTCCTTTTATGTTATATGCTGCTAACCCAGTTGGAGCAGTAACAACACAAGACAAAGTTGAATCTGTTTTTTGCTGTAGGTAGCTTCTGATGACTTTAATTAGGAAACTTTTTCCAGTTCCAGCTTGTCCACTCACATACATCCTGATTGGTTCAAATGATGTGCATGTGCACTCTTTATTTTCATGTAGTAATCCGTGATCAATTTTTTTTTCTGACTTCTTCATAAATTTGTTGTTGTTCTTCATTCAGTTGTTGTTCCAAATTTGGTAAGTCTATTAAATCTTCTTGAGCTTGATTCATAGCCGTTTCAACTTCATTCATGGCTATTGCAGCTTCATTTTCTACGATTGGTTGTCCTAGGGGATCTTGACTGAGCGTTTCAGAACTTTGGCTGTCTTGAGAACTGTCTCTAGCTACTTCAGCTGCAATTGTTGCTTCCTGTTCAATTTCTTCATTTAACATTTGCACATAATTTATGAAAGTACTGCATTCAATCGTATCTTTACATGCATTAAATGAATCCTCATAGCTTTGAAATTCTCCAAGTAGTTCGTCCTCTGTACGCCATGGTTTAAACAGCTGTAAAAGTGCCAAGTAGTAAAATTCATTTTTGTCAGTAGTGTCGCAACTCAGCTTCCTATGATTAATCAAACTTCCTTTTGTTTGCTTCACCAAACATCCTTCCTCACCAATGACTTTATATTTTCCATTTTTGATGTCTGCTGTGGCTTTCCGTGAAAAAATGTAGTTCTGCAGCACTTCATAGAGACACATGTTCTCAAGATGACAACTTCTTTTTGGGTAATACGTGTCCAACATGTTTGTTTTCAAAATATTACTTTCCGGGTCGTTCTCGGCCAAATATTCAATTTCTCCAACAGATTTCAGTACCCGATTTCGTATTGCTGCAAGGCCTAAACTTACCCAAATTATTCTTCTTGATTTCGAGTACAGACTTGCAGATGATAACCTATCTGAGCATTCGTAGGATCCAATTTCTCGATGCGATAACATCTTTAAACTGAAACTGTATAGCTTCTTACTGACAGTTTTCTCGTGCGAAATCTCTTCCCACATTTCCTTCAATTCCGTTTTCCCAGATTTAGTAATGTACGATGTGACATACCGAGCAACAGCAATAGAATTGTCTGCCAAATACTGAATATCCATGTTAGCATTCCACATGGATAAAATGACTGGGTTGTAGTCATTTATATATTTTGACTCTTCTTTTCTTCTTAGGTTGAACGTATTTTTTGGAGATCTTCTTGTAATAGTATGTCGCACAGCTGACATAAAACTGTTTACTCTTCCTTTTGAAAGAACAGGTCTGGGAAATCCAAATCGACATTTTGTGTAGAATTTATCTTTGCTCTTGTACTTCCGTCGACAGTATTTTCCACACCGATGACTTTGGAAACGTAAAACTTGCTCTTTTAGCTTTTTCTCTTCTGTGCTTTTAGGTATAGCACATGTTGCATATTCTTCAATGAAAGATAAAACTGCTTCATCAGCATCTGTTCCAAATTTTGGGGCATGCTTGATCCAAAACAGCATATGAATATGAGGAGCACCTCTTGCTTGGTACTCTTTTCTCCAAAAGAAATCCACAACTTCTCCAAGAGGTGGATTTTTTTTATTGCAGATGAAGGACATCATAGCCTCAAATCTATGATTGAAATATCTGCAAACATTTGAGGAAATATGAATTTTATGATCAATTATGTCCCCTATCTTAGACCCCAACGGCTCCATGTACATGCTACAAGTACATGTATGTTCCCTCCAGTTCCAGCTATGAAGACGCAAATACATGTGCGTCCAACGTCAACATGTCCTCTTTCAGATCCGCCATGAATGGGTCGGATATTCCGTTCCTAAGTATGATTGGCCACCGACTTTATATGGTACACTTTTCACGTTTTACAGTTCAGGCGAGTAGGCCCTGAATTCTGCCATCAAGCCTTTTTCTCTCTTTTTTTGTGTCTGAAAGCTCCAGCCTGAGCTTGCATCTGTATCCATGAACTTTGTCCTACTCCCTGCGCGGCTAACGGTGCCTGACGCGGCCTGTTGCCTGCCAAAAGACTATATTTCACCTTCAAGTTATCTGCTTCGCTCCTCATCCAATGCATTCCTGTCTAGTAGTTTAGGTAAACATCCTTCCAGCTACCGAGCAAAGGGCCCGGCTTCACTGTCTTTATGCAAGTAATTCATAGCCCTGTTACCATGCCCCCTCGCATCTCATGTAGACACTTAGACGCTTGTACACGCACTAACAGTTAGTATAGAATAGATTCTGTCCGAGAGATCTTTCCTTTTGGATAATACAGTTCCTTAAACATAAGATATTAAATATGATTTAGGATTAGGTTGACCTGACCCCCCAGACTTCTGTCTCCACATGTAGAGCTAAATGTCAAGTCCCCTGCATCCTCTAGTTGCACGTCAATCACACGTCATGCGGCTGCGCGCGCATCTCTGCCAAGTATTTCTGCTGACATTGCAGGATTCTCTTATGGATCCACCCATTTGTGACATCACTTTTAATGACGTTCCTAATATACGCCTATTGTCACGCCTTTCTTCATTACGTATGTGTATGCTTATCTGTATTATCAGCTGTTACGCCTCCTGCATCTGTCTCAATGTAATGCTTTTCTTATATATGTCGTTACTTGTCAATAATGTATCGTCTATCCCTTCTTGAACCTTCGTGGTGATGGAATATGATACCTATGGTTCGAACCATAATTCCTTTGTAAAGGAATAAAGCCTTTTAGAACCTCTAATACCACGGATTCTGCCTCTTATTTTTACTGAGTTATTCTTACTAGACTTTACCGCATAAAAAAATAGTACAGGTAATTAAATATTTACCACATAAATTGGCGCCCGAACAGGGACACTTTCCCATCTCACGCGCCGGAGGTGCGTTGCAGGCCCGGTCTCCTGCCACAGCTGGACGGACAACTACGCGTACCCGCAGGATTCCTGTATCTCCTTCCGGCCAAGCGGGGGTGACTGAGGCTGCGATCAACACCCAGACGAGGCGGTGAGAAGTGCGAAGTATCCCGACCAGAGCCTAGCTGAGAGAGCAAGATCCGAGGTATACAGAGGCCCGCCAGGTTCCGAAGTTCCGAGTCGAGTCCAGTCCAGTCCAGTCGGGTCCAGTTCAGTTCCGAGGCCTTCCGTTCCGTGCTACCCGGTGAGTACCGTTGCCGGGGAGGCATTTAGACGTGCACATTGGTTCGTGCCGGTCAAGACGGGTTTGGGTACACAGATCCGGTCTGCACTGTTTCAGCAGTGTATCTGTACTGTTTAGCAGTATATCTAGTATGTCTTGTATATGATCCAGTATTATTTAGTATTAGTATTATGTCAGTAACTAGTTTTCTTCTAATTATCATCGTTCGTTCTAAATGTTAAATGTTTTTATATGTTTTAAAATTGTGGTATGAATGATTGTACATTATTGTGTTTATTGTTGTGTTCAAAATCAAATAGCAAGGTTTAAAGATGTCGTTCTTTTCAAAATTGAGACAGATCAAAACTAGAAAAGGGGTACTCGAAGAAGCTGTTCCCATTCCACCTAGTGACACTCCAGGGTACTTTATGTATCATAAGCATGGCCTAGACGCCGTATTATTTCTTGATTTATGGGTGGACTACACCAAGGATTTACCAGAAAATCAGAGATGGCCCGCAGCTGGGACATGGGATGCAGATTGCATCATGAGAGTAGAAGAAGAGTTATGGAAAAAGAAAGCCAGACAGTCACAGAAAGATGCCATTGAATTATGGCGTAAAGAATCGCATAGACGCGCAGAGAAAGCGTTCAGAAAGGAAGAGAAAAGTAGGGAGAAGTCAGACAAAGCCCGAGAAAATATATTAATTGAGGAAGGTACCCGAGTAAAAGCAGAACAAGTAGATAGACAACGAAAGACTCTTATGAATGGTATGTATCCTCTTCTGGCCGAAGGTTTACCTAAGGCCACCCCGGAAATACCGAAAGATCTGCCCCCCCCATTACTCCCGATAAAAGCACATCCCAAGACCGCAAAAGATGTTTTCCTTTCTTCCTATTTAGACGATGTAGCTCCCGAATATGTTAATATTCCACCACCCGCGCCGCCTGTCGATGGTGCTCAACGCCAAGATCATCCGTCCCTACCTCCGCAACAACAAACTCCTCCGCACATTTCCGCAGGTCCATCTGTTTCTACCGCTTTTCCTGCATCTACAGTTTCTACCTTACATCCAACAAATCCTTTCGTGCCTAGCACCTCAGACGGTGCGACAGGAGGTGCGACAGCAATTTTTTCCACGCCACCGCGACGAAGTAAATTGTCCCTTAGAGATTTAGCATACCAACGTACACCCCAAATAGCAACTTCCGACATGTTTAAGGAACATCTTGTGGATTGTAGATATGATCCAGTGCCCGGTAAACAGGACAGAATGCTGCTGTCATCGCTACGTATACGACGAGCTTCAATGTATTTAACGACGCTACCAGGAATGGTTGCATATCTAGACAATATATATCATTTTGTCCAATCAGGGCGAGGCCCTGAAAGTATAGACGAAGCCATGAAATACCAGAAAGTGGATATACAGAGACAACTGTTACGCTTCTTCATAAACTGCGTGATCAGAAACCAAGACAGGGCTGGGGTAGATCAGGATGAAATGCAAGTACTTACCAGATGGGGTCAGAATATATCAGAAGGGAAACATGATAGACAGACGTGTATAGTAGTTATGTGCCGAAAGATCCGCAAGGAAGTAGAACGAATACATAAAGACAGATTAGAGGCAGACAAAACTGAATCAGAGGGAGAGGAGGAGGAAGAATCAGAATTGCCCACAGGACAATTAGAAACGATGGCTTATGTAGGTAAAGGAAGATCTTTTAATAATACCAGATGCTTTAATGATCCAATACGTCCGATACGTCCAGAATGTAATAGAAATTTTCAAGCCCCTATGTTAAATACAAGGTCCCCTGAACACTTATTCCAGGCTGCTGATAAATTACTCCGAGACCGAAGGGGGTATCATATACTCGATTCTATGGATGAACAAGAATTAGCCAGGTCAGCAGTACAATGGGCTGACAGTTCTGAGAAATACAGTGATGATGCGCTAGCACACACGTTTCTGAATCTTACCCCAGACGAACAGCGTTTAGCTGGTATATACATGATTCAACACCTCCTTATATTATATAGAAGCCAACACTCCGATCCAGGTCCCCTACCTGACATATTGATAGAACTACTCACGAATAAATGGAGAGGTTCAGGTACTGATCTAATTAAAGAAATTCTAGAATATCGAAACCAGTACATTGTTTTTGTATGCCCAGACCATGTTTCAGTTCCCATCAAGGAAAGAAAAACGTATTACATAGACAGACAGAATCCCTTACGCGAAGTGCACCCAATCAAAGGTGATGACAATATTTTTAAACGCGTGTTTGTGTACACGCCCATAACTAAAATTGAATTATTGGAAATGAAGAAAGTAGTACCTAGCCATGACAAAGACCCAGCAGGTTTCCACCGTGAGATAAAAGACATGTTACTCATGGGAGAGTATACTTATCCTGACATTATGAAAATATTAAAAGTATTAATGCCTGCCGGTATTTACGAGAAACTCAAAGAAAAGGAATGGGAGGTGGGAGACCAAAAGATAGATTGGACAGCATTAGAAAACGAAGAAAAGGCCCGAGCTGCAGGTTCAGGGCTTGGGGAAAAGACTACAGCATTACCAGGATTACTAGTGCAAGTATTGCCACGTTTATTAACTACGAAAAAGGAAGACTGGGGTGCAATCTCAGCCTGTAAACAAAAACAAGATGAAGACACTAGTGATTTCTATTCCCGTTTTGAAAAATGTTTTGGTATTAATAGTGGCATAAAAGCAAATAGCGAGTCGTATCCACATCTGTTTGTGACAAAATTAGTTGAAAATTCCCTGCCCCAAGTTAAGAATAGAGTATTAAAATTTGAGAGTACCTGGCAAGGTAACACCCCGTCACAGATGTTACAAATGTTACAATATCACCACAATAGAATTAGGGAAGAACAAGAACATGAACAAAGACGTATGAAAGACACGAAAATGAAAATGCTTGTTGCTCAGTCAGTTCCAGCTGACGGTCATAGAAAGGGTATGACACAGTCCAGTGATTCAGCGGGTCCTGTAAAAGGGACCTGCAACTATTGTAAACAGCCAGGTCATTATATACACGATTGTGCAGTTCTGAAACATAATATCTCTACGGGTAAAACCAAGGAGAGACCACGTCCACCTAGACAGGATCAGATCCAACAACAAGTCCCTCAGCATGTACAATCTATGCCAGCTCCGCAACAGGCAGCTCCACGACAGACCGTAGCAACATCACAGGCGCAGCCTATTGCTGCAACACAAACTACGACACAACAGATGTACCAGTATGCACAAGCTGACTATCCCGATTATCAGCGATACACATGAAATAGCCTAGAGAAGGAAGTTGGCTTACCCCTTATTGAGGTTCCTGTAGACCAAGAGGGACCTTATGTACACAGTCAAATATTAGGGAAAGACAGAAAGTTTTTACTTGATACAGGGGCAAGCAGAACAACTATAAGTCACAGCGAAGTTCCAGGGGCACCCCTCTCAGGCTCACAGAATATTTCCCTTGGATTCTCAGGAAAGCCTATTATTAATGAAGTATCACTACCTCTTCCACTTACGGTTGGTACATTGACACGAACTACAGATTTATTACTTACTAAATCATGTCCAGAAAACTTGTTAGGTATAAAAACATTGAAAGCTCTAGGAGCTATAATATGTTGTTCTCCGGAAGGAGTACGACTATTTTTGCGTGACTTTAAAGGTCACTACGTGTCCAGAGACATGGATCCCCGGTTACAGAGTTTACCTGCACATTTATGGGCACAAGGCCCCACTGATGTAGGTTGTATGCACATTACACCATATCGAGTCACACTCAAAGCAGGAGTGGTATTACCACGAATGCGACAATACAAGTTACCGCCAGTTGCTGTAGTGGCTTTACTGCAAATCATTGACGAGCTCATTGCACAAGGAGTGGTTGTGGAAACAGACTCCAATGTATGTAATTCCCCGATAATTCCGATTCTTAAACGAACTGATCCAAAGACACCTCCAGTTTATCGATTAGTTATTGATCTGCGCGAATTAAATAAATGCATTATACCACAATATCCCGTGGTCCCAGATATCTCTTCATTATTGACAGCTATTGATTCAGAAGCAACGTTCTTTACTGTAATTGATCTCAAGAACGCCTTCTTTAGCGTCCCAATCGATCCGGAAAGTCAATATTTGTTCGGATTCAGTTTAAATGGACGAAGTTTTAAATTCGCACGCGCACCTCAAGGATTCACAGAAAGCCCCAGCATCTATAGCCAAGCACTGAAAAGAGAACTTGACAGTATCCACATGCCAGTTAACACTGCCTTGCTTCAATATGTCGATGATCTACTGATCACCGCCCGAAGCGAACCCGAGTGTGAAAAAGCATCACTGACGGTTTTACATTTTCTGGCCGACAAGGGACACAAGGTGTCCCCTTCGAAGCTGCAATTCTGTGTCCAGCAAGTTGTGTACCTTGGGCACTTGCTGTCCAAGGGGGGAAGACAGCTCACACCTGACCGCATCCAGTTAATTATAAACATGCCAACACCCAAGACACAAAAGGAGGTACGGGCCTTCATAGGCCTCACTTCATACTGTAGGCAGTGGATCCCCCAATATGCATTTCTAGCAAAACCACTCATTCAGTTGACAACCCAGGAGGCAGCGACATCGACTGTCCTCCCTTGGACTCAAGAACATACACAAGCCTTTGAAAGCTTAAAGAAAGCTTTATGTCAAGCACCTGTTTTAGCAACACCATGTTACAGTAAGCCTTTTACACTATTTGTTACAGAACGAGAAGGTACTGCATTGTCAGTACTCACTCAAGAACAAGCAGGATCACACAAACCGTGTGCTTACTTTTCTAGCACATTAGATCCAGTAGCTCAGGCTCTTCCTGCGTGCCTGAAATCAGTCGCAGCAACAGCTTTAGCAATCAGACAAAGCGATGCCATAGTATTAGGACATCAATTGACAGTACAAGTACCACACGCAGTAGAGGTTCTTTTGAATCGAACACAAACACAACACTTGACTATAGCAAGACTGACGGGCTACGAACTAACATTGTTTCAGCCACACATAGAAATTAGACGTTGTAGTACATTAAATCCTGCCACACTTTTGCCATTAAGTGGAACAGACCCATTGGCACATGATTGTATTGAAGTCATTACTATTACGACGAAACCCAGACAAGACCTGACAGATATTCCATTACTAGATCCAGATCTGACATTGTATGTAGATGGTTCATGCATGAGAACAAGTACAGGAGAGTTAGTGGCCGCTTATGCAGTAACGACAGATACTGAAATCATTGAAACAAATTGTATTAACACCCTGTCAGCTCAAGCAGCAGAGCTCATCGCTCTGACACAAGCCTGCATTCAAGCTAAAAATAAGAAAGTCAACATATACACAGATTCACGTTATGCATTCGGAGTCGTCCATGACTTCGGCGTGCTTTGGCGAGAGAGAGGTTATTTAACTTCTCACGGTGCCAACATTCAACACGGTCCCCTCATTCAAGCCCTATTAGATGCAATACATTCGCCTACTGCGATATCTATTATGAAATGCAAGGCCCATACGAAAGTGACTGACATTATTTCTCAGGGTAACGACCTAGCTGACAGGACAGCTAAACAGACTGCTCAGAATCAGACTCATACAACTGACTTGACAAAGACAATAGTTCCGACACCGACACATTGCATGACAGTTAAGGATCCCGCTCTTGATGTTATTGACATACAGACACATGCTACACCAGAAGAAATAAAGAAATGGACTGAATTAGGAGGGATCCAAACAGATCAGGGATGGATGACGAAGGGAAAATCTATATGGTTTCTCCCCGACTCCATGGTTCAAGTTATTATTAACACAATACATAGTCCAGCGCACCTAGGAGAAAAAGCTATGCTAGATAGTATTCAACACATTTGGTTCAACAAACACCTACGAGCAGCAGCCAAACAGAAAGTGCGTACCTGCATGATATGTTGTCAGTTCAACCCAGGAAAAAGCATTCCCGTAGATCAAGGTGGATTTCAACCTCCCGATCACCCTTTTGAAGTCCTCCAGATGGATTATATCCAGATGGAACGATGTCGAGGATTCAAATATGTTCTCGTAGTTGTCTGTGCTCTTTCCCGTTGGACAGAAGCCTACCCGGTTTCAGATTACACTGCCCCGACTACTGCCAAACAGTTAGTTCGAGAATTCTTCCCACGGTACGGTTTGCCCCGTGTCGTGTACTCAGATAACGGTCAGCCATTCTCATCCGAGCTCATGAAACACATTTCACTCTTGTTAGGCTATCAATGGAAATTCCACTGTGTCCGACATCCCGAGGCAGCAGGTCTCGTGGAGCGGCATAACCAAACTCTGAAAATAAGACTCTCCAAAGTATGTAGAGAAAAAGGTGTCGACTGGATAGTAGCCTTACCAGTTGCGCTCTTTTACATGAGAATGGTAGCACACTCTCGAACAGGGCTATCCCCGTATGAGGTGATCTTCGGTAGACCACCAAATATGTGGGGGACGCCTATACCTCGTAAAATTACTGATGTTGATTGTAATATGCTGACAGATTACCTGGCTTCCTTGATGTCTGCACTACAATCTTGTCGTTCACAGGTAGCTGCAGCTTTTCCCGATAACACTGAGGTGAAGCCGCATGAAGTGGTTCCAGGTGACCTCGTGCTTGTAAGGAATTTCGACAGGAGGAGCCAGTTGGAGCCTCGCTGGCAGTCGCCGAAACTCGTTTTACTGACCACAAGGACTGCCGTGAAGATTGAGGGACGTAAAGGGTGGTTGCACTCGAGCCATATCAAAAAATTTTATGGACTACCGTCTGATGTGAACACTAAGCCCTGCATTCCTTCACAGACTGACTCAAAACTCCCCCTGGTTGAAAAATCAGATAAAGAGAACTATAAACTGAAACTAAGGTCTAGCAAGTCAGACAATTTGATTGTTTAAGTCCTCTCCAAGGTGAATCAGTTGAATTTGTCTCTGACATGTATGCTCTAGACCGAAATAGAGAGAGAAATAGACAGAAACAGCTCAAGAAAAATGCGTATTGTAAATCACTTCGTAGTCACTGTACCGTGACATTATTAATTATGTTTTTTCTATGTCTTCTCATCATCGCTGCAAGTATACTGCTACACATGTATTATCCTATTTTCAAGCGTGCTTTCAATGTTACTGCCGAACATTCTTTTAGCGAATTACCTCCGCATGAGTTGTCCTATAGATTTGCGCTGCGCAACAACACATTCATTAGTATGTTACATCATTCCCATCAGACCAGCAATGCGACCAATTGTTGGATATGTGGCCGACTCCCTCCCTACCAGAAATACAAGGGAGTTCTGCCCCTCTTCCGGTATCCATTCACACACAATGGCTCCTGTGGAGCATGGTTTAGTTTGATTAACTCCTTAGATTCAAATTCCGTAATTTACCAAGACAACTGGGTATGGGGAAACCTGAACCTAGTTTTGCTTAAAGTCTGTTACCCTAACAAGGAGGGACGTCCCAAAAGAACAGGAACTGATCTAGAAAATGAAGTATATGGATTAGGTAACTTTACACTTAACCTCATGATTCTGAACGTTGAATCCGAAGCGGTACCAGTCTTGCCCGTTATGTCAGTATTTCCAGTTCAAGGTGAATTATGCGTAAGAAAGAATGGTTCAATATACATGGGTCATAGTAAATGCACTACTGTGATCGAATTCAGTGATCAAGGCAAGTCTACATTTAAAGCTTCTCGTCATTCTTACTTCGTATGTGGTCAGACCGCATATATACGTTTACCTCTAGATTGGGATGGTACCTGTTACATTGCATTCCTTCTGCCACCTGTTTTCCTAGCACCTCCTGATTACCATAGGAATACCCATTTAGTACATAATAGACAGCAAAGAGATCTCCCGATTGTCGACTATACTGAAACGGCATGGGAGCAATACACAGATTTCAATAAAGGTTTCTTTCCTTACATAGGTGTTGTCACTAATAGTAAACTGATACGTAGATTAACTAGAACCCTTGAAGCAGTAGTGAATGAAACTACTTCCGCCCTAGGCAACTTAACAGAGGAGCAGTCTGCGATGCGGATAGTTGTTCTTCAAAATCGTCTTGTCCTTGACGTCATCCTGGCTGATAGGGGCGGAGCTTGTAGGGTCATCGGATCAAGTTGCTGTGTTTTCATTCCAGAAAACGCGCCGTCAGTATATAAAGCCATAACTCGCCTTCACAAGATTGTAAGCCAGATACACCAGAATCCTGGCACCTGGACTTGGTCCGGTTGGTTCTGGAGCGTGTTGTCAGCCTGGGGATGGAGGATCCTATCCTTCCTAGGTATTGGCTTTCTCACACTATTCAGTTGCTGCTTGTGTCTCCAATGTGGGCCAACGATCTGTGGTCTGTGTGCCACATCGTGTATCCCGCATTCAAGTGTTCATTCAAGATCCCGGAAGAAGAAAGAAGAACAAATTATGCTATATGAGCAGATTGATGGATTAATGAAGATCGATATTTCATGAAGGGTCCGTAGGGGACAAGGAGGGAATGAGGAAATATGAATTTTATGATCAATTATGTCCCCTATCTTAGACCCCAACGGCTCCATGTACATGCTACAAGTACATGTATGTTCCCTCCAGTTCCAGCTATGAAGACGCAAATACATGTGCGTCCAACGTCAACATGTCCTCTTTCAGATCCGCCATGAATGGGTCGGATATTCCGTTCCTAAGTATGATTGGCCACCGACTTTATATGGTACACTTTTCACGTTTTACAGTTCAGGCGAGTAGGCCCTGAATTCTGCCATCAAGCCTTTTTCTCTCTTTTTTTGTGTCTGAAAGCTCCAGCCTGAGCTTGCATCTGTATCCATGAACTTTGTCCTACTCCCTGCGCGGCTAACGGTGCCTGACGCGGCCTGTTGCCTGCCAAAAGACTATATTTCACCTTCAAGTTATCTGCTTCGCTCCTCATCCAATGCATTCCTGTCTAGTAGTTTAGGTAAACATCCTTCCAGCTACCGAGCAAAGGGCCCGGCTTCACTGTCTTTATGCAAGTAATTCATAGCCCTGTTACCATGCCCCCTCGCATCTCATGTAGACACTTAGACGCTTGTACACGCACTAACAGTTAGTATAGAATAGATTCTGTCCGAGAGATCTTTCCTTTTGGATAATACAGTTCCTTAAACATAAGATATTAAATATGATTTAGGATTAGGTTGACCTGACCCCCCAGACTTCTGTCTCCACATGTAGAGCTAAATGTCAAGTCCCCTGCATCCTCTAGTTGCACGTCAATCACACGTCATGCGGCTGCGCGCGCATCTCTGCCAAGTATTTCTGCTGACATTGCAGGATTCTCTTATGGATCCACCCATTTGTGACATCACTTTTAATGACGTTCCTAATATACGCCTATTGTCACGCCTTTCTTCATTACGTATGTGTATGCTTATCTGTATTATCAGCTGTTACGCCTCCTGCATCTGTCTCAATGTAATGCTTTTCTTATATATGTCGTTACTTGTCAATAATGTATCGTCTATCCCTTCCTGAACCTTCGTGGTGATGGAATATGATACCTATGGTTCGAACCATAATTCCTTTGTAAAGGAATAAAGCCTTTTAGAACCTCTAATACCACGGATTCTGCCTCTTATTTTTACTGAGTTATTCTTACTAGACTTTACCGCATAAAAAAATAGTACAGGTAATTAAATATTTACCACACATTAACCGAATCCAACGAGCACAGTTCTCCTGCTGTCTTGTATTCGATGTTTTTAATGTTTGAATTTGCCTCTCGAAGAAAATCCAGAAGGTCATCCCAAGCGTACTCAGCACAGCTTAGGGTAAGGAACCATGTAGGAGTTCCTAAATTCCGTAACATACATTTCAATTCTCCATGGCGTCGGTACCAATATTCATTTGTCCCACGCTGACAAGCCATCAGATTGATCAATTGTGATTACAAATGATCATCTCGCTGCTGCACTTTGTTCATAAAATCCTTAGCAGACACATTATGTAGATGTACTCCACTTTTTAAAATGTGATTTACTGCATAAGATAGTGCAGACAAGTCACTTTCAAATAACAGATGGAACAAATAAGCAATACTTTGACAAAATCTGGGATCTTCTGCATATAATCTTGTAGTCCGATACTCAGAAGCAGGAATCTGGACTGGACGTTCATCGTATCGTCCACCTTCTCCTGTAGGAAACAGCTGGGGAAAACAACGAGCTTCCAAGCTCTCCTCCCATACACTCACGGGAGTTCCTTTGGCTTTTTTCATCTGAAACAGATCAATAGTGTTTGCCATAACTTCTTTTGAATGAAGAGGATGTATGCTGAAATGTTCATAAATTTCTTCTTCTTTTGACTTGTCCACTTTTTCAATTTGCCCAGTTGGTGTTTCTGTGTCTCCTAGTAAATCTTCTTTATCTTCATCTATATAAATTGATTCATACCATTTATTATTCCTTTTCAAATATAAATTTGCTCTTTGTACTTTCCGTACATCTACCAGCTCCTGCCAACTTTTCTTATTCTTTGTAGGTACACCATTAACCAGAATAACTAATGGTTCAGTTTCCAAAGTATCTGCATCAATAGTTTCCATATTCTTTTTCAAATCCAACGGCAAATAGACAACTCTTCCTTTTAAACCTCTCTGTAAATCTGAAGGAGGTAATTTACCGGTTTTGGGCTTTATACGTACTATAGTCTGGAACGGATGAACACATTGAATGAGTATAGACTCATACGTATTTAAATCAGAAAGTTCTGCAGGAATATCAACCAATTCTAAATTATTATGTACAGCTCTAGCTGGCATTTTATTTTCTTCTAACTTGTTATAACAGTATTTACAAATACGCTGATCTTCACCCAAATCAAAACAATTTTCAAGAAATATATATGTTGCAAAATCTTTCCACTTAAATTATCTTCTTCTTCACTTTTTTTGTAGAGATAAACATTCCTTGTTTGGATTTTATAATGGCTTCTCCGGCAACAAATACAAGTAATATTTGGTCTTTCATTAGAGATGATAGCAAATTTTGTCATTTGATCTTCAAATTTCTTACTTACGGAGGGTTCTTCATTCTCTTCCACATTTTCCTCAATAACTGTGTCATTCCCTGCACTTTCTTGTTCCGGACCAAAGTAACTAAACTGAATTTCATCAGAAACCTTCTCAACATCTGATACAGTTCCACGGAACAGAGCCCTATTCAACTCATTTAACTTTAGTGCTGGACTTTTAGCAAAATAAAATCTTCTCACAAATTTTCTAATTTCAGTATGATGAACTGCCAGCATCCTAAAATGGTGTAAAACACTTTGACAAACTTTCCTAGATAGACAAGCCAGAGAGTGTCCTTGCAAACCAGTATTCTCTCTCACTCTGCATAGATCTAGTCTTTGAAGCACCTTAATCTTCTGTTTAACACTTTTTTTACTATATTCTCTTAAAAACTCACGTAATTTATCAATAGATTCGTGTCGCAAAGTACAAATACTACTACAATTCCAAGTACACACTGGGGCTTTAGGACGTCTCCCCATAACCTCATCCGCCATCACTTCTTCCTCATTTCTTGGAACCATTTTCTCCTTTTCCATTATACAACCATCTTTCACTTCATAAGCTTGTCCACTGGTGTCAACTGCATGCAGCAAACTATTACTTTGAAGATAACTCTCTTCATTAAAAAATGGTTCAGTACTTGAACTATGCATCCATTCTCCTAAAAACACTTTACAAAAGTTATTTCTTTTCACTACTCTTTTCGTTTTGCTTTGTGACTTCATTACATTGACCATTTTTTCTAATGTACGCATCCTGTTCAAAATTAAAATGAATAGTTTTCTTTTTAATTCTAAAGCCTTAGCTACAATGGCTTCACTATCTTTTTTTCTCTTGTAAAATTTCGCTTTTTTCTTATATTTTTTCACATCCTTTAGCAAATTGGACATCACTCTTCTCTGAAACATTTTTCTACGGATCTCTTTAAATGCTGTTTTTCTTTTTAAGTCAATCTTTATTGCCTCTGATTGTACATTAGCATTTAGTAAATTCTCACTTTTGTCCTGTTGTTTTCTACTTGAAACAGTTTTTCCAGTGAGGACATTTTTAAAATTTTTCCTTTTTTTGAATATATTTTTAAAGAATTCCTTTGTCTGCTTACCAGAAGACTTTTTCTTTTTTCCAACATGAGCATCTTCAACTAACTTGGGTCCTCCAGTTGTCTTCAAATATACATGTTTTTTCTGTTCTTTTCGCTTTCTTGATTTGATAGGCATCTTAAATTTGCTTCACTGCTCTGCAGCAATACCTGAAAGAAACTAAAAAAAAATACCTTTTTGTAATTTAAATATATTACTATATTTTTTATGAGCTTTTCAAATCTTATAATACTATCTACCCCTTTCCTACAAGTGAAAAACACAATAAAACCAACACAAATTAAATCTCTAAGAACAATTCCTGTATGCACACAGACTCTTGGTGTGATTCTAGGCAGAAAACGATATTTGATTTGCAATTCAAAAGCACACTTACTACTGTTTTTTTGCAAGTGATAATTACTATAACAGTCTGACACATTTTCATTATAGTTTTCAGAAGCAGAAAAAAGAACATGTCCTAACAGCTACTTGAGACTATAACCCGGTGTAACCTGGGTACGTGACTACACTCCAGCAAAGGAAATGAGCCTTGGTGATGTTGAATGTATTAGTGTCACTCACTCCAAACTGAAACACCACACAGTGCTGATTAGTAAGTATAACTGTGCATAAGAAGCTGCTGGCTGTGTGCTAAGACTGTACTTCTGGAGACTGTTTATTGTGAGGTGCAAGAGACATTTGCATTGACGCTTGCACAACTGCCTCATCACTAGATAGATATATGTAAGAGTACATGTGTGATAAGGGTTAATTTGAGTTTTGAACATGTGGGAACTAGATGACCCATTCCACGAGTGGAAGGAAAATATACCATGTTGATTTCAAATATGTTAGCATTTGCCTCTCATTTGAGAGATACTGATTTGGGCTGAATGCTAACCAACACACTTCATGAAAACAAGCTTCCCCTTTCCTACGAATGCAATTCTAAAAGAACCAGAGTAATACGAATTAAATCTCTGACAACAATTCCTGTGTGCACACAGACTCATGGTGTGATTGTAGGCAGAAAACGAAATTTGATTGGCAATTTGAAATCACACTTACTACTGTGGTAGAGCAAGTGATAATTACTCTAACAGTCTGACACATTTTCCTTATAGTTTAGAGAGGCAGAAAAGAGCACATGTCCAAACAGCTTTTTCAGACCATGTACATGTGTAACCTGGCTGACTGACTACACTCCAGCAAAGGTAATGAGCCTTGGTGATGTTCAATGCATTAGCGTTACTCACTCCTACCTAAAGCACCACACAGTGCTGATTAGTAAGCATGAGTGTACAGGAAAAACAGCTAGCTCTCTGCTAAGAGTGTGGTTCTGGAGACTGTCTACTGTCAGGTGCAAGAGAGACTTGAATGGACCCTTACATAACTGCATAAACACTGTAAACATGTATGTAAGACTACATGTGTGGTAAGGGTTAATGTGAGTTTTTAGCATGTAGCAACTACATGACCCATTGCACGAGTGGAAGAAAAATCTACCATGTTGATTTCAAATATGTTAGCATTTGCCTCTCATTTGAGACACTGATTTGGGCTGAATGCTAACCATCACATTTCCAGAAAACAAGCTTCCCCTTTCCTACGAATGCAATTCTAAAAGAACCAGAGTGACACGAAATACATCTCTGACAACAATTCCTGTGTGCTCACAGACTCATGGTGTGATTCTAGGCAGAAAACGAAATTTGCTTGCCAATTTGAAAGCACACTTACTACTGTTTTTTTTGCAAGCGATAAGTACTCTAACAGTCTGACACATTTTCATTACAGTTTTCAGAAACAGAAAAGAGCACATGTCCAAACAGCTTTTTGAGACCATGAACATGTGTAACCTGGGTGACTGACTACACTCCAGCAAAGGAAATCAGCCTTAGTGATGTTGAATGTATTAGCCTTACTCACTGATACCTGAAACACCACTCACTTGTGAATACTAAGCATGATTCTACAGGATAAACAGCTGGGTGTGTGCTAAGAGTGTGCTTCTGCAGACTGTGTATTTTCAGTTACAAGAGACATATGCATGCATGCATCCATAACAGCATAAACATTGTAGTAATGTATGTAAAAGTACATGTGTGGCAAGGGTTGATTGGAGTTTTGTATATGTGGGATCAAGCTCAGCAATTGCATGATTAGAAGCAAAATCTACTATATCAATTTCAAATGTGTTAGCATTTGCCTCCCATTTGTGTGATACTGATTTATGCTGAATGGAAACCATCACAGTTCCAAAAAAAAAGCTGACCCTTTCCTACAAATGCCATTCTTACAGAACCAGGCCAACAGAAATAAAATCTCTGACAACATTCAAAACCTCCCCTTTCCTACCAATGCAATTCTAAAAGAACTAGAGTAACACAAAATACATCTCTGACAACAATTCCTGTGTGCACACAGACTCATGGTGTGATTCTAGGCAGAAAACGAAATTTTATTGCCAATTTGAAAGCACATTTACTTTTTTTTTTTTGCAAGTGATAAGTACTCTAACAGTCTGACACATTTTCATTACAGTTTTCAGAAACAGAAAAGAGCACATGTCCAAACAGCTTTTTGAGACCATGAACATGTGTAACCTGGGTGACTGACTACACTCCAGCAAAGGAAATCAGCCTTAGTAATGTTGAATGTATTAGCGTTACTCACTGATACCTGAAACACCACTCACTTGTGAATACTAAGCATGATTCTACAGGATAAACAGCTGGGTGTGTGCTAAGAGTCTGCTTCTGCAGACTGTGTATTTTCAGTTACAAGACACTTATGCATGCATGCATCCATAGCAGCATAAACATTGTAGTAATGTATGTAAAATTACATGTTTGGCAAGGGTTAATTGGAGTTTTGTATATGTAGGACCAAGCTCAGCAATTGCATGATTAGAAGCAAAATCTACTATATCAATTTCAAATGTGTTAGCATTTGCCTCCCATTTGTGTGTTACTGATTTATGCTGAATGGAAACCATCATATTTACAAAAAAAAAGCTGACCCTTTCCTACAAATGCCATTCTTACACAACCGGACCAACACTATTAAAATCTCTGACAACAATTCCTGTGTGCACACAGACTCATGGTTTGATTCTAGGCACAAAACAGTATTCCTCAGTGATACCAGTACACCTTAACTTATGATGAAAACATACTCCATAATATTTTACAAGTTCAAGACAGTTAAATATCTCCCAAACCACAAAATGTTAAACATAACTTTTAAAGAAGAATCACAATTCTAATATTTATATCAAAAATCACCACATACATCCCCTCTCAAACTCATATCTCACCTTTAAAATTAGTTAGTTGAGAAAGAAATGTGGCACTCAAACAGCAGATTATCAGAGTCAGAATCTTAGAGCTCTACACCTCTCTCCTCTCACCAGAACCAGTAAATGGCAATGTTTCCCTCTTTTTTTTCACACATATACAAGTTGATTACAAATCTCAGTGCTTCCCACATTTTTTCAAATGAAATCACACATTTCTATTGGTTGAAAACTTCAACCCTTTTCCAAATGAACCCTTCCCCCAACTTGACTTCTGCCTGCTACCATAGCAACAGCTCATGGAACACTGGTGTGAGCAGAGAGGTCAGAAGTTCAGCACACAATGTTTCTATTCCAAAGAGCAAGAGTGCTTCACCTGTCAAACCTAACAGCAAATCCAAATTAATCTTCTGTGGGAACACCATTTTCTGAACCAATACAAAACATGCTTCTATAAATGTACACATACAGCCTAGTTTTAACTGTAAAATGATTTGAATCAGCCAATGAGTTCTTTTTATTTAAAAAAAATATGTATGCCTCCATTTTACAACTGTCTTTCATTTCATATTGCCATTCTACTGAAAGAAACCTCCTGAGTGCATCCGGATCTCCTTGAAAGATGTTCACAGTGTGGATTGTAGGTCACAGCTATGTCTTCTGGAGTGAAAAGTATGCAGAAAAAAGAGGTATGGTGAGAGACCTTGCTTTGCCAAATGTAGACATTAAATGGATTGGTCAGAGAGGGTTAAAGTGGCACCAATTAATGCCTTTGGTGAAAACCTTTCTACATCTCCCACAGCCTGACCTTATTATTGTGCACTGTGGTGGAAATGACCTAGGCACTTTAACTGGGGTAGGTCTGGAAATGCTTGTTAAGGACACCTTTGTGCAATTGATGTCGCTTTTTCCTCAATCTGCCTTTGTATATTCTAATATATGCCAAAGGCAAAAGTGGAACTGGTCCAACCAATTTTGTCCACAGATTGACAAAGCAAGAAAGCACGTCAACAAATCTATTTCTGCTTTCCTCAGAGACTATGGTATGGGTTCTATATACCACAACAACTTGCGTTACAACATGCAAGGCATGTATAGAGGAGACGGTGTACATTTCACTGATGAAGGCAACAGAGTCTTCCTCTTGAACTTTAGACTCTGCATCAGTACTTACTTGTAGGTACCACAAAAAAAACACTTCATAAACACAACGGCTTTTTTTAGAGCCCCCTAATATCTAAACACTTAAATTTGATTTTTACTTCTATTTTTTTTATTGTTTTTTTCTACCGTGCGCGTACGGTAAGCTTACCGTACGCGCACCCCGCGATTTTTGTAAAAAATTTTTACATGTATTTTTCATACTTTTGGGACCTTCTTGGACCCCCTGACAAACGCTAGGGGGTCTGCAACTCTCTTCGTTGCCCCCTTTTCACGTTCTCCACCTTTGTTTATCAGTGTGAGACACACAAAATGGCAGCCGACACTTCCTGATTTCGACCGATTCGAATGTTTACAGTCATGTAACCACCAATCAGAATTAAGCTCGCGCACGGCAGCGTGCGCGTACGGTAAGCTTACCGTACGCGCACGGAGCGCGCTTATAGATATATATATTGATTTAAATGATATTTTCTCAGGAAATACTGAACAGATTTACACCAGACCTGCAAAAGGCCCATGCCTGACCTGAGGACTACCTCTCTGCCAAATTTCAAGTAATTCTGTTCAGCCATTTGGGCTGTAGCTTGGACTAAAGGTCCTATGGTAAAATGCATGGGGAAAACACGTTTTGGGACCCCCCCTTTTTCTCAGCCCCTGCTTGACGAATCCCCTCGAGACTTTCAGGGTAGGAGCGGAGCGGAGCGCCCCACCTATTTTGAAAATTTCGCGAGGATTCGTCAATCGGCGCCAAAGTTATTCAAAATAGAATTTTGCGGATTTCCTATGGAAACACGGTCCTAACTATAACTATCTACTGGCGACCGCCAGTAGATAATATACATATATATATTCACTGAAAAAACCATAGGTTTCACACATGTTATAGTCATTTGAGATGTCATCAGTGATGTCATGAGTGATGTCACTGACCATGTCATGAGTGATGTAATATGTGACGTCATCAGCAGTGGATTGCGGTCACGCGAGTTATAGTTAGCTGAACTAACTATAACGGGGGAATTTCAATGGTTTTGTACGAGTGAAATGTCCAGCTGACTATAACATGTGTGAAACCTATGGTTTTTTCAGTGAATTTGCAAGGTTTTTTAAATGCTAATCCTAACTATAACGTGTATGAAACCTATGGTTTTTTCAGTGAATTTGCAAGGTTTTTTAAATGCTAATTCCTAACTATAACGTGTGTGAAACCTATGGTTTTTTCAGTGAATTTGCAAGGTTTTTTATATGCTAATTCCTAACTATATTGTGTGTGAAACCTATGGTTTTTTAAGTGAATTTGCAAGGTTTTTTAAATGCTAATTTCTAACTATAACGTGTGTGAAACCTATGTTTTTTTAGTGAATTTGTAAGGTTTTTTAAATGCTAATTTATGTATGTATTATTATATTTTTTATATGTTTATTTTACAATAAACTACCTATGTATATAGTTATAGATTAACTGTATCCTGTAATATGGAATGGCTCAGCTCTTTTTTTTTTAATTTGGATAAAGTTGAACAGCATAGTTAATATCTTCTATAAACTTATAAACAGTTTAAAAATTTTTTTTTTAAGGGTTTTTCACGGTGCGCGCACCGGCAATTTTTATTTTTATTAAACAAAATGTTTTTTTTTTATTTACGAGGTCCTTTAGGGACCCCCTGAGAAGGTCTAGGAGGTCAGGGAGTGTCTTCCCTGCCTCCTTTTCATGTTTTAGAAATCGGGTTAAAGTAATTCATAACTATATACTGGCGACCGCCAGTAGATAATATATATATATATATATATATATATATTCAGTGAAAAAACCATAGGTTTCACACACGTTATAGTTAGGAATTAGCATTTAAAAAACCTTAGAAATTCAGTGAAAAAACCATAGGTTTCACACATGTTATAGTTAGCTGGACATTTTACTCGTAAAAAACCAATGAAATTTCCCCGTTATAGTTAGTTCAGCTAACTATAACTCGCGCGCCCGCAATGCACTGCTGATGACGTCACATATTACATCACTCATGACATGGTCAGTGACATCACTCATGACATCACTGATGACATCTCAAATGACATCACTGATGACATCACTGATGACATCATCCAGTGATTGTGTGTTTTTGTGAAAATTATATATTTTTTTTATTTATGTATAACTCAAGGTTGATGGAAGAATAAATGGGTATATAAGTGTCTAAATGGATGATTTGTTTTTGAAAAATTGATTGTGTAACTGACTGATTAAGTGTATCTTAGTGAATACATGGCTTTGTGAGTAATGTTTAAATGTGTATATATCTGTATCAGTCTCTCACTTTGTGTATAAGTGGCTGCATGGGTTGGTGAGTAGCTACATGGGTGCCTATTTAGGTTATTAGTTGTTTTTTTGAGTATCAGTCTGAGTGTCTGCATGGTTCGGTGGGGGGTATTACGTAGTGCATCGGTGCATGAATGAGTGACTCACTGTTTGTATGTGTTGAACACAGCATGTGTGCAGGACTGTATGGGTGGATGAGTGTGTGTATGGGTGTGTTAGTGAGTGAATGACTGTCTCAATAGTGTCTTTATGAGTAACTACATATGTTTTAAACTAGTATATGTGACTATTGGTTTATATATGTGAGTATATGTGAGAGTGAGAGATTGAAAGAGTTCCTGTATGAATAAGTATGTGTTTCTATAAGTGATTGTTTAAAAGACTAAGTATGTGTAAGTTTCCGTAGAAGTAAGTATGGTGGTGTGTGTATAACTATATATGCAAGTAAATGTATGTTTGATTCTTTATTAGCATGAGTGACTATGTGTGTGAGTAACTCTATGGATGTGTGGCATTGTGTAACAGGATGTATAGGTGTATGAGTACATATGATGAGTTAGTATATGTATGAGTGACTGTATTGGTCTATTGGTGAATGAGTGGATGTGTATGTGGATCTTAGAATTCCTGAAGAGGTTGTTGTAACTGGTATTGGTATGTCCATTGTTTTGAAAATTTTAGTCTCTATTTTTGAATGTGTGTATCAAAGGTTATATTAGGGTGAGAGGAGGTCTGCCACTCTATCACAAGGATGATGTCATCAGTGATGTCATCAGTGATGTCATTTGAGATGTCATCAGTGATGTCATGAGTGATGTCACTGACCATGTCATGAGTGATGTAATATGTGACGTCATCAGCAGTGCATTGCGGGCGCGCGAGTTATAGTTAGCTGAACTAACTATAACGGGGAAATTTCATTGGTTTTTTACGAGTAAAATGTCCAGCTAACTATAACATGTGTGAAACCTATGGTTTTTTCACTGAATTTCTAAGGTTTTTTAAATGCTAATTCCTAACTATAACGTGTGTGAAACCTATGGTTTTTTCAGTGAATTTCTAAGGTTTTTTAAATGCTAATTCCTAACTATAACGTGTGTGAAACCCATGGTTTTTTCAGTGAATTTGCAAGGTTTTTTAAATGCTAATTCCTAACTATAACGTGTTTGAAACCCATGGTTTTTTCAGTGAATTTGCAAGGTTTTTTAAATGCTTTTTTTTTTTTTAATTCTTCATTTTTTTCAAACATATTTTTAATTTAATTTATTTATCTTTTATAAAGACTATGCTTTTGGACAGGAGCTGGGTGTGTGCTAAGAGTCTGCTTCTTCCCCCAAAAAATTGCTCCCCCTTTTTCCTACTAATGCAACTGTGAAATCACCAGAGCAAAACGCAATAAATCTCTGCCTGTAATTCCTATTTGCACACAGAGTCATGTTTTCACATTAGTCCCAAAACGAAATTTCTTTGCCAATTTGAATGCACACTTACTGCTCTTTTTTTTTGGCAAGTGAAAATCACTTTTACAGACTGACACATTATGAAACCACTTTTCAGATTTTTTTTAAAAAGCCCATGTCCAGACTGCTTTTTCAGACCACCACCATGTGTATCCTCGGTGACTGCCTACACTCCAGCAAGGGCAACCAGCCTTAGTGATCCTGATTGTATTTGCATTACAGACTGAAACCTCAAAACCCCACTCGCTTCTAAATACTGTGCATGATTCCACATGGTAAGCAGCTGGGTGTGTGCTAAGAGTCTGCTTCTTCCCCCAAAAAATCGCTCCCCCTTTTTCCTACTAATGCAACTGTGAAATCACCAGAGCAAAACGCAATAAATCTCTGCCTGTAATTCCTATTTGCACACAGAGTCATGTTTTCACATTAGTCCCAAAACGAAATTTCTTTGCCAATTTGAATGCACACTTACTGCTCTTTTTTTTTGGCAAGTGAAAATCACTTTTACAGACTGACACATTATGAAACCACTTTTCATTTTTTTTTAAATTGCACATGTCCAGACTGCTTTTTCAGACCACCACCATGTGTATCCTCGGTGACTGCCTACACTCCAGCAAGGGCAACCAGCCTTAGTGATGCAGAATGTATTTGCATTACAGACTGAAACCTGAAAACCCCACTCGCTTGTAAATACTGTGCATGATTATACATGGACAGGAGCTGGGTGTGTGCTAAGAGTCTGCTTCTTCCCCCAAAAAATCGCTCCCCCTTTTTCCTACTAATGCAACTGTGAAATCACCAGAACAAAACGCAATAAATCTCTGACTGTAATTCCTATTTCCACACAGAGTCATGTTTTCACATTAGTCCCAAAACGAAATTTCTTTGCCATTTTCAATGCACACAAACTGCTCTTTTTTTAAAATTTATTTAAATGCACATGTCCAAGCTTTTTTTTTTTTTCAGACCACCACCGTGTGTATTCTCTGTGACTGCCTACACTCCAGCAGGGGCCACCAGCCTTAGTGATGCTGAATGTATTTGCATTACAGACTTAAACCTGAAAACCCCACTCGCTTCTAATTACTGTGCATGACTATACATGGCAAGCACATGGGTGTGTGCTAAACCTCTGCTTCTTCCCCCAAAAATTCGCTCCTCTTTTCCATCTACTGCAACTGTGAAATCACCAGAGCAAGACGCAATAAATTTCTGCCTATAATTCTTCTATGCACACAGAGTCATGTTTTCACATTAGTGCCAAAACGAAATTTCTTTGCCAATTTGAAAGCACACTTACTGCTCTTTTTTTTTCGGGCCAAGTGAAAATCTCTTTTTACACTTTGAAATCACTTTTACAGACTGACACATTCTGAAACCTTTTTTTTAAATTTATTTAAATGCACATGTCCAAGCTGTTTTTTTTTCAGACCACCACCGTGTGTATTCTCTGTGACTGCCTACACTCCAGCAGGGGCAACCAGCCTTAGTGATGCTGAATGTATTTGCATTACAGACTTAAACCTGAAAACCCCACTCGCTTCTAATTACTGTGCATGACTATACATGGCAAGCACATGGGTGTGTGCTAACCCTCTGCTTCTTCCCCCAAAAATTCGCTCCTCTTTTCCATCTACTGCAACTGTGAAATCACCAGAGCAAGACGCAATAAATTTCTGCCTATAATTCTTCTATGCACACAGAGTCATGTTTTCACATTAGTGCCAAAACGAAATTTCTTTGCCAATTTGAAAGCACACTTACTGCTCTTTTTTTTTCGGGCCAAGTGAAAATCTCTTTTTACACTTTGAAATCACTTTTACAGACTGACACATTCTGAAACCTTTTTTTTAAATTTATTTAAATGCACATGTCCAAGCTGTTTTTTTTTCAGACCACCACCGTGTGTATTCTCTGTGACTGCCTACACTCCAGCAGGGGCAACCAGCCTTAGTGATGCTGAATGTATTTGCATTACAGACTTAAACCTGAAAACCCCACTCGCTTCTAATTACTGTGCATGACTATACATGGCAAGCACATGGGTGTGTGCTAACCCTCTGCTTCTTCCCCCAAAAATTCGCTCCTCTTTTCCATCTACTGCAACTGTGAAATCACCAGAGCAAGACGCAATAAATTTCTGCCTATAATTCTTCTATGCACACAGAGTCATGTTTTCACATTAGTGCCAAAACGAAATTTCTTTGCCAATTTGAAAGCACACTTACTGCTCTTTTTTTTTTTGGGCCAAGTGAAAATCTCTTTTTACACTTTGAAATCACTTTTACAGACTGACACATTCTGAAACCTTTTTTTTTAAATTTATTTAAATGCACATGTCCAAGCTGTTATTTTTTCAGACCACCACCGTGTGTATTCTCTGTGACTGCCTACACTCCAGCAGGGGCAACCAGCCTTAGTGATGCTGAATGTATTTGCATTACAGACTTAAACCTGAAAACCCCACTCGCTTCTAATTACTGTGCATGACTATACATGGCAAGCACATGGGTGTGTGCTAAACCTCTGCTTCTTCCCCCAAAAATTCGCACCTCTTTTCCATCTACTGCAACTGTGAAATCACCAGAGCAAGACGCAATACATTTCTGCCTATAATTCCTCTATGCACACAGAGTCATGTTTTCACATTAGTGCCAAAACGAAATTTCTTTGCCAATTTGAAAGCACACTTACTGCTCTTTTTTTTTCGGGCCAAGTGAAAATCTCTTTTTACACTTTGAAATCACTTTTACAGACTGACACATTCTGAAACCTTTTTTTTAAAATTTATTTAAATGCACATGTCCAAGCTGTTTTTTTTTCAGACCACCACCGTGTG
Source organism: Triturus cristatus (assembly GCF_964204655.1). NCBI lineage: Eukaryota > Metazoa > Chordata > Amphibia > Caudata > Salamandridae > Triturus > Triturus cristatus. Next base: position 1,427,420 of record NC_140594.1, on the reverse strand, counting down.
TATTCTCTGTGACTGCCTACACTCCAGCAGGGGCAACCAGCCTTAGTGATGCTGAATGTATTTGCATTACAGACTTAAACCTGAAAACCCCACTCGCTTCTAATTACTGTGCATGACTATACATGGCAAGCACATGGGTGTGTGCTAAACCTCTGCTTCTTCCCCCAAAAATTCGCTCCTCTTTTCCATCTACTGCAACTGTGAAATCACCAGAGCAAGACGCAATACATTTCTGCCTATAATTCTTCTATGCACACAGAGTCATGTTTTCACATTAGTGCCAAAACGAAATTTCTTTGCCAATTTGAAAGCACACTTACTGCTCTTTTTTTTTCGGGCCAAGTGAAAATCTCTTTTTACACTTTGAAATCACTTTTACAGACTGACACATTCTGAAACCTTTTTTTTTAAATTTATTTAAATGCACATGTCCAAGCTGTTTTTTTTTCAGACCACCACCGTGTGTATTCTCTGTGACTGCCTACACTCCAGCAGGGGCAACCAGCCTTAGTGATGCTGAATGTATTTGCATTACAGACTTAAACCTGAAAACCCCACTCGCTTCTAATTACTGTGCATGACTATACATGGCAAGCACATGGGTGTGTGCTAAACCTCTGCTTCTTCCCCCAAAAATTCGCTCCTCTTTTCCATCTACTGCAACTGTGAAATCACCAGAGCAAGACGCAATACATTTCTGCCTATAATTCTTCTATGCACACAGAGTCATGTTTTCACATTAGTGCCAAAACGAAATTTCTTTGCCAATTTGAAAGCACACTTACTGCTCTTTTTTTTTCGGGGGCAAGTGTATATCTCTTTTTTCAATTTGAAATCACTTTTACAGACTGACACATTATGTAACTACAACAAAAACAATTCCCATTTCTATTATTCATTTCTTAAGTTACCACATACATCCCCTCTCAAACTGTAAACTCACCTTTTAATTTAGTTAGTTGTGAAAGAAATGTGGCACTCAAACAGCAGATTATCAGAGCCAGGATCTCTGTTGTGTTCACCTCTCTCCTCTCAGCAGAACCAGATAATGGCAAACTTTCCCTCTATTTTTCCACACATATACATGTAAGTTTCAAATCTCAGTGCTTCCCCCTTTTTTTCAAATGTAATGACACATTTCTATTGGTTGAAAACGAACCCTTTTCCAAAAGTACCCTTCCCCCAACTTGACTTCTGCCTAGTACCCTTCCCCCAACTTGACTTCTGCCTGCTACCATAGCAACAGCTCATGGAACACTGCTGTGTGCAGTTAGGTCAGAAGTTCGACACACAATGTTTCAATTCCACAGAGCAAGAGTGCTTGACTTTTCAAACCTAACAGCAAATCCATAGTACTGTTCTTTGGTTACACATTTTTTTGTACCAATACAAAACATGCTTCTATTAATTTTCACATACAGCCTAGTTTTTATTCTAGAATGGTATGAAACAGCCAATCAGTTCTTTTTGTTTTGAAAAAAATATGTATGCCTCCATTTCCAAACTGTCTTTCTTTTCATATTGCCATTCTACTGAAAGACACCTCCTGAGTGCATCCAGTTCTCCTTTGAAGATGTTCACAGTGTGGATTGTAGGGCACAGCTATGTCTTCTGGAGTGAAAAGTTTGCAGAGAAAACAGATATGGTGAGAGACCTTGCTTTGCCAAATGTAGACATTAAATGGATTGGTCAGAGAGGGTTAAAGTGGCACCAATTGATGCCATTGGTGAAATCCTTCATGCAAAACCAACACCCTGACCTCATAATAGTGCACTGTGGTGGAAATGACCTAGGCACTTTGACTGGGGTAGGTCTGGAAATGCTTATGAAGGACACCTTTGCACAACTGTTTTCACTTTTCCCTAAAACTGCCTTTGTGTTTTCCAACATATGCCAAAGGCAAAAATGGAACAGGTCCAATCATTTCTGTCCGCAGATTGACAAAGCAAGAAAGCACGTCAACAAATCTGTTTCTGCTTTCCTCCGTGACTATGGTATGGGTGCCATTTACCACAACAACTTGCGTTACAACATGCAAGACATTTATAGAGGAGATGGTGTGCACTTCAATGATGAAGGGAACAGAGTCTTCCTCTTGAACCTTAGACTCTGCATCGGTACTTACTTGTAGGTACCACTAAAAAAATGACTCCATAAACACAACAGCTCTTTTTAGAGCTCCCTAATTTCTAAACTCTTAAATCTGATTTTCATTTATTTTTATTTTTTTTTTTTTACCGTACGCTTACCGTAAGCGTACCCCGTGATTTTTTTTAAAATCAATTAATGTTTTTTTTGTACTTTTCTGTCCTTCTTTGACCCCCTTACAAATGTTAGGGGGTCTGTAACTCTCCTCATTGCCCCCTTTTCTTCTTTTCACTCTTTTTTTTTTCAGAGTGAAACAGAAAATGGCGGCCGCCGCTTCCTGGTTTCGGCCGATTCGAATGTTTACTAAGATCTAAGAGCCAATCAGAATCGCGCTCGCGCACGCCACCGTACGCTTACCGTAAGCGTACGGTAAGCGTACCGTAAGCGGGCTCAGATATATATATTGATTTAAAGGCTATTTTCTCAGAATCTACTGAACAGATTTACACCAAACCTACAAAAGGCACTTCCTTGACCTAGGGACTACCTCTCTGCCAAATTTTGAGTAATTCTGTTCAGCCGTTCGGGCTGTAGCTCGTTCTAAAGGTCCTATGGAAAAATGCATGGGAAAAACGCGTTTTGGGACCCCCCTTTTATCTCAGCCCCCGCTTGACGGATCCCCCCGAGACTTTCAGGGTAGGAGCGGAGCGTAGCGCCCCACCTATTTTGAGAAATTCGCGAGGATTCGTCGACCGGCGCCAAAGTTATTCAAAATAGAATGTTGAGGTTTTCCTATGGAAACGTGGTCCTAACTATAACTACCTACTGGCGACCGCCAGTAGGTAATATATATATATATAAATATATATATATATATATATATATATATATATATATTTATATATTACCTACTGGCGGGCGCCAGTAGGTAGTTATAGTTAGGACCAAGTTTCCATAGGAAGAGAATTTTTTGTTTTGCTTATAACTTTAACGTCGTTTGATGAATCTTCATGAAATTTTCCAAACTAATTCTTTGTCCATATCAGCTGAAATGTTGGGGGGGATTTGTCAAGGGGGGGCTGAGAAAAAAAGGGGGGTTCCAAAACGTGTTTTCTCCATGTTAATTTCCATAGGAAACTTTAGACCAGGCTACAGGTCGAACGGGTCTAGAAAGCACGCTTTTGTTTATTTGGTGTAAATCCATTCAGTAGTTTTGGAGAAATTTCAAAATTTACAGATATCGATATTTGGGAATTCTGCCATCCGATTGGCTGGGGCATTACGAGCACGAGCTTGCTGCTTATTGGCTGCGAGCGGTGCGAACAATTGCAACTAGGAAGTGTTGGCAGCCATTTTATGATTCTGTTGAAGCAAGTAAGGGGAAAAAAGTGCGAAAAGAGTAGGAAAGAGGAGGGTAGGAGCGCTGTGAGCTCTGTGGGGTGGTTAGGGTGTGCTATACAGGGATTGTGAAGCGATGTAGTCACCCCTACTGGTGTGAATGTGCTGTTTTGCTCAGAGTGAGATGGTGCTGAGGTGAGGTGCTGGTACACTCGGGGATGAAACCGTGAGCTGATTGCTGCAAAGTGATGTGCTCTGGGCGCTGTAGCATACTGGCCGCTGTAGCATAGCTGTGCAAGTGGTGTTAGTATGGGTTTAGACTATAGCAGGAGTGGGAAGCAAACTACTCACCCCTACCGGTCTGAAGACTCGAATGGAGTGTTTTAGCAAGCAGGAATAAAGAAATAATCATGAAGAATATAATGCAGAATGTTGCAGTGCCACAGAAGACAAGTGGTGAAATCAGGTGTGTTTAAGAAAGTGGCTGTGTGGGATAAAGCGATGGAGTCTGCAAGTTATATAAAAAGTGTCTTTGTCTTTATTTAAGTGCCATAAATGGACCTACTGGTGCAAGAGCTAAGGCATCCAGCTGAGGCAAACTTCAACCGCTTCTGCTGTATTCAAACCTAAGCTCCTGCATCAGTCAATTCCACATTACATGTTACAGACCCATGTGACATAAACAATACCTATTAGACATGAATGACTGTAAATTGTAGAATGAAAATAAAGGTAGGATACGATGACCACACTGTGCCAACCAGTTCCTAAACAATGCCTTGTTTTTTGATCTTGATCGCCAGCTCATGAGCAGAGGCTGAGGATTAGGGGTGGGCGGAATTTGCAAAATTCACTTTCGCATATTATCGCGAAAATGTTAAAAATCTCTGCAAACACGCGGAAATATCGCGAAGATGCGGAAGTTATTTTCCCGTCCGTACGCGGTATTTTCTGCATGGTCGCGGCTCGCCAACTTACCCATGTGGTTGCTCGTGGGCACGGCCATCTTGTTTTCACTTGTCTCGCGGTGCATGATCGCGAGAAGAAAGACGTGATCGCGCGACGAATGACGTCACTGCGGGCGCGAACTGTCGTGAAACAGCGCAAATGGCTACCAACAATCCAACATCTCATGGAGAACGCGACCGGATCGGGAAAACTTGTCGGCGAACGCGGGGATTCAGGTAAGGCGATCGCGAGCACGCGTGAATGTATTATTTTACAGCGCGAGCAAGCAAAACATTTCCGGTAAAATGTGGATTGCGGAAATTTTGACATTTTCGCGCTCTCCGCGGAACGTGAAAATGTCAAATTATCGCAATTTCCGCGACCGGAACGGAATTTTAGCCCAGGCCTACTGAGGATGAGCTAATTTGTGTGAAAGGGATTCGTGGATAACAGGCAGGCAGAGAGACGTGTGTACGAAGAATAGACATGGTTTCAAAATGGATGTCGGGTTTAGGCTAATTTAGCATGTAAATAGCATATTTACATAGGCCATACATCTCCCATTCCTGGTTAGTCTGGAGACGTAAGGGGCAATAATGAAAACATTAAATGCCTAAGCATACTTATAAAGTTATTATATGAAAATAGTTCAATTGAAGTTTATTAAAAATTCTTCTATGAAAAAGTAAAAACAATTTGGAAAAAAATCAATCCAAATCTTGGAGATTGCAGTCCGGAAGTTCTTCAGCTGCTTGAGATGTGTAATGTTCCAAGAGGTGATTGTTGCCATCGTGTGAGAAAAGCGAAGCAATCCAATTCATATCCTCGAAGGGACAGCAATTTGAATTGGCAGGCAATCTGCGATGTTGTCAGAGGTCGCATGTTGCAGGAGATCTTTCGTGGCTGCGCAGAAATCCCATTGTGCCAGGATACCTTTTTGCGTTGCATCCGACATTGCTCCACTGTCCGAACAATTAAGTTCATGTTTTTCAAGCTACTCCATTACCTGCTGGATATCGGGAACGTTTGCTGGGATGTTGGCAAGGCATAGATCCATTCGCCAGTCGAATGGGCAAGTTTTGCAATAAAAAGTTGGTTGCACGCAGATTGTTTATGTGTAAATAAATGTCATGTTGTAGCTGGCTCCGATAATAGATAGAGGCACGCAGCCGAAAAGTTGTTCCATTTTTTCACGGTATTGATGTAGCTTTGCGTAGAGGCGTATTCTGTCAGACATGCTTGTTACCACAGGAAGCGCAGCCATTTTTTACAAGCTAAAATAGTAGTAGGATGGCCGCAAACAGAGCGAGAATTATGGGCACTGTTCCTGTTATTCCAGAGATGATCGAATGAATGAAGTCTGGTATTATACCAAAAACAGTTTGAAAGCCCGTGATAAGGCCGGAGGAGACAATTTTAAAAAAGTGTGCCAGAGTTTAAATGTCAGATGTGTTGAAAATTGTGTAACAATTCACAAAGTGTGATGGGAGGTTTGTATTTAAAAGGGAGTGTATTTTACTTGAAGTTCATGCTATTTGCAGTCGATAAATTACTTTTGGAGAAGTGAGGGACACTTCTGTTTGAAACAAAAGCGCTTTCAGTTTGCTCCGTTTAATAAAATCTGTTTTCAAAGTAGGTATTGAAGGCCAAGTTGAACTTTAGGAGTTACTTTGTGAGGGTGGGAATAGAGATTGCCACAGGAAGTTATCCGGTTTGAAACAGTAAGGACATACGGTATGCCAGCTCACATTGCGTAGCAGTCCATGTTATTAAGAACCAGATAACTGCCTTGAATGTTGGTCTGATTGTGGGAGTTGGTGTGCTTTTAAGAAAGCACGCAAGATTGGGAGCTGGAAGGTTAAAAGCGTTGTGCAGTTGGACATTCTTGCATAGTAATGAATGACTGCCATTGTGGTCCCACTTTTCACCTGTGAGAAAGTTCTGTATCCTCTTTAACACAGTGATATGTAAATGAGAGAAACCAGTGCTCGTAAATAAACGCACTACCTTATGTAATCACATACAACTAACCCCGGGCGTAGCACTACGCTTCGCCCACGTAGTGTATGTAGCGCTGCCTGCTTCGCACTTTCCGAAGTAGGCGAAGCAGGGCAGCGCTACGCACACGCCGAGGGCGAAGCGTAGCTGCTTGCCACCCGCCACCCACCTCCCGCCTGCCCTCCTTTTAATAATATCAGCAATGAAAAATAAATTAAAGTAAAGCGACTTACCGTAAGCGCGGCGTCTCCGGGGCTCCCTCTTTCTGTTTCTAATTTCTTCTGGCAAATGCGCATGCGCGGACACCCGTGCATGCGCATTTCTTGCGAGAAATGCGCATGCGCGGACACCCGCGCATGCGCATTTGTCAGAAGAAATTAGAAACGAAGAAGAGGGAGCCCCGGAGACGCCGCGCTTACGGTAAGTCGCTTTACTTTAATTTATTTTATATTGCTGATATTATTTAAAAGAAGGGCGGGCGGGAGGTGGGTGGCACGTAGTGGGGCTACGCGAAGCGCGTAGTGTGCGTAGATTTGGGCACACTACGTGCTGCTTCACGTAGCCCCACTACGCCCACTACGCCCACCCTTACATACAACATGACAAACAACATGTACACCTAGCAGGCACAACGACACTACGTACTGTGGGAACCGTGGCTAGCCATGTACCCAAACCAAACATAGCACCTCTGCCACGCAATGCAAAATGCGGGGAGAGATGTGAGCAAAGTATGTGCGAAGGTGGCAAGTGATTCTCGATTATAAAAGTATACAATGCAAAGTGTTGAGGGAATGTGCCGACCAGACTCATGATAGTACAGTCAGTAGGGAAGTTTACGAAAACATAGCACGTACGTGCCCCCTCCCCCCCAAATCTTTAGCGTAGTGGGCTGGCTCGGCGTACACAAGGATAGCGTAGGGGTATGAATAAAAGGCACGTTTCTCTGGGTGTGGTTCTCTTCCGGAATGGAGAACATGTCTGTCAGGTCTGTGCAGTGTATACCACCACGAGGCTGACACCGTGAGTGAAGGTGGCTGCGGGAATAATGCTCTCAGCCTGCTGGTACCCAGAAACCGTCATGGCCACTGCAATGCACATATGCCCCACAGTTCACCTTTCGACATCGCCGTATGTGAAAGAGGGCCCACCATGTGCCAGCGGTAGCTTTTGGGCCGAGGTCTGCGAGCTGGGAAGGCTCCTGAGATCAACGCTGGCTACCGCGACACAGGCAGACAGCACCCAGCCTGAGGTCCAGCACCGTGGCGTGCTCTGTATACTACTAACACAGTAGTTCAACAGGTACCAACAGTGGAACGATGTCTTGATCCCACAATGTACGATGTTAGAACTGCATCTGAGAGTGGAGATGAAGGTACTCCCTTCGACCAGGTGCAACCAACTCTAGTTCCCAACAGTGGAACAGTGTCTTGATCCCACAATGGACGATGTCCAATATTACCTGCTCCTTGTTGGTTTTCACAGAACTCCCTCCGTTGAGGTGCATCAGACTCTGTGCTTCTGTAGCTAACTGCTGCACATGATTATTGGGCTTGGCTGACTGCAGTTGCTGGAGTACACCGCGGTACAGCATGTCCGAACAGTGAAACGGGGTCTTGATTCTGTGTTTGAAGATGTCAGAAGTTAAAGTCTGTGATGATTTGTGTGTACCCCTCAACCAGGTGCAACCAACTCCGTGCTTTCGAATCCAACGGCACGTGGCTGTGAGGCGTTAATGACCACTGCTAAGGCCTACACTGCGGTCAGCAGGGCTCACAATTCAGATCGAGTGGTGATTGTTTAATAACAGAATCCAGTAGGCAACTAACTACAACGTCTATTGAAATATACACAATAGCCTTTTAGTTTACTTGTTTTAAGAACTCTTTTTAGATGACTTATAGGTCTAGTACAATGACCAAATTCTTCTTGGTAGTGGTAAAGAACACTGAATAACAGTCTACACTGTGGACAGCAGAGATCGTAATTCGAATTGTTTTGATTTATTTATTGCAGAGATTTTGTAATTTATGTGGTTGTATTATGTGAAGAGGAAGTGAGAAAAAGTATTCATAGATGACTGTGCTCACTACTGCCTTCAATTTATACTGCAGACAGCAGTGTTCACAATTCGGATTGAGTCGCTATAGTAGATGACGCAGTCCTGTAGGCAAAAGACATTGCTCCAGTGCGCTCTGCCCGCACCATGCATACGCATCATCACAGGGTCCGCACACGGTTTTTGTTGCTTCGTGTATGACAAACTGGGCAGCTCAAGTCAACACCACATGACTGGGGGCCCTTGCTGACCACTCTCTGGCCTACATTGCAGACAGCAGTGTTTACAATTCAGATTGAGTTGATATTGCAGATGAGGCAGTCCTGTAGGCAACAGACATTGTTCCTAGTACGGCGCGCCCATGGCACGCATCATCGCTGGCTGTGCACAAGCTGAATGCTTTTGATGTGGCTATCTGAGTGCACTAGACCTGATGGACCCTTTATGATACAATCTTTTTGTGTATTATTTCAGATCTACTGCCTGTATCTCAGTATACCACAAGTTATGGTTCTTTTACGATAGAATCTTTTCTGTATTATTTCACATCTAGTGTCCCTACCTTACTGCAGCACAAACTATTGACCCTTTTATTATTGAATCTCTGTGTGTGATCCAATGATTACTGTTGTAGTTGATGCTAGCAGCAACCATTCCCTGAGGGCTGGTTTACACTCACCCCACACGCATTCAGCACAGACGTCACTGGATATGTGACCCTGGTAATAAAAAGGAGTCGAGCACACGTGCCCGTACCCACTTCCACTATCTATCTGTGTCCGTGTGTTCATTATCTATGCATGATACTGCCCCTGGGCCGTACCACATTACATTGTGCTGTGGACAGCGTATAGAACCATGTTACCTCTGGCAGTGGGGAAAACTTCTGTTATGTAGCTTTTAGATGCATGGCTATCACAGGTGGAAGGCTACTTTACAGAGCATGAATATTGATGAAGATGATGGTTGCATGTTGTGTCAGATATGTGTACATAGCAAAAAGTTTTCAAAAAAGCTCTCTAAGCAGAAGAGGAGTCTCTCATCAAATGCAATAGAGAGAATGACTAAAATGGGTGGGGTCCTCCAACTGTTACAATGGGAAATGTTATGAACCAATCAAATGCTTTTCTTTAAGGTCACATGGCAATCGTGCACCGAGCACGCAAGAAGGTCGCACCCGATGCGATTTTGAGAAAATAATATACGTTTATTACAGTTAGAAATATATAAATGTTAAAAATATTTTAGATTATCGGTTGTATTCTCATATACACTTTAAACTTATTTAGATATAGTTTTGAGACAAAAATAAAAATGAGGCAATGGCGTACCCAGTGCGACACCATACGTCTATGACGTAACACATGGCCTGGCAGCGTGCACTCGTCGCATACGCAACGCGCAGCGGGCGCGACCCCATACGTACATGACTTAAGGCATGGCATGGTACTGCGTACCCATCACATACCAAAGTAGCAGCTGACACGACTACATATGTATATGATGTTACGCGGGACGCGGTGCCACGAACCTGTCTGATACGAAATGCGCATCCTTTACGAGTTTAGCAATATGGCAGATAGGATTCGCTTGCTGATGGAGCTTGGTACACTTCCGGTACTGGACTTCAGTTTTCTCCCCACAAAAAAAAGATATAGATACTTTTTTTGAAGATATAAATCATTACAGATTTTTTTTAATTATTTTAAAAAAAAGGATAATAGAGTTTCAAAATATTACCCAAAAAAATAGAAAAAATATAGGTTTAATAAATATTAAAATATGAAATTAAGATTTAAAAAAACTTTCGAAATTCACTGAAAAAATCATTGGTTTTACAGATGTTACAGTTAGGAATTAGCATTTAAAAAACCTTTGAAATTCACTGAAAAAAACGTAGGTTTTACAGACGCTACAGTTAGGAAGAGTTAGAGTTTATATTAGGCCATCAGTATGTGCATCAGATTATCACATGGATGATGTCATCAGTGATGTCATCAGTGATGTCATTTGAGATGTCATCAGTGATTTCACTGACATAGGTTTTACAGACGTTATAGTTAGGAATTAGCATTTAAAAAACCTTAGAAATTCACTGAAGAAACCATAGGTTTCAGGGGCATTATAGTTAGCTGGACTTTTCACTCGTACAAAAGCATTGAAATTCCCCCGTTATAGTTAGTTCAGCTAACTATAACTCGCGCGCCCGCAAAGCACTGCTGATGATGTCACATATTACATCACTCATGACATGGTCAGTGACATCACTGATGACATCACTGATGACTTCCCAAATGACATCACTGATGACATCACTGATGACATCATCCAGTGAATGTATGTTTTTCTGAAAATTACATATGTTTTATATATGTATATCTCAAGATCGATGGAAGAATAAATGGGTATATACGTGTCTAAATGGATGATTTGATTTTGAAAAATTGATTGTATAACTGACTGATGAAGTGTATCTTAGTGAATACATGGCTTAGTGAGTAATGTTTAAATATGTAAATATCTGTATCAGTCTCTCACTTTGTGTATAAGTGGCTGCATGGGTTGGTGAGTAGCTACATGAGTGTCTATATAGGTTATTAGTTGGTTTTTTGAGTATCAGTATGAGTGTCTGAGTGTCTGTATGGTTCAGTGGGGGTATTACGTAGTGCATAGGTGCATGAATGAGTGACTCACTGTTTGTATCTGTTGAAGACAGCATGTCTGCAGGACTGGATGGGTGGATGAGTGTGTGCATGGGTGTGTTAGTGAGTGAATGACTGTCTCAATAGTGTCTTTATGAGTAACTACATATGTTTTAAACTAGTATATGTGACTATTGGTGTATATAAGTGAGTATATGTGAGAGTGAGAGATTGGAAGAGTTCCTGTATGAATAAGTATGTGTTTCTATAAGTGATTGTTTAAACGACTAGGGGGCATATCAACAACAACCGGCGATAATTATCGCTGAGCGCACTTAGCGCCAGGATAATTATCGCCGGCTAGCGCCGATTTTTATCGCTGAGATAGCGTGCTATTAGCAACGCTTATCTCATCAGCGATAAAAATCCTGGCGCTAACTGGCTAACATGAGATTATCGCTGGAAACCCAGCGATAATCTCACATTAGCTAGTTGATAGGGACTCACAAACTTAGCCATGATATCCACCTTCCATAGGATATCATGGCTAAGTCAGTCCTGAAGCAGGCGTAAGGAAAGTAGCGATAACAGGGGTTATCACTACTTTTCCTGACGCTATGCTTCATAGCAGGTCTGTGGTATGTGTAATAGGTGTATGGCGCCTCAGAGAAAGTACACAATAGTTCCAAATCTCTAATATGACGGTACTGGAAGGTGTAGAGAAACCACACACTCTACAAATGTAAGCCAAAGCTTAACGTCACTTATTACTGAAGCCTCAGCACACATAAATGGTATATTTCTCGTCGTCTATTTCATACATGAGAATATGAGTACATAAAAGGCAAATCATACGACAGAATACAGTCTTCTTCTTGTCTTCTTTATTAAGACGTGTTCAGGTGAAGTATCAGGGTTACAGCCATTCACAGCCAACACGTGTTTCGTCGCAACGGGAGTGTACTCCCACGACTTCCTCAAGGCTGTGCAAACAAACAGATAAATGCCAACTCATACCGTGAAGGTCAATACAGGAATTAAGAATCCACAGTAAACAGCATTTTGTTTTTGAAAACATAAACGAAAGTGAATAATTGCGTGCTGGAAAATTAGTTCCAAAGTGACAAGCGAAAAGAACCAACGGGGGATTTATGACAAATAGTCTCGAAAGCAAACCAAACGAATGGATAGCAAGAACGCCCGATTGTGAGTTGAAGTGATTATTTTGTGAAACTTCTAATTCAGTGAAATAATGGTAACACTAATGCCGTCGTGTGAAGTAAGCACCGTACCATAGTTCACCAAAGGTGACTGAACAAATTATATCAAGGTGCTGAGGTTGAATATTTACCTCTCTTCGTATTTGTGGAAAGTTCTGTTCATATAAGGAGAAACAAATAAGAATGGTCTATTGTCAGAAGGATCTCGAACCGTAAGATAGCAAGAAAGTCTTGTGGTACAAAAATGACTCAGACCTACTTTAAATGTGGTTGTAATTCCGGCCCACATGGGGGTCTATATTCAATGCAGGGAACGAGGGATGTCACAATTAGGCCTGGGCGGTAAATTCCGTTCCGCTCGCGGAATTTGCGGAATTTTGGTAATTTCGCGTTCCGCGGAGAACGCAAAATTGCCCACAATTCTGCTTTCCGCGACTTCGCGAAATTTTTTCTTGTTCGCGTTCTCAAAATGCGTGTTTGCGAGATATTTCTGCCCGAGCACGCAAACAGCAACTGTGAACAGGAAAAAAGCATTGCGAACAAGCGATTCCGCGTGTTCGCGGAATTTCTGCATGTTCGCGGAAATTTTTTACCGTTTCGCGGAGATTTGCGTAATGCGCTTACGCGAATTTCGCCCACCCCTAGTCACAATTCTACCAGAGAGGTGTTCGTGTTCGATACTTCTCTATGAAAATGAGAGATATACGCGTCAGGATCGAGAAAAACTAGAATTTAAACCTTATTGCTCAAAACTCCTCTCAAATCTGTAGCTGAATCCGGAGTCTACGCCCCTCTCCCCGTACTGAATAAACAAAACCTACTTACTTCAAATGTTCCACCACAAACAGAAACTATAATTAAAATAGTGTAAAATCGTCGTAGGTTTCGTTTAAGATGCTTAATATCATGTGTATATTATCAATGTTTCTGGTGAGATTCCGTTAACTATTCTACGTTGACCCGGAGTCTCTCTAAAGCTGTGCATCAATCCAAAATATATGTTCCTCACTCTATATCCAAACTAATACTCATTAAACTTCAGAAGAGTGACTACAAAGAAGACCGCAAAACTTAATCGCTATTCTCTCATTCCATCTTCCTGTTTCTAAACGTAGCTTCACCCTTACCTGGCGTACTCCTAAAATTCTTGTGCCCTCGTCCTCACTCCAGGCAGCGGTACGCAATCGTCGGGTTCGCCGAGTGTAGCAACCCGTACTATGAGTGTTTGTTCCACGCAACGAGGGTCAAGCCATAAGTATATCCGGGTTGCTCGTCATAGTGCGCGTCACTACAAGTGACATAGAGAACAGACTCTATGTTGTTCCAAAGTTTCCCATCTTTCGTATTGGGATTAAAACTCATGAGTACTAAATAATGTCACTGCTATAATATTTCCCTAATGACAATTACTGGACCTTATCGTATGCACTATATTATGTATTCCAAAATTAATAAGGATCAACCCATAGTCTACACATGCCGAAGTCGAGTGGGGGTGTTGAGTATTTGCGTCCCAGTGATCCTGAATTAAATATTCACCAGTTGGAATCTTTAGAGGCCTAAATTCGCACATTGTTGATTCAAAGCCGGTCGCGACTTATATATAGTCGGAATATGATCGTGATGTGTACGTGAATCGGCTGCAGTTGTGCCGGTCAATGCATTTATTAAAAATAAATAATCGGTGTCCTTTAGTCTCTCCACCAGTTCGATCGAGAATTTGTTTAATTAATGCGCAAATTCAGCAGTAGGTCATAGTATTGTTTGTCTATGGCCAAAATTATTCAAACAAGTAAATAATAAGCATATGTTGTTCGTTACTATATTTCTGCGTCTGGAAATACACACACAAAAGGACATAAACTTTTAGAGTCATAAGAGAAGTATTTAGAGATATAACCTTTTCTGCCACAGTTGTTATCAGATTATTCAGCTAAACATACACAGTTCGCCATTATGTTTGAGAATATCATTTGTAGTAAATTTTTAGAGTCATAGGTGAAGTATGTAGAAATATAACCTTGCGTGCCACAGTTATTATCGGATTATTTAGCTAAACATACACATTCCACCATTATGTTTGGGTATATCGTGTGTTATGTTTATCGTTACAGCTGCTTGACTGTGGTTGTCAGTACAGTCTATCTGCCCAAGAAGTAATGTAACTCATGGTCGATATTCAAACCACATTCAGTACTTCTCAATTTTAAAATCCTTAGTGCCTCTTTGCGTCTCAGTGTCAATTCCCTATTACCGCCCCGGGGGTGTCTAGGTATGTAGTCAATTCCATAGAATTCAAAACGTTTCATGTTTGTTTGTTGTGTGCAGATAGACATATGAGCAGCTATGGGGTATCTCATATCCCCATTTCTAACTGCTCTGATGTGTTCTCTGATCCTGTCTCGTAGTGGCCTGATGGTACTGCCAATGTATCTTTTCCCACATTTGCACTCTATAGCATAAATCACGAATTTGGTGAGACATGTGATGTTGGTCCTGATTTTGTAAGTCTTGCCACCTGGGCCCTGAAATTCTGTGATTCTAGCGTGTGCCCATTTGCATGCTGTGCACTGTCCACAGCCAGAAAAACCACATGAGTATGTGGTTAACCAGTTATCTGTATTTTTGGGTGTGGGATAACTCGGACTTAAAATATTCTTAAGTGAGATGCCCCGTCTGAAAGTGATGTCCGGTTTGTCATTGATGTAGTCTCTGAGTGATCTATCTGCCTTCAGTAAGTGCCAATGTTTGGTGAGACTTTGTCTCAAGATCCCAGACCAGTCATTGTAGCTTGTCACTAGTCTGATCTTATTTTCCTGTTTGGCCGCCACCGTTTTTTCTTTCAGAGTATCTACCCTAGTGATCGTGTCAATTCTCCGCTCAGCCCTTTTTAGGATCTCCTGATTATATCCACGATTCCTAAATCTAATAAGGGTCCTTCTCTTGTGTGTTTCGAAGTCAGTGTTAGTGCTACAATTCCGTCTCACCCTCACTAGTTCTCCATATGGGATCGACCGAATTTGATGTTGCGGATGTGAACTGGATGCATGGAGTACAGAGTTACATGCTGTTGCTTTTCTGAATAATCTACTCTGTAAGCATCCGTCCTCTACATAAAATTCCACATCCAAAAAGGAAATTTTATTCTTGCTCTGTTCTGAGGTGAAGTGGATATTCTGATCATTGAAATTAAGATGTTTTATGAATTCGGTCAGTTTTGTTTGAGACCCTGTCCATATCATAAAACAGTCATCAATGTACCTTCCCCAGTATAGTATTGAATCATTCCAATTGGTGCCCAATGGGCCCCAGATCATCGTCGCTTCGAACCATCCCATATAGAGATTGGCGTACGAAGGAGAAAATCTGGAGCCCATTGCAACACCCTGCTTTTGTCTGTACCAGTCACCTTGAAATAGGAACACATTGTTGTCTAGTAGCAGTGTCACCATTTCCATCAGCATCTCGGTATGTTCCCAAGTGGTTGCTGATCTATTGTACAGCATTTTTCTTACCGCCATCCTCCCTGTCTCCCTCTTAATGCTGGTATACAGCGCTGTGACATCCAAGGTAACCAAGATCATCTCATCTTCCCAAGTGAAATCAGCTAAGGTACTCAGAATATGTTTTGTGTCCCTGATGTAAGACGGGAGGTTGGCTACCATGGGTTTTAGAAATGTGTCAACGTATTCTGAGATTTTTTCTGTTGGACCCCCAATGCCCGAGATAAGGGGTCTTCCAGGAGGAAAAGGACAGGCCTTATGAACTTTAGGTAGAGTATATATGCATGGGAACCTAGGTCTGTCCACTTTTAGAAAGGTCAGTTCGTCATCGTCAATTAGGCCCTGCCCATGCCAACGCCTAAGTTGTGTGTTTATGTGATCTGTGAGGACCCAAATTGGATTAGTATGTAGTGGCTCATAACATTCCGGGTCTGCGAGTTGTGATCTGATCTCGTTGTTGTAGTCTGTACTACGCATGATCACCATGTTGCCCCCTTTGTCTGCCTCGCGTATGGTAAGGTCATTGTTGTTGCTTAAGTCTTTCAGTGCAGTACGTTCTTTTCTAGATAGATTATCATGTGTTAAGTGGGTAACGGTATTGGTATCTTCATGTCGGTCTAGATCAGCTAGTACTAATTTGTGGAATATATCCACATTGTTGCCAGCAATTAGTGTAGGAGTCCATTTGGACTTATCTTTTAAGTTACTGGAGATATTGTAATCGGTGGTGATATTTAAATCTCTTAAAATAGCATCTGTAGTTACGGCTTCATCTTCACACTCCGTTAGTGACAAGAGCAGTCTGGTGTCTAAGATGTCTTGTATTGAATTTTCAATCAGTGTAGACATGCCCAAATGTTTATTCACACGTTCATTGACAATATTCGTGGATTCAAAATGCTTTTTAAGTTTCATGCGTCTGACGGATTTAAACAGATCAATCTTTACATCACATACATTGCCAGTGACTTTAGGACAAAAATTCATTCCTCTGGTTAATACTGACATGGCATCCTCAGACAATTGTGTGTCACTTAGATTAATAATGTTTACGTTATCTATTTCCTCTGGTTCCAGGACCTGGTTCTGACCCCTGGGGTGTCTTCTGTTCGTTCCTCCTCTCTTCCCCCTCCTGGTTTTTCTCCTTGAGGTGCCCACCTGTACTCCTTGTTCCCCCTTTTTATTCTTGCTACCTCTGCTAAAAAACCACTTCCAGTATTACTGGCGTTACTCTCTTCCTCTGCTTCACTGCCACTCGGATATGTAGTACTCAGGGAGGTGGAGCTCGAACCTAGTGAGCCACTTACAGTTTGGGTCTGGTGTCTATTCTGAGGTATGAGATGATCATACTTCTTGGCGAAGGTGAAAATACGCCCTTCGCAATAGTCGCGCTCATCTCTTCTTAGCTTGCGTGCCTTACGTATCTTTATCTCCGCTACGTGGCGTTCAATTATATCATTCAGAATGGCATAGTTCTTAAAAGTGCCTTCCGGTATATTAAGCTCCTTAATCTCTGACTCTAACATGTCTATGTCTCTCTGTAACTGTGTGACTTTCCTTTCACAGTTTTCTATTAGTATGGTCATTAATTTGTTTGAGTTGTTACATAGTTCCTTCTCCCATTCATTCAATAGATCCACTTCCAAATCCTCATAAGTAGGAAGGATTTGTGATCTCAGACACCTTGGAATCCTTTTCAGCTTTATATACTGTTTCAGGGTGGCAGCATCCCACCACCGTGAGAGTTCAGTTTTCTTTAATTTTTCTAATCTAACGAATTTCTCCCTTAGACCTTCTTTCCTAGCAGTAGATCCACCCTGTGATAACGTACTCAGGGGTGTATTATTAGCGATGTTGTTAAACAGATCCTCAGCCTCTTTGTCCCTATTTGGTCTTTCTCCCATATTTGTAGTCATGGTGTTCTCTGTGCAGCCACCTATTAATAAACTCTTTTAGCAGGTCTGTGGTATGTGTCATAGGTGTATGGCGCCTCAGAGAAAGTACACAATAGTTCCAAATCTCTAATATGACGGTGCTGGAAGGTGTAGAGAAACCACACACTCTACAAATGTAAGCCAAAGCTTAACGTCACTTATTACTGAAGCCTCAGCACACGTAAATGGTATATTTCTCGTCGTCTATTTCATACATGAGAATATGAGTACATAAAAGGCAAATCATACGACAGAATACAGTCTTCTTCTTGTCTTCTTTATTAAGACGTGTTCAGGTGAAGTATCAGGGTTACAGCCATTCACAGCCAACATGTGTTTCGTCGCAACGGGAGTGTACTCCCACGACTTCCTCAAGGCTGTGCAAACAAACAGATAAATGCCAACTCATACCGTGAAGGTCAATACAGGAATTAAGAATCCACAGTAAACAGCATTTTGTTTTTGAAAACATAAACGAAAGTGAATAATTGCGTGCTGGAAAATTAGTTCCAAAGTGACAAGCGAAAAGAACCAACGGGGGATTTATGACAAATAGTCTCGAAAGCAAACCAAACGAATGGAGAGAAAGAACGCCCGATTGTGAGTTGAAGTGATTATTTTGTGAAACTTCTAATTCAGTGAAATAATGGTAACACTAATGCCGTCGTGTGAAGTAAGCACCGTACCATAGTTCACCAAAGGTGACTGAACAAATTATATCAAGGTGCTGAGGTTGAATATTTACCTCTCTTCGTATTTGTGGAAAGTTCTGTTTATATAAGGAGAAACAAATAAGAATGGTCTATTGTCAGAACGATCTCGAACCGTAAGATAGCAAGCAAGTCTTGTGGTACAAAAATGACTCAGACCTACTTTAAATGTGGTTGTAATTCCGGCCCACATAGGGGTCTATGTTCAATGCAGGGAACGAGGGATGTCACAATTCTACCAGAGAGGTGTTCGTGTTCGATACTTCTCTATGAAAATGAGACATATATGCGTCAGGATCGAGAAAAACTAGAATTTAAACCTTATTGCTCAAAACTCCTCTCAAATCTGTAGCTGAATCCGGAGTCTACGCCCCTCTCCCCGTACTGAATAAACAAAACCTACTTACTTCAAATGTTCCACCACAAACAGAAACTATAATTAAAATAGTGTAAAATCGTCGTAGGTTTCGTTTAAGACGCTTAATATCATGTGTATATTATCAATGTTTCTGGTGAGATTCCGTTAACTATTCTACGTTGACCCGGAGTCTCTCTAAAGCTGTGCATCAATCCAAAATATATGTTCCTCACTCTATATCCAAACTAATACTCATTCAACTTCAGAAGAGTGACTACAAAGAAGACCGCAAAACTTAATCGCTATTCTCTCATTCCATCTTCCTGTTTCTAAACGTAGCTTCACCCTTACCTGGCATACTCCTAAAATTCTTGTGCCCTCATCCTCACTCCAGGCAGTGGTACGCAATCGTCGGGTTCGCCGAGCGTAGCAACCCGTACTACGAGTGTTTGTTCCACGCAACGAGGGTCAAGCCATAAGTATATCCGGGTTGCTCGTCATAGTGCGCATCACTACAAGTGACATAGAGAACAGACTCTATGTTGTTCCAAAGTTTCCCATCTTTCGTATTGGGATTAAAACTCATGAGTACTAAATAATGTCACTGCTATAATATTTCCCTAATGACAATTACTGGACCTTATCGTATGCACTATATTATGTATTCCAAAATTAATAAGGATCAACCCATAGTCTACACATGCCGAAGTCGAGTGGGGGTGTTGAGTATTTGCGTCCCAGTGATCCTGAATTAAATATTCACCAGTTGGAATCTTTAGAGGCCTAAATTCGCACATTGTTGATTCAAAGCCGGTCGCGACTTATATATAGTCGGAATATGATCATGATGTGTACGTGAATCGGCTGCAGTTGTGCCGGTCAATGCATTTATTAAAAATAAATAATCGGTGTCCTTTAGTCTCTCCACCAGTTCGATCGAGAATTTGTTTAATTAATACGCAAATTCAGCAGTAGGTCATAGTATTGTTTGTCTATGGCCAAAATTATTCAAACAAGTAAATAATAAGCATATGTTGTTCATTACTATATTTCTGCGTCTGGAAATACACACACAAAAGGACATAAACTTTTAGAGTCATAAGTGAAGTATTTAGAGATATAACCTTTTCTGCCACAGTTGTTATCAGATTATTCAGCTAAACATACACAGTTCGCCATTATGTTTGAGTATATCATTTGTAGTGAATTTTTAGAGTCATAGGTGAAGTATGTAGAAATATATCCTTGCGTGTGACAGTTATTATCGGATTATTTAGCTAAACATACACATTCCGCCATTATGTTTGGGTATATCGTGTGTTATGTTTATAGTTACAGCTGCTTGACTGTGGTTGTCAGTACAGTCTAGCTGCCCAAGAAGTAATGTAACTCATGGTCGATATTCAAACCACATTCAGTACTTCTCAATTTTAAAATCCATAGTGCCTCTTTGCGTCTCAGTGTCAATTCCCTATTACCGCCCCGGGGGTGTCTGGGTATGTAGTCAATTCCATAGAATTCAAAACGTTTCATGTTTGTTTGTTGTGTGCAGATAGACATATGAGCAGCTATGGGGTATCTCATATCCCCATTTCTAACTGCTCTGATGTGTTCTCTGATCCTGTCTCGTAGTGGCCTGATGGTACTGCCAATGTATCTTTTCCCACATTTGCACTCTATAGCATAAATCACGAATTTGGTGAGACATGTGATGTTGGTCCTGATTTTGTAAGTCTTGCCACCTGGGCCCTGAAATTCTGTGATTCTAGCGTGTGCCCATTTGCATGCTGTGCACTGTCCACAGCCAGAAAAACCACATGAGTATGTGGTTAACCAGTTATCTGTATTTTTGGGTGTGGAATAACTCGGACTTAAAATATTCTTAAGTGAGATGCCCCGTCTGAAAGTGATGTCCGGTTTGTCATTGATGTAGTCTCTGAGTGATCTATCTGCCTTCAGTAAGTGCCAATGTTTGGTGAGACTTCGTCTCAAGATCCCAGACCAGTCATTGTAGCTTGTCACTAGTCTGATCTTATTGTCCTGTTTGGCCGCCACAGTTTTTTCTTTCAGAGTATCTACCCTAGTGATCGTGTCAATTCTCCGCTCAGCCCTTTTTAGGATCTCCTGATTATATCCACGATTCCTAAATCTAATAAGGGTCCTTCTCTTGTGTGTTTCGAAGTCAGTGTTAGTGCTACAATTCCGTCTCACCCTCACTAGCTCTCCATATGGGATCGACCGAATTTGATGTTGCGGATGTGAACTGGATGCATGGAGAACAGAGTTACATGCAGTTGCTTTTCTGAATAATCTACTCTGTAAGCATCCGTCCTCTACATAAAATTCCACATCCAAAAAGGAAATTTTATTCTTGCTCTGTTCTGAGGTGAAGTGGATATTCTGATCATTGAAATTAAGATGTTTTATGAATTCGGTCAGTTTTGTTTGAGACCCTGTCCATATCATAAAACAGTCATCAATGTACCTTCCCCAGTATAGTATTGAATCATTCCAATTGGTGCCCAATGGGCCCCAGATCATCGTCGCTTCGAACCATCCCATATAGAGATTGGCGTACGAAGGAGAAAATCTGGAGCCCATTGCAACACCCTGCTTTTGTCTGTACCAGTCACCTTGAAATAGGAACACATTGTTGTCTAGTAGCAGTGTCACCATTTCCATCAGCATCTCGGTATGTTCCCAAGTGGTTGCTGATCTATTGGACAGCATTCTTCTTACCGCCATCATCCCTGTCTCCCTCTTAATGCTGGTATACAGCGCTGTGACATCCAAGGTTACCATGATCATCTCATCTTCCCAAGTGAAATCAGCTAAGGTACTCAGAATATGTTTTGTGTCCCTGATGTAAGACGGGAGGTTGGCTACCATGGGTTTTAGAAATGTGTCAACGTATTCTGAGATTTTTTCTGTTGGACCCCCAATGCCCGATATAATGGGTCTTCCAGGAGGAAAAGGACAGGCCTTATGAACTTTAGGTAGAGTATATATGCATGGGAACCTAGGTCTGTCGACTTTTAGAAAGGTCAGTTCGTCATCGTCAATTAGGCCCTGCCCATGCCAACGCCTAAGTTGTGTGTTTATGTGATCTGTGAGGACCCAAATTGGATTAGTATGTAGTGGCTCATAACATTCCGGGTCTGCGAGTTGTGATCTGATCTCGTTGTTGTAGTCTGTACTACACATGATCACCATGTTGCCCCCTTTGTCTGCCTCGCGTATGGTAAGGTCATTGTTGTTGCTTAAGTCTTTCAGTGCAGTACGTTCTTTTCTAGATAGATTATCATGTGTTAAGTGGGTAACGGTATTGGTATCTTCATGTCTGTCTAGATCAGCTAGTACTAATTTGTGGAATATATCCACATTGTTGCCAGCAATTAGTGTAGGAGTCCATTTGGACTTGTCTTTTAAGTTACTGGAGATATTGTAATCGGTGGTGATATTTAAATCTCTTAAAATAGCATCTGTAGTTACGGCTTCGTCTTCACACTCCGTTAGTGACAAGAGCAGTCTCTTGTCTAGGATGTCTTGTATTGAATTTTCACTCAGTGTAGACATGCCCAAATGTTTATTCACACGTTCATTGACAATATTCGTGGATTCAAAATGCTTTTTAAGTTTCATGTGTCTGACGAATTTAAACAGATCAATCTTTACATCACATACATTGCCAGTGACTTTAGGACAAAAATTCATTCCTCTGGTTAATACTGACATGGCATCCTCAGACAATTGTGTGTCACTTAGATTAATAATGTTTACGTTATCTATTTCCTCTGGTTCCAGGACCTGGTCCTGACCCCTGGTGTGTCTTCTGTTCGTTCCTCCTCTCTTTCCCCTCCTGGTTTTTCTCCTTGAGGTGCCCGCCTGTACTCCTTGTTCCCCCTTTTTATTCTTGCTACCTCTGCTAAAAAACCACTTCCAGTATTACTGGCGTTACTCTCTTCCTCTGCTTCACTGCCACTCGGATATGTAGTACTCAGGGAGGTGGAGCTCGAACCTAGTGAGCCACTTACAGTTTGGGTCTGGTGTCTATTCTTAGACATGAGATGATCATACTTCTTGGCGAAGGTGAAAATACGCCCTTCGCAATAGTCGCGCTCATCTCTTCTTAGCTTGCGTGCCTTACGTATCTTTATCTCCGCTACGTGGCGTTCAATTATATCATTCAGAATGGCATAGTTCTTAAAAGTGCCTTCCGGTATATTAAACTCCTTAATCTCTGACTCAAACATGTCTATGTCTCTCTGTAACTGTGTGACTTTCCTTTCACAGTTTTCTATTAGTATGGTCATTAATTTGTTTGAGTTGTTACATAGTTCCTTCTCCCATTCATTCAATAGATCCACTTCCAAATCCTCATAAGTAGGAAGGATTTGTGATCTCAGACCCCTTGGAATCCTTTTCAGCTTTATATACTGTTTCAGGGTGGCAGCATCCCACCACCGTGAGAGGTCAGTTTTCTTTAATTTTTCTACTCTAACGAATTTCTCCCTTAGACCTTCTTTCCTAGCAGTAGATCCACCCTGTGATAACGTACTCAGGGGTGTATTATTAGCGATGTTGTTAAACAGATCCTCAGCCTCTTAGACACCAGACTGCTCTTGTCACTAACGGAGTGTGAAGACGAAGCCGTAACTACAGATGCTATTTTAAGAGATTTAAATATCACCACCGATTACAATATCTCCTGTAACTTAAAAGATAAGTCCAAATGGACTCCTACACTAATTGCTGGCAACAATGTGGATATATTCCACAAATTAGTACTAGCTGATCTAGACAGACATGAAGATACCAATACCGTTACCCACTTAACACATGATAATCTATCTAGAAAAGAACGTACTGCACTGAAAGACTTAAGCAACAACAATGACCTTACCATACGCGAGGCAGACAAAGGGGGCAACATGGTGATCATGCGTAGTACAGACTACAACAACGAGATCAGATCACAACTCGCAGACCCGGAATGTTATGAGCCATTACATACTAATCCAATTTGGGTCCTCACAGATCACATAAACACACAACTTAGGCGTTGGCATGGGCAGGGCCTAATTGACGATGACGAACTGACCTTTCTAAAAGTGGACAGACCTAGGTTCTCATGCATATATACTCTACCTAAAGTTCATAAGGCCTGTCCTTTTCCTCCTGGAAGACCCATTATATCGGGCATTGGGGGTCCAACAGAAAAAATCTCAGAATACGTTGACACATTTCTAAAACCCATGGTAGCCAACCTCCCGTCTTACATCAGGGACACAAAACATATTCTGAGTACCTTAGCTGATTTCACTTGGGAAGATGAGATGATCATGGTAACCTTGGATGTCACAGCGCTGTATACCAGCATTAAGAGGGAGACAGGGAGGATGGCGGTAAGAAGAATGCTGTACAATAGATCAGCAACCACTTGGGAACATACCGAGATGCTGATGGAAATGGTGACACTGCTACTAGACAACAATGTGTTCCTATTTCAAGGTGACTGGTACAGACAAAAGCAGGGTGTTGCAATGGGCTCCAGATTTTCTCCTTCGTACGCCAATCTCTATATGGGATGGTTCGAAGCGACGATGATCTGGGGCCCATTGGGCACCAATTGGAATGATTCAATACTATACTGGGGAAGGTACATTGATGACTGTTTTATGATATGGACAGGGTCTCAAACAAAACTGACCGAATTCATAAAACATCTTAATTTCAATGATCAGAATATCCACTTCACCTCAGAACAGAGCAAGAATAAAATTTCCTTTTTGGATGTGGAATTTTATGTGGAGGACGGATGCTTACAGAGTAGATTATTCAGAAAAGCAACAGCATGTAACTCTGTACTCCATGCATCCAGTTCACATCCGCAACATCAAACTCGGTCGATCCCATATGGAGAACTAGTGAGGGTGAGACGGAATTGTAGCACTAACACTGACTTCGAAACACACAAGAGAAGGACCCTTATTAGATTTAGGAATCGTGGATATAATCAGGAGATCCTAAAAAGGGCTGAGCGGAGAATTGATATGATCACTAGGGTAGATACTCTGAAAGAAAAAACAGTGGCGGCCAAACAGGACAATAAGATCAGACTAGTGACAAGCTACAATGACTGGTCTGGGATCTTGAGACGAAGTCTCACCAAACATTGGCACTTACTGAAGGCAGATAGATCACTCAGAGACTACATCAATGACAAACCGGACATCACTTTCAGACGGGTCATCTCACTTAAGAATATTTTAAGTCCGAGTTATCCCACACCCAAAAATACAGATAACTGGTTAACCACATACTCATGTGGCTTTTCTGGCTGTGGACAAGGCACAGCATGCAAATGGGCACACGCTAGAATCACAGAATTTCAGGGCCCAGGTGGCAAGACTTACAAAATCAGGACCAACATCACATGTCTCACCAAATTCGTGTTTTATGCTATAGAGTGCAAATGTGGGAAAAGATACATTGGCAGTACCATCAGGCCACTACGAGACAGGATCAGAGAACACATCAGAGCAGTTAGAAATGGGGATATGAGATACCCCATAGCTGCTCATATGTCTATCTGCACACAACAAACAAACATGAAACGTTTTGAATTCTATGGAATTGACTACATACCCAGACACCCCCGGGGTGGTAATAGGGAATTGACACTGAGACGCAAAGAGGCACTATGGATTTTAAAATTGAGAAGTACTGAATGTGGTTTGAATAACGACCATGAGTTACATTACTTCTTGGGCAGATAGACTGTACTGACAACCACAGTCAAGCAGCTGTAACTATAAACATAACACACGATATACCCAAACATAATGGCGTAATGTGTATGTTTAGCTAAATAATCCGATAATAACTGTGGCACGCAAGGTTATATTTCTACATACTTCACCTATGACTCTAAAAATTTACTACAAATGATATACTCAAACATAATGGCGAACTGTGTATGTTTAGCTGAATAATCTGATAACAACTGTGGCAGAAAAGGTTATATCTCTAAATACTTCACTTATGACTCTAAAAGTTTATGTCCTTTTGTGTGTGTATTTCCAGACGCAGAAATATAGTAACGAACAACATATGCTTATTATTTACTTGTTTGAATAATTTTGGCCATAGACAAACAATACTATGACCTACTGCTAAATTTGCGTATTAATTAAACAAATTCTCGATCGAACTGGTGGAGAGACTAAAGGACACCGATTATTTATTTTTAATAAATGCATTGACCGGCACAACTGCAGCCGATTCACGTACACATCACGATCATATTCCGACTATATATAAGTCGCGACCGGCTTTGAATCAACAATGTGCGAATTTAGGCCTCTAAAGATTCCAACTGGTGAATATTTAATTCAGGATCACTGGGACGCAAATACTCAACACCCCCACTCGACTTCGGCATGTGTAGACTATGGGTTGATCCTTATTAATTTTGGAACACATAATATAGTGCATACGATAAGGTCCAGTAATTGTCATTAGGGAAATATTATAGCAGTGACATTATTTAGTACTCATGAGTTTTAATCCCAATACGAAAGATGGGAAACTTTGGAACAACATAGAGTCTGTTCTCTATGTCACTTGTAGTGACGCGCACTATGACGAGCAACCCGGATATACTTATGGCTTGACCCTCGTTGCGTGGAACAAACACTCGTAGTACGGGTTGCTACACTCGGCGAACCCGACGATTGCGTACCGCTGCCTGGAGTGAGGACGAGGGCACAAGAATTTTAGGAGTACGCCAGGTAAGGGTGAAGCTACGTTTAGAAACAGGAAGATGGAATGAGAGAATAGCGATTAAGTTTTGCGGTCTTCTTTGTAGTCACTCTTCTGAAGTTGAATGAGTATTAGTTTGGATATAGAGTGAGGAACATATATTTTGGATTGATGCACAGCTTTAGAGAGACTCCGGGTCAACGTAGAATAGTTAACGGAATCTCACCAGAAACATTGATAATATACACATGATATTAAGCGTCTTAAACGAAACCTACGACGATTTTACACTATTTTAATTATAGTTTCTGTTTGTGGTGGAACATTTGAAGTAAGTAGGTTTTGTTTATTCAGTACGGGGAGAGGGGCGTAGACTCCGGATTCAGCTACAGATTTGAGAGGAGTTTTGAGCAATAAGGTTTAAATTCTATTTTTTCTCGATCCTGATGCGTATATCTCTCATTTTCATAGAGAAGTATCGAACACGAACACCTCTCTGGTAGAATTGTGACATCCCTCGTTCCCTGCATTGAACATAGACCCCCATGTGGGCCGGAATTACAACCGCATTTAAAGTAGGTCTGAGTCATTTTTGTACCACAAGACTTGCTTGCTATCTTACGGTTCGAGATCCTTCTGACAATAGACCATTCTTATTTGTTTCTCCTTATATAAACAGAACTTTCCACAAATACGAAGAGAGATAAATATTCAACCTCAGCACCTTGATATAATTTGTTCAGTCACCTTTGGTGAACTATGGTACGGTGCTTACTTCACACGACGGCATTAATGTTACCATTATTTCACTGGATTAGAAGTTTCACAAAATAATCACTTCAACTCACAATCGGGCGTTCTTTCTCTCCATTCGTTTGGTTTGCTTTCGAGACTATTTGTCATAAATCCCCCGTTGGTTCTTTTCGCTTGTCACTTTGGAACTAATTTTCCAGCACGCAATTATTCACTTTCGTTTATGTTTTCAAAAACAAAATGCTGTTTACTGTGGATTCTTAATTCCTGTATTGACCTTCACGGTATGAGTTGGCATTTATCTGTTTGTTTGCACAGCCTTGAGGAAGTCGTGGGAGTACACTCCCGTTGCGACGAAACACGTGTTGGCTGTGAATGGCTGTAACCCTGATACTTCACCTGAACACGTCTTAATAAAGAAGACAAGAAGAAGACTGTATTCTGTCGTATGATTTGCCTTTTATGTACTCATATTCTCATGTATGAAATAGACGACGAGAAATATACCATTTACGTGTGCTGAGGCTTCAGTAATATATGCTTCATAGCGTTAGGCTTGCTGATAGGAGAAATGTCGCTTAGCGACATTTCTCCTGTCATGCCAGGTCAGTAACGCCCACTTTGCGAGTTATAGTTAGCTGAACTAACTATAACGGGGGAATTTCAATGGTTTTGTACGAGTGAAAAGTCCAGCTAACTATAACGCCCCTGAAACCTATGGTTTCTTCAGTGAATTTCTAAGGTTTTTTAAATGCTAATTCCTAACTATAACATGCCTGAAAGCTATGTTTTTTTCAGTGAATTTCAAAGGTTTTTTAAATGCTAATTTCTAACTATGCCTACAGAGATAGGACATGTGAAGAAAGAAGAAAAAACGCACAGAAACAAAAAAAAGAAATGCAGAAAGAAGCAACAGAAGTCCTCAAAGACGAAGAAAAGTGCAGGAAGAAGGATAACGTGCAGAAAGAACAAAAAGAAGAGCAGAAAGAAGCCTTGTTGCAAAATCATCCTGTACCCTCAACTTTTTCAGACAGATGGGCTATTTGGCCCCCAGGGTCCCTCAGGATTGAAAGTGAATTATTTCCCCAACCTAAAATGCGTCACAGGGCGTGTTTGCACACGTCACCTCAGGCCCCGTCCCCTCCCTTCACCACTGTGTAAACGCGCCCTGTGGCCGTTCTGAGTTGAGAGATTAAGTCCCCTTGAATCCTAAGGGTCCCTAGGGTCAAACTAGCCCACTAGGTACCTCCAGTAAGCACCACAGAGCTGCGTTGCATAGAGATGTAAAAAGGGGCGTGGCCTCAGAACACCTGTCTGCAACGCAGCTCCCTGGCGCATACTGGAGATACCTGTTGGGCTAGCTGGCCCTCAGGGACCCTCAGTATTGAAGGGGAATTAATTCCCCAACTTACAACTGGACAGGGGGCGCGTTTGCAGAGTGCTGCAAGGAGGGGGCGTGGCCTCCAGCGCGATGCCGGTCTTTTATTTTATTAATTTTTTTAAGAAGGAGGGCTGTGTGGCCCCCCTTCTTTTTCTAATTTTTTGGCCCTGGGGACCCCATTCCCCAGGGTCTGCACCCTAATTTTTTTTAGTTGAAAAAATATATTTGGAAGGGGGCCGTGTGGCCCCCCTCCCAAGGCCTTAATCGGCCCTGGGGACCCAAACCCCCGGGTCATGGCCTTTTTTTTTTTTATTATTCTTTAGGAGGGGGGCTGCGTTGCCCCCCTCCTCAGGCCACTTATGGCCCCGGGGACCCCATCCCCCGGGGCCGGCCTTTGTTTTTTATTATTTTAAAAAAATATATATTTATAGAAACACCTAGGACATGCTGGACAAACTGTATGTACCTATCACCATGACGATTTGCGTGATATTCAATAAAAGGCGACTATGCATACAATGAATCCACGTGGAATGTATTTACACCGCTAGTGAAGCTCTGACGTGTCTGACGCCCTACAGTGCCTAATCACGGCGCCCCCACCGGTGGGTACTCTCCAAGTAGACACCCTTGTTGTTTATTTATACAAACATGGGTAGCTATTGATGGGCACATTTAATACACATGCATACCAAGCCATTCAAAGGGGATTCGACAAAAATTCGACCAAACTATGCACGAAACCCCCCTCACGGTTAATAAAATACACATCCACCGCTGGATGTGTAATACTTTTTATTTTACTCTCTGGAAAGGAGACGAACCTCACTTGATAGTCACAGCGTGCTCCTGGCTGAGCCCAATGCTGCATTACACCCACCAGTGCCCGCCGAGTGCCACACACCTCTGTGTTGTATTCCACCAGCTAGTGCGTATGCTATGACACTCTCTAGCCCATATGCACTGTAACACCACCCCGTGAATATGTCATGCCACACTTGCCTTCGCATGGGTTATATTGCCGCATCTAACGTGTCTTCCTCAATGCCTATGTTATAACTCATAGCGCTATGCCATACATATTACAATATGGGATCCATATCTTTGTCACAGTGCAGATGCAACGTTACACTCCCCAGCACATATTTTATATTACAACTTTAGAGAGTTAGTTAGGTTACACAACACTGCCCTGTGCATATTACACTCCAAGGCGCATATCTCATAGCACGCGCTAGTGCCTGTGCTATCTCGCACTCTCCAATGAATCTGTCATTGCGCACAATGTATTGCATATTATATTTCGCGCCCCAGTTCATCTTATATCACACTTTTTGGTGCATAGTTTATACCATATACTATATCTAGTTTTCATTTTCAATCGTGCTCTCAGGACTATGTTCTATATAACACTGCGTCCACCTACCCTTTTCACGGGCTTTACATTTTGCAATGGGGGGTGAAGGGTCAGGGGGTGTTTCTGCCAAATGAGCCCGGAGTCACAGTCACAAACGTCCTCTTCTTCCTGATTAAAAGTGAGATTATGCTGCATACTTGTTCATATTTTAAGTAGTTCGCACAGAGACACATTTTAAAAACAATAAAGTTCCTAATTCCCACCTTCTCTGAACAGTTAGCTTGCTGCCCCATCCACCTCCTCCCTATCCTCTGTTGTCTGAATCCATGGACTAGCCTCCTCCCTCCTTCCATGCATGGTCAGATGTGCTGCCACTGCCCTCCATTTAGCATGATGTACCAGTCCACTCCTCCTGCCCTCCATTGCCCAATTCTATGCCCCATCATTGACCTCCTGCTTAGCCTCTGTGCTTAGCTTGCTCCCCCTATTCTCATTCACCCTGCCCTACGATGTCTTTGTGCATGCCCCTGCTCCATCCTTTTTGCTCACCATGTGCCATGGACCTGCCACTCCTATCTACTCTGAGTGTTCTGTTGAGCTGCCACTCCCCTCCCACCTACCTAGCATTGTCAGATGACTGTAACCTGTCCCTGCCACCTCCACTTTGCCTGTCCACATGCCATGCCCCTATCCCCTTCCTCCTGTCCACCATGGTCCATTTTACTGCCACACCCTTCTGCCCTCCCTGGTCTGTTGTGCTGCAACTGCTCCTCCTGCCTGCCCCGCATGGTCTGTTGTGAGGCCCCTTCCCCTGAACTCTCTTATCTGTGCCCAGGTCCTGACCCTCTCTTCTATCCTCCATGGTCCTTTGTGCATGCCCCTGTACCCTCCTTCTTGCCCATCATAGCCATTGTGCTGCCACTAACCCTCCCGCTTGCCATGCATGGTCTTCTGTGCTGCCACAGCCCCTCCCATCTTCCCTGTGTGGTCAGCTAGCTGCCCCTGACCTTCTCCCACCTTCCCTCCATGGTCTGTGTGTATGCCATCATAGTCTTACTGTTGCTCTCCATGGTGTGTCTTGTTTCTAGTGCCCATCCTGCCTGACCTCCATGGCCATCGGGCTGCTCCTGCCCTGCCCCCTTGCCCCCAGCCCTCTGTTTCCATGTGCAGACCCCTATTCCCTCCCTCCTGGCTTGCCTGTTCCATTGTAATGCCCCTGATCCGTCCCTCCTGCACTTTATGGTCTGTTATGCTGCAGCTTTCTCTCCTGTCTGTCCATTATGGTCAGCTAGGTACCATTGCCTCTTTCCCCTCTGTTCTCTGTTGTCCATGTGCATGGTCCTGTCCCCTCCCTATTGCTTTCTATGGATTGTTGTGCTGCACTCCCGTCCCGCATGCCTTGTGTGGTGTATTGTGCTGCTGCAAACCCTGATGCCTGCCCTGCAGGGTCAGTTTGGTGCACCTCTCCATGTCCCTCCTGTCTTCTGTTATCCAAGTCAATGTCCCTACCCCAATTCCTCATGCCTTCCATGATCCAATTTACCATACTTGCAAACATTTTGAACTTGGTAAGAAGGAGATTTTGAAAAAAAACTGGGGTATTGATTTTCCCCTTTGAGTTACATTGAAAAAGAGGAGATTGTAAACAGGAGACAGATCAAATAAAGCCCATTTGAGCTTAAAAACATTGGACGTTTCCTGGCTGAATCAGGTCTGTTGATATGTATGGTTGTACTACCACTGCCTCTTCCTTCTGCCCACAATCGTCTATTATATTGCCACAGCCTCTCTTGCCAGTCCTGTATTGTTGGTTTGTTGCCCTTGCCCCCCTTTCCACTGCCCTCCATAGTCTGTTGTGCTGCCATGGCCCTTCCTGCCTGCCCAGTGTGGTCAAATTGTTGCCTCTGCACCCTCCTACCTGCCTTCAATTTTCAGAGTCCGTGCCCCTGGCCTCTGCCTCTCAACTAGGCCTGGGCTAAAATTTTGTTCCATTCGCGGAAATTGCGATAATTTGACATTTTCGCTTTCCGCGGAGAGCGCGAAAATGTCAAAATTTCCGCTTTCCGCAGCTTGGGGATAATTTGTTTCTTGCTCGCGCTGTAAAATAATACATTCTCCCGCGCGCGCGATCGCCTTACCTGAATCCCTGCGTTCGCCGACAAGTTTTCTTGATCCGGTCGCATTCTCCATGAGATGTTGTATTGTTTTTAGCCATTTGCGCTGTCTCGCGACAGCTCGCGCCCGCAGTGACGTCATGCATCGCGCGATCACGTCTTTCTTCTTGCGATCATGCACCGCGAGACAACTCAAAACAAGATGGCCGCACCCGCGAGCAACCAGATGGGTAAGTTGGCGACCCGCAACCATGCACAAAAATGTCGCGAACATGCAGGAAAAAAACTTCCGCATCTTCGTGATATTTCCGCTTGTTTGCGATAATTTTAAACATTTTCGCGATAATTTGCGAATGTGGATTTCGCAAATTACGCCCACCCCTACTCTCAACACTATCCTAATGAACAACTAGATTGCTAACATTCTATATTTATTACAAAAGTGTGGAATGCCTGACATCATCTTGATGTAATCAAAACTGTAATACCTAGAGCATTTCCTTTAGAAATTACATAAATGAGAGGGTCTTATTTGCATCAAAACTATGGTTAGTGCTCTAAAAAACTAAAATGAGGACATATTTTCTGAGTTTTCAAATAGCGACAAAGCACTTTTAAATTATTTGTTATCATTATGTTTTCTTATCCAGTTGACCACTTGATTAAATGTTGCACTTAGGGGAGAAGATGTGGTGTTACTTCCAGAGCTGCAGACTTTGCAACTGGGGAACCAGGTTGGAGTTTCTGCTTCAGCTCGACATTCTGTGATTCTGGTCAAATCACTTAATCTCCCCATGTCTACAATCAAAATGAATTTGTTCTTGTGTGATGTAACCAATGCTCATGTAAAGCACTCCAATACCTGACAAGTCTGCACTAAACTGCAAAAACACAAAAAATAAGTGTTTTGCACACTTCTGTCATTGGGCTAAACTTGGGCTACATCTGGGTCATATTTGGGCTACATTTGGGCTCTTTTGTCTCTGGTGGCCATCTTGGGAGATTTATTTGTTATGAAGTTTCCTAATTTCCTCATTTACTGCAGTCTCCTCAGTAGGAAATTCTTTCAGTTTTTTACTTTGATTCCATCAAGAAGGTATTCAGATATGTCACACATTTTCCATAAATTCTGAATGTTAGCACTCTAGTTGCTCATTAGATCACTGTAATAAAGCTACTGCTCAACACAGAAGTCTGCTGCTGGTATTAAAAGTGCATGTTTCAGTCTGCATGTCAGAATTTTTTAATGAAATAGAAGAGGATTTGAGAAGTCACTCAAAATGACCCCTAATTTTTCTTTCTTCAGCACTAATCATAATTTCTATGGCAAAATGAACCCCCTCATTGTGTTCCTTTTTAAATTAAATGTTTTAAATGTTACCAGTTAATTCCAATCAAGATGGCTTCAGGTGGGCCATATAAAATAAAGATGATCGGGAACACTTCGTTGCTCGTAAGTGTCGTTTAATTTATCGTAATGAAATACCCACAACCAGGTGCTCACGCCGCATACCAGGATCTCCGACAACTGAATAACGTTGTCAGAATCCTGGCATGCCACGTTCGGCACCTGATCCTGGAACAATACTTGAAGGAAAACATATTACTCAATCAACATCCTCGAGCCACGCTACCGACACGAGGATGCCAGTAAGCGCATATATTACAACTTCTCCCTCCCCACAAGGAACTAAACACAAAGAAAAACTCAACCAAATACACAGAATCCATTACAGTACAAAAAGGCATGAATACAATATAACAAAGCTTATAAGAAGCGATAACTTACAGCATCATGACAAAATATAGTCATTCAATTTTGTGGGTAATCTCCTAAAAAGAACTCCCAATTCTGAACAAGAAACACCAGCATCCGAGTGTGTAACAACAGTGTGAGCATCCACACAATGTTCCAAACTAGGATGGGTAATGGGAGAGTGAGTGGAAGAATTTCCAACATCAGGAGGTAAATCATGTAATAAATGGACCCAATCAGAATCCTCTAATTCTTGACTGGATAATTTAAGTAATGAATCAGCCTGAGAATTAGAAAGATGAACCAGCAATATTTTATTCCACCACCCTTTATGACCAAGCAAGGCTAATCCCTTACTGACACCAGTGACCTGCACGGGAGGAGAAAATCTTGAAGTCCCCTTTGGCACTTTTTTAGGATTCTTAATGAGAACCCAACTACCAACTTCTAGGTGTGATGAATTGAAAACGTTACCTTCATCATGAATACTTTTCATGAAACTCAGTTTTTGAGCAACTCTAGAAGCTACCTCACTGTTGCAAGGAAAGTTTTTGTTATGTTTGTTAACCAACAACTTTGGACACAAATTAGTATGAGCAGCTCTACCTCTTAGAAGCGAAAATGGTGACACCCCAGTGGTACAATGAGGAGAGATTTTGTAAGCCCAAAACATGTGATAAATCCACTTAGAGTGGTAATCAATCAACAAAATGATATATTTTAGATCGTGTTGCAACAGATCATAAGGGCCAGAAAAATCTAAACCAACTTTGTCCCAAGGTTTGGTAGGATAAGGTACAGGATGCAGTGGAGTATTCATAACTTTCCATTTCTTATCCGATAATAAACACTCCGGGCATAAGTCAATAAAATATTTAACTTGTGACTCTAAGGATGGCCACCAATAGTATAACTTGATGAGTTGAGAAGTTTTTGAAATTCCTAAATGACCTTTGTGAGCAAATTTAATAATGTCATTCCTAAGAGCGGCAGGAGGAACAAAGCAATCATGTCGCATGACTATGTTGTTAACTAAAGATAATTCAGGTGCAACCATGGCAAAAGCTTTCAACTCATTTGAAAGTTTCCTACTTTCTGGCCAACCTTTTACAATATACTGAGAAACAAGTTTAAGATTATCATCTTTATGCTGTGCCTCTAGCCAAGATTCTTACGTAATATTTGGGCAAGAGGATACAGCATCAAGAGTAGCAATGACACATTCCGTATCTTCTGAATTCTCAACCTCTGAGGGATCATGAAAAGCCATGCGAGCAAGGCAATCAGCCCTAAAGTTCCTCCCTCCAGATATATGTTTAATGGAGAAGTGAAATTCTTGCAATTTAGACAGCAATCTAACTAACCTAGCCGATGCTTTGCCAAGACGATTCCCAGTTAATAACTGCGTCAGAGGTTTGTGATCAGTGAAAAGATCAAACTGACGACCCCAAATGTAATTCCTGAACTTTTCAATGGCCCAAACACAGGCAAGAGCCTCCCGTTCGATATTGCTATCATGAGTTTCAGATGGTTTTAACATTCTAGAGGAGACAGCTATGGTGTGCTCTTTACCTGAAACCCATTGACCCAGAACAGCACCTAACCCAGTGAGGCTAGCATCGACCATAATGAAGCATTTTGAGGAATCATGAAAAGGGTGTAGGGCAGGTGCATCCATAATAAGTTTCTTAACTTGAAAGAAAGAAGAAGAAACTTCTTCAGACCACTCGAATTTTGAACCTTTACGGAGGAGAGAGCGTAAAGGCTCCACAGTTTGTGCGTACCCTTCAACAAAGCGGGCGTAATACTCCGCTAAGCCTAAGAAAGACCGAAGTGCGTCTTTGTCTTTGGGAGGAGTAGCATGACTAATGGCTTTGACGAGAGACATTTTTGGCTTGATACCCTCAGGAGAAAGTGTATGACCCAAATATTCCAACTGCTGTGTAGCGAATTTACATTTTTCTGCCCTGATTGTCATGCCTGCCTGGTCTAACTTGCTTAAGACAGAGGATAAATTGTTCAAATGAGTCTCCCAGTCCTCAGCATAGACCAGAATATCATCTTGATAGGCTTGTACCCCTGTAATGTTTTTAAACAGATTGTCCATGGATTTTTTGAAATACACTGGCTGCAGAAGCTAAGCCGAAAGGTAACTTAAGGTACTTAAACACGCCAAATGGTGTGACAAAAGTTGTGAACTCCTGAGAATCAGCTGTTAAGGGAACCTGATGATAAGCTGAACGCAAATCAATGAGTGAAAAAAACTTGGCCCCTCCCAGATTGGCAAGAAGTTCATGAATCTTGGGAATGGGATGACAGTCAATAAGAATGTTGTTATTCAAAGTGCGTAAGTCCGCACATAATCTGACCTCACCGGATTTTTTGCGGACAATAACTATGGGAGAAACCCACTCAGAGGAGTCACAAGGAGCAATGACGCCATCATCACATAGTTTTTTAAGAACAGCTTTAAGTTCGTCCTTAGCACTAAGAGGCAGGGGGCGTACTTTATGCACAAAAGGTTGGGTATCAGATTTCAACCTAATTTGGTGTTGATAACCTTTAACAGTTCCTAACTTTTCAGAAAATAACTTTGGAAATTTATCCAAGAGATTTTTGATGTCAGAATTGTGATCTGTAAGACATTAACAATCAGTGATGGGCTGCGAATCATTCCTAAAGCCAGCAGGGCTATAGCCCTGAGGGGATCACCAAGAGCAATTGGATTATCAGAACCTGGAATAAGGCGCAAACCCATTTTGGCCAAATCCTGCCAGCCAATGATATTATGTCCTCTAACTGCAACGTAAATCTTAGTAAAAATTGATCTTCCTAAGCATTCCAGTCTGTAATTAAAATACCCCAACATGTCTATGTCAAACTCCTCGAAAGCCTTTGGGTTGATGTCAGTTTGACATAGAGTGATTGAACCTTTCCATTTATCATGAAATATAACATCCGATAAAATTGTTATAGGAGAACCAGAGTCTGCCATTATGGGAATTTCCACGATACCAAAGTATGCAGTTCCTAAAGAGCCTTTCAATTCAATTCAATTTGTCTTTATTTCGATTAAATTCATCATAAAAGACAGTACAAAATAAAAAAAGGTTCCATAAATATACAAAGAGGATAAAATCATTACAGGAATAAAAACAAGATAAAAACTAGATAAAAGCACTTCACATGGCTACCATTAAATCCTATTTCTAATAATCCAAACCCATCCTAGAAATTTGGCCACAGCAATTACAATGGGTTCGCTAGTGTCATATCTTAAAATTCTTAGGGCCACGAACCCCACCCTAGTGCCCATGTTGCGGCAAATGGGTTTGAGCCATTTCGCCCGAGGAGCTGCATAGGCCGGCCATTCAAAAAATATATGACCAACCGATTCCCTGCAATCAATACACCAACGACAGGATTCGGTCATCTCCCCCTTCCAGTTTTTGGTAAACAATCTGGTGGGTAGGGAACCAACCCTTAGCTGGTGGTAAAGTTTCCTGTCGCTGGACCTGCTAATAATATCCCAGTAATCTTCTAGTAGTGGGTCACTTTTACACTCAAGGAACTTGCCGGTCAGTGACGTTGCCAAGGTTTGATTGGACTGTTTCTGGTGTAACTGGGACCAATATAAACTTTTAAATATTTTTTTGGGAGGAAAGGGGTTGTCAGCAGGGTCAGACCACAGGTTTCCCAGGCCCATAGATTCCAGAAGCAATCTAACTTGCTTAAACCATGCTATATTTCCAGAACCCAGGATAGAACGAACATCCAGGAAGGACTTAGCATAAGGGGCTATTTCCGGTGTAGTCCACAATCTTCTCCATAGGGCCAATGGTTTAAACCAGGCAATATCATCAATTGAGTGACAACCAATATCCAATAATAATGGTTTCACGGGGCTTGAACTGGGGAGACCCGTAAGGTTCTTCAAAAATTTATTTTGCACCTTGACCAAAGAAGATAGGTCTGCAAAACCCCAGAGTTCCGCGCCATAAAGAATCTGGAGTTATAAATCTTTATTGCTGGACCTATCCTTTTGGTCTGTGACAGTCTCTGTTCTTTCACCAAACACCCTGAAAGCTGGGCAAACTTGAGGGATGGAATGTCAATTTGGGGCTTCCAGCTCAGTTTACTTTCTAGGACAATCCCCAAATAGGCCATAACGTTTGTATGTTCTAGCTTTTCATTATTCATCGTAACATGACCTGCCACACGTCTTCCTTTATTAAAAACCATATTCTTGGTTTTAGAAACATTTACTTGCAGATCATGATCGAGACAGAAAGTGTCAAACTTGTTCAAGGCCGCCTGTAACCCCATCTGTGTCTGAGACAATAAAAGGGTGTCATCAGCAAACATGAGCAGCGGGAGCTTGTTACCACCCAGGGAAGGGGCGTCAGTTGAAATGGATGAAAAATACTGCACAACCCTATTTATAAATAGCAAAAAAAGAGTTGGCGCTAGGACGCACCCTTGCCTGACACCCCGTGTTACTTTAAATCTGTCTGTGACCTGCCCTTGGTTCCCCCATCGGACTTGGGCAAAGTTATCATCGTGCAACCTAATCACAATATTCAAGAGATCAGCGGGCATCCCTAGCCCATCTAGGACCCCCCATAGTTTAGTCCTGGGAACTAGGTCAAATGCTGATCTAAGGTCGACAAAGGCGGCATATAATGTGCCGCCACCTAAATAGACCGTTTTCCAAACGATCAATTGGAACCTGAGGACCTGGTCAATGGTGCTAATACGGGATCTGAACCAAGCCTGTAGGGGTGATAAAATGTCCTCTTGCTCAATCCATAACTGAATTCTTGCCAGAATCATCCTGGCAATGATTTTTGGGATCGAGTCGATTAGACTGATCGGGCGATAATTCCCTGGGCTCGAGCGACCACCCTTCTTATAGATGGGCAATATCTCGGCACCTTTCCATGATTCGGGAATAACCGCCCCCTTTGCTATGGCGGTAGCCAAGATGGCGATATAGGGCACCCAGTTGCTTCCATCAAATTTGAAAAGATCCGCCGGGACACAATCAATACCCGGGGCCTATCCACTGGGTATCTTTCTTAAAGCCGTCTCAACTTCTCTACAGTCAAACGAAAAATTTTGGGTGGTAGACATATCCCGAGAAATTTGGGGGATTGTCTCTGCAGTCAAGTTAGTACCAGAAAACTGGGACTCAAAATGTTCCACCCATATCTCAGGAAGAACATGATTAGAGGGAACCTGCAAGTTCGGGGAATTACCCCACTTCACAATATGCCAGAACTTGGTCACATTTTTAAGTTTGCTGGCGACTAAAAGGTCTTGCCAATGGTCATTGTCCCATTCTTGTTTGGCCATAGTTTTGGCCTTACAGTAATTACACCTAGCTGTTCTAATATTGGCCATATTTTTAGATTTTATTGCGGATTTCAATTTGCCGTAGGTCTCTCGGCACAATTTGTTGTACCAGTGATTGCGCTTTGGTTGAGTTTGTTTCTTTGGTTTACTGGGTTTGGAGAAATAGGTTTTTAAGCCCAAGAATGGAGTTTCATGAATTTGGGTAGTCTCCCTATTAACAGCTTCTTGGGATGGGAGGGAGGGCAGGGCTTCCAAAGCGCCAGTGACTTGTGTGCTGATTTCGGCTAGTGCTTCAGTGTCAATAGCTACCCTATCCCAGCGCACTCTCCGTAGATTATTAGTGAGGAAGGCGTCTGCGGTGACTATCTCGGTTTGTTCGTTGCTTCGGTGATCAGCACAGAACAGAAAACTTAGAACGAGGGGGTTATGGTCACTCTCAGGGCAATCTAAAATCACCATATCTCCTAGGGTAGACCAGAACTCCACTTTGATGAGAGCATAATCAATTCTGCTGTTGCGAAGACCGTCAACAAAAGTGTCGCTACCCATTTTGTCTGAGACGGTCCGTCCGTTTGCCGCCCTACAGCCACGCCCCAAACACAGACTCATCCACTGGATGGCAGATTCGGTCCACTTCTTGATGGGTGGAAGATCGAGAAGAGGGATGTTCCAAAGAACATCCACTTCCATCGTGAGTGAATCCCCGGTAGTATTCAAAGGCTCAAAACAACAGTTCAAATCCCCCACAATTATTACATTAATGCCGGGGTTAACTGTTTCCAGAAACCCATCTAGTTGTAAAAAAGTATTAGTGCCGCGCCCTCCTGGTTGACCTCTATTGTAAACATTGATAATCATAATATCTGGACTATCATGGAGGTGCAGCAGTAATATTAGGAGATCTGGGCTGTCTACAACCAATTCAAAGGGTCTGCACTTAAGGGTTTGCCTGACCCAAATACTAAGACCTCCCGAGGGTCAGCCCTTTGCCCCTCTAGTAGCTGCTTTATAAAAGTTGATGAAGCCGGGTGAATAAACCGGGTCCACTGCCCACGTTTCCTGGAAAACCAGAATATCATATT
This sequence comes from Triturus cristatus, assembly GCF_964204655.1. Classification (NCBI taxonomy): domain Eukaryota; kingdom Metazoa; phylum Chordata; class Amphibia; order Caudata; family Salamandridae; genus Triturus; species Triturus cristatus. Next base: position 1,387,060 of record NC_140594.1, on the reverse strand, counting down.
TGTCCACCCATGTTGACCACTCATCTATTGAGGTTTTACTCCTTAGGCCAGCTATATTCCATGAGACCAAGGTGAAAAAAAATGGTGGTCACTGTCAACAGGCGATTGGTCCGAGGACAAAACCTGAGGGGCAGTATGATTTTCGGTCTCGCCGGGAACTGAACACTCTGACTCACTGAGGCTAAGTTCTAAGCCCATATGATTTACCTTGTCTAGTCGAGCCTCACTAACGTAAGGGGCTGCCACTAGATCAGCGGGCAAAGGGCAGAGATAGTTTCTACCCTGTGATCTCTCAGAGAAATCGAGATCTAGCAAGGGAGAATCTGGTTCACTACGGGGCACGAGGGATAGAGAAGGTGCGGTATTTAATCGCTCACCACCAGCTCCTATGAGTCCCCCCGTAAAACAACTACAGGTTACTTTCCCCATCCTGATAATACTTCCATACCCATTTTTATTTACACAAGCAAGGCCTATATTATTGTAAGCCAGTCAATCCACCCCTTCCATGCTGCTCAGTGGTCCGAAACGATTATACAAAGGGAGGTGGAAATCCTGTCTAGATGGACCTTGTTGGCCTCTATAAACCCTTTCCCACCCAACTGGCTGGGCATGATGTGTGCCACTGAGGGCGGTAGAGTAAAAATACTACAAGTCAAGAGTAAGTATTCCTCTGGAACTCTGAGTATTAGGGTGGCAACATATGTGCCTCACTACTCTAGGGTCCCTAAAATTGATAATAATACAATCACCCTCCACATCCTTGGGTTTGGTGCCTAGCCAGCTCACCCTTCGTACAAACAAAATTTCTGCGCGCAGGTTGGGAGGGAGAGGCCTATTGCCATTAAGCCAATGTATAACCTTATTCTTAAGCTCTCTATGGGACTCTGTCTTATCATGTGGAATCCTTGTGACGCCTGCCAGGATTACCGTATAAGGTGATGACTCGGGAGGTAGGTTAATACATGGGAATTTGGAGAGCGAACCATCACTCTGGGGGACAGTAATCCCTCTTATACTGGGCTCAGAATTAGAGTCATTTGTAGCCAACTTCTTCCTACCAACTCGATTTGTGTATGGGCATCTTCCCTAACGGGGTCCAAAGCAGAAGTGTTTGCAGGCTCTTTAGATATGGAGGGTATAGAGCAATTAGGAGGTTTACTAGACAGTGTAGAGTGGATAGTGCCATTCGAAACAATCTTTACTTTTGCGACATTACCAGGAAGTGATGTAGTCCCAAGGCCAGGATAGGGCTCTAGGGTTTTTTCCAAAATGGCCGTGTTGCCAAGCACAATACTTTCCAGTTTCCCTATATTTGTACTAAGTTGCTTAACTCTCTCAAGTATTGGTGACAAAAGTGATTTTAACAATTGTTGGAGAGTTTCCAAAAAGCCATTGGGGGGTAGGTTAACACAGGACTGGCAGGGTATGGTCTTGTTAAACATAGGGCTGGGGTTGACTGGGGGTATATTACAGTGGACTAGGGGGGGGGTTAACTTAGGAGGAATGTCGGGTTTAGACACTTTAGCGCGTCTACCCTTGTTAATCCCACCCGCACGTTTCCTTTTTCCAACTTTAGACTGGGTCATACTCCCCTTTTCCAAGGTGACATCCGGTGGTGTTTTTACAAGGGGCAGTGGAGGAATAGTGCTATGTTTCACAATGGGAGGTCTGTTCTCTAAGATGGATATAATATCGGGGGTAGAATCCAGGGTGCTGTGGTTAGTTATATCCGACCCCACTATCTCGGTACTTAACGCCAGGTCAGATTCGATACGAATCGGCAAGCACTCAGGAGAAGCAACAGTCATTACTTTACCCAAGGACGATCTCTTTCCCGTTAAGTCCAGAGACAATCTTTTTTCGGTGAGGATAATTTCATGCTCAAGAACACGAACTGCTCTGGAGATAAAGTGATCTAGAGTCCCAGATACTGAACCCCCTATACTATCCTGTACGATCTTTCTCCCAGACCTTAAAGAAGTTGCCATTTTTAGACGTGTCGTGTATATTATGTGGAATAACTACAACCACGTCAATATCAACAGCAAATGGGCATTAGTCGCACAATATATGGCAAGGAATTTCACATACACATGTGGGAAACAATATATCGTAACAAAGCGCCACGAGCTTAATAACAGTTTCATAGTGAAATCTCAGGGGAAATAATAGTTTCTCACATCAAAGGTATACGTCCAGGGTCGCCGATGAAGAGGGGGTGGCCCGTCCCATCCTCTTTCGGCCCATGACGGCCGCAGACGGCCCGCCCTTTGCCCGGGCTTAGCCCGGCGCGTCCCGCGCGCGTCCTCGCGGGACGAAGGTCCCAGCTGTCTCTTAAGCGCCTCCTGGCACGCTGCGGTGGGCGATGTGCCCCGGGTCCTCCTGGGGATTGTAGTTCAGGCCGGCGGAGACAAGCCCGGCCAGACGTACAGGTCACACAACCCCCGGTAGCAAGCAGGCGCAGAGTGTTGGGGGCGGAGCCAAGCCCGGCCCGAGAAGAGCGAAAAGCAGCAGGCAGCACCCGCAGAACAACAGCACACAAAGGGACTCTGCTCCCAGCTGTCTCTTAAGCGCCTCCTGGCGCACTGCGGTAGGCGACGTGCCCCGGGTCCTCCTGGGGATTGTAGTTCAGGCCGGCGGAGACAAGCCCGGCCGGCCGTAGAGGTCACACAACCCCCGGTAGCAAGCAGGCGCAGAGTTTTGGGGGCGGAGCCAAGCCCGGCCCGAGAAGAGCGAAAAGCAGCAGGCAGCACCCGCAGAACAACAGCACACGAAGGGACTCTGCTCCCAGCTGTCTCTTAAGCGCCTCCTGGCGCGCTGCGGTAGGCGACGTGCCCCGGGTCCTCCTGGGGATTGCAGTTCAGGCCGGCGGAGACAAGCCCGGCCGGCCGTACAGGTCACACAACCCCCGGTAGCAAGCAGGCGCAGAGTGTTGGGGGCGGAGCCAAGCCCGGCCCGAGAAGAGCGAAAAGCAGCAGGTAGCACCCGCAGAACAACAGCACACCTTTCACAACGTGAGAAGTAAAAAGGGAATTGCATTCAATAGAAACTACCAGGTCTTGAAACTGGTCTGAACAATCATTAGCGGCTCCAGAGTAATCTACACTATTGATGCTGGTGGGTCTTTTTGAGGATCTACATGAACCTTGAAAATGACCAATCTTTTTACAGAGAATACATCTTTTACCAATACCTGGGCACATGGGATAATTGCTTAGGCGCGATTTGGAACCACATCTATAGCAGAACGTATTTCCTTTCTTGAACAATTGTTTAGTAGGTTTATGTGTGGAAATAGCGTTCACAGAGTTGACGACGTCTTGTGTAGGAGTCTTAAACGAGTTGAGAGATTGATCTTGTTGAAGGACCTTAAAGGTAACGATGGATCTCTCAATACTCTTGGCGATGTCAATTGTCTCTTGGAGAGATGGTTTTCTACAACTGAGAAGGCGTTGCTGAATTTTTCTTGAGAAACTAGCAAAAACAAATTGATCGCGAATGTAAATTTCAGGGTCAGCTTCAAACTCGCATGTTGAAGCTAAAACTCGCAAATGTGCAATATACTCTTCCACAGATTCTTCTTCACCTTGTTTTCTTCTAAAGAAATTATGTCTCTCAAGCATAACGTTTGACTCCTGATCGTAGTGATTTGCAAGTCGTGATAACGCCTCTTTATACACGTTCCAATGATCAGCATCACCAGCTTCACCAGCAGGAGTTGGGAATTTAGGTAAATTCTCAAAAACATGTTGTTCAGCAAGACCAAGACAACCATAAAGAATTGCTACCTTACGCTGAGGAGAAAATTTAACGGCATCAATAGCTACTATATGATTTTCAAAAGCTTTTACCCATTGACGCCATGGAATGCTTGGTTTCCCAGGTTGCTGCAAAAAAGTAGGCGGTTGTGCAAATTGCTGAGAAGAAGGCATTGTTCTGAGAACAATTAACAATGAAACGTAGAGAAGGTGTAAAAATGAAGACCAAATAGTTTACATATAAAAAAAAAATACAATTGGTGATGTAAAAGGTATATTAAAGCAAAACAAGGTGAGCAAAAGTCAGTAAAAATATGTAAATGAGTAATTGTAAGGTGAGCCTGTCACCGAATTTGAAGGCTCCAACGTGCATATGAATCAGAACTTTTAAATAGATAAGGTGTGCCTGTCACCGTAGAAGCGTGCAGGCTGAATCCTACCTGAACACGAAGCAAATGTGAATGAATCAGCTGCTTCTCCACTGCGTGGCGTTGTGTTTCTAGGGTTACCAAGGTAACGAATAGACGAAACACAATATGGCTGCTAGCGTCGATGCGCGTACGCGTCATGCGTTAGTGCGCATGCGCGAAGACGCGCGTGAAGACCACCAAGCGTTGAGGGCAAGTGACGCTGGGAACGTGAAGATTCCCAATTTAATTCACCAAAACGATGTTCGAGGGGCCAGCAAAATCGTTGTGTCCACGAGGAGTGACCTCCGAGCTGGAACCGATGAAGACCTCTGCTTGGGAAACGCTATGAAAGGAGAGCTGAACACAGCTGATTGATGCGAAGTCCTGGCTGGTGGGTGTTGGACGCGTAGCTTCGTCCGCTCGTCGACAGATGAAATAAAGATGATCGGGAACACTTCGTTGCTCGTAAGTGTCTGTCACGGAGCCACGGGGTCGTGTGGCCCCATGTGTGAAGCTACTTGTCCTTTTCACCCACAGGGATGGGATGGCCCCTTTAACTACGATCCCGACCCGTCGGAGGTGGAGTTTGCCCCTGTGACGTCACCAGTGACCGACCAATCCCACACCTCGCTGGTCATAAAGAAGGTGGAAGCGGAAGACGCCAGGGCGAAAGCCGGGAGAGCAGCAGGTGAAGACGTGCAGGAGAAAGAAACCGGAGGAGTGCAGCGAACCGGGGAGCGGATCCAGGCCCCTTCCACGGAGGACGAGTGCAGGGAGACATCGTGGGTGGAGAAGCCGGGAGACCAACGACAACGCGTAGCGCCCAGCCACACTTCAGGAGAAGTGTGGCTGCAACAGGTACGGAGAAAACTCCGGGGCATAATACACAGCAAGGGAGGGAATGGATAGGGGTTAGCGGGAGGTCACTTGGGACGACAGCGTCCTTTCTTCCGTTGGTTGTCTTATCTTAAGTTCCACTCGGTGGTGGCCGGTGAAAGCGTTGGAAACCCCTCACTCCCTTCCCTGTTTTTCGCTGTAAGCAGAGTACATAACACTAAAACCCCCTCTCCTCTTTTTTCTGGGAACGGACTCTTGCATCCCGAGAGAGGAGACCGGACGACGACTCGTACCACAGAAGAACGCCGTAGCGGACTGCACACCCCGCCTATTGTACAGAGGATAAATAAAGAACTCCGTTAGCCACAACTCTCGACTCCGCTACTTCTTTCACTCTGTCCTACCTCCCCTCCCCTGACGGTTTACAAGTGGCGAGCCAGATAGGAGACCGCCATCTGCCAAGATGGAAGCCTTACTTGCGCAAATGAGAGAAGGACAGGCCAAACTCGAATGGGCTGTGGAAAAGACCTCGAGTCAAGCAGAACAGGATCGAGCAGTCTTTAAATCTGCTTTACAGACTCAGCAGAACAATATCGTTGCCCTGGCTGAAGGACAGTCTCAACTCATAGCAGCGATTGGGCAAACACGTACTGCTGCTCCCCCTGGGGCCGTCGTCCCCCTCCAAAAGTATGTCCCAGGTGACGATCCCATGTCCTTTTTTTTAAATTTTGAAAGGGCAGCAAGGGCAAGTGCATGGCCCGGGGAACGGTGGCCGTTTTATTTGGCCCCCCTTTTGTCAGGAGAAACACAAGCCGCTTATCAGATGGCCAACAGAGATGGGACTGCCACGTACGGACACATAAAGCAATTCATCCTAGACAGGTTGGGGGTAGACGACGAAAGCCACCGTATACGATTCCGACAGGAGAGAGGGTTGTCAGGGGACACCCCAAAAGCCCTTTTCTTTAAGATCAAAGACGCTGCCGATAGGTGGCTGAAGCCCCTCGAATCAACAATGGAGGAAGTCATGAATAAAGTGTATTTGGAGCAGTTTCTCGAAGCCTTGCCATATGGGACTCAACGGTGGCTCCGCCAACATGCCGGACTGTCTTTAGAACAGGCTATCGACCTGGCCAACTCCTATGCCAGAGCACAGTCCAGTAACTGGAGCAAGGAACGGGAGAAGTTGAGTAAGGGTCCCCAACCGCCCCCCAGGCAGGACAAAAGACTCGGAAAACCGTACCTTGAGCCACCTCCTAAGATACGGTACAACAAACCGGAGACTCCAGCCCCTTCCGGGCCACAGTGTTATGAGTGTGGCGAATGGGGGCACATAGCCCGGTATTGTAGAAAAAGGAAAGAAAAAGGGGATGAGGAACCCATGGAAGTCGGCTATATGCCCCGAGCTCTCATGTACGCTCAAGAGACTGGACCCACGTTCTATGTAAGTGTGACCATGGATGGCAAGCACGTAAGAGCTCTGTTGGATTCGGGGTGTCGTCATTCAGTTGTGAAAGAACACCTTATTTCCCCCTCCTCCATCATACCAGGACGTACCGTAGGTATCAAGTGTGTGCATGGGGATGTCAAGAACTACCCCGTAGCTAGAGTCCACATAAAAGGCCCGAGAGGGGGAGGGAACCGGTGTATTTTAGGTGTCCTCCCTGAGTTGCCTGAACCACTTATCCTAGGCGCTGACATTCCCTGTTTCCCCACCCTAATGTTAGAAACTTTACGTACGACTGACGGGACGACCAAGCAGTCCTCATCCCTCCTAGCAGCAGAGCCCTGGGCCAGTGACACACATTTTAGGACAGCCCAGCTGAATGACGCAAGTCTTGCGAATGCTTGGCAGAATGCCCAGGATAACAAAAACAACCCCCAGAGGGCCTATCCTGGGTTTATTGAGAAAAACGGACCCCTATATCGGCTGGGAAGTGAGAGCGCCCAACCCCAATTGATTGTACCCACTGATTTTAGGGATCAAGTCATGTTTTATGCGCATGCCCATATCTTGGCAGGACATTCGGGGGCCGAGAAAAGCACGGACTCCATTGTCCAGAACTTCTTTTGGCCCGGCATATATGCTCAAGTAAGGAAATATTGCCAAGAATGCGACATATGCCAAAAACGGAATCCCTACATTCCCCCTAAGGTCCCCTTAGTACCCATGCCAATCATAGGAAAACCATTTGACCGACTGGGGGTTGACATCATAGGTCCCCTTCCTAAATCGTCCAGAGGGTTTCAATACGCCATGGTCATCGTAGATTATGCCACCCGATATCCGGAGGCATTTCCTTTACGATCGGCCACCTCCCAGGCCATAGCACAACGGTTGGTCGAAGTATTTTCTCGGATGGGGTTTCCGAGGGAATTAATTACAGACCAGGGTACTCCATTCGTATCTCGTCTGATGAACCAAGTATGTAAACTGCTCCACGTGAAACATCTACGTACGTCGGTTTATCATCCTCAAACCGACGGATTGGTGGAGCGTTACAACGGCTCTCTGAAGTTGACACTAAAAAAACTCCTAACGGGAGATGGAAAGCAGTGGGACCAGCTGCTTCCCCTGGCTTTGTTTGTTCTGCGAAGCCAGGTGCAAAGCAGTTTGGGATCCTCTCCGTTCGAGCTTCTGTTTGGTAGAAAACCCCGCACCCTCCTGGAGATTACTAAGGATAGTTGGGAACGAGAAGGGGCCATAGACTCCCAAGACCTGATTGACTACACGCGAAACCTCAAAACAAGACTGCATAAATTAAGGACTCTCGCTCATGAGTCGTTAGAGAAGGCCCAACACAAACAAAAAACCTTTTATGACCGGGGAAAAAAATGGAGGGAATTAGATGTGGGAGATTGGGCTCTCGTCCTCTTGCCCTCCTCGACCCACAAACTTAAGAAAGAGTGGCAAGGACCATATCCCATTCAGCGAAAGATAGGGAAAACATCCTATGTGTTACAACTCTCCCCCTCACGTACCCAAACTTACCACATAAACATACTAAAGAAGTGGTTAGGAGCAATCCCTCGCGCACAACATACGGTAGCCACTGGGGTCCCGGTTGTAACAACCGTGGGTGATACCCTCATTAATCCCAACCTAGATAAAGAGAAGAAGGAAGAAGTACTGTCCGTCCTTTTCGAAGCCCAGACAGTGTTTTCAGATCAACCTGGGAGAACCACATTAGCCACTCACTTCATTCCTACGGACAAAGGGGTAATCGTAAAACAAAAACCCTACCGGGTCCCCGAAGCCCGTCGCCTTACGCTTAAAAAGGAAGTGGAACAGATGCTGGCATCGGGTATTATCGTACCCTCAAAAAGTAACTGGTCTTCTCCTGTGGTTCTTGTCCCGAAACCCGACGGGACCACGAGATTCTGTATTGACTTTCGTGCGGTTAACCGGGTCTCTAAACAAGACGGGTATCCATTACCCCGGGTAGACGAGCTTATAGAACGCCTTGGTGAGGCTCGATATATAACCACTATCGACCTCACCAAGGGGTATTGGCAGGTTCCCCTTCATCCTCCCGACCAGGAGAAAACAGCATTTGCAACCCCTGACGGCCTCTTCCACTTTACAGTTCTCCCTTTTGGATTACATGGGGCCCCGGCGACTTTTCAACGCCTCATGGACACTCTCTTGACCCCCCATTTTAAATATGCTTCAGCATATCTAGACGACATTGTCGTATTCAGTCCATCTTGGACCGAGCATATGCAACACCTGAAGCAAATCCTACGAGCCCTTCAAGATGCAGGGTTACACATAAATGCAAAGAAGTCTAGGTTCGCCTTCACTCGTGTCAATTATTTAGGATATGTTCTCGGCGAAGGCCGTATTTTTCCCCAACAAGAAAAGGTAAAGGCCATAAGCTCCCAATCTTTCCCTACGACGAAAAGAGACCTAAGGGCATTTCTGGGACTGGTGGGATACTACCGCCGGTTTATACCCCACTTCGCCAGTATTTCTGCTCCCCTCACTGATCTGCTAAAGAAATCGGCTCTCTCATCACACCTCACCCATCCCTTTCCCCCGGTACAGGCCGCCTTTCAGACCCTCAAAAAGGCCTTAACGACAGCTCCCGTCTTGATTACTCCGGACTTTACCAAACCCTTCCTCTTACAAACAGATGCGTCAGGGGTCGGACTGGGGGCGGTACTCTCCCAGTTAGATGAGGAGAATAGAGAGCGACCCATCCTCTATCTAAGCCGTAAGTTGTTCCCCAGGGAAACCGTTTATCCCACCATTGAGAAAGAGTGCCTGGCCCTAAAGTGGGGAATCGACAAACTACGGTACTACCTGGAGGGACGTCGATTTACTCTTTTCACTGATCATGCCCCCCTATCCTGGCTACAGCAGAACAAAGGACGCAATGACCGCATCCTCCGTTGGTTTTTGGCCCTTCAGCCCTATGACTTTGTCGTTCACCATCGGAAGGGCTCCGATCAGACAAATGCCGACTATTTGTCCCGCTACCCCCTTTCCCCCGAGCGGGGAAAGCTGGGTGAGGAGATGTGTCACGGGGCCACGGGGTCGTGTGGCCCCATGTGTGAAGCTACTTGTCCTTTTCACCCACAGGGATGGGATGGCCCCTTTAACTACGATCCCGACCCGTCGGAGGTGGAGTTTGCCCCTGTGACGTCACCAGTGACCGACCAATCCCACACCTCGCTGGTCATAAAGAAGGTGGAAGCGGAAGACGCCAGGGCGAAAGCCGGGAGAGCAGCAGGTGAAGACGTGCAGGAGAAAGAAACCGGAGGAGTGCAGCGAACCGGGGAGCGGATCCAGGCCCCTTCCACGGAGGACGAGTGCAGGGAGACATCGTGGGTGGAGAAGCCGGGAGGCCAACGACAACGCGTAGCGCCCAGCCACACTTCAGGAGAAGTGTGGCTGCAACAGGTACGGAGAAAACTCCGGGGCATAATACACAGCAAGGGAGGGAATGGATAGGGGTTAGCGGGAGGTCACTTGGGACGACAGCGTCCTTTCTTCCGTTGGTTGTCTTATCTTAAGTTCCACTCGGTGGTGGCCGGTGAAAGCGTTGGAAACCCCTCACTCCCTTCCCTGTTTTTCGCTGTAAGCAGAGTACATAACACTAAAACCCCCTCTCCTCTTTTTTCTGGGAACGGACTCTTGCATCCCGAGAGAGGAGACCGGACGACGACTCGTACCACAGAAGAACGCCGTAGCGGACTGCACACCCCGCCTATTGTACAGAGGATAAATAAAGAACTCCGTTAGCCACAACTCTCGACTCCGCTACTTCTTCCACTCTGTCCTACCTCCCCTCCCCTGACGGTTTACAGTGTCGTTTAATTTATCGTAATGAAATACCCACAACCAGGTGCTCACATACCAGGATCTCCGACAACGGAATAACGTTGTCAGAATCCTGGCATGCAACATTCGGCACCCGATCCTGGAACAATGCTTGAAGGAAAACATATTACTTAATCAACATCCTCGAGCCACGCTACCGACACGAGGATGCCGGTAAGCGCATATATTACACATACTTTTGTCATAAGTAAGACAGTAAGCGCTCTAGTTGTTCTTAAGAACACTCTGGGACATTCTGTCATTGGGCTATACTTGGGCTACATCTGGGTGATATTTGGGCTACATTTGGGCTCTTTTGTCTCTGGTGGCCATCTTGGGAGGATTTATTTGTTATGAAGTTTCCTAATTTCCTCATTTACTGCAGTCTCCTCAGTAGGAAATACTTTCAGTTTTTTACTTTGGTTCCATCAAGAAGGCATTCAGATATGTCAAATATTTGCCATAAATTCTGAATGTTAGCACTCTAGTTGCTCATTAGATCACTGTAGTAAAGCTACTGCTCACCAGGGAAGTCTGCTGCTGGTATTCAAAGTGCATGTTTCAGTCAGCATGTCAGAATTTTTTTATGAAATAGAAGAGGATTTGAGAAGTCAAAATGTGCCCTAATTTTTCTTTCTGCAGCACTAATCATAATTTCTATGGCAAAACGAACCCCCTCATTTTGTTCCTTTGTAAATTTTATGTTTTAAGTGTTACCACTTTATTCCAATCAAGATGGCTTCAGGTGTGCCATACTTTTGTCATAAGTAAGACCGTTAGCGCTCTAGTTGTTCGTGGGACATTCTGACATTGGGCTATACTTGGACTACATCTGGGTGATATTTGTGCTACATTTGGGCTCTTTTGTCTCTGGTGGCCATTTTGGGAGACTTATTTGTTATGACGTTTCCTAATTTCCTCATTTACTACAGTCTCCTCAGTAGGAAATGTAGGAGAGTAGGGTCTGCTATCCTATGGTCACCCCAAATTTTTGCTTTTGCTTCACTGGTTTTATGACTTAGTGTGGCTGTGGGCCTGCTAATCAGACCCACAGCCCTGCTGTTCTCTCCCTAAATTAATGCCAATGCACACTAGGTGCATTACCAATTGGAACCGGTTCACCTTATTGGACCCTGTAACAGTATACCCCAGGTACCCAGGGCATAGGTGTATCCAAGGCCTACCAGGGGCTGCAGCATGTATTATGCCACCCCTGGCCTGGCCTCACTATTTGACACAACTGGCTGATCACTCAGCTGGGTTAAGTTGGTGTAATCACCTCTTACTTAGATATAGTATATCTATATCTAACATATATGGACACATGGTAACCTATAAGTCACTCCTATGGCAGGCCTTAACAATCCAGGAGGCAGAGTGCTTGGTTTCATGTGAGATGGTGCTCTGGCATGAGCTGCGCCTGTCTGCAGCTTTCGGAACAACGTCCTTTAGCTGTTTCCATGATATTGCCATACAATATACTCTTAAATGCATTATGAACCGCGCGGTCAAATGCTAACTCTGGTTTGGCTCTATCAAAACATGTCGAGTAAGGTGTCATACGATTTGGAATACTACCCCCTCGCCAATTCTGGTGACGTGGGTAGCATTCCACCCTTCTAGAGGGACACGACATGTACCTAACCTGAAACCCGGGTAAAGTTAGACAGAGCCTCAGCATCACAAAATGGATGCTGCCACCACAGACACAAGTCTGCCCTCCTGCTGCTGGGAGTCCTTCCAGCTTGGGAGGTTTGGACAAAGGGTTTCCTGTCAGGGGAGGTGCTTGCACCACCCCAGACAGGATTTTGTGTAGTGGGTTAGGGAGGGCTGAATAGATTGAGACATGCCTGGGGCACACAAGGCCAGTTCAAACCGGAGCTGGGGCTCTCCAGCCCCAGCCCTGGCACGAAACTAAACAAAGGAGAGGGGGTGTAACCACCCCCCTTCCTGGTCCCACCCAGAGGAGGGACCTAGCAGGTAATCCAGCCCCTAGATTTGGAATAAGAGTAGGAGCTGTGTCTCAGGACTTTAGATCATCCTGAAACTCGACTTGAAGAAGAAGAATCACTGGACTTCGACATTCTGCTGCACAGAAGACTGAAGAGAATCTCCCTTGTGGTCAAGGAGTGACCACTCTGTGAACACAGGCACCATCCAGCAACTCGACGACTGCTTTGCCGCCGCCTCCCGCCAGAGACCGAGCCCAGAGCCCGACAAGACGCAGACTCCCAGACATCTCAGAGCCCGATCCACAGTCCCTGCAAAGAAGAGACCCGTGGAGGCACTGAGAGACGTGGGACCGGCCATCTTGAAATGTCCACGACAAGCTGACTGCACAGCACCCGAGGAATCCTCATCACTGTGCATAGGGCCCTGAGAAGCCACAACACCGAGCAGCATTTGCACAAAAGACCATCCCTCCAGCATCCACGAGATCTGCGTGGGGCCCTTTTGCTTTTTGCCACTCGATGCGTCATCCCGGTTACTGGCCCGTTGGCTAGTGGCCATCTTGGCGACTAAATCTACACACAACACAGCTGGTCTGGTTGCTCCAGACTGGCCCTTGCTCCTGTGAAAAGGAGCAGCCCCTCTGACCTTGCTGGTTAGAGCTCCAAGCTTCCATCGACTCCTGCGTGGCTTGCATTAGCCAAGGCCTGTTTGCTCCAATCGAGAAGCCGACACCGCCATCAACTAGAGCCTTCGTGGTACAGCTCGTGAGTGACTCCTGGACGTCGTCGACATCTTCACTTCCACGTGGCTGCACAGACAAGCTTCACTTTTTCACCTGTTGGCACCCGACATCGCCTGGTTCCTTCCTGGTTCCACGCCGGTCACTGGCTAGTGACTCTGAAAAGTGTCCCCCTGCTTTCAGGTCTTCTACTCTTCAGATCCACCCTTGGATCCACTGGAACTCTTCTCGCCAGGCCGCCTGCAGCATCTTCATCTTCAGGCTCCATAGACCTGCGCGACGAAACCCGACGCACTTTGACACCTATGCACCCGCTTCCTGTGGGTGAGGTAACGCTGGCACTCCGGTGCTCCTGTGTAGAGAAACATCTCTAGTGTCTAGGTTTCCAGTTGTTAGGTTCTGGTCCATCCGGAAGACTCCCTTTGCTTTAACTTTGTGACTTTTATGCACCCATTGAATCCAATGGGTGCACGCGTGTAACTTTCAGCACTGTGGGCCTCCTGGTCACTAACTACTGTTAGCTCCTTGTAGTCCCAGCAATTCTCAAGGCCCTAGGCCTTCTTGCTTTTCTATACGTGGTTCTTATACCACTATTTTAGTATATGGTTTAGCGGGCCACCCGGGCCCATCCATAATTGCGCAACTTTTGTATATTTAAACATTGCCTTGTTTTAACGAATGTGCTTCTGTGCTCACAAAGAGTATAGGGGATACTTTTAGTAAATAAATACATATATATTTTGAATATATATCTGTGTGGTGTCCTTTCATTTGGTATTCAAGGAGGTTACATATGGTAAAACAGCTGGCTTCACATGCCCTCAAGATTTTAGCCTGATGACTGCACTGTCCACGCTACCACTAGGATAGCTGGTCTATCTAGGTTGACTTCAACCACCACCATAAGGGTTGCTTGGCATGGTACAGGGTGATCACTAGAAATAGTGAGCAGCATATACCAGGCCAACTTCTCACAGGAAATACTTTCAGTTTTTTACTTTGATTCCATCAAGAAGGCATTCAGATGTGTCACACATTTGCCATAAATTCAGAATGTTAGCAGTCTAGTTGCTCATTAGATCACTCTAGTAAAGCTACTGCTCACCAGGGAAGTCTGCTGCTGGTATTGAAAGTGCATGTTTCAGTCTGCATGTCAGAATTTTTTAATGAAATAGAAGAGGATATGAGAAGTCACACAAAATGTACCCTAATTTTTCTTTCTGCAGCACTAATCATACTTTCTATGGCAAAGTGAACCCCCTCATTTTGTTCCTTTTTAAATTAAATGTTTTAAGAGTTACCACTTTATTCCAATCAAGATGGCTTCAGGTGTGCAATACGTTTGTTATAAGTAGGACTGTTAGTGCTCTATTTGTTCTTTAGAACACTCTGGGAAGCTGCAGTAGAACACAAAGGAATCAACTGACAGTCTCTGCCCTTGTTGGATGTACATGTTTTACTGAGAATGTCAGACTTCATTCTCACATGACTGAGAAAGATAATGTGAATTTACAGAAAATATGCTCTCAGTTTAGCTTATCGATCACCTTCCAAACCTCTGTGGGAAAAGCATGAGAAAATAGTTTTCTCTCAAACATGATTCATGATATCCCAGCAGAAGGCTTTTTCACATGGTAAAATCACCTTAGAACATACCACAATTCCTAAAATGAGTATGGTACCATCAACAAATGATTTATAATGTAACTAAAGTCTTAAAACCTTCTATTAACTGCAATGCTTTTTAATGAGGTGCTATCATGTATATTGGTCCCAAGATGGCTGCCAACACTTCTTGGATGAAGTACTGACAGCCAATCAAATCTCACAATGAGATGTGTGGTTAGGCTCCGCCCAGATATATCTATCTTTTTAACTCTAATTTTCTCAGGAACTACTGAACGGATTTACACCATTTAAGCAAAAGGCACGAGTCTGAACTGAGGACTACCTCTTTGCCAAATTTGGTGTAGTTCCGTTCAGCAGTTCGGGCTGTAGCTGCGTCAACAGGTCCTATGGGAAAATGCATGGGGGAAACGTGTTTTGGGACCCCCCTTTTTTCTCGGCCCCCGCTTGACTAATCACCGTGAAATGTTCAGGTTAGGAGGGACCGGAGCTGGCCAAAAGTTTGGAAAATTTTGCGAAGATTTGTCAATCGGCGCCAACGTTATTGCAAATAGAATGTTGCGGATTTCCTATGGAAAATAGGTCCTAACTATAACTACATACTGGCGACTGCCAGTAGGTAATATATATTATCTACTGGCGGTCGCCAGATGATAGTTATAGTTAGGACCGAGTTCCCATAGGAAATCAGAAAATTCTATTTTGAATAACTTTGGCGCCGGTTGACTTATCTTCGTGAAATTTTCAAAACTAATGGGGCGCTCCGCTCAGCTCCTATCCTGAAAGTCTCAAGGTGATTCGTCAAGCGGGGGCTGAGAAAAAAGGGGGGTCCCAAAACGCGTTTTCCCCATGCATTTTCCCATAGGACCTTGAGTCGAAGGTACAGCCAGAACGGCTGAACAGAATTACTTGAAATTTGGCAAAGAGGTAGTCCTCAGGTCAGGCATGTGCCTTTTGCATATATGGTGTCAATCTGTTCAGTAGTTCCTGAGAAAATTGCAGTTAAAAGTACATAAATATCTATATGCGCACACCGTGCGTGCACGGTGCTCGCACGGGGCGCGCACCAAATGTCCGCGAGCGTAATTCTGATTGGTGGTTAGATGTCAGTCAACATTCCAATCGGTCGAAATCAGGAAGTGTCGGAAGCCATTTTGTGTGTGACAGTGAAAAAGAAAGGTGGAGAACGTGAAAAGGGGGTAGGGTAGAGAGTTCCTGACCCCCTAGCCTTTGTCAGGGGGTCCCTGAAGGACCCCGAAGGGTGAAAAAAACATTTTATTTTTTTTCAAAAAATCTCGGGGTGCGCGCATGGTGCGTGCACCCCCCAGCCGCCATTTTGAGTTTTAGAGGCAGAAGAGAGCTAAAAACACAAGTGGAGAACGTGAAAAGGGGGCAGGGTAGAGAGTCCCTGACCCCCTAGGCCTTCTCAGGGGGACCATAAAAGACCCCTAAGGTCCCAAAAAAAAAAAAATTATAAATATTGGCCAGTGCGCACACGGTGCGCGCACGGTGGCAAAAAATTCATTAAAAAAATAGAATTACAAATCACGTTTAAGTGTTTAGATCTTGGTTGGGTCTAAAAAGAGCAGTTGTGTTCACTGAGTGTTTTTTTGTACCTACAAGTAAGTACCGATGCAGAGTCTAAAGTTCAAGAGGAAGACTCTGTTCCATTCATCTGTGAAATGTACACCGTCTCCTCTATAAATGCCTTGCATGTTGGTATATAGAACCCATACCATAGTCTCTGAGGAAAGCAGAAACAGACTTATTGACGTGCTTTTTTGCTTTCTCACTCTGCGGACAATATTGGTTGGACCAGTTCCACTTTTGCCTTTGGCATATATTAGAATATACAAAGGTAGTTTGTGGAAAAAGTGACATCAATTGCACAAAGGTGTCCTTAACAAGCATTTCCAGACCTACCACAGTTAAAGTGCCTAGGTCATTTCCACCACAGTGCACAATTATAAGGTCAGGCTGTGGGAGATGTAGAAAGGATTTCACCAACTGCATTAATTGGTGCCACTTTAACCCTCTCTGACCAATCCATTTAATGTCTACATTTGGCAAAGCAAGGTCTTTCACAATACCTCTTTTTTCCGCATACTTTTCACTCCAGTAGACTTAGCTATGACCTACAATCCACACTGTGAACATCTTTCAAGGAGATCTGGATGCACTCAGAAGGTGTCTTTCAGTAGAATGCCAATATGAAAAGAAAGATAGTTGTAAAATGGAGGCTTACATACTTTTTTTAATAAAAAGAACCTTTTTGTCTGTTTCAGACCATTCAACACTAAAAACTAGGCTGTATGTTTAAATTTTTAAAAGCATGTTTTGTATTGGTTCAGAAAAATGTGTTCCCACAGAAGATTACTTTGGATATACTGTTAGGTTTGAAATGTTGGGGGTAGGAATCAATTGGAAAGGGTTAAAAGTTGCAACCAATAGAAATGTGTGTTTCCATTTAAAAAAATGTGGGAAGCAATGTGATTTGAAGTTAACATGTATATGTGTGAAAAAAGAGAGGGACATTTTGCCATTTAGTGGTTCTGGTGAGAGGAGTACAGCTCAGAGATTCGGGCTCTGATTATCTGCTGTGTGAGTGGCACATTTCTTTCTCAACTAACTACTTTTAAAGGTGAGTTAGGAATTTGAGAGGGGATGTATGTGGTGTATTTTGCTATAAATAATAGAAATGGGTTTCTTCTTTTAAAGTGGTGTTTTACATTTGATGTTTTGGAAGATATTTAACTGCCTTGAACTTGTAATATATTATGGAGTATGTCTTCACCATAAGTTAAGGTGTACTGGTATCACCCAGGAATACTGTTTTGTGCCTAGAATCACATCATGAGTCTGTGTGCACACAGGAATTGTTGTCAGAGATTTAATTCGTGTTGCTCTTGTTCTGTAAGACTTGCACTCGTAGGAAAGGGGCAGCTTGTTTTCTTGAACTGTGATGGTTAGCATTCAGCAGAAATCACTATCTCACGGGTGAGAGGCAAATGCTAACACATTTGAAAACAACAGGGTAGATTTTCCTTTCACTCCTGCAATGGGTGAGGTAGTTCCTACATGTTCGAAACTCCAATTAACCCTTACCACAGGTGATCTTACATACATCTCTGCAGTCTTCATGCAGTTGTGCAAGCGTCCATGCAGATCTCTCTTGCACCTGACAATACACAGGCTCCAGAAACACACTCTTAGCACACAGCCAGCTGCTTCTCCTGCACTCCCATGCTTACTATTCAGCACTGTGTGGTATTTCAGATAGCAGTGTGTAACGCTAACACATTCAACATCACCAAGGCTCATTTCCTTTGCTCTAATCTAATCACTCACCCAGGTTCCACATGCTCATGGTCTTAAGTAGCTGTTAGGACATGTGCTCTTTTCTGCCTCTCTAAACTATAAGGAAAATGTGTCAGGCTGTTACAGTAATTATCACTTGCTCTACCACAGTAGTAAATGTGCTTTGAAATTGCCAATCAAATATCGTTTTCTGCCTAGAATCAGACCATGAGTCTGTGTGCACACAGGATTTGTTGTCAGAGATTTAATTCATTTTGCTCTTGTTCTGTAAGACTTGCACTCGTAGGAAAGGGGCAGCTTGTTTCCTTGAACTGTGATGGTTAGCATACAGCACACATCGCCATCTCACAGATGAGAGGCAAATGCTGACACATTTGAAAACAACAGGGTAGATTTTCCTTGCAGTACTGTAATGAGTGAGGTTGTTCCTACATGTTCATAAGCCCAATTAACCCTTACCACATGTGTTCTTACATACATCTCTGCAGTCTTCATGCAGTTGTGCAAGCGTCCATGCAGATCTCTCTTGCACCTGACAATACACAGTCTCCAGAAACACACACTTAGCACACAGGCAGCTGTTTCTCCTGCACTCCCATGCTTACTATTCAGCACTGTGTGGTATTTCAGATAGCAGTGTGTAACGCTAACACATTCAACATCACCAAGGCTCATTTCCTTTGCTCTAGTCTAATCACTCACCCAGGTTCCACATGCTCATGGTCTCAAGTAGCTGTTAGGACATGTGCTCTTTTCTGCCTCTCTAAACTATAAGGAAAATGTGTCAGGCTGTTACAGTAATTATCACTTGCTCTACCACAGTAGTAAATGTGCTTTGAAATTGCCAATCAAATATCGTTTTCTGCCTAGAATCACACCATGAGTCTGTGTGCACACAGGAATTGTTGTCAGAGATTTAATTCGTGTTGCTCTTGTTCTGTAAGACTTGCACTCGTAGGAAAGGGGCAGCTTGTATTCTTGAACTGTGATGGTTAGCATACAGCACACATCACCATCTCACAGATGAGAGGCAAATGCTAACACATTTGAAAACAACAGGGTAGATTTTCCTTGCAGTACTGTAATGAGTGAGGTAGTTCCTACATGTTCATAAGCCCAATTAACCCTTACCACATGTGCTCTTACATACATCTCTGCAGTCTTCATGCAGTTGTGCAAGCATCCATGCAGATCTCTCTTGCACCTGACAATACACAGTCTTACACAGTCTCCAGAAACACACTCTTAGCACACAGGCAGCTGCTTCTCCTGCACTCCCATGCTTACTATTCAGCACTGTGTGGTATTTCAGATAGCAGTGTGTAACGCTAACACATTCAACATCACCAAGGCTCATTTCCTTTGCTCTAGTCTAATCACTCACCCAGGTTCCACATGCTCATGGTCTCAAGTAGCTGTTAGGACATGTGCTCTTTTCTGCCTCTCTAAACTATAAGGAAAATGTGTCAGGCTGTTACAGTAATTATCACTTGCTCTACCACAGTAGTACATGTGCTTTGAAATTGCCAATCAAATATTGTTTTCTGCCTAGAATCACACCATGAGTCTGTCTGCACTTAGGAATTGTTGTCAGAGATTTAATTTGTGTTGCTCTTGTTCTGTAAGACTTGCACTCGTAGGAAAGGGGCAGCTCATATGATAGGAAAGCTAAAAAAAATATAGTAATATATTTAAATTACATAAAGTTATTTTTTTAGTTTCTTTTAGGTATTGCTGAACAACACTGAAATAAATTAAACATGCCTATAAAATCAAGAAAGAGAAAAGAAAAGCAAAAACATCTATATTTGAAGACAACTGGACAACAAAAATTAGTTGAAGAACCTCATGTTGGAAAAAAGAAAAAGTCTTCTGGTAAGCAGACTAAGGATTTTTTAAAAAATATCCTCAAACATAGAAAAAATGTACAAAGTATATCCACTGCAAATAGTGTTTCAAGAAGAAAACAACAAGACAATAGAAAGCAAATACTAAATGCTAACGTACAATCAGAAGCAAGAAAGAATGACTTAAAAAGAAAAACAGAATTTCAAAACATTCGTAAAAAAATGTTTCAGAGAAGAGTGGTGTTCAATTTGCTAAAGGATGTGAAAAAATATAGGAAAAAAGCAATATTTTATAAGAAAAAGAAACATATTGAATCAATTGTTGCAAAGGCTTTGGAATTAAAAAGAAAACTATTCATTTTAATTTTGAACAGGATCCGTACATTAGATAAAATAGTCAATGTAATGAAGTCAAAAAGCAAAAGGAAAAGAGTAGTGAAAAAAAATAACTTTTGTAATGTGTTCTTAGGAGAATGGAAGCATAGTTCAAGTACTGAACCATTTTTTAATGAAGAGAGTTATCTTCAAAGTAATAGTTTGCTGCATGCAGTTGACACCAGTGGTCGAACTTATGAAGTTAAAGATGGTTGTGTAATGGAAAAGGAGAAAATGGTTCCAAGAAATGAGGAAGAAGTGTTAGCTGATGAGGTTATGGGGAAAAGTCCTAAAGCCCCAGTGTACACTTGGAATTGTAGTAGTATTTGTACTGTACGACAAGAATCTATTGATAAATTACGTGACTTTCTAAGAGAATATAGTAAAAAAAAGTGTTAAACAGAAGATTAAGGTGCTTCAAAGACTAGATCCATGCAGAGTGAGAAAGAATACTGGTTTGCAAGGACATTCTCTGGCTTGTCTTTCTAGGAAAGTTTGTCAAAGTGTTTTTCACCATTTTAGGATGGTGGCAGTACATCATACTGAAATGAGAACGTTTGTGAGAAGATTGTGTTTTGCTAAAAGTCCAGCACTAAAGTTAAATGAGTTGAATAGTGCTTTGTTGCGTGGATCTGTATCAGATGTAGAGAAGGTTACTGATGATATTCAGTTTTGTTACTTTGGTCCAGAACAAGAAAGTGCAGGAAATGACACAGTTATTGAAGAAAATGTGGAAGAGAATGTAGAACCCACTGTTAGTAAAAATTTTGAAGCTCAAATGACAAAATTTACTATCATCTCTAATGAAAGACCAAATATTACTTGTATTTGTTGCCGGAGAAGCCATTATAAAACTCAAACAAGGAATGTAAATCTCTATAAAAAAAGTGAAAAAGAAAATAATTATGAGTGGAAGGATTTTGCTACATATTTGTTTCTGGAAAATTTTTTGATTTGGGTGAAGATCAGCGTATTTGTAAATACTGTTATAACAAGTTAGAAGAAAATAAAATGCCAGCTAGAGCTGTACATAATAATTTAGAATTGGTTGATATTCCTGCAGAACTTAGGGATTTAAATACGTGTGAGTCTATACTCATTCAATGTGTCCATCCGTTTCAGACTATAGTTCGTATGGAGCCCAAAACAGGTAAATTACCTGCTTCAGATTTACAAAGAGGTTTAAAAGGAAGAGTTGTCTATTTGCCATTAGATTTGAAAAAAAATATTGAAACAATTGATGCAGAAAGTTTGGGAACTGAACCATTAGTTATTCTGGTTAATGGTATACCTACAAAGAATAAGAAAATGTGGCAGGAGCTAGTAGATGTACGAAAAGTTCAAAGAGCAAATTTATATTTGAAAAGAAATAATAAGTACTATGAATCAATTTATATGGATGAAGATGAAGAAGTTTTACTAGCAGACACAGGAATACCAACTGGGTAAATTGAAAAAGTGGATAAGTCAAAAGAAGAAGAAATTTATGAACATTTCAGCATACATCCTCTTCATTCTAAAGAAGTTATGGGAAACACTATTGATCTGTTTCAGATGAAAAAAGCAAAAGGAACTCCCGTGAGTGTATGGGAGGTGAGCTTGGAAGCTCGTTGTTTTCCCCAGCTGTTTCCTACAGGAAAAGGTGGACGATATGATGAACGTCCAGTACAGATTCCTGCTTCTGAGTATCGGACTACAAGATTATATGCAGAAGATCCAAGATTTCGTCAAAGTATTCCTTATTTGTTCCATCTTTTATTTGAAAGTGACTTGTCTGCACTTTCTTATGCAGTAAATCACATTTTAAAAACTGGAGTACATCTACATAATGTGTCTGCAAAGGATTTTATGAACAAAGTGCAACAGCGAGATGATCATTTGGAATCTCAATTGATTAATCTGATGGCTTGTCAGCGTGGAACTAATGAATATTGGTACCGACGCCATGGAGAATTGAAATGTATGTTACGGAATTTAGGAACTCCTACATGGTTCCTTACCCTAAGCTGTGCTGAGTACGCTTGGGATGATTTACTGGATTTTCTTCAAGAGGCAAATTCAAGTATTGAAAACATCCAATACAAGACAGCAGGAGAATTGTGCTCATTGGATCCGGTTAATGTTTGCAGATATTTCAATCATAGATTTGAGGCTATGATGTCCTTCATCTGCAATAAAAAAAATCCACCTCTTGGAGAAGTTGTGGATTTCTTTTGGAGAAAAGAGTACCAAGCAAGAGGTGCTCCTCATATTCATATGCTGTTGTGGATCAAGCCTGCCCCAAAATTTGGAACAGATGCTGATGAAGCAGTTTTATCTTTCATTGAAGAATATGCAACATGTGCTATACCTAAAAGCACAGAAGAAAAAAACTTAAAAGAGCAAGTTTTACGTTTCCAAAGTCATCGGTGTGGAAAATACTGTCGACGAAAGTACAAGAGTAAAGATAAATTCTACACAAAATGTCGATTTGGATTTCCACGACCTGTTCTTTTAAAAGGAAGAGTAAACAGTTTTATGTCAGCTGTGCGACATACCATTACAAGAAAATCTCCGAAAAATACCTACAACCTAAGAAGTAAAGGAGAGTCAAAATATATAAATGACTATAACCCAGTCATTTTATCCATGTGGAATGCTAACATGGATATTCAGTATGTAGCTGACAATTCTATTGCTGTTGCTCGGTATGTCACATCTTACATCACTAAATCTGAGAAAACGGAATTGAAAGAAATGTGGGAAGAGATTTCTCACGAGAAGACTGTCAGTAAAAAGCTATACAGTTTCAGTTTAAAGATGTTATCGCATCGAGAAATTGGGTCATACGAATGCTCAGATAGGTTATCATCTGCAAGTCTGTACTCCAAATCCAGAAGAATAATTTGGGTAAGTTTAGGCCTTGCAGGAATGCGAAATCGGGTACTGAAATCTATTCGAGAAATTGAATATTTAGCAGAAAACGAACCAGAAAGTACAGACATTTTGAAAACAAATATGTTGGACACATAGATATTACCCAAACAGAAGTCATCATCTTGAGAACATGTGTCTCTATTAAGTGCTGCAGAACTACATTTTTACACGGAATGCCACAGAAGACATCAACAATGGAAAATATAAATCATTGGTGAGGAAGGATGTTTGGTGAAACAAACAAAAGGAAGTTTGATTAATCACAGGAAGCTGAGATGCGACACTACTGACAAAAAGGAATTTTACTACTTAGCACTTTTACAGCTGTTTAAACCATGGCGTTCAGAGGATGAATTACTTGGAGATTTTCAGAGCTATGAAGATTCCTTTAATGCATGTAAAGATAGCATAGAATGCAGTACTTTCACAAATTATGTACAAATGTTAAATGAAGAAATTGAACAAGAAGCTACCATTGCAGCTGAAGTAGCTAGAGACAGTTCTCAAGACAGTCAAAGTTCTGGCACGCTCAGTGAAGATCCCCTAGGACAACCAATCGTAGAAAATGAAGCTGCAATAGCCATGACTGAAGTGGAAACAGCTATGAATCAAGCTCAGGAAGATTTAATATACTTACCAAATTTGGAACAACAACTGAATGATGAACAACAACAAATTTATGAAGAAGTCACAAAACAAATTGATCATGGATTACTACATGAAAATAAAGAGTGCTCATGCACATAATTTGAACCAATCAGAATGTATGTGAGTGGACAAGCTGGAACTGGAAAAAGTTTCTTAATTAAAGTAATTAGAAGCTACCTACAGAAAAAAACTGATTCAACTTTGTCTTGTGTTGTTACTGCTCCAACTGGGTTAGCAGCATATAACATAAAAGGAATTACCTTACATCGTTTGCTAATGTTACCAGTAGAGCATGAGGACAAAATAGAATACCACAAGCTAACAGGAGAAGCATGTTTTGAAGTTTCAAGAGTGTTGAAGAAAATGAAAGTTCTCATTGTTGATGAGGTAAGCATGGTATCAAACTTAATGCTTGCCTTTGTGCATTTAATAATGTTAATGTTAATGTTAATGGGAATTTGTAAAGCGCTCGTACGCCGATTGGCTTCATGGCGCTAGGGTTCAAAGCTAACATTGAGGCAGAGACTAACCCTGGGTAAACAGCCAAGTTTTCAGGAGTTTTCTAAATTGGAGAAGGTTAGTGCAGGATCGAATTGCAAGTGGAAAAGTATTCCACAATTTGGGAGCAAGAATGGTAAATCTGCGTCCTCCTAGGCGTACCCTTTTAAAGTCCGGGGTGGTAAGGAGACATTGATGAGCGGACCTCAGGGCACGTGTAGGGAAATACCTGAGTATCAGATTATTAATGAACTCAGGGCTAGTGCCATGCAAGGATTTAAAGACAAGGCAGCCCGTCTTGAAAGCACACCGCTGAGCAATTAGAAGCCAGTGTAGTTTCCTCAGCAGTGGGGAGGCAGAATGCCATTTAGGTTGATGGAAGATCAATCGCGCTGCCTGATTCTGAACCAGCTGTAGACCCTGGAGCAGGTAATGAGGCAGTCCCAGGTAGACAGAGTTGGAGTAGTCTAGATGGGAGAGAACCGTAGAAATCGTAGCCTGAATCAAGGCATCGTGAGTGAGGAAACAATGGATTTTCCTAATTTTCCGCATTTGAAAGAAGCATTTAGACACCACAGCTCCAACCTGGGTTTTTAATGACAGATCACTGTCCAGAATTACTCCTAGCGTTTTAGCAGAGATGGAAGGGGTGGATGAAGGGCCGAGTTCTAGGAGCCAATAGTGGGGGCCCCAGTGCTTATGGCTATCACCAGTAAGGACTATTTCCGTTTTCCCAGGGTTCAGCTTCAGATGATTAAGGTCCATCCAAATTTGGATGAATAGCATAGTATCCTGGAATCCCGTAACAGCGTTATAGGAACTATCGACCCTGAGAAGGAGCTGGAGATCGTCAGCATAGTTAAGAACCGTCACGTTTCTGTCTTTAAGTGACTTGATCAGGGGGGCCATATAGATATTAAAAAGGTGAGGAGAAAGGGCAGAGCCCTGGGGTATGCCACAGGTGGTAAAATGAGGATGTGAAGAAAACTGGCCCAGACGAACCGCTTGTGAGCGGTCCTCCAAAAAGGAGGTGAGCCAGTGGGCCGCGATCCCCCGAACTCCCGCACTCCTCACACGGTCGACCAAAATGCTATGGTCGACCGTGTCGAAGGCCGCAGACAAGTCCAACAAGACCAGGGCTCGAGGGCAGCCTATATCAGCAAAGTTCCGCAGGCTGTCCACCGCCGATAGAATCACCGATTCGGTGGAATGGGCGGCCGGAAGCCGGCCTGATGTGGGTCCAAATATTTGGACATCTCTAAGAAATTAGAGAGACATTTTGCTATGTAGCCCTCCAGGATTTTAGACAGGAAGGGTAGCAAGAAAATCGGACGGTAGTTGGAGAGAAGCGCAGGGTCGGCTCCCAGTTTTTTCAAGAGAGGAACAACTGTAGCTCTTTTAAAATCCGAGGGGACTGATCCCGATGTAATGGATTTGTTCAACAGTGTAAGAGCAGGACCAAGATGAATTAGAAGGCATTCTTTAAGAATGCGAGGGGGGCAGTGATTTAATTTCTACCAATAGATCTTGGAAGGTCTATCACTAATGATAGGAAAGATGCTTAGGATTTTATCGTTACAATGTGAACTAGGGGGACCCAGAGGAGACAAATGAGTTGGGATACTAGCATTAATTAAACAGATTTTATCGATGAAATAGTCATTCAGTGAATCACACAGGTCTTCGGAGGGGTCAGCCTTCAAGAGGGTGCGCTCAGGATTAGAAAGTTCGTCTATTACAGAAAAGATGACCTTAGAGCTTTTATTGGATCGCAGAATGCGATCAGAGAAGAAGGCTGCTTTGGCAGTTGGAATGCTTTTCTTGTACTCTTTCTGAGCAGCCGTGTATTGTAATCTTTTTTCTGGGGCATATTGCTGACGCCGTTGTCTCTCCAGTTGGCGCAAAACCAATTTCTGAGACTTGAGGTCATCTGAAAACCATCTATTTGCTTCCGCCCGACGTACTAATTTAATTTTTGTATATGGGGCGTGTTTATTACTGGCGTCAAGAAGCCATTTGGATACTTTCGTTTCCAGAATGGTGACATCATCATGGTCAGGAAGTGGGGCAGTAACGGCTAGAGTATTGAGGAAGTCTTCTTTATTAATGAGATTCCATCTTCTAGCCAAGCCACCTTCAGTGGCATTAATTTTCAGAGGCAATGGTTGTGTGAGTGAAAATTGAAGGAGATAGTGGTCGGACCAAATACAGGGTGAGGCAATAGGGATAGAAATGTTTGCGCCAATAACCCAAATTTGATCCAAGATACGTCCCTTAGAATGGGTCGGAGAGGAAACCATCTGGGAGAAGTTTAGACTCTTGAGCAGATCAGACATTTCTGCGGATTAAGGCCCTTCATTGGGGTCACCGTACCAATAGTTAAAGTCTCCCACAAGAAGGACCTTAGCGTGCTCCGTCACCAGTTTGGCTATCTGTTCACTAAGAGCCAGCGGGAAAAGAGGCATCTGCTTAGGTGGCCTATACAATAAGACACAGACCAGAGAGTCGTTGGTAGATTCTAGTTTTATCACTAGATTCTCTGTGTCAGTGAGAGGAAGACAAGTCAAAGAGCAGAATCTTAAGTCAGTGTGGATAACAGCAGCCACTCCCCCCCTGACTTGCCCGTACACCTATTAGCAGACATGATGTAATAGTCAGAGGGAAGTGCTGCAAGTATATCTGAGGCGGAGTCATTAGTGAGCCAGGTCTCAGTCAAGAGCAATATATCAGGTTTGTCAGTTGCCAAGAGTAGAAAGATCTCCAACTGATGCTTATCCAGGGATCGGGTGTTTAGATAATAAATTAACATGGAGGCAGCTCTGTGAGGGGACTGGATCGGGGGTCCCTGAATGTGAGCAGCAATAGACTTTAATTCCGGAAGACAGCCCCGTTTAAACAGTAAATTGTGGGCGACTATGGAAGACAAAGTAGCTTTAGAAGGTTGCCATACGAAAGAGTGCATATTCCTCAAGGTAGCTGCTGAGTAGGAGAATAGTTGTCCATGATGACTGGCCCCTTGACACGGAAGGGCGCGGATGGGCGCAGACGGGCTTGCCTTTAGCGCGCCTTCGGCACACTGTCGGCACGCCTGCTGCGCGCGTCCGCTGCGCGCTCACGTAATCATCATTTTTATGCCCCCAAGCTGATAGCATCTGGAGCGCTGTCCACACTCCCACCCAATATGTCTGCCGGTATTACTGCCTGACTCCTCCTGCACCGCGAAGAACAGCGCCGATGCAGGTTCCGGACGGCGAAATAAGGTCTAATGAGGTAAGCCCTGAATAGGAGTACTGGGGAAATGGAGAGGACGCAGCTAGGTGAGCAAACTTAAAAAGATAAACGCCAATAGTTTAAAAAAACTCCCGGCTTCCGCCTCAGGAGTTAAGCTTTGTGCCACGCGCTCGCGCAATCACCGCTTTTATGCCCCCAAGCTGATAGCGTCTGGAGCGCTGTCCACACTCCCACCCAATATGTCTGCCGGTATTACTGCCTGACTCCTCCTGCACCGCGAAGAACAGTGTCGATGCAGGTTCCGGACGGCGAAATAAGGTCTAATGAGGTAAGCCCTGAATAGCAGTACTGGGGAAATGGAGAGGACGCAGCTAGGTGAGCAAACTTAAAAAGATAAACACCAATAGTTTAAAAAAACTCCCGGCTTCCGCCTCAGGAGTTAAGCTAATGCAGCAAATTCTAAAGACAGACTATGACGTGTTATTTGGAGGAAAACATGTTATAGTTTTTGGGGATCTACTGCAGCTCTCTCCAGTTAAAGGACAACCAGTATTTAATAACCTTGCACATGAAGACACGAAAAAGTCATTAGGAAGTATAGGTAATGTGAATATTTGGTCATACTTTGAGTACAAAGAACTCATTACCAATATGCGGCAAGCAAATGATGATGATTATGCAAGTATTCTCAAAGTTATCAGAATTGGACTACTCACAGAATATGGCAGAAAAGCTTTACAGAGTCGATTGCTATGTAATTTGTTTCCAACAGAACAAATAGTTCCAGAGAAAATATACAAGAAATTTGTAGAAAAAAATACTGTAATCTGCTTAATGCCAACACTACATGAATGCTCTATATTCAATGAAGAACTTTTGAAATTGGAAAATGAAGAGATTATGAAAATGGAAGCAGTGGATAAAATACAGCATGAAGGAATAACTATTATATTGACAGGAAAATTGAAAACTGGTTTAGAAAAGAATCTTTATGTATGTATGAACTGTCGAGTAATTTTAAGACGTAATTTGAATGTAGAAAAAGGTTTAGTGAATGGAGCTATGGGTTAAGTTGTGGGTTTTGTTAATTACCAGAAAAAAGCTGGAATTGAATTTTTAAAAATAAAATTTGATCAGATTGAAGAGGTTAAAGACATTAGTCGTTGTTCAGTTCGTTTTTTGCTTGTGAAAGACTTATATGTACGTAGGAAGCAGTTTCCGTTTTCTCTAGCATATGCTGTAACTATTCACAAATCTCAAGGATTAACTGTAGATAGTGCTTTTGTAAACATTGGATCTAGTGTGTTTAAAGAAGGTATGGCATATGTTGCTTTGTCACGAGTGAAAAAATTATCTGGTTTATTCATGATAGACTTTGATGACTCAAAAGTTAGTGCTGATGCAAATTGTGTAAAGGAGTATAATAGATTAAGAAGAAGCTATGCTCCTCATTTAGGTCAGTATCCTGTGTTTGAAAAACATGTTGTTTGTCGGAAAAGGAGAATTGAGAATATCTGTAATGAGGATGTACAGAAGAGAAAACTAAAAGAGAGTGATGTGATTGCAAGCAAAAAGAAAAAGGACAATGTTGAAGAGGTTGTTGGTTGTCATTTTGAAAATAGCTCTGGTGTCAACTGCTACGCTAATGTAGTGCTGAATTTTGTATTTTATCTTGAAAGTTTGCAAGAGCAGATAATACTAAATCATGAAAAAAGATTTTGTTCTCTGCTGAGTTTCCTTTATGAGAAGTTGAGTAATGATAAAACTAAAATAGAAAGTGCTTCTGATGTTAGAAATCTTTTAGATGTATGTTCTGGATGTACACAGTTTACACAAAATGTCCAGCAAGATGCACAGGAATTCTTAATGTATATGCTTATGGTACTGGAAGATGAAGGGGTAGAAATAGAAAATATGTTTGGTCTCTCTTATAAATGGGAACATTGTTGTGAAAGCTGTATGAACACATGCAGCACTAATGTTGATTCTGAAAGGTTCATACATTTAACATTACCAGAGAGTAAATCAGTGACTTTTAGTAAATTAGTTAAAGATGGAAATCACAACATGTAATGTTCTCAATGTAAATCAGAAATGTTATCAACGTTATTTTTAAAGAAATATGGACAGTATATAATTTTAATGATGCAACGTTGTAGAGCTGATGGAACAAAATTGGACACTTTAATAAAGAAGTTTGTAGGGAATAAATTATCAATATCAAGAAAGACTTTTGTTGCAGTTGCAATAATTTTCCATGATGGACCTTCTATAACTTCTGGTCATTACACAGTTTATCTAAAATGTAAAAAAGGCTGGACACTGTGTAATGATTCTCAATGAGGTGTGGTGCCGCAGCCAGGGCGACTGACTCTGGAATCTGGGGATCACGGTTCGATCCCCGGCGCCGGCGGCAGATTAGCCCAGCACCATGTGACTCTGGGCAATAGCTTGCTTAATCTTCCTGACAGCGCCTAGAAACCCTTGCGGGTGATTGTTCGCGCTTTACAAATGTGGATTATTATTATTATTATTATTATTATTGATTTTCAAGCAAAGTTTGCCTGCAGAATTACCAAATTCCTACTTAATTTTTCTAAAACCAAAATTTTAGATACAAATTGCAGCATCTGAAGAAACCATTATTTCAATTTTACAGGATTACCATTGGATATTTCACCTAAAAAGGATTTAAAAATTACCATTTGGCCTCATGGAAAGGTAAATGTTTCTATTGTGGACTTCTTTGACAGATATTATTTTGGTGTATGTGCTTAAGCAACAAGATTTACAGACGTTATTTATTGCAAATAGTTATTGTTCTTAGAAGATATTTTTAATATATATGTTACATTTCTATCAAGGTATGTTTTACTGAGGATAGATTCAGTGCTTTTTTAAACAATCTTTCAGATTGTTTATTTTTTTGCCCGCTGTTAAGTGATGAATACAATTGATATCACTATTTTCAGTGAAATTCAATATATTCTGAAAACAGCAAAAAAAGGGCAAAAAATTACTTTGTTAAATATGAAAATATGTGTACTGTATTCTAAAATGTATTGTTAAATATTACTACTTTTTTTCTTTTTTTTCAGATCTAGAAAGAAAATTTAGGAAATTGAATCCATTTTTCTTGTAATTAAAAAAAAACATGTATTTCTAATTAAGTTATTTTGTTGGTCAGGTAAGTTTAAAATATCTGTATTTCTCACCCCTTCACTTTCATGCTCCCTTTTCTTCACTTCTCCTCACTCTGCTTTTCTCATTCCCCTTCCCTCTCTCTTCTTCCTTTACTGCTCTTTCGTAACTCCCTCACTCCTTCTCTACTACTCCCCTAGCTTTACTGCCCCATCACTATTTTTTCAACCATGTTTCTCTCCCTGTCTCCATATGTCTCAGTCATTCTAACTGCCTTACTCCTTCTCAGTTCCTTGCTCTCTGTCTCTGTTTCTGTCTCTCTCCCTTTGTCTGTCATACCCTTAATTTCCTTAACATCTCTGTTTCTACCACTCCTCCTTTCTCCATCACTCATTTTCCATCTATGTTAATTTTTTAACCTTCTCCGTCATTCTCCTTCCCTCACCTCCCCTAACTGTCACTATCCTTTACTCATAGTCACTCCTATTCTCCTACTTCACTTCCTCCTGTCTGTATCTCACACCCCTTCACCTTTTCGCATTCTTTCCTTCACTCCCCCTCACTCTCCTTTGCTCATTGAAATCCTGACTCCCTTTCTCTCACTCCAGTTTCCTAAATTCCTCCATCCCCTCACTCCCCATCTCTCACTTTCCCTTACCCCCTTTTCTAATCCTCATACCCCTTATCTCACCATCACTCCACTTCTCTTACTTTCAATCCCTTTACCCTGCTGTACTTCATCCGCTTCATCTGTTACTCCCTTTTCCTATCTCCGTCCCTTACTGCCCTTTTCTCACTCCCCCTCCATCACTCTCCATTACTCACTGCCATTCCCTTACTCATTCACTCTTCTTACCTGTATCCTCTACCCTTAGTCCTTTTGCTGCAATCAGTCTTTCACTTCCCTTTCATGACTGATCATACTTTCCTTTTCTCACACATTCTGTCTGTCCTTTCCTCCTCTTCACTCAGTCATTTCAATCATTTCAATCATTCATGTATACACTACACATTCATTCAACAAAATTACAACACAGTATATTAGGAATATAGCTCTTCTTGTAGAAGTGAAGTGAGTTCTGAAAAGAACTGTTTTTTTTGTCTTTTTTGTTTTGTATTTTGTTTTTAGTTTTTTAACAATTTTGTATATTTTTTTTTATTTTTTTAGAGCACCAAAAAAACACTGGCAATGAAAAACTGTTCAACAGGAACAAAAACAATAAATGAAAAAAATTATGGGCTGGAGCATGTGTGCTGCTGTATTTTGTTTTCGATCAAGTTAATACTGCTCTCAGCGTAGCAAAGAACAGCATTGCACACATTACAATGTATGTGCACCTTCTGGAAAAGTGGGCGGATGTCCAGCGACCTGGTACACGGAGAATCTGCGGCCGCAGATGATGTGCTCGGCTGAGCAGGTGGAGGGTTGTCTCTTAGGGCTCTAGTTGACTCTCGAGCATAAGGCACAGGATGCACTGTCTTGAAGTGTCTCAACATTGAATAAATACTAAACAAGTATTTCTTGGTGGGATCTCCTCTGGATAACACACTTTCACAAATAGTGCATGTCACCTTCGGGGCATTGACCTTCTTTTGGCCCTCTGGAAAGGTGAAGAATTTCCAGATAAAAGAGTCTTTTTGTTTGGTCTGCCTTGGTGGTACCACAAAGGTCTCCTCCTCACTCCCTGAAGTAGACTGCTATTCTGCCATTTTCAAGTAAAATTGTACTACAATAGCTGTTCAGCTACTTGTCCCAGGAAATAAGAAGAAATAGTGAGGGGAGTGGGTGTGGTGTTTGAAGATTCTGGAACAGAAACTACTATGAACCAATGAAAAGTGTTGTTTCGTAATCACATGACTTGCCGTGCGCGCACGGTGCTCGCACGTATGCGCGCACGGTGCACGCACGCATCAGAAATGAATTACTTTTAACCCGATTTCTAAAACATGAAAAGGAGGCAGAAAAGACACTCCCTGACCCCCTAGACCTTCTCAGGGGGTCCCTAAAGGACCCCGTAAATAAAAAAAAAACATTTTGTTTAATAAAAATTTAAATTGCCGGTGCGCGCACCGGGAAAAACCCTTAAAAAAAAAAAAAATTAAACTGTTTATAAGTTTATAGAAGATATTAACTATGCTGTTCAACTTTATCCAAATTAAAAAAAAAAGATCTGAGCCATTCCATATTACAGGATACAGTTAATCTATAACTATATACATAGGTAGTTTATTGTAAAATAAACATATAAAAAATATAATAATACATACATAAATTAGCATTTAAAAAACCTTACAAATTCACTAAAAAAACCATAGGTTTCACACACGTTATAGTTAGAAATTAGCATTTAAAAAACCTTGCAAATTCACTTAAAAAACCATAGGTTTCACACACATTATAGTTAGGAATTAGCATATAAAAAACCTTGCAAATTCACTGAAAAAACCATAGGTTTCACACACGTTATAGTTAGGAATTAGCATTTAAAAACCTTGCTAATTCACTGAAAAAACCATAGGTTTCATACACGTTATAGTTAGGATTAGCATTTAAAAAACCTTGCAAATTCACTGAAAAAACCATAGGTTTCACACATGTTATAGTTAGCTGGACATTTCACTCGTACAAAACCATTGAAATTCCCCCGTTATAGTTAGTTCAGCTAACTATAACTCGCGCGACCGCAATCCACTGCTGATGACATCACATATTACATCACTCATGACATGGTCAGTGACATCACTCATGACATCACTGATGACATCTCAAATGACTATAACATGTGTGAAACCTATGGTTTTTTCAGTGAATATATATATGTATATTATCTACTGGCGGTCGCCAGTAGATAGTTATAGTGAGGACCGTGTTTCCATAGGAAATCCGCAACATTCTATTTGGAATAACTTTGGCGCCGGTTGACGAATCCTCGCGAAATTTTCAAAATAGGTGGGGCGCTCCGCTCCGCTCCTACCCTGAAAGTCTCGGGGGGATTCGTCAAGCGGGGGCTGAGAATAAAGGGGGTTCCCAAAACGCGTTTTCCCCTTGCAATTTTCCATAGGGACCTTTAGTCCAAGGTACAGCCCGAACGGCTGAACAGAATTACTTGAAATTTGGCAGAGAGGTAGTCCTCAGGTCAGGGATGTGCCTTTTGCAGGTCTGGTGTCAATCTGTTCAATAGTTCCTGAGAAAATCAAAAGTAAAATCATAAATATATGTGGGCGGAGCCTAACCACACATCTCATCCTGAGATCTGATTGGCTGTCAGCACTTCATCCAAGAAGTGTTGGCAGCCATCTTGGGACCAATATACATGATAGCACCTCATTAAAAAGCATTGCAGTTAATAGAAGGTTTTAAGACTTTAGTTACATTATAAATCATTTGTTGATGGTACCATACTCTTTTTAGTAATTGTGGTATGTTCTTAGGTGATTTCACCATGTGAAAAAGCCTTCTGCTGGGATATCATGATTGAGAGAAAAATATTTTCTCATGCTTTTCCCACAGAGGTTTGGAAGGCGATCTATAAGCTAAACTGAGAGCTTATTTTCTGTAAATTCACATTATCTTTCTCAGTCATGTGAGAATGAAGTCTGACATTCTCAGTAAAACATGTACATCCAACAAGGGCAGAGACTGTCAGTTGATTCCTTTGTGTTCTACTGCAGCTTCCCAGAGTGTTCCAAAGAACAACTAGAGCGCTAACAGTCCTACTTATGATAAACGTATGGCACACCTGAAGCCATCTTGCTTCGATTAAAGTGGTAACTCTTAAAACATTTAATTTAAAAAGGAACAAAATGAGGGGGTTCATTTTTCCATAAAAAGTATGATTAGTGCTGCACCAAAAAAACACTGGCAATGAAAAACTGTTCAACAGGAACAAAAACAATAAATGAAAAAAATTATGGGCTGGAGCATGTGTGCTGCTGTATTTTGTTTTCGATCAAGTTAATACTGCTCTCAGCGTAGCAAAGAACAGCATTGCACACATTACAATGTATGTGCACCTTCTGGAAAAGTGGGCGGATGTCCAGCGACCTGGTACACGGAGAATCTGCGGCCGCAGATGATGTGCTCGGCTGAGCAGGTGGAGGGTTGTCTCTTAGGGCTCTAGTTGACTCTCGAGCATAAGGTACAGGATGCACTGTCTTGAAGTGTCTCAACATTGAATAAATACTAAACAAGTATTTCTTGGTGGGATCTCCTCTGGATAACACACTTTCACAAATAGTGCATGTCACCTTCGGGGCATTGACCTTCTTTTGGCCCTCTGGAAAGGTGAAGAATTTCCAGATAAAAGAGTCTTTTTGTTTGGTCTGCCTTGGTGGTACCACAAAGGTCTCCTCCTCACTCCCTGAAGTAGACTGCTATTCTGCCATTTTCAAGTAAAATTGTACTACAATAGCTGTTCAGCTACTTGTCCCAGGAAATAAGAAGAAATAGTGAGGGGAGTGGGTGTGGTGTTTGAAGATTCTGGAACAGAAACTACTATGAACCAATGAAAAGTGTTGTTTCGTAATCACATGACTTGCCGTGCGCGCACGGTGCTCGCACGTATGCGCGCACGGTGCACGCACGCATCAGAAATGAATTACTTTTAACCCGATTTCTAAAACATGAAAAGGAGGCAGAAAAGACACTCCCTGACCCCCTAGACCTTCTCAGGGGGTCCCTAAAGGACCCCGTAAATAAAAAAAAAACATTTTGTTTAATAAAAATTTAAATTGCCGGTGCGCGCACCGGGAAAAACCCTTAAAAAAAAAAAAAATTAAACTGTTTATAAGTTTATAGAAGATATTAACTATGCTGTTCAACTTTATCCAAATTAAAAAAAAAAGATCTGAGCCATTCCATATTACAGGATACAGTTAATCTATAACTATATACATAGGTAGTTTATTGTAAAATAAACATATAAAAAATATAATAATACATACATAAATTAGCATTTAAAAAACCTTACAAATTCACTAAAAAAACCATAGGTTTCACACACGTTATAGTTAGAAATTAGCATTTAAAAAACCTTGCAAATTCACTTAAAAAACCATAGGTTTCACACACATTATAGTTAGGAATTAGCATATAAAAAACCTTGCAAATTCACTGAAAAAACCATAGGTTTCACACACGTTATAGTTAGGAATTAGCATTTAAAAACCTTGCTAATTCACTGAAAAAACCATAGGTTTCATACACGTTATAGTTAGGATTAGCATTTAAAAAACCTTGCAAATTCACTGAAAAAACCATAGGTTTCACACATGTTATAGTTAGCTGGACATTTCACTCGTACAAAACCATTGAAATTCCCCCGTTATAGTTAGTTCAGCTAACTATAACTCGCGCGACCGCAATCCACTGCTGATGACATCACATATTACATCACTCATGACATGGTCAGTGACATCACTCATGACATCACTGATGACATCTCAAATGACTATAACATGTGTGAAACCTATGGTTTTTTCAGTGAATATATATATGTATATTATCTACTGGCGGTCGCCAGTAGATAGTTATAGTGAGGACCGTGTTTCCATAGGAAATCCGCAACATTCTATTTGGAATAACTTTGGCGCCGGTTGACGAATCCTCGCGAAATTTTCAAAATAGGTGGGGCGCTCCGCTCCGCTCCTACCCTGAAAGTCTCGGGGGGATTTGTCAAGCGGGGGCTGAGAATAAAGGGGGTTCCCAAAACGCGTTTTCCCCTTGCAATTTTCCATAGGGACCTTTAGTCCAAGGTACAGCCCGAACGGCTGAACAGAATTACTTGAAATTTGGCAGAGAGGTAGTCCTCAGGTCAGGGATGTGCCTTTTGCAGGTCTGGTGTCAATCTGTTCAATAGTTCCTGAGAAAATCAAAAGTAAAATCATAAATATATGTGGGCGGAGCCTAACCACACATCTCATCCTGAGATCTGATTGGCTGTCAGCACTTCATCCAAGAAGTGTTGGCAGCCATCTTGGGACCAATATACATGATAGCACCTCATTAAAAAGCATTGCAGTTAATAGAAGGTTTTAAGACTTTAGTTACATTATAAATCATTTGTTGATGGTACCATACTCTTTTTAGTAATTGTGGTATGTTCTTAGGTGATTTCACCATGTGAAAAAGCCTTCTGCTGGGATATCATGATTGAGAGAAAAATATTTTCTCATGCTTTTCCCACAGAGGTTTGGAAGGCGATCTATAAGCTAAACTGAGAGCTTATTTTCTGTAAATTCACATTATCTTTCTCAGTCATGTGAGAATGAAGTCTGACATTCTCAGTAAAACATGTACATCCAACAAGGGCAGAGACTGTCAGTTGATTCCTTTGTGTTCTACTGCAGCTTCCCAGAGTGTTCCAAAGAACAACTAGAGCGCTAACAGTCCTACTTATGATAAACGTATGGCACACCTGAAGCCATCTTGCTTCGATTAAAGTGGTAACTCTTAAAACATTTAATTTAAAAAGGAACAAAATGAGGGGGTTCATTTTTCCATAAAAAGTATGATTAGTGCTGCACCAAAAAAACACTGGCAATGAAAAACTGTTCAACAGGAACAAAAACAATAAATGAAAAAAATTATGGGCTGGAGCATGTGTGCTGCTGTATTTTGTTTTCGATCAAGTTAATACTGCTCTCAGCGTAGCAAAGAACAGCATTGCACACATTACAATGTATGTGCACCTTCTGGAAAAGTGGGCGGATGTCCAGCGACCTGGTACACGGAGAATCTGCGGCCGCAGATGATGTGCTCGGCTGAGCAGGTGGAGGGTTGTCTCTTAGGGCTCTAGTTGACTCTCGAGCATAAGGTACAGGATGCACTGTCTTGAAGTGTCTCAACATTGAATAAATACTAAACAAGTATTTCTTGGTGGGATCTCCTCTGGATAACACACTTTCACAAATAGTGCATGTCACCTTCGGGGCATTGACCTTCTTTTGGCCCTCTGGAAAGGTGAAGAATTTCCAGATAAAAGAGTCTTTTTGTTTGGTCTGCCTTGGTGGTACCACAAAGGTCTCCTCCTCACTCCCTGAAGTAGACTGCTATTCTGCCATTTTCAAGTAAAATTGTACTACAATAGCTGTTCAGCTACTTGTCCCAGGAAATAAGAAGAAATAGTGAGGGGAGTGGGTGTGGTGTTTGAAGATTCTGGAACAGAAACTACTATGAACCAATGAAAAGTGTTGTTTCGTAATCACATGACTTGCCGTGCGCGCACGGTGCTCGCACGTATGCGCGCACGGTGCACGCACGCATCAGAAATGAATTACTTTTAACCCGATTTCTAAAACATGAAAAGGAGGCAGAAAAGACACTCCCTGACCCCCTAGACCTTCTCAGGGGGTCCCTAAAGGACCCCGTAAATAAAAAAAAAACATTTTGTTTAATAAAAATTTAAATTGCCGGTGCGCGCACCGGGAAAAACCCTTAAAAAAAAAAAAAATTAAACTGTTTATAAGTTTATAGAAGATATTAACTATGCTGTTCAACTTTATCCAAATTAAAAAAAAAAGATCTGAGCCATTCCATATTACAGGATACAGTTAATCTATAACTATATACATAGGTAGTTTATTGTAAAATAAACATATAAAAAATATAATAATACATACATAAATTAGCATTTAAAAAACCTTACAAATTCACTAAAAAAACCATAGGTTTCACACACGTTATAGTTAGAAATTAGCATTTAAAAAACCTTGCAAATTCACTTAAAAAACCATAGGTTTCACACACATTATAGTTAGGAATTAGCATATAAAAAACCTTGCAAATTCACTGAAAAAACCATAGGTTTCACACACGTTATAGTTAGGAATTAGCATTTAAAAACCTTGCTAATTCACTGAAAAAACCATAGGTTTCATACACGTTATAGTTAGGATTAGCATTTAAAAAACCTTGCAAATTCACTGAAAAAACCATAGGTTTCACACATGTTATAGTTAGCTGGACATTTCACTCGTACAAAACCATTGAAATTCCCCCGTTATAGTTAGTTCAGCTAACTATAACTCGCGCGACCGCAATCCACTGCTGATGACATCACATATTACATCACTCATGACATGGTCAGTGACATCACTCATGACATCACTGATGACATCTCAAATGACTATAACATGTGTGAAACCTATGGTTTTTTCAGTGAATATATATATGTATATTATCTACTGGCGGTCGCCAGTAGATAGTTATAGTGAGGACCGTGTTTCCATAGGAAATCCGCAACATTCTATTTGGAATAACTTTGGCGCCGGTTGACGAATCCTCGCGAAATTTTCAAAATAGGTGGGGCGCTCCGCTCCGCTCCTACCCTGAAAGTCTCGGGGGGATTTGTCAAGCGGGGGCTGAGAATAAAGGGGGTTCCCAAAACGCGTTTTCCCCTTGCAATTTTCCATAGGGACCTTTAGTCCAAGGTACAGCCCGAACGGCTGAACAGAATTACTTGAAATTTGGCAGAGAGGTAGTCCTCAGGTCAGGGATGTGCCTTTTGCAGGTCTGGTGTCAATCTGTTCAATAGTTCCTGAGAAAATCAAAAGTAAAATCATAAATATATGTGGGCGGAGCCTAACCACACATCTCATCCTGAGATCTGATTGGCTGTCAGCACTTCATCCAAGAAGTGTTGGCAGCCATCTTGGGACCAATATACATGATAGCACCTCATTAAAAAGCATTGCAGTTAATAGAAGGTTTTAAGACTTTAGTTACATTATAAATCATTTGTTGATGGTACCATACTCTTTTTAGTAATTGTGGTATGTTCTTAGGTGATTTCACCATGTGAAAAAGCCTTCTGCTGGGATATCATGATTGAGAGAAAAATATTTTCTCATGCTTTTCCCACAGAGGTTTGGAAGGCGATCTATAAGCTAAACTGAGAGCTTATTTTCTGTAAATTCACATTATCTTTCTCAGTCATGTGAGAATGAAGTCTGACATTCTCAGTAAAACATGTACATCCAACAAGGGCAGAGACTGTCAGTTGATTCCTTTGTGTTCTACTGCAGCTTCCCAGAGTGTTCCAAAGAACAACTAGAGCGCTAACAGTTCTACTTATGATAAACGTATGGCACACCTGAAGCCATCTTGCTTCGATTAAAGTGGTAACTCTTAAAACATTTAATTTAAAAAGGAACAAAATGAGGGGGTTCATTTTTCCATAAAAAGTATGATTAGGGCTGCAGAAAGAAAAATTAGGGCACATTTTGAGTGACTTCTCAAATCCTCTTCTATTTCATTAAAAAATTCTGACATGCAGACTGAAACATGCACTTTCAATACCAGCAGCAGTTTTCCCTGGTGAGCAGTAGCTTTACTACAGTGATCTAATGAGCAAAAGGAGTGCTAACATTCTGAATTTATGGCAAATGTGTGACACATCTGAATGCCTTTGGAATCAAAGTAAAAAACTGAAAGTATTTCCTACTGAGGAGACTGCAGTAAATGAGGAAATTAGGAAACTTCATAACAAATAAGTCTGCCAAGATGGCCACCAGAGACAAAAGAGCCCAAATGTAGCCCAAATATCACCCAGATGTAGCCCAAGTATAGCCCAATGACAGAATGTCCCAGAGAGAAACAACTAGAGCGCTTACTGTCTTCATTATGACAAAAGTACGGCACACCTGAAGCCATCTTGATTGGAATAAACTGGTAACACTTAAAACATTTAATTTAAAAAGGAACACAATGAGGGGGTTCATTTTGCCATAGAAATTATGATTAACGCTGAAGAAAGAAAATGAGGGCACATTTTGAGTGACTTCTCAAATCCTCTTCTATTTCATTAAAAAATTCTGACATGCAGACTGAAACATGCACTTTTAATACCAGGAGCAGACTTCCATGGTGAACAGTAGTTTTACTACAGTGATCTAATGAGCAACTAGAGTGCTAACATTCAGAATTTATGGCAAATGTGTGACATATCTGAATACCTTCATGATGGAATCAAAGTAAAAAACTGAAAGCATTTCCTACTGAGGAGACTGCAGTACATGAGGAAATTAGGAAACTTCATAACAAATAATTCTCCCAAGATGGCCACCGGAGACAAAAGAGCCCAAATGTAGCCCAAAATCACCCAGATGTAGCCCAAATATAGCCCAATGACAGAAGTGTGCAAAACACTTATTATTTTGTGTTTTTGCAGTGTTATATAGTGCAGACTTGTCAGGTATTGGAGTGCTTTACATGAGCATTGGTTACATCACACAAGAACAAATTCATTTTGGTTGTAGACATGGGGAGACTAAGTGATTTGACCAGAATCACAGAATGTCGAGCTGAAGCAGAAACTCCAACCTGGTTCCCCAGTTGCAAAGTCTGCAGTTCTGGAAGTAACACCACATCCTCTCCCCTAAGTGCAACATTTAATCAAGTGGTCAACTGGATAAAAAAACATAAAGGTAACAAATAATTTAAAAGTGCTTTCTCGCTATTTGAAAACTCAGAAAATATGTCCTTATTTTAGTCTTTTAGAGCACTAATTATAATTTTGATGCCAATAAGACCCTCTCATATATGTAATTTCTAAAGGAAATGCTCTAGGTATTACAGTTTTTATTACATCAAGATGACGTCAGGCGTTCCACACTTTTGTAATAAATATAGAATGTTAGCAATCTAGTTGTTCATTAGGATACTGTTGAGAGGCAGAGGCCAGGGGCACGGACTCTGAAAATTGAAGGCAGGTAGGAGGGTGCAAAGGCAACAATTTAACCACACTGAGCAGGCAGGAAGGGCCGTGGCAGCACAACAAACTATGGAGGGCAGTGGAAAGGGGGGCAGGGGCAACAAACCAACAATACAGGACTTGCAAGAGAGGCTGTGGCAATGTAATAGACCATTGTGGACACAAGGAAGAGGCAATGGTAGTACAACCATACATGCCAACAAACCCGATTCAGCCAGTAAACGTCCAATGTTTTTAAGCTCAAATGGGCTTTATTTTATCTGTCTCCTGTCTACAATCTCCTCTTTTTCAATGTAACTCAAAGGGGAAAATCAATACCCCAGTTTTTTTTCAAAATCTCCCTCTTACCAAGTTCAAAATGTTCGCAAGTATGGTACATTGGATCATGGAAGGAAATGGGGTAGGGACATGGACTTGGAGAACAGAGGACAGGAGGGACATGGAGAGGTGAACCAAACTGACCCTGCAGGGCAGGCATCAGGGCTTGCAGCAGCACAATACACCACACAGGGCATGCGGGACGGGAGTGCAGCACAACAATCCATAGAAAGCAAGAGGGAGGGGACAGGACCATGCACATGGACAACAGAGAACAGAGGGGCAAGAGGCAGGACCATAATGGACAGACAGGAGAGAAAGCTGCAGCATAACAGACCATAAAGGGCAGGAGGGATGCATCAGGGGCATTACAATGGAACAGACAAGCCAGGAGGGAGGGAGTATGGGTCTGCACATGTAAACAGAGGGCTGGGGGCAAGGGGGCAGGGCAGGAGCAGCAAGATAGCCATGGAGGTCAGGCAGGATGGGCACTAGAAGCAAGACACACCATGAAGAGCAACAGTGAGACTGTGATGGCATATACACAGACCATGGAGGGAAGGTGGGAGGGGTTCAGGGGCAGCTAACTGACCACACAGGGAAGGTAGGAGGGGCCATGGCAGCACAGAAGACCATGCATGGCAAGTGGGAGGGTTAGTGGTAGCACAATGGCTATGATGGGGAAGAAGGAGGGTGCAGGGGCATGCACAAAGGACGATGGAGGATAGAAGGGAGGGTCAGGACCTGTGCACAGACAAGAATGTTCAGGGGAAGGGGCCTCACAACAGACCGCACGGGGCAGGCAGGAGGAGCAGTTGCAGCACAACAGACCAGGAAGGGCAGAAGGGTGTGGCAGTACAATGGACCATGTAGGACAGGAGGAAGAGGATAGGGGCATGGCATGTGGACAGGCAGGGTGGAGGTGGCAGGGACAGGTTACAGTCATCTGACAATGCTAGGCAGGTGGGAGGGGAGTGGCAGCTCAACAGAACACTCAGAGTAGATAGGAGTGGCAGGTCCATGGAACATGGTGGGCAAAAAGGATGGAGCAGGGGCATACACAAAGACATCGGAGGGCAGGGGGGAGGAGAATAGGAGCAGCAAGCTAAGCACAGAGTTTAAGCAGGAGGTCAATGATGGGGCATAGAATTGGGCAATGGAGGGCAGGAGGAGTGGACTGGTACATCATACTAAATTGAGGGCAGTGGCAGCACATCAGACCATGCATGGCAGGAGGGAGGAGGCTAGTCCATGGATTCACACCACAGAGGATAGGGAGGAGGGGGATGGGGCAGCAAGCTAACTGTTCAGAGAAGGCGGGTATTAGGAACTTTATTGTTTTTAAAACGTGTGTCTGTGCGAACTACTGAAAATATGAACAAGTATGCAGCATAATCTCACTTTTATTCAGGAAGAAGAGGACGTTTGTGACTGTGACTCCGGGCTCACTTGGCAGAAACACCCCCTGACCCTCCACCCCCTATCGCAAAATGTAATGCCCGTGAAAAGGGTAGGTGAACACAGTGTTATATAGAACATAGTCCTGAGAGCACAATTGAAAATGAAAACTAGATATAGTGTATGGTATAAACTATGCACCAAAAAGTGTGATATAAGATGAACCGGGCGTGAAATATAATATGCAATACATTGTGCGCAATGACAGATTCATTGGAGAGCGCGAGATAGCACAGGCACTAGCGCGTGCTATGCGATATGCGCCTTGGAGTGTAATATGCACAGGGCAGTGTTGTGTAACCTAACTAGTCTCTAAAGTTGTAATATAAAATATGTGCTGGGGAGTGTAACGTTGCATATGCACTGTGACAAAGATATGGATCCCAGATTGTAATATGTATGGCATAGCACTGTGCGTTATAACATAGGCATCAAGGAAGGCACGTTAGATGGGGCAATATAACCCGTGCGAAGACAAGTGTGGCATGACATATTCACGGGGTGGTGTTACAGTGCACATGGGCTAGAGAGTGTCATAGCATATGCACTAGCTAGTGGAATACAACACAGAGGTGTATGGCACTCAGCAGGCAATGGTGGGTGTAACACAGCATTGGGCTCTGTCTGGAGCGCGCTGTGACTCTCAAGTGATGTTCGTCCCCTTTCCAGAGAGTAAAATAAAAAGTATTACACATCCGGCAGTGGATGTGTGTTTTATTAACCGTGAGGGGGGTTTCTTGCATAGTTTTGGTCGAATTTTTGTCGAATCCCCTTTGAATGGCTTGGTGTGCATGTGTATTAAATGTGCCCGTCAATAGCTACCCATGTTTGTATAAATAAACGACAAGGGTGTCTACCGGGATTAGGCACGGTAGGGCATCAGACATGTCAGAGCTTCGCTAGTGGTGTAAATACATTCCACGTGGATTCATTGTATGAATAGTCGCCTTTTAATGAATATCACGCAAATCGTCATGGTGATAGGTACGTACGGTTTGTCCAGCATGTCCTAGGTGTGTCTATAAATATATATTTTTTAAAAATAATAAAAAACAGTGGCCGGCCCTGGGGATTGGGGTCAAAAAAATATAATTAGGAGACAGGCCCTGGGGGATGGGGTCATCAGGGCCAATAAATTAGAATAAGAAGGGGAACCACACAGCCCCCCTTCTTAAAAAATTAAAATAAATAAAAGACTGGCATCGTGCCGGAGGCCACGCCCCCTCCTTGCAGCACTCTGCAAATGCGCTCCCTGGCGAGTTGTAAGTTGGGGAATTAATTCCTCTTCAATACTGAGGGTCCCTGAGGGCCAACTAGCTCAACAGGCATCTCCAGTATGCACCAGGGAGCTGCGCTGCAGACAGGTGTTCTGAGGCCAAGCCCCTTTTTACACCTCTCTGCAACACAGCTCTGTGGCGCTTACTGGAGGTACCTAGTGGTCTAGTTTGACCCTAGGGACCCTTAGGATTCAAGGGGACTTAATCTCTCAACTTAGAACAGCCACAGGGCGCGTTTACACAGTGGTGAAGGGAGGGGACGGGGCCTGAGGTGACGTGTGCAAACACGCACTATGGCACGTTTTAAATTGGGGATATAATTTTCCTTCAATACTGAGGGTCCCTGGGGGCTAACTAGCCCACCAAGTGCTTCCAGTAAGCGCCACTGAGCTGCATTGCAGAGAGGTGGTCCAGGCCGTGCCACTTTTTACACCTCTCTGCAACGCAGCTCTGTGGCACTTACTGGAGGTACATAGTGGGCTAGTTGGACCCTAGGGACCCTCAGGATTCAAATGAACTTAATCTCCCAACTAAAAACGGACACAGGGCGTGTTTACACAGTGGTGAAGGGAGGGGACGGGGCCTGAGTTAACGTGTGCAAAAACGCC
Source organism: Triturus cristatus (assembly GCF_964204655.1). NCBI lineage: Eukaryota > Metazoa > Chordata > Amphibia > Caudata > Salamandridae > Triturus > Triturus cristatus. The sequence continues at coordinate 1,342,061 of NC_140594.1, read as the reverse complement.
CTGTGGCCTGTTTTAAGAGGTAGTTTTAATCCCCCTGCCCTATTATATACTAGGGGCTTACAGAGGAGGTCATGCTAATCACAGGGGGACCCCAACGCATAATGTTCCCTAGTGTATGTAGGTGTTTTCACTGTATTCTAAGTGTCTTTTAACATAGCACTGGCTCTAGGACTGGTTAGTCAGACTCAGTTACCACCAGTATCCGTCTGAAAAAGTTGAGGGTACAGGATGATTTTGCAACAAGGCTTCTTTCTGCTCTTCTTTTTGTTCTTTCTGCACGTTATCCTTCTTCCTGCACTTTTCTTCGTCTTTGAGGACTTCTGTTGCTTCTTTCTGCACTTCTTTTTTTTCTTTCTGTGCATTTTTTCTTCTTTCTTCACATATCCTATCTCTGTAGGCATAGTTAGAAATTAGCATTTAAAAAACCTTTGAAATTCACAGAAAAAACCATAGGTTTCAGGCACGTTATAGTTAGGAATTAGCATTTAAAAAACCTTGCAAATTCACTTAAAAAACCATAGGTTTCACACACATTATAGTTAGGAATTAGCATATAAAAAACCTTGCAAATTCACTCAAAAAACCATAGGTTTCACACACGTTATAGTTAGGAATTAGCATTTAAAAAACCTTGCAAATTCACTGAAAAAACCATAGGTTTCATACACGTTATAGTTAGGATTAGCATTTAAAAAACCTTGCAAATTCACTGAAAAAACCATAGGTTTCACACATGTTATAGTTAGCTGGACTTTTCACTTGTACAAAACCATTGAAATTCCCCCGTTATAGTTAGTTCAGCTAACTATAACTCGTGCGCCCGCAATGCACTGCTGATGACGTCACATATTACATCACTCATGACATGGTCAGTGACATCACTGATGACATCACTGATGACATCTCAAATGACATCACTGATGACATCACTGATGACATCATCCTTGTGATAGAGTGGCAGACCTCCTCTCACCCTAATATAACCTTTGATACACACATTCAAAAATAGAGACTAAACTTTTCAAAACAATGGACATACCAATACCAGTTACAACAACCTCTTCAGTAATTCTAAGATCCACATACACATTCACTCATTCACCAACAGTCCTATACAGTCACTCATACATGTATTCACTCATCATATGTACTCATACACCTATGCATCCTGTTACACAATGCCACTCATCCATAGAGTTACTCACACACATAGTCACTCATGCTAATAAAGTATCAAACATACATTTATTTGCATATACAGTTATACACACACCATCACACTTACTTCTACGGAAACTTACACATACTTAGTCTTTTAAACAATCACTTATAGAAACACATACTTATTCATACAGGAACTCTTTCAATCTCTCACTCTCACATATACTCACTTATATACACCAATAGTCACATATACTAGTTTAAAACATATGTAGTTACTCATAAAGACACTATTGAGACAGTCATTCACTCACTAACACACCCATACACACACTCATCCACCCATACAGTCCTGCACACATGCTGTCTTCAACACATACAAAGAGTGAGTCACTCATTCATGCACCTATGCACTACGTAATACCCCCCACCGAACCATGCAGACACTCAGACTGATACTCAGAAAACCAACTAATAACCTATATAGACACCCATGTAGCTACTCACCAACCCATGCAGCCACTTATACACAAAGTGAGAGACTGATACAGATATTTACATATTTAAACATTACTCACTAAGCCATGTATTCACTATGATACACTTTATCAGTCAGTTACACAATCAATTTTTCAAAAACAAACCATCCATTTAGACACTTATATACCCATTTATTCTTCCATCGACCTTGAGATATACATATATAAAACATATTTAATTTTCAGAAAAACACACATTCACTGGATGATGTCATCAGTGATGTCATTTGAGATGTCATCAGTGATGTCATGAGTGATGTCACTGACCATGTCATGAGTGATGTAATATGTGACGTCATCAGCAGTGCATTGCGGGCGCGTGAGTTATAGTTAGCTGAACTAACTATAACGGGGGAATTTCAATGGTTTTGTACAAGTGAAAAGTCCAGCTAACTATAACACCCCTGAAACCTATGGTTTTTTCAGTGAATGTATATATATATATCGTCCTTTTTCCCACAACGGGTTTCCCCGCGCACTCACGAGTCAGGAGACAGTTGTGCAGTGATGCAAATTGATTTTTGTTCCATATTATTTCTTCAGCATGCCAGTTCTGTTAACTCTAAGCGTTTCGGTCACCACTGAGACCTTGTTCACGAGACTGATCACAGGGACTGCCATTTGTTCAAATTATAAAGCACACACAATACTCATTACGTCATTTCCTTTTTGATTTTTGCCCTACCAATAAAATCGATTTGGCAGACACAAGAATAGATTTACACAAATTTATTCGAAAAATTAAACTAGCGAAACTCTTTGCGGAAAATCCCAAGATGGCAAAATACAGCAAAAAGATCACAACTCCTGATATGGACCTCATGGTGAAAGATTTGGAACACTTTATCACCCTAATGGAACTAGAACACAGCCAATAGCATGGAAGAGAGGAACTGCGGGCACACTGCACACAATTGGGAGCTGGATGCAGTAAAAAAAAACCTCAATCCAAGTTCTATCCGCAACTTGCACAGGGAAACAAAATCGACCTATTCCATGAATGTGTGATAAAGGACCTATACCAACTGAATCACCCAAAGAAAAAGGACAATCTCTCCTTTGAAGAGCGTAGATCATTGCAAAGTTTGCAAAATGATGACACAATTGAAATGGCAGACAAGGGAGGAAACATCATCATCCTGAACAAAGATGCATATATGCGGGAAGCATATTCGCAGCTGAGGAACAAAGAATATTAGGAAAAATTAAAATTGAATCCCACAAAACAATGGAAAGAGGAGCTGGATATAAAATTGAATCACTGGATGGAACTAAATTTACTAGATGAAGAGGAAGTAAAATATCTCAATATGGAACATCCCAAGATGGCGACGATATATTTCTTACCGAAAATCCATAAAAATCCCACTAAACCACCAGGGAGACCGATTATATCGGCGAAAGGGGCACTACTAGAACCCATGGCCAACTTCTTGGATGTATTTCTGTTACCTTATGTCAAGAACTTAACATCATACCTACAAGACACTGGTGATTTATTGAGACATCTGCAGGAAACACCCTGGCAAATAACATATAGGTGGCAATTACGATCCGGTAAAAAAAATTCCCGTACGACTCGTATCCGGTCTTTTTACCGTACGAATCGTACAAGTGCCGTACGAACTGGCAATCACGATTCGCATGGTAAAAAGTCCATACGAACCGCCTTGGGAATTAGTCCCCACACGTCCTCGGGTCGGAAAATGTGTCCGACACGTCCTCGGACGATTTACCGTACAAACGTGAACAGTCAAGTCCGACCGAGGAATCACGATCCATCCCGTGCGTCCGATGTCACAACCGTATGGCTAAAAGACCGTCCGCACCGAACTCCAATAGCAACCATGGAGACGTCCAAACAGGTGCCCGGTACGCGCCGTACCCCCCCAGCCCCCGCATGTACGCGCCGTCCCCCCCCCAGCCCCCGCATGTACGCGCCGTCCCCCCCCCAGCCCCCGCATGTACGCGCCGTCCCCCCCCAGCCCCCGCATGTATGTGCCGTCCCCCCCCAGCCCCCGCATGTACGCGCCGTCCCCCCCAGCCCCCGCATGTACGCGCCGTACCCCCCCCAGCCCCCGCATGTACGCGCCGTCCCCCCCAGCCCCCGCATGTATGCGCCGTACCCCCCGTGTATGTACACCCGAGTACGTGTCGAACCCCCCCGTGTATGTACACCCGAGTACGTGTCGAACCCCCCGTGTATGTACACCCGAGTACGTGTCGAACCCCCCCGTGTATGTACACCCGAGTACGTGTCGAACCCCCCCGTGTATGTACACCCGAGTACGTGTCGAACCCCCGTGTATGTACACCCGAGTACGTGTCGAACCCCCCGTGTATGTACACCCGAGTACGTTCGAGTTGTACCCCCCCGTGTATGTACACCCGAGTACGTGTCGAACCCCCGTGTATGTACACCCGAGTACGTTCGAGTCGTACCCCCCCGTGTATGTACACCCGAGTACGTGTCGAACCCCCCGTGTATGTACACCCGAGTACGTGTCGAACCCCCCCGTGTATGTACACCCGAGTACGTTTGAGTCGTACCCCCCCGTGTATGTACACCCGAGTACGTGTCGAACCCCCCCGTGTATGTACACCCGAGTACGTGTCGAACCCCCCGTGTATGTACACCCGAGTACGTGTCGAACCCCCCGTGTATGTAAACCCGAGTACGTGTCGAACCCCCCCGTGTATGTACACCCGAGTACGTTCGAGTCGTACCCCCCGTGTATGTACACCCGAGTACATGTCGAACCCCCCGTGTATGTACACCCGAGTACGTGTCGAACCCCCCCGTGTATGTACACCCGAGTACGTGTCGAACCCCCCCGTGTATGTACACCCGAGTACGTTCGAGTCGTACCCCCACCCGTGTATGTACGGTGCATACCCCCAGCGCGTACTCGGGTGTACATACACGGGGGTTCGACACGTACTCGGGTGTACATACACGGGGGGGTTCGACACGTACTCGGGTGTACATACACGGGGGGGTACGACTCGAACGTACTCGGGTGTACATACACGGGTGGGGGTACGACTCGAACGTACTCGGGTGTACATACACGGGGGGGTTCGACACGTACTCGGATGTACCTACACGGGGGGTTCGACACGTACTCGGGTGTACATACACGGGGGGGTACGACTCGAACGTACTCGGGTGTACATACACGGGTGGGGGTACGACTCGAACGTACTCGGGTGTACATACACGGGGGGTTCGACACGTACTCGGGTGTACATACACGGGGGGTTCGACACGTACTCGGGTGTACATACACGGGGGGGTTCGACACGTACTCAGGTGTACATACACGGGGGGTTCGACACGTACTGGGGTGTACATACACGGGGGGTACAGCGCGTACATGCGGGGGCTGGGGGGGGACGGCGCGTACATGCGGGGGCTGGGGGGGTACGGCGCGTACATGCGGGGGCTGGGGGGGGACGGCGCGTACATGCGGGGGCTGGGGGGGGTACAGCGCGTACATGCGGGGGCTGGGGGGGGACGGCGTGTACATGCGGGGGCTGGGGGGGGTACGGCGCTTACCGGGCCACCTACTCTGGTCATTTCGCGCCGTACTTCGCATTTCCGGCACTTTTTGGGTGCCGTAAAAATATTGCCGTCCGGACTGCTGTCGGTTCGAATCGTAATTCCTGGTTCGTGAAACGCGGCCTGAGAGCGTCCCTACGTCACGTCGGCGCATTCCCCGGATCCCATTTGTATGTATCTTTTTGTCGGCCGGTGTTTTGTACGACTCGTACGGAAATGGTGTTTCCGTGCGAATCGTGATTGCATGTTTGTAAAGTTTTACGACCGGGTACGAGTCGGACGGAAAAAAGCCTCCGTCCGACGGTTCGTACCCGGTTTTTGCCGGATCGTAATCGGCACCATAATCTTATCACCATGGATGTGGTATCGTTATACTCTAATATTCGTAATGATATCGGCATCAAAGCGTGCGAACATTTCTTGCAAGAGAGAAACATCCAGTTTGCAGATCATAACAAAATGTTGCTGGAAATGATTAACATCTGTTTGGAACACAATACATTCATGTTTGGAGAAGAGATCTACCGCCAGGTGAAGGGTAAGGCGATGGGTTTTTCTTTTAGTCCCAGCTACGCCTGCCTCACCATGGGGCTGTGGGAAAAAACATGGGCCTGGAGAAGTGAAAATGTTCAATATGTCAACAAGACCATAACATGGTTGAGATACATTGACGATTTGCTTATAATATGGGATGGAACCAGGGAAGAATTCGCCGAATATTTTGAAATATTAAATAAATCTGAGTTCAATCTAAACTTCACATACGACATCATTGATGAACGGGTGGTATTTCTAGACACCGAGATCTATATTGCCAATGATTCAGTTCATACCACCTTGCATCGTAAAGACACGGCCACAAATGCGGTATTACATGCTGAAAGCTTTCACCAAACTAGTTTGATCAAAAACATCCCATATGGGGAATTCCTCAGAATTAAAAGAATATGCTCTCAAGAGGAAGAATGGAAACAACATCGCGGTCTAGCAATACAAAGATTCACCAAAAGAAAATACAACTCTAAAACCATCCATGAAGCATTGCAACGGTCACAAAATGTTCAAAGAACTGATTTAATAAAAGAGAAATCAAACCATGAAAAAGAAAAAGATAACAAAATAAGGCTTATAACAACATACAGCACAGAAAATCAACAACTGATGAAAATATTGCGCAAGAACTGGCACGTTTTACATATGGACCCCACGGTATCAAAAATAGTGGGAGACCATCCAAACATCATTTACAGGCGAGCGAAGAACCTACGGGATCAATTAGTCCACAGCCATTTTCAAGACCAAAAGAAGCCAGAAACATGGCTGAAACCGAAGGGCTTCTTTAAATGCACCAGCTGCAAGGTATGTTTAATCGCTCAGAACAAAAAAGAAGTAATGATGACAAACAACCGGATGTGGAAAATCCAACAGCTGATCAATTGCAAAAGTCAGTTTGCGATATAAGTAATTGAGTGCCCCTGCGCAATGAAATACATAGGCAGCACAAAATGTGAATTAAAAAAACGCATCTTAGAACATGTGCGGGCCACAATCAACATGGACAGAAGCAACGCTGTAGCGAAACACATGGAGAAGGAACATGGTGGAGACTGGAAAAAACTAAGATTTTATGCGTTGGAAACAGTGGGATTACACCCAAGAGGTGGTGACAGAGAAAGAACTCTGAGACAGAAGGAATCGCGACACATTCTGAATTTTCGAACATTAATGCCGGATGGTTTAAACCAGGATGAGGAGCATCATTATCATCTATGAACTGTCTGGGATAAGGTTCCACTATCAAATAAATGCTGATTATGTAAAATTGTAGTAGAGCTGAAACTAAAATGCGTCTCATGTACATAGCACATAAAAAAACGTTTTTATACAAATTATGCTAACACAATTGCTAACAATTTATGGCATACGTTCCAGATGATTAGAAGGGCAGAAGTTAGAATGAATATGGTAGATAAACTTAAAACTGACTTAATTCCCTCCCTGTATGAAGTCAAATTGTTAATACTAGAAGTAAATATGTCATTATATAAAATCAGATCTAAAGTATCCGATCCAAGTCAAAAACAGGCCCACCAGGGGGCTAGAATGTATGAAGGTCGTTACAAATGAATGATGAAATCAACTGCCCACCAGAGGGCTTTATTTTGGGTTTTGGGCTTTTGCAGAATTGTTAAATCAAGTATTGGTGGATAATAACGCGAGGAAGTGGTAGATACGCGTAGTGCATAACTTGTAAAAAATGGGCCTAAGAATTCATTTGATATGATTGAACTATACATATATGAATTGTGTAAAGAATTGTGGGAAGGGTGATGTCAGTGATTGTTAGAAAGCATTAACGAAAAAAACAATTTAGAAACTACCATTACCATGATGCTTAGCTGTTCAAACAGGAAATGAAAAAGGAAAAAGGAAAAAGGATGATTATTAACGGCTTGGCTCTGCCGTACCTCTGACGCACCGTCAACAGAGCGCCCAGGAGCCGTAAAGTGGGCCGTTTTGGAAGAACATATATATATATATATATATATATATTATCTACTGGCGGTCGCCAGTAGATAGTTATAGTTAGGACCGTGTTTCCATAGGAAATCCGCAACATTCTATTTTGAATAACTTTGGCGCCGATTGACGAATCCTCGCGAAATTTTCAAAATAGGTGGGGCGCTCCGCTCCTTCCCTGAAAGTCTCGGGGGGATTCGTCAAGCGGGGGCAGAGAAAAAGGGGGGTCCCAAAACGCGTTTTCCCCATGCATTTTTCCATAGGACCTTTAGTCCAAGCTGCAGCCCGAACGGCTGAACAGAATTACTTGAAATTTGGCAGAGAGGTAGTCCTCAGGTCAGGGATGTGCCTTTTGCAGGTCTGGTGTAAATCTGTTCAGTATTTCCTGAGAAAATAGCATTTAAATCAATATATATATCTATGGGCGCGCTCCGAGCGCGTACCGTAAGCTTACCGTACGCGCACGCTGCCGTGCGCGAGCGCGATTCTGATTGGTTGTTAGATCTTAGTAAACATTCGAATCGGTCGAAACAAGGAAGTGTCGGCCACCATTTTGTCTCTCGCAGTCTGAGGGGGTGAAAAACAAAGGTGGATAACGTGAAAAGGGGGCAGGCTGGACAGTTCCTGACCCCCTAGCCTTGGTCAGGCGGTCCCAGAAGGACCCCCAAGGGCAAAAATGTATTTTAATTTTTTTACGAAAAATCGCCGAATGCGCGTAGCGTACGCGCACGGTAGAAACGGAAAAATTCCGCGAACTACGTAACGTGGGTGCGCGGTGCGCGCACGGTGAAAAAAAACTTTAAAAAAAAATAATAATAAATAAATAAATACATAAATTAGCATTTAAAAAACCGTACAAATTCACTGAAAAAACCATAGGTTTCACACACGTTATAGTTAGGAATTAGCATTTAAAAAACCTTGCAAATTCACTTAAAAAACCATAGGTTTCACACATGTTATAGTTAGCTGGGCATTTCACTCGTGAAAAACCAATGAAATTCCCCCGTTATAGTTAGGTCAGATAACTATAACTCGCGCGCCCGCAATCCAGTGCTCATGACGTCACATATTACATCACTCATGACATGGTCAGTGGCATTACTCACGACATCACCGATGACATCATCCTTGTGATAGAGTGGCGGTCGCGCGAGTTATACTTATCTGACCTAACTATAACGGGGGAATTTCATTGGTTTTTCACGAGTGAAATGCCCAGCTAACTATAACATGTGTGAAACCTATGGTTTTTTAAGTGAATATATATATATATATATATATATATTCACTGAAAAAAACGGTAAATAGACATAATATCAAAAAAAAAATATCGAGTGGACAGAATATCGAGTTTTTAATATAGAATGGACAGAATATCGAATTGCCAAAATATAGTAGTGAAGAATATCGAAAAACAGGTAAGAAATATCGATTACAATAATATAGAAGTAAGTAATATCGACAGTCATAATATAGTTGTTGTTGATTAATTATTAATTGGTAAATAATTTGTATTAATTGGTAATTATTTTGTATTAATTGTTTAATTGATAATTATGTTAATTGTATGCATTTAATATTTGTAGCGGGTAGTGTGTTTATAGGGGAATATGGTGGGAAGTAATATAGTTGAAAATAAATAATTATTAAATTAATTTGTGTATATTGTTAATTAATATATCTTTAATTTAATTTTGCGTTTAACTTCTGTAGCGGGTTGTGGGTTTATAGGGGAATAGGATGGGAAGTAATTTAATTGTTATTAGTTAATTATTAATTGGTATTGAAAATTTATTGGTTGTTGATTAATTATTAATTGGTAAAAGATTTGTGTTAATTGGTAATTAATTTGTATTAATTGTTTAATTGATAATTATGTTAATTGTATTCATTTATTATTTGTAGCGGGTAGTGTGTTTATAGGGGAATATGGTGGGAAGTAATATAATTGTAAAAAAATAATTATTTAAATAATTTGTGTATAGCGTTAATCAATATATTATTAATTAATTATTAATTGGTATTATTAGCATTTAATAATGTTTGTTATTGAAAAACAATTGGTTGTTAATTAATTATTAATAGGTAATTAATTAAACAAAAATGTATTGGTATTTATAAATAATCAATTATTAAATCTTGTGTGATTGGTAATTAATTGTAATACTTGTTTTGATATTAATAAATAATTATTTTATAAAAAAATATCAATTTATTATTTTCCTTACTTTAGCACTTACTTGAGTGGGAATAGTAATTTTTACCCCTAAGCTATCCAATGCTTTCCCTATTATTGCACTCTTTGGAGTAGGAATAGTAATTTTTACCCTACCGCTATCCAACGCTTTCCCACTGTTGCACTTTCTGGAGTGGGAAAAGTAATTTTTACCCCTACGCTATCCAATGCTTCCCGTACTGTTGCACTCACTGGAGTGGGAATAGTAATTTTTACCCCTACGCTATCCAACGCTTTCCCTACTGTTGCACTCACTGGAGTGAGAATAGTAAATTTTACTCTCCCGCTATCCAACACTTTCCCTACTGTTGCACTCTCTGGAGTGGGAATAGTAATTTTTACCCCTACGCTATCCAATGCTTTCCCTATCATTGCACTCTCTGGAGTGGGAATAGTAATTTTTACCCTCCCGCTATCCAACGCTTTCCCTACTGTTGCATTCTCTGGAGTGGGAATAGTAATTGTTACCCTACCGCTATCCAACGCTTTCCCTACTGTTGCACTCACTGGAGTGGGAATAGTAAATTTGACACTCCCGCTATCCAACGCTTTCCCTACTGTTGCACTCTCTGGAGTGGGAATAGTAATTTTTATCCCTACGCTATCCAATGCTTTCCCTACTGTTGCACTCTCTGGAGTGGGAATAGTAATTTTTACCCCAACGCTATCCAACGCTTTCCCTACTGTTGCACTCACTGGAGTGGGAATAGTAAATTTTACCCTCCCGCTATCCAACGCTTTCCCTACTGTTGCACTCTCTGGAGTGGGAATAGTAATTTTTACCCCTACGCTATCCAATGATTTCCCTATTATTGCACTGTTTGGAGTGGGAATAGTAATTTTTACTCTCCCGCTATCCAACGCTTTCCCTACTGTTGCATTCTCTGGAGTGGGAATAGTAATTTTTACCCTCCCGCTATCCAACGCTTTCCCTACTATTGCACTTACTGGAGTGGTAATAGTAAATTTTACCCGCCCGCTATCCTACGCAGAAAATATTGAATATTTTTAATAAATATTACGTTAATATATATGTATTTTTTTTTTTTTACTTACATTAAATATTTATTAATTTTAATGTTATTTAGGTACTTTTAAGTATGTGTCAGTTAATTATATGTATTATTTCATTAATTTTACATTACTTTTAAAACATTTAAAAAATTCGATATTTTGACTAACTATATTATTTACAACGATATTTTGGATTCTATATTTTTGTACTTTCCTGTTTGGAGATAGAGAGTCGATATTTTGGTATTCTATATTTTGGCATCGATATTTTTGTAAGTCTATATTTTTGTAGTCAATATTATGTCAGTGATCCGAAAAAACCATAGGTTTCAGACATGTTATAGTTAGGAATTAGCATTTAAAAAAGCAGAGAAATTCACTGAAAAAACCATAGGTTTCAGGGCTGTTATAGTTAGCTGGACATTTTACTCGTACAAAACCATTGAAATTCCTCCGTTATAGTTAGTTGTACTCACTATAACTCGTGCGCCCGCAATCCACTGCTGATGATGTCACATATTACATCATTCATGACATGGTCAGTGACATCTCTCATGACATCACTGATGACATCTCAAATTACATCACTGATGACATCATCCAGTGACTGTGGTTTGGTTTGTTAGCTAAATATGTATGATATATATAGCAATCTGCATTGAAGAATAAGTGGATATATAAATATAAATATCTGGATGGAGGATTTAGTAGCAGTGTGATTGACTGTGTATCTGACTATTTTATAGTGTCTCACTAAATACATTGTATAGTGACTAAACTGTGTAAATATCTATATCACTTTGTCAATTGTTGTGTAAACTGCTGTACCAGTTTGTTACTAGCTATGTGAAAGTCTATATTAGTTGTTGATTAGTTAACTGAGTACTTGTATGGGAGAGTGAATGTGTGTGTGGTTCGGTGGGGGGTGTGAGACTGCCAAAAGATGTGTGAATAGTTGATTCAGTAGGTATATGAGGTTAGGACTACATGTTATAACAGTTGTTTGGGTGAGTGAATATCTTTATGGGTGTGCTGATGAGCAAATATATCTCTTAATGGTGCATGTCCAACAAACTAGAAAAATAAAAGACAGTGTATGTAACCGACTCAGTGATTGTATGAGTGACTGTATGGATAACTGTATACTTGTAATAGTGATTTTATAACACACTATGGGGCCGATTCCGATCCTGGAGAAACCGGGTACGAATCGTAGGACGGAGCGTTTTCTCCGTCCGACTCGTACCCGGTAAAAACACCATACAAACATGCAAGTACGATTCGTACGGAAACACCATTTCCGTACGAATCGTACAAAACACCGACCGACACAAAAATACATCCGAATGTGAACCGGGACAGCGCATACGCGACATGCGGACGGAGTTAGGCAGCCTTTTACATACCGGCAAGTACGATTCGTACCGACAGCACTCCGGACGGCAATATTTTTAAGGCACCCAAAAAGTGCCGGAAAAGCTAAGTACGCTGCGAAGCGTGAGGAAAAGGGGGCCCGGTACGCGCCAAACACCCCCCCCAGCCCCCCGTATGTACGCGCCAGACCCCCAGCCCCCCGCAAACGGACGTGCCAGACCCCCCGCCCCCCCGCAGATGTACGTGCTGGACCCCCCGCCCCCCCGCAGATGTACTGTGCGGACCCCCACCCCCGTATGTACGGTGCGGACCCCCACCCCGTATGTACAGTGCGGACCCCACCCCCGTATGTATGGTGCGGACCCCCACCCCCGTATGTACGGTGCGGACTCCAAGCGCTACACGCTGGGGGTCTGCACCGTAAATACATGGGTGGGGGTCCGCACCGTACATACGGGGGTGGGGGTCCGCACCGTACATACACGGGTGGGGGTCCGCACCGTACATACGGGGGTGGGGCTCTGCACCGTACATACACGGGTGGGGGTCCGGCGCATCTGTCCATGGGGGGCTGGGGGTCCGGCGCATACATCCGCGGGGGGCTGGGGGTCCGGTGCGTACATCCGCGGGGGGCTAGGTGTCCGGCGCGTACATCCGCGGGGGGCTGGGGGTCCGGCACGTACATCCGCGGGGGCTGGAGGTCTGGCACGTACATCTGCGGGGGGCTGGGGGGGTGTTCGGCGCGTATGCGGGCACATGTTTGGACGTCTCCATGGTTGCTCTAGCGGTTCGCTCCGTACGGTGTTTTTACCATACAGTTGTGCATTCGGACGGACGGGACTTATCGTACTTGCGCGTTCGGACTTCGGTTTCCCGATTCGTAGGTAAAACTGTCCGGGGACGTGTCGGACACTTTTTCCGACCCGAGGACGTGTCGGGGAATTTTCCCAATGCGATTCGTATGGAGTTTTTTACATACGAATCGTACTTGCCAGTTTGTACGGGACTTGTACGATTCGTACGTAAAAAAAAACGGATACGATTCGTACGGGGAATATTTTAAACGGATCGGAATCGGCCCCTAAGTATGAGTTACTATCTATATGAATAAATGAAGTGGTGCTTGTATAAGTGTGTATCTGAGTAAATGTAAGTAGGATTCGTTGTTTGCATAAATGAGTAGGATGACTGCATAAGTGAATAGGATGTGTGCCGGTGTGTAATGTCGATATAGGTGTATAAGTATATTTGATAGTGTTCTATTGATCATTGACAGCATGTATAAGTGAATCTATAGGTAAGTGATTAATTGTGTGTGTAGATCTAGGAATCACTGAGTGGGTTTTTAGAAACTTGTATTGGTGTGTCAATGGATTCAAATATGTTACTCTGTATTTTACAGTGAGTGATGAAAGGTTATACTAGTGTATGATGAGGTGTATCTGATTGTCACGTGGATGATGTCATCAGTGATGTCATCAGTGATGTCACTTACCATGTCATGAATGATGTAATATGTGACATCATCAACAGTGGATTGCGGGCGCGCGAGTTATAGTGAGTACAACTAACTATAACGGAGGAATTTCAATGGTTTTGTACAAGTGAAATGTCCAGCTAACTATAACAGCCCTGAAACCTATGGTTTTTTCAGTGAATTTCTAAGGTTTATTAAATGCTAATTCTAACTATAACATGTCTGAAACCTATGGTTTTACTTTTTTCAGTGAATTTCGAAGGTTTTTTAAATGATAATTATTAAATGTAATAATAGTTATATGTATTTTTTATACGGATTTCTACCGTTTTTTAACTGTTTATTTTTACATATTTATTTTTTAAATTACATTATATATTTTTAATATAAATGGAAATAAAAATGTTTTTTAAAATATTGAAACTGAAATATTGTTTTTTTGTTGAATGTATAAGTGCAGAACTATGAGTGTGTTGGTTACTTAGGATACTGCATGCATAGTGGATAGGGGTTTGAAGCAGTACATGTGCTAATGTCTGGCTCGCTGCATGAGTACTTGGATACTGACTGAATGATTAGAGTACTGCAAGGAGAGTGCCTGGGTGAATTTATAAGTGTTAGAATTACTTTTCAGAATCAGTACTGGGCTGAAAGATGCAGCACTGAGGTATCTCCTGATAACAGGTGAGTAAATCGGAATTTGTAGTGCGGCTGATTTTAGATGAATATTTTAAAGTTCCAAACTGCACACTTAGAAACATTTCCAAGTGAAACCAGTCAATGTTAGCCTTTGGAAGGAAATTCAAGTTACTGTTAAGTACGGTTAGAATTACTTTTCAGGATCAGTACTGAACTCAAAGATGCAGCACTGAGGTCTCTCCATGTTCACGGGAGTACTATTAAACAGGATCAGGGGTGAGAGCACACCGCTTCAAATCCCAGCAAGGTTCGCCTCTGGCATTGTAGTAAAGGCAGTTTCAGTTACTTGCTTGCTTCAAGATTGTTCAAGTGTTTCGCCACAGTTGGCGCAGATAGTGCTGATCTCTAGACACGTGGTTCTGGTTCTTTAACCGTCATCACTAGAGATTACAGTCTTTCAAATGTGGGGTTTGCTGAGTATGCTGCCAACATCTTTCTCAGGTCAGGTACCTCTCACAGGCATGCGGGTGCTTCATCCACCAGCTCGTCAGCTCAATGACTCACGGGAGAACTATTAAACAGGAACAGGGGTGGGAGCACACCACTTCACCTCCCAGCAAGGTTCACCTCTGGCATTGTGGTAAATGCAGTTTCAGTTACTTGCTTCCTTCAAGAGTGTTCGAGTGTTTCGCCACAGTTGGCGCAGATAGTGCTGATCTCTAGAAACGTGTTTCTGGTTCTTTAACCATCATCAGTAGAGATTACAGTCTTTCAAATTTGGGGTTTGCTGAGTAGGCTGCCAACATCTTTCTCAGGTCTGGTACCTCTCACAGGCATGCGGGTGCTTCAGCCACGAGCTCGTCAGCTCAATGACTCACAGGAGTACTATTAAACAGGAACAGGCGTGGGAGCACACCGCTTCACCTCCCAGCAAGGTTTGCGACTGATGTTGTGGTAATTGCAGTTTCAGTCACTTGCTTGCTTCAAGAGTGTTTGAGTGTTTCGCCACAGTCGGCGCAGATAGTTCTGATCTCTAGACACGTGGTTCTGGTTCTTTAACCGTCATCAGTAGAGATTACAGTCTTTCAAATGTGGGGTTTGCTGAGTATGCTGTCAACATCTTTCTCAGGACAGGTACCTCTCACAGGCATGCGGGTGCTTCATCCACGAGCTTGTCAGCTCAATGACTCACGGTAGTACTATTAAACAGGAACAGGGGTGGGAGCACACCGCTTCACCTCCCAACAAGGTTCGCCCCTGGCATTGTGGTAAATGCAGTTTCAGTTACTTGCTTGCTTCAAGAGTGTTCGAGTGTTTCGCCACAGTTGGCGCAGATAGTGCTGATCTCTAGACACATGTTTGTGGTTCTTTAACCGTCATCATTAGAGATTACAGTCTTTGAAATTTGGGGTTTGCTGAGTAGGCTGCCAACATCTTTTTCAGATCCGGTACCTCTCACAGGCATGCGGCAGCTTCATCCACCAGCTTGTCAGCTCAATGACTCATGGAAGCACTATTAAACAGGAACAGGGGTGGGAGGCAATGATATCCTATGGAAAGAAATTCAAGTTACTGGTAAGTACGGTTAGAATTACTTTTCAGGATCAGTACTGGGCTTAAACATGCAGCACTAAGGTCTCTCCTGATAACAGGTGAGTATATCGGAATTCATAGTTCGGCTGATTTTAGAGGAATATTTGTACGTTCCAAAAATCGACACTAAGAAACTTTTCTGCTGAAAACCACACAATGGATTTCTATGGAAGGAAATACAAGTTACTGGTAACTACGCTTAGAATTACTTTTCAGGATCTGTACTGGCCTTAAACATGCAGCACTGAGGTCTCTCCAGATAACAGGTGAGTAAATGGGAATTCGTAGTTCGGCTGATTTTAGAGGAATATTTGTAAGTTCCAAAACTCCACACTTCGAAGGATTTCCAAGTGAAACCAGTCAATGTTAGCCTATGGAAGGAAATTCAAGTTACTGGTAAGTACGGTTAGAATTACTTTTCAGTATCAATACTGGCCTTAAAGATTCAGCACTGAGGTCTCTCCTGATAACAGGTGAGTAAATCGGAATTCGTAGTTCGGCTGATTTGAGAGGAATTTTTGTACGTTCCAAAAATCGACACTTAGAAACTTTTCTCCTGAAAACCACACAATGGATTCCTATGGAAGGAAAAACAAATTACTGGTAAGTACGCTTAGAATTACTTTTCAGGGTCAGTGCTGGGCTAAAATATGCAACAGTGGGTTCTCTCCTGATAACAGGTGAGTAAATCGGAATTCGTAGTTAGGCTGATTTTACTTTGGTCCAGTATATATAGAGCCACTTTCCTACACCATCCCCTCCCTTCGCCATTGTGCAAACACGCCCTGTGGCGCATTTTAAGTGGGGGAAATAATTCCCCTTCAATCTTGAGGGTCCGTAGAGTCCAACTAGCCCACTAGGTACATCCAGTAAGCGCCACAGAGCTGCATAACAGAGAGATGTAAAAAGGCGCACGGCCTGCACCACCTCTCTGTAACGCAGCGGCACTTCCTGGAAGCACCTGGTGGGCTACTTGGCCCCCAGGGTCCCTCAGGATTGAAGAGGAATTTTTTCCCCAACTTAAAACACACCACAGGGCGTGTTTGCACACGTCACCTCAAGCCCCGTCCCCTCCCTTCACCAGTGTGTAAACGCGCCCCATGGCGCATTTTAAGTTGGGAGATTAAGTCCCCTTAAATCCTGAGGGTCCCTAGAGTCAAACTAGCCCACTAGGTACCTCCAGTAAGCGCCACAGATCTGCGTTGCAGAGAGGTGTAAAAAGGGGCATGGCCTCTGAACACCTCTCTGCAACGCCACTCCCTGGCGCTTACTGGAGGTACCTGGTGGGCTAGTTGGCCCCCAGGGACCCTCAAGATTGAAGGGGAATTAATTCCTCAACTTAAAACGCGCCACAGGGTGCGTTTGCACAATGGTGAAGGAAGGGGGCGGGGCCTGAGGTGACATGTCTGCAAACACGCCCTGTGGCGCATTTTAAGTTGGGGAATTAATTCCTCTTCAATCCTAAGGTCCCCTGGGGGCCAACTAGTCCACCAGGTACCTCCAGTATGCGCCAGGGAGCGGCATTGCAAAGAGGTGTTCAGAGGCCATGCCCCTTTTTACAACACTCTGCAACGCAGCTCCGTGGCGCTTACTGGAGGTACCTGGTGGGCTAGTTGGCCCCCAGGGGACCTCAGGATTGAAGACGAATTAATTCCCCAACTTAAAACGCACCACAGGGCGTGTTTGCAGACCTGTCACCTCAGGCCCCGCCCCCTACCTTCACCACTGTGGAAACACACCCCGTGGCACATTTTAAGTTGTGGGATTAAGTCCCTTTGAATCCTGAGGGTCCCTGGGGTCCAACTAGCCCACCAGGTACCTCCATTGAGCGCCACAGAGCTGCGTTGCAGAGAGGTGTAAAAAGGGGCGTGGCCTCAGAACACCTCTCTGCAACACAGCCCCCTGGCGCATACCGGAGGTTCCTGGTGGGCTAGTTGGCCCCCAGGGACCCCCAGTATTGAAGGGGAATTCGTTCCCCCTCTGCAAACGCACCAGGGGGCTCGAGCCCCCCCACACAGGTATTTCATTTATTAAACAAGCCCCGGGGGTGGCGGTCCCCGGGTCTGCGGGTGGGCCGTAAGCCCCCCCCACAAATATGTAAATAAAGCCCCAGGGGTGGCGGTCCCCGAGGCTTGGGGGGGCCTTTGAGCCCTCCACCCATTTTTTGCAATGCCCCGGGGGGTGGCGGTCCCCGGGGCTGGGGGGGCTAAAAGCCCCCCCCACATATTTCACAAAAGCCCCAGGGGGGTGGCGGTCCCCGGGGCTGAGGGGCCCCTCTGAGCCCCCCATTACTATAAAATATTGCCCCCGGGACTGTGCCCCCCAGAGGCTAATTGTAAACGAAGCGCGGGAGGCCACGCTTCATTTTTTTTGGGGGGGAGCGGGATGCGCGGATCCTAAGCGCATCCGCAATTTTAAAACAAAATTGCATTTTTTGCGGGTTTTTTTGTGCTTTCTTGTGCCTCGGTTCTACCGAGCCACAAGATGGCTGCCAACACTTCCTGATTCAGCGTGGTGACAGCCAATTAGCAGAAAGCTCGTGATCGGGAGGGTGCGCCGATCCACCGCGCCCATAGATATATCTATGATTTTACTTATGATTTTCTCAGGAACTACTGAATGGATTTACACCATTTAAGCAAAAGGCACGAGTCTGAACTGAGGAATACCTCTTTGCCAAATTTGGTGTAATTCCGTTCAGCAGTTCGGGCTGTAGCTGCGTCAACAGGTCCTATGGGAAATTGCATGGGAAAACGTGTTTTAGGACCCCCCTTTTTTCTCGGCCCCCGGTTGACGAATCACCACGAAACTTTCAGGTTACGAGCGGACTGGAGCTGGCCAAAAGTTTGGAAAAGTTCGCGAAGATTCGTCAACTTGCGCCAAAGTTATTCCCAATAGAATGTTGAAGATTTTCTATGGAAAATAGGTCCTAACTATAACTATCTACTGGCGACCGCCAGTAGATTATATATATATATATATATTTATATATTCACAGAAACAACCATAGGTTTCACACACGTTATAGTTACGAATTAGCATTTAAAAAACCTTGCAAATTCACTTAAAAAAACCATAGGTTTCACACATGTTATAGTTAGCTGGACATTTCACTCGTAAAAAACCAATGAAATTACCCCGTTATAGTTAGTGCAGGCAACTATAACTCACGCGACCGCAATCCTCTGCTGATGACGTCAGATATTACATCACTGTATTTAGACACTTATTTACCCATGTCTTCTTCCATTAATCTTTAGCTATACATATATTACAAATATTTATTTTTCATAAAGACTCATATGTCATCAGTGATGTAATATCTGACGTCATCAGCAGAGGATTGCGGTCGCGTGAGTTATAGTTGCCTGCACTAACTATAACGGGGGAATTTCATTGTTTTTTTATGAGTGAAATGTCCAGCTAACTATAACATGTGTGAAACCTATGGTTTTTTAAGTGAATTTGCAAGGTTTTTTAAATGCTAATTTGTAACTATAATGTGTGTGAAACCTATGGTTTTTTCAGTGAATTTGTACGGTTTTTTAAATGCTAAGTTATGTATTTATAATTTTTTTTTTTTCAGGTTTTTCACCGTGAGCGCACTGTGCGCTTCGCGCACCGAGCACCCACGGTTCGCAGTGCATGCCGTGCGCGCGCGGTGCGCGCACCTCGCGATTTAAAAAAAAAAAAAAAAGTTTTTTTCTCCCTTGGGGGTCCTTCTGTGACCCCCTGACCAAGGCTAGGGGGTCAGGAACTGTCCACTCTGCCCCCTTTTCACGTTCTCCACCTTTTTTTTTCACCCCCTCAGACTCCGAAAGACAAAATGGCGGCCGATACTTCCTGGTTTCGACCGATTCGAATGTTTACCGACATCTAACAACCAATCAGAATTGCGCTCGCGCACGGCAGGGTGCTCGCACAGTGCGCGCACGGTGTGCGCGTATAGATATTGACATGCTTTTAAATGCTATTTTCTAAGGAAATACTGAACAGATTTACACCACCAGACCTGCAAAAGGCACTTCCTTGACCTTATGGCTACCTCTCTGCCAAATTTCACGTAATTCTTGTCAGCCGTTCGGGCTGTAGCTGCGACTAAAGGTCCTATGGAAAAATGCATGGGGAAAACGCGTTTTGGGACCCCCCCTTTTTCTCGGCCCCCGCTTGACGAATCACCCCGAGACTTTCAGGGTAGGAGCTGAACGGAGCGCCCCATTTGTTTTGAAAATTTCGCGAGGATTCGTCAACTGGCGCCAAAGTTATTCAAAATAGAATTTTGAGATTTCCTATCGAAACTAGGTTGTAACTATAACTATCTACTGGCGACCGCCAGTAGATAATATATAGATATATATATATTCACTGAAAAAACCATAGGTTTCAGGGGTGTTATAGTTAGCTGGACTTTTCACTTGTACAAAACCATTGAAATTCCCCCGTTATAGTTAGTTCAGCTAACTATAACTCGCGCGCCCGCAATGCACTGCTGATGACGTCACATATTACATCACTCATGACATGGTCAGTGACATCACTCATGACATCACTGATGACATCTCAAATGACATCACTGATGACATCATCCAGTGAATGTGTGTTTTTCTGAAAATTAAATATGTTTTATATATGTATATCTCAAGGTCGATGGAAGAATAAATGGGTATATAAGTGTCTAAATGGATGATTTGTTTTTGAAAAATTGATTGTGTAACTGACTGATTAAGTGTATCATAGTGAATACATGGCTTAGTGAGTAATGTTTAAATATGTAAATATCTGTATCAGTCTCTCACTTTGTGTATAAGTGGCTGCATGGGTTGGTGAGTAGCTACATGGGTGTCTATATAGGTTATTAGTTGTTTTTTTGAGTATCAGTCTGAGTGTCTGCATGGTTCGGTGGGAGGTATTACGTAGTGCATAGGTGCATGAATGAGTGACTCACTGTTTGTATGTGTTGAAGACAGCATGTGTGCAGGACTGTATGGGTGGGTGAGTGTGTGTATGGGTGTGTTAGTGAGTGAATGACTGTCTCAATAGTGTCTTTATGAGTAACTACATATGTTTTAAACTAGTATATGTGACTATTGGTGTATATAAGTGAGTATATGTGAGCGTGAGAGATTGAAAGAGTTCCTGTATGAATAAGTATGTGTTTCTATAAGTGATTGTTTAAAAGACTAAGTATGTGTAACTTTCCGTAGAAGTAAGTGTGGTGGTGTGTGTTTAACTGTATATGCAAGTAAATGTATGTTTGATTCTTTATTAGCATGAGTGACTATGTGTGTGAGTAACTCTATGGATGAGTGGCATTGTGTAACAGGATGTATAGGTGTATGAGTACATATGATGAGTGAGTACATGTATTAGTGACTGTATAGGACTGTTGGTGAATGAGTGTATGTGTATGTGGATCTTAGAATTACTGAAGAGGTTGTTGTAACTGGTATTGGTATGTCCATTGTTTTGAAAATGTTAGTCTCTATTTTTGAATGTGTGTATCAAAGGTTATATTAGGGTGAGAGGAGGTCTGCCACTCTATCACAAGGATGATGTCATCAGTGATGTCATCAGTGATGTCATTTGAGATGTCATCAGTGATGTCATCAGTGATGTCACTGACCATGTCATGATTGATGTAATATGTGACGTCATCAGCAGTGCATTGCGGGCGCGCGAGTTATAGTTAGCTGAACTAACTATAA
The DNA here is from genome assembly GCF_964204655.1 of Triturus cristatus. Taxonomy (NCBI): domain Eukaryota; kingdom Metazoa; phylum Chordata; class Amphibia; order Caudata; family Salamandridae; genus Triturus; species Triturus cristatus. The sequence continues at coordinate 1,320,238 of NC_140594.1, read as the reverse complement.
CGGGGGAATTTCAATGGTTTTGTACAAGTGATAAGTCCAGCTAACTATAACACCCCTGAAACCTATGGTTTTTTCTGTGAATTTCAAAGGTTTTTTAAATGCTAATTTATAACTATGCCTACAGAGATAGGACATGTGAAGAAAGAAGAAAAAATGCACAGAAAGAAAAAAAGAAGTGCAGAAAGAAGCAACAGAAGTCCTCAAAGACGAAGAAAAGTGCAGGAAGAAGGATAACGTGCAGAAAGAACAAAAAGAGGAGCAGAAAGAAGCCTTGTTGCAAAATCATCCTGTACCCTCAACTTTTTCAGACGTATACTGGTGGTAACTGAGTCTGACTAACCAGTCCTAGAGCCAGTGCTATGTTAAAAGACACTTAGAATACAGTGAAAACACCTACATACACTAGGGAACATTATGCGTTGGGGTCCCCCTGTGATTAGCATGACCTCCTCTGTAAGCCCCTAGTATATAATAGGGCAGGGGGATTAAAACTACCTCTTAAAACAGGCCACAGGGCGTTTTTGCACACGTTAACTCAGGCCCCGTCCCCTCCCTTCACCACTGTGTAAACACGCCCTGTGTCTGTTTTTAGTTGGGAGATTAAGTTCATTTGAATCCTGAGGGTCCCTAGGGTCCAACTAGCCCACTAGGTACCTCCAGTAAGTGCCACAGAGCTGCGTTGCAGAGAGGTGTAAAAAGTGGCACGGCCTGGACCACCTCTCTGCAATGCAGCTCAGTGGCGCTTACTTGAAGCACTTGGTGGGCTAGTTAGCCCCCAGGGGCCCTCAGTATTGAAGGGAAATTATATCTCCAATTTAAAACGTGCCATAGTGCGTGTTTGCACACGTCACCTCAGGCCCCGTCCCCTCCCTTCACCACTGTGTAAACGCGCCCTGTGGCTGTTCTAAGTTGAGAGATTAAGTCCCCTTGAATCCTAAGGGTCCCTAGGGTCAAACTAGACCACTAGGTACCTCCAGTAAGCGCAACAGAGCTGCGTTGCAGAGAGGTGTAAAAAGGGGCTTGGCCTCAGAACACCTGTCTGCAGCGCAACTCCCTGGCGCATGCTGGAGATGCCTGTTGGGCTAGTTGGCCCTCTGGGACCCTCAGTATTGAAGAGGAATTAATTCCCCAACTTACAACTCGCCAGGGGGCGCGTTTGCAGAGTGCTGCAAGGAGGGGGCGTGGCCTCCGGCACGATGCCAGTCTTTTATTTATTTTAATTTTTTAAGAAGGGGGGCTGTGTGGTTCCCCTTCTTATTCTAATTTATTGGCCCTGATGACCCCATCCCCCAGGGCCTGTCTCCTAATTATATTTTTTTGACCCCAATCCCCAGGGCCGGCCACTGTTTTTTATTATTTTAAAAAAATATATATTTAGAGACACACCTAGGACATGCTGGACAAACCGTATGTACCTATCACCATGACGATTTGCGTGATATTCATTAAAAGGCGACTATGCATACAATGAATCCACGTGGAATGTATTTACACCACTAGTGAAGCTCTGACATGTCTGATGCCCTACTGTGCCTAATCCCGGTAGACACCCTTGTCTTTTATTTATACAAACATGGGTAGCTATTGACGGGCACATTTAATACACATGCACACCAAGCCATTCAAAGGGGATTCGACAAAAATTCGACAAACTATGCAAGAAACCCCCCACACGGTTAATAAAACACACATCCACTGCCGGATGTGTAATACTTTTTATTTTACTCTCTGGAAAGGGGACGAACATCACTTGAGAGTCACAGCGCACTCCTGGCAGAGCCCAATGCTGTGTTACACCCACCATTGCCTGCTGAGTGCCACACACCTCTGTGTTGTATTCCACTAGCTAGTGCATATGCTATGACACTCTCTAGCCCATGTGCACTGTAACACCACCCCGTGAATATGTCATGCCACACTTGTCTTCGCACGGGTTATATTGCCCCATCTAACGTGCCTTCCTCGATGCCTATGTTATAACACACAGTGCTATGCCATACATATTACAATCTGGGATCCATATCTTTGTCCCAGTGCATATGCAACGTAACACTCCCCAGCACATATTTTATATTACAACTTTAGAGACTAGTTAGGTTACACAACACTGCCCTGTGCATATTACACTCCAAGGCGCATATCGCATAGCACGCGCTAGTGCCTGTGCTATCTCGCGCTCTCCAATGAATCTGTCATTGCGCACAATGTATTGCATATTATATTTCACGCCCGGTTCATCTTATATCACAATTTTTGGTGCATAGTTTATACCATACACTATATCTAGTTTTCATTTTCAATCGTGCTCTCAGGACTATGTTCTATATAACACTGTGTTCACCTACCCATTTTCACGGGCATTACATTTTGCGATAGGGGGTGGAGGGTCAGGGGGTGTTTCTGCCAAGTGAGCCTGGAGTCACATTCACAAACGTCCTCTTCTTCCTGAATAAAAGTGAGATTATGCTGCATACTTGTTCATATTTTAAGTAGTTCGCACAGACACACGTTTTAAAAACAATAAAGTTCCTAATACCCGCCTTCTCTGAACAGTTAGCTTGCTGCCCCATCCCCCTCCTCCCTATCCTCTGTTGTGTGAATCCATGGACTAGCCTCCTCCCTCCTGCCATGCATGGTCTGATGTGCTGCCACTGCCCTCAGTTTAGTATGATGTACCAGTCCACTCCTCCTGCCCTCCATTGCCCAATTCTATGCCCCATCATTGACCTCCTGCTTAAACTCTGTGCTTAGCTTGCTGCCCCTATTCTCCTTCCCCCTGCCCTCCGATGTCTTTGTGCATGCCCCTGCTCCATCCTTTTTGCCCACCATGTTCCATGGACCTGCCACTCCTATCTACTCTGAGTGTTCTGTTGAGCTGCCACTCCCCTCCCACCTGCCTAGCATTGTCAGATGACTGTAACCTGTCCCTGCCACCTCCACCCTGCCTGTCCACATGCCATGCCCCTATCCTCTTCCTCCTGTCCTACATGATCCATTGTACTGCCACACCCTTCTGCCCTCCCTGGTCTGTTGTGCTGCAACTGCTCCTCCTGCCTGCCCCGTGCGGTCTGTTGTGAGGCCCCTTCCCCTGAACTTTCTTGTCTGTGCACAGGTCCTGACCCTCCCTTCTATCCTCCATTGTCCTTTGAGCATGCCCCTGCACCCTCCTTCTTGCCCATCATAGCCATTGTGCTGCCACAAACCCTCCCACTTGCCATGCATGGTCTTCTGTGCTGCCATGGCCCCTCCCACCTTCCCTGTGTGGTCAGTTAGCTGCCCCTGACCCCCTCCCACCTTCCCTTCATGGTCTGTGTGTATGCCATCACAGTCTCACTGTTGCTCTTCATGGTGTGTCTTGCTTCTAGTGCCCATCCTGCCTGACCTCCATGGCTATTTTGCTGCTCCTGCCCTGCCCCCTTGCCCCCAGCCCTCTGTTTACATGTGCAGACCCCTACTCCCTCCCTCCTGGCTTGTCTGTTCCATTGTAATGCCCCTGATCCGTCCCTCCTGCCCTTTATGGTCTGTTATGCTGCAGCTTTCTCTCCTGTCTGTCCATTATGGTCAGCTAGCTACCATTGCCGCTTGCCCCTCTGTTCTCTGATGTCCATGTGCATGGTCCTGTCCCCTCCCTCTTGCTTTCTATGGATTGTTGTGCTGCACTCCCGTCCCGCATGCCCTGTGTGGTGTATTGTGCTGCTGCAAACCCTGATGCCTGCCCTGCAGGGTCAGTTTGGTGCACCTCTCCATGTCCCTCCTGTCCTCTGTTATCCAAGTCCATGTCCCTACCCCATTTCCTTCCATGATCCAATGTACCATACTTGCGAACATTTTGAACTTGGTAAGAGGGAGATTTTGAAAAAAAACTGGGGTATATATTTTCCCCTTTGAGTTACATTGAAAAAGAGGCGATTGTAGACAGGAGACAGATAAAATAAAGCCCCTTTGAGCTTAAAAACATTGGACGTTTCCTGGCTGAATCGGGTCTGTTGACATGTATGGTTGTACTACCATTGCCTCTTCCTTCTGCCCACAATGATCTATTACATTACCACAGCCTCTCTTGCAAGTCCTGTATTGTTGGTTTGTTGACCCTGCCCCCCTTTCCACTGCCCTCCATAGTCTGTTGTGCTGCCACAGACCTTCCTGCCTGCTCAGTGTGGTTAAATTGTTGCCTTTGCACCCTCCTACCTGCCTTTAATTTTCAGAGTCCGTGCCCCTGGCCTCTGCCTCTCAACAGTATCCTAATGAACAACTAGATTGCTAACATTCTATATTTATTACAAAAGTGTGGAACGCCTGACGTCATCTTGATGTAATCAAAACTGTAATACCTAGAGCATTTCCTTTAGAAATTACATATATGAGAGGGTCTTATTGGCATCAAAATTATGGTTAGTGCTCTAAAAGACTAAAATAAGGACATATTTTCTGAGTTTTCAAATAGCGACAAAGCACTTTTAAATTATTTGTTATCTTTATGTTTTTTTATCCAGTTGACCACTTGATTAAATGTTGCACTTAGGGGAGAGGATGTGGTGTTACTTCCAGAACTGCAGACTTTGCAACTGGGGAACCAGGTTGGAGTTTCTGCTTCAGCTCGACATTCTGTGATTCTGGTCAAATCACTTAGTCTCCCCATGTCTACAACCAAAATGAATTTGTTCTTGTGTGATGTAACCAATGCTCATGTAAAGCACTCCAATACCTGACAAGTCTGCACTATATAACACTGCAAAAACACAAAATAATAAGTGTTTTGCACACTTCTGTCATTGGGCTATATTTGGGCTACATCTGGGTGATTTTGGGCTACATTTGGGCTCTTTTGTCTCCGGTGGCCATCTTGGGAGATTTATTTGTTATGAAGTTTCCTAATTTCCTCATGTACTGCAGTCTCCTCAGTAGGAAATGCTTTCTGTTTTTTACCTTGATTCCATCATGAAGGTATTCAGATATATCACACATTTGCCATAAATTCTGAATGTTAGCACACTAGTTGCTCATTAGATCACTGTAGTAAAACTACTGTTCACCATGGAAGTCTGCTTCTGGTATTAAAAGTGCATGTTTCAGTCTGCATGTCAGAATTTTTTAATGAAATAGAAGAGGATTTGAGAAGTCACTCAAAATGTGCCCTCATTTTCTTTCTTCAGCATTAATCATAATTTCTATGGCAAAATGAACCCCCTCATTATGTTCCTTTTTAAATTAAATATTTTAAGTGTTACCAGTTCATTCCAATCAGGATGGCTTCAGGTGTGCCATACTTTTGTCATAATGAAGACAGTAAGCGCTCTAGTTGTTTTTAAGAACACTCTGGGACATTCTGTCATTGGGCTATACTTGGGCTACATCTGGGTGATATTTGGGCTACATTTGGGCTCTTTTGTCTCTGGTGGCCATTTTGGGAGACTTATTTGTTATGAAGTTTCCTAATTTCCTCATTTATTTTCAGTTTTTTACTTTGATTCCATCAAGAAGGCATTCAGATGTGTCACACATTTGCCATAAATTCAGAATGTTAGCACTCTTTTTGCTCATTAGATCACTGTAGTAAAGCTACTGCTCACCAGGGAAAACTGCTGCTGGTATTGAAAGTGCATGTTTCAGTCTGCATGTCAGAATTTTTTAATGAAATAGAAGAGGATTTGAGAAGTCACTCAAAATGTGCCCTAATTTTTCTTTCTGCAGCACTAATCATACTTTTTATGGAAAAATTAACCCCCTCATTTTGTTCCTTTTAAAATTAAATGTTTTAAGAGTTACCACTTTAATCCAAGCAAGATTGCTTCAGGTGTGCCATACGTTTATCATAAGTAGGACTGTTAGCGCTCTAGTTGTTCTATGGAACACTCTGGGAAGCTGCAGTAGAACACAAAGGAATCAACTGACAGTCTCTGCCCTTGTTGGATGTACATGTTTTACTGAGAATGTCAGACTTCATTCTCACATGACTGAGAAAGATAATGTGAATTTACAGAAAATAAGCTCTCAGTTTAGCTTATAGATCACCTTCCGAACCGCTGTGGGAAAAGCATGAGAAAATATTTTTCTCTCAATCATGATATCCCAGCAGAAGGCTTTTTCACATGGTGAAATCACCTTAGAACATACCACAATTCCTAAAATGAGTATGGTACCATCAACAAATGATTTATAATGTAACTAAAGTCTTAAAACCTTCTATTAACTGCAATGCTTTTTAATGAGGTGCTATCATGTATATTGGTGCCAAGATGGCTGCCAACACTTCTTGGATGAAGTGCTGACAGCCAATCAGATCTCAGGTTGAAATGTGTGGTTAGGCTCCGCCCACATATATATATGATTTTACTTTTGATTTTCTCAGGAACTACTGAACAGATTGACACCAGACCTGCAAAAGGCACTTCCCTGACCTGAGGACTACCTCTCTGCCAAATTTCAAGTAATTCTGTTCAGCCGTTCGGGCTGTACCTTCGACTAAAGGTCCTACGGAAAAATGCAGGGGGAAAACGCGTTTTGGGAACCCCCTTTTTTCTTGGCCCCCGCTTGACCAATCACCCCAAGACTTTCAGGGTAGGAGCGGAGCGGAGCGCCCCACCGATTTTGAAAATTTTGTGAGGATTCGTCAACCGGCGCCAAAGTTATTCCAAATAGAATGTTGCGGATTTCCTATGGAAACACGGTCCTAACTATAACTATCTACTGGCGACCGCCAGTAGATAATATATCACTGAAAAAACCATAGGTTTCACACACGTTATAGTTAGGAATTAGCATTTAAAAAACCTTGCAAATTCACTTAAAAAACCATAGGTTTCACACATGTTATAGTTAGGTGGATATTTCACTCGTAAAAAAACAATGAAATCCCCCCGTTATAGTTAGTTCAGATAACTATAACTCGCGCAACCGCAATCCTGCTCATGACGTCACATATTACATCACTCATGACATGGTCAGTGGCATCACTCATGACATCACTGATGACATCATCCTTATGATAGAGTGGCGGTCGCGCGAGTTATAGTTATCTGAACTAGCTATAACGGGGGAATTTCATTGGTTTTTTACGAGTGAAATATCCACCTAACTATAACATGTGTGAAACCTATGGTTTTTTAAGTGAATTTGCAAGGTTTTTTAAATGCTAATTCCTAACTATAACGTCCTGAAACCTATGGTTTTTTCAGTGACTTTGTACGGTTTTTTAATTGCTAAGTTATGTATGTATTTTTTTTTTATATATATTTATTTTACAATAAACTACGTATTAAAAATTGTATATATTTTTTGGGGCTTTTCACCCCCGCGATTTAAAAAAAAACAAACAAAAAACATTTTTTTCTGCCTTCGGGGTCCTTCAGGGACCCCCTGACTGTCAGGATCCCTAGCTCCAGTCCCAAAAAGACTTGCAAACGGTTACACACTAGTGATCATTCAGGGTTGAAAACCAGGCGTCAGTGGTCGAGTTGCTGGCAAGTTCGCAACTCCAAGATGGCCGCTAAGGTGCTGGGGTCTGCGGTCTAGTTGATTACAAGATTCTGGAGCGAGCTGATGTGACGCGCGCACACCTGAAGTATTGCGCACTTTACTGAAGCGTTTCCACAGAGAAGACAGATTTTAGGAGCGTCCGTAGTTTAAGGTATAAATACTCTTAGAGCTCGAGTTTAGGAGAGTTTATCAAGCGTCCTAGTTAGTAGTCATAGAATCACCATAGTTACCAGAGGTGAGAGAAAGGAGTCATTCGGAAATTCCGAGCGGAAAGAAACTTATCGACATCCTGACAGCGCTTTGTTGTTCAAGTCTTCGAGTCAAGTGGCGAAGCAGCAAAACCTGAAGAGAAAAGAAGAAGAAGAAAGCTAAGTGAACTTCTGAGAGAATTCCTAGAGTGATAAGATATAATAAGTAAATGTAAGAATACAATGTCGTTAAGGTAGATACTTACTTACCATTGACAGCAGATTTTGAGACTCAGTAACCTGTAAGAAAATAAGATAAATGATTATTGGTTGCGAGAAGTCCTAAGAGAAACGACATTAATAAGACATTAAAAACAGTAAAAGAAAAGATAAAAGGCAATACCTGAGGAGAATAATCCAGTATAGAACTAGAACTGAGAATTCCTGTGGAGAGAAGCCGAACCAAGAACAAATAAAGAGGCAAGAAATGAAAACGACCTAAAAGACAATAGATAAAACCATAAGGAAGAAGCAACGACATATAAGGAGAAAAACCCAGTTAATTCTCATCTGGTAGGTTAAAGAGTAGAAGGGGAACACATTAGGAAGTAAGGAATAAATAGATAATAACCAATAAAATATATTACAGGAAAGAACGCCAACTCGAACCAGAGAGAGAAGAAGGCAGCATAGCGCCAGGAGAGGGGCACAGAGTTTTAGGATCTCGGGTAGGTAGCATTTTCAAAGAAAAAAGTAAAAGCAAGAAGTAGGATAGAGTAGAGGAGGGAAAATAAATAATTGTTGTCTGCTTAGTTTTTCTAGGGAGACATCAGCTAGCCAGAACAAAGGCGGAAGAAGGTTTCCAGATAGAAAAATCTGAAGGTCCAGAACCAGTCTCTCTTATTGTTTGTTATTTTATCCACTTTCCCCCTTCCCCCTTGCTGATCAGTTAGCGCCAAGTATTCTTTTGGGGCTGAGTGGTTGGTAGTGGGAGTTGGGAAGCAAGCAACTTCTGTTCCTGTGCAAGACTACAGAACCAGCGAGAAGCTGAAGGTGAGCTCTGACAGAGTGAAGTGCCCACGTCGTAAATCTTGCACCCGAACAGAAAAGAAATGGTTGAAGGAATAAACTTACAGACCTTAGGGTCGGTCCTAGAGGCTATACAAAAGGAATTGGTAGCGGTTAAAGAACAGAATCAAAGTTTAAGGCAGGAGGTCATGAATTCAAGGAAAGAGACGGCAGAACTAGTACAGAGAGTTAGGCAACCGCACACTACTGGAAGGGAGGGTCCAACCACATCTATGGGAGACACAAATAAGCTAACTACACAGGTGATACATTCCTTGTCACCAGTAATACCTTTGGCAGCACCCGAGAGATTCAGTGGGGACCCACAAAAGGCGCAGGTGTTTATTACGCAATGCTCCATTCATTTCATGTGTCGCCCTTCTATTTTTCCTGATGCGCAATCTAAGGTGGCCTTCATTTTGTCATACTTGAGTGGTGACGCTGCGGCATGGTCGATGCCGATAGTCTCACGAGATGATCCATTGCTGCAGAATTTTGACGAGTTCAAAAGAGAATTCCTGAGAATCTTTGACCGAAGGCGGATCTCTCAAGCAGTAGATAATGAACTATTGGAGCTGAAGCAGGGAAATAGAGACTTAGTGGCTTACTTAGCTCAGTTCAACAAGCTTGTAACGGAAACGGACTGGCCGGAAAGCAAGCGGACTGCAGTTTTCTATCGAGGCCTGCGGGACGAATTAAAAGATGGGTTGGCTCAGATACCCAACCGTCCAACTGAGATATCCGCCCTTATAGATCTGGTTCTAGAGTTGGATTTCAGGCAAGGGGAGCGAAGAGGAGAGAGAAGACGAGAGTATCGAAGTACCGTTCCACGTTTCGACAGAGCAAAGACTGAAGTTGGAAAGAGCGCAGAAGCCTTCTCAGGACCAGAACCTATGCAAATAGGAACTATTCGGGGGCCGCTTACTAAAGAAGAGAAAGAGAAAAGGCGAGTCAGCAACCTATGTATGTACTGCGGTTCTAGTGGGCATTTTGTGCGAAATTGTCCAAAGAAGCCAAAGGGGTCATTTAAGCCGAAGGAAAACTCGCAGCACCACCTGTAGAAGGAGTTGGTCAGGTGGATGCGAATCAGAAATCAACTCCCCAGGAACATCGGTTGGCGAATACGTTACAGTCGTCATCACCGCATTTGATCTTATCCATGACAATACGATTCCGTCAAGAAGTAATGCAAGGAGTAGCGGTTATGGTGGACTCGGGAGCCACAGGCAATTTCTGTGATCTGAAGTTCGCGGCTAAGATTGGACTGCAAGCAATCGCCAAGGCAAAAGGTGAACCAGTTAGAGCAATTGATGGTACCAATCTATCCTCAGGGCCTATAGTCAGTCATACGGAATTGGTAGAGTTGATTCAAGAAAATGGGCATAAAGAAGCAATACACTTTAATCTAATCGATGCCCCTCAGTTTCAACTCATATTGGGGCTTCCATGGCTCACGGAGCATAATCCTTCTATAAATTGGAATGATAGGACAATTGAAATGAATTCAGCGTATTGTAAAGAACACTGTTTTGGAACTTTAAAGGAGACGAGTAAACAGAACCTGGCTCACGCCTTATGTTCAGCCGAAGTGTCAGTGTGCGTAATCAATACGCAATCAATACCACCGGAATATCAAGATTTCGAAGATGTTTTCAACGAGCAGGAAGCCGAACAACTTCCACCTCATCGTGTCTACGACTGCAAGATAGACCTAGAGCCAGGGGCAAACTTGCCTTGCAGTCGGGTGTACGCATTAACGGAACAAGAGAATCACCACCTGAGAGAGTATATCGACAAGTACCTCGCAAATGGATTTATACGTCCTTCCCAATCCCCAGTGTCTTCACCACTGTTTTTTGTGCCTAAAAAAGAGCAGGGCGAGCTGAGGATGTGTATCGACTATAGAGCCATCAATCGCATCACAAAAAAGAACAGGTATCCTCTTCCACTTATCTCTGTCTTATTGGACCAGATTAAAGGGGCGCGGATATTTACGAAGTTGGATTTAAGGGGAGCTTACCACCTTATTCGAATTAGAGAGGTTGATGAGTGGAAGACGGCATTCAGGACACGTTTGGGGCTATTTGAGTACCAGGTGATGCCCTATGGTTTGTGTAACGCTCCCGCAGCGTTCCAGCATTTCATAAATGATGTACTCAGTGAATTCATTGATCAATGCGCAATCGTGTATATTGATGACATACTGATCTACTCAGTAGATACGCAGGAGCATCAAACACAAGTTCGAGGAGTCCTACAGAAACTGCGAGAGAACAGATTATTTGTCAAGTTGGAAAAATGTGCCTTTGGAGTTTCGCAGGTGGAATTTCTGGGCTTTGTGATCTCGCCAACTGGAATCCATATGGACAGACGGAAGATTCAGGCTGTACTTGAATAGAAGTCACCCACCAGTGTCAAAGAAGTCCAAGCGTTCATTGGATTTGCAAACTTCTATTGGAGGTTTATTGGAGAATTTTCTCGACGAATCCTACCTCTTACGCGATTACTGAAGAAGGGGGTACGATTCGAGTGGTCAGATGAAGCAGAGCAAGCATTTGAGGAACTAAAGAGTGAGTTCACCACTGCACCTGTCCTCCTACATGCTGATCCGATGGAGCCCTTTTATGTAGAGACAGATGCCTCTGATTTTGCGGTTGGTGGAGTGCTTTCTCAAAGGAATAAAAAAACTGGCCAATTACACCCGGTGGCCTATCGATCTAGGAAGTTGACGCCAGCCGAAATAAACTATACGATTACGGAAAAAGAGTTGTTGGCTATAAAAGACGCTTTCAAGGAGTGGAGACACTATCTAATGGGAGCTCACCATGTAGTAACAGTTTACACAGACCATCGCAATTTGAAATTCCTGAAGTCTGCTAGAACCTTGACACCTCGCCAACTTCCTTGGTCACTTTATTTTGGCCATTATGACTTTGTGATAACTTATCGGCCTGGAACACAAAATGGAAAGGCGGACGCCTTGTCCAGGATGGGAACTGGAGAAGAAAAGAACTCACTTAGTGCTCAAGCGATCATACCAGATACTAAAATTATTGGCGCCACAGACATTCTGAACTTCAAGGAGAGGGTGATCCAAGCTTTGACCCCCGAAGAAATGCTGACTTGGCCGCAGCAAGAGCATGGAAGAGAAGTTCGAGATGAACTGCCTTACAAGGAAGGTGCTTTGTATTTGCCAACAATAGCATTGCAGAACCAAGCCTTACAGGAATGTCACGATCATTTGTTGGCAGGACACAAGGGAGAGTTCAAGACGGCATATTTAATAAAAAGAAAATATTGGTGGCCACAGATGAATAAGGATATAGAACAATATGTGAAAACCTGTGAAATATGCGCTCAGGGAAAATCAGAACGGCATGCTCCCCAGGGGCTGTTGCAACCTTTGCCCAATCCTCCTCATCCTTGGCACACAATCACATTAGATTTAATCACAGATTAACCATCATGCCATAGAATAAACACAATTTTGGTAGTAGTAGATGCATACACGAAGATGACACATTTCTTGGCTCTAAAGGGAATTCCTACAGCGAAACAGTTAGCAAGTCATTTTAACACACAGGTTGTAAGGTTGCATGGGATACCCAAGGTCATAATATCGGACCGGGGCACTCAATTTGTCTCACATTTCTGGAGGGCCTTTATGAAAGGATTAGGAGTTGAAACTCGCTTTTCCACCAGTTTCCATCCGGAGACGGATGGGCAGACGGAACGAGTGAACCAGGAATTGGAGCAATATTTACGATTGTTTTCCTTGAAACAGGATGGAGAATGGCCTGACTACCTGTGGACAGCAGAATTTGCTCACAACAACGCGAAGAATGTGTCCACTGGGTATTCACCGTTCTATTTAAATTACGGAAGACATCCCAATTCCGCAGTACAAGATGTTGAGCTCTCAGTCCCAGCAGTCAAGGACTTGGTGGTTCATTTAAATTCTGTACATGAATTAGCATCAAGAAACCTAGAACAGGCTAAGGAAAAGTATAAGAAGTATGCAGACAAGAAAAGAAAGGAACCTCCTCCTTTAGAAATTGGAGACGAAGTTTGGTTAAATACCAAAAATCTAAGACTAAAAGGGAACCGAAAATTTCAGCCCCGGTTCATCGGTCCTTACCCCATTGCAGAGCAGATTAATCCGGTGACCTATAAGTTGACTTTACCCTCCAAATTAAAAATTCACTCGGTGTTTCATGTTTCCCTATTGAAAAAGGTAGTTCCAAATTTGAGAAAAGAACCGATTCCGCACCCAATTCAGTTAGATACAGGAGTGGAGTTTGAGGTAAAAGAAATCTTAGACTCAAAACTAGTCAGAGGAAGACTGTATTATCTGGTTGATTGGAAAGGCTATGGTCCAGAGGAGCGATCTTGGGAATTAGATTCAGATGTGCATGCTCCTAGACTAATAAGACTTTTTTATCAACGCTATCCAACCAAACCCAGGGTGGGAGGACCATCTTTGGTGGGGGGTACTGTCAGGATCCCTAGCTCCAGTCCCAAAAAGACTCGCAAACGGTTAGACACTAGTGATCATTCAGGGTTGAAAACCAGGCATCAGTGGTCGAGTTGCTGGCAAGTTCGCAACTCCAAGATGGCCGCTAAGGTGCTGGGGTCTGCGGTCTAGTTGATAACAAGATTCTGGAGCGAGCTGATGTGACGCGCGCACACCTGAAGTATTGCGCACTTTACTGAAGCGTTTCCACAGAGAAGACAGATTTTAGGAGCGTCCGTAGTTTAAGGTATAAATACTCTTAGAGCTCGAGTTTAGGAGAGTTTATCAAGCGTCCTAGTTAGTAGTCATAGAATCACCATAGTTACCAGAGGTGAGAGAAAGGAGTCATTCGGAAATTCCGAGCGGAAAGAAACTTATCGACATCCTGACAGCGCTTTGTTGTTCAAGTCTTCGAGTCAAGTGGCGAAGCAGCAAAACCTGAAGAGAAAAGAAGAAGAAGAAAGCTAAGTGAACTTCTGAGAGAATTCCTAGAGTGATAAGATATAATAAGTAAATGTAAGAATACAATGTCGTTAAGGTAGATACTTACTTACCATTGACAGCAGATTTTGAGACTCAGTAACCTGTAAGAAAATAAGATAAATGATTATTGGTTGCGAGAAGTCCTAAGAGAAACAACATTAATAAGACATTAAAAACAGTAAAAGAAAAGATAAAAGGCAATACCTGAGGAGAATAATCCAGTATAGAACTAGAACTGAGAATTCCTGTGGAGAGAAGCCGAACCAAGAACAAATAAAGAGGCAAGAAATGAAAACGACCTAAAAGACAATAGATAAAACCATAAGGAAGAAGCAACGACATATAAGGAGAAAAACCCAGTTAATTCTCATCTAGTAGGTTAAAGAGTAGAAGGGGAACACATTAGGAAGTAAGGAATAAATAGATAATAACCAATAAAATATATTACAGGAAAGAACGCCAACTCGAACCAGAGAGAGAAGAAGGCAGCATAGCGCCAGGAGAGGGGCACAGAGTTTTAGGATCTCGGGTAGGTAGCATTTTCAAAGAAAAAAGTAAAAGCAAGAAGTAGGATAGAGTAGAGGAGGGAAAATAAATAATTGTTGTGTGCTTAGTTTTTCTAGGGAGACATCAGCTAGCCAGAACAAAGGCGGAAGAAGGTTTCCAGATAGAAAAATCTGAAGGTCCAGAACCAGTCTCTCTTATTGTTTGTTATTTTATCCACTTTCCCCCTTCCCCCTTGCTGATCAGTTAGCGCCAAGTATTCTTTTGGGGCTGAGTGGTTGGTAGTGGGAGTTGGGAAGCAAGCAACTTCTGTTCCTGTGCAAGACTACAGAACCAGCGAGAAGCTGAAGGTGAGCTCTGACACTGACAAAGGCTAGGGGGTCAGGAACTCTCTACCCTGCCCCCTTTTCACGTTCGCCACCTTGCGTTTTGGGACCCCCCTTTTTTCTTGGCCCCCGCTTGACGAATCCCCCCCATACTTTTAGGGTAGGAGCTGAGCGGAGCGCCCCATTAGTTTTGAAAATTTCGCGAAGATTCGTCAACCGGCGCCAAAGTTATTCAAAATAGAATTTTCAGATTTCCTATGGAAACACCGTCCTAACTATAACTATCTACTGCCGACCGCCAGTAGATAATATATGCATATATACACCTATATTACCTACTGGCGGTCGCCAGTAGGTAATTATAGTTAGTTATAGTCAGGACCTAGTTTCCATAGGAAAAGCGTTTTTTGTTTTCCCAATAACTTTGTCGCCGGTTCACGAATCTTTGAGAAATTTTTAAAACGTATGCCCGCTCCGGTCAGCTCCTATCTTGAAAGTTTCGGGGTGATTCGGCAAGCGGGGACAGAGAAAAAAGGGGCATCCCAAAACGTGTTTTCTCCATGTTAATTCCCATAGGAAACTTTAGACATGGCTACAGCCCGAACTGCTGAACGGAATTACACCAAATTTAGCAAAAAGGTAGCCCTTGGATCAGAAAGCACCACTTTTTCAAATGGTGTAAATCTGTTGAGTAGTTGCTGAGAAAATCAAAAAATAAAAGTTGCGATATTTAGAGGCACGGAGGATCCGCATACCCTCCCGACCACGAGCTTTTTTCTAATTGGCTGTCAACACTCCAAACCAGGAAGTGTTGGCAGCCATCTTCTGCCTCAGTAACCAAGGCACAAGAAAACAGGAATTAAGTGAGCTATTGCCCAGAGTCACACGGTGCTGAGCTGCGCTGCACCACACCTCGTGCAATGCTCCTGTCCATGTGGCACCCAGGGAGTGCATTAAAGAAACCATGAGAGTATTTCATAAATGAAAAGCCAAATGTTTTATTTGTTGGTTTTCCGCTTTCATACATGTCAACAGAGCCCATTCAGGCGGGACAGTCACAATTTTAGAAGTTTAAAATTGCTTCATTGTAGCTGGCTTCCTCCTCTGCTACAATTTAAAACACTGGGAAAATCCATTCTCCCGATTTTGTTTTTAACATATTCCACTTTCCTATTGTAAAATGTTGGCATGCATGGTCTTTTCTGTTTTTTTCCCCATTCTCCTTTTATTCTTACACCGAACTCTGGTCATTTTCTTTTTGTTTTGCATATTTCCTTCCAATCACTGGTACCGTTGTGTCTCCTTGTTTGCCTTTCCTTTGGGTTAATGTCTTTCTATTTCATTTAAAAAAGAAAAGAAAAACATTTTGTGTTAAGGTCTCCTCATATTCCCCGTTTCCTTTGCGTTTTATTATCTATATTTTTTACTCTCCTATGAGGTTGTCATTGGATGGAAGGGTAAACACACCTTGCCCGTTCAGTGCTTTCTGGGGCTCCTCACTGATGGGCACTATGTACATTTGATCAGTGTATTTATTTTTCAGTAGTAGGTCTGCTGGAAGAGCTGCTGCTTCTGTCTGCCCAGGCTGAGACAGGTCTGAGATGCTGCACTCCTGAAGAGTTGTCTAAGCAGGCCAATGGGGCGGAGCTCCAAAGACAGCTGAAGTGCAGGGGATACACGACCCTGAGGGGTACCAGATTTTATCCCACACCAGTGTGCTCGTGGTCAGTGGCCCCTGTTTCAGGACCACTCTGGGGGAAGAAGGTTTCTGTTTTAAACTGGGTCGCCCTTTGTTTTACTCCAACAATTGTTCTGGCGTCTACAGCCTGGAGCTGTAGCTCTGCTGGGCAGACGTTTGCCTGTGCCCTGGGACCCCCCGCCGGGACAAGGGCTCGTACCCCGCTCCAGGGGTCACTGCTGCAAGAGTGAACTATGGGGTTCACTTGCTTACAGAGAGTCGGGGACACGCCCGAGTTAAGATGAGTTTAGAACTAGGATGATGGGAACAGACAGAGCTGCCAAGGTTTCAGAATGCTTATGTGTGCCAGTTTCATAATTTCAGAGTAATTATGAGTGACATTCAAAGACTATGAGTGACACCTTCTCGTGAGCAAAAACAAGCAATGAAGAGGAGAGAAACACGTAAATATCAGAAATTACACCCATTTGAGCAACGAGAAACTCTAAGGAGATCTTAAACTAGTGCAAAGCACCAGAAATGGAAGGGCCCCTTGGTGCCTGCTCTGTCGGGCTACGAGATACTGCAGGCCATAGAGGGGCTGGTAAAAAACGACAGCCAGGAGCCGCCAGAAGGATCCACGTGAGGGTACTGTCTCTGCCGGTGCCGCCGGTCCAGATAAATGTTTATTTGTATCAAGCGCTTCACTGAGAGAAACATGAGAAATATGATTCACTCACTCTGCACCGGACGGGCTGACTCTGGTTCATTGTGCAACCTAACAATTCACTGTGCAAAATATTTAGTGGAGCAACAATATCACCCTCAATCCCTGAGCTCCAGCGGGCTCCCTCCAACACTGTACATGGGCAGTGGACCCCTAGCCTGACAGCTCCTGACTGGATCCCGAGTGGGGAGGGCTCCCTCCGGCACTGTGCACAGACAGCGGGCCCCTAGCCTGGCAGCTCCTGACTGAGTCCGGAGCGTGAGCAGGGGGCCCCCTCAAGTTTTGTTACCCCATTGAATATATTCCCAAATGTTTGCAGACCATTAGCGGCGAGTTGGGTTCACTGCTCTGCAGAAGCTTCTAAAATGAGTTAACTTTATCGTGGACGGCCTCTGCACACTACAGCAGGCACACTGAGCTGAGCCCAGCTGAGCGGCACAGTGACACAGGGCCTGATCTAGGTCTTGGGGTTTACTCTGTCATGGCGGGACGGGTATCCCGTCCTTCTTAATATAAATCCTATTGGATATAATGGGATTTATATTTCGGCAGACATTATATCCGCCCCTGTTGTGACGGAGTAACCCATCCTCCAAGTTCTAGACTAGGCCCGCTGTCTGTGACAGTACTGTACACACTAGGGGTGGCTGTACAGTCAGGTCTGCAAAGCAGCAGTGGGGGGCGGTGGGTGGATGGAGCGGCAGTGCCAAGGGACCTACTAAGACTTCAAGAGCCCTCCTGCAGCGAGATGATCATGAAAGGGCTGCTGGTGCGGCAATAAATGTAAAGGCAACGGCTCCAGGGGTCGACTCCCTGGGCTCTGCTCACTGCAGCTTGCAGACACACTCTCATGGAATGCTCCTTGGTCCTGTCATAGCCGCCCTGGCACAGCACATGGCCGAGCAGGACTCTGAGCCAGCTGCCTGTGCAGCCGTGCCACGGCTTTGCGCCAACCCTGGCTGCCCCGACATTAACTCTCACAGTGAGAGTCTTGGACACCGCGCTGCCGCAGTGTGACCGCGTCGCCACAGTCACTACCTGCTTTATTTGACCTGGGCTAGGCGCACACAGGTGGTCAAGTTGCTACAAATGTGTGATGACGCCTTTTAATGCAGTGATGCGAACCACCACATTAAAATGTATTAGTCTAACGCCTGATGCAGGGTACTTGACAGGGCTGTTTATCACGAGTAAAACCAAGCAGTGAAGTCCGCTGAAATACATATTATCGGGATGTAGTAGAGTGGCATCGACTGCATAGTTGCCCCCAACTTTTTGCTGATGTTTTGACTGTTTTATGACTCTAGCCAGGCTGTGGCCCTGCTATCCAGGACCCCAGCCTATCTGCTTCCTCTCTAAACCGATGTGAGTACCCTAGGTACATACCAATTGGATGGTGAGGACACCCTATCAGCCCCTTGTAGAGGGTACCCTAGGTACCCAGGGCATGGGTCCCTCAGAGGCCTACCAGGGGCAGCAGCACTTATTGTGCCACCCCTGGGACAGCCATACATACTGACACCACCAGACCACTACTGTAGGCTGGGTAAGGTGGTGCTTGCACCCCTTAGAGGGATACAGGTACCCTGTATCCCACTCCATTACAACACATATATCCCCATTGGTCACACCTAAAGCAGGCCTTGCTAATCCTACAAAGCAGGGTGCTGAGATATGTGTGAGTGGGAACCCCTACCTGAGAAGGGCCCCTCTGCAACATTCGTAAAACTATTGCTGGGTTGTTTGTAGTGCAGCAATACCATATACTCTTAACCGCATTATAAGTAATCGCGATAGCGTGATAACTTGAGAGTGGCTGCACAGAACCATGTTGTGTTTGGTGTCAAACATGTAGGAATCATACCCCCAGTCCAGCCATGGGCATGAGGGCATGAGGCCCCTGCTAGAGGGGTGATATGGTAAAAGCGGCAGAATTTAGACACCAATTTAAAAGTGCACACGTAATACAAAATGGATACTACCCGCCACCCACACGACTCTGGCTGCCTGTTGCTGGGCAGAACTCCAGCCAAGGCAGCTGGACAATAGGGATCTTGTTGCAGGGAGGTGTTCCCACCTCCCCAGACAGACTATGTGGATTGGAACTGGGTGGGTGCACCATAGGATGCCTTTCAGAGTTGCACGCGGCTTCTCCAGTGCCTACATTCTGCATACACCGCCTGGAACCGGTTCAGAGGCATCCTGTCCCCTGCCCTGGCGGGAAAAACACAAAGGGGAAAGGGTGTAGCCACCCTTTCCTGCCTGAACTCTCATTGGTGGGCTCTGATTTAGCCACCCCCCTATACCTCTGGATAAAGGTGGGTGCAGGGTCCCCAGAGCCTCAGATTATTCTTGGACTTCACAGACTTGAACTTTGACTTGCTTCCGCACAGCTGAATGAAGAAATCTCCCTTGGGCTAAAGGAGTTACCCCCCTGCTTGGCAGGTACCTGAAACACTGCAAGTGACCCAGTTGGAACTTTGCTGCTCCTATGGACATCGACGACTCCTATCTTCCTTGAGGTGGGTTTCCAAGCATCGCAGAGGCCAGTGAGTGTGCACAGCAAAGCTCAGCACCGTGGACCCCGTGGGTTCCGAGATCCCCAATACCCCAGGACACCAGCCACCTCTTGCACAGCACACGAACCCAACAAGTGGGGAAGTTGTGCTTTGGCCCATTATTGAGCCAACCTCTCAGCATCACCTGTGCCAAAGATCGAAACCCAAGCCCGCTCCGGTGACCAGTGGGCGCATCTTTACACACGCCAAATTGCTGCCTCTCGTGGTCCCTTGTCTCTCAACTGGTGGGCCCTAGCAGAGGTCAATCTTTACTTTAAAGGCTCCCCTGGTTGCTCCAGGCCTGCTCTACAGTCTCCTTGCTGGAGACCTTGCTCAGATCTCGTGGGTCTGCACCGTAGCTGTTTTGTGATTCTTGTGTGGGTTGCAGTTGCCAAGGCTTAGTGCATCCAATCCGGACATTATCACCGCAGCAACCCTCATCCTTTGTGGGACAGCTACCCTCCAGAAGCTGGCCTTCCTTGAAGCCTCCCGGAGCCCGTGGCTTGTGGTACTCAAAAATTTCTTTCTCAGGGTAATATAACAAAGAACTTGGCAAAGAAGCTGAAATATGAAAAGACATCTTTATTAAACTCAAATGAATGAGGCTACGTCGCCCAGAAGCACCTAAAGCAACTGAATGAGGCAGTCTCTAGAAAGGTCTTAGCTCAGACCTTTTATACCATTTACTATGCCCTAGGCATACAAGGGTGTTGTACCAGTCACATTCCTAAACAAATGAAAAAGCTAGAGAGGCAACATTATAATTACAGGGTTTCAGTTGACAAAGGTAAAAAAGCCGGACAAAACCAACATTCTTCTTTAGACACGCTGGATAAACCCATAATAAAAATGGTCACCTCCCCATCGTAAATAGACCATAAAAGCAGGAACAGAAACAGATGAGAGGCAGGATAAGGGGTGTGTATGTGCATACCAAACTTTACAATCTCCTGTTCTTTGATCTCTATCTGACCAGCTGCCTAACAAGGAACTGGCTCAACGAGGTCAGCTTCAGGCAACAGGGTCAGTTCACTCAGGTCATTCAAAAGTCAGCTAAAGTCATCAGCCTATGTGAGGGCAACCACAAGATGGCTGCTATGCACAAAATGGAACCCATGGTTCAGAACGAAATCTCCAAATACACAGTGAATCTATCGGTGTAACATGACGAAAACACTCATGCATACCGCACTCATCATTTGCGGTTCGCTGATACCAAAATCGTCATGATACGACGATGTTTATAATACGGGTCCAGAATTTTCAGTACCACAGACCCTCCTTTTGCCCTTACATAGGCAATAACCTAAACTCATGTCAATCTGAATCCAGGTCTATATTCATCAGATCATCAAGATGTTGCTGGAGCATAATCCTATTACTTTGCAACTCTCTCGGGACACGTCTCCTTACACATGTAGTAGCACAAAGGCCACATATGGCAGGACAAAATAAGGAATACCTCTGTCTGTAGTAGGCGGCATAACATCACACACCCAACAATTAGTGATGTTCACTACTAACTATTGTTGATGCAGAAGCTGTACAAAAGAATTGCTTACGAATTCTGATCTTCTAACCTGCTCATGTTCAGGAAAAGGGTGAAAAGAGTGCAAAGAAGCAGTAGTAGGAAAAGACATAGGTTGGGAAGTGGGTGCAGAAGTCAAGTGAGTAGAGAAAAAGAATCCCACCCATAAATGACAACGTCATGTTTAAAAAAACACTAGAAAACACGTTATTAAGAACATATAGACAACGGGAGAAAGTAGTGACCACTATTACAAATGAAATATTAATTTTTCACAACCCTAAGCAAAAAGCAAATCCTAAAATTATCTAGTAACATTTTTAGGGCTCCTATGCAATTCAGTAATTTTTGTATGTTCAGGTGAAACAGTGGTGACCCTCATCAATGCTCTGAGGTGAAAAGGGGGTACTCTTTCCACAGAAAATGGACTTTATTCTGCTTTTACTAAACAGAATAGTACTTTAAAACAATGCCAGCAAAACAATCAGTCTCCTAACACCTAGTCTATACAATCACACGGAAACCTCTTGTGAAACCAACTATGCCCAGAGTCCGTTCAAAAAGCCTCTCTGGCAGGCTTCTATTGTCCATCAAATCTTTTTTTGTTGTTTTCTTTCGCATGGGCCTCTTCATTCAAGCCTTTCATGAGAAAAGTACTGCTTAGTTGGAGTGCCCTCCTGGCAAACACCCACAGCTCACTCGAAAGTCTCAATGTCTCAAGGCAGTGCACCAGTATCTCTCCTTTGCGGCAGGCACTACAGGTAGTGTGCTCTCCATTGATCAAGGGCACAGGTCATCTCGTGCAGACCCGGGACCATTCTCAGGCTCCAACACTCATCATTCAGTGTCAGAGGACGCTCAGGCTGCTCTTTCATGGGCACCAGAATATAGTGCCTTTTGTCAATCTTGGATCCGCCGGTGCACTGCACTTCCATTGGAGCAAAGGAAAAAGGGGGGGAGTGTGGCCAAAAACTCAGGCCAAGGGGCTCAAGGGACTGCACACTGTCAGAGGTTACCAGCACATGACAGGCGCTCTTTTGCACTGAAATTCTGGTTCTGTGGCAAAACCAGCTCCTCCTTCTTTTCTGATGTTGAACGCCTTCTGATGAAGCAAGTGCGATGCTTTAAACAGTTCATTGTATAACAAGGGGACTGCAAACAGGTGGCCTGCGGTCTTTCAAAGGAGTGGCCACACGCCATGGGCCAATTTTGGTCTAGAATACACTGTCCTTCTCAAAAAGCAATACAAATATAAAGGCAGTAGGCAAAACAGTGTCTCTAGGCTTTTCAATTGGGTTTCCGTGTGAGAGCCTCCATCATCTAAGGGTAGATACCTACACGAGAATTCTATCTAAATGAATGTCTTCACATAGGGTGGCATTGTCTAATGGGGCAAACACATTTTTTTCTCAATGATTACATCTAGGTGTTCCTAAATTCCTTATCCAGAACATCTCAATAGAGAAATCACATGGTACAGATTATCATGGGCATGTAGAAAACTTTCACATCAGGTGCACTATGCAATACACAGGCTAATAGTCAAATATGCAAACAAAAGACAAGAACTAGAGGGTCCTGATATTTGCATGATCCCACCAAAAATGAGAGCAGCAGGAACAGAAGGGAACTGAAAACCAAATTAAAATAGACATTGATAATTCGTCATGTTCAAAAAGGTAAACATAAGATATCTCCTATTGAGATGGAAAACTTGTCTTATTATAATATTGACAGTAGATCACCAGGCAATGTAAATCTGCTGTCAAATATAACTTTACTGTTTCTCTTCTAACATACAGGACCAGCAAAAACAATTCATGATAGGACCAAATACACAAAAATAAATTTCCATTACTTAACTGTTACCCTCTTGTCAGTTACCTCGCAACATCAAGCCACCTTAGTTTTACCTTTCTAAAAGTAAAAATTGTTACACTGACACTTCATATTAATTTGGCACCTACAATTTCCACTGTGAAAAATAAGTCTTAAATGGCAAATCGTTCTCACTTAGGCATGTAGCCTTCAAAATTTTTGAAAAGGGCTGCATCTTAGTTTCTGTCTAAGACTTAATGCCACACTTCGTTTTCTGTCCAATAAAAGCAACTAGCAGGCATCATTTTTTTTTTTGAGAGCGGAGACACAAATGTATCAGTTCTGCAGAGCATTTAACATGATGTTGGGACTTTCGAAGAAACCCTTTTTTTATATTTTCCCTTTGGAATTAGGTTCTTTAATTGTATTGATGTTCTTATGGAGAAACCAGAAACCCCACCTTTAGAGGCCCGTTTAGCAAGGTCATTCTGCATTCCACAGAGACAAGGCCCTAATTTAAAAGGTCATAAATGTCAACGTGACAGCCTACTCCATTGTTTACGGGAAAACTAAAGATAGCATCTCAGCGCGGCTTGAGCCAGCCTCTGCAGCTCTCCTAGCCCCCAGCTTCTGCCACTCTGAATTCGTCAAAGCCAGAAGGCCTTTCTAATTCCTCCTAACTTGCAATAATTTACTCTATTTTGAAAAATAATTTCTCCTTTTTAGGCGCTAAAAAAATGTATCTCTATTCCTAGATTATTAAACTACATTTACTGTGAATTATTCACAAAACTTAATAACACACATACCAGTTTTTAGAATAAATGCTTGTTGCAATCCTATGCAATGGTACACATTTCATCAACCTTAAATAAATGAACGTCTCAGTAGGCCCAGCTGAAGTTAGAACCTTCAACCCTGATATTAAAACAAGCTTTTGTACTGGCACATTGACTCATTGAATCATAAGAAGGCACAACCTGTAAATATATATCAAACCTAAATGTATGCATTTACTGAAGCCTGAGACACTTTAAAAAGTACTCTGAATGAAAGAAAATGCAGTTTAAATAGTGCTTTTACCCAAATTCGACTTTGATATTTTAGGCATTAAAAAATGAATATCCTACAATTTTCCTGCATAATATGCATTACCAGAATGTCTATTACACAACCCATGAGTCAGGCATTGGAAATGATAACTTATACTTTATAAAAATGAGCTTGTTTGCGCCTGCGCCAAGGGAAAATTGTACACACGAATGCTTGTCATTTTAGTGATGCAACACAACTTAAATCAAATATTAATGCTAGGAGGTCATAGTATGAGTATTAAGCTTTATAAATATTAAAAAACGATTTTGAAAAGCACTTATTTTTTTTTTTAAATCATTTTTCCATGATTAACATTTTTCTTTAAAAAAAATAATTTTCTTCTAAACAAACCAATTATTCGTTTTTGTGATAATTCCACATATAAAAGCAAGCTGCATCCCTTGCCTATCATTTTGGACACATTAACTCACAAGCCTAAGCGCATAAGCCTAACTTGAAACGCGTCACAATTTTGCGCCACTGCAAAATTCCACCCGTGTTTAACTGGGAAAGTGCTGGCTGAATGAACATTCCTATCAAATATACTGCAGCTGAAAAGTTTGCCTGTGAACATCTAATAGAATGCATCTAAGGAAAATGCTGTAAATGTATTTATTTTTGCAAAAATAGATAATTTCGTTTTTGGGGCCTTATTTATATCTATTGAATGTGTTTTCTAATTTTATCCTTTAAGCATTTAACGGCAGTTTTGTATATGTGCACAATTGCTCATTCTATAAATTAAAGAGCAACATATAGCTATTTTAGCACATCACATGGTTCATTTCTGGATTTTTCCTAAGTTTCTACTTAATATTAATTAACCAACATTTTACTTAACAGACTGAAAACATCAAGAAGACCCACAAACACACATTGAGCTCATTTCAGACATAAACAGAAAGGGGTCAAACACTCAGGACACATAATACAGCGCGCTTTTAGCCATTTTTCATAAATAGCGCCGTCGCAATTTACTCACAGAACCGTTTGCAGATACTAGTTGTAAGTCATATTTACAAGAGAAAAGAAAACTTTTCTCAATAGTGTTCCAAAAACTGCAAAAACAGCCTCACAGACCTTTATTGCCAAGAATAGCGGACCCATACTTTATTAAACGTGATGGGGCCCACGCCGTGTTTAAAATAGAGCTCATAAGTTGGAGTTCCAATCGGAGGTATCAGACATGAATCCTCCAATCGGGAATCGCTGTTGCAACCAAAACAAAACCAAGTACCAAATTTGCTACGATTAGGCATCTTCACTCACTAACCGAGCTTCAAACTTCAAGGGGCTATCTCTATCGATACACTCGCAAATGTACGAGACCCTCGGTTTTTGAAAATTGCAATCTTCAAATAAAACTAAGGACCAATACTAAGAACCAAGAACCAAAAACTAAGAACCAAAGGACCAAAGAAGTAAGGACTGGGAGCGACCCACTTATACTTCAACTAAAGCAGATGGAGAAAAAGTCTCTTCATTACCTGCCTACACAAATTGCAATTCACGTATACAAACCTATACAAACCTATCAAAGCTATACCAAACAAATAGTTGTCCAAATTCTAATTGCCAAGTTCTAACTCCCAAGTTCTAAATGACCTAACAGTCTTTTTTTTTAAAATACTTACGCCAAAAAAAAAAGGTTCTCAGTCAGGAGTGACATCTTTTGGAGAGTCAAAGTCAGAAAGATCAGAGATATACTGGGCTGCAGAGACGAAGAATACCCAGAACCCCTGTGCACACAGTACCTGCTTAGTGGATTTCTGTCCTGTTCTCCCCAGTAGTTTTCTGTCCTCTGACAAGATCACTCATCCAGATAGCCACTTCTGATGAGGCCCACTGTTGGGGGCCAACTGTGGTACTCAAAAATTTCATTCTCAGGGTAATATAACAAAGAACTTGGCAAAGAAGCTGAAATATGAAAAGACATCTTTATTAAACTCAAATGAATGAGGCTACGTCGCCCAGAAGCACCTAAAGCAACTGAATGAGGCAGTCTCTAGAATGGTCTTAGCTCAGACCTTTTATACCATTTACTATGCCCTAGGCATACAAGGGAGTTGTACCAGCCACATTCCTAAACAAATGAAAAAGCTAGAGAGGCAACATTATAATTACAGGGTTTCAGTTGACAAAGGTAAAAAAGCCGGACAAAACCAACATTCTTCTTTAGACACGCTGGATAAACCCATAATAAAAATGGTCACCTCCCCATCGTAAATAGACCATAAAAGCAGGAACAGAAACAGATGAGAGGCAGGATAAGGGGTGTGTATGTGCATACCAAACTTTACAATCTCCTGTTCTTTGACCTCTATCTGACCAGCTGCCTAACAAGGAACTGGCTCAACGAGGTCAGCTTCAGGCAACAGGGTCAGTTCACTCAGGTCTTCAAAAGTAAGCTAAAGTCATCAGCCTATGTGAGGGCAACCACAAGATGGCTGCTATGCACAAAATGGAACCCATAGTTCAGAACGAAATCTCCAAATACACAGTGAATCTATCGGTGTAACATGACGAAAACACTCATGCATACCGCACTCATCATTTGCGGTTCGCTGATACCAAAATCGTCATGATACGATGATGTTTATAATACGGGTCCAGAATTTTCAGTACCACAGGCTGCTGATCCAAGCTACCCCTTTTCCACCTGGAAGCACCCGACATTGAAGGGCTCTTTCTCCTGAGCTCCCTGGTCACTGTGCCGTGACCCAGACTCTGTCCCCTCTGCTTTCAGGTCCTTCTCTTCAAGATCTACATCTTCAATCTTCACAACATCGACGACGCTTCTTGCTAGCAGCAGTTCTTCACTTTTTCCCATTGAAAACCAGCCCGCGACCCGACATCGAAAACGACCTATGCACCCGGCTTCCCTGGGGCAGGTAACAGTGGTACCTCGGTACTCTCGTGGGTGTGGGCCCTTCAAAAGCTTAACTCTAAACTCTTGAACTTGAACTCCTGCTAGAAGTGTTTTTAATCTTGTAAATTTCAACCGCGATATTCTCCATAGGGTTTAATAGAGATCCCGACAGTAGCTTATACAACTGCACGCGTCTCCCTTGGGTCCCCTTCCTCACTACCTTGTGTGGTTTCTTAAGGGGCCAGCGACCCTAAATGCCCTAGGCATTGTCTGTAGAATTGTCGTGATTCAATCAATCAATCAATCAAAGGCATTTATAACGCGCACTAATCACCCGGAGGGTCTCTAGGCGCTTGGGGGGGGGTCCGCTACTGCTCGAACAGCCAGGTCTTGAGCTTCTTCCTGAAGGAGAGGTGGTCTTGGGTCAGGCGTAGGTCGGGAGGGAGGGAGTTCCAGGTCTTGGCGGCCAGGTGGGAGAAGGACCTTCCTCCTGTTGTCGCTCTTCGGATGCGGGGGAAGGCGGCGAGGGCGTGACTGGTCGATCGGAGATGGCGTTTGGGAGCGTAGAAGTTGAGGCGGCTGTTGAGGTAACTCGGGCCTTGGTTGTGTAGGGCTTTGTGTGCATGGGTGAGGAGCCGGAAGGTAATTCTCTTGTTGACCGGGAGCCAGTGCAGGTCTCTCAGGTGTCTGGAGATGTGGCTGTGTCTGGGGATGTCGAGGATGAGTCTCGCTGAGGCGTTCTGGATCCGCTGGAGTCTCTTCTGGAGCTTGGCGGTGGTTCCGGCGTAGAGGGTGTTGCCGTAGTTCAGACGGCTGGTGACGAGGGCCTGGGTGACCGTCTTCCTGGTCTCGGTGGGGATCCACCGGAAGATCTTACGTAGCATGCGCAGGATGTTGAAACAAGACGAGGAGACGGCGTTGACTTGTCTGGTCATGGAGAGGGAGGAGTCCAGGATGAAGCCCAGGTTGCGTGCGTGGTCTGTCGGTTTGGGTGCGGTGCCCAGGGCGGGGGGCCTCCAGGAGTCGTCCCAGGCGGAGGGCGAGGAGCCCAGGATGAGGACTTCCGTCTTGTCTGAGTTCAGTTTCAAGCGGCTGGTCGTCATCCATTCGGCTACGTCTTTCATCCCTTGGTGTAGGTTGGCTCTGGCGGTGGCGGGGTCGTTGGTGAGGAAGAGGATCAGCTGTGTGTCGTCGGCGTAGGAGATGATGTTGAGGTTGTGTTGGCGTGCGATGGCCGCAAGGGGGCTCATGTAGACATTGAAGAGGGTGGGGCTGAGCGAGGAGCCTTGGGGAACGCCGCAGATGACTTCTGTTGCTGCAGATCTGAACGGGGGTAGGCGAACTCTCTGTGTCCTTCCAACGAGGAAGGAGATGATCCAATCCAGTGCCTTCTCCTGGATTCCGACGTTGTTGAGGCGCTGCACTAGGGTGCGGTGGCAGACCGTGTCGAATGCCGCGGAGAGGTCTAGGAGGATGAGGGCCGCTGTTTCTCCATTGTCCAGGAGGTGTTGATGATGTCCAGCAGGTGGGGTGCGATGACAGCGTCGGCCTTGTTGAAGACGTGGTGAGGGCAGGGGTCGGCTGGGGATCCGGAGTGGATGGAGTTCATCGTGCGGATGGTGTCTTCAGTGTTGATCGGTGTCCAGGCGCTGAGGGTGGTGGTGGGGGGCGTTGGTGCGGTTGTGGGGGGCGTTGTTTGTGTGCTGAAGCAGTTGTGTATGTCAGCGATCTTGTTGTGGAAGTACGAGGCGAGGGAGTTGCAGAGGTCTTGCGATGGGGTGATGTCGTTGTTACCGGCGTTGGGGTTGGAGAGCTCTTTCACGATGTTGAAGAGTTCCTTGCTGTTGTGTGCGTTGTTGTCCAGGCGGTCCTTGAATGCTGTTTTCTTGGTGGCGTGGATCAGTTGATGGTGCTTTCGGGTGGCGAGCTTGAGGGTAGTCATGTTGTCCGGTGTTGGGTCTCTTCTCCAGGCTTTCTCGAGGGCTCGGCAGTTCTTCTTGGAGCATTTGAGTTTGTCGGTGAACCAAGGGGCCTTCTTGCTGCCGGGTCTGCTGGGCGGGGTCCTCAGAGGGGCGAGTTTGTCCGCGCAGTTGCTGATCCACTTCGTGAGGTTGTCGGCAGCCTGGCTGGGGTTCGCTGAGCTGGCGGGAGGGTGCTGGCTCAGGGATGCGGCGAGTTGGTCGGCTGTGATCTTGTTCCAGCTTCTTCGTGCAACCTGTGGCTGGTGGTGGTGGATCGTGGTCCTTCTGAAGCTGAAGTGGATGCAGCTGTGGTCCATCCAGTGGAGTCCGGTGGCGTGGCTGAAGACGATGTCCTTGCTGGATGAGAAGACGGCGTCGAGTGTGTGTCCGGCGAGGTGGGTGGGGGTGGTCACCAGCTGCTTGAGTCCGAGGTTGGCGAGGTTGTCAAGCAGGGTGGTGGTGTTGCGGTCGTTGTCGTTCTCCAGGTGGAAGTTGAGGTCCCCGAGGAGGATGTAGTCAGTGGAGGGGAGGGCGTGCGGGCTGATGAAGTTGGCAATGTCTTTGCTGAATGGTGTGCGGGGTCCCGGGGGTCGGTAGATCAGGGTGCCTCTGAGGGTGGTCTTGGGGTCGGTGTGGATCTGGAAGTGCAGGTGTTCGGCGGTTGTCAGGGTGTCGTCGGTGTTGGTCGTGATGCGGATGGTGTTCCTGTGGATGATGGCGATGCCTCCTCCGGTCTGGTTGCCGCAGTCCCTCCGGGTGATCTTGTAGCCCTCTGGGATGGCGATGGCGATGTTGGGCGCTGAGGAGGCGTTCATCCATGTTTCCGTGAGGAAGGCGACGTCAGGAGCTGTGGTGTCGAGGAGGTTCCAGAGTTGGACGGCGTGTCTGTGGACGGAGCGGGTGTTGAGCAGGATGCACTTCAGGTGGTTGCTGCTGGTGTTCGGCTTGGTGAGTGTTGGTGCAGTGCAGGTCTGGATGCAGGTGAACTTGCAGGAGTGACAGCTGAAGGGTCCGTGGGTGCGTCTCGGGGTGGCTCGGTAGCATCCTGGGATTCGGCCGGTGTTGAGTGCGTTGAGGGTGGCGGCGGCGTAAGTCCGGCGGGTGGGCTGGGGTCTGCGGGGGCCAGGGGTCCTGGCGCGGGGCGCGGTCCAGGCGCGGACGGGCGTAGACAGGCTTACCTTTGGCGCACCTTCGGCGCTCAATCGGTGCTCCCGCTGCGCGCGTCCGCTGCGCGGTCGCTCAGGGGGCGTCATAAGAAGGGAGCCGGGAGGGAGGGTCCGCTGGGAGGCGGGGAGCGCGGGGGCCAATCGGCAGGCGGGGGGGCGGGGTCGCGGCAGGGAATGGCGGGAAAACCTATGCGGGCTTGGTGGGCGGCCCTGCGGCGGCTGGTGCGCCGGGGATCTGAGGTCGGGCGGCCCTGCGGCGGCTGGGGCGCCGGGGATCCGAGGTCGGGCAGGCAGCAGGTAAGGAGGCAGGCAGAGCAGGCGGGCAGCGTGGGGGCGACCAGGCCGTGGAGGGCGCAGTGGTCACTCCTGAATCGAGGTCTGGGTCCCCTTAAGAAGGGAGCCGGGAGGGAGGGTCCACTGGGAGGCGGGGAGCGCGGGGGCCAATCGGCAGGCGGGGGGCGGGGTCGCGGCAGGGAACGGCGGGAAAACCTATGCGGGCTTGGTGGGCGGCGCTGCTACACAGGGCTGTGTGAGGCCAGGCCCCCTTCCCAGAGTGACTGTACAGGAAGGTGGACAGTTTTGGAAGGACAGGCATTGAGGGAGAAGCGCGTGCCAGATCTCATGAGCACAGAGCTCAGACCAGCAAGTGGGCAAGGACCGGGGGCGTCCAGGGACATGTCGCAGCAGCCAGGGGGTGCTACCCCAGGTACATCAGAGCACAGCTTCCACATGTCATTGAAGGTGCAACCGCCATTTAGTCAGCTGGCTGATCTGGCGACAGCTGCACCAAGGTAGCGCAAATGGATTGGGCAACTAGAAAATTATTTCATTGCCACGAGGGAGAAGGACAACGCTGTGAAGCGCTCCACCATGCTACACATGGGAGGGGAGGAGTTGTATGAGCTTCTCCAGGATCTTGCTGATACAGGGAATGGCGACGACTACCAAAATGCCGTCAGAGCACTCAACTGCAATTTTGAACCCTCAGGTCAACCCGGACTTTGAACACTTCAAACTGCCCCAGGCGAAGCAAAAGGAGGAGGAATCAGTGAATATGTTCCATGCGCATCTCATGAGTTGGCAAGCTCGTGTGTGGGCATTGATCGGCCCTTTGAGATCAGAGCACAACTTATATTAGGGTGCAAGTCCTCGGAACTGCGCAAGCTCAACTTACGCCAGTCGGGAATATCTAAGGATGATATCTTGGTGTTGGGAAGAGCTCACGAACTGGCAGATGCTAGAGCGGGTGAAATGGAATCTACGCTGGCGAGGAAACCGGCCGCCCAGCAGCCTCTGTACCCACACCCAAAGAAGAACGCATGGAAGCCATCCAGAAGTTCAGCGGCCGTGGCAGGGAAGGTGCCAGCGGCAGAGGGGAGCTCCCAGGAAAGAAATGATGTGGAAATTGCAGCCATGACAGCCAACCACCGAGGGGGTGTCCGGCCCAGGGCAAGCAATGCCTGAAGTGCAACAAGAATGGTCATTTTGCTAAAGTCTGCATCGGTGCAGCCAGGTCAGAGGCAAGGGGAGGCCGACAGAGAAGACAAAAGCCCACGGTGCGCACTGTGGAGGAAGTGGAAAGCATGTGCCGCAGGATGAATGTCACGGAGGATGACGAGGAGGACGATGTGTTCATGATATCACGCACCCCAAGGGCTGTTACCAAGAAACGTCCAACCCCAACCCCAATGTGTCAACTGTGGGTGGGTGACAATTGCATCAGAGCACTCATCGACACAGGGGCTTCCATGAATATCCTCAATGAGGCTCAGTATGAGCAACTGGAGCAAAGACCGGTACTTCAAGCCCAAAGCGAAGATCTTCACCTATGGGGGAGACATTCTGATTCCACTCCTAGGTGTCATCGAGGTAAAGGCGAGGCATGGTGAACAAGCGGCACTCATACGATTCCATATAACACAAGATAGCGCCAGATCAATCCTAGAATGCCACTCTGCCGAAGACCTGGGGCTAGTGATGTTTGCGAGACAAGTTCACCAATTGCACGCAGAGTCGGTGATGGCAGAGTTTCCTGAGCTGTTCAAGGGCCTCGGCTGTTTGAAAGGGGGTAGAGATCAAACTTCATATAGATGACAAGGTCAAGCCGATAGCCCTCAGGCATCGCAGGGTACCATTCCACCTGAGGCCTCTAGTGGAAGCGGAGTTGGAGTGGCTGGAATGTGATGGAGTCATTGAGAAGGTGTCAGGCCCTACCTCCTGGGTGTTCGCCATTGGTGATTGCTCCCAAACCTAAGCAACCATGGGCAATTTGCCATGTGACATGAGGTTACCCAACAAGGCCATCAAGAGGGAGCGGCATATCACACCTATGATCGATGAGATCGTTGCTGACATTAACTGAGTCAAATAGATTTCTAAAGTGGACTACAAATCTGGCTATCACCAATTGGTTCTGGAGGAGAGCAGTCGCTACATCAGGCACATTCTCAACCCATGTGGGTTTCTGGATATTCAAGTGCCTCAGCTTCAGAGTGTCGTCGTCGGTGGAGGTACTCCAGGATGCAATTAGGGAGGCGCTCTCAGGTCTGGTGGGAGTCATCAACGTCAGCGACGACATCCTGATTTTCTCCATTTCTCTCTAAGTACATCACGTAAGACTTCGAGCTACAATGCAACAGCTCGTGGAGCAGGGTCTAACTCTCCACAAAGGGAAGTGCGAGTTCTACATCAATGAAGTGGAGTTCTTTGGGTACCGATTCTCGGTTCGAGGGCTGCAAATGGATCCGGCTAAGGTGGAAGCCATTCGGGCGGTGGTGGTCCCCCAGAATCAGTCCGAGGTAATGAGTTTTCCGGGGATGGCCAATTACTGTGGATGCTTTATCCCTCACCTAGACACGCTGTCGGAGCCGCTAAGAACTCAACGAAAAAGAATGTCAAGTGGCGATGGTCCAGCAAGGAGGCAAAGGCATTTACCGACATCAAAGAAGCGCTGCTGTTGGTAGAGACAGTGGCATACTTCAAGTCTGGACAGCTGATGGAGGTGGTGGTCGACGCCAGCCCGGTGGGACCCAGAGCGATCTTGTTGCAGCAGGTTGATGACGAGGAGTGGGTTCCCATTGCGTATGCCAGCCGTGTGCTTACACCTGTGGAGACGCGGTATGCCCAAATTGAAAGAGGAGCGTTAGCCATTTGGTGGGCCTGCCAACATTTCGATATCTACCTGTGTGGCCATAAGTTTACAGTGGCTATCGATCACAAGCCACTGGTACCGCTATTCAGTAGCACGGCCATAAATGGGCCGCCAAAGATCGAGAGGTGGGCCGTACAAATACAACACTATGACTTTGACGTCATCTACCACCCAGAGTGAACAACCCCGCTGATTACCTGTCCAGGCACCCGATGACAGATCGGCAAGTGGCACCATCCGAAGTTGATGAAGGGTCGGAATTGTTCATAAGGCAGATTGTGGATGCAGTGTGTCCCCGAGCGCTGTCCATGGAGGAAATCATACAAGCCACCAACGAGTATGTCTGCCTTCAATCAGTCAAAGAAACATTGCACCGCCATCACTGGAAGACCTTTCTTCAAGAGTCAAGTGGGTTGACAGACGAGGAAAGGGAGACGAGGATCGGTCTATGGAGATGTCGCGAGGAGCTGAGTGAAGGCTGCCAAGGTGTAATTCTCAGGGGTGCTCGCCTTGTCATACCCTCGCGACTCTGGACAAGGACAGTGGATCTGGCTCATCCGGGACACCAAGGGATCGAGAAGACAAAGGCCCGGATTAGATCCAAGGTGTGGTTCCCCTGTGTTGATCGGATGGTCGAAGACAAAGTGAGGGGTTGCCATGCATGCCTAATAACAGAAGCGGAACCTCCAACTCTTCCCATAATCACAGAAGCAACCTGCACCAAGCCATGGGCCAACGTAAGCATGGACTTTGGGAGTTTCCCAGACGGGAGGCACACTGTAGTCCTGATGGATAGCTACTCTAAGTTTCCAGTGGTGGAGGTGGTACAATCAACGGTGTTTCAGACCCTGAGGCCGATACTTGACAAGACTTTCGCTCTGTTGGGCACGCCCGAGGTGATCCAAACTGACAATGGACCGCCTTTGCAGGGGCAGGAATTCCGAGAGCATCTGAAACTCCACAACGTCCGTCATCGTAAAATAATTCCTCAGTGGCCCCAGGCCAATGGCGATGTGGAAAGGTTTATGAGGACTGTGAATAAAGCCTTGCGGATTGGGGTAGACCAGGATGAGGACCTCGAAGGGTGCTTACAGATGTTCTTGGTGCATATCGTCAGACCCCACACTCTACCACGGGGTGTGCCCCCAGCGACATGTTGGTGAGCAGGGACGTGAGACACATCTTGCCAACCAGCCTGAGGTGGGAGCCTTTGGTGCTGGACAGTGGGCATGCACAGGTCAGGCGACAGCAGACCAATGATAAAGCGAGCCAAAAGAGGAATGCCAGGGAAGGTCAGATTCGCCGAGGAGACCAGATGGTTGTCAAGAACCGACACCCTGGATCGAAGTTCCTTACCCCCTTTTTAGAGGGAACCGTGGGAGGTGATACGTGTTCAAGGATCTATGGTCACGGCTCGAAGGGGAAGACAGCAAATAGCCAGAAACGCTTCCTGGTTTAAGAAGGTAGTGGGCCAGGGACCAGTCAGGGCGGAAGAAGTGGATGCTCCAAAGGAAATAACCGCAGCACCGAGTACAGAGGAGGCTCGGCCGCCTGAGATGGAAGAGGCACCGGTGGACAAGGAAGAACCTCCAGGAGAAGAGCCGCCATCAGGAGCTAACAGTGAGCCGGCAGAGGGTCCCCACAGCCGAGGAGGATATCCATATCGGCTGTGGAGTAATCCATCACCCAGTACACGTTTGAAGGACTTCCTATGCTGAAATGACTTTAATGAGCTTTGCTGTTGAATTGTACCTGATTGCTGCCACTGGGAGAGGACTTCAGTACCCAGAAGGCCCTGAACCCGCGCCTGGGGGCGCCAACGCTGTTGCTGTGCACCTGGGGGCTTTAAAAACCACTATCGGCACCCACTTCGCGGGAGCCACTTCGCTGTTGAATTGTACCTGATTGCTGCCACTGGGAGAGGACTTCAGTACCCAGAAGGCCCTGAGCCCGTGCCTGGAGGCACCGGCGCTGTCGCTGTGCGCCCGTCGGCTTTAAAAACGACTCGCGGCACCTGCGTCGCGGGAGCCGCTTCACTGTTGAATTTTACCTGATTGCTGCCACTGGGAGAGGACTTCAGTACCCAGAAGGCCCTGAGCCCACGCCCGGAGGAGCCAACGCTGTTGCTGTGCGTCGGTGGCTTTAAAAACAACTTGCGGCACACGCTACGCGGGATGTACGCGGGCCAAGGGCGGGCGCGCCTGAGCCCGTCCGAGACCGAAAGAGGCCGGTCTGGACCACCACCCCCCCCGGTCGCTGCAGTTATTGATATCGAACTGAGGCATACGGGTAAGCTAATTACAATTATATTATTTTACCCATTGTTGTGAGGTACACTGAGGCGTTAATTGAAAATAGGTAAAAGGAAACTACCGATAAGTAAGGGAAAGACCGACGAAAAAACTGTATCAATAACTAATTATCTAAAAAGCACTATGGGCATTATACACAATGAGATTTTACAAGTGGAGGAACAACTAGCAGCTGCTAAGACGGCGTTAGATGCTGTTCAAAGGGAGGCAAAGTCCGCTGTGGAAGAGCATGATCGGAGCAGTACTCATAACCCCCAAATCGCCGACTTGGAACAGAGTCATATTATTCTAATAAATAATAGCCCAAATAATATCCAGCTGGATAATGCGATTAAGTCTGGCCCTTGCGTATCAACAATTCCTCTAGAAATTACAAATGTTTTGGACACACTTGAACTGGACTCGCCACCTGCGAAAAAATGTGAACGAAATATAGCACCAAGGAGCCCTAGTCATCCAAGACTAGTACAAAAAAAGGGAAAATCTTCAAAATTAGTTGGCAATGGTCAAGAACCAAAACCCGTGGAGTTATTATATGATAAACATACTATAGATACTCTTTTAAAAAAACTGCACGGGAAAATTGACACCATTGAAAGGCGGGTCCTGAATTAAATAATATTAGTGCAAAAGGACATTTTAAAATTGCTGGATCTGGTTACTGTTTTACAGCCATCTAATGTATTTAATATGTTACAGTGTGCCATATCAAATAACAAAAGTGATTACAAAATGGTTTAAGTAATACGAAATTACTAGACAGGGGTAGTGTTTTACAACCTACTGTAATACATGGACCGGAAGCACATGGGCTACTAATACAAAACCCTGCGGTAACTGCCAGGTTTGTAATAGGAAAATCGGAGGCCAAGTTCAATACGAGAGTCATCAGGATGTATGTCTTAATCTACCCCCACAAGCTACACCATATGTGGTTGTTTAAAAAAATGTACCTAAATTGTCTGGAAATTATAAAGAAACTTGGGATTCTTTCAAAAATAGGGTGATTCATTGGCTCTCTGTAAATACTTCTTGTAGCACTGGGCGTCTATCACAGGAAATTAATATGGTAAGAAGAGTGAGCTGGGTGGTAAAACAGTAAAGGCATGCGAGGGGGACTGTGTGTCGTAATTTATTCGCTGCCCCCATGTGGTGGGTTCCCTCCTGGAAGAGGTCAAAGTTAATCAAGAACGGAAATTTAACAGTAAAGAATATACCATCACTGCATTACCCCATGGATGCTTTTATAGACCCAAAATGGAGCTGGCCCACCCTTTTGGTAGAGCCCAACTAAGTATCAGTAATCCAAGTCAATATATGATACCATCGATGCCAAATCGGTTTGCACCCCTAGGGAGTTGTAGTGAGGTGGACTGACTGGTACACAATAGAGGGCATCTAAAAGTAGGCGATCAAGAAGACAGAGCCCATGCCATATCCCAGTCTAGTAAACTGGTAGAAATAGTTATGTGGACCAGGCACAATTTCCTGAAGGCAATGAAATTAAATCCCCCCTTAGTAGTAAATGTGGAACCTCTGTAGAAGCTGAGATACAAAGTGTTAGAAATGAAACCACCCCGTCGACAAGGGACTGTAATTCTATCAGCCGTACACTGCAGGATTCACTATATATTATGACATGGAACGTTGCAGGGGTAAATAATAAGTTGCATGATATAACTTGGCTCAAAAGCATTCAAAACTGTGATTTAGTATTAATACAAGAAACATGGCTTAAAGAAATTTTGTTCATTAATGGTTTCAAGACAATTTTTACTAAAGCAAATCCATCAAAGGCTGGGCGAGCGAGTGGAGGTTTGGCAGAACTAATATCGGTATCTTCCCCTCTGACCTTAAAGAGAACATTTACTAAAGCGCAACATTTTTAGCCTGTATTATTTTCAGTTAAAGGTAAACAGGACATCCTAGTGATTAATTTTTATAACAACATTTTTAACGCTTCAAGACATGAGATCATTTTACTAATGGAGGTAGAGCTGGTTAAATTTGTAAAAAGTGCAGCGGCGGATTGCATTTTAATCTGGGCGGGGGATTTTAATATTGAACTTTGTAAACTTGCATCTGGAATTCAATGCGGTTATGAGGACGAATTGGGTGAAAAACCTTCACATTTTCCTCACAATAATTATGGGGAAATTATTAATTACGCTATGTATAAACATAATTTGGAAATTATGGAGATGGAGGCACGTGATGGAACGTGTGTTAATTACACATTTGAGGGAGCTAGATCATCTTCATGCATTGATCACTTCTTAATTTCAAGGAATTGTAGGCCCCTTGTATATAAACGTAGTGTACTGCCCAGCTTACTTTGAGATTATCATCGCCTGTTACTAATATTAAATTCTACTATATTCCAAATAGCAAAACTATGTGCCCATGCTGCTGATAGAGACACAGGGTAAAAAGGGGACCTCTATAAAATGTACGGGAGTTGATCCTACTGTCTTTTCAGAAAGGATAGTTCAAAAAACTAATCACCGTACAGTAACATGTCTCAAAAATTCTTCCAGTAGTACTGACATTGTTACGGCCTTCTTAAATATTTTGGCCGAAATCTCGCAAGAATTGAAACGTAAGACTAAGATACACAGGGAATATTGCCCAAGATGGTTCAATCAGCAGTGCTCAAGAATAAATAGGGAACTAAAGGTAGCATTAAAAGCAATCCCCAGGAATAGGGAAGATTTTAGTACCCTACGGAAAATATACAAACAAGCAATAGCCCAAAGAAAAATGGAAATTAGACAAAATGCTTGGGACAATTTGATCAAAGATGCTGAGACTAAAGACTCTATACTTTTTTGGAAAACTTTGGACCAGCCACTATTTAAAGATACCCAATCCGTTTAAGTTGATACAGTAATGACGCCCGATGACTAGCTAAGTCATTTTGAAGCCATTTTTAACGTGACACAGCAGCGTAATATATTAGTTAAAAATAATGGTATTCTTTTATTAAATAACACAAAACTAGAAAGTATTTCCGGCGGGGAGATTGAAACAGCTCTTATGAATAGGGCCAGCGGAAAACCGGCAGGCCCGGATGGGGTCCCAATCGGTGTCTGTAGGAGAGTAGGGTCTGCTATACTATGGTCACCCCAAATTTTTGCGTTTTGCTTCACTGGTTTTTGACATACTGAGGCTGTGGGCCTGCTAATCAGACCCCCAGCCTGCTGTTCTCTCTACTAAATTTACACTATGCACTTTAGGTGCATAACCAATTGGAACTAGATCACCCTGTGAGCCCCTGTACCAGTGTACACTAGGTACCCAGGGCATTGGTGTATCTAAGGCCTACCAGGGGCTGAAGCATGTATTGTGCCACCCCTGGCCTGGCCTAGCAATTTGACACAACTGGCTGATCACTCAGCTGGGGTAAGTTGGCGTATCCACCTCTTACTTAGGTGTAGTATACCTATACCTAACCTTAAATGGGACACATGTTAACCTATAAGTCACTCCTATGGCAGGCCTTAACAATCCTGAAGGCAGAGTGCTTGGTTTCATGTGAGATGGTGCTCTGGCATGAGCGGAGCCTGTCTGCAGTGGTCGGAACAACTTCCTTCTACCGTTTCCAGATGTCGCCATACCATATACTCTTAAGTGCATTATGAACCTCCCGGTTAAATGCTATCTTTGGTTTGGCTTTATCAAAACATGTCGAGTAAGGTGTCATACGAATTGGAATACTAACCCCTCGCCAATTCTGGCGACGGGGTTAGCATTCCACCCTTCTAGAGGGACACGACATGTACAGATCCTGAAACCCGGGTAAAATCAGACATAGCCTCAGCTCCACAAAATGGACGCTGCCACCACAGACACGAGTCTGCCCTCCTGCTGCTGGGAGTCCTTCCAGCTTGGGAGACGT
The DNA here is from genome assembly GCF_964204655.1 of Triturus cristatus. Classification (NCBI taxonomy): domain Eukaryota; kingdom Metazoa; phylum Chordata; class Amphibia; order Caudata; family Salamandridae; genus Triturus; species Triturus cristatus. The sequence continues at coordinate 1,280,919 of NC_140594.1, read as the reverse complement.
GGACAAAGGGTTTCCTGCCAGGGGAGGTGCGAGCACCACCCCAGACAGGATTTTGTGTATTGGTCAGGTAGGGCTTGAATGGAATCAGACATGCCTGAGGCTCACAAGGAGCCTTGGTGCATATGCCAGTTCAAACCGGTCCTGGGGCACACCAGCTCCAGACCTGGGGCGAGCTGGGCAAAGGATTGGGGGTGTAACCACCCCCCTTCCTGGTCCCACCCTTAGGGAGGGACCTAGCAGGTAGTCCGGCCCCTAGAATCCGCTTAAAGGTAGGAGCTGTGTCCTAAGACTTCAGACATCCTGGAATCAACTTGAAACTAAGAAGAAGACGGGAACTTCGACGTTCTGCTGCACAGAAGACTGAAGGAAATCTCCCCTATGGTCATGGAGTGACCATCTTGCTAACGCAAGCACCATCCAGCAAATCGACGTCTGCTTTGCCGCCGCCTCCCGCCGGAGCCCGAGCCCAGAGACTGACAAGAACTGGACCTCCAGACCTCTCACCGCCCGATCCACAGTCCCTGCAAAGAAGGAACCCGTGGAGGCACCGAGACACGTGGAGCCAGCCATCTTGGAAGACACTCGACAAGCTGCAAGCGCGACAACAGAGGATCCCTCCGAGTTGTGCTTTGGGTCCTAAGAAGCCCAACATCCGAGCAGCATCTGCTCCAAAGGTGAGCCCTCCAGCATCTCCACGATCTGCGTGGGGCCCCTCTGCACTTTGCGACTCGACGCGCCTACCCGGTCCCTGGCCCGTTGGCTAGTGGCCATCTTAGTGACCCTTTTTGAAAACTACAATGCTGGTCTGGTTGCTCCAGACTGGCCCCTGCTTCCCTCCAAAGGAGCAGCCCCTCTGACCTTGCTGGTCAGAGCTACAAGCTTTCTTCAATTCCTGCGACTCCTGCTTTTGCCACGGCTTGTTTGCTTCTTTTGAGTCGCCGACACCGCCGACAGCGAGAGCCTGCGTGGGACAGCTCGTGAACCGACTCCTGGACGTCGTCGACCTTCAGGGACCACATGGCTGCAGAGACAAGCTACACCTCTTCACCTGTTTGCACCCGACATCGCCTAGTACCTACCTGGTGCCACGCTGGTCACTGGCTAGTGACTGTGAACACTGTCCCCTCTGCTTACAGGTCTTCTACACTTGCGATCCACCCTTGGATCCACCGCATCTCTTCTGGACCGACCGCCTGCAGCATCTTTGTCGTCAGGCTCCATTGAACAGATAGACGAAACCCGACGCACTTCGAGTCCTATGCACCCGCTTCCTGTGGGTGAGGTAAAGCTGGCACTCCGGTGCACAAGTGTAGAGTAACATCTCTAATGTCTAGGTTTGAAGTCTTGATTTCGTAGTCCAACCAGAAGACCCTTCTAGCAGTAACTTTTGAACTTTTACGCACCCATTGAAAACCTATGGGAGCCCGTGTGTAACTTTCCTCACTGCACACGCGACCCGTGGACCTCCTGGTCACTAACTAAAGTTAGCTTCTTGTAGGCCCAGCGATTCTAGAGGCCCTAGGCCTTTTCCCTTTCCTGTTCGTGGTACTTATACCACTATTTTAGTATATGGTTTGAGCAGCCACCAGGGCCTATCCATATAAAGTGCAACTTCTGTATATTGTGATACTTTCTTGTTTAACGATTTGTGCTCCTGTGCTCATAAAGAGTCTAGGGGATACTTTGAGTAATAAATACATATATATTTTGAATATATATCTGTGTGGTGTCCTTTCATTGGTATAAAGGGGGGTTACATATGGTAAAACAGCTTGCTTTACATGCCTAAACGAGTTTAGCCTCAAAGACTGCTTAGCCTACGCTACCACTAGGGCAGCTGGTCCGAAAAGGTTGACTTACAACCACACCATAAGGGTTGCTTGGCATGGTACAAGGTGGTCATTTTAATTAGTGAACATCATATACCAGGCCAACTTCTCACAATGTCTTTAAGCATAACAAGGATTTCTGGATACCCATTGTGAGAAGTTGGCCTGGTATATGATGTTCACTAGTTAAAGTGACCACCTTGTACCATGCCAAGCAACCCTTATGGTGTGGTTGTAAGTCAACCTTTTCGGACCAGCTGCCCTAGTGGTAGCGTAGGCTAAGCAGTCTTTGAGGCTAAACTCGTTTAGGCATGTAAAGCAAGCTGTTTTACCATATGTAACCCCCCTTTATACCAATGAAAGGACACCACACAGATATATATTCAAAATATATATGTATTTATTACTCAAAGTATCCCCTAGACTCTTTATGAGCACAGGAGCACAAATCGTTAAACAAGAAAGTATCACAATATACAGAAGTTGCACTTTATATGTATAGGCCCTGGTGGCTGCTCAAACCATATACTAAAATAGTGGTATAAGTACCACGAACAGGAAAGGGAAAAGGCCTAGGGCCTCTAGAATCGCTGGGCCTACAAGAAGCTAACTTTAGTTAGTGACCAGGAGGTCCACGGGTCGCGTGTGCAGTGAGGAAAGTTACACACGGGCTCCCATAGGTTTTCAATGGGTGCGTAAAAGTTCAAAAGTTACTGCTAGAAGGGTCTTCTGGTTGGACTACGAAATCAAGACTTCAAACCTAGACATTAGAGATGTTACTCTACACTTGTGCACCGGAGTGCCAGCTTTACCTCACCCACAGGAAGCGGGTGCATAGGTCTCGAAGTGCGTCGGGTTTCGTCTATCTCAGGGGTACTCACAAACTTTCTCTTGGGGGTCAAATTTACAGTGTGGTTTGTGGCCGAGGGCCGCACCTTGGGGGCGGGGTCATTGGGGGAGGGGGCGGGGCTAAAGCAACAACAAAAAACTGTGACCATGAGGTGGAACACAGGTCCCTGCAGCGGACGCCTTCGTCCACTGAGCCATCGGACCCGGCATACACATATCTCTCTATCTCCCTCCCTCCCTCTTCCATCTCCCTCCCTCCCTCTTCCGTCTCCCTCCCTCCTCCGTCTCCCTCCCTCCCTCCCTCTCCCTCCGTCTCCCTCCGTCTCCCTCCCTCTCCCTCCCTCTCCCTCCCTCTCCCTCTGTCTACCTCCCTCTCCCTCCGTCTCCCTCCTTCTCTCTCCGTCTCCCTCCCTCCTCCATCTCTCTCCCTCCTCCATCTCCCTCCCTCCTCCGTCTCCCTCCCTCTCTCCTTCTATCCGTCTCTCTCCCTCTCCGTCTCTCTCGGTCTCCCCCTCTCTGTCTCCCTCCCCCTCTGTCTCCCTCCCTCCCTGTCTCCCTCCCTCCCTGTCTCCCTCCCTCTCTCTCCCCCTCTCTCTCTCCCTCTCTCACTCCCTCTCCGTCTCCCTCTGTCTCCCCCCTCTTTCCCTCTCTCCCTCCCTCTCCGTCTCCCTCCCTCTCCCCATCTCCCTCCCTCTCAGTCATTGTTACCTTTTTCCTTTTACACATTATTCTGAAATTAGTGAGTGCTTTTGCATGAAAAGGTAAGGCCATGACTACAGGGCCCGGAAGGGACCCGTTTCAGTGCCCATTGCTTATATTCTTTCAAAACATAGGCAGTATGGTATAAAAAGACCACATTCGTAAACACACAGTCGCTGTACACATTTTGTTTTCAAATTCACCCATCAAGCAGGTATTTCAGTACCTCCAGGCAAGGTGCACTTTCCCTCACAGGGAAAACTATGTTGTTCAAAGAGAGAGGAGTAAACAAAAGTATCATTTCACTGGCAAACACTGTAAAGTGGCACTAATGTGTTTAGGTGTAAATAAATCAATCTGGACATCTTGCAACCGCTCTGTCTTGCTTTAATTAGTTATTTATTTTTCACATTGGGAATGTTTTATTTCTCTCCTCCCGGAGGCTGCACTTGTGTCAGAGAAAGACAACGTTTCCAGCAAAAATGTTATTCTTTTTTGGATCCATTTCACAGGGGAGCAAATAAACGAAAGGAGGAAAGAGAGGGTAATACCCATTTCTTGAAGTCTCGGTTTTCACTAACTGAGGAGCGAGACAGAATGAGAGGGAAGATTCTGAGGCTTAGATGCCGTCACCGTGGTGTGCGCACACAGTTTAATTTATGGGGACTTGGGGAGGATTGCTTCCAGGCACAGCCGTCTCCCTCGCTTAGAGTGAGGGGGGCCCCTGGAGCGTGGGGGCCCCCCACACCGCGGGGGCTTTGTTATGCCCCTGGCAGCTGAGGCAGCTTCCCTTCCAGGGCACACACACAGCCCCACCCGAGTACTTCACAGGTCTTTAAGAGACCATTTGCATGATAACGAGGCTTTGTTGTATTTCACCTCTTAGCGCCCCAGCAGCTGCACGTGTTTGCTGACACTGTTAAACAAACACCGGTACAATGTCTGCAAGGTCCGCGGGCCGCCAAGAAAGGCTTGCCGGGCCGCTCGCGGCCCGCGGGCCGTACTATGAGTACCCCTGGTCTATCTGTTCAATGGAGCCTGACGACAAAGATGCTGCAGGCGGTCGGTCCAGAAGAGATGCGGTGGATCCAAGGGTGGATCGGAAGTGCAGAAGACCTGTAAGCAGAGGGGACAGTGTTCACAGTCACTAGCCAGTGACCGGCGTGGCACCAGGTAGGTACCAGGCGATGTCGGGTGCAAACAGGTGGAGAGGTGTAGCTTGTCTCTGCAGCCACGTGGTCCCTGAAGGTTGACGATGTCCAGGAGTTGGTTCACAAGCTGTCCCATGCAGGCTCTCGCTGTCGGCGGTGTCGGCGACTCGGAAGAAGCAAACAAGCCTTGGTAAAAGCAGGAGTCGCAGGAATTGAAGAAAGTTGTTAGCTCTGACCAGCAAGGTCAGAGGGACTGCTCCTTTGGAGGGAAGCAGGGGCCAGTCTGGAGCAACCAGACCAGCATTGTAGTTTTCAAAAAGGGTCGCCAAGATGGCCACTAGCCAACGGGCCAGGGACCGGTTAGGCGCGTCAAGTCGCAAAGTGCAGAGGGGCCCCACGCAGATCGTGGAGATGCTGGAGGGCTCACCTTTGGTGCAGATGCTGCTCGGGGGTTAGGCTTCTTAGGACCCAAAGCACAACTCAGAGGGAGCCTCTGTTGTCGCGCTTGCAGCTTGTCGAATGTCTTCCAAGATGGCTGGCTCCACGTGTCTCGGTGCCTCCACGGGTTCCTTCTTTGCAGGGACTGTGGATCGGGCTGTGAGAGGTCTGGAGGTCCAGTTCTTGTTGGTCTCTGGGCTCGGGCTCCGGCGGGAGGCTGCGGCAAAGCAGACGTCGATCCGCTGGTTGGTGCTTGCGTTAGCAAGATGGTCACTCCCTGACCATAGGGGAGAATTCCTTCAGTCTTCTGTGCAGCAGAACGTCGAAGTTCCCGTCTTCTTCTTAGTTTCAAGTTGATTCCAGGATGTCTGAAGTCTTAGGACACAGCTCCTACCTTTAAGCGGATTCTAGGGGCCGGACTACCTGCTAGGTCCCTCCCTAAGGGTGGGACCAGGAAGGGGGGTGGTTACACCCCCAATCCTTTGTCCAGCTCGCCCCAGGTCCAGGGCTGGTGTGCCCCAGGACCGGTTTGAACTGGCATATGCATCGAGGCTCCTTGTGAGCCTAAGGCATGTCTGATTCTATTCAAGCCCTACCTGACCAATACACAAAATCCTGTCTGGGGTGGTGCTCGCACCTCCCCTGGCAGGAAACCCTTTGTCCACGTCTCCCAAGCTGGAAGGACTCCCAGCAGCAGGAGGGCAGACTTGTGTCGGTGGTGGCAGCGCCCATTTTGTGGAGCTGAGGCTATGTCTGATTTTACCCGGGTTTCAGGTTCTGTACATGTCGTGTCCCTCTAGAAGGGTGGAATGCTAACCCCGTCGCCAGAATTGGCGAGGGGTTAGTATTCCAATTCGTATGACACCTTACTCGACATGTTTTGATAAATCCAAACCAAAGATAGCATTTAACCGCGAGGTTCATAATGCACTTAAGAGTATATGGTATGGCGATATCTGGAAACGGTAGAAGGAAGTTGTTCCGACCACTGCAGACAGGCTCAGCTCATGCCAGAGCACCATCTCACATGAAACCAAGCACTCTGCCTTCAGGATTGTTAAGGCCTGCCATAGGAGTGACTTATAGTTTAACATGTGTCCCATTTAAGGTTAGGTATAGGTATACTACACCTAAGTAAGAGGTGGATACACCAACTTACCCCAGCTGAGTGATCAGCCAGTTGTCAAATTGTTAGGCCAGGCCAGGGGTGGCACAATACATGCTTCAGCCCTTGGTAGGCCTTAGATACACCAATGCCCTGGGTACCTAGTGTACACTGGTATAGGGGCTCACAGGGTGATCCAATTCCAATTGGCTATGCACCTAAAGTGCATAGTGTCAATTTAGTAGAGAGAACAGCAGGCTGCGGGTCTGATTAGCAGGCCCACAGCCTCAGTATGTCTAAAACCAGTGAATTTGGGGTGACCATAGGATAGCAGACCCTACTCTCCTACACCCATCCTACATAATTTTTTTAACGCAACCATTAGTGGGGTGATACCTGCAACCTGGGCAGAGACTGTGATAGTCCCCATATTCAAAAAAGGTGATAGAGGCAGTGCGAGCTGCTATCGTCCAATATCCCTTCTTGACTCAACATCAAAGGTAATGGGCAGAATGATGTTGGCCAGATTGGAACGCTAGGTAAAGGAAAAAAATGTTCTGCCTGTTGCACATTATGTTTTTAGAAGGGGTATTTAACGATTGAGCAGTGCATTAATCTCGAGCGCTGATAAGAAAATACACCCTTGCCAGGGATGGCTCCCTTCACCATTGTTTTGTTTTATCGAGTTCTTTCGACTTGGAAAATCACTCTAAGTTATGGCAGACGCTTGAAGGAATGTGTGCCCCACAGGATATTATCAGCTTTTTATCACAAATTTATGCTCACCTGACCTCAAAGATACGTTTCGGGGAAAATGGGGAATGCACAAAGCACTTTAGTATTACCCGTGGGATCAGACAAGATTGTACCCTTGCCCCCATTTTATTCTCACTTTATATTAATGGTGTGGACTCGTTACTACCGAATCTAAGAGCTGATGCCCCTAAAGTTGGCGAGCGGGTTACCCCAGTATTATTGTATGCCGATGATGCTGTCCTAATTTCTAGGACAGCAAACGGCCTGCAATTGTTGATGGATAACTTTACCACCTTCGTGACGGAAAAACATCTAAAAATAACTTGAGTAAAACTTTAGTCATGTCAATCGGGAAAAGGGAAATTAAGAATAGAACACATTCTATTAATGGTGTATCTATAGAGAAGACTTCTACCTTTTCGTATTTGGGGATTCCTTTTAATAGTAAGGGAACATGGAATTCCCATATAAATTTATGTAAACTGAAAGTTATGAGATCTGTTGAGGCCATAATCAGATTTTCCCAAAAAATTGGTAGAAAACCAGTACGGGAAATTTTAAAATTATATGAGTCTTAGTGTATTACCGGGGCCTGTTACGGAGGAGCCCTGTGGGGTATAGCAGATACCTCCCCGTTACAAACTCTGGAAAACCTCTTTTTAAGAAGATTGTTATCAGTACCAACCTCTACTGCCACTATTATATTGCATAGGGAGACTGATGCACTATATGTCAATGACTTGATCAGTACAGCCGCTCTAACATTGCGGCATCGTATCTGGACTAGGGAGGAGACACATTTTACGAGGGACATTATTTTGGATTGTCTCACTCAGGATTATTGAAAGAAAATAACATGGTAAAATCATATTAGTGGTCTTTTAAATGAATGTAAGGTAGCCGTGAATCTTAAGACCCCTGAGGACATCCAAAAGTTTTGTAAAAAAGAACTAAAAAAGAGGCTTTCTAATGCCAGGGCTTCATTAAGGGGGGTTGCCTCGAGCACAAAATCAAGTATAACCTTCAATCTTGAAGGACCCTTAGCAGTGGGCATCCAGCCGTATCTTATTTTTATAATAAACATACAGCACAGATTGTATTTAAATAGATTATAGCTGAATACGCTCCACTATCAGGTTGCATTTCCAAAGATGGGTAAGTGGAGTACAAACTTACCAAAATGCCCGTGTGATGGAAGATCTCTTCAGACTACCCTCCATTTTTTACTTTTCTGTAATTTTTATAGAGACATTAGGTAAAAGCCTTTTTACGCCCCATTTTTATTGCAAACAATCTGGACTCTTTTAAAACTCCTTTTAATCAAATCCGAAAATTGAAAATGTATTCACTTGTAATGCGGTAATTTGCTTTATAGTGTCGGCCATTAAACAAAGAAAGGTCCTTACCTATTTGGAGAATTTTAATTATGAAACTGATTAAATCACATTTTGTTAAGCTGTATTTTTAACTTTTTGGAATATTTGTATATAAATGTATATTGGTGTTTGATGTATCTTTTTTACATTATAGTATGCTTTTATGGACATTTTTAATGTAGCGAATAAAGCTTGATTTGAATTTGAATTTGGACTTTAATGAAAATCCTGGTGACTTAACAACCAGTGTTAGACAGTTATATGTTTTGATTAAGTTCTCAGTGTGTTGTTAGACCACCCGTTGGTGGGATGGGATGGAGTGAGCCACCCGGCTCCTACCATACAATGTTGCCACCGCAACTCCCTGGGCCGGATGCGGGCCAGGGAGTATAAATAAAGTGTGACGCCGGCGCTCGTGGCTGACGGCACGGACTATCACAGAGTGTGGTCATGTCTGTGTCTTCCTCCCACCCCCAATAGGCCCTAACTCTATAGTGAGCTTGTTCCCCTAATTCGTCCTGCTTCCCCAGAGCCCCCAACTTACACCGCCCTCTACAGCCCTGGGCCTGGCTCACGCTGTGGCTGCCGGCAGCACACATAGCAGAGCTATTAAGTTTGAGGTGCTAAAGCTGCACAGACACAAGCACTGGAGCGCCTTGACCAATTAAGGGCATTAAATGCGTTATATTTAATGCCAGCGCGGTGATGTAGGACTAGGCATTAAAATGCGTCAACCTAACCCACGATGCGTGGCACTTGGCAGGGCTGAAGAGATCATTTCTGGGAGTATCTTTCCGAGACTGTTACAGCCGATGTTGAGCCATGCGCTGCACGTTACCTTGTAATTGGCACACACAACACTGTGCTTTTGTGGGCAAAACACTTTTGGCTTATTTATAAATTTAAAGGATTTCATTGCAAAATCTAGGTTGGTGCATCATCTCAACATCATGTGATTCTGGGCAAATAACTTAATACCCACATGCCTGTAAACTATGAGTTTGACCTTGTTCAGTGTTACTGGTGCTCTAGTAAAGCTCTCCAAGACCTTCGGTGCGAGATCAATTTTGCCGTAGTTTAAAAGGGGGAGTTTTCTGATGCTATATATGTGTCCAAAGTTATAGAAAGAGCCATGAACATCCATTCATCAAAATACCAGGTGTAGCAGAAGTGACATCACATGCCATGTGAACCCTGTCTGAGGTCACAGGAAGTGACATCCCACAAACTTTCACCCAGTGACATCACAGGAAGTGACATCACCTACTCTTTGGCCCACCCCAGAGATGTCGCAGGAAGTGACATCACAAGGCATTTGAGCAGATTACATCACTGGAAATGATATCACATGACCCTTGGACCTCATGAAATCATAGACAGCAACATTGCATGACCTTTTGCTTGGTGCTATCACAGGAAGTGATGTATCTAACTTTTGGTTACTTACATCACACACAGAGGTTGGCAACTCTCTACAGATACAAACGTTGTCCCCTACAAACAGACATACTTTAAATCCTATTGAAAATTAGGCTGCATACATTATTTCGGGTAGTATCTTCAGATATGCAATTAAGATAATGTAGCATTGATTAGGAGCCTATCAAATAGTGTACAAATATGAAAAATGCACTAGTCACATTGAGATCAGCCATAATCAATAGCAAATAACAAACTGTGAAGGTTGATGGGCCTACAATGCTCAAAACAAGTTCACTTTATTATTTGCTTTATTAACTCAGAGTACTGTGCCTCTCAGTCTTGGAGTACAGAGAACAGTGTTGTTTAATGCAGGTTACGATCTCCCAGCATCCCTACTTTCCATGACATGGTACACATACTTCTATTGTACATATCCCCCTTGTGCCTCTGTCTTGGAGTGCAGATAACAGCGCTGCTTAATGCAGGTTAAGTTCTCCAGCAACCTTCCTTTCCATGATGATGATATGGGGCTTATTAAGCGCTGGAATGCGAGGCATCTTGGCGCTGATGAGTGTAGGCAAAAGCAGGGGCTGAGCCAAATCTACTCAGGGGTAAACAGCCGGGTTTTCAGGGCCTTCCTAAAAACGAAAAGGTTGGGTTGTAGTGTCAGTGCCGCTGGCAGCTTATTCCACAGTTTTGCCGCACAGCAGGACAGGGATCGGCCACCCCATCTGGCCCTTCGGAACTTGGGGGTGCAGATCAGGCCAAGACTGGCTGATCGTAGGTTTCGAGAAGGAATATAGGGCCTGAACATTTCCTGACAATCATCCCATATTGTGCCTTGTGCCTTGTGCACCAGACAGAGTGCCTTGAATTCGATTCTCTGCCGCACGGGGAGGCAATGTAGTGCTCTTATTCCATGTGACGTAGGGTGACCCTTAGGGAGCTTTAGAATTAATTGTGCCGCCGCATTCTGCAACGATTGCAATTTGTTAATCTGGTGTTTATCGATGTACAAAAACATCGCATTGCAATAGTCCAATTTGGACAAAAAAGAGCTGCCATAACCGTCTTCTGTAGTTTGGGGGGGATGAAAGGGAAGATTTTGCGAAGGGTCTTTAGCAGGGGAAAAACCTGCAGAAGTTAAGCTGTTGACCTGTGCTGACATGTTAAATTTATCATCGAAAATAATTCCGAGATTCCTAACCTTCCTGACAGGATGCGGGCATTCCCCAGCCTCTAGCGTCCACCAGGACTTGTTCTATAATGATGATGTCCCATTTCCAAACTCGATCACTTCAGTGTTTCCTGTGTTTATCTTCAAAAAGCTCAGACTCATCCACTCCATGATGTCCTTTAGGCAGGAGTGGAAACTGGCAGCTGTAGCCTCAAGCCTATCTGACAGGGATATCACCAACTGAGTCTCGTCGGCATATGACACAAACGTGAAACCATGTTTCCTCACAAGTCTTGCCAGTGGTTTCACATAGACGTTGAACAACGTCAGGGACAGAGCTGACCCTGCGGAACACCACAGGGTAAATTGAAACTGTCCGATTCTAAGCCGTCCCACTTCAAACTCTGTTTCCTATCCTGCAAAAAGGAGGAGAAGCCAGAGCCGAGTCAACAATTCCCACCTCCCGTAGTCGCCGTGCTGGAGCAGAGTTTTCTATTGAAAATTTATTGAGATTTAAGCTCCAGTTTTGTTTATATGTTATGATTAAAATTACTGATTTATAATCATTAATTACTAACTTTGTTAAAAGTCTTGACTAATCAACATTACTAATGAAAGAATTATACGCGGGAATGCATTTATGTTGCTTTATTAACATGTGAACTAAATTGGTGAGTGAATTATTTAGATATGTGTGGTTAATGTGCTATTTTGTTATTTGTTTAAAGCGCAAACGCTTTTTAAAATAACGTGCTTTAATTCTTCTTTGTGTCGCAGATGGCTAGGTAATTACATACACATAAGGGTATTAGTGGGGATTAACACTGTATAATCATTATGATGTGGTAACGTTGTTTTGTGTTTCTTCTAATTAAGATGGTCCGTTTTGGCCTAAACCAAGATGGCCGCTATTCACAGCCTGCACTCGAGTGATTGAAATGTGACGAGAGGCCTTGCTGAACATGGTTGACAGTCACCTGACCATGGTTTCTGGCTGAATTAAAAGTTTCCGTGAGGACAGCAGCTCCAGGCTTGCTGCCAATTGCCCTTGGAGAAGAATAAAGCCACAATGAACTTTGATAACTTGCGGTGGCTTCGCTATGATTCCAAGGAAGAGCATTCATGAATGTATCGTTTCCTAACTTGAGTTTCCTTCTTCCGTGTTTTTATTTTTGTGATTTTTGTGAGCGGAGGTTTTCCAAATGTTGCGAGTATACATCCTTTCCTGCTCGCTCTGCTCAGCGGCTCAACGGACGTTTAGAGTTTGTTTGTTACTTTTATTTTGTTAGTTTTGTTATAAATAATGTTAGACTAGAGAGGGTCTAAGGCCACTTCTTCCTGAACCTATGCTCGTGAGGATCGATGCTGATCGAGAGGACGGCGACTTGGGAGACTTTACTGAGAGACCTGTCCTGACCCATTTAGCTAGAATAGGTAACTATGAGAATAATGATCTTGCTAATGTTTGACTTTCATTTGAACTAATTTAGATAAAAGATAACCTTTGTTTGAATACCAGTGTCAGGTGGTTATTTCTTTGTGATTTATTGAGTTCCGAATGTATTTCCTGTGTTTAAAATCATGACTCAAGACATGTCTTTATGGTCACATTGACCTCGCACTGGATGCAGATTGGTATAGGTTTTCTCTCGTATACGCAGCGTGGATAGAGTAATAGTTATGAATGTTAGTGTGATGGGCCCTAGCGTATGATGTGTGTATGTGCGTACGACTGTAGATTTACTCTGTCCGTGGCAGTAGGGAGAATTTATATGCGCCGATCTGCAGCAGTTTCCTGGTAGCAGAGGATGGTTAGAGATTATTGTCTTGATCTGATAAATTGCTTGTACATAGGCTTTTTGATTCATTGATTTATTGATTGATGTTGGTATATGTACTAATATTATATGTTGAGGTCGTCGTATTAAGTTTTATGTAGTGTGTACGGCTTCTGGAACATGGGGAGCTGGTGACGGTTCCGTAGTAGGGCAGAGGGAAGTGAGTGCTGCTCTCGGGAAAAACGGGATTGTTGGCCCTGTACGTATGCGGGGAAAAACGTGTGACAATTGAAGTTGCGCGTCACATTGTCTGGGTTCGGAATCAGTGACATCGTCGTGTGTTACTATTAGGGACATATTTTCAGTATAAAAGGAGTGCGTATGGTAGTGAAGGTTATCTGTGAAACTCTGGTCGTAAGTCCCAGGGATCCGTGAGGTTTGCCGTTAAAGCTTACCGCTGGAGAAGTAATAGGTATTCTCTGAGCTTGTCTGAAGGACTGGGCAGAGGTAAGTGCTGCTTGGTTAACGTGTGTTATAATTCTGTAGTGGGACAGACTGTTCGCTGTTCTCGGGAAAGGCAGGATTCTGTGTGGTTGTGCTACATTTTTCTGGTATGAAAGTGCGTGAGTGTATGAGCATTTAGTTGATTGTAAGACTCTTTGAAGCAGTCCTAGAGGAAACAGTTAATGGACGCATGTTAGAAGGGCAGAGTAGAGGGATGTGCTACTGTGTCAACGAAAGTATTAATTCCGTGGTAGAGCAGAGGTAAGCGCTGTTCTAGAGAGAAGCGGGATTCTTGTGAGCAAGATTTCTTCTACTATTCTGTGGTTAGCGAAGCAGACAATGGAGATGTTTATATGTTGTAACTAATAGATTTTGTGGAATCTGAAACGAAGTCTACTGAAAAAGCTTTGTAAAGGAGGGGTAGACGAGTGACAGGAGACAGAGCAGAAGCGACTGCAGCGACCATTGACGTCAGAGACAGACCGCGCTGTGATTGGGTAGTAGATCAGAACAGTGCTCGCGCTGGGATTGGTGCGTTGGTGTGAGCCGCGCAGGGATTGGAAGGAGTACAGGATGACGTAGACGCTCCAGGATTGGTGCGTTAGTGTGAGTCGCGCTGTTATTGGACAAAAGATCGTACAGTTGCGGAAGGGATTGGAAAATAGTGGTAAACGTTAAAATGTATTACCAAACTGAGGAAAAGAAGAAGAAATCCTTGTTCGGTAAAATTAAAAGGTGGTTCGACAAGGATAAAAACATAATAACTAGAGAAGGTGAATTGCTACCTCCGACAAGAACTCCTGCATCCTTCATGGTTGCGAAATATGGGTATCATACCTGTATATGGTTAGATAACTGGGCTAAGTACACTAAGGATGACGGTGTTTTAGCGTTCCCGGAACATGGTTCATTTAATCTGGCCGTGTTGAGAAATTTACGGGAAAAGATGATGTGTCTAGAGCCTAGACCAAGGCCGACACAGTTCGAGGCTTTGGTGGAATGTGAAGATGAGGTGCATGAGCGAGAAAAGCAGAGGAGTGGAGGCAATTATAGGTATATGTTCGGGAGGAAATATGATCGTGAAACTCATCATGATCGAATGAGGAGATGGCGAGATGCTAGTATGTCAGAGGGATTATATCCTATGAGGACAGTTGACGAGAAGGAAGAGAGGAAGGGTACAGAAAGGGTGCCTGATGCAGAAGTAAGAAGGTATGGGGTTAATGATTATGAGGATGAGGTCTTAGATGACATGATTTACAAGAGACCACCTCCATATAGACCAGAACCAGAAGAGAGCACGCCAGTTGCTACTCCAATAAGAGATACTTTGCGAATTGTTAAAACTGAGGTTGTGACACCTGATCTGATAAGTGGTAGCTCTTTCATGGAAAGGGAAAGAGAGAGAGAGCGGGAGAGAGAGAATCGAGTCAGTGACGAGAAAACAAGAGAATTAGCCAGAACCACATCTGAGCTGACTGAGAAAATTAGAGAGCTGACGAAAAATCTGGAAGCTGTTACAGTGCCTGTAACCATAGGTCCGGTTGTGCCTATTTTTGGTAAGCAAAGAATGGGTGAAAATGGTTTGATAGTTCCCTATGTTGGAAATGGTTTGGTTGGTACTTGCTCTTTGGAGGAATCAGTAATGAGGACGGAAGGAAATAATTTGAGACAGTTGAGACATGACATATGTAGTGGGGGATCAGATGTGCAGCCTAATTCAGGATTGAATACTGGTTGTTTGGGAGGAACGATTTTGGAACCACAAGAGGATGGCAGAACAAGTGGGTGCAGTGAAAAAGTCTACAGAAATAACAGCTGAGGATTTGAATGATTGGTTGAAAGTTCTTCAAAAGAAGGATAAAGATTCACAGGCAATTGATGTAGCCAGGTTGCGCATAGAATTGGAGGAGCTTATTGCAGGAACAATTCCTACAGAAATACTGAAAAATAATCATGATGGAGAATTGTTATTCATGTGCAAGAGTATCACCTGGAGGGCAAAGAGTACACATGACAGGTTAAGAGCAATAGCGAGTGAACAAGGAGTTGACATGGATAAGGTAAAAGCTTTGCAGAAGCCTTACAGGGTGGATTTCACCGACAAGGACATTGAGAATCTAAATGGTGCTGGCAGAACAGGGCAGATTAAGGAAATGATTGCCTTATTGCGAAAATGGGGTGATGTGGAAAGGTGGAAGGATAGATGGTACAAGAAAAGGGAAGATTCAGTGGACAGGACTTACTCAGCTTTCCCTATGAGAGAAAAAGAAAAAACAGTGGATGCTTATCCTATGAGAGAGATTCCTGGAGGAGGATATGTACATGTCCCATGGACTAGACAGGATATTTTGTCATTTACGAATGATTTCCCTCGACTGAGAGAAAAGCCCGTCGAGTGGTATAGGCAGGTAGACAGGTTTGTGAAATTGTCAAAATTGCTGTGGATTGACCTGAATAGTCTGTTTGATATAATTGTTCCAGCAGACTTGTGGGCAGAGTGTAAAATAGTTGTAGATTGGCCTGCAAAGGAGTATCCGAGAGATCCGAAAACAGGAGCACCAGATCCAGAGGTTATGAAGAAGTATGACCAAGTTATTGTGTTCCTGAAAAATAAAGTACCCCCGAAAGAGACAGACTGGGTTAAGATAGATCGAACACATCAGGAAGCGAAAGAATCAGTTCATGTTTTTTACGAAAGGCTGATACTGGCTTTCAAACAGTTCAGTGGAGATGAACACCTGGGTGATAAGGATTTGAGTCATTTTGTATACAGATTTGTATATGGCTTGAGACCTGAAATCAGTGAAAGGATTCGTGAGCATACAGTTGATTGGCAGAGTAAAAAGATTGATGAAATCTTGAGACATGCAAAGTACTTCAGTGATGAGATTGAGGCAAAACAGAGAAAGCTGAAAGAGAAAGCAATGTGGGCACAGGTGAAAGTTGCTGAAAGACAAGAAGCACAGTTGGTGGAACAGGCAAATAATCCAGGAAATAGGCCCAGATATGCAGGAAAAGGAAAGGGGAATCTAGAGGAGGCAAAGAAAAAGTTCCCTTGTCACAACTGTGGACAATTGGGGCATTGGAGATCCGAGTGTACCAATCCATCATTAGTGAGTAATGAGAATAAATCCTTGAATCAACAGGTGCAGAACGAGGGGTGTAATCATCAACAGCAACAGCAGAAGGTTGTCAGACAGCAGCAGAGTCAAGAGCCAAAACCGCCCTTGCCGCAGAATAGAGGGTCCCAAAAGCATAACCTGGACTCGGGATTCTACAATGATGAGCAGGTAAACAGAGACGTTCAAACCCGGTACAGCAGTACTGGTTAAAAAATGAGGGGAGTGAGTCTGAAGGGGACTATTGACGGTGCCGAAGAGAGGAGGAAGAGTGCATACTTGGTGCTACTCTAGAAATAGACCAGGCAGGACCATTTGTAGATGGGAAAATAAATGGGGAGAGTGTTACTTTTTTGGTAGACACAGGAGCGACAAGATCAACTGTCAGGTCAGCAGATATAAGAAATCTTCCTCTCTCGGACGAAGCAATCCAAGTAGTTGGTGTAGCCAATACACAGATTAAGACTCGTCTTACCAAACCAGTAAGGGTAAGAATAGGGAAATTTTCAGACATGCACAGATTTGTAGTCTGTGACACTAGTCCAGTGAACTTGTTAGGTAGGGACTTATTGTGTAAGATGAATTGCACAATTTTTTGTACTCCGGATGGAATAGCTTTTGAAACACCAGATGAGGATGTTTTGTACAGGATGACTCTAGATAATAGAGAGAGTGAGGTTGTTGGTACATATGCTGTGTTTAATCCAGATGACTTGCCTCAGGAGTTGAGACACACAGTAAAAACAGCGGTTTGGGATTTTACTGGAGAAGATGTGGGATTGATGAATAATGTAGATCCAGTGAAGATTTCAGTGAAAGAGGGGATTGTTTATCCTAATATTCCTCAGTACAGATTGACACCAGAAATAATTGAGGGAATAACCCCTATAATTGACAAGATGATTCAACAGGGTGTTTTGAGGGAGTTACTGAGTAGCCCGTGTAATTCACCGATAATGGGGCTAAAGAAACCTAATGGAAAGTTCAGGATTGTACAAGATTTGAGAAAAGTTAACAAAATTGTGGTGGCATGTTGTCCCATTGTGCCAAATCCGTCAGTGATTTTGTATCAGATTCCTCATGATGCTGAGTGGTACACGGTAATTGATTTGTGTCATGCTTTCTTTTCAATTCCATTGCATCATGACAGCCAGCCGATTTTTGCATTTCGGTTTGGACAGCGTATTTTAGCATGGTGTCGTATCCCACAGGGGTATACAGAGAGTCCTTCGATATTCAATCAGTTACTGAAGAAATCATTGGAGAGTTTGATCATGCCTGAAAGCTCAGTACTAGTGCAGTACATCGATGACCTACTTGTGGCATCGAAGACACGTGAAGCTTGTGAAGTAGATACCATAGCTTTACTGAATCATCTGGCAGATGGAGTGTTAAAGGTATCTCCAGCCAAATTGCAATTTTGCAAGAAAGAGGTGCATTATCTTGGACACAATATTGAAAAGGGTCTGAGAAAGGTGACCGATGACAGGATCAAAATTATCAGAGGAATGAGAGCCCCGATGACCCAGAGAGAAGTGAGGATGTTTCTGGGGATGGTGGGTTATTGTCGTCAGTGGATAAGTAATTTCTCCCTGATAGCAAAGCCACTGATTAAATTGACTAAAAGTGAGGTGAGAGACCCATTGGAATTGGATGGAGAACAAATGGCAGCATTTGAAGAGTTGAAAAGCAGAATGTGTGAAGCCCCTGCTTTGGGAATGCCAGACTATGAGAAAGAGTTTGAGTTGTATTGCAGTGAAAGAAACGGATGTGCACTTTCAGTGTTAATTCAGAAGCATGGACAACTGAGTAGGCCAATTGCGTACTTCTCATCAACACTTGACCCCGTAGCTGTGGGTTTGCCAGGTTGCCTGAAAGCAGTAGCTGCTACATGCAGAAGCTTGGAGCAGAGTGAGGGTATAATAATGGGATATCCTGTAAGGGTATTCGTACCTCATGATGTGGCAATTCTTTTGACAAGAAGCAGAACTCAGTACATGTCACATAGTCGGCTGACTAAATATGAGAAAATCATTCTGGGAGCATCAAATGTGACTCTTGAGAGATGTGTGAATGTGAATCCAGCAACTCTGTTACCAGATGCTGAATATGTGAATGTGGGAGATGATGTTGATCATGATTGTTTGGATGTGCTTGACTACTGTACAAAACCTAGACCAGACATAAGAGATTTACCATTGCCTGAGAGTGATCATGTGCTGTTTGTGGATGGATCATGTCTAAGAACTGATGATGGTGTGCTGAGTGCAGCATATGCAGTGTGCAAGGTTTCAGAAGTTATGGAAGCTTCGCCTTTGAAAGGAGTGAGATCTGCTCAAGTGGCTGAATTGGTGGCATTGACGAAAGCTTGCAAGATTGGGAAAAATCTGAGAGTGACTGTGATGACTGATAGTCAGTATGGATTTGGAGTCGTTCATGATTTTGGCCAACTTTGGCTAAAGAGAGGTTTCTTGACGTCGAGTGGGACTCCAATAAAGAATGCTGAGGTGATTGGGAAGTTGCTTGAGGCGATACAGCTGCCTAAAGAACTAGCGGTTGTAAAGTGTGCTGCTCATGGACAAGGAGATGATTTTGTTACTCTTGGTAATCGTTTTGCTAATGACATAGCACAGTATTGTGCAAAGAACAATCATTCGATTAACAGGGGACGAGAAAGGGAAATGTCTTTTTGTTCTGTGATGTTTACTAATGTCCTAGAAACGTGGGATGAAGTGAAACAGTTGCAGGATGAGGCAGGAGATGAGGAAATGAGAGATTGGATTAAGGCAGGTTGTGCCCCAAGAGAGACAGATCATGTTTGGATCTATAGAGATGGAAGACCAGTCATGCCAAATAGCATGTTGTCGACAATGGCGAGAATGTATCATGGCCAGGGACATCTGGGGAGGGATGCAATGATTAGGTCTTTCAAACAAACCTGGTACAATGCAAAGTTCAGGCTAATTGCAGAGAGCATCTGTCAGAGATGTTTGATTTGTCAGCAGTTCAATACTGGGAAAAAGACAGTGGTGAGCCTAGGAACAATAGGCAGAGAAGGAGGTCCTTTTACCATGATGCAAATAGATTTCATTGAAATGCCCCAAGTGAACAGATTGAGGTATGTTTTAGTAGTAGTCTGTTTGTTCTCAAGATGGGTGGAGGCCTATCCGACTAGGAGAAATGATGGAATAACAGTGGCAAAGTTACTGTTAAGAGAGTTGATTCCTAGGTACGGGTTCCCAGTGACAATTGAGTCAGACAGAGGTGGACACTTCTACAATGAGCTCATGGGTTTAATTTGTGAAGCATTGAGCATACAGCAGAAGCTACATTGTGCATACAGACCAGAGGCTTCTGGTGTCGTTGAACAGATGAATGGCACAATCAAAAATCGAATTGGTAAGATGTGTTTAGCCACTGGAATGAAATTGCCTGATGTCTTGCCTCTAGTGCTAATGACTATTAGGTCTACTCCAGATAGAACCACAGGGTTGAGTCCACATGAAATATTAATGGGACGTGCGATGAGACATGCATTCGTGCCTGTCAACAAGTTGATGACAATAACTGATGACATGATTTTGGATTACTGTAAAGGCCTGGCTGACGCAGTTCATTCTGTGTTTCACCAGGTTGGAGAAGACGCTACTACACTTGAAAAGAAGCAAGCCCATGATCTGAGTCCAGGGGACTGGGTGAGGATAAAAGTGCACAGAAGAAGAAATTGCTTGGTTCCAAGGTGGGGAAGGCCAAGACAAGTTATTCTGACTACGACAACTGCAGTGAAGTGTGCTGGTGTGAAGAACTGGGTTCATGCAAGTCATACTCTGAGAGTTCCAAATCCAAAGGATGGGACTGGTAAAGAATATTTTGAAGAGTCAGATTCCAGTGATGATGCAGAAACTGAACCAGTGAGAAGAAAAAAGAATCCTGAAAGGGGGGAAGGAGAAAGAGAGTCAGGTGATTCTTTTTTCTTTCCAAGAGAGGCTTCAAGGGAAACATTGAGAGTCTCAGAGGAGAGATCGGATTCTGTAAGAGTGCCTGAAGTTCCAACAAGCAGTAGAGAGGAAAGAAGAGAGAAGAGCAATTCCACAGTGACTACACCTGAATCAGATGAGGAGGTTGAAAATCCACTTGAGATTACACCTGAAGAGGCAGGGTCAGAAGAAGTTAGAAAGGGACAGATTGCGGAAGGCCCCCGAGGAGGTGTAGGGAACATTCCTGATAAGCTAGGTGAAGGGACAAGTAGACAGCAAGAAGATTGCGTGTCGGAGACCCGAGGAGGGACAGAATTGGGGAAATCTCAATCGGTGGTGGAAAGAACTGTGGAGCAAAAAAAATTGTTCATGAACAAGAGGCAAATGAAACAGAATCCGATGAGAGTGAGAATGAGAAATCAGAGGGTCGAGTTCTGAGAAAGAGAACTTGGATCGGAGAAAGAAATAATAAAGAAGTGAGACCAAAGAGGGTTGTAAGAGGAGATCTTTGGCCTAACAGAATAAAGAGGCTAAGGTACAGACTGACACGAGCAAATTCATCGAAAGCTGAACAGGTGAACGAGGTGTCTATTCAGAATCAAGCAAAGAGTGATAAACAAAAGGTCACAAAAGAACCGGAAGAGATCAAGAGAATCAGAAAACCTAACCAGAAGTATAGGTCACCGGAATGGACGTACGTGGCACTGTCTGAAGGTGAAGAGGCAGAAAGTCAAGGAAATCCAGAGGGGACCGTACGAGAAGTGGTTGAGGAGAAAACTGTTGGAATCCTGAAAGTTATCCTGACTGACATTGGAGAAGAGTCGGATGTTCAGGATGTTGAAGATTTGATACAATTCGATGTTGCTGAAGAAGAAGTGAAAAGTGATGAAAATCCAAATTGAGTGAACTAAAGGAGTCACTTGGAGAAAAGTGAAAAGAAGAAAGTCTGAAATTAGCTGTTTGAGATAATATAGGGATCTAAAAATTTCAGTAGTGGAGTAGAAGAGGCTAAGTCAAAAGACACTGCCAAAGTAGTAAAATGGCTAACACAGAGAATAATCAAAGTAGATGTGCCTTCTTGAAAAGATGGTGTAGAATGTGCTGCTGTTGTACTGGATTATTAATGCTGTTATGGGGTTACTTTTAGAGTTACAATAGATACTTTTGGAATACATACTGAAAATGTGACTAGCATAGAGAAGAGTTTGCAGAAAATAGTTCCAACTAGAATTAGTAACATTTACATACATAAAGATAGGTCAATTAATGATTTTTCTAGCAATGTTTTTTCAAAGTTGTTGTGCGAATACGTAAAGACAATGGAAGTAAGGGATTGTTACGTTTGTATGCAATTGCCTGCTTCCGTTTCAGAGGGTGTTACTTATCACCATTTACCAGCTACGTATGGAATTTCATGTAGTGTGTTGAGTAGTATTTTTTATTTGTTAGGGAAAATAGATTATGAAATGTCTAACAAAGATAACATTTTTGGGCAATTGCCAATGAATAAAAAGCTGAATCCAGCTAAAGAAGTTGACATTTTTGGTGAGATTTTTATTGAGACAGAAGAATTAACATTAGATTACATTTTTAGAAACAATTTAACTTGCAGTTTGAAAGAAGAAGAAAGGAGAATGAAAATGCATGAAAAGGCAGGGAAAAATAAAGTGAGTGAGACAATATGGGATATTGAGATGGGAAAGGAATTGAGAAATGGGGCCAGTCCAACTTTGGCTTTAGATGCACCACAGAAGGGTAAACTATGTATTTCCAGAAAGAAATCCCAATATGATAGGTATTTTGTTGGGACTAGTGAGTGTCATGATACATACTTTATTGCAACAGGATGGGGTTTCAAGGGAGGAGAAGATCCAGTTTTCCCGGGAGTGTATTATGTTTGTGGAAACAAGGCTTATTACAGGTTGCCTGACCATTGGTATGGCACGTGTTATGTGGGCCTGGTCTTTCCAAAGATTTTTCATATAGATAGGATAGAAGATGTAGAACCCATTAATCTGCTAACACGTTTTAAGAGAGAAACTTGGTCAGAAATTGTAGGTGATATTTTTGGAGCTTTAATTCCAGCAGTGGGAATTTCTTTAAATGCATATGGAATTCGGAAACTGTCAACAGTGGTGGATCGCTTATCGACAAGTACCGCTGGAGGGTTTCTTTTGGTAAATACGGAGATGATTGCCGTCCGTGCCATGTCTATGCAAAATCGACTTGCCCTTGATATTCTATTGGCCAAGGAGGGTGGAGTCTGTGGAATGCTGAAAGTTCAACATTGTTGCACTTACATTCCTGACGAAAGCAAAGATCTAAAGGTCTATATCAAAAATATTACTGATTTGCATAAAGAATTAGTACCACTGGAAGCTGAAAGTATCTGGACTAAAATAGCTAATAAGATAATTGCTGTTAAGAGTTTTATTGCTAAGATAGGTAGTACCATTATTGGTAAAATATTATTTCCATTGACATATGTAATTGTTGCTTTATTGATACTAAGATTGGGGTGTTTGTGTTGTAAAAACAGGGGAGGGAAAAAGAGAATAATTAGAGGAAATACTGAAAAGAAACAAAAGAGGTCAAAAAGAGACCCACAAGAAATAGAATTAGAAGAATTGAGGGAGAGTGTTTACTTAGAGTCGAAAAGGGATGATGAGAGAGAGTCTGGTGTGTAGTGTTGTGAAAAGACATTTCAATTTCTCCTAAAAATTGGGACTACATTTTTTTTTTTTTGGGTTGGTTTTTGTGGTGATAATATATCACCAAAGGGGGGATTGCTGGAGCAGAGTTTTCTATTGAAAATTTATTGAGATTTAAGCTCCAGTTTTGTTTATATGTTATGATTAAAATTACTGATTTATAATCATTAATTACTAACTTTGTTAAAAGTCTTGACTAATCAACATTACTAATGAAAGAATTATACGCGGGAATGCATTTATGTTGCTTTATTAACGTGAACTAAATTGGTGAGTGAATTATTTAGATATGTGTGGTTAATGTGCTATTTTGTTATTTGTTTAAAGCGCAAACGCTTTTTAAAATAACGTGCTTTAATGCTTCTTTGTGTCGCAGATGGCTAGGTAATTACATACACATAAGGGTATTAGTGGGGATTAACACTGTATAATCATTATGATGTGGTAACGTTGTTTTGTGTTTCTTCTAATTAAGATGGTCCGTTTTGGCCTAAACCAAGATGGCCGCTATTCACAGCCTGCACTCGAGTGATTGAAATGTGACGAGAGGCCTTGCTGAACATGGTTGACAGTCACCTGACCATGGCTTCTGGCTGAATTAAAAGTTTCCGTGAGGACAGCAGCTCCAGGCTTGCTGCCAATTGCCCTTGGAGAAGAATAAAGCCACAATGAACTTTGATAACTTGCGGTGGCTTCGCTATGATTCCAAGGAAGAGCATTCATGAATGTATCGTTTCCTAACTTGAGTTTCCTTCTTCCGTGTTTTTATTTTTGTGATTTTTGTGAGCGGAGGTTTTCCAAATGTTGCGAGTATACATCCTTTCTTGCTCGCTCTGCTCAGCGGCTCAACGGACGTTTAGAGTTTGTTTGTTACTTTTATTTTGTTAGTTTTGTTATAAATAATGTTAGACTAGAGAGGGTCTAAGGCCACTTCTTCCTGAACCTATGCTCGTGAGGATCGATGCTGATCGAGAGGACGGCGACTTGGGAGACTTTACTGAGAGACCTGTCCTGACCCATTTAGCTAGAATAGGTAACTATGAGAATAATGATCTTGCTAATGTTTGACTTTCATTTGAACTAATTTAGATAAAAGATAACCTTTGTTTGAATACCAGTGTCGGGTGGTTATTTCTTTGTGATTTATTGAGTTCTGAATGTATTTCCTGTGTTTAAAATCATGACTCAAGACATGTCTTTATGGTCACATTGACCTCGCACTGGATGCAGATTGGTATAGGTTTTCTCTCGTATATGCAGCGTGGATAGAGTAATAGTTATGAATGTTAGTGTGATGGGCCCTAGCGTATGATGTGTGTATGTGCGTACGACTGTAGATTTACTCTGTCCGTGGCAGTGTGGAGAATTTATATGCGCCGATCTGCAGCAGCCGCACCAACACCATGTGATTCACGGTGTCGAATGCGGCCGACAAGTCGAGGAGAACGAGAATTGCCCTGCCACTGCCATCCACCACTGTCCGGATCCCCTCAGAGACACACAGTCAAGGCGGACTCAGTGGAGTGTCTTGGCCGAAAACCATGTTGAGTCGGATCTAATAACCTGTTGCTCTCTAAGT
Source organism: Triturus cristatus (assembly GCF_964204655.1). Taxonomy (NCBI): domain Eukaryota; kingdom Metazoa; phylum Chordata; class Amphibia; order Caudata; family Salamandridae; genus Triturus; species Triturus cristatus. The sequence goes on along the minus strand of NC_140594.1, from coordinate 1,256,446 downwards.
ATTCTGTCAGTGTCTTATTGACAGATTTTTCGAGGACTTTAGCTACAAATGGTAGACACGAGATCGGACGGTAGTTATTAGGTTCGGTAGGCTCTAATGTGAACTTCTTCAAAATTGGCCTAATGCATGCGGTCTTCCAGGCCGTGGGCTAAACCCCTGATGCCAGGACTTGGTTAATCAGAAGGGTGAGGATCTCACTGATCCTCTCGGCGGCCAGATGCATAATAGCAGGAGGGCAGGGGTCGTTCGGAGATCCAGATTTGATCGATTTTAGAAGGTTCGTAACCTCCTCAACAAGCAGGGGTCTAAAACAGGTTAGCTTAGACTGCGCTATCTCTACCATGGAGTAGGATTGGTAGTTGGCTGCCTGAACGTTTAAAGAGTTAGCAAGGCTTTCATATATCACTTGCACCTTGTTCTGAAAGAAGGCAGCCAATTGGCTGCAGAAAGCCTGATAAGGTTTAAACGAATTAGCCTGCTGCAGTTGTTAGAAATGAGGGGGCTCTGGTTGATGCAGGTGTGTACCCACAACAAGCAGGGACCCTTTACTTCTTGTCAGGGCGAAGGATGACTCCCCAGAATAACCCCTGCTCACCCTCTAGGTGCGTGGCGCGAGCAGTCTAGGCTAAGTATCAGGCGTACACGGTTAAGCAAATGCAATTACACATACAGTAAACCCCTTGCATGCACCACAAACGGACACCAATCAGGAAGTATATAAAAATAAGTTTTTATGTAGATTCAGCAGATTCAAATACAAGGCCCAGTAACGTTAAAACTGATGGGGCCACAACTCTTGGAAATACGGTAAAGTTCTCTTTGTTACGGAAAGTTCTTTAGGCGGGCACAAGGTAACTGTGGGCCTCAGCGCACTTCGTGCTGAGGCGGCGTCCGGGAAGCACACGGCAGATGACAGGGAAATCAGAACGTTGCGGACCCTGGATCCGATGCGAGCTCGCGGTCGAGTTCGTAAGTACAGTACCTTGTTTCTTGACGCGAAGGCGGGTGCGGGATTTCAGCGGCTCTGCGACAGAAGGGCGAGGCGGCGTCCGGGGCTCCCACACTTCACGATGGGGGTCTGATCTTCAGGCTCACGACAAGAGCGGGGTGTTGCAGGTGGCGGGTGAACAAAGCGGGGCAGCCGGGCACGCAGATTACGTCCGGGCCGTCCGAGGCTTGGAGATGCTCACAACGCCGATTCCGGCGGGAGGGTGAAGGTGCGCAGCGAGCCTCCAGCGAGCGAGGTGACAGGGGCAGCCCAGCACAGCGTAGGGGCAGCGGCTCCGATCGAGCGAGGCTCTTCCCAAGGCGGGGGTGGCTAAGCAGTCCTGGTCATGGCTCAGGGAGGGACTGGGGCACGAGGGTCACAGCTCCGGCGAGGGAAAGGACACCACAGTCCAGCGGCAGGCGAGTGAAGATCAGGTAGAGCCCAATGGTCCTGGGGCTCAGTTCAGGGGACAAGCTCAGTTCCAAGCCCTTGGAGATCGTTTTGGAAAGCACAAGTCTTGAAAGTAAAAATAAAGCAAAGTCTTCAGCAACAGTTTCTCTTCTCCCCTTTGGCAGCAAGGTCACCACTGCAGGCCAATCCCCTAGGACAGGGACAGTCTTCCTCCTACAGCTTTCCCGGTGCCTCCTCCTCAGGCAGAGATTCTTCTTGGTCAAAAGCGGATCTAGTTTCTTAGGAGCAGGGCTCCTACATTTATACAGCAAATCTTTTGTTCTCCCAGGCCAGGGGGGCCCTTGCCTAGTCCAGTCCGGTTTCTGAGCACTTTGTTTACGCGATGCAGGCTTCTTCTTTCAGAGTGCAGGGCAGAGTCATCAGACGCTCCACAGGGGGCGGAGCCGGCATTGAGGTGGCAGAGCACTGTCCTATTCAGAGCCTAGGAGTACTCCTCCCCCCCATCTACCTGTCGATCGTCCTATTCACCACCAGGCTACCTAGCCCTGCCCATCTGGGTTCCCCCAGCCCTGTCACTCACACCAGCCAGACATCAGATACACATCACGCAGAGGCGGGCTGAAATGTTTAGGCAAGCAAAGGCCAGCTTTCTAAAAGCGGCATTTGCAAACGCGGAATATTAAAATAAACCTTGGAAAAAGATGTACCCTATTATTCCGAGTTCAGGCATACTAAACTCAATCTTCTACCATGTTCCCTGGGTCGGTTAGGATCATAAGGTGTAACAATCCAAGCCGCCCATACTGGCCTATGAGAACAGGGAAGCCTTGCAGTAGTGAACAACAAGATGGCGGTAATTCACTACTAGGACATGCCACGCATCTAGGCTTGTCCTACCTTATGCTTACAACGCACCCTGCCCGTGGGCCTACCAGAGGGGTGACTAACATGAAGTTAAGGGAAGGTTTAGGGACCGGCAAGTGTGGGCACTTGCCAGTCAGCATGTCAGTACCAGACTGCACGCAGGTTCTGCGATGGCAGATCTTAGACATATTTTACCGGCCGCTTCTGTGGGTGGCACAACCAGTGCTGCAAGCCCACCAGCGGTGTTTGCATTTACATGCCCTGGCGCTCCTGGCGCACTTTACTGGGGTCTGATAGTAAACCAAACAATCCAATCATGGAATCCAACCAACATATACAATTTACATAGGGAGCACTCGCACCGCGACACTGGTTGGTAGTGGCACAGCGCGCTGAGCGGCCAACACCATAAAAGCACATGAGGCACAGCGACAAAAAGAGGAAGGGAGACTCACGCCAAGGTGCCAGGTCTAACACGTGTCCCCTCCAGCTGAAAAGTGGGGAGAACTACCCTACCCCAGGGAGTTCCTCATCACTAAGGCGGAAAAATCTGGACAGACCGTCAGCATTGGCGTGATCTGTACCAGGGCGATGTTCCACCGTGAAATCCATACCCTGTAGGGAAATGGACCACCTCAACAGCTTCGGATTCTCACCCCTCATATGCATCAACCATCTGAGGGGCCTGTGGTCCGTCTGAACCCGGAAGTGAGACCCAAACAGGTAGGGTCTTAGCTTCTTAAGCGCCCAGACCACAGCAAATGCCTTACGCTCAATAGCACTCCACCTCTGTTCCCGTGGAAGTAACCTCCTGCTAAGAAAGGCTACGGGTTGATCTAGGCCCTCCTCATTAATCTGTGAAAGAACAGCCCCCACACCATGCTCTGAAGCGTCTGTCTGAACTATAAACTCTTTGGAGAAGTTGGGAGCCAAGAGCACGGGCGCCGTGCACATAGCAGTTTTCAAGGCCTCAAAAGCTTTCTGACAGGTGTCAGTCCAAATCACTTTCCTGGGCTGCTTCTTCGAAGTCAGCGCTGTCAAGGGGGCAACCATGTTGCCATACCCCTTGACAAACCTCCTGTAGTACCCGGTGAGACCTAGGAAGGCTCTCACCTCTGTCTGGGTTTTGGGCGACTCCCAATTCAGGATGGTTTCTATCTTGGGCTGAAGGGGTGCCACCTGGCCACTCCCAACTTGGTGTCCCAAGTACACCAAGGAACCCTGCCCGATCTGGCACTTACTAGCCTTGATCGTGAGGCCTGCCTTGCGCAGCGCCATCAACACTTCCCAGAGGTGGCGCAGGTGTTCTTCCCAAGTGGATCTGAACACCGCGATGTCATCCAGGTAGGCTGCACTGAACGAGTCCAGCCCAGCCAACACCTGGTTGACCAATCTCTGGAAGGTGGCAGGGGCATTCTTCATCCCAAAGGGCATAACCCGGAACTGGTAGTGCCCATCTGGGGTGGAAAATGCTGACCTCTCTTTGGCCCCCTCGGTCAAGGCGATCTGCCAATACCCAGATCTATGAGCTCATCAGCTCTGGGGATGGGGTGTGCGTCGGTCCTAGTGACCGAATTGAGTCCTCTGTAGTCCACACAGAACCAGAGTTCGGGTGTGGCTCCCGGCGCTGCAGCCTTTGGGACCAAGACCACGGGGCTGGCCCAAGGACTGCTAGAAGACTCAATTACCCCGAGTGCAAACATCTTGGAGACCTCCTCCTTGATGCATGTCCTCACCCTGTCAGTCACCCTGTAGGCCTTGTGCCGCACAGGTGTACTATCCCCAGTGTCCACATCATGGACGCACCAATCAGTGACACCAGGGACCAGGGAAAACAGATCAGAAAATTGTCCCAGCAGCTGGCGACAATCATTCTGTTGCTCAGGGGTCAGGGTGGAAGAGAGGATGACACCATCCACTGACCCATCTTGCTCCTTGGCTGACAGGAGGTCAGGAAGAGGTTCTGTCTCCTCTTCCATCCCAGCATCTGTTGCCAAGAGCATGCCCACTTGGGACCTCTCCAAGTGGGGCTTGAGGCGGTTGACATGTAAGACCCTTAAGGGGTTCCTAGGAGACTTCAGGTCCACCACGTAGGTAACAGGACTCTTGCGCTCCACCACCTCAAAGGGACCGGTCCACTTATCCTGGAGCGCACACGGCTCCACGGGGGTCAAGACCCATACCTTCTGTCCAGGCTGAAGCTCTACCAGAGTGGCATTCTGGTCGTACCACCGCTTCATCTCCTCCTGGCTGGCTTCCAGATTTGCCTCAGCAAGTTGCCTGAAACGCCTAGTCTGATTTCTGAAGGCCAGCATGTAACTATATACATTCTGGGGAGGTTTCCTGGGAGATTGCTCCCAGCCTTCCTTGACCAGACATAGAGGTCCTCTGACTGGGTGACCATACTGAAGCTCAAAGGGACTGAACCCCAGAGACTTCTGTGGCACCTCACGGTAAGCGAAGAGAAGGCATGGTAAGAGGACGTCCCACTTACGCCTCATGGGTCCTTCTAGGCCCATTATCATGCCTTTGAGGGTTCGGTTGAATCTCTCAACCAACCCGTTTCCTTGGGGGTGGTAAGGCGTGGTGAACTTGTAGGTTACACCACACTCTTGCCAAAGGGATTTCATGTACCTGGACATGAAATTGGTACCTCGGTCAGACACCACCTCTAGAGGGAATCCCACTCGGGAGAAAATTCCCATCAGTGCACGTCCCACCACGGGGGCCGTCACTGTCCTCAGAGGAATGGCTTCCGGGTACCGGGTGGCATGGTCCACCAGGACCAGGATGAACCTATTGCCCATCGCTGTCCTGGGGTCCAGTGGCCCTACAATGTCAATCCCCACTCGCTGGAATGGGGTACCGACCACCGGGAATGGCTGGAGTGGAGCCTTCTGCTTCCTTCCACTCTTTCCACTTGCCTGGCAAGTCTGGCATGTCCTGCAGTGAGTATCCGAACTCCTGCGCATTTGAGGCCAATAAAAGTGGGTGACAAGCCTTTCAAAGGTCTTGTCCTGCCCCAAATGCCCTGCCAATGGCACATCATGAGCCAGCCCCAGTAGGAAGGCTCTGAAGTCCTGGGGTACCACCAGCGCACGGGCTGACCCAGGCTCAGCAACCTTAGGCTCTGTATATAGGAGGTCGTTCTCCCAGTAAACGAAATGTGATCCTGACTGATCACCTGCGGCCTGGTCTGCAGCCTGCTGCCGCATACCCACGAGAGAAGGGCACTCCTTCTGTGCCTTGCAAAAGTCCTCCCTGGTGGGACCTCCTTCCTGCTGCCAATGGGTCAGCTCCGGCAGGTCTCCCAGTTCAGCTATCTGCTCCCCTGTAGGCTCCAGGGCATCCCCCTCAAGGTCTGCTTCCTCCTGGACCGTGGGAACTTCAGGGGCCGGCTTCCCGCGCCCCTTGCTCCTTCTCTCTGAGACCGGTTCCTGGGCCTCCCTCTCGGGCTCCAGGACCTCTTGAGTACCTCTACTGGCTGCCATGGACCGTGTGGTGACACACGCCCAATCCGGCATACCCAACATCTCTAGGTGAGCACTCCGCTCCACCTTAGCCCAAGGTGAGCTCTCCAAATCGTTCCCTAACAAACAGTCTACAGGCATGGCGGGCCTCACAGCTACCTGAAGAGTACCAGAGACCCCCCCCCCCCACTCACAGGGAACCTGAGCCACCTTGCAGTGCCTCTCTGTGTTGTCAGCGGCAACAACGGGATAGAATGCATTGGGGACCACCTGCTCCTGAGACACCAGGTGACACCTGACAGCTGTCACACTGGCTCCTGTATCTCTAAGAGCTTCCACTCTATGGCCATTTATGGTCACCCACTGCCTGTACTTCTTAGTGTTCTCAGGCAGCTGGGTTGGAGGGACCACTTCACGGTCTCCTAGCGAGACAAGGGACATCTCTGCGGGACCCCACCCACCTTGGATATCCCTCTCCTCCCCCAAGGCTACACTAGTCACCTGCCGGGGTGGAGCACCAGTGGGTGCTGGTTTACCAAACAATGGACACTTTACATCAGAGGCAAAATGCCCCAAATTGTTACACCTGTAACATCTGACGGGCCCCTTCTGAGCAGGAGGACCTGTCGGGGCCCCGGTCGGTTTCTGCGGTGGGGGAGGCTGAGAACCCTTCCCTTGGTTCCCTTGGGGACTACTTTGGGGCCCTTTTGGGAACTGCTTCTGTTTACCCCTGTCCCCCCCACTCTTCTGCTGGGGACCCTGCCCACCTTTGGCGGAATCTCCCACGGGACCCTTGTGGACCCTGGTACTGACCCAGCGGTCCGCCTCCTCAGCAAGCTTCCTAGGGTTAGTCAGCCTACTATCTATCAGGTGCTGGCGTAGCTCAGGAAAACAATTACTGGACAAGTGCTCCCATGCCATTAAATCTAGAAGCCCTTGATAATCATTCACCTTACTACCCTTTACCCAACCATCCAGCGCTCTGCAAAAGAAAGTCACATACTCCACATACGTACTATTGGGAATCTTAGTGCAACCCCTGAACCTCTGTCGATATAACTCAGGGGTCAACCCATACCCAGTCATCAATGCTTCCTTCATATGGGCATAAGAATTATGAACATCAGCAGGTAAATCTAACAGTGTGTCCCGCCCTTCACTCAGGAACCGTCCCCACAACCCCGCTCCCCAATCTCTCTCAGGGACCCGGTGGGAAGACCTGGCTACCTCGTAGGCTCTGAACCACTGCCCGATGTCGTCATTCTTGAAGAACTCCTTCACTACATCCTTGGGAATATAAACTCTTGGTTCCGCCGGTACTGGCCGTGTGCTGCCACCAGAGGGATTAAGCTCCAAACTTTTTGCTTTCAGCTCCAGCTCCCTCAGCTTCATGTCATGCTCTAATTGTAGTTTCTTTTCTTCCATGGCTAATCTTTGTTTTTCCATATCCATCTGCCCATGAAGTCTTGCCATCTCCACTTCGTGTGCCCGGGTTGCTGCCCTGTCTGCCAACTCTTCTGGCGACAGGCCTCTGCCAAACTCATGGACACTTTCTGGTGGAACCATTTCCACCTGATTCTCTGGTGCCTTTGACTCATACCAGGCCCTCAGCGCCTTCACGAGTTGGTCCTTCTTTTTCAATCCAGTTTGGGCAATTCTGAACTTGGAGCAAAAACCTCTCAACTCTTCATTGGTATGATTCTGAAGTGCGCTTTCTTCCCAATCTATGTCCTCAAATCCAGAGATTATAGAAGCTACCCTTCTGGCGGGAAGTGAACCAGGCATGGCTCTAACAACGGAGATTCTTGGCAAAACAAAAACAATTGCTAGTCTTGTGGCTGTGTTACTGGTCTGCTCTCACTACGTGGTGATCAGTGGTTCACTATACGCAAACCACAAATGTAAATCCGTAAATCCTCACCGCTGCCACCAATGTTAGAAATGAGGGGGCTCTGGTTGATGCAGGTGTGAACCCACAACAAGCAGGGACCCTTTACTTCTTGTCAGGGCGAAGGATGACTCCCCAGAATAACCCCTGCTCACCCTCTAGGTGCGTGGCGCGAGCAGTCTAACCTAAGTCTCAGGCGTACACGGTTAAACAAATGCAATTACACATACAGTAAACCCCTTGCATGCACCACAAACGGACACCAATCAGGAAGTATATAAAAATAAGTTTTTATGTAGATTCAGCAGATTCAAATACAAGGCCCAGTAACGTTGAACTGATGGGGCCACAACTCTTGGAAATACGGTAAAGTTCTCTTTGTTACGGAAAGTTCTTTAGGCGGGCACAAGGTAACTGTGGGCCTCAGCGCACTTCGTGCTGAGGCGGCGTCCGGGAAGCACACGGCAGATGACCGGGAAATCAGAACGTTGCGGACCCTGGATCCGATGCGAGCTCGCGGTCGAGTTCGTAAGTACAGTACCTTGTTTCTTGACGCGAAGGCGGGTGCGGGATTTCAGCGGCTCTTCGACAGAAGGACGAGGCGGCGTCCGGGGCTCCCACACTTCACGATGGGGGTCTGATCTTCAGGCTCACGACAAGAGCGGGGTGTTGCAGGTGGCGGGTGAACAAAGCGGGGCAGCCGGGCACGCAGATTACGTCCGGGCCGTCCGAGGCTTGGAGATGCTCACAACGCCGATTCCGGCGGGAGGGTGAAGGTGCGCAGCGAGCCTCCAGCGAGCGGGGTGACAGGGGCAGCCCAGGACAGCGTAGGGGGAGCGGCTCCGATCGAGCGAGGCTCTTCCCAAGGCGGGGGCGGCTAAGCAGTCCTGGTCATGGCTCAGGGAGGGACTGGGGCACGAGGGTCACAGCTCCGGCGAGGGAAAGGACACCACAGTCCAGCGGCAGGCGAGTGAAGATCAGGTAGAGCCCAATGGTCCTGGGGCTCAGTTCAGGGGGCAAGCTCAGTTCCAAGCCCTTGGAGATCGTTTTGGAAAGCACAAGTCTTGAAAGTAAAAATAAAGCAAAGTCTTCAGCAACAGTTTCTCTTCTCCCCTTTGGCAGCAAGGTCACCACTGCAGGCCAATCCCCCAGGATAGGGACAGTCTTCCTCCTACAGCTTTCCCGGTGCCTCCTCCTCAGGCAGAGATTCTTCTTGGTCAAAAGCGGATCTAGTTTCTTAGGAGCAGGGCTCCTACATTTATACAGCAAATCTTTTGTTCTCCCAGGCCAGGGGGGCCCTTGCCTAGTCCAGTCCGGTTTCTGAGCACTTTGTTTACGCGATGCAGGCTTCTTCTTTCAGAGTGCAGGGCAGGGTCATCAGACGCTCCACAGGGGGCGGAGCCGGCATTGAGGTGGCAGAGCACTGTCCTATTCAGAGCCTAGGAGTACTCCTCCCCCCCATCTACCTGTCGATCGTCCTATTCACCACCAGGCTACCTAGCCCTGCCCATCTGGGTTCCCCCAGCCCTGTCACTCACACCAGCCAGACATCAGATACACATCACGCAGAGGCGGGCTGAAATGTTTAGGCAAGCAAAGGCCAGCTTTCTAAAAGCGGCATTTGCAAACGCAGAATATTAAAATAAACCTTGGAAAAAGATGTACCCTATTATTCCGAGTTCAGGCATACTAAACTCGATCTTCTACCATGTTCCCTGGGTCGGTTAGGATCATAAGGTGTAACAATCCAAGCCGCCCATACTGGCCTATGAGAACAGGGTAGCCTTGCAGTAGTGAACAACAAGATGGCGGTAATTCACTACTAGGACATGCCACGCATCTAGGCTTGTCCTACCTTATGCTTACAACGCACCCTGCCCGTGGGCCTACCAGAGGGGTGACTAACATGAAGTTAAGGGAAGGTGTAGGGACCGGCAAGTGTGGGCACTTGCCAGTCAGCATGTCAGTACCAGACTGCACGCAGGTTCTGCGATGGCAGACCTCAGACATATTTTACCGGCCGCTTCTGTGGGTGGCACAACCAGTGCTGCAAGCCCACCAGCGGTGTTTGCATTTACATGCCCTGGCGCTCCTGGCGCACTTTACTGGGGTCTGATAGTAAACCAAACAATCCAATCATGGAATCCAACCAACATATACAATTTACATAGGGAGCACTCGCACCGCGACATTGGTTGGCAGTGGCACAGCGCGCTGAGCGGCTAACACCATAAAAGCACATGAGGCACAGCGACAAAAAGAGGAAGGGAGACTCACGCCAAGGTGCCAGGTCTAACAGCAGTTTAGCTAAAAAGTTCACAGACTTAAAGAGTTTGTCAGGGATCGCGATCCGCGCGCCTGCCCAGCCTACAACCCCCAGAAGTCCATGGGAGATGGGGAGGAGTTGCATCCATAAAAGGACGTAACGCACACAGGACGCTGTGCGTAATTTTAGTCACGGGCCGTCATTTGGTGTCCCGTTCCTTCCGTGTGGGAAGGAAGCCGCCGATTCTACGAGAGTCCTGCAGAGTCAAAGAGACCTCGCTCCCAGCTGCATCACTGCTGGCGCTGCCAGAAGTATCCCCACCTAGTAGCTACTGGCCTTTCCTGATTGAGAGACGTGGCCGGTACTCTCGTTCACCTTAGACGACCGCCGTCTTCGTCACAGCCATCAAGAAGACTACGCCAAAGCCAGTGACACGCTTTCACTATCTGGGCGGCCTCTTGATTTCCCACTACCCCAACCTCCGTGCTCTGGACCGCGGGCCCGGGGGGGAAAAGGAGAGCTGTTGGCAGGTTCTTCAGAACTGTGAGTAAGGCCCCCCTACCCAACACCTGCCAGGTATTAGGGAAGCTGGACACTTCAGTAGTGTTTTTTCTGTTTTTGTTGGATTTGTTCCTCAGGGCGGTGACGTAACCGCAGTTAAAGGAACGCCTGCTATCGGAACAGGTCTTCAGTGTGAGACAATAACACTGGGTTTCCCCCTTAAACATATTGCACGACATTATACCTTCCTTGTGTAGAGAATTTCTCCGAGACTTGGTCCTGTGAAGGGTGCTGGATTGTGGGGAACCCTTCAGGCCCTACGGCCACGGATAACTTTCCCTCCCGGTGAGGGTTCTTCCCTCCAAGGCTCTAGGGGGGACACATAGAGTGATGTCTGGTGTGTTGACAGCCTAGTAACTCTTCTGTGTCTGCTTGCTAGTATGATGGTAATACTATGGCTGACAGGAGAGACAGGACTAAGCACCTGGTGGCCAGATTAAGGGTGTGTCCTTCCTAGCGAGAATTTACTGAGAGTAGTGTTGCATGTCTTTGTAATACTTTTGTGGTGTGCCTTTTGTGTTTTTTTGCAGGTTCTACTCCCCGCTGTTCCATTCCTACCTTTCTCTCGCTTGATCGCTCTAACCCTCCGTGCAATAACTGCTGGAGTTGGAGATGTCAAGAGGTGGATACCCTATAACATCATCCGAATCCTGAGGAGTACTGGACTGGGGACGGAAGCGTAACAGAGTTCTTTGGCTGAATTGCCTGCCTCTTGAATCTTAGCTTTAAAGTATATTCGTTTAGCTTCCAGAATAGCCTCCTTGTAGTGTTTGAGAGCCTCATTGTAAGCATCTTTGCTCTGTCTACTATAATCTACTCTCCAGAGACGTTCAAACCTCCTGCATTCCACCTTTAGCCCTTTAAGTTCAGGGCCATACCAAGGTCTCACCGCCGGACGCCTCTTAGCTGTTCCGGTATGTTCAGGGGCAACGCAGTTAGCCGCATTCAGGATCCACTCATTGAACTGGGAGGACGCAACCTCATTGTCACTGTCTAATATCGGGGGGAAATATTAAGAGCATCCTGTAGGTCCCTACTTTTTACCTTGTTCCAACGTCGGAACGTCACCCTGGTTGTTTTAGGGCAAGCCTCAAAAAAGACTGCCTTATGGTCTGTCCAAGTAAGTGGCTCCACTCTTACAAATATAATATCGGGGTTGTTAGAGAAAAGCCCGTCCAAAATATGCCCCCCTTGATGTGTAGGCACGGACACTAACTGGCCCAAGCCATATGCCTCCAGATGGTCTAGGAGTCTAGCAATCTCAGAGTTTGTACCCAGTTCCAGATGATAATTGAAGTCTCCAAGTATTGTGAAGAATTCAAAATCTGTGCAAGTTTCCATGTAGGTCAAGAGAGCCTGTGAAAAAGCAGCTCTAGGGCCCAGCGGACGAGAGACCAATAGTCCCTGAAACTTAAAGGATTCTTTGAGCCTGACGCAGAAATACATAGCTTCTGCCGGGATGTCCCTCACTGCCTCCACTTGAACCTTCCTGAAATCCTTGTAAATAATAGCTGTGCCACCCCCTCTGTTTCCTTGTCTGTCTTGATTACATAGTGCATAGTCAGATGGCAAGGCAGCATTCCAATCCAGGACAGAGGTGTCATCTGTCCAATTCTCTGTAAGAAAGACTATATTGGGGTTATGTGTATTCAATAGGATTTCTAGTTCGTGTATATGCTTAACAACCGAACGTGTGTTGAGGAGTATACAGTGGAGGGTTTTTCCTCGTGTATCAACAGTACCTCTTGTCGGCCCTTGATCTCTAGAAGTAGAACCTGTACAGCCCTCAACCAAAGGTCCCACCCGACTCCCCCCCGCTCCGCTAGCCCCCCGTCTCTGTGTCATTAATATCAAATCCCCCTACCTGATAGAAGCAGTGTGTGCAAGGTGGCGCTACCATCTTATCCCCAGGCTGAAAGTGTCGCAATCACTGCAGCGTTCACCCCGAAGCTTCAGCAAAGCCTCTCTGGTGTAAGCATGGACCCTGGAACGGCCAAGGGTCCTGGCACTGGGCGCGCTCCGGGCGCTGACGGGCGCAGACGGGCGCAGACGGGCTTTTTGTAGTCCGGTGGGCGGGAGGACTAGAACGCTGACCCAGGCAAGGCGGGCCCGCTCTTTCAGACGGGCACCGCGGGTCAAGCAGAGGGAATATGGCTTCCAGGGGAAGGGTTCTAACAAATGGATATGTGCAAACCAGCAATTCTTAAAAACAAATTACAATTTCATACAGTTCAGTTTTGCACTTGCACCGAATAGCAGCCTAACAATTCAATTTTAAAATAAAATGTTGGACTCGCACCGGATCGCAGCACAACGAGCCTCAGCCTAACAAACACAGTACACATACTTCTAAACCTGTGGAGCCATTGAACCTCTCCAGGTTTACTGCCATTAATTTCTTCTACAGAAAACATGCACATCACTGGTACAGTACTTGTGTTGATCAATGATATGCATGTTCTTCATTAGCATGTTTAGAGAGTGTTAAGAATATTTGGGCAGATTTTACTCACTGGAGGGACATACTGTCTGTCATGTTGATGCTGCATTACTGATAAGAAGAGATGCTGCTGCTCAGCTTCCTGGAAAAGAAGGCGGGGCTGACTGGGTGGATAGAAAGAGGATAACAGTTCACATGTCCCCATCTAGAATTTCTCACAGTGAAGTTGTGTGCACTTACACGCACCACACACAGAGCTTTGTCTAAACAAATCTGCTCCCATAGCTGAAAACCATACACAGAGACAGGTTTTTAAGATAAAACAGAATGGCAGGATCCCCTTGCATGTATGCAAACCCTTCAAATGTTTCCTGCCCTCTCACCCCATGCTAGTCCACTCTTCGGCACACGTCACTCCAAACCAACTTGGTACCCAAAAAAGTCAAAACAGCACTTGCTAAATCTCTCTCAAGCAAACTGCTTTCTTGGCTGAGAACCTCTACAGCGAAAGGTAAACAAATACTTCCTGAACACTGTACCCTATGGAATAAACAACAAATGCATCAATGCTCTCTCTAATGAACTATAAACCTCAAGTAACTTCCACATATGCATGAGGTGCCAAGCCTCAGCTGGGGGAAATGTAGCACGTGGTAGATCTGAAAACTGCTGTTGACTGAAATGTGTACTATACTGTTTTGCAGAGTTTGTTAGGCACCTTACTAAGCGTGCATGGCTGGTTGGGTGTTGTATTTGATCAGAAGTGGGAAGCATTATTGGTGCACTGCATGCGTGACTCGAGGGGGGACAGCGACTAGCTGTAGGTTGGAAGAGGTTTGAGAATTATCGCTGTGTCATGGTTGCAAACTAGTAGTATTAGATGTAATGAGGCTCCAAGACATAGAGCAGCCTCTACTGGAAAGTACCTTTGACCCACATGGGCACATAAGTGATATTTGATTCCTATTGTAAACCATCAGTACATCTGATGGGTTAACGTGAGCTAAAACTCCCCAGAGACCCTGTGTTATCTGAGACATGAAAATAATTAAAACACAGATTCCACTGGTTGACCTTGCTCCACACCACCTGACCTTTAGGTGGTCCAGTTTTAACATGCCTCCAGCCTCTATTGAGTACCTATTTTATTTTTAAAGTTTAGGGGTTCAACTCTTCCGCCCCTTCTTTTATTTTTTATGACCATTTGGCAGAACTGTGTCCACGTTCACTGGAAATACATATCGATTAGATCTGGGCGGTGAACTCCGCTCTGTTCACAGACTTTTCCGCACTCCGCGCAGCATGCGTAGTTCCAAAAAATAGTAGTTCCAAAAAATAGAAACGTTTTTTTCCTCACTTGCCAATGTCAAGATGGCAAGCTCGAGCAAGGAAAACCCACCTCCCAGCGAAATTTCTCTATTCGGGCGGGCTTCTCAACGCAGACGGTTAAGGGCGGACACGACCGCCCACGTTGAGAAGCCTTCCGTTTGCTTTGAGAAAGCTGCCACTCGAGTAGAAAATCTACTCGCGTGGCAGCAACAAAGCAGCGCCCTCTTGTGATGCACATTGTGCTGTTCGCGTTGATTTTCCAGCAAGGGATAAACACCCGATGCTGTAAATCAACGCGACTGGCATGACCAAACGCACTCCCCCGCTTGTTGAACTCCGCATAAACCGGCAGATGTTTTTGGTCACTTATAGCAGAGCTCCGCAAACTCCACCCAGGCCTAACATTGATGCACAGTTTAACTCGGAGAATTGGCATGGAGTGGGCTTTAACGCCACCTGCTATGGGAAATATTTCTGCCTTCTATAAAGTATTTATATTACGGTGCATGATGGAATAGTTTACATCTGAAAAGTACCTTGAAGCATCACACAGCTTGTCATATTCAGTTTATAACCCATGTGTATTATATCCAGAAGGCAATTTATTTTGCTACTCCGCCGCCATAACCATAAGAGCATGTGCACATGCAGCAGCTCATGCTAAAATGAATCAAGAAAACCTTTGACACTTTAACCCAAGACTTGTGGCTTTGCAACTGCTTGTGTATAAATAATGGAGCCAAGATACAAGTTTCCATAGTACATGCGGTTCTTTGTTTTGCAACTTATATTGAAATACCAGTGATCTGTTATTTTCAAATCTCAGCAGTGATATTACATATACTTTTTTCCAACTTCTAGGTAGCAATACCGATGCCTACATAAGTTGTAGAGTTATTAGCAAGCTGTTAGGTCGTCTATAGCAGACATACTGGAATCAGGCACACGCTGAGTGATGGTAAAGCGCTCTACTTGTCGTGTAATTGTATTTACATATCCCTTATTACCCCTGACGAGTAGTTGAAGCACTTTACGGTAAGTAGAACTCTACTGTGGAACCCAAAGGGTTAGTGGTGGATTCGTATGAGGAAATATAAGTTGATAATGTGAGCGGTGGACATGTGAGTCTGTTAGTTTGATTGAACAGGATAAAGGAGGGATAGAGGAGGAAAGAGTCTGGAAAGTGTTATTAGAGACACCATAGTAGTAAAATGAGTTTTTCTTATTTCATTTACAGAGTTTTATATAGTGCGAACTTGACCCGAATCGGATATCAGAGCGCTTTACATAGCACCAGTTGCATTACATGAGACACATTAATTTTTGTTAGGCACAGGGAGATTAAGTGATTTGCCCAGAATCACAGGATGTTCAGCGTCATTTCTGAGACTCGAACCCAGTTCCCCGGATTCGAGGTCGACCGCCCTAGCCGTTAGGCCAACTCCGGTTTGGTATGGGTCAAGGAGGGATACAGAACGAAGGGACTGGAAGGGTTATTGGGAGACCATTATAGAAAAATGAGGTTTGGTATGAGTCAAAGGAGGGATACAGAAGGGAAGAGTCTGTAAAGGGTTATTAGAGGGATCATAGTGGTAAAATGAGGTTTGGTATGAGTCAAAAGAGGGATACAGAAGGGAAGCGTCTGGAAAAGGTTATTAGAGGGATCATAGTAGTAAAATGAGGTTTGGTATGAGTCAAAAGAGGGATACAGAAGGGAAGCGTCTGGAAAAGGTTATTGGGAGACCATAGTAGTAAAATGAGGTTTGGGATGAGACAAAGGAGGGATAGAGGAGGGATGAGCTTGGAAAGGGTTATTAGAGGCTCCATAGCAGTAAAATGAGGTTTGGTATGAGTCAAAGGAGGGATACAGAAGGGAAGAGTCTGGAAAGGTTATTGGGAGACCATAGTATTAAAATGAGGTTTGCTATGAGTCAAAAGTTTGATAGAAGAGGGACGAGCCTCAAAATGTTATTGGGAAACCACAGTAGTAAAATAAGTTTGTGATAACTCAAAGGAGGGAAACAGAAGGGAAGAGTCTAGAGAGGTTATTAGAGAGATCATAGTGGTATATGCGTGTTCATTTTAAATTTATGACATGAGTTGAGGTATTTATAATTAATTCATGTGCTAGGAGATGGGTTTAACGTGATTTTTGCTATGTTCATAAAGCGTACCAGTCTACATGCTAATTGGATGCCTCCTTCAAAACAGGCTTTTAATGCTTGTCTACGTGTTCGTATCCATCTTTGGTTCCAAGGTGGTTTTAGTAATAGTCTTCGCTCTTTCTCCAGACCTTTGCAACTGCACAGTAAATGCAAAACCTCCTCTTTTTGGTGGCTGCAGAGTCTGCAGTTTATTGTTGTTTCTAAACGTTTCCATGGGGGAGGTGTTGTTTTGCCGGTCAGACTCCCATCCTCAGTTGCAGGTAAGATTCAATCACGGCCCTTGAAAACCCTATTCCCAAATAAGCTTGAGGCCAGGACCTGGTATAACTCTGGATGACAAACCATCCCTGGGCCCTCCTGGTAAGTGTAGCTTTGTCTTCTTCCAGAGATAATATGTTAAATATTTTATTTACGAGCTGCTTGAGTATTTGTGGGTCCCACTGGCTTCCCCGAGGTTTGTAATGCAAGAGAACTTATAGCTGTCTGAAGATAGACAATTGCTGGGCTGTCTTTGTTCCTTTCCAGCTCTTTCCATAAATATGAATTCAGGGTAACTGTCTCAGCTCCTTTTATTTTGTGCCAGCACTTGGTAGAGGCCCTTACGTGCCATTTGCTGTTTTTGGAGGCCGAACTCAAGCCTCAATTGTGCTGGAGAGGTGTACTGTGGGAATATTGTTCGTATTCCTTTGGACACCGCTTTATCCAAGATGGTCTCGTCTCTCCCTCTCATACATTATATAAATGCAAAACGTGTACCAATAAAAGTATACATTTATTTCTACGCGAAGGTCAAATTGAACCGTATTACAACACTAACATGCAATTAACTTGGGAAGCCACCGCTTACCGCCGTGCAGACTGTTTCTATCAATTTATAGAGGAAGAAAACCGGGACACGCAAGGCTTATTGAACCAGATCCTGTCACATCATATCCTCTGGTTAAATATCTGTATTTAGGAATGGAAAAACAGCAAGGCATAAGCTCTATTTACAGCTCAAGTGTGTAATATCCTCTCTATTATTATCGAGGGATTACTGCGGAGCATGTCCAAGGGGGGGCTTCCCCTCTCATGAGTCATTGACCCTCCTGCACTCAATACTGGAAGAAATATACCCCTCACAGGCGGGGTTTCCACATACCATAGTTAACAATTCAAGGTGGTTGGTGTCAATCATCGTTTTAACGCGTCATGCCCCATCGAAGCTTCAAGGAACTTGAAAGTTTAAATAAAACCCGTAATCTCCTGGCAGCTTTGGTGAGAGCTTTGTAAATACTGCAGAGCCGGAAGGGGCTTCTCTGCCAGGTCTGAACCTCCATTGAGCCATCATGGCTAGCTAATATTACAGTATTAATCCTCCATTGAGCCATCATGGCTAACTAATATTACAGTATTAATCCTCCATCGAGCAGTATTGGCTAGCTAATATTACAGTATTAATCCTCCATCGAGCCATCATGGCTAGCTAATATTACAGTATTAATCCTCCATTGAGCCATCATGAGCCATCATGGCTTGCTAATATTACAGTATAAATCCTCCATCGAGCCATCATGGCTAGCTAATATTACAGTATTAATCCTCCATCGAGCAGTTTTGGCTAGCTAATATTACAGTATTTATCCTCCATCGAGCCATCATATCTAGCTAATATTACAGTATTAATCTTCCATCGAGCCATCATGGCTAGCTAATATTACAGTATTAATCCTCCATCGAGCAGTTTTGGCTAGCTAATATTAAAGTATTTATCCTCCATCGAGCCATCATGTCTAGCTAATATTACAGTATTAATCTTCCATCGAGCCATCATGGCTAGCTAATATTACAGTATTAATCCTCCATCGAGCAGTTTTGGCTAGCTAATATTACAGTATTAATCCTCCATCGAGCCATCATGGCTAGCTAATATTACAGTATTAATCTTCCATCGAGCAGTCTTGGCTAGCTAATATTACAGTATTAATCCTCCATCGAGCAGTCTTGACTAGCTGCAGGTGGCTGTGCCCTGAACCTGCACTCACTCCGAGGCCCAAACTCCGCTTGGAAGTTTAACTCAGTGCACAGGTGTGATCTAAGGGCACGGCGTGTTGTGGAAAGGGCTGGTCTCATGCCTTACCTGCTGTAAATACTTCTTCACCAATTGTGAATGGTTTCTACTGGATCCACTGGCACCAGACGGAGGTTTGAGGATGAGACCATGGTAGATACTGAGCGCAGAATTAGTAATGTGTCTGGAATTGTAATCTGGGTTTCTATAAGCGCCTTACATATTCCACAATAAAATGTCCTCTTTCACCAGGCCTTGAATGTGCAAGCCAGAGCTCACATACATACAACACTCCTGCTGTGGCACTTCCTCTGAATAATCGACATAATCGCAGACATATAAAGACCCGTCGCGTCCAGCTCCGGTCCGGGCATGGGACATTTCTGACGGCGGGTTCACTTCCGTGTTTGTCCACTATGTGCCGCGTTCCCAGCTCCAGGGAGGAGCTACTCTTGGAAATGTAGGCACAAGAGGCCAGTGGGTGTGGATTAATACACGGTCATGAAACATCTCAGAGAGAGAGACAAAGTCAACAGAAGCATCACCTCACTTCAAGGTAACAAAAAATCAGTAAAACACCACATGTGAGACACCGGTAGAGGGTGGTGTAATTGTGCAATGCAAGAAAAGTGAGCGGTGCAGTTCTGAAACAATGCTCTTATCTTAAACCTGAAGGAACTATTTACATTTAACACATTTTAAGTGAGCCAAAACAAAAAAGTGGAAATGTAAAGGAAAACTATCTCTACAAAAACTCTACTTCCAGGAGAGGCTACCTCTAGGGTGGGGACCTCTGACCTACCTCTAGGAGTGGACCCTCAGACCTACCTCTAGTAGTGGACCCTTGGACCTACCTCTATGAAATGGGCCCTCAGACCTACCTCTAGGAGGGGCCCTCAGACCTACCTCTAGGAGTGGCCCTCAGGCCTACCCCTAGGGTTGAAACCTCTGACCTACCTCTAGCAGTGGACCCCCAGACCTACCTTTAGGGGTGGGACCTCTGACTTAACAATCAATGAATCAATCAGGGGTTTAAAGAGCGCGGCTACTTACCAGTGAGGGTCTCATGGTGCTCGGTGGGGCTGCTGATTCGTCTGGGCACTGGGGTTCAGTCGAAGAGCCAGGTCGTAAGATCCTTCCTGAATTGGGTTAGCTATGGGGATTGCCTGAGGTGGAGAGGCAGGGTGTTCCAGGTCTTGTGGGATGGTGGCCAGGGCCAGTTCAGCGGAGCAAAGGTGTCTGGTAGGTACGTGGAATGAGAGATGACTGTTCAGATATGCTGGTCCTACATCATGGAGGACTTTGTAGACATGCGTGAGGAGCTTGAAGGGGATTCTATTGTTGACTGGGTGTCAGTGGAGTTCTCGAATGTGTTCTGTTAGAAATGGGATTTCTGGTTGGCTAAGGCTTGCGCCAAAGCCAGGCAGAGACCACCATTCTAAGTCAGGGCTGGGGAGTTACACGCCAAAGATAACCCCTGCTCACCCCCTTGGTAGCTTGGCACGAGCAGTCAGGCTTATCCCGGAGGCAATGTGTAAAGCGTTTGCGCGCGCACACAGCAACAACACCCTAGGCCCACCACAAAAGAAACTCCACACAAGGTTATATATAAAAAAAATAGCCTTTGTATTATAATAAACACACTAGATGATAATCACATAATTTACACGGTGCCAACTGGCACTGGGCAGAATTTTACAGGGGACTATTTACACAAGACATGGCCACATGGACCACTGTCAGAATTAGCACAAATCACCAATTATAATTGTAGAACATATACTAACTGTAACACAAATTATAACTGTAGAGCACAACCAGTGACTACTGGCGCAATAATGACCTCAGCATTTTCAATCTCTCACAAGTCTAACGCATTAGACCCTGACCTCCTAAGTATAACTACCTTAGGGAATAATTCTCACTAGCATAAACCATCATATGCGAACCAACCTCATAATCATGAATCACATTTAGAGGCATCAACAGGGGTGCGTAAATCCTACTACACACATTACATTTCCTAGCACCAAAATCACATTAGGGCCTGGCGCCCTATAAACCTAACAATCCCAACAGCCCCCCTGGCCAACTGGCCATCGCAACGGAGGGGCTCAAATGCCCTGTGTCCCAACAGTCAGGGCGCGCTGCAAAGGCAGCGAAAGTCAAGGTGCGCACTTTAGCGTAGACCTAAACGGTGCAGCTGCCCACTACTTGCTGGGCTGCTGGGAATATTCAAATGAGGCATGGGCTCTCAATGGCCCTTAACAAGTATGCCAGGCGTTGGAGCCACACGGGGCTCTGAAAGGAAATAATGTGCCCAGACCATAAAGCATGGGCCCCTCTGGGCCTGGGTAACCACGTATGACCACACGCTGGAGCCACCTGGCTCTAAGAATAATTTAGGCTAAGCGTTGGAGCCACACAGGCTCTGTAAACAAATACATGCCCCCTATTCGTTGGCAGGCATGGGCACCATTGGCCGGTGGGGCCCTTAAACAAAATATGCCCATAACGTTGGAGCGGCCCGCAACGGCGGGCCCGCTCAGGGAATGAATCGGGTGTTGGGCCTCATACGGCACCACGAGGTGCCCAGGGAGCTCCCCCTCCCAGGCTGTCTCCCCATCGGCCCCACTCACCGGGCCTCAGGCAGGACTTCTGGCGAGCTAGGCTCCTATTCACCCGGGCCCCCTCCTGGGACCCGGGACTCTTCAGGGGTTGGCGCAGGGCATCCGCGGGGCTCTCTCCTCTCTAGGAGAGCCCCCCCTCGTAGGAGCCTCGCGCTGCCATTGGCGGCTTCAGCCGCCCACCCTCTTCACCCGGGCCCCCTCCTGGGACCCGGGACTTGGTTGTGGAGCCCGTAAGGCTCCGGGGGCATTTTCCTCTTCTCCTGTCTCCGGGAGGCGGGGTGGGCTCCCGTCCTCCCTCATGACGTAAGCTCCGGGGCTCCCATCGGCTCACGGGAGCCCCGCACCGACGCGACACAGCTTCCGGTCCTGCCGCGGCCCGCCCACGTACCAGGCCAACTCGCCTGACTTCCGGGCGGCCGCGGCAGGGCAGCAGCGGCGGTTTTCCAGCATAACGAGGGGTAGGCTCCCTCTTAATCAGCGATCTAACGCGGGGTGGGCACCCGCTAAAATAAAGCAAAGTCGCGGGGTTGGCACCCGCGCACTATAATAAAAATAAGCGGGGTGGGCACCCGCAAGATAAAGCGAAGTCGCGGGGCATCCGCAAGGCTCACGAGGAGGGGGAATCCCTACGATGGGAATTCCCTTAGCCAGGGCTACAGCGCCGCGCTGCTCAGCCCCCAGGCTCTCCCTCTCCTGGAGAAAAGCACAGCGCACCCAGGGCGCAAAAAGTCTGGATAAAGTCTTGAAAGCATCCAGGGGGCAATGTAGGGCCCAGGGGCCAGCACACAGGGCCCTCCAGCAGGGAGGCAGCCCCCATGGCGGTCCCTCCTGGGCCCCACCAGCAGCAAGCCCCTTCCTGTCAGGATCCAAGCACGAAGAAGCAATAAAGCGCTCACCAGGCGCTAGAAGTAAAGTCCTTGAAGTCCATCAGGCATCCAGGGGCTGGGCAGGGCCCAGGGAGGCAAGCCTTCCCCTGGGCCCCAGCAGCAACACGCCCCTGACAGATTCGAGTCCAAGAACAAGAACATTTTCATGGGGTCACAGCCCCTCTTTTATACACAGAATCCTTTGTCTCCAAAGGTGCAGGGAAGGGGCGAACCAGATGCAACTGGTTCCTGAGCACTTTGTTTTGCTCAGCCCCTCTCCCTATTCACAGGACAGGCCAGGGACATTAGACGCACCACAGGGGGTGGAGCCAGCATAGTGTAGGGAAAGCCCAGCCCTATTCAGGTCCCAGGTGTACTCCTCCCTGCCATCACATGCAGATCTCTCCATTCACCACCGGGGCAGACCCATTCTGACTCCTGGAGCCAGACACACCAGCCAATCACAAGCCAGACAGTCACTGCACATTTATTACACAGACATGCCAGCTTCTAGAAGTGGCACTTCCACACTAGACACAGTAACGCCACTCACATCATCGCGCAGCATTCAATCTCCCGAGTTCGCACATACCAAACTCGACCCTGCACTCCTCTCACATCAGGACTTAACATGGTCACTCAGATCCCCCATGCATTCCTATGGGAGGGCAGGTCAGTCTCACTCCTTGGGGCTGAGCAAGTAGTCAGCAGCCGTCCGCTGCAGCTAGGGTCCAGTGATCTCTGCCGCCACCGTGGAGCGGCCCACTGTCCTGCGGGGCCGCTCAGGACCCTCCGGCCCGAGTGCTCTTCTCGTGTCCACGTTGTCCGGGTAGCAGCGTTGCGCTGCCTCTCTCCTCTCTGTGGGGCACGCGGGGCTTCCCTCACTGATACAGGAGCCCCGCCTCACATCACGCACTGTGCCGGGCTGTTTTCCTCACCGGCTGCGGGCTTCCCTCATGCCAGGGAGCTTCTGGCCTGGAGCACGCACCGCTCCAACTTCTGTGTAACTGCGGGGCTCTCTCTGATTCACAAGAGCCCCGCGCAGGCCCACACCCCTTCTGGCTCCTTTCTCAACTGGACGTCCTGCAGGGCGAGTAGCGGCTCTCTCCCAAGGCCTCGGTATGCTGCTAGGCAATGTAGGGATTCCCAGGTTCCCTTGCCGCCACCGCAGCTTCACTTCCTACTTTTCGGCCGGCAGCCACTCCCACTACCAGGCCACAACTGCCTGGCTTCCTGGCCAGCTGTGCTTCTCGGAGCAAAGTCTCCGCTGCTCCTGTGACTCCTTCTCTTCTTCCACGAGCAGGGAATTCACGAGCCCTGGCAGGCGGGAGCCCCTTTCTAGGGCTCCAAGGAAAACAGTTCAAAGAGTGCCGACCACACGCTCCTGTTACGAAGGCACAGTGCTAGGGACACAGTGGGGGGCAAGGAGCAAAAACCGCTCAGCCCGCGCTCTCAGCCGATCACTTTCCTCACTCCTGGCAGTGTTCTCCTCACACCGAGTGTGCTTCTTCAGTGTAATGGCAGGCAGCTCCCCAGCAAACCAGGGGGAAAGTCCAATGCACCAAGACAAGAGATGGGCACAGGCAGGCCAGCACGTAGGGACCCCCAGGTAGCAACAGCTGGGTCCCACGGCGGTTCCTCCTTGCCCAGCAGTCCTTCGGCCTCACGGCCCCTAGTATGCACCCAAGCACACCAGAACAAATTCATGGGGTCACTGCCCCTTCTTTTATACACCCCTTTCCTTTGTGACAGCACAGGGCTGGGGGAAAAACCAAATGAAACTGGTTTGGGGGAGCTTTGTTGCACTTAGTTGTGCTCAGCTCCTCTCTGCTTTGTCAGGTGGGGGCTAGGTGCTCAGACGCACCACAGGGAGCGGAGCCAGCATTGTGGAGGGAAGGCACAGCCCAGGTGCAACTCCTCCCTCGCATCTAGATGCAGATCTCTCTATTCACCACTGGGCTGACTCACCCAGGCTCCTGGAATTCCCCACACCAATCAGCGCCTGTCAATCAAAAAGCCAGACATGCACTCCACATCAGGCAGGCAGACACATAGCACACAGAAATGCCAACTTCTAAAAGTGGTATTTCTCCTATAGTTATAATAAATCTGCGCCCACCCTTGCGCAGCATTTATTCTCACGAGTTCGCACATACTAAACTCGACCCTGCACTCCTCTCACACCAGGAATTACCATGGACACACATATCCCACATGCATTCCTATGGGAGGGCAGGCCAATCTCACCACATGCACTCAGAGAGCGCACGCACTTTACACTGGACCACCAATACCAGGTCACAGGAAAGGCAAAAAGTTTAGGGGTGAACTTTCCAAAAAGGCCAAGTCCAACAAGCCTTTATTGACTAAGTGACCATATAAGGAAGAACCTGCACTAGCATGGCTACCCACTGTCTTATGGTCCACTAAGCAATCCCTAACTCCAAGGGTATGGGATGATCTCCACCATTTGGAGTCACTACCTGTAGTGTGTTTTGGAAAAGTAAAAGGCTGGTGGGGTGGTAGGTGTGAGAAGTTGACCTGGCATATGCTGGTCACTAGTTATAGTGGCCACCTTGCACAAGTCCAATTCGACTCTTATGGTAGATAGGTTTAAGACAACCTTTTAAAGAAAGCTATCCTAGTGGTAGCTGTGGAGAGCAGCCTTCAGGCTAAGTCTCTGAGGAATGTAAAGCAGCTTGTTTTACCTTATAACCTCTTGAATTACCAAATGAAAAGGACACCACACAGGTATATATATCAAATATATATGTATTTATTCTTAGATACACACTACTAATCTCTTCATGAGATTAGAACCCAGATACACATTCAAATGTCAACACTTCTCAATAAATTAAGCACAAATATGGCTGTAGCCCTAGGGGCGTACCAGACCATATACTAAGAAAATGGTTTAACAAACTCGACTTGCAAAATGAAAAGGCCTAGGGCCTTGGGAATCGCTGGGGCTTCACTTCTGCAGTGTTAGCAGGTAAGTAATCAGCCCACGGGAGATGCGTGCAGTGTCTAAACACAGCCGCGGGTTTCCTATTGGTTTCAATGGCACAAGTCGCGGTTTGTCATTTAAAGTTTTAGGGCACTTCGGAGAAGTCAACAAGCAAGCCACTTACAGGGTAAGTATTTCGAGGGCCAACACACACTTGGGCACCGGAGTGCACGAGTTACCTCACCCACAGAAGCCGGGTGCATAGGTGTCTTTTGGTGTTGGGTCGCGATGCTGTTTTCAATGGAGATCACTGAAGACTTGCTGCTTGTGACGACTGGAGAGGTGGCCGCTGGAATCCGAAGATGGATTGGACTTGAAGAGGACCTGAAAATTGAGGGGACAGAGTTCAAAGTCACTTGCCAGTGACCGGTGGCCAGCAGGATGGATGACCACTGATGTCGTGTCGTTTCAGGTCGTCGATGGTGATTTGTCTCTTCGCTCACGAGGTCCAGGAGAGATCGACGATGACCAGCAGCTGGATTTGGAGGGTCCCACAACGTCTGCAGCTGATGACGGTGTCGGCAACCAGATTAGAGCCAACAAACCTTGGCAACTGCAAGTCTTGTGTGGAGTGAAGATTGAAGATGATGCAGACCAGCAAGGTTTGATGGACTTACCCAGCAAAGGTAAGTGAGGGCAGACCCAGAGCAACTAGGAGAGCCCTTGAAGTTGATGAGAAAGTCTTCGGGTGAGTCACTAGCCAACGGGCAAGCAACCGCAAAGACGACTTTGCAGGAAAAGTTCCACAGGAGCCCACGGTCACTCAGGATGTGGTAGGCCGCTGATTTTCGGTACCAGACCTGCTAGGGACTTGGACTACAGATAGTCCAAAGCACATGTTTGTAGAACGTTGTTTAGTGTTTGCACTCAAAATCAGTCCAGATGCCACAGCTTTGTTGGGGACTCAAAATGGCCGTCGAGAGGTCAGGAAATCCACTTCAGGGGATGCAGGGACTTCGGACTCCGGCGGGAGCGGTGAAGTTTGCAACCGTTGATCAAAGTTACTGGTGCCTTCCAAGCAGGGGAGTCACTCCTTGACTCCAAGGGAGATTCTTCAGTCTTCCAGAGATAGTGGAACATCGAAGGGCCAGGATTCTTCTTTGTAGAGCGTCGTCCAGGGTTAATCTGAATTGCATTGGCAATGCTTGGTATCTTATAGTGAAGATAGGGGAGGGACTAGCTCTATGACCACTCCTCTAGGAGGGTCAGGGTAGTGGGTGGTTACACCCACTTCCCTTTGTCCAGTTTTGCGCCAGAGCAGGGGCAGGTAGCCCCTGAACTGGTTTGAGCTGGCATATGCACAGAGGAGCCTACTGCTCCCCCAGTGCAGGACTTCAAAGCACTCTAAGAGTGCACCCACCCAGCTCCAATACACTAAATCCTGCCTGGGAGGTAGTGACACCTCCCTGTGACAGGATACCCTTTGTTGGGCTTCCTCCACTGCGAGTTTCGGTCAGCAGCAGGAGGGCAGCCCGGTGTCTGCGCTGGTGGCATCCATTTTGTGATGCCAGGGCTCTAGAAGATTTCTACCGTTTAGTACAGTGGGTACATGTCGTCCCCTCTAGAAGGGTGGGATCATACTCCCACACCAGTTACTGGTGTGGGGGTATGATTCCAAGTTGTTTGACACCAAACACGACATGTTTTGATGCAGTCATTCCAAAGTTAGCATTTACCGCGAGGTTATAATGCACTTAAGAGTATATGGTTTAACCGCATCCACAAACAGCAGCAGAGAATAGACTCTGCCAGCTGCAGAGGGGTCGTGCTCATTCAGAAGCACCCCCTCACATAGTAAACCAAGCACCCTGCCCTCAGGATTGTTAGGGCCTGCAAGAGGGGTGACTGATAGGTTTATATGCGTGTGTATGGTGAGATATAGGAACCTATACCTCAGTGAGGAGTGCTAACACTACCTCACACAGGCTGCAGTAGCAGGCCTGTGGTGTCAGATTGTGAATGCTTCCCAGGGGTGACATAATACATGCTGCAGCCCCTGGTAGGCCTGTGAAGTACCAATGCCCTAGGTACCTAAGGTACCATATACTAGGGGCTCATAAGGTACCACAGTATCCAATCACTAGTGCATCTGATATGCACACCAAGTTGTTTAAGGGAGTAAGCAGATAGGCTGGGGTCCTGGATAGCAGGATCCCAGCCAGACTAGTCAAAAAACATTCAAACACCAGGACAAAAGTGGGGGCAACCATATAGTCAGATTCCACCTTCCTACATAACCCCCCCCCCCCCCCGCCCCCCAAACGAAAGGAGATAAGGCTAACCTTGCCCAGTTAAGCCTTTATTTCCTGAGTGGCCATATAAGGAAGAACCTGCACTAGCATGGTTGCTCCCTGTCTCATGGTCCACTTGGGAAATCCTACCCCAAGGGGTTTTGGAGTTTCTCCAAAGTCTAGGGAAATTATCTGTATTGTTTTCAGGTACAGAAGTAGGCTGGTGGGGTGTCTGAGTGTGGAAGTGAGGCCCTATTTGGGGTGGTCTCAACTTCCTCAGCACACTGGTCACCATGGAAGCCTTTCTGTCCATGACTGTGTCATATCTGGCCCTAAGGGTCAACCTCTGGCTGCCTACAGCTGGGGGTTGGGTCCCTCTGGTTGGAGTAGTGGAGGGCATTAGAATGTTTGGGGCAACTATGCCCCAGGTTTCCCTGTGCCCAACAAAGTCCATCTGGGGGGTACCTGTACCTAGGGGTAAGGGGAATCCCTCAGTTTGTAGAGGAATATTCACCTGGCTAGAACTACTCTGCTGGGTGTCCCTAATCTGCTGATGAGGGGGTTCCTCTGGACAGGGGCTCATTAAGGGTCCACTGACCTCCCTGACCTCTGCAGCCCTGGGCCGACTGAGGCAGGGTAGAGAGGGGCAGGATACCTGCTCCAGACTGGGTGCCACCTTGGAAGGATCTCCTGCCATCAGAGTTGTGGCCAGGACAGGCCTGACCACTTCTGGGGCAGTTACTTCACAAGGGGCAGGGTCAGTTCCCTTAGAAAGCTGACCCTTACCTTTAGTCTGGTGGGGGGAGGACTGTTCCTCACCCCCTATGCTCTCTGTTTGTGTGGGGTGATCCATAGTTTCAGGCTTCACTCCCCTTAGTTTCTCCTGGGGTGGAGGTGAGGCCCTCAGGGTCTCATCCACTCTCTCAGGGATGCCTAACATTCTTAAATGGGCATTGTGGTCTACCTCAACCCAGCCTGAGATTTCCAGATCATTCCCCAGTAGACAATCCACAGGCAAGGTTGGGGACACTGCCACTCTCTTTGGGCCAGTGACCCCTCCCCAGCTGAGATTTACCACTGCCATGGGATGGTCTGTCCTAATCCCATCAATATTGGTCACCTGGTAGCTAAACTCAGGTAAAAGCTGTTCTAGTGGCACTAGTCTCTTTGTCACCATGGTGACACTAGCCCCTGTGTCCCTGTAGGCCACAGCCTTCTGACCATTGATCATGGGCTCTTGTCTGTACCTGCCCAAGATATTGGGACTCATGGTAAAGTTGGCAAACCCCATGCCACCATCACAGACTAGAGTTGCTTGTGTAGGGGACCTGGTTAGGCCAGAGTCCACCTGAGTTCCCCAAGAAAACCCAACTAAGTTTTTGGGTGCACTCCCACCACCTGGGGGATTACTACTGGTAGTAACAGGAGGTGTTGGAGCTGCAGTGGGAGGAACATTTTCTTTATTGCCATTCTTTGGACAGCTGGAGTCAGTTTTCCAGTGTCCAGGTTGCTTGCACACATGGCAATATGGTTTCTTATTGGAAGAGGAAGGATTTTGGGACCCACCCCCAGAACTGGGTTTTTGGGGCCCTTCAGAGGACTTTTCTGTTTTATTATACCCACCTTTCTCTTTGGCTTAGTGGAATCTTTCTTCTGGTCACCACCTTGGTTCTTGGGCCTAACCCTGGTTCTGACCCATTTGTCTGCCTTCTTTCCCAATTCTTGGGGAGAGGTCAGATCAGAGTCCACCAGGTACTGGTGTAAGAGTTGGTTTTGACAATTATTAAGGATCTGCTCTCTCATAATCAAATTATACAATCCTTTAAAGTCAGTGACCCTACTGCCAACTATCCAACCCTCCAGAGCCTTGGTAGCACAATCTACAAAGTCCACCCAATCCTGAGTCTGTGCTTTCTGGGTGTCTCTGAACTTAAACCTGTATTGTTCAGTGGTTAAGCCAAACCCATCTATCAAAGCACTCTTCAGGGCTTCATAATCATTAGCATCCTCTTCTCTAACAGTGAAGAGCTTGTCTCTACCTTTATCTGAAAAGGAGAGCCACAAGATTGCTGCCCACTGTTTCTGGGGGACCTGTTGAACTTTACAGGCCCTCTCCATAGCAGTTATCCATTTGTGGATATCATCCCCACTCTGGTAGGGAGGAACAACCTTGGACAGGTTCCTATGGTCTGGAATGTAATCTCTGCCTCTAGGGACACTGTTGCTGCCACCAGGGGTATCTAACCCCTTCTTCTTAGAAGCACTTTGGAGCTCGAAGGCTTCCCTATCTAAGGCCAATTGCTTGGTTCTGAGGGCAAGCCTAGCTTCCTCATACTGGAGCATCTTGAACCTTCTTTCAGAGGAGGACTCCCTGGGATAGGTGGAGTTCCTCTGTTGAACAGATTATCTTCCTGAGTGGTATGAATGGTTAGAGTCCCTTGAGAGGGACCTAGGCCTTTCTCCCACTTTGTCAGTTCTCTTAAGGAGAATTCCTCTGTTCTTTTCAGACCCTTCTGGGCCTGGCCCTTCAATGACACACTCCAGGTCATCTTGATTTTCATCATCAGACCCAGAGCCTATGGCTGACCCACTCCCTGATGCAGACCCACTTGCTCCTAGAGCTTTTCTCAGGTCATCTGCTACTAACAGATCTATCAGGTGTTGTGATGAGGGACTCCTGCCCACCCTCAGTTGTCTTTCAAAGCATAAGGCCTTCAGTTCAGTGTAGGCTATATCTTTGTACTGAGATGGGGTGAACCCACTGGCTCCACCTTGGTGAGACATACTAGTGTTGTGCAGTGTTGTACTACCTACACTAGTTGTGGCCTACTAAACCTAGCTTGAGCTGTAGCAAGGGTGTGCTTATCCCTTCACAAACAGCTCTAAGTTCAGTAGAACTTATTGATACTAGCTTGACTTTATAAGTACCTTGAGTACCTTTAGTGGTTTTCAGTTAGTAATTCAAATAGAGATTTTCTGGTAAAACAATGGCAAGCTGGAATCCCACACGCTGCCCACCAATGTGAGAAGTTGGCCTGGCATATGCTGGTCACTAGTTATAGTGGCCACCTTGCACCAGTCCAATTCGACTCCTATGGTAGATAGGTTTAAGACAACCTTTTAAAGAAAGCTATCCTAGTGGTAGCTGTGGAGAGCAGCCTTCAGGCTAAGTCTCTGAGGAATGTAAAGCAGCTTGTTTTACCTTATAATCTCTTGAATTACCAAATGAAAAGGACACCACACAGGTATATATATCAAATATATATGTAATTATTCTTAGATACACTCTACTAATCTCTTCATGAGATTAGAACCCAGATACACATTCAAATGTCAACACTTCTCAATAAATTAAGCACAAATATGGCTGTAGCCCTAGGGGCGTACCAGACCATATACTAAGAAAATGGTTTAACAAACTCGACTTGCAAAATGAAAAGGCCTAGGGCCTTGGGAATCACTGGGGCTTCACTTCTGCAGTGTTAGCACGTAAGTAATCAGCCCACGGGAGACGCGTGCAGGGTCTAAACACAGCACCGGGTTTCCTATTGGTTTCAAAGGCACAAGTCGCGGTTTGTCATTTAAAGTTTTAGGGTACTTCGGAGAAGTCAACAAGCAAGCCACTTACAGGGTAAGTATTTCGAGGGCCAACACACACTTGGGCACCGGAGTGCACGACTTACCTCACCCACGGAAGCCGGGTGCATAGGTGTCTTTTGGTGTCGGTCCGCGATGCTGTTTTCAATGGAGATCACTGAAGACTTGCTGCTTGTGACGACTGGAGAGGTGTCCGCTGGAATCCGAAGATGGATTGGAGTTGAAGAGGACCTGAAAATTGAGGGGACAGAGTTCAAAGTCACTTGCCAGTGACCGGTGGCCAGCAGGATGGATGACCACTGGTGTCACGTCATTTCAGGTCATCGATGGTGATTTGTCTCTTCGCTCACGAGGTCCAGGAAAGATCAACGATGACCAGCAGCTGGATTCGGAGGGTCCCATAACGTCTGCAGCTGATGACGGTGTTGGCAACCAGATTGGAGCCAACATACCTTGACAACTGCAAGTCTTGTGTGGAGTGAAGATTGAAGATGATGCAGACCAGCAAGATTTGATGGACTTACCCAGCAAGGGTAAGTGAGGGCAAGCCCGGAGCAACCAGGAGAGCCCTTGAAGTTGATGAGAAAGTCTTCGGGTGAGTCCCTAGCCAACGGGCAAGCAACCGCAAAGACGCCTTTGCAGGAAAAGTTCCACAGGAGCCCACGGTCACTCAGGACGGGGTAGGGTGCTGATTTTCAGTACCAGACTTGCTAGGGACTTGGACTATAGATGGTCCAAAGCACAAGTTCGTAGAACGTTGTTTAGGGTTTGCACTCAAAATCAGTGCACGGTTCCCTGGTATTGCTGTTCCTCGTCACTCGTGGGGTCCAGATGCCACAGCTTTGCTGGGGACTCAAAATGGCCGTCGTGAGGTCAGGAAATCCGCTTCAGGGGACGCACGGACTTTGGACTCCGGCGGGAGCAGTGAAGTTTGCAACCGTTGATCAAAGTTACTGTTGCCTGCCAAGCAGGGGAGTCACTCCTTGACTCCAAGGGAGATTCTTCAGTCTTCCAGAGATAGTGGAACGTCAAAGGGCCAGGATTCTTCTTTGTAGAGCGTCGTCCAGGGTTAATCTGAATTGCATTGGCAATGCTTGGTTTCTTATAGTGAAGATAGGGGAGGGACTAGCTCTATGACCACTCCTCTAGGAGGGTCAGGGTAGTGGGTGGTTACACCCACTTCCCTTTGTCCAGTTTCGCGCCAGAGCAGGGGCAGGTAGCCCCTGAACCGGTTTGAGCTGGCATATGCACAGAGGAGCCTACTGCTCCCCCAGTGCAGGACTTCAAAGCACTCTAAGAGTGCACCCACCCAGCTCCAATACACTAAATCCTGTCTGGGAGGTGGTGACACCTCCCTGTGACAGGATACCCTTTGTTGGGCTTCCTCCACTGCGAGTTTCGGTCAGCTGCAGGAGGGCAGCCCGGTGTCTGCGCTGGTGGCATCCATTTTGTGATGCCAGGGCTCTAGAAGATTTCTACCGTTTAGTACAGTGGGTACATGTCGTCCCCTCTAGAAGGGTGGGATCATACTCCCACACCAGTTGCTGGTGTGGGGGTATGATTACAAGTTGTTTGACACCAAACACGACATGTTTTGATGCAGTCATTCCAAAGTTAGCATTTACCACGAGGTTATAATGCACTTAAGAGTATATGAATAAAACAAAAGCTAAGATGCACCACACATTTGTAAAACAATCCAATAATAACAATGTATATAGGTCAAATTCAATTCAAGAAGACAGAGTATTCCTCGATTTTAGTCTCTTTATTCCAAGTTCAATGGACAATACAGTGCGATACAGCCGACGCGTTTCGTCCTGAGACAGGACTTCTTCAGGGCTGTTAAAAATACATAGACATATAATTACAATTACAAAAATGTGTAGCAATTAAAAATATCATACAATAGATGACAGTCTAACAAACAAAACCTACACTACGACAAACATTTCTCAGAAATCTCTAATTTCAGAGAAGTGTGTTATGACCCAATACAAATATAATGAAGGTTATTACGTCATTCCACATGTCCATAATCTCTCAATGAACCCCACACTAAAAACAAAGGTGTACAATATTACATTTCGTATTTGGGATGTTCTCCCGATAATCATCTTGCATAAGCATCAAGTAGTCAAAGAATTTAAGAAGGAAGGAAGGAAATAAAGAAATAGGTCTATACTGTCATATGTTGTGTTTATTCGATCTACACTGACTCATTTAGATAGGGTAGTAAAGTAATTACAGATTTAGTGCATATTTCACCTAGAAATCCAAACGATACCATAAATATAGTGAGTGTGTATTATACCTACCAAATTGTGAAAGAAAATTAGATCGCTCCTATATGTAGTAATCATAACTCATACGGTGGGGACAGAAAGTCTCCTATCCAGTTTCTTATCGTCCATACAGAGTTATCTGTGATATGAAACAAATGCTATCATTGAAAAATGGTATACATATTGTATATGTTTATGTAGCATATAGATGGGCACGAGATGT
This sequence comes from Triturus cristatus, assembly GCF_964204655.1. NCBI lineage: Eukaryota > Metazoa > Chordata > Amphibia > Caudata > Salamandridae > Triturus > Triturus cristatus. The sequence goes on along the minus strand of NC_140594.1, from coordinate 1,223,172 downwards.
TTTATAAGTAGGCATAGCTGTATTCATATAGCATAATGTCAACATAGAGACATATTGATCTCTATAACAGAGATTATTTAATTTAATTTAGAGTTTAGTACTAGAGGCACATGGTTAGTCCATGTATAGCATACCTTTTCTATGTATGGGATGTCCAGGACCTTGAAATTTTTCAAGAATTTTTTCAATAAAATTAATGAAGGGATGTAATCCACTCAGATATTCGAGAAAAGAAATAATCCGATCTAGAATGAGAGAGCCAAACAATAAACGATTCGTAATATATTGTATCCAAATCCTCTCATATGTGCTACCATATACTGGACACGCAGTTATATAAGTGTGTCCAGACCGCAACTACTTCACTGTTGTAATGACTGATAATTGTATTACATCTAAGCTCTCTCATAAGCTCTTCTGCACGCTTGACATTTGCTCATCACAGTATCATCGGGCTATAACTACTTCTTTATTACGAATAACAATCAAAAATGGGGTACATATAATTCACTATGTCCCAAATTTTAAATTTTCCCTAATTATGAGCCAGTCTGCAATACTAATCTCTGGCATCCAAGGCGATCCAAGAAACGTTCAACCCTTTGTACATAACCACCCTGTGCTAAAAAACAACAATTCATAACCGCTGTCATAATGCAGCAAGCACATATCTGAGCGGCATCCCATCCCAGAGCTCCATGGCGTTTTAAACGGAGCCCATCTGAAAAAGAGAGTAAGAAAATCCTCTCTCTTAATTACTAGTCTCAATAAACTTATAACAGAACCTACAGTGGAGATATGGAGCCTCTAGCCCCATTGATGCAAAAGTCCCAGCGTGTGCTTACCGCAATATGCTAGTCGCGACCAATAGCAGCAAACAGTCTACGTCAAAGACATATAATTACAATTACAAAAATGTGTAGCAATTAAAAATATCATACAATAGATGACAGTCTAACAAACAAAACCTACACTACGACAAACATTTGTTATTCGTTATTTAGAAAGAATAGTTTGTATGGATTTGATACTAGGTTCCATGTATGTGGAAAAGAAGATGATCAAGAAAAAAAGGAGAAAGTGGACGATAGAAATGAAAGAGTATGAAGACAACTTTACATAGTTTCAGTTCAATATACATATAATTTTAACAACGACTAATAAAGACAATGCCAAAGTCAGAACCAGGAGATGCATTTAAATATCTTATAAGAAATAATGCATCTCATTATCGCTGTTATGTCCCAACTCTACACTCCGTAATCTGCATATCCAGCCTGCTTCCTTCTTTCTGAGTGCCAGCTCTCTGTTTCCACTCCTGGGGTGGGCTGGAACATGGTCTATACCTATAAACCAAAAATTATCTTCACTAGAGTGTTTTTCCTGCATGTGAAAAGTCAGGGGGTACCTCATATCCCTATTCCGAATGGCTCGGGCATGTTCTTGAATTCTAGCTTTTAGGGGTCTTTTTGTGCTGCCCACATAGATTTTATTACAGGGGCAGCCTATTATGTACACTATGTATTTCGAGTTACAATTAATGAGGTGTTCTATTGTATTGTACTGTATTGTACTTTACTACCCTATCTAAATGAGTCAGTGTAGATCAGTGTAGATCGAATAAACACAACATATGACAGTATAGACCTATTTCTTTATTTCCTTCCTTCCTTCCGTTCTTAAATTCTTTGACTACTTGATGCTTATGCAAGATGATTATCGGGAGAATATCCCAAATACGAAATGTAATATTGTACAGCTTTGTTTTTAGTGTGGGGTTCATTGAGAGATTATGGACATGTGGAATGACGTAATAACCTTCATTATATTTGTATTGGGTCATAACACACTTCTCTGAAATTAGAGATTTCTGAGAAATGTTTGTCGTAGTGTAGGTTTTGTTTGTTAGATTGTCATCTATTGTATGATATTTTTAATTGCTACACATTTTTGTAATTGTAATTATATGTCTATGTATTTTTAACAGCCCTGAAGAAGTCCTGTCTCAGGACGAAACGCGTCGGCTGTATCGCACTGTATTGTCCATTGAACTTGGAATAAAGAGACTAAAATCGAGGAATACTCTGTCTTCTTGAATTGAATTTGACCTATATACATTGTTATTATTGGATTGTTTTACAAATGTGTGGTGCATCTTAGCTTTTGTTTTATTCATTTGATTATGTTCCCCAGGGAACTAGCATTGTAACAATGGGTGCTATTCAGAATGCACACATCCCCTTAATCTATGTGTGATAACACTTTATTGAGGGAAAGACGTTAAAGGGTGACATTAACATCAGGTGCTGGTAAAATAGAAGGTCCCATTGTTAATTCCGTTAGTATTCTGGTATTATTTCCCTTCTGTGGCACTGGTTAAACCCTGGATGACTTTATATGAATTAACTTGAACTTTAATTATTTTTCTAAAGATCAATCATGCCTACATTTAAAGACAGACGACAGGAGTTGGCCCAAGATTTATTTGCCACTGGACAAAAACAGAGTGGCTCCAATACAAATGCCCCAGTTATGGAGGGCTTGAAAATAAAATTTCAACGACTAGAAAAGTTAAAAAAACATGAGATGTCCAGGTGGTGGGACGGCACCACCCTGGAAAAATATATAGAGAATGAAAAGATTCCACGAGGTCTTCGGATCTTAATCTTCCCCACATTTGAGGATTTAAGCAAAGAACAGCTGGAAGATTGGGAGGGTAACCTTCGCAATGCGTCATTTAACATGATGAGAATTTTGATAAAGAATGCAGAGATCAAGGGAGCAAAATTACAACAGGAAATCGAAGAACTAGAAAAAGAAATTGAAACATCAGAACTTAAGGATACCGTCAAAAAGAATTATGCAGTTTTGGATGGAATCCTTGAGGGATATCAAATATATCTAAGAGACAAAAAGGTAAAGAAGATAAAGAGGGATGATAAGGATTACAAAGACGGTAGGGTCTATACATTCTCCCACAAATATGATAATATTAAGACACCAGGGGAGGGAAAAAGACAAAGGGAGGAGACGTTAGAACTGGCCTCTGCAAGTAGCATAACCTCTATTTCATCGGCAGTCAGCTCAGCAACCACAGAAAACTCGGTGGGGGCTGTAGAGGGTGAAACAAGGTCCAATACTTTTTTATTGGAAACGGAGAGGCTAAAACTAAGTGCAAAAACTATGCCAAGAGATCAAAGACAAGAAGGGGAGGGAGGAAATGGCAGGAATCAAAACAAAGACAACGACAACAAGAAATCGAAACTAGAGCCAGGGGCCAGAGTCACGAGATCCAAGAGAACAGGAAAATAATGGGAGTCAATGAGGAGGGGACATTGAAAACATTAATTGTAAACCTTTCAAATAGAGAACTGTCTAGAGATGAAATATGTGTCTTAACCCCTTCAGTGCCCATGACGAGATAGTCTCGTCATGGAGCGCGGTTGCGCTGTGCCCATGACGAGACTATCTCGTCATGAACCCCGCCCGCTAATTCAACGCCCGGCACAGGGTGGGGAAAGGGCGGGGCACACAAGGGGTTAAATAAGGGACTGGGATTTTGTCCTAATCAACTTGGTGGTGATGTTGATATTTTTGTGGTCTTATTCAAGTTTGTCAGATTGCTTAAACTTAAAGATCATTTCATACGTAACCCACCGATTTGTAACCAACCTCCTAATGAAATAACTTTGTCTACGTATACTGTACAAGAAATAAAAACAATTCAAACAATGATGTCCATAGAGTTGGAAACTTCAATTGATATGGAATCTGTATGTGATGAACTCAATGTTGTTGAAAATACATGTATCGATAGTGGGTTGAAATCAAAATCTAAGTTTATACCCATTGGCACACATCCCAACATAGATATCTTTTTTGAAAAGGTCACACAAGGTTTTCATAAACTCTCAGTGAATCCAATTCGTGCAAACAAACATGCCCATAACTTGACATCTGGGGAAAAGGCGGCCCTGAAAGATCTGAGAACTGACCACACTATTGTCATCCGCGAGGCGGACAAGGGGTTTAATGTGGTTTTGATGGAAAAGGGTAGTTATATGAAAGAAATAGAACGGCAACTTATGGACACCAATTGTTACAGGAAAATCACAATAAACCCTATTAAGGCGCTGGGGGACCACATTAATATGAGACTAGTGGAGTGGCGGGAGGATGGTTTGATTAGTGATGACGAATGTAGATATCTTAAAGTGACAGAGCCATCTTTCCCTTGCATCTACATATTACCCAAAATACATAAGGGCGGCCCTTTTCCACCTGGCCGCCCTATCATTTCAGGGGTAAATTCACCGACAGAAAAACTATCAGAATATGTGGACCAATATATTCAACCCTTGGTACAGAATTTACCTGCGTATATAAAAGATACGAAGGACATCCTAGGTAAATTTGAGGGCTTTACATGGTCTGAAACCCTAATGTTTGTTACCTTAGATGTAACAAGCTTGTATACCTGTATTAAAAAAGAGTTTGGTATTATAGCTTTACAAACCTTTTTGGGACAGAGAGCTGCGGATCACTTTCATCATAATGAGATGCTATTGGAAATGACAGACATCATCCTATCTAAGAACTATTTCCTCCACGATTCTAACTGGTATCACCAAATTCAGGGCACTGCCATGGGCTCCAGGTTTGCTCCTGCTTACGCCGGGCTCTTTATGGGCTGGTTTGAGCGGGGGCATGCCTGGGGTAGACATGCGACAACATGGATGCAACATGTAATTTTTTGGGGCAGGTATATTGATGACGTCATCATACTCTGGGATGGACTTGTAGAGGATCTGATGTCATATTATGACTACCTCAATGACAATCCATTCAATGTCAAATTTACCATAAACCACAGCTCTGAAAAAATCGACTTTTTGGATATAACCTTTTTTATCCAAGATAATCACATCCATAGCCGAACACATAGGAAGACCACAGCCTGTAATAGCACTCTATACTTTCGAAGCTCACATCCACAACATGTGATTAAGAATATCCCCTACGGGGAAATGATCCGCATGCGACGGAACTGCAGCATGGATGAGGACTTTACATTAAATCTAAGGGAAACAGAAAGACTGTTTTTGGAGAGGGGATACCCTAAACATATTCTGAGCGAAGCACAGAAGAAAGCAAAAAAGATCTCCAGAACCACTACACTAGCTGTCAAGCAAAAAAGGGCACCCAACAAAGGTCATATTTCATTTAATACTCAGTTTAACGAACAAAGTAGTAGGGTGTACAATACTCTTAGGAAGCACTGGCATTTACTAACAGATATACCGGGTTTAAATGAGCAATTGGATAAAAGACCCAAAGTGACATACAGAAGAGGACAAAACCTGCGTGATATGCTTTGTCCAAGTTATGTCACAACCCCTAATAAACAAACCTGGCTTATCACAAAAACATTAGGGTTTTATACATGTAACAAATGTAGTGTCTGTAGTTTAGGCATTAATAAGACTAGGAACTTCAGCTTCAATACCAGACGCGAATATACAATAGAACACCTCATTAATTGTAACTCGAAATACATAGTGTACATAATAGGCTGCCCCTGTAATAAAATCTATGTGGGCAGCACAAAAAGACCCCTAAAAACTAGAATTCAAGAACATGCCCGAGCCGTTCGGAATAGGGATATGAGGTACCCCCTGACTTTTCACATGCAGGAAAAACACTCTAGTGAAGATAATTTTTGGTTTATAGGTATAGACCATGTTCCAGCCCACCCCAGGGGTGGAAACAGAGAGCTGGCACTCAGAAAGAAGGAAGCAGGCTGGATATGCAGATTACGGAGTGTAGAGTTGGGACATAACAGCGATAATGAGATGCATTATTTCTTATAAGATATTTAAATGCATCTCCTGGTTCTGACTGTGGCATTGTCTTTATTAGTCGTTGTTAAAATTATATGTATATTGAATTGAAACTATGTAAAGTTGTCTTTATACTCTTTCATTTCTATCGTCCACTTTCTCCTTTTTTTCTTGATCATCTTCTTTTCCACATACATGGAACCTAGTATCAAATCCATACAAACTATTCTTTCTAAATACCACTACCTTATCATATGATATATTCTTGGTGTAGACATTTAACCACACAGATTACAATAATCTCAAAATCTAAAACAATTAAGATGTAGATATAAAAGACTGTTATAAATTAAAACATGAATGTATACAAAACAGGCCTATCTGCTGACTCTATAGTATATGCATACTTAGATTTGCCTGCACGATTACCCACACGGACACACTCTAAGATGGCCGCCATATAGTGAGCAATTCCCATATGATCTTAGTTGATCACTTCACTTATATTTTATTAGTAATAATTGGGGACAATATACAGATCTTATTATATAATCGACATGCAGATATGATATATCACCATGGGTAGACTTTGTACGTGTACTACTGGGATCGCTTTAATTCTCGCATGATCTGGATTTCATCGGCATAGAATGAGAACCATGAATGGTTCTGAATTACGTCTATCTTTCTTTTCATACACAATCAATAAATCATTTTGAGGTTATTTAAACGCTAAGCATAAAATCAGGCCGTTTTAGATACACATTGTCGTTGTCTTCTACCTCCCCATGGGTGTCTTATACAATCTAAGATGGCCACGACGTTCGCGCTGGTGGTCATGTGACTCACAAGGGTGCTCTACTTTGTGACTGGACAGAGGTGCTCATAATAGGAGAGTGCTATACCGTGAATTAATCCTAAAGCATATTAGCACTCTCTTAAATGAAATATGTCGGACTCAAAATATCGATGTCCGATTGACAGGCCGTTCTTATACATATCGCCGTTTTCTTTCTACCACTGTTATGGGTCTATTATACAGCTTAAGATGGCCACGATGTTCACGTAAAGTGTCATGTGACTTATAAGAGGGTGTTACTTTGTGATCTAACACAGGTGCTCGAATTTACCGGGCCCCTTGAAAAGTATATAATGAGAGTGCTTTCTGTTTAGGAGGTTGCCGGATCGAGGGACCTATCTCTTTGACGTAGACTGTTTGCTGCTATTGGTCGCGACTAGCATATTGCGGTAAGCACACGCTGGGACTTTTGCATCAATGGGGCTAGAGGCTCCATATCTCCACTGTAGGTTCTGTTATAAGTTTATTGAGACTAGTAATTAAGAGAGAGGATTTTCTTACTCTCTTTTTCAGATGGGCTCCGTTTAAAACGCCATGGAGCTCTGGGATGGGATGCCGCTCAGATATGTGCTTGCTGCATTATGACAGCGGTTATGAATTGTTGTTTTTTAGCACAGGGTGGTTATGTACAAAGGGTTGAACGTTTCTTGGATCGCCTTGGATGCCAGAGATTAGTATTGCAGACTGGCTCATAATTAGGGAAAATTTAAAATTTGGGACATAGTGAATTATATGTACCCCATTTTTGATTGTTATTCGTAATAAAGAAGTAGTTATAGCCCGATGATACTGTGATGAGCAAATGTCAAGCGTGCAGAAGAGCTTATGAGAGAGCTTAGATGTAATACAATTATCAGTCATTACAACAGTGAAGTAGTTGCGGTCTGGACACACTTATATAACTGCGTGTCCAGTATATGGTAGCACATATGAGAGGATTTGGATACAATATATTACGAATCGTTTATTGTTTGGCTCTCTCATTCTAGATCGGATTATTTCTTTTCTCGAATATCTGAGTGGATTACATCCCTTCATTAATTTTATTGAAAAAATTCTTGAAAAATTTCAAGGTCCTGGACATCCCATACATAGAAAAGGTATGCTATACATGGACTAACCATGTGCCTCTAGTACTAAACTCTAAATTAAATTAAATAATCTCTGTTATAGAGATCAATATGTCTCTATGTTGACATTATGCTATATGAATACAGCTATGCCTACTTATAAAACATCTCGTGCCCATCTATATGCTACATAAACATATACAATATGTATACCATTTTTCAATGATAGCATTTGTTTCATATCACAGATAACTCTGTATGGACGATAAGAAACTGGATAGGAGACTTTCTGTCCCCACCGTATGAGTTATGATTACTACATATAGGAGCGATCTAATTTTCTTTCACAATTTGGTAGGTATAATACACACTCACTATATTTATGGTATCGTTTGGATTTCTAGGTGAAATATGCACTAAATCTGTAATTACTTTACTACCCTATCTAAATGAGTCAGTGTAGATCGAATAAACACAACATATGACAGTATAGACCTATTTCTTTATTTCCTTCCTTCCTTCTTAAATTCTTTGACTACTTGATGCTTATGCAAGATGATTATCGGGAGAACATCCCAAATACGAAATGTAATATTGTACACCTTTGTTTTTAGTGTGGGGTTCATTGAGAGATTATGGACATGTGGAATGACGTAATAACCTTCATTATATTTGTATTGGGTCATAACACACTTCTCTGAAATTAGAGATTTATGAGAAATGTTTGTCGTAGTGTAGGTTTTGTTTGTTAGATTGTCATCTATTGTATGATATTTTTAATTGCTACACATTTTTGTAATTGTAATTATATGTCTATGTATTTTTAACAGCCCTGAAGAAGTCCTGTCTCAGGACGAAACGCGTCGGCTGTATCGCACTGTATTGTCCATTGAACTTGGAATAAAGAGACTAAAATCGAGGAATACTCTGTCTTCTTGAATTGAATTTGACCTATATACATTGTTATTATTGGATTGTTTTACAAATGTGTGGTGCATCTTAGCTTTTGTTTTATTCATTTGATTATGTTCCCCAGTGTAGGAGAGTAGGGTCTGCTATCCTATGGTCACCCCAAATTTTTGCTTTTTGCTTCACTGGTTTTTGACATATTGAGGCTGTGGGCCTGCCAATCAGACCCCCAGCCTGCTGTTCTCTCTACTAAATTAACACTGTGCACCCTAGGTGCATAACCCATTGGAATTGGATCACCCTGTGAGCCCCTGTACCAGTGTACACTAGGTACCCAGGGCATTGGTGTATCTAAGGCCTACCTGGGGCTGAAGCATGTATTATGCCACCCCTGGCCTGGCCTAACAAATTTGACACAACTGGCTGATCACTCCGCTGGGGTAAGTTGGTGTAACCACCTCTTACTAAGGTGTAGTATACCTATACCTAACCTTAAATGGAACACATGTTAACCTTTAAGTCACTCCTATGGCAGGCCTTAACAATCCTGAAGGCAGAGTGCTTGGTTTCCATGTGAGATGGTGCTCTGGCATGAGCTGAGCCTGTCTGCAGTGGTCGGAACCACTTCCTTCTACTGTTTCCAGATATCGTCATACCATATACTCTTAAGTGCATTATGAACCTCGCGGTTAAATGCTATCTTTGGTTTGGCTTTATCAAAACATGTCGAGTAAGGTGTCATACGAATTGGAATACTAACCCCTCGCCAATTCTGGCGACGGGGTTAGCATTCCACCCTTCTAGAGGGACACGACATGTACAGTACCTGAAACCCGGGTAAAATCAGACATAGCCTCAGCTCCAGAAAATGGATGCTGCCACCACAGACACAAGTCTGCCCTCCTGCTGCTGGGAGTCCTTCCAGCTTGGGAGGTGTGGACAAAGGGTTTCCTGCCAGGGGAGGTGCGTGCACCACCCCAGACAGGATTTTGTGTATTGGTCAGGTAGGGCTTGAATAGAACCAGACATGCCTGAGGCTCACAAGGAGCCTCGGTGCATATGCCAGTTCAAACCGGTCCTGGGGCACACCAGTCCCGGACCTGGGGCGAGCTGGACAAAGGATTGGGGGCGTAACCACCCCCCTTCCTGGTCCCACCCTTAGGGAGGGACCTAGCAGGTAGTCCGGCCCCTAGAATCCGCTTAAAGGTAGGAGCTGTGTCCTAAGACTTCAGACATCCTGGAATCAACTTGAAACTAAGAAGAAGACGGGAACTTCGACGCTCTGCGCACAGAGGACTGAAGCCAATCTCCCCTGTGGTCAGGGAGTGACCACCTTGCTAACGCAAGCACTATCCAGCGAATCAATGTCTGCTTTGCCGCCGCCTCCCGCCGGAGCCCGAGCCCAGAGACTGACAAGACCTGGACCTCCAGACCTCTCACCGCCCGATCCACAGTCCCTGAAAAGAGGAGACCCGTGGAGGCACCGAGACCCGTGGAACCAGCCATCTTGGAACGACTACGACAAGCTGACAAGTGCAACAACCGAGGCTCCCTCCAAGTTGTGCTTTGGGATCTGAGAAGCCCAACACCCGAGCAGCATCTGCACCAAAGGTGAGCCCTCCAGCATCTCCACGATCTGCGTGGGGCCCTTCTGCATTTTGCCACTCGACACGCCTAACCGGTTGCTGGCCCGCTGGCTAGTGGCCATCTTGGCGACGAACTACAAGAAATACACCGCTGGTCTGGTTGCTCCAGACTGGCCCTTGCTCCCCTCCAAAGGAGCAGTCCCTCTGACCTTGCTGGTCAGAACCATCAGCTTATTTCCTTTCCTACAACAATTGCTTTTGCCAAGGTTTGTTTGCTTCGATCAAGTCGCCGACACCGCCGACAGTGAGAGCCTGCGTGGGACAGCTCGTGACTCGACTCCTGGACGTCGTCGACCTTCAGGGACCACGTGGCTGCAGAGACAAGCTACACCTTTCTTCCTGTTTGCACCCGACATCGCCTGGTACCCACCTGGTGCCACGCTGGTCACTGGCTAGTGACTGTGAACACTGTCCCCTCTGCTTACAGGTCTTCAACATCTCTGATCCACTCTTGGATCCACCGCATCTCTTCCAGACCGACCGCCTGCAGCATCTTTATCTACAGGCCCCACGGAACAGATAGAAGAAACCCGACGCACTTCGACGCCTATGCACCCGCTTTCTGTGGGTGAGGTAAAGCTGGCACTCCGGTGCCCAAGTGTAGAGAATCATCTCTAGTGTCTGTGTTTCCAATCTTAAGTTCCTAGGTCATCCGGAAGATCCTCTTTGCAGTAACTTTGTACTTTTTACGCACCCATTGAAACCTATGGGAGCTCGCGTGTGACTATTTGCTCTGCACACGCAACCCGTGGACCTCCTGGTCACTAACTGAATTAGCTCCTTGTAGGCCCAGCGATTCTAGAGGCCCTAGGCCTTTTCCCTTTTCTGTTCGTGGTACTTATACCACTATTTTAGTATATGGTTCGAGTGGCCACCAGGGCCTATCCATATAATGTGCAACTTCTGTGTATTCTACTGTAATCTTGTTTGACGATTTGTGCTCCTGTGCTCATAAAGAGACTAGGGGTTACTTTGAGAAATAAATACATATATATTTTGAATATATATCTGTGTGGTGTCCTTTCATTGGTATAAAAGGGGGTTGCATTTGGTAAAACAGCTTGCTTAACACGTTTCACGAGTTTAGCCTCAAAGACTGCTTAGCCTACGTTACCACTAGGGCAGCTAGTCCGAAAAGGTTGACTTACAACCTCACCAAAAGGGTTGCTTGGCATGGTACAAGGTGATCACTTTAACTAGTGAGCATCATATACCAGGCCAACTTCTCACACCCAGGGAACTAGCATTGTAACAATGGGTGCTATTCAGAATGCACACATCCCCTTAATCTATGTGTGATAACACTTTATTGAGGGAAAGACGTTAAAGGGTGACATTAACATCAGGTGCTGGTAAAATAGAAGGTCCCATTGTTAATTCCGTTAGTATTCTGGCACTTAAGAGTATATGGTTTAACCGCATCCACAAACTGCAGCAGAGAATAGACTCTGCCAGCTGCAGAGGGGTCGTGCTCATGCAGAAGCACCCCCTCACATAGTAAATCAAGCACCCTGCCCTCAGGATTGTTAGGGCCTGCAAGAGGGGTGACTGATAGGTTTATATGTGTGTGTATGGTGAGATATAGGAACCTATACCTCAGTGAGGAGTGCTAACACTACCTCACACAGGCTGCAGTAGCAGGCCTGTGGTGTCAGATTGTGAATGCTTCCCAGGGGTGGCATAATACATGCTGCAGCCCCTGGTAGGCCTGTGAAGTACCAATGCCCTAGGTACCTAAGGTACCATATACTAGGGGCTCATAAGGTACCACAGTATCCAATCACTAGTGCATCTAATATGCACACCAAGTTGTTTAAGGGAGTAAGCATATAGGCTGGGGTCCTGGATAGCAGGATCCCAGCCAGACTAGTCAAAAACCATTCAAACACCAGGAAAAAAGTGGGGGCAACCATATAGTCAGATTCCACCTTCCTACAGTTGGGTAAATAAGTGAGGCCCTAATAAAGTTGGTCTCAGCTTCCTCAGATCGCTGATCACTATGGAGGCCTTTCTTTTCATGACTGAGTTGTATCTGGCTCTAAAGGTCAAACTTTGGCTGTTTACAGCTGGGGGTTGGGTCCCTTTGGTTGGAACACTGGAGGGAGAGGTTAGGTTTGGAACCATTTGGTCCAGGTTTGCCTTTGCCCAACAGAGTCCATCTGGGGGAGGTCCTTACCCAAGGGTAAGGGGGATCCCTCAGTATGTTGAGGAATGTTCACCTGGCTAGGGCTACTAGACTGGGTGCCCCTAATGTGCTGATGGGGGGGTTTCTCTGGACAGTTGGCCCTGTGGGGTCCACTGACCTCCCTGACCTCTGCAGCCTTGGGCTGACTGAGGTAGGGTAGAGAGGGGCAGGTTACCTGCTCCAGACTGGGTACCACATTGGAAGGGTACCCTGCCATCAGGGGTCTTGCTAGGACAGGCCTGACTACCTCTGGGGCAGTTCCTTCACTAGGGGTAGGATCAGTTTCCTGAGGAGGCTGACCCTTACCCATAGTCTGGGGTGAAGAAGACTTCTTCAACCCATGTGCTCTCTTGTGGAGGAGAGTGGGCCATTCTTTCAGGCTCCATCACTCGAAGATTTCCCTGGGGTTGGGCTGTGGCCTTCACAGCCCCACCAACTCTCTCAGGGAGGCCTAACATTCTTAAATGGGCCTGGTATTCAACTTCAGCCCAGGCTGAAATTTCCAGATCATTGCCCAACAGGCAGTCTATAGGCAAGTTTGGGGATATTGCCACCCTCTTTGGGCCAGTGACCCCTTCCCAGCTGAGATTTACTATGGCCATGGGATGATCTGTCCTGATACCGTCTATGTTGATCACCTGGTACTTGAACTCAGGAAAAAGCTGTTGAGGGGGGGAGTAGTTTCCCTGTCACCATGGTGACACTAGCCCCTGTGTCCCTGAATGCCAAAGTTTTTTGACCATTAATAAGGGCTCCTGTCTGTACTTGCCCAAAGTATTGGGACACATAGTAAACGTGGCAAATCCCATGCCACCATCACAGACTGAGGATGCCTGTGAGGGGGACCTCTCTAAATTAGGGCCCACCTCTGTTCCCCTTGAGAATGCACCTAACCTTTTGGATGCACTACCACCACCTGGGGGATTACTACTGGTAGTACCAGGAGTAGTAGTAGTAGTATTACTTGGAGGAACATTTTCTTTATTACCAACCCTAGGGCAACTGGGATCATTTTTCCAGTGGCCAGGCCTTTTGCAAACATGGCAAAAGGGTTTCTTTTAAGGGGATGAAGGAGCTTGGGGCCCACCCCCAGAAGAGGACTTTTGGGGCCCTGTAGTGGACTTATCTTTAGACTTATCCCCACCTTTCTCTTGGGTCTTGGAAGAATCTTTCTTCTTGTCACCACCCTTTGTCTTTGGATTTACTCTGGTTCTGACCCATTTGTCTGCCTTCTTTCCCAATTCTTGGGGAGAGGTCAGATCAGAGTCCACCAGGTACTGGTGTAAAAGCTGTTTTTGACAATTATTAAGGATCTGCTCCCTCAATCAAATTGTACAATCCTAAAAAGTCATGCACCTTGCTGCCATGTATTCAACCTTCCAGAGCCTTGGTAGCACAATCTACAAAGTCAACCCAGTCTTTAGTCTGAGCCTTTTGGGTATCTCTGAACTTCAATCTGCACTGTTTAGTGGATAGGCCAACCCCATCTATCAGTGCACTCTTCAAGACTCTGAAATTGTCAGCATCCTCTTCTCTAACAGTGAGGAGCTTGTCTTCAAAGGAGAGCCACAAGATTGCTACCCATTGCTCCTGAGGGACCCTCTGTACTTTACAGGCCCTTTCCAGTGCAGTTATCCATTTGTGTATGTCATCCCCACTATGGTTCAGAGGGACAATCTCATTCAGGTTCCTATGGTCATGTGTATGCTCTCTACATCTAGGGACATTGTTGCTGCCACCATGGGGCTCTAGCCCCCATCTATGTGAATCTCTCTGGAGCTCCAGGGATTCCCTGTTTAATGCTAACTGTTCCCTCTTTATCCTAAGCTTAGCTTCTTTAAACTGTATCAGTCTGCATTTTCTCTCATAAGAGGACTCCCTCTTCTGGGGGAAATGGTCCTATGAGAGACAGAGGTCCTTCCAGATGCACCAGAATGATTAGACTCCAGGAAAGGAGATCTTGATCTTCTTGGCACACCACCAACCATTCCAGGTGGGGTATAGAGAGGACCACTGAGGCCTTCTCCCTCACGTTCAGGATGGATTGTATTTTCCAGGTTAGAATCATCTTGATCCTCCTGGTCAGCATCAAAGTCCTGGTCATAGGTGTGGTCACCTCTTGGCCTTTTCTCTTCTGCTGCCCCACCCGCTCTGCCTACCTCATCAGACCATGGGGTCTTTCTGAGGACATCTGCCAGCAACATCTTTATGAGATGTTGTGTGGTTGAGCTTTTCCCTGTCTTCAATTTCCTTGAGGCACACATAGTCCTCAATTCTTGATATGTAGCATTGTCATATTTAGTTGGGAGAGGCCCACTGGCTTCTGCCCTTGAAGACATGACTAGTGTAGTGTGGTGTATGCACCTACCTACTCTAGTGGGGCCTAATAAACTCTCTTGAGTTGTAGAAAGGGTGTGCTAAGCTCTTGACACACAACTCTATGTTCAGTAGAACTTACTGTATTCTAAACTTGATTTACATGTACCTATGTACTTATAGTGGTTTTCAGTTAGTCACTCAAAGAGACTATCTGGTAAAGCAATAGCAAGCTTGAATCCAACCACTGCACACCAATGTGAGAAGTTGGCATGGCATATGCTGCCCATTAGTTATAGTGGGCACCTTGCACCAGTCCAAACAACCCTTATTGATGATAGGTTAAAGACAACCTTTATTGAAAGCTATCCTAGTGGTAGCTATGGAGAGCAGTCTATAGGCTAAGTCTTGAAGGAATGTAAAGCAGCTTGTTTTCCCAGTCTATAATCTCTTGAATGATCAAATGAAAGGACAACCACACCAGGTATATATTTAAAATATGTGTATTTAGGTTAACGCACACCTCTCTAGTCTCTTTATGAGACTGGAGTTCAAAGTACTTAAGTTACAAGTCAGCAATTACCAGTAATAGCACAAATACACGTTTGGGCCCTAGGGGCGTACCAAACCACATACCAAAAAAGTGGTATAAGAACCACGACTGAACTAGACACAAGGCCTAGAGCCTATAGAATCGCTGGGACCCCAAGGAACCACCCAAGGTAGTGACACAGAGGACCAACGGGGACTGTATGCAGTGTGAGAACACAACCGTGGGTTCCCGTTATCTTCTATGGGCAATGTCGCGGTTGGAAATTTAAAGATTAGTGACACTTCTAATCGAGTCAGGACCAAACCCTTTTGGACTTAGGAAGTTCTAGTGCAAGCACTAAGCCTGGGCAAAGCACTACGCTACGCTCGCGTAGTTTGCGAAGTTCGCGCTACTTCGCACTACGCGAACTGCATGTAGCACATTGCGAACACGCGTAGCATAGTGTTGCGTAGTGCTGCGGTAATTTTTGGCTTGCTCGCGGTCCTCAACGTCAAGTTGGCGACAGCGAGCAAGCAAAATGACATCCCGGGGAGACTTTTTCCTTGTTCGCGATCAGCAACTTCAAGTTGTCGATCGCGAGCATGGAAAATAAACCTCCCGGCGAGATTCCCAACGCGAGGAGGACAGGTTTCTCATTGCGAGTGGTCGCGTATGCTCGCGACCGCTCGCGATGAGAAACTACCAGTTCGCGTTGAGAAAGCTGAAGCTCGAGTAAAAATCTACTCGAGCAGCAGAAAACTACAGCTCGCACTGTGCAAGATGCCATTTTCAATGATTGCACAGTGCCGGTTGCTTGTCCGCACTGTGCAATCATTGAAAACGACATCTGGCACAGTGCGAACAAGGTACTACGCAGTTCGCGAAGTGCTACGCGTAGCTCGCGTAGTGCGAACTTCACTTTGCGTAGCTTCGCGAAGTGCTACTTTGCGAACTACGCCCAGGGTTAGCAAGCACCCACGGGAGCACCGGAGTACTCGAGTTACCTCACCCAGGGAAGCCGGGTGCATAGGTGTCTTTTGGTGTCGGGTCGCGTCGCCGATTTCAATGGCAGCCTGCAAAGAACTGCTGTTGCTATGAAGAGGAGAAGTGTCCGAAGAGATCCAAGCCTGGATCTAGGATGTGAGGAACCTGAAAGCAGAGGGGGCAGAGTCTGGGTCACTAGCCAGTGACCAAGGGCAGGATGGACCAATGCCCACAGATGTCGGGTGCTTCAGGTGAGTGGATGGGTGTCTTGACTCTTCAGCCACGAGGTCCAGGAGGTGTCGACGAAGTCCATGAGTCGGATTCGAGCTGTGCCACAAAGTCTGTTGAGTGCTGCGGTGTCGGCGACCAGATTGGACCCAACAAGCCTTGGCAACGGCAAGTCACAGGAATTCAGAGAAAGGACTGCGGTGCAGACCAGCAAGGTCTGAGGGACTCACCCAGTGAGGGTAAGTCAGGGCACATCTGGAGCAACCAGGAAAGCCCAAGCAGATAAGGAGTTGCCTTCGTGGGGACCTGCTAGCCAATGGGCTAGTGATCGCGAAGGAGCCTCAAACGGTCGCACTTGAAACTGGCCCATGGGTTACTCGTGGAGTGGAGGCCAGCAATCTTTGGAGCAGAAGGTGCTCAAGGCTGGGGCTACTCGGAGCCCAAAGCACAACTTTGAGGAAGCTCAAGAAGATGCTGTTGCTGCAAAAGATCACGGTGTCCAGGGGTCACGGTTCCACGTCACCCACGATAGCCACGGGCCTCAGCTTTGCTGTGGACTCAGGGTAGCCTCGGGGAAGTCTGGAAATCCACCTCTGGTGATGCAAAGACTTCGGCATCTGGTGGGAGCTTCAGCGATGCAGACTGGTCAGTTTCTTCTTTGGTGCCTGCCAAGCAGGGGAGTCACTCCTTGGCCCCAAGGGAGATTTCTTCTGTTTTCTAGTCGTGATAGAAATTCGAAGGTCCAGGATATATGTTGCAGAGTTTCGTCCAGGGTAATCTAAAGTCCTAGGGAATGGATTCCTATACTTATTGTAAGTTTAGGGGATGGACTAACTCTAAGGCCCCACCTATGGATGGGCTTGGAAAGAGGGGTGGTTACACCCATTTCCTTTGTCCAGTTTCGCACCAGAGCAGGGGCAGGTAGCCCCTGCAACCGGTTTGAACTGGACTATGCGCAGGGACACCAAGTGTGCCCCCAGTGCAGGACTTCAAAGCACCGGAGTGTGCTCTTGCCCAGCCCCAATACACATCTGCCTGTCTGGGAAGGTGGTTACACCTCCCTTCGACTGGAAACCTATTGTCCAGGCCTCCCCTGCCGGAGTTTTGGTCAGCAGCAGGAGGCCAGACTCGTGTCTGTGGCAGAGGCATCCATTTTGTGAAACCAGGGCTCAGAAAAGTCCTACCGGGTTTGACCAGTGTGAACATGTCTCTCCCTCTAGAAGGGTGGAATGCTACCCCTGCCGCCAGAATTGGCGGGGGTAGTATTCCAAAGCGTTTGACACCAAACACATCATGTTTTGATGCAGCCATTCCAAAGTTAGCATTTACCGCGAGGTTATAATGCACTTAAGAGTATATGGTAGGGATGTATCACAGAACAGCCATAAGGAAGGATTTCCGAAAGCTGCAGCGGGGCTTAGCTCATGCTTGGGCACCCTCCCACACAAAACCAAGCACTCTGCCTTCAGGATTGTCAAGGCCTGCCATAGGAGTGACTTATAGGTTTATATGTGTCTGTATATATATGTGGATATAGGTAGCCTATACCACTGTAAGGGGTGCAAGCACACCCTTACCCAGGCTGCAGTAGCAGACCTGTGGTGCCATTTTGGAGTGCTTCCCAGGGGTGGCATAATACATGCTTCATCCCCTGGTAGGCCTCTGAGGTACCTAAGCCCTAGGTGCATAGTATACCATATACTAGGGGCTTATAAGGCACTCAAGAATCCAATTAGATATGTACCTAATGTACATGTAAACCATTTTAGAGAGGAATCAGCTAGGCTGTGGTCCTGTATAGCAGGGCCACAGCCAGACTAAGGTCGAAAAACAGTGAAACACCAGCAAAAAGTGGGGGTACCCATGTGAAGCAGATCCTACTCTCCTACAATAACCTCTTGAATTACTAAACGAAAGAAGAACCACACAAGGTATATATATAAAATATATGTATTTCTAAACACTCTCTACTAACCCCTTTATGAAGTTAGAGAGCAAGGCACACAATAATACAGTTCTAAAACGACAGTAAATAGCACAATATACAATGGGCCTCAGGGGGAGACCAAACCATATATTGAGAAAGTGGTATAAGAACCACGACTTGACTGACACAGTGCCTAGAGCACGTAGAATCGCTGGGACCCCAAGGAACCACCCAAGGTAGTGACAGAGGAGATCCTCGGGGGACGCGTGCAGTGTGCGAACACAGGCGCGAACCCCGTACTATTATGTGGGAAAGTCACGGTTGGAATTTTTGAAGTTAAGGACACTTAGGAGAGGACTTTGAGCAAACCCCTTTAGACTTAGGGGGTTCTAGGGCCAACACCCATGGGAGCACAGGAGTACTCGGGTTACCTCATCCAGGGAAGCCGGGTGCATAGGTGTCAAATGGTGTTGGAAATCGTCGTTGATTTCAATGGTGATCTGCTGCAAAGTGCTGCTGCCGGGAAGAAGAAAAGTGTCCGGTGTGATCTAAGCCTGGATCGAAGATCAGAAGAGCCTGAAAGCAGAGGGGACAGAGTCTGGGTCACTTGCCAGTGACAAGGAGCACAATAAACAAATGCCCACCGATGTCGGGTGATTCAGGTGCGAAGAGGTGAAGCTTGACTCTGCAGCCACGAGGGCCAGGAGGCGTCGATGATGACCAGGAGCTGGATTTGAGCTGTCCCACGAAGGATGTCGAGTGCGGAGTGTCGGTGCTCGGATTGAGCACAACAAGGTGGCTACAGCAACCCACGCAGTAAGAGAAACGATGCTTCGGTGCGGACCAGCAAGGTCCTGGGGACTCCCCAAGCGATGGAGAGTTAGGGCACGTCTGGAGCAACTAGGTAAGCCCAATTAGCAGTAAAGTTGCCTTCACAGAGACCCTCCCCAGTCGACGGACTAGGGATCGCGAAGGGACCTGAAGAGAAAACACAAAGGGCCTGCTCACGGAACACTTGGGGAGTGTAAGCGGGCAATCTTCGGTGCAAATGCTGCTTGGGGTCAGGGATACAAGTATCCCAAAGCTCAGCTGCAGGAGTCGCTGGAAAGCTGATGCTTCTGCAAATGGTCACGGTGTCCAGGGGTTCGGGCTGCACGGTCTTCCACAAGGGATACAGGCCTCAGAATTGCTGAAGAGAAAACACAAAGGGCCTGCTCCCGGAACACTTGGGGAGTGTAAGCGGGCAATCTTCGGTGCAAATGCTGCTCGGGGTCAGGGCTACAAGTATCCCAAAGCTCAGCTGCAGGAGTCGCTGGAAAGCTGATGCTTCTGCAAATGGTCACGGTGTCCAGGGGTTCGGGTTGCACGGTCTTCCACAAGGGATACAGGCCTCAGAATTGCTGAGTGCACAGATCGACCTCAGAGACCACGTAAACCCACATGTGTTGCAAAATTCTTCGGTGTTCGGCAGGAGCTTCGGAGATGCAAACTGGACAGATGCGTCTTTGGTGCCTGCCTTGCAGGGGAGTAACTCCTTTACTGCAAGGGAGATTCTTCAGTCATCTAGTTCAATGTAGATCGTCGAAGTTCCAGGATTATGTATCAGAGTTTCGTCCAGGTGTAATCTAAAGTCCTGTAGTCAGGGGTTCCTTCTTAATACCCAAGAAAGAGGTTGGACATACTCTGGGGAACCACCTATAGGAGGGTCAGGAAAGAGGGGTGGCTCCATCCATTTCCTTTGTCCAGTTTCGCGCTAGAGCAGGGACTGGTAGTCCCTGCAACCGGTTTGAGCTGGAATACGCACAGGGACACCAAATGTGCCCCCAGTGCTGATCTTAAAAGCACTCTTGGAGTGCACCCTCCAAGCCCTAATACACTAAAGCCTGTCTGGGAGGTGGTGACACCTCCCTGTGACAGGAAACCCATTGTCCAGGCCTCCCCTGCCGGAGTTTCGTCCAGCAGCAGGAGGGCAGACTCGTGTCTGTGGCTGGCAGCATCCATTTTGTGATGCCAGGGCTCTGTTAGCTGGTACCGGGTATACCGGTGCTGTCATGTCTCTCCCTCTAGAAGGGTGGGATCATACTCCCACACCAGTTACTGGTGTGAGGGTGATTCCAAGGTGTGTGACACCAAACACAACATGTTTCCATGCAGCCATTCCAAAGTTAGCATTTACCGTTTGGTTATAATGCATTTAAGAGTATATGGTTTGGCTGCATTACAAACAACCCCAGAATAAAGGTTCTGAAAGCTGCAGAGGGGCTCTGCTCATGCATTGGCACCCTCTCACATCAAACCCAGCACCCTGCCTTCAGGATTAGTAAGGCCTGCCATAGGGGTGACTAATAGGTTTATATGTGCAGTGATCTGGAGAGATATAGTGAACCTATATCTCAGTAAGGGGTGTATGCACCACCTTACCCAGGCTGCAGTAGCAGTCCTGTGGTGTCATTTTGGAAGGCTTCCCAGGGGTGGCATAATACTTGCTGCAGCCCCTGGTAGGCCTCGGGGGTACCTATGCCCTGAGTACATCGTATACCATATACTAGGGATTTATAAGGGTACCCCAGAATCCAATCTGGAGTGTACCTAAAGTACTTGTAATCAATTTAAAGGGAGAAAGCAGATAGGCTGGGGTCCTGAATAGCAGGATCCCAGCCAGACTAAGTCGAAAACCAGCAAAACACCAGGAAAAAAGTGGGGGCAACCATGCAGTCAGATTCCACCTTCCTACAGGTGACCAAACCAAGAAGAATCATCAGACCCAGACACATTGTCACAGAGGATGGAAGTATCCTACTCAGAGCATCGGTAGGCCCATTCTCCTTCCATGTAAGATAGACTGCAGAGAGATCCAGGAGATGGATTCAGCCCAAAGGCAAATCCTATAGGAAAGGAGAAACAGAGATGGATGCATGCCGCCCTCCCATTTCAGATAGGAACGGACAATGAGATTGTTCGTCTGCACAAACACTGCAATGTGCCCCAACAGGGGACGGAAAAAGAAAGAGGCCTTCAGAACTGCCTCCAGCTCTTTCTAATTTGAAGACTGAAGAGCCTCCATCCGATTCCACCTCCCCTGTGCAGCGGCATCCCACAGTGTGGCACCTCATCCCATCCCACTGGCATTGGTTGTGAGAACAAAACAGGAAGAGGGACCAATGAAAAATCTCTCCTCAGATGAGCGCAGTAAGAAGTTATAATATTTTCTTCTTATGGACCCTCCGCCGATAAGCCAAGGCCCAGCGCATCCCCCCTGTAAGGGGAAGAAAGTCAGTCCCGTTTCGCTGAGTGGGGAGACGATAAGCCCCTCTCTGTTCCTATCCAAAAAATTATAACTTCTTACTTCACTCACGATAGACTATCGTTTGGGTTTTGACCCTGGAGACTTTTGTTTACTACTTGTAGACTGGGCAGATGTTTACACTTAAAGATGACCAGCGGAGAACTTATTAAGGATTGAGTTCCTATCATGGAAGTTATTTGCATATGAATATCGTTTGGGACGGAAATATCACCATAGAAGAAGTGATACATACAAAAGATTGAGCCTTGAAAAAGTCACGGGACAGTGTGCCCACCAGGCGACGAAACACATGTTGGCTAAGTATTCAGCGGAACAACTAAAGAAAAAGAAAAAAATAAAGAAAGAAAAGAATAACCAAAGAGTATTGATTTATTGTGTACTTGGGCACTTACATACATGTGAACTACTATTTCAGTGTGTGCTGGGGACTTTTGTTAGTTTAGGGTGGCCTAGGCCACACCTGAGGGAGCCAGGTGGTTCTTCCTACCTTTCAGCACCGCCTTTATATCGGGACAGAGCTTATTAGCTTGTGAACATTCCCAGGGGCACCAATTCCCTATAGAAGCACCACCGACTCACAACGGATTAAAAAACTGTGTTTAAATCAATGAAGGATTTATAGAGCATGGCAAATCACCCATGAGGGTCTCAAGGCTCTGGAGTTGGAGCTTGCTTTGTGGTGATCTGTTAATTTGAACAGCCAGGTCTTAAGCCCTTTCCTGAATTGATGGAGTGAGGTGCAGGGGGAGGTTGTTCCAAGCTGTGGCTTCCAGGTCAGAGAAGGAGCGTCCTCCACTGTTGCTTCGGCTGATCCATGAGTGTCTGCGAGGAAGATGTAGGTGGATTGTAGGTGTCTGAATGGTTGGTGGAAGGTCTGTTGTGGAGTTTCAGCACGAGGAAGACCGTGCCACGTATACCGTAACAAGCCGATATTGAGTGCTTCCTCGGCACCATTTCCGGGTATAATATATCCGTTTACTTACACCCGATGAAGGCACGGTAACTCACCACTGAGACAGCATTTAAGGTCTCATGAAATCCTTTAAATAAACATAGACTGTATCCAGTTTGAAGTAACGTTGTCCTGAGGTCCATTTAGACCCGGATTTGATCAATACAAGGGAGTACTTCACTAAGGAATCTCCGAAGAAAATACATATAAATTAAATGTACAGAACTGTTGGCAGGATCCACATGGACATTGCTGACTGAAGGACATATGATTCTAATTATTGGGACTTTATTGTGCTTTTCCTGAAGAAGGTGTTGGCTATGAATCTTGGCCCACCGAAACGCGTCGATGCTTTTAAAAAAGGAAACCACTCAAAATCTATGACTATTGGTCTGTGTGACACATATTCGAAAGGGATATTAATCTGGGTCACAATTGATAAACCTCTTGATTTGGTGATTTCCTTAAGTTAATAGGATTATTATTATTATTTTTTCCTTTTATGTTGTTCCCAATTTTATATGCTGTGTTGTTTATTATTGTATAGGTCTCTCTTATCTTTGATCAGACTGACTGCTTTTTAATATTTGTATATTGATATGATGACATTGTCCTTGTTTCATTATTAACTATTTGACTCTGTACATCGTGTGTATCTGTATATTATTTTATACAATGTCTAATAAATTTGTCTGATTTATTTC
This sequence comes from Triturus cristatus, assembly GCF_964204655.1. Lineage (NCBI taxonomy): Eukaryota > Metazoa > Chordata > Amphibia > Caudata > Salamandridae > Triturus > Triturus cristatus. The sequence continues at coordinate 1,199,713 of NC_140594.1, read as the reverse complement.
TTCTTATTGGTTTTTATGCTGGTGCTGTCCATCCTCATCCCCTTGGTGTGAAAGGTGTGTTGGTTTGAATGTTTTGGTGACAAGGAGGTTTTTTCTTGACTAAAGTCACATTTGGTGCCCCTCTCCTTTGTCATAGGGGTCCCTCTCCCTTTTTTGAAAGAGTTTCATTTGTGGCCAGGGACATTGTCTGCCAAAAGGGTATTGTTCTGGTCTGACAACATGATGGTGGTACCAGCCATAAATTCTCTATCTGCCAGCTGCCCACTGGCACAACCTGTTGAGGTGATGAAGTTATGGCTCAATGATTAGAGCAGCAGACCCTGATGCAGAGGTCTAGCCCGGACCTGATAATTCTCGCCTCGGTGCCATTCCAATCATGGAGCGCCACTTTGCAACTCTGGGCAATAGCTTGCTTAATCTCCACAACGGCCCCCAAAACGCTAAGGATGCCTGGCCTCCACCTTGGGGGTACCCAGGAGTGGACTCCTCACAGGGAAAGCCAGGATGGGTTCCACAGCGGTATTCGTACAAGCGCCTTGAGACCCTTGCGGGTGAGTAGTGCGCTATACAAGTATCAATTCACATTTGAGGTAACCTGTGAGGAGTTGCCTGCGTAGCGATGTAGTGTTTCATGCGTGACACATTGAGGAGGTAAAGAACATGGCTACTGATGCTCTCTCTCGTTTTCATGGCTCTGTTTCTTGTAAGGTTGCCGCAAGAGTAGAGATGACACCATTCTCTACGCAGCTTTGGCACCTTCTTGTGAGAAGTTGGCCTGGTATGTGATGTTCACTAATTAAAGTGACCACCTTGTACCATGCCAAGCAACCCTTATGGTGTGGTTGTAAGTCAACCTTTTCGGACCAGCTGCCCTAGTGGTAGCGTAGGCTAAGCAGTCTTTAAGGCTAAACTCGTTTAGGCATGTAAAGCAAGCTATTTTACCATATGTAACCCCCCTTTATACCAATGAAAGGACACCACACAGATATATATTCAAAATATATATGTATTTATTACTCAAAGTATCCCCTAGACTCTTTATGAGCACAGGAGCACAAATCGTTAAACAAGAAAGTATCACAATATACAGAAGTTGCACTTTATATGGATAGGCCCTGGTGGCCGCTCAAACCATATACTAAAATAGTGGTATAAGTACCACGAACAGGAAAGGGAGAAGGCCTAGGGCCTCTAGAATTGCTGGGCCTACAAGGAGCTAACTTTAGTTAGTGACCAGGAGGTCCACGGGTCGCGTGTGCAGTGAGGAAAGTTACACGCGGGCTCCCATAGGTTTTCAATGGGTGCGTAAAAGTTCAAAAGTTACTGCTAGAAGGGTCTTCTGGTTGGACTACGAAATAAAGACTTCAAACCTAGATATTAGAGATGTTACTCTACACTTGTGCACCGGAGTGCCAGCTTTACCTCACCCACAGGAAGCGGGTGCATAGGGTTCGAAGTGCGTCGGGTTTCGTCTATCTGTTCAATGGAGCCTGACGACAAAGATGCTGCAGGCGGTCGGTCCAGAAGAGATGCGGTGGATCCAAGGTTGGATCGGAAGTGTAGAAGACCTGTAAGCAGAGGGGACAGTGTTCACAGTCACTAGCCAGTGACCAGCGTGGCACCAGGTAGGTAGCAGGCGATGTCGGGTGCAAACAGGTGACGAGGTATAGCTTGTCTCTGCAGCCACGTGGTCCCTGAAGGTCGACGATGTCCAGGAGTCGGTTCACGAGCTGTCCCACGCAGGCTCTCGCTGTCGGCGTTGTCGGCAACTCAGAAGAAGCAAACAAGCCTTGGCAAAAGCAGGAGTTGCAGGAATCGAAGAAAGCTGTTAGCTCTGACCAGCAAGGTCAGAGGGGCTGCTCCTTTGGAGGGAAGCAGGGGCCAGTCTGGAGCAACCAGACCAGCATTGTAATTTTTCAAGATGGTCGCCAAGATGGCCACTAGCCAACGGGCCAGGGACCGGATAGGCGCATCGAGTCGCAAAGTGCTAAGGGGCCCCACGCAGATCGTGGAGATGCTGGAGGGCTCACCTTTGGTGCAGATGCTGCTCGGATGTTGGGCTTCTCAGGACTCAAAGGACAACTCGGAGGGAGCCTCTGTTGTCGCGCTTGCAGCTTGTCGAGTGTCTTCCAAGATGGCTGGTTCCACGTGTCTCGATGCCTCCACGGGTTCCTTCTTTGCAGGGACTGTGGATCGGGCGGTGAGAGGTCTGGAGGTCCAGTTCTTGTCAGTCTCTGGGCTCGGGCTCCGGCGAGAGGTGGTGGCAAAGCAGATGTCGATTTGCTGGATGGTGCTTGCGTTAGCAAGATGGTCACTCCCTGACCATAGGGGAGATTTCCTTCAGTCTTCTGTGCAGCAGAACGTCGAAGTTCCAATCTTCTTCTTAATTTCAAGTTGATTCCAGGATGTCTGAAGTGTTAGGACACAGCTCCTACCTTTAAGCGGATTCTAGGGGCCGGACTACCTGCTAGGTCCCTCCCTAAGGGTGGGACCAGGAAGGGGGGGGCTGGTGTGCCCCAGGACCGGTTTGAACTGGCATATGCACCGAGGCTCCTTGTGAGCCTCAGGCATGTCTGATTCTTTTCAAGCCCTACCTGACCAATACACAAAATCCTGTCTGGGGTGGTGCTCGCACCTCCCCTGGCAGGAAACCCTTTGTCCACGTCTCCCAAGCTGGAAGGACTCCCAGTAGCAGGAGGGCAGACTTGTGTCTGTGGTGGCAGCGCCCATTTTGTGGAGCTGAGGCTATGTCTGATTTTACCCGGGTTTCAGGATCTGTACATGTGGTGTCCCTCTAGAAGGGTGGAATGCTAACCCCGTCGCCAGAATTGGCGAGGGGTTAGTATTCCAATTCGTATGACACCTTACTCGACATGTTTTGATAAAGCCAAACCAAAGATAGCATTTAACCGCGAGGTTCATAATGCACTTAAGAGTATATGGTATGGCGATATCTGGAAACGGTAGAAGGAAGTTGTTCCGACTACTGCAGACAGGCTCAGCTCATGCCAGAGCACCATCTCACATGAAACCAAGCACTCTGCCTTCAGGATTGTTAAGGCCTGCCATAGGAGTGACTTATAGGTTAACATGTGTCCCATTTAAGGTTAGGTATAGGCATACTACACCTAAGTAAGAGGTGGATACACCAACTTAACCCAGCTGAGTGATCAGCCAGTTGTGTCAAATTGCTAGGCCAGGCCAGGGGTGGCACAATACATGCTTCAGCCCCTGGTAGGCCTTAGATACACCGATGCCCTGGGTACCGAGTGTACACTGGTACAGGGGCTCACAGGGTGATCCTGAGGTTCTGTCTCGATCCAAACCCGTGTGTTCGGTATCGCAGCACTGACACGATCTTGGTACCAGCGAACCGTAAATGATCCATATAGTATGTGACAGTGTTTTCGCTGTGCTACGAGCATGGATTCACTAAGAAATAGGGCATTCCGTTGTCACTTCATGGCATCCATCTTAGATACGGCATCCATCTTGTTTCTTGCCCTCACATAGTCAATGGACAAAGCAATGACCCTGGCTGAATCGCCTTGTTAAGGACACGTAAGCGTTAGTCCAAAGAAGCTGATGCTGCATGACTAGGCAGAAGCTACCTCCCTTGCCTGAGGCCAATCGTGCTATACTGGTTCTTGTGTTCGTTGGCCTGATCACGATTAGGAGGCCGAAGCCAGTAGCCATGCCCGTTTATGACCCACAAGCATCTCTTATCCTACTTATCAATCTTTCCCACCTGGCTCCGCTCCTCTCCTTCTGGGCTTTTACTATGGGGAGGATACAATTTTTATGATGGGGAGGATCGTCGAAGAATGGGAAACTGACATGAAGACTTGATCGAACACTGGAAACTTACAAATAATTATTGTTTGATATATGTTTATTGTTTGTTTGGGATACCGGGCTAGGCATGAAAGATATTTTTGCAACATTGCCTGAGGACACATTTGGTGTATTTAAGGAGCGACCCACTTTATACAATTCGAACAGTCTCCTAGATTCTGCCTTTGTGTGGTTCCTACGACTTCTGTGTCCCTGCAGTAAATAAACCTTGTGTCTGACGCCACCATCGAGAAGCCCGTGTCTCTGTTCATTTGTGCACCAAGGCAGGAAGGAACTCAGGGGTCTTTTGGGTGTTGTTTCCCTGACACCTCTGGACTTCGGAAAGTCCAGAACCTCATTTGGCGCCGAGCGTGGGGCGACGTCAACCGGTACCGGTCCAAAGCCTGAAGATTTCGAGGAGCTTCGTGTGAAGATTCCGGAGGGGGGTACCCCACTTCATCGATCCCTGTGTGTCGTAAAAGTGGCCCGACGATCTCTTCCACGAGGGTTCCCGCTCCCAGACGGCTACAGAGGACCGCTGCCCTGACTGTCGCCCTGTCTTGGACCCGAGGTGCAGACCTTAGTACGGCGAGACGTAGGCGGGTTCTCCTTGGTGACGTCTTCGAAATCTCAGTTAAGTATTAAGTGGGTCGCGCCCAGTCTGATTGCTCTTAGTTGCTCTTGTAAGGATTTATCACTGGTTGCTCTTGTTCGGATAATCCTTTTTGCTCTCTGGGTACGTTTGTTTTGGATTTGTAGATTATCACTGGTTGCTCTTGTTAAGATAATCTTTGGTTTGGTATAGGTTCATTTGATAGGCCTAAGTTCTTTGCGCATTTTGATTAAAATTTGTCTTCAGTTCGTAATGGCTAACCGTAGTAATTGTTTCTTGTCCTGGTTAAGTTGCAGCAGGGATTCCCGGTTGGAGGACTCGTGTCCGGTTCCTCCAATCGGAACTCCTACATATGAGCTCTATTGTAAACATGGTGTGGGTCCTATCACTTATAATGGAGTGTGGGTCCGTTACACCAGGAAAGATGGTGTCCTTAGTTGGCCACCACATGGTAGCTTTGAAACTAAAATTCTAGACAATCTAGAAGTGAAGTTGTTTAAAAAGAAAGCCCGGCCGGCAATGTTCGATTCTTTTCGCTTTTGGCGAAAAGAAGCTAGACAGAGAGAAATTAGAAAAATAAAGAAGGAACAGAAAGAGAAAGGGTTGACTTTAATGCAGTCTGCTAGGCAGTTGCATGTCAACGAAACTGAAAAAGCAATAGAGGTAGCAAATAGAGAACATAATTTGGCGATTGACAAGTGCTACCCTGCCTTGCCATCGTGTCCTGCTAAGCCAATAGAGGACTGTGAAAAGGATCCCCTGTTGTCTTACCTATTGAGATCACCTCCACCGTACGTACAGGGTATTGCAGCGCCCCAGTTACCACCCGTTGTGCAACCGGCTGCTGGTCAGCCTGGAATAGTTGTTCCTTTTCCTTTGAATCAAGCTCCTATTCTTCCTGTGGTTAATGTTCCTTCGGCACCCCCTCTGCCCGGGTTGCCTATTCCGCCTTTGCCTGCCGTTTCGCAAACTGCTTTACCTACTACTTCTACTACTTCTACCCCTACAATTTCATCTGCTCCAGCTTCCCTGTCCCCGAACCCTGTAGACATTCTGACTCCGCTTTCTGTTCGTCGGAAAATAACCGACTCTGTAACTAATATTGTTAGACCTGGCACCTTGGCGTGAGTTTCCCTTCCACTTTTTGATGGTGTGCCTCGATTGTTTTGCTGGTGTTGTCCGCTCAGGGCACTGCGCCACGGCTAATCCGTGCCGCAGTGCAGGTGCTCCCTAGGTAAAGTGTACCTGTAATTGATGTTCATGATTGGTTTATTGGATTCACTGTCAGTCCCCAGTAAAGTGCACCAGGGGTGCCAGGGCTTGTGAATGCCAATGCTGCTGGTGGGCTTGCAGCGCTGGTTGCGCCACCCACAGAAAGCGGCCTTGTAAAATGTGTCTAGGGTCTGCCACCGCAGACCCTGCGCGCGGTCTGGGACCGTCGCACTGACTGCGCAAGTGCCCCCACTTGCCAGTCCCTAAACCTTCCCTTACCTACATATTAGCCACCCCTCTGGTAGGCCCGAGGGCAGGGTGCATTGTAGGCATAAGGTAGGACATGCCCTGATGTGTGTGGCATGTCTTAGTAGTGAATTACAGCCATTTTCGTTCTTCACTATTGAAGGCTACCTGCTCTCCATAGGCCAGAATGGGCTGCTGGAGTCACTACACGCTGTGACCCCAGTGGGCTCAGAGAGCATGGTAGGATATCAAGTTTAGTATGCCTGAACTCAGAATAATAAAATACTTCTTGTAGTCAAGTTTATTTTAATATCCTGGGTTTGTAAATACTACTTTTAGAAAGTTAGTATTTACTGACCTGGCCATTCAGTCCGCCTCTGCTGGGTGTGTGTGTTCTGCCTAGCAACAGTAAGGAGCAGGGTTGGGGAATCCCCAGAGACAGGTTGGCTGCCAGGTAGTGGGTAGGGAGATGACACCAGGATGGGTGGGAGGAGTACACCTTGACTCTTGAATAGACCTGTGCTCTGCCACCACAAAGCCGGCGCCGCCCCCTGTGGAGCGGCTGATGTCTCTGCCCTGCTGCTGAAAGGAAAGAGCAGAGTCACCATAACAAAGTGCTCCAGAACTGGACTGAGCCAGGCCCAGACCCCCTGGCGCTAAAGAACAAAAGAATCATGGTATAAAAGTAGGAGCCTGGCTCCTAAGAAATCAGAATCCTTTTTACCACAAAGAACCTCTGCCCGACTAGAAGGAGAAGGAGACGCTGGAGGAGCTGGCCTGCTGCCTGCCTTGCTGAGAAAGGAGAGGAAGAGACTACTGAAAAGACTTTGCTACTTTGTGCTTGAACATTCTCCAAGGGCTTGATCTGAGCTTGCCCCCTGAACTGAACCCCAGGACCAGTGGGTTCTCTGTGCTTCTTGCTCGTCCTCCAATTCGAGCCGTGTGTGCATCCCGCTGGAAAGGAGACTGCGCCCCTCATCGCCCCGCCTAGGGCCGTGACACTCAGGAGCTCGCCTGCCGCAACCCCGTGAGAGCCCCACTCCGTCCGGAGCCGCTCTCTGCCCCCGGGCTAGGCCGCCTGCACCCCTGTCACCGCCTGCCACTGGAGCGCGCTGACCGCGCTATCACCCCTCCCGCCGGAAGCCGTCCGACGACTGTGATCTACGCCGGGTCATCCAGCTGCACTGACTGTGCCCTGTGACCCCGCTTCGCTATCCCCGGACATCTCAGGCCGCGCCGCCCCCGCTGTGGAGACCCCCCTGCACCGCCGTGCTAAAGGGTCGCGGGCCGCGCCTGCCTACTTGCCCACACCTGCTGGTTGAGGACCCAAGAACACTTCCAAAGCTGAGAGTCGCACCGACCTGTGCCGACTCTCCACATCACGAAAGCAGTTCCAGTATCGGGCTCGGGGCCCGCAACGCCTTATTTCCCCGTTCGCAGGAGCCGATCTCTGTGAGTACTGGAACCACAAGTAACATTTACAAGAGACTACAAAGTATCCATTTGAAACTACAAACCCAGAACATTTGCCTGCTTTATAACCTGGTGGCATAGCGAAAACGTTATTGGTCTTGTGATAAGTCTGCTGAGATATATATACCTATTTTTACATAAAGAAGCATATTTTTATATATATCCAAGTCTGGTGTCCGTTTCTGGGGGGATTGATGTATTTACTGTGTGTGATTGTAAGTGCTTAACCAACAACGCCTGAGGAATCGCCTTGGCTGCTCACGCCACGCACCTAGAGGGTGAGCAAGGGTCATTCACAAGGGGTTATCCTGCGCCCTGACGTGGAGGAGAGGGTTCCTGCTTGACACAAGGGCAACCTTGCGCCAACCAGAGATCCCCGACTCTAACATTGGTGGCAGCGGTGGGATTTCGGATTTGCACTTGTAGTTTACATACAGTGAATTATTAATCACCAGATAGTGAGAGCAGACCAAATAACGCAGCCACAGGTTTTCATTTGTTGAACTTTGTTGAGACATCTGCCGTTACTGCAACCATGCCTAGCTCACTTTCCGCTGGGAGAGCACTCTCTGTGATTTCTGGAATAGATGAGGTGGATTGGGAGAGACTGGAAGGCTACACGATAGAGCAATTGAAAGGCTACAGTGTAAAATTCAGAGTCCCCCATGCTGGATTCAAGAGGAGAACCCAGTACGCCAAGGCACTGAGAGCCTGGAAGGAGTCACGAGACCCACGGAATGCGGGGGACATCGTTCCACCCGACAACCTTGAGGAGCCCAGCAGAGTCCGGTCGCCAGAGGAGCTGGCGGACAGGGCAGCAGACAGGGCGCATGCAATGGAGATGGCAAAGTTGGCAGGACAAATGGAAATGGAGAAGCAGAAGTTGGCCCTGGAGGCACAACAACGCCAAATGGATCATGATATCAGATTGAAGGAGTTGGAGCTGAAGGCGAAAAGTTTGGACACCGCTCCTTCTGGTGGCAGCACTCCACCGGTGCAGGTAGAGTCCAAGGTGTACATCCCCAAAGATGTAGTAAAGGAGTATTTTAGAAAGGATGACATAGGGCAGTGGTTTAGAGCCTATGAGGTGGCCATGTCTTCACACCGGGTCCCTGAGAAAGACTGGGGAGCGGGGTTGTGGGGAAGGTTCCTTGCTGAAGGGCGTGACACACTGTTAGATTTACCCTTAGATCTCCAAGCCTCATACCCCCATATGAAGGAAGCTTTAATGACCAGGTATGGGTTAACTCCTGAGCTATATAGACAGAGGTTCAGGGAGACTAAGAAGATCCCTGAGAGTACGTATGTGGAGTATGTAACTTTTTTCTGCAGAGCACTGGATGGTTGGGTGAAGGGTAGCAAGGTGAATGATTATCAAGGGCTGCTTGATTTAATTGCATGGGAGCACTTGTCCAGTCAATGTTTTCCTGAGCTACGCCAGCACCTGATTGATAGCAAGCTGTCCAACCCGAGGAAGCTTGCTGAGGAGGCGGACCGCTGGCTCAGCACCAGGGTCCACAAGGGTCAAGTGGGAGACTCCGCCAAAGGTGGGCAGGGTCCCCAGCAGAAGAGTGGGGGGGACAGGGGTAAACAGAAGGGGTTCCAAAAAGGCCCCCAAAGTAATTCCCAAGGGAACCAGCAGAAGGGTTCTCAGCCTCCCCCACCCCCGCAGCAGAACGGGGCCCCGACAGGTAGACCTGTTCCAAAGGGGCCCTTCAATTGTTATAAGTGTGGTGACCCGGGTCACATTGCCTCTGATCCTAAGTGTCGCCTGTTGGGTAAGACCGCACCCACTGGTGCCCCACCCCGGCAAGTAGCTAATGTTAATTTTGGGGAGGGGGTAGCAGTCCAGGAGGGTGGGGGTCCCGGGCAGATGACCCTAGTCTCGCTAGGAGACAGTGAGATGGTCCCTGTAACCTACCTGCCCTCTAACACTAAGAAATATGGGCAGGTAGTGACCATCAATGGAAAGAAGGTTGAGGCTCTTAGAGATACAGGAGCCAGCGTGACCTCGGTGAGGCAACACCTGGTGTCTCAAGAGCAGATTGTACCCAATGCCTACTGTAGGGTTGTCAATGCTGACAACATAGAGAGTCGTTGTCCAATGGCTCAAGTTCCCTTTGAGTGGGGGGAGGTCTCTGGTACTCTACAAGTCGCTGTGAGAACTGACATGCCTGTAGACTGTCTGCTAGGGAACGACCTGGAGAGCTCCCCTTGGGAAAAGGTGGAGAAGACCACGCATCTGAGGATGGTGGGTCTACCCGACTGGGCATGCGTGACCACCCGGTCCATGGCAGCCAGTAGGGGTGTTGAGAGGGTCCTGGAGCCTGAGGGAGAGGTCCAGGAACCGGCCTTAGGGAGAAGGCGCAGGAGGCGCGGGAAACCGGCCCCCGAAGTTCCCACGGCCCAGGAGGAAGCAGACCCTGAGGGGGATGCCCTGGAGCCTACCGGGGAACAGATTGCCGAACTGGGAGACTTGCCTGAGCTGACCCATTGGCAGCAAGAAGGAGGTCCCTCCAGGGAGGAATTCTGCAGGGAGCAGAAAGAATGCCCTTCTCTCGTGGGTATGCGGCAACAGGCTGCAGACCAGGCCAATGGTGTTCAGGCCAAAACACACTACGTGTACTGGGAGAGTGACCTCCTGTATTCCGAGCCTAAGGCTGCTGAACCTGGGTCAGCCCGTGTGCTGGTGGTACCCCAGAAGTTCAGAACCTTCCTACTGGGGCTGGCTCATGATGTGCCGTTAGCCGGACATTTGGGGATGGACAAGACCTATGACAGGCTTGTCACCCACTTTTACTGGCCCCAAATGCACAAGAATTCAGATTCCTACTGCAGAACCTGTCAGACTTGCCAGGCAAGTGGTAAGAGCGGAGGGAAGCACAAGGCTCCTCTGCAACCTTTCCCTGTGGTCGGTACGCCATTCCAACGAGTGGGTATTGATATTGTGGGGCCTCTGGACCCCAAGACAGCCCTGGGCAACAGGTTCATCCTGGTCTTGGTGGACCATGCCACCCGGTACCCTGAAGCCATCCCTCTGAGGACAGTGACGGCCCCCCTGGTGGGACGAGCACTGATGGGAATTTTCTCCCGAGTGGGATTCCCTCTAGAGGTGGTGAGCGACAGGGGGACCAATTTCATATCCACATATATGAAATCCCTGTGGAAGGAGTGTGGGGTAACTTACAAGTTCACCACTCCTTACCACCCCCAAGGAAATGGGTTGGTTGAGAGATTCAACCGAACCCTCAAAGGCATGATCATGGGCCTGGAAGGTCCAATGAGGCGTAAGTGGGACATCCTCTTGCCATGCCTGCTCTTCGCTTACCGAGAGGTGCCACAGAAGTCTCTAGGATTCAGCCCCTTTGAGCTTCTGTATGGTCACCCGGTAAGAGGACCTCTGAGTTTGGTGAAGGAAGGCTGGGAGCAATCTCCCAGGAAACCTCCCCAGAATGTATATAGTTACATGCTGGCCTTCTGAAACCAGACTCGGCGTTTCAGGCAACTTGCTGAGGCAAATCTGGAAGCCAGCCAGGAGGAGATGAAGCGGTGGTACGACCGGAATGCCACTCTGGTAGAGCTTCAACCTGGACAAAAGGTGTGGGTCTTGGCCCCAGTGGAGCCTTGTGCACTTCAGGATAAGTGGACAGGTCCATTTGAGGTTGTGGAGCGCAAAAGTCCTATCACCTACTTGGTGGACATGCAGACTCCCAGGAACCCTTTGAGGGTCCTACATGTTAACCGCCTTAAGCCCCACTTAGAGAGGACCGAAGTGGGCATGCTGCTGGCCACTGATGATGGAATGGAAGAGGAGACTGAGCCTCTTCCTGACCTCTTAGTGGCCTCTGAGAAAGATGGGTCAGTGGATGGAGTTAACCTCTCACCCACCCTGACGCCCGAACAACAGGAAGACTGCCGCCACTTGCTGGGACAGTTTTCCGACCGATTCTCCCTGGTTCCTGGTGTCACAGATCGGTGCGTCCATGATGTGGACACAGGAGACAGCTTACCTGTGAAGCACAAGGCTTACAGGGTAACTGACAGGGTCAGAGCTTGCATCAAGGAGGAGGTCTCCAAAATGCTTGCGCTAGGGGTGGTTGAGTCCTCCAGCAGTCCTTGGTCCAGCCCCGTGGTCTTGGTCCCCAAAGCTGCTGCGCCGGGAGCCACACCTGAGCTCCGGTTCTGTGTGGACTACAGAGGACTCAATTCAGTAACGAAGACTGACGCGCACCCCATCCCCAGAGCTGATGAGCTCATTGATCGGCTAGGGGCTGCCCGGTTCCTCAGCACGTTTGATTTAACGTCTGGGTACTGGCAGATCGCCTTGACCGATGGGGCCAAAGAGAGGTCAGCATTCTCTACACCAGATGGGCACTTCCAGTTCCGAGTCATGCCATTTGGGATGAAGAATGCCCCTGCCACCTTTCAGAGGTTGGTCAACCAGGTACTGGTTGGGCTGGATGCGTTCAGTGCCGCCTACCTGGATGACATCGCAGTGTTCAGTGCCACCTGGCCCGAACACCTGCGCCACCTCTGGGAAGTGTTGATGGCTCTGCGCCGAGCAGGCCTCACGATCAAGGCAAGCAAGTGCCAGATCGGGCAGGGTTCCGTGGTGTACTTGGGACACCAGGTGGGGAGTGGTAAGGTGGCACCCTTGCAACCCAAAATTGAGACCATCCTGGCTTGGGAACCCCCCAAGACGCAGACCGCAGTGAGGGCCTTCCTGGGGCTCACTGGGTACTACAGGAGGTTTGTCAAGGGCTATGGAACGATCGTTGCCCCCTTGACAGAGCTGACTTCTAAGAAGCAGCCCAGGAACGTGATTTGGACTGACACCTGTCAGAAAGCTTTCGACACCCTGAAGACTGCCATGTGCACGGCGCCCGTGCTCTTGGCCCCTGACTTCTCCAAGGAATTCCTAGTCCAGACAGACGCTTCAGAGCATGGTGTAGGGGCTGTTCTTTCACAGATGACTGAGGAGGGCTGGGACCAACCCGTAGCCTTCATCAGTAGGAGGTTACTTCCACGGGAAAGTAGGTGGAGTGCAATTGAGCGAGAAGCATTTGCTGTGGTCTGGGCGCTGAAGAAGCTAAGACCCTACTTGTTTGGGTCTCACTTCCGGGTTCAGACGGACCACAGGCCCCTCAGATGGTTGATGCAAATGAGGGGTGAAAACCCGAAGCTGTTGAGGTGGTCCATCTCCCTACAGGGTATGGACTTTACGGTGGAACACCGTCCTGGTACAGATCACGCCAACGCTGACGGTCTGTCCAGGTATTTCCGCCTTAGTGACGAGGAACCCCCTGGGCAAGGGTAGTTCTCCCCACATTTCAGCTGGAGGGGACACGTGTTAGACCTGGCACCTTGGCGTGAGTTTCCCTTCCACTTTTTGATGGTGTGCCTCGATTGTTTTGCTGGTGTTGTCCGCTCAGGGCACTGCGCCACGGCTAATCCGTGCCGCAGTGCAGGTGCTCCCTAGGTAAAGTGTACCTGTAATTGATGTTCATGATTGGTTTATTGGATTCACTGTCAGTCCCCAGTAAAGTGCACCAGGGGTGCCAGGGCTTGTGAATGCCAATGCTGCTGGTGGGCTTGCAGCGCTGGTTGCGCCACCCACAGAAAGCGGCCTTGTAAAATGTGTCTAGGGTCTGCCACCGCAGACCCTGCGCGCGGTCTGGGACCGTCGCACTGACTGCGCAAGTGCCCCCACTTGCCAGTCCCTAAACCTTCCCTTACCTACATATTAGCCACCCCTCTGGTAGGCCCGAGGGCAGGGTGCATTGTAGGCATAAGGTAGGACATGCCCTGATGTGTGTGGCATGTCTTAGTAGTGAATTACAGCCATTTTCGTTCTTCACTATTGAAGGCTACCTGCTCTCCATAGGCCAGAATGGGCTGCTGGAGTCACTACACGCTGTGACCCCAGTGGGCTCAGAGAGCATGGTAGGATATCAAGTTTAGTATGCCTGAACTCAGAATAATAAAATACTTCTTGTAGTCAAGTTTATTTTAATATCCTGGGTTTGTAAATACTACTTTTAGAAAGTTAGTATTTACTGACCTGGCCATTCAGTCCGCCTCTGCTGGGTGTGTGTGTTCTGCCTAGCAACAGTAAGGAGCAGGGTTGGGGAATCCCCAGAGACAGGTTGGCTGCCAGGTAGTGGGTAGGGAGATGACACCAGGATGGGTGGGAGGAGTACACCTTGACTCTTGAATAGACCTGTGCTCTGCCACCACAAAGCCGGCGCCGCCCCCTGTGGAGCGGCTGATGTCTCTGCCCTGCTGCTGAAAGGAAAGAGCAGAGTCACCATAACAAAGTGCTCCAGAACTGGACTGAGCCAGGCCCAGGCCCCCTGGCGCTAAAGAACAAAAGAATCATGGTATAAAAGTAGGAGCCTGGCTCCTAAGAAATCAGAATCCTGTTTACCACAAAGAACCTCTGCCCGACTAGAAGGAGAAGGAGACGCTGGAGGAGCTGGCCTGCTGCCTGCCTTGCTGAGAAAGGAGAGGAAGAGACTACTGAAAAGACTTTGCTACTTTGTGCTTGAACATTCTCCAAGGGCTTGATCTGAGCTTGCCCCCTGAACTGAACCCCAGGACCAGTGGGTTCTCTGTGCTTCTTGCTCGTCCTCCAATTCGAGCCGTGTGTGCATCCCGCTGGAAAGGAGACTGCGCCCCTCATCGCCCCTCCTAGGGCCGTGACACTCAGGAGCTCGCCTGCCGCAACCCCGTGAGAGCCCCACTCCGTCCGGAGCCGCTCTCTGCCCCCGGGCTAGGCCGCCTGCACCCCTGTCACCGCCTGCCACTGGAGCGCGCTGACCGCGCTATCACCCCTCCCGCCGGAAGCCGTCCGACGACTGTGATCTACGCCGGGTCATCCAGCTGCACTGACTGTGCCCTGTGACCCCGCTTCGCTATCCCCGGACATCTCAGGCCGCGCCGCCCCCGCTGTGGAGACCCCCCTGCACCGCCGTGCTAAAGGGTCGCGGGCCGCGCCTGCCTACTTGCCCACACCTGCTGATTGAGGACCCAAGAACACTTCCAAAGCTGAGAGTCGCACCGACCTGTGCCGACTCTCCACATCACGAAAGCAGTTCCAGTATCGGGCTCGGGGCCCGCAACGCCTTATTTCCCCGTTCGCAGGAGCCGATCTCTGTGAGTACTGGAACCACAAGTAACATTTACAAGAGACTACAAAGTATCCATTTGAAACTACAAACCCAGAACATTTGCCTGCTTTATAACCTGGTGGCATAGCGAAAACGTTATTGGTCTTGTGATAAGTCTGCTGAGATATATATACCTATTTTTACATAAAGAAGCATATTTTTATATATATCCAAGTCTGGTGTCCGTTTCTGGGGGGATTGATGTATTTACTGTGTGTGATTGTAAGTGCTTAACCAACAACGCCTGAGGAATCGCCTTGGCTGCTCACGCCACGCACCTAGAGGGTGAGCAAGGGTCATTCACAAGGGGTTATCCTGCGCCCTGACGTGGAGGAGAGGGTTCCTGCTTGACACAAGGGCAACCTTGCGCCAACCAGAGATCCCCGACTCTAACAAATATCTTAACTCCTCTCTACAGGTCTTTAATTAAGACACCCGTTTCTGACTCTACACAGAGACGTAGTCAGCTCCCTGGTCCCCATGAGCGAGAAATATTAGATTCGACAGCTCTTAGGTGGATGTCGAAAGCTGTGAAGTATGATGCACGAAGAGTGTTGGATACATTTATGCAATGGAATGAACCAACTCAGCGTTATGTCTTTGACGTGATGTGTTCCCTTTTGCGTGAGGAATGGGATGATGATGACTTAGATTCCGTTCCCACTGACTTGATACATATTCAGAGAAGGTTCGCTGCAGGAATGGTAATAGGTTCGGAAGTAAAGGAAGCGATAGAACTGATTCTAGCATACAGGTCTGATTCTCCTCTTCGAGCACCAAGGGACTCTGATGGTTCTCCGATTACTAGGAAGAAGCAAGGTCAGTATCCGATGAGGGAAGTTCCGCCGATATGGCGCGATGCAGTTCAAGCTGATGCGGCTAATAATATTTTAGCTGCTCCAGCACATTTCCATAGAGTGTGGATACACATCCCTTGGAAGCGGGCCGAAGTATTAGCAGTAAAACAGGCGTTGCCGGACCCGCATAAGAATCCTGCTGGGTATTATAAAGAGTTAACACAGACAGTTCAAGCATGCGTCATGAATTTGGCAGACATCGAAATGCTATTTGGCAACGTAGTGCCACAGCCTATATGGGCCAAAATTCGCCAGGAGAATCACCCAGTTGCTTTAGGGGGTGATTGGCCAGCTATCGTAGCAGCAGATGCACAACAAGTTGGTTGTGCTAAACCTGAGCCTCTGATTGCTGCTTTGCCTGGTAGAATAATCAATTTGATGAAAACACCGATGCCAGCGTTACGGGTCAACTGGGATAAATTATCAGCATGCAAGCAAAAGAAGGACGAAAGCGTCTCTGATTTCTTCACTAGATTTGAAGAGACCTTCGTAGACCACAGTGGGCAAGATATGAGTACTGAGGGAGGTCATAGGTTGTTTGTCGACAAGTTTGTGTTTAATTTATTGCCTGAGCTTAGTAACAAGTTGAAGGATTCTGAGAGTGCATGGGCGGTATCGACGACAGCACAGATACTCGCAACTGCTCAGTATTACGAAAATAGAGAAAAAGAAGAGAAGGAAAAGTCAGAAAAGAAGACAAAAGACTTGAAAACTAAAGTTCTTTTGCAACAGGCGTATCCGTCTCGCTCGAATCAGTCAGACTCGCAGCAACGACCTCAGTTTCAGCAACAGCCACAATTCCAGCAAGGGATGTCCCAAAGATCTGACTATGGTTTTCCCCGACAACAGTTAGCATGGAATCAATGTGCCTATTGTAAAAAGGAGGGTCACTATAAGAATGAGTGTCCAGTTCTGCACTCACAAACTAGTGGTGTCCCAGCTCAGAGAGGTCATGGTGGGTCTATGCAAGCTCTTAGAGGTAGAGGACGTGGTACTATGCCTCCACAGACTGATCGCCCATCTAATTATTTCGATCAGCGAAATGCACAATCTACACAATCAGGTAGATCTCCCCAATACCATGTCGAGGATTACTATGAAGGTAGTGAAGAAGTTCAGCACAGTGAGTACTAGGACAGCCACAGGCAGAGAGAGGGAGTAGTATCCGTTCCAGTTGATCAGAGTGGACCTTATGTCGCAGTAGCTACATCAGGCGTGATTGAACCGTTTCTGTTGGATACTGGTGCAGCAAAAAGTTCAATTATGCACGCGAAACTCCCTGGCGCACCTTTGTCTGGCTCAACGAACATTTCAGTAGGTTTCTCAGGCGCCCCTGTTCACAACCCCGTTTCTGGTCCTTTGTCAATTTCTGTTGGGCCATGTCAACTAGAAGCACCCCTTATCCTGACGACCGGTTGTAATGAGAATTTGCTTGGTTTAGATCTGTTGAAATGCCTGCATGCGACATTGTACTGTTCTCCTTCGGGAGTACAGCTCACGTTGGGCAAGAGAGTCATCTCTCCAATGTACTTGTCGATGGATAAGCTCCCACCGGAGCTGCGTTCTCTCCCTGATAACCTTTGGGCGACTGGTCCTAATGATGTAGGCCTTCTGGAAATCCCCCCTTATGTAGTGAGTCTGAAGGCAAATGTTAGATTCCCACGAATCCCACAGTATCGGATTTCAAATGAAGGTGAACGTGCGCTTTTACTGATCGTGTAAGATTTGATACAGAAAGATGTGATAGAAGAAACTAGAGGAAACGTCTGCAATAGTCCTGTTCTGCCGATTTTGAAACGCACTGACCCTTCCAAACCTCCAATCTACAGATTTGTGATTGACCTCAGAGAGGTTAATAAAATAGTGGTTCCACAGTTTCCGGTGGTCCCAGATATCACTGCATTATTGACGTTGATTCCTGCCTCAGCTACATGGTTTACAGTGATCGACTTGAAGAATGCCTTTTTCAGCATTCCGATAGCCGAGGAAAGTAGAGATATTTTTGGTTTCTCCTTAGGTGGCCGTAGTTTCAGGTTCAAGCGCGCCCCACAAGGTTATTGTGAAAGCCCTTCAATTTACAGCCAAGCATTAAAAAGTCAATTAGATGCTTTTGTACTTCCACCTGGTGTTGCTCTGATCCAATATGTAGATGATCTTTTAATAGCTGCGGACGACAAGGAAACTTGCAAAATAGCTACAATTTCTTTGCTGCGTCATTTATCAGACTTGCATCACAAAGTTTCACCTTCTAAACTACAATATTGTTGCCAAGAAGTGACCTACTTAGGTCATCTCTTGTCAAAGGAGGGAAGAAGGCTGACCCCAGAGAGAATCAAAGCAATTTCACAGATGACTGTACCAAGCACACAGAGAGAAGTACGGGCGTTCTTGGGTATTACGTCATATTGCAGACAATGGATCCCAAATTTTTCTCTCATGGCAAAACCATTGGTGGCTCTGACTGGAAAAGGCGTTCCGAGTCCTTTGCCATGGTCTGATGAATGTCAACAGAGCTTCTCGGAATTGCGTGATGCGCTGTGCTCAGCTCCTGTGTTAGGTACTCCTGACTACGGTAAGCCGTTTACACTATATGTCCATGAAAGAGAGGGTTGTGCGTTGAGTGTCTTGACGCAACAATTTGGTGGCAAACAGCGACCTTGTGCGTATTTCTCATCTACATTAGACCCGGTAGCCAGAGCGTTGCCAAGTTGTTTGAGAGCTACAGCAGCAGCTGCAGTGTCTATTCGACAGTCTGCTGGATTGGTCATGAACAACATGTTAGTAGTCATGGTCCCACATGCTGTGGATACACTCATGAATCGAACGAAAACCCAGCACCTCACCAGTGCTAGACTATCAGGCTATGAGCTGACACTTTTGGCAAGCCACATTCAGATCAAGCGATGCAGCATATTGAATCCAGCAACGCTGTTGCCGACTACTCAGGAGTCGAGTGATTCAGAGCCCCATGACTGTTGTTTTAGAACTGAGGAAGAGACAAAAGGTAGGATTGATTTAAAAGATACTCCGTTACTAGATCCAGATGGTACTTTGTATGTCGATGGATCGTGTTTCAAGCTACAGACTGGTGATGTGACGGCTGCATATGCAGTTACGACTTTGAGTACGGTTGTCGAGACTGCAAGAGTGAGTCAGAATTCTGCCCAAGCTGCAGAATTAATTGCATTGACAAGAGCGTGTATTCTAGCTGAGGGAAAGAGAGTGAATGTGTTTACTGACAGCCAGTATGCCTTCGGCGTAGCACATAGTTTCGGTCGCTTGTGGAAAGAAAGAGGTTTTCTCACGTCCCATGGGACTAAGATCCAACATGGACAGTTAGTCAATGACCTGTTGGAATCTCTGACCTTACCGAATGAAGTTGCGATTGTGAAATGCAGTGCACACCGGAAGATTACGGATGATGTTGGCCGTGGGAATGCGTTTGCTGATGAGGTCGCCAAAGAGACGGCCAAGAACATGATGAGCCGAATGTATTTGAATCCTTGCCTAAGCTGCCAGAGAGTCCAGGTCACACATTGAAACCCGGTGATCTGGTTGTGGTGCGGAACTTTGGACGGACCCGGAACCTCCAGCCAAGATTCGTGGGTCCGTTTCAGGTGCTCCTGGCCACAAGAACTGCTGTACGCCTGGCTGGCAGGAAAAATTGGGTGCACGCTACCCATACGAAGCGTGTGCCTCTCCCACTCCCCTACGATAACTGGGTTAGACAGGGATTTGGTGTATCCGAAACAGAACCTGTTCCTAGGCTTATCCCGTTCAGTGATGCAGAGTGCATGACGGACAAACGATCTGAAATACAGAACTCTGATACTGCACCGGGAACGTTTCCGTTGAACCCTGAACAGAGTGTTGTACAAAGTGAACATTTGCCACCTGCGGATTTGAACATTACTGCACCCGCGGATCCGCTGTTTCAAGATCAGACAAGACCCGGAAAGTACAGATATAACCTACGTTCTCATTCCAAGAACCAATAACATAGCATAATCACCTTTCCGTTTGAAAACTGTTTTGATCTTATCACGTTGCATTCAGTCAGGAAGTTTGCTCTATAATTTTTGTCCTTTTGTTTTTTGTTGTTCTCTCGCCTTGCCATCTGGGTTACCGTAGGGTCGTAACGTGTGCCTTGTTTTAACTTGCAGGGGGCCAGACACAAGGTCGGTCTCTTCTGTTTATTTTGGGAACTCCCAGGGTAAGCAGAGGCAATTTCTCACCAGGTTCAAACCATCCGTTACGAACGGTTGTAGAAGATGGAGCTTCCTGAACTGCGACGAGCTAACGTCATAAATGCTCGTAAGACAAAACTGTATAGAATTCTGCATAGCAAATGTTTCATGATGCAATGCGCTCTAACCTTTCTGATTGTTTTATTAACTTTGGTAGGCGGAATCGTTTTTGGTACCCAACTGATTTTTGCACCTGTTACATCTACAGTGCCTCCCCCTGTTTCTGTTTCTCCGACTGTTGTTTCTCTTCATTCTTTTCACCCTTTTCCTGCACACGAGCAAGCACGACGCTCTGAGTTTATAAATAACACTTTCATTCAGCTCTTGCACCAACACCAACTAGTAGTAAATACAAGGAACTGCTGGGTGTGTAGTCTGATACCACATACTATGAACAAGGGTATCCCCTATCTGGTTCTGCCCTTTAGTTATAATGGATCAATTTGGGCATTTCAGACCATGTTCGCTTATGCTCTAGAGACCTATCCCCCGCGGCCTCCGCGTTCCACTAGGTATAACTCTGCTAATAGAGCCTTGGTAAAGGGAATTACCGACATGGTTTGAGATGTCAGTGACACTCCGTTTATTCCCAAGGATGAGTTACGAGTTTATATGGGTTGGAATGCTACGGAGTACGGCATTAGTTTGGGTGAAAACAAGCGTAAAAGCTCAACTCCGATTTGGGTCGTACCCCACCAAGGTCAGGTCTGTTTACAAGGGAATGGGAGGAATCCGAGAGCTCGACTAGGGAAGAGTGACTGTACTGAAACGTACGTTTTCCCATCACAGTCTTCCCCTGCATTTTTAGCTGCTAAGGGTACCTATTTTGTCTGCAAAGATAGAGCATATACATGGCTGCCTGCTGACTTTTCAGGCTCATGTTATATTGCCCGACTATTACCTCCGACATACACTGCCGCACCGGATTATCACAAGACTAGAGTTGTGAGAGGTGTCTTCGACAAGGAAGATACAGCTGGCCAAGAGGCAGGAGACTTTTTCAAAGGTTTCCTTCCATTTTGGGGGCCCATGGCCAACAGTAGAAACTTGCGTCAACTAACACGGGTAGTTGAATCCACCATTACTGAAACTGCTGGTGCCCTTAGTAACCTGACAGCTGAGCTTCAAGCGGATCGCCTCATGACGTTGCAGAACCGTATGGTCCTTGACGTATTACTTGCAGATCAAGGTGGAGTATGTAAGATGATCCAATCGAGTTGCTGTGTCTTTATCCCAAATAATGTGCCAACAGTATATGAGGCCATTTCCAAGTTACACAAGATCACTGACTCTATTCATGTAGACAAAGGTGATTGGTCGCTGATGGGATGGTTCTGGAATCTGTTATCTGCGTGGGGATGGAAGGTTCTGATAGTCATTGGTGTTTTGTTGGTATTTCTATTTTCATGTTGTCTCATCGTTCAGTGTGGTCCTGCCTTATGTGGCCTCTGCGCTGCAACCTGCGTAAGAAGACCACCGGTTTTAGGAGATACGCCACGGGATAGAATAATGCTCCAACAACATATCAGTGACCTGATGAATATAGAAATGGATTCTGACTAGAGCAAGTTATTGCCTATGTAAGGGCAAAAGGACGGTCTGAGGTTCTGTCTCGATCCAAACCCGTGTGTTCGGTATAGCAGCACTGACACGATCTTGGTACCAGCGAACCGTAAATGATCCATATAGTAAGTGACAGTGTTTTCGCTGTGCTACGAGCATGGATTCACTAAGAAATAGGGCATTCCGTTGTCACTTCATGGCATCCATCTTAGATACGGCATCCATCTTGTTTCTTGCCCTCACATAGTCAATGGACAAAGCAATGACCCTGGCTGAATCGCCTTGTTAAGGACACGTAAGCGTTAGTCCAAAGAAGCTGATGCTGCATGACTAGGCAGAAGCTACCTCCCTTGCCTGAGGCCAATCGTGCTATACTGGTTCTTGTGTTCGTTGGCCTGATCACGATTAGGAGGCCGAAGCCAGTAGCCATGCCCGTTTATGACCCACAAGCATCTCTTATCCTACTTATCAATCTTTCCCACCTGGCTCCGCTCCTCTCCTTCTGGGCTTTTACTATGGGGAGGATACAATTTTTATGATGGGGAGGATCGTCGAAGAATGGGAAACTGACATGAAGACTTGATCGAACACTGGAAACTTACAAATAATTATTGTTTGATATATGTTTATTGTTTGTTTGGGATACCGGGCTAGGCATGAAAGATATTTTTGCAACATTGCCTGAGGACACATTTGGTGTATTTAAGGAGCGACCCACTTTATACAATTCGAACAGTCTCCTAGATTCTGCCTTTGTGTGGTGTCTACGACTTCTGTGTCCCTGCAGTAAATAAACCTTGTGTCTGACGCCACCATCGAGAAGCCCGTGTCTCTGTTTATTTGTGCACCAAGGCAGGAAGGAACTCAGGGGTCTTTTGGGTGTTGTTTCCCTGACACCTCTGGACTTCGGAAAGTCCAGAACCTCATTCCAGTTCCAATTGTGTATGTACCTAGGGTACATGGAGTCCATTTTAAAGAGAGAGCAGACAGCCTGAGACCCTGGATGGCAGGATCTCAGGCCAACTAAGTCGAAAAACCAGCTAGACACTAGGCAAAAAGTTGGGGGGTAACCATAGTCAGATATCCACCTTTCTACACTTCTACAGTGGACTAATGCCTCATAAAACTAGATGAGCTATCGCTCGCCCCAGGACAAGGAGTTGGCACAAGAACTGCGTTTCTGCATTCTGCAGGGTGACAAGGGCCTAAATAGGTGGTGCAGCAACCCTTGAGAGCCAGGTGCAGCACTTTGTTTTATTAGCTAGGGTTCAGAAAATGAGCAAATAATGGGTAATTGGTACCCAGCAGCTATCAACCACCAAGCTAAACTGGGAGGCTACCTGGAGGCTACCTGGAAGCCACTAGAGCATTCCCCATAAGAGTGGCACTTAAAGGCTGGGCCAGATGGGAGGAGAAAGTCCGAAATTACAGGTCATCCGTTAAGTTTCACATTCTACAGGGGTTGATTGATTGTGGTCACAAGGCCACATATTCGTTCCAGGAGGCCACCCTGTTTGCAGCAACATTCTGCTTGGCATTCTTTGGGGCATTCAGAGTTAGAAAGTTGGCTGCCAGTTTAAAGAAAGATAAAACCATGGAATTGTTATGTGTACAGGACATTAGTGTGGAAGCGGGTGCCTTACAAATAATGCAGCAGAGGTCTATAACAGACCAGAAGGGGCTCCGGAAGTCTATAGTGCTACACCACCTGGGCACCAGAACCGACTACACTGTTGCACTGGTCACAGCTTACCTGTTGGAATGCATCTCAAGGTGGCTTTACCTGCTAGTGCATGCAGACCATTTCCTCTTTGTCGAATACCTGTTTGGGATGGCCTTAAAATCTTGTTTGGAGCTGTCCGTAAACATGGGCAAACATAACTCTACACCCTCCTTCCGGATCGGGACAGCCCCACAGCTTACAAGGTTGGGCTTCCCCCAACAGCATTCCGAAGAGCATTAAGTAAAAAAATGTTTAGGTGGTTTATTCGTGTGTTTTCATTTAGCAACAATGATTTGTGATTAGTGTGACCGGCATTGCGCCATTTACGGGTGAGTTTGTTGACAAAAATAGGTATTTCTTCATTTTACTAGAGTTCATGGTGTGGGTGATCGGCCACTCATTCATAACTAGGGTGACAAGATGGGCAGAGACCAGGACCTGGAAGTACAGCTTCTCCTTCACACGAATAGCATGGCTGGGTTTTCCTGGCATGCACTGGCACAGTTTGATCCCCAAGCTACAACGAAGTCTAGCAGGGGATGGGCCCCAGTCTCACATTTTAGTAATCCACTAAGGGGGCAATGACCTTACCTCCCTGTGGCGCTGCACACTAAACAAGGCAATGAAGTCTACCATGGGGGCAATGTCCTTACCTCCCTGGGGTGCTGAACACTAAATAAGGCAATGAAGTCTACCATGGGGGCAATGACCTTACCTCCCTGGGGCGCTGCACGCTGGACAAGGCAATGAAGTCTACCATGGGGGCAATGACCTTACCTCCCTGGGGCGCTGCAAGCTGAACAAGGCAATGAAGTTTACCATGGGGGCAATGACCTTACCTCTCTGGGGCACTGCACGCTAAACAAGACAATGAAGTCCACCAGGGTGAAAATGACCTTACCTCCCTGTGGCACTGCACACTAAACAAGGCAATGAAGTCCACCAAGGGGCAATGACCTTACCTCCCTGGGGCACAGCACACTAAACAAGGCAATGAAGTCTTCCATGGGTGAAATGACCATACCTCCCTGGGGCGCTGCACGCTAAACCAGCAATGAAGTCTACCATGGGTGAAATGACCTTACCTCCCTGGGGCACTGCACGCTAAACAAGGCAATGAAGTCTACCATGGGTGCAATTACCTTACCTCCCTGGGGCGCTGCACGCTAAACAAGGCAATGAAGTCTACCATGAGGGCAATTACCTTACCTCCCTGGAGCGCTGCACACTAAACAAGGCAATGAAGTCTACCATGGGGACAATGACCTTACCTCCCTGGGCGCTGCACGCTAAACAAGGCATTAAAGTCTACCATGGGGGCAATGACACCTTCGTGGGAAACTGCATGCTATACAAGGCAATGAAGTCCACCAGGGGGGCAATGACCTTATCTCCCTGGGGCACTGCACGCTAAACAAGGCAATGAAGTCCACCAGGGGGGGCAGTGACCTTACCTCCCTGGGGCACAGCACGCTAAACAAGGCAATGAAATCTACCATGGGTGAAATGACCATACCTCCCTGGGGTGCTGCACGCTAAACAAGGCAATGAAGTCTACCATGGGTGAAATGACCTTACCTCCCTGGGACACTGCACGCTAAACAAGGTAATGAAGTCTACCATGGGGGCAATGACCATACCTCCCTGGGGCACAGCACGCTAAACAAGACAATGAAGTCTACCATGGGGGCAATGACCTTACCTCCCTGGGGCGCTGCAGGCTAAACAAGGCAATGAAGTCTACCATGGGTGAAATGAGCCATTTCATGGGGTATTGCAAGTTATGGTGGTCTGAGATAATCCCGCACAGGGCCTGGCATGGAGCCAGGTGAGGGGATGCCATTGAACATTAACACCGAAGCCATGAGCCACACTGGAGAGCCCATCCTCTCTTATCCTCATCCTATCTAGGCCTTCTTTCCCAAGCTGTTATTTCATGCAAACGAGAGACATGCATAGCACAAAAGTCACAAAAACTTAGGCTTAGATTTACTATGGACTTACATTGTCCTTGCATCACGGACGTCCAAGAAATTAAAACAGCAGCAATGTGAACCACTCAGTAGTGGGAAGCTCCGTGCCTCAGGGGCATTCTTATATTTATAAACAACCCCCATTTTTAGCATTTGTTTCTGAAAAACAAAAACATGCCGACGAGGACACCATCAAACTGTTAGCACGGCTGTCACCTAGCTTTGTCCCAAGTATTTTTGCCGTTTGCTGAGTCACTTTCGATGAAAAGGTTCCACCAACATGGTGGAGAACTTTACGTTGTGTGGGAAGCCATGGTGGTACAGGCAGAGGAGCGATTAGTGCCAACCCAGGGGCCCGGAAGCCTGTCTAATGAACTCCAGATGAGTTCCTTTACATGTAATGAGTTTTATTTCTCCCATCAGCCAAAACAAATCAACTTTTAGATCTAATTCTCTCTCCACCATTGAGCAACAGATGTGGAATAGTAAATAACTACCAACAACTGTTATTTCTCTGCAATTCTGGGGTGTGTTTGAAGATTTCCCGTTCCAACATCACACTTAAAGAAATATGATCACATTTCACCAATCGATTTACTGTTAGCGTCTGCAGACAAGCCTAATTGTAAAATAAAACAGTTCACTTTGCTCTCATTGCTTCTTCCTTTGCAAAAAGAGGTCCAGCTGCCGGGCCCTTCATACACTTCACATGTACCTAGGGAATAAACACGTTTCGATATCATTTCCACTTGGTGTGTTATATACAGTGATACCAGTACATACATTAACCTAACCTAGTGCCGTGCTCGGTGCTTGTAGGACCAGCACATACATTAACCTACCCTAGTGCCGTGCTCGGTGCTTGTAGGACCAGCACATACATTAACCTACCCTAGTGCCGTGCTCTGTGCTTTTAGGACCAGCACATACATTAACATACCCTAGTGCCGTGCTCTGTGCTTGTAGGACTAGCACATACATTAACCTACCCTAGTGCCGTGCTCTGTGCTTGTAGGACCAGCACATACATTAACCTACACTAGTGCCGTGCTCGGTGCTTGTAGGACTATCACATTTATTAACCTACCCTAGTGCCGTGATCGGTGCTGGTAGGACCAGCACATACATTAACCTACCCTAGTGCCGTGCTCTGTGCTTGTAGGACCAGCACATACATTAACATACCCTAGTGCCGTGCTCGGTGCTTGTAGGACTAGCACATTTATTAACCTACCCTAGTGCCGTGCTCTGTGCTTTTAGGACCAGCACATACATTAACCTACCCTAGTGCCGTGCTCTGTGCTTGTAGGACCAGCACATACATTAACCTACCCTAGTGCCGTGCTCTGTGCTTGTAGGACCAGCACATACATTAACATACCCTAGTGCCGTGCTCGGTGCTTGTAGGACTAGCACATTTATTAACCTACCCTAGTGCCGTGCTCTGTGCTTTTAGGACCAGCACATACATTAACCTACCCTAGTGCCGTGCTCTGTGCTTGTAGGACCAGCACATACATTAACCTACCCTAGTGCCGTGCTCTGTGCTTGTAGGACCAGCACATACATTAACCTACCCTAGTGCCGTGCTCGGTGCTTGTAGCTCCCTGGAGGGTGAGCTCTTGTCTGGTGCTTCGCTCTGGTGTGCCGCTAACTGGCAAATATTTACTCACAGAGAATGCTTCACTTCAAACCTTGGTACAATTGTTGCCCGAGGCTGATCCCTTGTTTGCATGACTGTCAGGCCTCAAACCTTAGGCGCGTCACTCTGATGCCAGTTCTGGAACCTTCTAGTGCTGAGAAGGTGTGTAGTGCCAAACAATGCACAACAAAGCCTCCTTGGGGATTCTCCATCCATCTCAGCCGTCGGCTTGTATTTTTCAGACATTAAAGGACCCCGGTTTAGACTGCGGCGCAGTGGCCGGTGGTTATATGCAGAGACCATTTTAGACACCTCTGACTCTCTCCCAGTAAGATTTAACGCAGACCACAGGCCTCAGGTTTCCAACATTTCAACAATTTTAACTTTCGGATGAGGACTTCCTATTTATGCTGCTTTGAACAAGCTAGTTAGTGTTATACCATACATGATGATATGTCAGCATACAGTATTATTATTATTAGTTAACATATCTTGAGCTCATAGCTACCCAAAGGCATCCCAGCGCTAGCAGCATAGCAGAAGGAGTGGAGTTTACAGGTTGATGTTCTGAAGTAACCATGTTTCCATGTGCTTTCAGAAGGTGACATGATGGGTCTCTAAATGCAACTGCAGGGGAAGAGTGTTCCAGAGTCTGGCTGTGCTATACGTGAAGGAGCTGCCCCCACTGCGCATCCTTTGGATTTTGAGGATGACAGCCAGGCTCAGGCTTGCAGAGCGGAGGGGTTTCCTGGGATGATAGAAGGTAGTGAGGGACTTACATATAGAAGGACCTTTCCCCATCAGGTTTTTATGAGCTATATAGCGGGATTTGAATGTAATCCTCTCCAGAATGGGTAGCCACTGTAAGGTCTTCAGGCATGGCTTCGCCAATAGAGTTCTGGGAGTTCTGAGCAGCATCCTAGCGGTGCAATTCTGGGCAACTTGGAGTTTCCTGATGGTAGATTTAGGCGTGCCCAGGAACAATGAATTACCATAGTCCAGTCACAAGACGACCAGGGCCTGGACCATAATTCTCCTAGCCCCCATGGGGAGGAGGGTAAGAATTTTCCTCAGCATTCTGATGATGGCGTAACAAGTACCGGCAACTTCCACAGCTTGTTGATCAAATTTTAATGATTTATTGAGCACACCCCCAGGCTTTTAATCTTAGTCTTTGGGGTGGGTGCGTATCCCAGACATGTTGGCCATTGCAGTTTGAGGTCCGTGCTGGGTAGATTGCCCAGATACAATATTTCGGATTTGTCGCCCTTAAGTGTTGCATCCAGGTTGCCACCTTCTCAAGGCAGGATTCGAGGTCAGAAGGAGCATTGTGCGGATGATTTAGAGAAAAACACCAGCTGGGCATCATCCACATAGGTGACAATTTTTATCCTAGATGGCAGGACGATATCCGCCAGCAGCCTATATACACGTTGAATAAGGTAGGACTTAGGGAAGATCCCTGAGGAACTCCGTATCTAAGGGGTAGACACCTGGAGGCAGATTCTCCAGCAAACACTTGGAATGTTCTGCCACTGAGGTATGATTGGATCCATGCGATTGCTCCCCCCTACACTCCTATACTCCTAAGCCTATTGAGGAGGATATGGAAATTGACAATGTTAATGGCGGCACTCAGGTCAAGGAGAATGATTGCTCCTGCTCCTCCCTGGTCAATTATCTTTTTTGATTCCTCCACTATGGTGATAAGTGATGGTTCCGTTCCCAGAAGGAGACAGAAACCGGTCTGACAGTGGTATAGGAGATTATGGGATTCTAAGAAAGCTGAGAGGATGCAGTTGACATGTTTTGCCAGGACCTTACAAAACATTAGTAGCAGAGATATTGGGCAATAATTACTCAGGACATCTGGATTTAGGCTTTGTTTCTTCAGTAGAACTCACCATGGCGTGTTTCCAAGAGGGTGGAACCTGGCCATTGGTGATGGAGAGATTTATGACTTCCAGTATTACTGGAAGCACCACCTCTTTGACCTTGCCCAGCTGGTGAGGGGGGGGCAGGGTCACACAGGGTGCCCAACTTTATCTGGACAAAGAGTGTGTCCTGGTCTAGAGGTGGGAATTTCTCCAAGGAATACCGAATGGGGTCTGGAGTCCTGGTGATATCGGAAAGGTCAAGGAAAAGGACTAGAACTGGAGGGTCGCTGGGACATGGAGAGGCAGGTTTATAGATGGTCTGAATTTTTCCCTGAAAGTAATCTGCAAATTCATTGCACCGATCAATGGAGATTGTGGTCAGAGTTTCTGGGGCCGGGAGCTCTAGCAGGGTCTTCGCTATGCGGAAGATTTCTCTAGGAGTATTAACAGCAGAAATGATTTTTGCTTCATAATAAAGAGCCTGGGCTTTTTTTAATTTCCGCTTGGTAGCATTTTATGGACTCTCTAAAATCCCTTTTACTTGTCTCACTATAATCCTTCCTCCATTTTCTTACTCGTCATTTACAGGCCTTTTTGAGCACTCTAAGGTGGGGCGAGTACCATGGTGTTGTCCTCTCTCTCA
Source organism: Triturus cristatus (assembly GCF_964204655.1). NCBI lineage: Eukaryota > Metazoa > Chordata > Amphibia > Caudata > Salamandridae > Triturus > Triturus cristatus. The sequence continues at coordinate 1,170,641 of NC_140594.1, read as the reverse complement.
TCCTATGGGGGATCTCTTTAACAGGATTCACTTTGGCCAGTGAGGATTCTATACAGTGAGAGAATTTTCCTAATGATGAGGTAGGGTTGGAATCTAAAATGGGTTTAGAGCTCTTCAATGCACTAGACTATGACTTTTTGGGCAATTTTGCCTAGGGGCGGTCTTTCCTGATGCTGATTTCCATCGAACTGCGTTGCATTGCAGTTTTTAAGAAGATGGGAATCAGTGAGTGGTCCGACCAAGGCAGGGGGTGGGAGTCCCCACTGACAGATAATTGTTATTCGTAAACACAGGGTCGAGGGTGTGGCCTTAGATATGTGTAGGGCCTGTCAAATTATAATTCACTTGGATAGCTGATAGGTCTTGGGAAAGTTCTGAGGCCTGTATGGTATTTTGGTTGTCAAAGTGTAAGTTAAAATCTCCTAACAGTGTGATGTTGGAGGATGAGCTTAATAATGACGCTGCCACTTTCGGGAGAGAGTTAATTTATTGCCCCACCGCTCCTGGAGGGCGATATACAAGTACTCCTGGGAAGGAGCACGTTGCAGAGAATAAAATAGAAAAGAACAGTCTTTCACAATCGGATACGGGTTTGGGCTCAACCCGACACTTAAAAGAGTCTTTAAATGTGACTGCAATACCGCCCCCATTCCTCTTCTCGTGATCTCTACGCAGGATGCAATATCCTGGAGGAAGAGTTTGAATCACCTCTGGGGCAGAGTCCTTATGAAGCCAGGTTTCTGTTACGAACAGACCATCTGGACGTTCCTCAGCAAGAAATATGTTTAATTTGACCGAATGTACAGGTAGTGACTTACAGTTCAAAGCAAACATTTTATAGGTGTGGGGAGGTATCAGTATTTTGCTGAGTATTCACCATCAGGTGGAGCCTAAGTGTGCGCATGACAGATTGTTTTTATCCAAATGCATGGAGTGGAGACACTCGACTTTACCCCGATCCTTTAGCCCTACGAGTTGGGCTTGTAAGTATACCAGTTTTCCTACTGCTGGGGGGCAGGGTTTCTGGCCCCTGGACCCGGTCGGGCACGGAAGGGCTTGCCTTTGGCACATCAGCGGCACATCAGCGGCGCACCAGCCGCACCAGCAGCAGACCAGCAGCGCGCGTCCGCGCTGCCATGCGGCTTATGCAGAGGCTACCTGGAAGTGAAGCCCCCAAGACCCTGCCTCCTCTCCTACGGTCCCTCCCATCAAACGGAAGAACAGCAGTGGACCGGGGATCGCAGGGAACGGAGCCTAAAGTGCAGCAAGCCGATGAGATTTCTGCTGGCTCACCCAGTAGTCAATACAAAGTTAAACAGTAAAATCAATTTTAAAAAGCTTACTCACCTTTCGCTGCACCACATAAAAAGACAGACACACACACAGACCCATGCACACAGACACTGACAGAGACACAGGCACACACAGACACACATACACTCAAAGACAGACAAACACACACAGAGAAAAGCACACAAACAGACAGATAGACACACAGACAGACATACACACATACAGACATACACAAACACTGACAGATAGATAGATACACACAGACAGACATAGACACACACACAGGCCCACGCACAAAAAAAAGACAGAGACACAGACAGGCACACAAAGACAGACAGATACACACAAACATACACACAGGCAGACACACACACACACAGAAACCACACAAAGAGACAGCTAGACACACAGACAGATAGACACACACACAGATAGTCACACAGACACAGACACATGCACACAGACGCACACAAATAGACACACAGACAAACACACACAGAGACTCAGACAGATGCGCAGAGAGACAGGCACACAGAGAGACAGACACCCAGAGAGACAGACACCCAAAGAGACAGACACAAACAGACAGATAGTCACACAAACACAGACACACACACATAAATAGACACACACACAGATAAACAAACACTGTTAGACGTGTCATCCTTAGGGTGGACTTACACCCGACCTCTTGCCTCTCACTTTTGCTGATTCTTTTTATTAGCCTTAAGACTCTGAGCACTTTGCCATTGCTAACCAGTGTTAAAGTGTGCATGGTTCTCAACTAAACATAATGACATTGGTGCATACCTGATTGGCATGTTTGTTGTACTGGTAATATCCCTTGTTAAGTGGCATACCATATATCCAGGGCCAGTACTTCAAATATGTAGGAGAGTAGGGACTGCTTCCTATGGTCACCCACACTTTTTGCTTTTGCTTCACTGGTTTTCGACTTAGATGGGCTGTGGGCCTGCTAATCAGACCCACAGCCCAGCTGTTCTCTCTCTAAATTCATACTATGTACTTTAGGTACATAACCCAATTGGTAAGGATCACCTTATAGGGCCCTGTACAGTGTACCTTAGGTACCCAGGGCATGGGTGTACCCTAGGCCTACCAGGGGCTGCAGCATGTATTATGCCACCCCTGGCTGGCCTCCCATCATGACACAACTGGCTGATCACTCAGCAGGGGCAAGATCGTGTAATCACCCCTTGCTTAGGTATAGTATCCCTATACCTACCTTATGTATAGACACATGGGTAACCTTTCAGCCACTCCTATGGCAGGCCTTAACAATCCTGGAGGCAGAGTGCTTGGTAACATGTGAGATGGTGCTCTAGCATGAGCTGAGCCTGTCTGCAGCTTTCGGAACCATGTCCTTATAGCTGTTCTATGATATAGCCTACCATATACTCTTAAAGTGCCTTATAATCCTCGAGGTTATGGTAACTATGGTTTGGCTTTATCAAAACATGTCGTGTACACTTTGGAATACTACCCCCACATCATTTCTGGCGATGAGGATAGTATTCCCCCCTTCTAGAGGGAGAAGACATGTTAAAAATCTACTACCCGGTTAAAGTTAACCAGATCCCCAGAATCACAAAATGGATGCTGCTGCCACAGACACAAGTCTGACCTCCTGCTGCTGGGAGTCCTTCCAGCGAGGGAGGCTTGGACAATAGGTTTCCTGCCTTGGGAGGTGCGAGCACCACCCTAGACAGGGCTTAGTGTATTGGGGCAGGGAGGGATGAAAGAAACGAGAAACTGCCTGGGGCACACAAGGTGTCCCATGCATAGTCCGGTTCAAACCGGTTCTGGGGCACTCCAGCCCCAGTCCTGGCACGAAACTGGACAAAGGGAAGGGGGTGTAACCACCCCCTCCCTGGTCCCACCCATAGGAGGGTCCTAGCAGGTAACCCAGCCCCCAGATTAGTATAAGAGTGGGAGCTGAGTCCCTAGGACTTTGGACTATCCTGAACTGAAACAAGACACGAAACTCTGGACCTTCGACATTCGACGACAAGAAGACTGAAGAATCTCCCTTGTGGCAAAGGAGTGGCCACCCTGTGCAAATAGGCACCAACAAACGACCTGCCGTTTGCTTTGCCCAAGTTCTACGAGGAACCGACTGCAGAGCCCGACCAGCACCTTGACCTCCACACTTCTCTGACCCTGATCCACATCCACAGCCAAGCTGAGATCCGTGGAGGCGACGAGAGACTTGGGACCGGCTACCTGGGAAAATTGGCGAGTAGCTTCCAGCGCAGCTTCTGAGGCACCCTCAAAGTTGTGCTCTGGGGATTGAGAAGCCCCAACCCCGAGCACCATCTGCACCAAAGATCAGCCCTCCACACTCCACGAGTTCTGCGTGGGGCCCTTCTGCATTTTCCTGCTCAACGTGTCTGTTCGGTTGCTTGCCTGTTGGCTAGTAGCCTCAGTGACGACGAACCCTTGACTTTCCACCACTGGTTTGGCTCCTCCAGACTGGCCCTTGCTTCCCTGTCGAAGAGAAGCACCTCAGACCTTCCTGGTCTGCACCTGAAGCGAATTTCCATTTCTGCGTGGTTTGCCTTTGCCAAGACTTGTTGACTCCAATCGGGACGTCGACTCTGCCAGCAGCAAGATCCTTTGTGGGACAGCTCGGACCCTGGTTCTGGTTGTCCTCTACACCTCCTGGTCTATGCAGCTACAGAGACAAACTTCAAGACATCACCTGTGTTCTGCACAACATCGCCTGGTTCCTTCCTGGTTCCACACGGTCACTGGCTAGTGACCCAGATTTTGTCCCCTCTGCTTGCAGGTGTTCTTCCTTCAAGATCCATCCTTGGATCCACCGGACATCTTCCTCCTGGCCGCCTGCCAGCATCTGTTATTCAGGCATCCATAGGATCCAGCGACGACACCCGACACATCTTCACACCTATGCACCGTCTCCTGTGGGTGAGGTAACGTGAGTACTCCAGTGCTCCAGTAGATATTGACTATCCAAGTGTCTAAGTCTTTAGTTGCTTCCTCCTAGTTACTTCGGAAGTGTCCTTATTCTTCCTATTTCTAATTGCTACATTCCCATTGACTTTAATGTAACCCGCGTGTGTGTTTCCACACTGCACACGCTTCCCGTGGGCCTCCCACTTCCTAACTATTGGTAGGGTAGTGTAGCCCCAGCGATTCCCTAGGCCCTAGGCCTACTCCCTGTTCGTGACGTGGTACTTATACCACTTTCTTAGTATATGGTTTGCGTGGCCCCTGGACCTAACTGTATTTTTCCTGTGTAACTTAACGTATGCTACTTAAGAAATTGTTGTGCTTAGACCTCTGAACTCATAAAGAGTGCTGAGGGTATATGTTAGAATAAATACATTCTAATTTTATATATATCTGGTGTGGTGTCCTTTCATTTGGTATTCAAGGGATTATAATGGTATAACAGCTGGCTTCACATGCCATACAGAGTTTAGCCTAAGACTGCTCTTGTCCATGCTACCACTAGGATAGCTGGTCTATAAGGTTGACTTTACAACCAATCACCATAAGGGTTGTTTGGACTGAAACAAGGTGTACACTAGAACTAGTGACATCATATATCAGGCCAACTTCTCACATTGGTGGGCAGCGGTTGGGATCTGAGCTTGCTGTTGTGATACCATTATAATCTTGAGATATCAAATTGAAAGATCACATTAGGTACTGTAAGGTACATATAAAACAAAATCTTAGAATACTTAAGTTCTACTGAACTTAGTTGTTGTAGGTTGAAGGGCCTAGCACACCCTGACTACAACTAATAGAGAGGTTTTAGTAGATACAACTAGTGTAGGTAGGTGCACACACCACACCCTCACTAGATCATGTCTCTGAGAGGAGATCAAGATGATTCTCTCTCAGGAGGGGGATATCCTAGAAAGATACCCTCTAGATATGATACCATAACTTTTCAGGAGATGAGACAATTGTGTACCTCCAGAAAGTTAAAACAGGGTTCCAACCCTACCCTCATTTATCTAGTGGAGATCTTAGAAGAGTATGATGCTCAGAGAGCCTCCCAGGATGGTACCTTAGGTACAAATGAGGGCCTGCCCTCTACAGAAGACTCCCCTCACAATACTGATCAAGATGAGTCAGAAGGGACTTCAGGAGATGAGGTAGACAGCCAGGTCCAAGTTGGAAGACTTAGTCAGGCTAACTTAAGCCTACATGGGAGTCAGAATGGGGTCCCCCATTCAGACCCTCAAGTGGACTTAACCAGAGAAATAGGAGAGGAAGATCCCCTTCCAGGGAATCTATCCACTCCCATATCGCTAATGGCTCCAATGCCTCTTCTCACAGGGGAATGACTTCTCCACAGAGAAAAGAGCATAAGGCCAGAATGAGGGAAGTCAATCTGAGGATTGAAAGGGAAGAACTTGCCCTTGCCAAAGAGAGACTTGCACTGGCCAGAGAGCAAAAGTTAAGTGGGTGAGAACCCACTGGTGGCAGCACTATCCCTAAGGATAGAGACAGGACCTATGACAATAGAAACCTGAGCAAGATTGTCCCTCCCTACAAGTGTGGGGATGACATCCACAAATGGATAACTGCTTTGAAGAGGGCTTGCAAAGTACAGCAGGTACCCCAAAGTCAGTGGGCAGCTATCTTGTGGCTCTCCTTCTCTGAGAAAGGTAGAGACAAGCTCCTCACAGTTAGTGATGAGGATGCAGATAATTACACTGTCCTGAAGAGTGCTCTAATTGATGGGTTTGGCCTAACCACTGAACAATACAGGTTGTTGTTCAGGGATACCCAGAAGACACACACTCAGGACTGGACTGACTTTGTAGATTGTGCCACTAAGGCTTTGGAAGGCTGGTTATTGGGTAGTAAGGTTAAGGACTATACAGGGTTGTATAATTTGATCATGAGAGAACAAATCCTTAACAACTGTCAAAACCAGCTGCTGCATAAACACTTGATTGACTCTGATCTGCCTTCTCCCCAAGAATTGGGAAAGAAGGCAGATAGGTGGGTCAGGACTAGAGTTAAGCAGGGTAATGAGCAGAAAGCAAAAGACCAGAAGTCTTCACCAGGCCCCCAAAAGGCTCAGGGGGAGGGTGGTCCCAAAAAGGATAAAAAGAAAGATGGAAAAAAGAAACCTTGGTGTAACTATTGTAAGTCCAATTCCCATTGGTTTAGTGAATGCACCAAAAAGGATAAGCCCCAGCCACCATTGCCCCTAAGGCAACTGTACTCCCTACTCCAGCTGTAAGTGGTGGTTCCCAGCAAAAGGGTGTAATAGGGTTAACCCTGGGAACTGAAGTGGATTCTGGCCTAGTCAGAATACCAACTCAGGCTGTTCTGATCTGTGATGGGGACATAGCTTTGTCCTCTACTGTAGGCCCCAGTAACCTGGGCAAGTACAGACAGACTCCTTTTATCAACCAAAGAATGGCTCAGGCCTACAGGGACACAGGTGCTAGTGTCACAATGGTGACCCCTGCCTTAGTGGACCCTGGACAGATCATGCTAGGTGAGAATTACCTAGTGACCAACGCTAGCAATGCCACTACCTCCCATAGTGTGGCAATTGTTAACTTCTCCTGGGGAGGGGTAACTGGCCTCAAGAAAGTTGTGGTAAGTTCAGACCTTCCTGTAGAGTGTCTGTTGGGAAATGACCTTGAAACTTCAGTTTGGGCTGAAGTGGAGTATAGGACCCATGCAGAAATGCTGGGAATAGATGCACATGTCCTTGCTGTGACCAGGTCACAGGCAAAAAAATGCAACACTGAACAAGTGCTGGATCCTGGGACAATGGACCAGACACAACCCAAGAGAAAGAGCAGTAGGGTAAAGGCTGTGCCTTCCCCCCTGCCTCAGGTGGTGGATCAGCCCTCACAGGAGGATGATTCTGAGAGCCCTGAGGGAACTGTCCTGGAAGAACTGGAACCTGACCAGGTTGAGTTTCTTGGGACAGGGGGACCTTCAAGGGCAGATCTGAGGCAGGCACAATTAGACTGTCCTTCTCTTGAACCCCTCAGACAGCAGGCTGCTGCTGAGGCTGCAGGGAATGCTCAAGGTACCCATAAAGTGTATTGGGATGAAGGGCTGCTGTACTCAGAGGCTAGAGACCCCAAGCCTGGTGCGTCCAGGAGGTTGGTCATACCATTGAGTTTCAGAGGCTTCCTTCTTACCTTGGCCCATGATATTCCCCTTGCAGGACACTTAGGCCAGAATCAAATCAAATCAAATCAAGGAGTATTTATTTAGCGCACACAACACCCGAAGGTCTCATGGCGCTGGTGAACGACTCCCCTATTGTCAGCGGAAAAGAGCCAGAGCTAGTGGTCAAACAGCCAAGTTTTTAAATTTCGGCGGAAACAATTATGATCAGAAATAGTACGTACATTGTGAGGCAATTTATTCCAAAGATTAGGAGCAAGAAAAGAGAAAGCCCGACCCCCATTTCTGACAGAACGTACTCTAAGTTGGGTAAGGAGAGATTTGTTACAAGATCGCAGAGGCCTACTTGGCTGGTACCAGCTGAGTTTTTTCCCCCAATAACCAGGACCCCTGCCATACATGTTTTTGTGTGTTAAGCATAAGATCTTAAAACAAATTCTCTTCTTCACAGTTAACCAGTGAAGATGTCTAAGGCTAGGCGCTGAGGGAGTTCTAGGTGGAAGGTTCAGCACCAACCTGGCCGCAGTGTTCTGCAGGACCTGAAGTCTGGAAAGGAGATCGATGTTTATTTCTGACAGCAGAGCATTGCCGTAGTCCATGCGGCTAACAATTAGTCCCTGTACAAGAGGTTTCCTGGCTTCCAATGGTATCCACTTAAATACCTTGCGCAGGTTGCGCATGATACCAAAACAGGTCCCAATTATGTGGTTGACCTGTTTTTTCATTGATAGCTGATTATCAATTTGGATTCCCGAATTCCTCACAGTCTGTTTAGGGGGAGGACAGGGACCTAGGTTTGGGGGCCACCAATCGTCTGACCAATACTCATGGGCTTTACCAAAGAGAACTATCTCGGTTTTACTTCCATTTAATTATAAATGGTTGGTGTTCATCCATTCAACTATATGAAGCATACAGTTCCTGAAACGTGACTTTGTCTCGATGGGATCAGGACCAAGGGTGATCAGTATCTGAGTATCATCTGCATACGACACTGCATCAAAGCCGTATGTTCTGATCACTGAGGCCAGGGGAGTCATATAAAGATTGAATAGTGTGGGGCTCAAAATTGAGCCCTGAGGCACACCCATCCTAACAGACCTATTACAGGAGATTAGGTCGCCGATCTGTACTGCAGAGACTGGATCCCTCAAATAACTTTTAAGCCATTCCAAGGCTGTCCCTCTGACACCAATATCCCAGAGTCGTTGTTCAAGAGTGCTGTGGGATATGGTGTCAAAGCAGCTGTTAAATCCAGCAGGATGAGAATAGATGACTGACCTCTATTTAATGCAATTCGGATGTTATCCGTAACTTCTACCAGCGCGGTTTCCGTGCTATGAGCGGCCCTGAAACCGGACTGTGAAAGGTCTAATAGGCCATGGCTCTCAAGATGGTCTACGAGCTGCCTGTTGACCAAAGACTCGAGTACTTTCCCAAAAAATGGGAGCAGCGAGATAGGGCGATAGTTGGTTAAAAGTTTAGGGTCTGCAGTGGGCTTTTTCAAAATTGGTCTGACTCTGGCTGCTTTCCAAATCTTTGGTACAACTGCTGTTGAGAGTGACCTGTTAAATAAAGTTGTGATGTCGTCCAATAGCACCGGAAGAATTTTGGACAAAAAACGAGGTGATACTGGATCGACTGGTGAGCCTGATTTAATTTTTCCCAGTGCCTTGGCCACTTCCTCAGAGCTATATTGAAAGAAAACCTCTAAGAGGGGAAAGGGGTCATCTGGGGGAGCATGATGGTTTTCCTGAATGTTTAAAAGCTGTTGCACAGGGAATGAGTTGTGAATAGTGGCAATTTTGGTTTCAAAGAATTCGGAAAGGGAGTCTGCCCACTCCTGTGAAACAGGAATTTCTGGCTGACTAGGGGGCTTTGTAAATTCCTTAACGATGTTATAAAGTTCTTTGTTAGAGTTTTCCGCCTTTTCAATACGATTTAGGAGAAAATGTATTTTTGTTTGCTTAATGGAGTCCATGTAATTACGATGTATATATTTATAGTTTTCCCGGTCAGTTCGGGCTTTGCTCTTTCTCCATTTGCGTTCTGCTGTTCTACAGGAGACCTTTAACGTTTTTAATTGCTTAGTAAACCAAGGGGCAATTCTAGCTTTTATATTGACCGTGGTAAGAGGAGCAATTTGATTTAGAGCCATTGTTATTTCCCCCTCAAAAAGAGAGGCAGCCTGGTCCATATTCCCCTCTTTACATAGCAGTGGGAGGTTATAATGAGCAGCAAAAGTGGTGGGGGTAACTTTCCTCCATGATCTTCGCCACATTTTCTTACTCCTTGACTCATTTTGACTGATTTTAAAAGGGATAGTGAACTTCAGTAGATCGTGATCTGACCACAGTAGCGGGAGAGGAGGTTCTACTATGATGTTTGTAACATTCGTAAACAAAAGATCAAGCGAATGGCCTGCAACATGAGTGGGGTCAACCACCATTTGAGTCAATCCCAGAGTGTTCATAGTGGTGATCAGCTGATTTGTATCTGAGTCCGAAAGAATCTCCCCGTGATAATTAAAATCACCTATTAAAAGAAAAACATCTGCATCCAGAGCATAAGGAGTGATAGCTTCTAACAAGTTATGGACAAAATCATTTTTCGGACCTGGAGGTCTGTATATTAAGGCACCTCTCATAGTACCTTGTTGAACCATGCCCTTTAAACTGAAAATATAGAGTTCGAATTGTTCTGTACTCATGGTTTCTAGGGAGATGACTTCCATGCCCGTAGTGGTTGCTATAAGAACCCCTCTCCCTCTTTTCCCCTTCCTATCCAGTCGGTTTATATTGTAGGAAGGTGGAAATGCGGTAACTACATCCGTAGAGGCATTTTCATGCAGCCAGGTCTCTGTTATAAAACAAATATCTGGCGCTTCCATATCAAGAAGATTCCAGAGCTCTACCGCGTGTTTAGGGATGGAACGCGCATTCAAATAGATTGCCTTTAGTAAATTAATAGGTGTGGTGTTGTCAGATTTAGACTGTGGTCTAGATGGGTCCCATGGTATATGGACTTGCGAACAAAGCTTTACAGGTGAACAAATGTTGGTTATTTCCCTTAAGTCAGATGATACTTCAAGATAGGGTTTGTTTAAATTTTTTAACTCCTCACTGGAGTATGATAATCTGGCCATAGTTAAAAACACACAAACAGTGCCGAGATGTATAACACTAAGATAAATAAAAATACCTGAATCGAAACGAGCCCCAGACCTGGCAGCGTCCTGGTGCGGACGGGCGCAGACGGGCTTGCCCCTCACTTTCACTGGCCTCACATGTCAGAAGATACCTCGCTCCTGTGTCACCTGCCAAGCCAGTGGCAAATCAGGTGGCACCACAAAGACCCCCCTAATACCACTACCAGTGGTGGGGGTTCCCTTTGAGAGAGTGGGGATAGACATTGTTGGACTAATGGACCCCCAAACAGCATCTGGGCACAGATTCATACTGGTGATAGTGGACCATGTCACCAGGTACCCAGAAGCTATACCCCTGAGGACCACAACAGCTCCTGTTGTGGCAAGGGCCCTACTTGGAGTGTTCTCCAGAGTGGGGTTTCCAAAGGAGGTTGTCTCTGACAAAGGTGACAACTTCATGTCAGGATATTTAACTGCAATGTGGAAGGAGTGTGGTGTTAACTACAAATTCACTACCCCCTTTCACCCACAATGCAATGAGCTTGTGGAAAGGTTCAACAAGACCCTAAAAGGGATGATAAAAGGTTTACCAGACAAGCTTAGGCGAAGATGGGACATCCTTTTACCCTGCCTTCTGTTTGCTTACAGAGAGGTCCCACAAAAGGGGGTTGGCTACAGCCCCTTTGAACTTTTGTTTGGGCATCCTGTGAGGGGACCCCTATGTCTAGTAAGGGAAGGATGGGAGAGACTTCTCAGACAACCCAAGCTTGATATAGTGGATTATGTGCTTGGTCTCCGCTCAAGGATGGCAGAGTACATGAAGAAGGCTTCTAAAAACCTTGCGTCAAGCCAAGAACTCCAAAAAGCTTGGCATGACCAAAAGGCTGTGCTGACTGTGTACCAGCCAGGACAGAAAGTGTGGGTTTTGGAGCCAGTGGCCCCAGCAGCACTCCAGGACAAATGGTCTAGACCCCACACTATTGTTGAACAGAAGGGAGAAGTCACCTACTTGGTGGACCTTGGGACTCCCAGAAGCCCCCATAGGGTGTTTCATGTCAACAGGTTAAAGGCATATGTTGACAGGGCAGACATGGGCTTGCTCATGGCTACAGATGAGGGGCAGGAGGAAGAGAGTGACCCTCTCCCAGACCTGCTGACTCAGAACCCTGATGATGGTTCAGTTGATGGTGTGGTCTTTTCTGACAGCCTCACTAACCATCAGCAACAGGACTACAGGCCTATAGACATATGTTCTCTCTGACCCCAAGTCAGACAAACTGGTGCACCCATGAGGTGAACACTGGTGACAGTCTGCCTGTGAAGAGAAAAATCTACAGGCAACCTGACCATGTCAGGGACTGCATAAAGATTGAGGTGCAAAAGATGTTGGAGCTGGGAGTCATTGAACCTTCAGAGAGCCCTTGGGCTAGTCCTGTAGTTCTTGTGCCAAAACCTCACACCCAAGATGGTAAGAGAGAGATGAGGTTTTGCGTGGATTACAGAGGTCTCAATGCTGTCACTAAGACAGATGCCCACCCAATACCTAGGGCAGATGAGCTCATTGACAGATTGGCAGCTGCCAAGTTTTTGAGTACATTTGACCTGACAGCAGGCTACTGGCAAATCAGACTAGCTGAGAGTGCAAAGGCCAAAACTGCTTTCTCAACCCCAGAAGGACATTATCAATTTGTGGTAATGCCCTTTGGCTTGAAGAATGCACCTGCCACTTTCCAAAGGTTGGTGAATCAAGCCCTTACAGGCCTGGACGACTACTGTGCAGCTTATCTTGACGATATTGCTGTCGTTAGCTCCACCTGGGAGGATCACCTGGTCCACCTGAGGAATGTTTTAGAGGCCCTGCAAAAGGCAGGCCTCACTATCAAGGCCACCAAGTGCCAGAGAGGGTAAAACAAGGTTGTGTACCTGGGCCACCTAGTAGGTGGGGGTCAGGTTCAACCACTGGATCCAGACCATAAAGGACTGGACTCCTCCAATTACCCAGACACAGGTCAGAGCTTTCTTGGGCCTGTCTAGGTACTACAGAAAGTTAGTTAAGAACTATGGGTCCTTTGTGACGCCACTTAATGACTTGACCTCCAAGTAAATGCCAAAGAAAGTTCAGTGGACAGTAAGCTGTCAGAAGGCATTTGATGTCCTGAAGCAGGCCATGTGCACTGCACCTATTCTGAAAAGTCCAGATTACTCCAAAGAATTCATTGTCCAAACAGATGCTTCTGAGTTGGGTGTGGGAGCTGTTCTTTCACAACTGAATATAGATGGTCAAGACCAGCCCATTGCTTTTATTAGTAGAAGGCTGGCCCCTAGAGAGAAACGTTGGTCAGCTATTGAGAGGGAGGCCTTTGCTGTGGTTTGGGCCCTGAAGAAGCTGAGGCCATACCTGTTTGGCACTCACTTCAAGATTCAGACAGACCATAAGCCCCTCTTGTGGCTAAATCAGATGAAGGGTGAAAATCCCAAACTTCTTAGGTGGTCCATTTCCCTACAGGGGATGGACTTCACAGTGGAACATAGACCTGGGACTGACCATGCCAATGCAGATGGACTCTCCAGGTATTTCCACTTAGAACATGAAGACTCAACTGGTCAAGGTTAGTTTGATGTCCCTAAGTTTGGGGGGGGGGGTTGTGTAGGAGAGTAGGGTCTGCTTCCTATGGTCACCCCCACTTTTTGCTTCACTGGCTTTCAACTTAGATGTGGCTGTGGGCCTGCTAATCAGACCCACAGCCCAGCTGTTCTCTCTCTAAATTCATACTATGTACTTTAGGTACATAATCCAATTGGTAAGGATCACCTTATAGGGCCCCGTACAGTGTACCTTAGGTACCCAGAGCATGGGTGTAACCTAGGCCTACCAGGGGCTGCAGCATGTATTATGCCACCCCTGGCTGGCCTCCCATCATGACACAACTGGCTGATCACTCAGCTGGGGCAAGGTCGTGTAATCACCCCTTGCTTAGGTATAGTATCCCTATACCTACCTTATGTATAGACACATGGGTAACCTTTCAGCCACTCCTATGGCAGGCCTTAACAATCCTGAAGGCAGAGTGCTTGGTAACATGTGAGATGGTGCTCTAGCACGAGCTGAGCCTGTCTGCAGCTTTCGGAACCATGTCCTTATAGCTGTCCTATGATATCGCCTACCATATACTTTTAAAGTGCCTTATAATCCTCACGGTTATGGTAACTATGGTTTGGCTTTATCAAAACATGTCGTGTAAGGTGTCTAACACTTTGGAATACTACCCCCACACCATTTCTGGCGATGAGGATAGTATTCCCCCTTCTAGAGGGAGAAGACATGTTAAAAACCTGGGCGAGGAGCCTAGCGTGCAACCAAGATGGCCGCGTAGGCTTACGGCTCTCGAGGGCCTCCGCAACCTCCCACGTCTATCCTGACTGAATCCTGGTTTATTTGAGGGGCTTTTGCAGATGAACTTGCGCTGAGGCGCCACCCGTTTTCCAAATTCAGATCGGACGCCGGGAGCCGGAATGGTTGCACTCCGAAGTTTGCGGCCTGCCCTTGCCTTGGTCCCGATCTCGAGCTGGTGAAGTGCCCGGGTACAAAGTGAACAACAGCGGCTGGCTGGGCTTGACCCGTCACGGACCCCGCACTTTCACTTTCGTTTTCAAGCTTGTGTTCTGGTATCGGCTGAGAGACTTTGGTGTTTCAGAGGGGTGCGGACGGCGGAGTGTCTGGCCTGACTCTCGGACTATACATGGGCTTACTGTCGGCGTTCAATTGAATTAGCTACCTGGTCCCCTTTTTCCTGGTGCGGGCGGGTGCCAACCCTGGTGGCCTCCGGGTGATGGCGGCGAGACTAGACGGCGACAAATCGAAACACAAGTCAACCCGGAGGGGTGCCTATACCCAGGTCAATAATATGGATCGATATGCGCAGGCAAAGGGATCATCTAGTGGCTCGCATAAATCGCCTGAGAGGTCTAAGGAGGTCTCAGACCCATCGTCCGAATTGACTTTGTTGGACGTCATGGGCGCCATTGAGGAGATGAAGACCGCTGTGGGTCAGCAGTTTGATACCCTGGCTCATAAATTGGACGCGGTCCTGATCGATGTGAATTTGGTCAGGGCAGACCTGTCCAAAACTAACGAGCGGGTCGACTCCTTGAATCAAGCGGCGTCGAGCTTAACTGTGGACGTGGCCGCCCTGCAGACGGAGGTCCGTAGGTTGCGGCTAGCCAGTGACCTGACGGACCGTCGACTTGAGGACTCCGAAAGCAGGGCTAGACGGAACAACGTTCGTATCATTGGAGTGCCGGAAAGATCGGAGGAATCTGCTGCGGTGTCAAGGCTCACCTTCAGCTTCCCGCTGGTTGCCGTTGTCTTGCACAGGAACAGAAGCTGCTAGTTTCCCGACTCCCACTACCAATCATTCAGTCCCAAGGAATGTCTTGGGCTCTAACTGATCAGCAAGGGGGAAGGGGGAATTGGATAAAATAACAAACGAGAGAAGAGACTGGTTCTGGACCTTCTGGTTTTCCTATCTGGAATTCTTCTTCAGCTATCTCTCTGCTACTGAAGATTCCTGAGGTAACTAAGCACACAACATTATATTATTATTATTCCTCCTCTACTCTACTCTGTCTCTTTTCTTCTTTCCTGTAATGGTGTTTCCTACCTACCCAGGTATCCTGAACTCAGTGCCTCTCTTCTTGTTCAACTCTGCCTTTTTCTTCCTTCTTGTTATTGATGTCACTAATTATCTGTAAAACATATATTCGTTATTATCCCTATTTATCTTGTAGTCTTAATATCTTTTAACCCTCTCTCTTTTGACCTACCATCAATCTTTCTTCTCGTGAATTCTCTTCTTTATACTAATAACTGTAGAATTCTAGAGGATTCTTTATGCTTGAACTTCTCCAGTTGCTTCCTCTCCTATGGTTACTGCGGATTGTTATGGCTCTGGTAAGTCTTACTCCTTACTTTCTTAGTTGGCTGTTCTATAGTCTTTAATATGTTTTTTCCCTTAGTAACCTTTACTGTAAAACTGCAATGTACTTCTTTTCTTTTCAGGACTCGGTAACTGATCTCAGCTGTCCCTGGTAAGTCTTTATTTATTGCGTCACCCAACACTACTTATCTTTTAATGTGACCTTTGATAATCTATCGATAATTCACTTAGCTTTCTTCTGTCTTCTCTTCAGGTGCTGTAGAAGTCGTGTCTCGTTTCCTGAAGCGACGAGGAAAAACTCCGAACTCTACTCTCAGTAAGTTGCCTCTACGGACTCTGCGACTTTTTCTGTTCTCTTCGGTAAGTATCGACACAACTCTCTTGCGTCACTCTGGAAAACTTCTTCGACAAAGTATTCTCTTCAGAACTGGGAACTCTCTCTAACACGTCTCCGCTGAGGAAAAATCTTGCTGAAGTGCGCACTACCTCAGGCGCGCGCGCGTCACATCGTCTCCCTCTAGATCTGTTAGCAACTAGACCGCCGACCCCAACGTCTGCGCGACCATCTTGGAAATGCGGGCATGCCACAAACTCGACCATTGAAAACCATTCAAAACTGAAGCGCCCATAGAACTTAATTCCTTGCGCTTCGTTTTGGAACTCACATTAGGGATCCTGACATGCGGATCTTTTTGTGGAGGATCTGGTGACCAATCGTCTCGCGCCCAAGGGACTGAGCAAGTTCTTTGCGGTGGAGCGGGCCCACAGGATTCCGGGTGGTGCGCCAAAAGTGGGTGCTCCCCCGCGGCCTATAATCGCCCTGCTCTTTAACTTTCGGGATAGGGATGCTATCCTTCAGGCGTCGAGGGTGACCGGGCCGCTGAAGTTTGAGAACTCTAACGTCAGCTTTTACCCGGACTTCACGCAAGCGGTCCAAAAACAACGGCTGGGATTTTGGGACATGGAGCTGAAATATGCGATGTTATTCCCGGCTAGGCTGCGGGTTGAGTTCCGGGGTTGCTCACACTTTTTCGACCGGCCGGAGGCAGTTGGAGACTGGTTGGATGCCCTGCCTCGGGGACAGGACCGAGACAATCGGACGACGGAGAGCGGACAGGACTTGGTGGAGCAGGACTAGAACTTGGTTCCTGGTGATGGACTGGACTGGTGACGTTTTGTACCTTGGCACAACTGGACCCTAGTTTGGCACACTATGCCCTTCAAGTGCCCGGGGATTGTGGGGAGCTTATTGGGGTCCTTTCCTCCTTCAGGGGTTCTTTTTGTGGTATATGTTAGGGCGACAGGCACACTGCGAGTTGGGGGGGCTGTTTGGGCTCATGCAGGGGTGCAGGGAGGGGGGAGTTGGGGTTTGGGGATTGTGGGGGAGGGGGGTTGTTGGGGATTGTTCGTTTGTTTCGCAAGGCAATGTGAAGTTCTCTGCTGACTTTTTTTGGTATGTGCTTTCTGGGATGTGGGTATCATGCACGGGAGTGGGATTGGGGGTAGGGGATTGAGGATCCTTTCGTGGAATGTGAATGGACTGGGGGACAGGATCAAGCGCGGTTTGGTGTTGCAGTTTTTGAAACGGATCTCGCCCGACATTGTTTTCCTGCAGGAGACACATTTGATTGGGAACTCCTTCCATGCCCTAAATAGGAGGGGCTATCGCCTTGCCGCTCACTCTGGTTTCACTTCTGGCTCTAGGGGAGTGGGCATTTTGATTAGGGCCTCTCTCCCCTTGGAGGTGGATGAGGTGCTTCACGATGATAGGGGGCGCTATGTGGCACTGGTGGGGAGATGGGAGGGTAGGACTGTTTCGCTCGTTGCTGTGTATGTGCCTCCGGGGTTACAGACGGCTACATTTGCCGATTTGGGGCGTTTGGTCCTGGGACTCCCTGGGGGGGTTCTGGTGTTGGGGGGTGACTTTAATGCTGTTGTCTCTGAGTCGGAGGACCGTCACCCCCCCAGGGATCTCCCTAGGGCTCAGGCCTGGTTGGGTGGCTTTTTGGACACTTTGGGACTTGTCGATTGCTGGAGACTGATGCACCCGGGACAGGCGCAATATACCTTTCACTCGGGGGCCCATGGGAGTCTCTCGAGACTTGATTACATGCTTATGCCGGCGACCCAAGCTGGTATGATTGGGGAGGTGCGTCATTTAGCCCGAGGTATTTCTGACCATTCCCCTATATGGTTGCAATTGAAGGTTGTCCCTGGGGCAGAGGGGAGAGTGGCACCCATTAGCCCCTGGTATATACGTAACCCTAAGATCCGCGCGGAACTGGTCAAGTCCACTGATCACTACTTCAATGAGAATGTGGGGTCGGTGTCGTCGGCTGTCTCCCTATGGGAGGCTTATAAAGTGGTGATCAGGGGGCAGGCCTTGTCCCTTATCTCCCATGCTAAGAGGTGCGAGAGAGCAGAGGTGGTTCGCCTAGAAACCGAACTAGCTGAAATGGAGGAGGACTTGGAGCGGGGAGTTACTGATGAGAAACTGCACGTTTTCAGCCTCAAACAATCAGATTATAGGGCGCTAGTCACGGAAGCCACTAAAGAAATGAGTAGAGAGCAGCAAGGACGACTGTATGATGTGGGGGATAAGGCCGGAAAGTTGATTGCTTGGTTGGATAAGAAGGAGAGAGCGAGCAGGGTGGTGCCCGTTGTGGAGAGAATGGATGGAGTGCGTGTGACCGACCCGGTGGAGATCGTTGACTGCTTCGCGGATTATTTCCGTGGGGTATACTCTCCAGTTTCTGTGCGCTCGGAGGAGGACTCTCATCTGTTGCTTAGAGACATTGCATTGCCAACCCTATCGGAGGCTGATGCAGTGTTGATGGAGGCGAAGTTGTCGTCAGATGAGATCGCTCTGGCCATTCGCTCTATCGCATCGGGTAAGGCTGTGGGTCCTAATGGTCTTCCCATCGAATTATATAAGTTGCGTCCCGATAAGATAGCGCCGTATCTTCGGGACATGTTTTTCGCGGCACGTGCGGCGGGCTTCCTCCCCCCTGACCAACGCCTCGCCAACATAGTCGTGATACACAAAGAGGGGAAGCCGCGAGATTGCTGCGCCTCCTATAGGCCCATTTCGCTGTTGAATGCAGAACCCAAAATTCTGGCTAAGGTACTGGCTAATCGACTGGTTCGGGTCGTGGGCGACTTGATTCACCAGGATCAGTCCGGTTTCATACCCCATCGGAATACCGCTCTGAATTTGAGGCGGTTGCACGGCGTGCTTGCTCGAGCGGGGTTTATACGTGAGCCGGCCATCTTGGCATCTTTAGATGCTACTATGGCGTTCGACACCTTGGAGTGGCCGTATATTTGGGCCGTGTTGGCGAAATTTGGGTTCGGCCCTGAGTTTATTGGTTGGGTAAAATTACTCTATACTGACCCACTGGCTCAGGTGGTGGTGAATGGTAGGGTTTCGGCTCCCTTCGCACTGGGGAGAGGTACGCGGCAGGGATGTCCGTTGTCACCCCTTCTCTTTGCACTTTCTTTGGAGCCTCTCGCCGCCTGGTTGCGTTGGGAGCCGTCGCTGCGAGGCATTAGATGGACGCCGGAGTTTGAAGACCGTGTCTCCCTTTACGCGGATGACATCCTTCTGTATCTCACCTCTCCCCGACAGTCGCTAATCGTATTGGTGGACGTACTGAATTCCTTTGGTCGCAACTCTGGCCTGGTTATCAACTGGGCCAAGTCGTGTGTTTACGTCCTCTCGGGCGAGGCCCCCCTCCTGCCACGGGATTGCCCCATCCAGATTGCTACACTGGGGTTCAAATATTTGGGAATCTTTATCTCTCTGGATCCCGCGGTCCGCTATGAGCGAAACCTTCTCCCCCCCTCCAGCGACTGAAGGCCGACGTTGCGAGGTGGCGACGACTTCCGCTTTCGCCGCTCGGACGGGCGGCATTGTTTAAAATGATGTTGTTACCTCGCTTCTTGTATGCTTTGCAAAATACTCTAGACGTCGTGCCAGCCCGTTATTTCCGGGAGGTGGAGGGTCTTCAGCGCCAACTGTTTTGGGACGGGCGGCTGCGGATCGCTCTCGCCAAGCTGACGCTCCCTTGGTACGATGGGGGTGTCGCCCTCCCCGATATTAAACGATACTATTGGGCGTCTCAGTTGGCGGCAGTGAACCATGGGATATATGGTCCTGCCTTGAATCCGGCCTTCGAGATGGATACATTTCTGCTCCCGGGTGGGGATTATAATAGGGCGCTGTACTCGGTGACCCCGGACACGCGGTTGACGGGACCCACGCGGGTTGCGGTACGTGTGTGGCACGCGGCGAGTGCTGCGATGGGGTGGAGGGATCGCTTGACTCGGGCGACGCCGTTGTATGCCTCCGGGCGGCTGGGCTGTTTGTGGAGATCGAAGGGCTTTGAGAAATGGGATATGATTGGTATATGTAAGGTGGGTGATCTTTGGGCGAAGGGGTCCTTCAAAACGTTCGAAATGCTTAAAACTGAATACAAATTAAATGATAGAGAGTACTTCCGGTATGCACAAGTCCCGCGCAGTGTTCGGTTTATCCGGACGTTGCTGCTATCCCCGAGTATTCCCCACTGGAGGATAGAGTGTTGGATGGCTATGTGCCCGACAGCACTATTTCTCTGATTTACAAGAAACTCATTAATGATCGCGCGGACTTGCTTCTCCGTCTGCGGGAGGCATGGACGGGCGATGGCTTGGAACTGGACGATGAGGACTGGGTGTCGGCGGTGGCCTCCCCGAAAGAGGTGGCGATCCCGGCCCGCTTACGATTCGTACAGCTGAAGATCCTTCATAGAGTGTATGTCATGGGGCCCGGTTTGCTGCGTATGGGTTACTCGAGGGATGGACTGTGTAAGCGTGGATGTGGCCTGCCGGGTACCTTTCTTCATATCTTATGGGAATGTTCGGAGGTAGTGCGATTTTGGAACGGTATCCACACCGTAATGGAGGAGGTCACGCACGTTGCTCTGTTGCCGGAGGCCAGGAGGTGTTTGTTGAATGTCTGGGAACCGAATGATTGTAATGCGGCACAGACGCAGTGGGTGACTTTGGGGTACATGGTGGCTAAGCGTAACATTGCGCAGCTGTGGGGCTCCCCGAGGCCGCCCACGATCGAGGTATGGAAGGAGAACATGGACTGGTGTATGTTTAGGGAAAAGACGGTGTATGTGGCGAGAGGCAAGCCAGGGAAATGGACTAAGGTATGGGGTCCATGGAACTTGCATCGTGGACGTATCTGCACCCCGCCTCTGCCATTAGAGGTCGATATTGCTTTGTCCCCCTAGCCACACGTTCTGCGGGATTGTGGGAGGGGTGTTCCCTGCTTTGTCTTCCCATGGCCCCCTACCACCGCTTCCAGACAAGAACTGCTTTGGATACTATACGTTGTTCCCCGTCCTGGGAAGAGCACGCTGCTATTTCGGACTCTCATTGCCTTGAGTGTGTTTTGTATTTAATAGAAAATGAAACTGTTTTTTCCGATTGCTCCTGGCCTATGGCCACGGCCTGTTATATGTGCTTACGAACTGCCGGGAGCTTTGCCTCTGGCTCATTTGAATGTGTGGCGTCGCATTGCGGGCCCTCGGGCTCTATAGCGGCCGGCCTTGGTGGTTGTAGGCCCTTGTCTGTATTTTATCGTGTAATAACGGTTTCTAATAAAAACATTTACAAAAAAAAAAACCTACTACCCGGTTAAAGTTAACCAGAGCCCCAGCATCACAAAATGGATGCTGCTGCCATAGACACAAGTCTGACCTCCTGCTGCTATGAGTCCTTCCAGCGAGGGAGGCTTGGACAATAGGTTTCCTGCCTTGGGAGGTGCTAGCACCACCCTAGACAGGGCTTAGTGTTTTGGGGCAGGGAGGGATGAAAGAAACGAGACACTGCCTGGGGCACACAAGGTGTCCCATGCATAGTCCGGTTCAAACTGGTGCTGGGGCACTCCAGCCCCAGTCCTGGCGCGAAACTGGACAAAGGGAAGGGGGTGTAACCACCCCCCTCCCTGGTCCCACCCATAGGAGGGACCTAGCAGGTAACCCAGCCCCCCAGATTAGTATAAGAGTGGGAGCTGAGTCCCTAGGACTTTGAATTATCCTGAACTGAAACAAGACACGAAACTCTGGACCTTCGACATTCGACGACAAGAAGACTGAAGAATCTCCCTTGTGGCCAAGGAGTGGCCACCCTGTGCAAACAGGCACCAACAAGCAACCTGCTGTTTGTTTTGCCCAAGTTCTACTAGGAACCAACTGCAGAGCCTGACCAGCGCCTTGACCTCCAGACTTCTCTGACCCTGATCCACATCCACAGCCAAGCTGAGATCCGTGGACGCGACGAGAGACTTGGGACCGGCTACCTGGGAAAATTGGCGAGTAGCTTCCAGCGCAGCTTCTGAGGCATCCTCGAATTTGTGCTCTGAGGATTGAGAAGCCCCAACCCCAAGCACCATCTGCACCGAAGATCAGCCCTCCACACTCCACGAGTTCTGTGTGGGGCCCTTCTGCATTTTCCTGCTAGACGCGTCTGTCCGGTTGCTTGCCCATTGGCTAGTAGCCTCAGTGACAATGAACCCTTGACTTTTCACCACTGGTTTGGCTTCTCCAGACTGGCCCTTGCTTCCCTGTGAAAGAGAAGCACCTCAGACCTTCCTGGTCTGCACCTGAAGCGAATTTCCATTACCGCATGGGTTGCCTTTGCCAAGGCTTGTTGACTTCAATCGGGACGTCGACTCCGCCAGCAGCAAGATCCTTTGTGGGACAGCTTGTACCCTGGTTCTGGTCATCCTCGACGCCTCCTGGTCCATGCAGCTGCAGAGACAAGCTTCAAGACATCACCTGTGTTCTACACGACATCGCCTGGTTCCTTCCTGGTTCCACACGGTCACTGGCTAGTGACCCAGACTTTGTCCCCTCTGCTTGCAGGTGTTCTTCCTTCAAGATCCATCCTTGGATCCACCAGACATCTTCCTCCTGGTCGCCTGCCAGCATCTGTTATTCAGGCATCCATAGGATCCAGCGACGACACCCGACACATCTTCACACCTATGCACCCGTCTCCTGTGGGTGAGGTCACGCGAGTACTCTGGTGCTCCAGTGGATATTGACTATCCAAGTGTCTAAGTCTTTAGTTGCTTCCTCCTAGTTACTTCGGAAGTGTCCTTATTCTTCCTATTTCTAATTGCTACATTCCCATTGACTTTAATGTAACCCGCGTGTGTGTTTCCACACTGCACACGCTTCCCGTGGGCCTCCCACTTCCTAACTATTGGTAGGGTAGTGTA
This sequence comes from Triturus cristatus, assembly GCF_964204655.1. NCBI lineage: Eukaryota > Metazoa > Chordata > Amphibia > Caudata > Salamandridae > Triturus > Triturus cristatus. The sequence goes on along the minus strand of NC_140594.1, from coordinate 1,147,825 downwards.
GCCCCAGCGATTCCCTAGGCCCTAGGCCTACTCCCTGTTCGTGACGTGGTACTTATACCACTTTCTTTTTATATGGTTTGCGTGGCCTCTGGTCCTAACTGTATTTTTCCTGTTTAACTTAACGTATGCTACTTAAGAAATTGTTGTGCTTAGACCTCTGAACTCATAAAGAGTGCTGAGGGTATATGTTAGAATAAATACATTCTAATTTTATTACCTACTGGCGGTCGCCAGTAGGTAGTTATAGTTAGGACCCTGTTTCCATAGGAAATCCGCAACATTCTATTTGGAATAACTTGAGGTATGGAAGGAGAACATGGACTGGTGTATGTTTAGGGAAAAGACGGTGTATGTGGCGAGAGGCAAGCCAGGGAAATGGACTAAGGTATGGGGTCCATGGAACTTGCATCGTGGACGTATCTGCACCCCGCCTCTGCCATTAGAGGTCGATATTGCTTTGTCCCCCTAGCCACACGTTCTGCGGGATTGTGGGAGGGGTGTTCCCTGCTTTGTCTTCCCGTGGCCCCCTACCACCGCTTCCAGACAAGAACTGCTTTGGATACTATACGTTATTCCCCGTCCTGGGAAGAGCACGCTGCTATTTCGGACTCTCATTGCCTTGAGTGTGTTTTGTATTTAATAGAAAATGAAACTGTTTTTTCCGATTGCTCCTGGCCTATGGCCACGGCCTGTTATATGTGCTTACGAACTGCCGGGAGCTTTGCCTCTGGCTCATTTGAATGTGTGGCGTCGCATTGCGGGCCCTCGGGCTCTATAGCGGCCGGCCTTGGTGGTTGTAGGCCCTTGTCTGTATTTTATCGTGTAATAACGGTTTCTAATAAAAACATTTACAAAAAAAAAAAACCTACTACCCGGTTAAAGTTAACCAGAGCCCCAGCATCACAAAATGGATGCTGCTGCCACAGACACAAGTCTGACCTCCTGATGCTATGAGTCCTTCCAGCGAGGGAGGCTTGGACAATAGGTTTCCTGCCTTGGGAGGTGCTAGCACCACCCTAGACAGGGCTTAGTGTTTTGGGGCAGGGAGGGATGAAAGAAACGAGACACTGCCTGGGGCACACAAGGTGTCCCATGCATAGTCCGGTTCAAACCGGTGCTGGGGCACTCCAGCCCCAGTCCTGGCGCGAAACTGGACAAAGGGAAGGGGGTGTAACCACCCCCCTCCCTGGTCCCACCCATAGGAGGGACCTAGCAGGTAACCCAGCCCCCCAGATTAGTATAAGAGTGGGAGCTGAGTCCCTAGGACTTTGAATTATCCTGAACTGAAACAAGACACGAAACTCTGGACCTTCGACATTCGACGACAAGAAGACTGAAGAATCTCCCTTGTGGCCAAGGAGTGGCCACCCTGTGCAAACAGGCACCAACAAGCAACCTGCTGTTTGTTTTGCCCAAGTTCTACTAGGAACCAACTGCAGAGCCTGACCAGCGCCTTGACCTCCAGACTTCTCTGACCCTGATCCACATCCACAGCCAAGCTGAGATCCGTGGACGCGACGAGAGACTTGGGACCGGCTACCTGGGAAAATTGGCGAGTAGCTTCCAGCGCAGCTTCTGAGGCATCCTTGAATTTGTGCTCTGAGGATTGAGAAGCCCCAACCCCAAGCACCATCTGCACCGAAGATCAGCCCTCCACACTCCACGAGTTCTGTGTGGGGCCCTTCTGCATTTTCCTGCTCGACGCGTCTGTCCGGTTGCTTGCCCATTGGCTAGTAGCCTCAGTGACAATGAACCCTTGACTTTTCACCACTGGTTTGGCTTCTCCAGACTGGCCCTTGCTTCCCTGTGAAAGAGAAGCACCTCAGACCTTCCTGGTCTGCACCTGAAGCGAATTTCCATTACCGCATGGGTTGCCTTTGCCAAGGCTTGTTGACTTCAATCGGGACGTCGACTCCGCCAGCAGCAAGATCCTTTGTGGGACAGCTTGTACCCTGGTTCTGGTCATCCTCGACGCCTCCTGGTCCATGCAGCTGCAGAGACAAGCTTCAAGACATCACCTGTGTTCTACACGACATCGCCTGGTTCCTTCCTGGTTCCACACGGTCACTGGCTAGTGACCCAGACTTTGTCCCCTCTGCTTGCAGGTGTTCTTCCTTCAAGATCCATCCTTGGATCCACCAGACATCTTCCTCCTGGTCGCCTGCCAGCATCTGTTATTCAGGCATCCATAGGATCCAGCGACGACACCCGACACATCTTCACACCTATGCACCCGTCTCCTGTGGGTGAGGTCACGCGAGTACTCTGGTGCTCCAGTGGATATTGACTATCCAAGTGTCTAAGTCTTTAGTTGCTTCCTCCTAGTTACTTCGGAAGTGTCCTTATTCTTCCTATTTCTAATTGCTACATTCCCATTGACTTTAATGTAACCCGCGTGTGTGTTTCCACACTGCACACGCTTCCCGTGGGCCTCCCACTTCCTAACTATTGGTAGGGTAGTGTAGCCCCAGCGATTCCCTAGGCCCTAGGCCTACTCCCTGTTTGTGACGTGGTACTTATACCACTTTCTTTGTATATGGTTTGCGTGGCCTCTGGTCCTAACTGTATTTTTCCTGTTTAACTTAACGTATGCTACTTAAGAAATTGTTGTGCTTAGACCTCTGAACTCATAAAGAGTGCTGAGGGTATATGTTAGAATAAATACATTCTAATTTTATTACCTACTGGCGGTCGCCAGTAGGTAGTTATAGTTAGGACCCTGTTTCCATAGGAAATCCGCAACATTCTATTTGGAATAACTTTGGCGCCGGTCGACGAATCCTCGCGAAATTTGCAAAATAGGTGGGGCGCTACGCTCCGCTCCTACCCTGAAAGTCTCGGGGGGATTCGTCAAGCAGGGGCCGAGAAAAAAGGGGGGTCCCAAAACGCGTTTTCCCCATGCATTTTTCCATAGGACCTTTAGACACAGCTACAGCCCGAACGGCTGAACAGAATTACTTGAAATTTGGCAGAGAGGTAGCCATAAGGTCAAGGAAGTGCCTTTTGCAGGTCTGGTGTAAATCTGTTCAGTATTTCCTGAGAAAATAGCATTTAAAAGCATATATATATGTGGGCGGAGCCTAACCACACATCTCATCCTGGGATCTGATTGGCTGTCAGCACTTCATCCAAGAAGTGTTGGCAGCCATCTTGGGACCAATATACATGATAGCACCTCATTAAAAAGCATTGCAGTTAATAGAAGGTTTTAAGACTTTAGTTACATTATTAATCATTTGTTGATGGTACCATACTCATTTTAGGAATTGTGGTATGTTCTAAGGTGATTTCACCATGTGAAAAAGCCTTCTGCTGGGATATCATGATTGAGAGAAAAATATTTTCTCATGCTTTTACCACAGAGGTTTGGAAGGTGATCTATAGGCTAAACTGAGAGCTTATTTTCTGTAAATTCACATTATCTTTCTCAGTCATGTGAGAATGAAGTCTGACATTCTCAGTAAAACATGTACATCCAACAAGGGCAGAGACTGTCAGTTGATTCCTTTGTGTTCTACTGCAGCTTCCCAGAGTGTTCCAAAGAACTACTAGAGCGCTAACAGTCCTACTTATGATAAACGTATGGCACACCTGAAGCCATCTTGCTTGGATTAAAGTGGTAACTCTTAAAACATTTAATTTAAAAAGGAACAAAATGAGGGGGTTCATTTTTCCATTAAAAGTATGATTAGTGCTGCAGAAAGAAAAATTAGGGCACATTTTGAGTGACTTCTCAAATCCTCTTCTATTTCATTAAAAAATTCTGACATGCAGACTGAAACATGCACTTTCAATACCAGCAGCAGTTTTCCCTGGTGAGCAGTAGCTTTACTACAGTGATCTAATGAGCAAAAAGAGTGCTAACATTCTGAATTTATGGCAAATGTGTGACACATCTGAATGCCTTCTTGATGGAATCAAAGTAAAAAACTGAAAGTATTTCCTACTGAGGAGACTGCAGTAAATGAGGAAATTAGGAAACTTCATAACAAATAAGTCTCCCAAGATGGCCACCAGAGACAAAAGAGCCCAAATGTAGCCCAAATATCACCCAGATGTAGCCCAAGTATAGCCCAATGACAGAATGTCCCAGAATGTTCTTAAAAACAACTAGAGCGCTTACTGTCTTCATTATGACAAAAGTATGGCACACCTGAAGCCATCTTGATTGGAATAAACTGGTAACACTTAAAACATTTAATTTAAAAAGGAACACAATGAGGAGGTTCATTTTGCCATAGAAATTATGATTAATGCTGAAGAAAGAAAATGAGGGCACATTTTGAGTGACTTCTCAAATCCTCTTCTATTTCATTAAAAAATTCTGACATGCAGACTGAAACATGCACTTTTAATACCAGGAGCAGACTTCCATGGTGCAGTAGTTTTACTACAGTGATCTAATGAGCAACTAGAGTGCTAACATTCAGAATTTATGGCAAATGTGTGACATATCTGAATACCTTCATGATGGAATCAAAGTAAAAAACTGAAAGCATTTCCTACTGAGGAGACTGCAGTACATGAGGAAATTAGGAAACTTCATAACAAATAAATCTCCCAAGATGGCCACCGGAGACAAAAGAGCCCAAATGTAGCCCAAAATCACCCAGATGTAGCCCAAATATAGCCCAATGACAGAAGTGTGCAACACACTTATTATTTTGTGTTTTTGCAGTGTTATATAGTGCAGACTTGTCAGGTATTGGAGTGCTTTACATGAGCATTGGTTACATCACACAAGAACAAATTCATTTTGGTTGTAGACATGGGGAGACTAAGTGATTTGACCAGAATCACAGAATGTCGAGCTGAAGCAGAAACTTCAACCTGGTTCCCCAGTTGCAAAGTCTGCAGTTCTGGAAGTAACACCACATCCTCTCCCCTAAGTGCAACATTTAATCAAGTGGTCAACTGGATAAAAAAACATAAAGATAACAAATAATTTAAAAGTGCTTTGTCGCTATTTGAAAACTTAGAAAATATGTCCTTATTTTAGTCTTTTAGAGCACTAACCATAATTTTGATGCCAATAAGACCCTCTCATATATGTAATTTCTAAAGGAAATGCTCTAGGTATTACAGTTTTGATTACATCAAGATGATGTCAGGCGTTCCACACTTTTGTAATAAATATAGAATGTTAGCAATCTAGTTGTTCATTAGGATACTGTTGAGAGGCAGAGGCCAGGGGCACGGACTCTGAAAATTGAAGGCAGGTAGGAGGGTGCAAAGGCAACAATTTAACCACACTGAGCAGGCAGGAAGGGCCGTGGAAGCACAACAGACTATGGAGGGCAGTGGAAAGGGGGGCAGGGGCAACAAACCAACAATACAGGACTTGCAAGAGAGGCTGTTGGAGGGAAGATCTATTACGGGTCAAGGAAGCTAGGGGCGGTCCCCAGATCCCCGGGAGCCACCACAGAACTGAGCAGGAGAGTGAGTCAGGGACAAAAGGGGCACCTTAATTTGAGCCGGGGTGCCTAGGAACTCTTGCTCCAAAAATGAAGAAAACAGACATATGAGACATGGAATTGGAGGCAGAATACAATGGCAGTTTAATGAGAAGATGCAACTTCAAAGAAACCGCAGAATAGAGACATAAAGTACAAAATACAGAATCCAGATAATCATACAGCTGTCATAATATTCTCTGTATCTCAATTAATGTACTGACAGAGAGAGAGAGAAAACACATCTATAAATGCATCATGAGAAACAAGTTACACCAAGGAAAATGTTACCTAGGAACACTCACGTTTACTCTTAGAGCAAGCATTCCTGCAATTACAATACAAAATCTTTTAAATGCAAAAGTAAAGAGAACAATGGTTAAACATAACATGACATTTCATATAGGTAAAATAGAATAAGATACTTCAAGCAAAGCAGAGCAAGACATCTTAAGCAAAGGAAGACAAGAGCTCCCAGCTCTTGGGGAAAACCTGCACTGCCTGTTAACCTACATACAGACGGCGAGGTAGTCCGTCGATATCTGTGGGTGCTCCCTTTTTATATCATTTTGTGGGCTCCTTTGCACGCTACATCTACCTACATATGCTACCCAAAAGCTTCGTCTGCAGATTTTACCAGACATTTCGTCATTTACCCACTTAATGCTGACAATGGACTGGGTGAAAAGGTCAGTCTCTCAGGCCAATCGCTTATCGTAAGTTCCATAGAGCAAGCAGAAAATAATGGGTATTGTACGGGAATTCAATATATTCATGTATAAAATCTCCTCAGTTCTCCTAACTTGACGCTCTGCGGTTGCCACTTCCTTAACCGAGCACGGAGCACCCGGGTAGGGTGGGGGCTACTAGTTTGGATCAGAAGGCCTCGCAGACCTGCCTTCAGACTGCTATACACTAAAATTGCAGAGCTATGGTCAATTTAACAAAGAGGCCTACATATTGAACAGAAGGGGTTTTATGCTGGCTGAGTGGTAAGGATGTCTCAGGATAATTATATAGCAACACAGGACCCGCTGGTCAATTTAATACGGCCTACAAATGCAGCTGGCAGGGCAAGGACAAGGGTCTCATACTTCAGGTGTGGACAGAACGGGTCAGGGGCCCCCTGTGATACAAAATCTACCCTCCTTCAAGGCTGTGGCAATGTAATAGACCATTGTGGGCAGAAGGAAGAGGCAATGGTAGTACAACCATACATGCCAACAGACCCGATTCAGCCAGGAAACGTCCAATGTTTTTAAGCTCAAATGGGCTTTATTTGATCTGTCTCCTGTCTACAATATCCTCTTTTTCAATGTAACTCAAAGGGGAAAATCAATACCCCAGTTTTTTTTCAAAATCTCCCTCTTACCAAGTTCAAAATGTTCGCAAGTATGGTACATTGGATCATGGAAGGAAATGGGATAGGGACATGGACTTGGATAACAGAGGACAGGAGGGACATGGAGAGGTGCACCAAACTGACCCTGCAGGGCAGGCATCAGGGTTTGCAGCAGCACAATACACCACACAGGGCATGCAGGACGGGAGTGCAGCACAACAATCCATAGAAAGCAGGAGGGAGGGGACAGGACCATGCACATGGACAACAGAGAACAGAGGGGCAAGAGGCAATGGTAGCTAGCTGACCATAATAGACAGACAGGAGAGAAAGCTGCAGCATAACAGACCATAAAGGGCAGGAGGGACGGATCAGGGGCATTACAATGGAACAGACAAGCCAGGAGGGAGGGAGAAGGGCTGGGGGCAAGGGGGCAGGGCAGGAGCAGCAAGATAGCCATGGAGGTCAGGCAGGATGGGCACTAGAAGCAAGACACACCATGAAGAGCAACAGTGAGACTGTGATGGCATACACACAGACCATGGAGGGAAGGTGGGAGGGGGTCAGGGGCAGCTAACTGACCACACAGGGAAGGTGGGAGGGGCCATGGCAGCACAGAAGACCATGCATGGCAAGTGGGAGGGTTAGTGGCAGCACAATGGCTATGATGGGCAAGAAGGAGGGTGGAGGGGCATGCACAAAGGACGATGGAGGATAGAAGGGAGGGTCAGGACCTGTGCACAGACAAGAAAGTTCAGGGGAAGGGACCTCACAACAGACCACACGGGGCAGGCAGGAGGAGCAGTTGCAGCACAACAGACCAGGGAGGGCAGAAGGGTGTGGCAGTACAATGGACCATGTAGGACAGGAGGAAGAGGATAGGGGCATGGCATGTGGACAGGCAGGGTGGAGGTAGCAGGGACAGGTTACAGTCATCTGACAATGCTAGGCAGGTGGGAGGGGAGTGGCAGCTCAACAGAACACTCAGAGTAGATAGGAGTGGCAGGTCCATGGGACATGGTGGGCAAAAAGGATGGAGCAGGGGCATGCACAAAGACATCGGAGGGCATCGGAGGGCAGGGGGAAGGAGAATTGGGGCAGCAAGCTAAGCACAGAGTTTAAGCAGGAGGTCAATGATGGGGCATAGAATTGGGCAATGGAGGGCAGGAGGAGTGGACTGGTACATCATACTAAATTGAGGGCAGTGGCAGCACATCAGACCATGCATGGCAGGAGGGAGGAGGCTAGTCCATGGATTCACACAACAGAGGATAGGGAGGAAGGGGATGGGGCAGCAAGCTAACTGTTCAGAGAAGGCGGGTATTAGGAACTTTATTGTTTTTAAAACATTGTGTCTGTGCGAACTACTTAAAATATGAACAAGTATGCAGCATAATCTCACTTTTATTCAGGAAGAAGAGGACGTTTGTGACTGTGACTCCGGGCTCACTTGGCAGAAACACCCCCTGACCCTCCACCCCCTATCGCAAAATGTAATGCCCGTGAAAAGGGTAGGTGAACACAGTGTTATATAGAACATAGTCCTGAGAGCACGATTGAAAATGAAAACTAGATATAGCGTATGGTATAAACTATGCACCAAAAAGTGTGATATAAGATGAACCGGGCGTGAAATATAATATGCAATACATTGTGCGCAATGACAGATTCATTGGAGAGCGCGAGATAGCACAGGCACTAGCGCGTGCTATGCGATATGCGCCTTGGAGTGTAATATGCACAGGGCAGTGTTGTGTAACCTAACTAGTCTCTAAAGTTGTAATATAAAATATGTGCTGGGGAGTGTAACGTTGCATATGCACTGTGACAAAGATATGGATCCCAGATTGTAATATGTATGGCATAGCACTGTGCGTTATAACATAGGCATCGAGAAAGGCACGTTAGATGGGGCAATATAACCCGTGCGAAGACAAGTGTGGCATGACATATTCACGGGGTGGTGTTACAGTGCACATGGGCTAGAGAGTGTCATAGCATATGCACTAGCTAGTGGAATACAACACAGAGGTGTGTGGCACTCGGCAGGCAATGGTGGGTGTAACACAGCATTGGGCTCTGTCAGGAGCACGCTGTGACTCTCAAGTGATGTTCGTCCCCTTTCCAGAGAGTAAAATAAAAAGTATTACACATCCGGCAGTGGATGTGTGTTTTATTAACCGTGAGGGGGGTTTCTTGCATAGTTTTGGTCGAATTTTTGTCGAATCCCCTTTGAATGGCTTGGTGTGCATGTGTATTAAATGTGCCCGTCAATAGCTACCCATGTTTGTATAAATAAACGACAAGGGTGTCTACCAGGATTAGGCACGGTAGGGCATCAGACATGTCAGAGCTTCACTAGTGGTGTAAATACATTCCACGTGGATTCATTGCATGCATAGTCGCCTTTTAATGAATATCACGCAAATCGTCATGGTGATAGGTACGTACGGTTTGTCCAGCATGTCCTAGGTGTGTCTATAAATATATATTTTTTAAAAATAATAAAAAACAGTGGCCGGCCCTGGGGATTGGGGTCAAAAAAATATAATTAGGAGACTGGCCCTGGGGGATGGGGTCATCAGGGCCAATAAATTAGAATAAGAAGGGGAACCAAACAGCCCCCCTTCTTAAAAAACTAAAATAAATAAAAGACTGGCATCGTGCCGGAGGCCATGTCCCCTCCGTGCAGCACTCTGCAAACGTGCCCCCAACAGGCATCTCCAGTATGCGCCAGGGAGCTGCGCTGCAGCCAGGTGTTCTGAGGCCAAGCCCCTTTTTACACCTCTCTGCAACGCAGCTCTGTGGCGCTTACTGGAGGTACCTAGTGGTCTAGTTTGACCCTAGGGACCCTTAGGATTCAGGGGGACTTAATCTCTCAACTTAGAACAGCCACAGGGCGCGTTTACACAGTGGTGAAGGGAGGGGACGGGGCCTGAGGTGACGTGTGCAAACACGCACTATGGCACGTTTTAAATTGGGGATATAATTTCCCTTCAATACTGAGGGCCCCTGGGGGCTAACTAGCCCACCAAGTGCTTCCAGTAAGCGCCACTGAGCTGCATTGCAGAGAGGTGGTCCAGGCCGTGCCACTTTTTACACCTCTCTGCAACGCAGCTCTGTAGCACTTACTGGAGGTACCTAGTGGGCTAGTTGGACCCTAGGGACCCTCAGGATTCAAATGAACTTAATCTCCCAACTAAAAATGGACACAGGGCGTGTTTACACAGTGGTGAAGGGAGGGGACGGGGCCTGAGTTAACGTGTGCAAAAACGCCCTGTGGCCTGTTTTAAGAGGTAGTTTTAATCCCCATGCCCTATTATACACTAGGGGCTTACAGAGGAGGTCATGCTAATCACAGGGGGACCCCAACGCATAATGTTCCCTAGTGTATGTAGGTGTTTTCACTGTATTCTAAGTGTCTTTTAACATAGCACTGGCTCTAGGACTGGTTAGTCAGACTCAGTTACCACCAGTATCCGTCTGAAAAAGTTGAGGGTACAGGATGATTTTGCAACAAGGCTTCTTTCTGCTCTTCTTTTTGTTCTTTCTGCACGTTATCCTTCTTCCTGCACTTATCTTCGTATTCGAGGACTTCTGTTGCTTCTTTCTGCACTTCTTTTGTTTCTTTCTGTGCATTTTTTCTTCTTTCTTCACATGTCCTATCTCTGTAGGCACAGTTAGAAATTAGCATTTAAAAAACCTTTGAAATTCACAGAAAAAACCATAGGTTTCAGGCACGTTATAGTTAGGAATTAGCATTTAAAAAACCTCAGAAATTCACTGAAAAAATCGTAGGTTTCAGGGGTGTTATAGTTAACTGGACTTTTCACTTGTACAAAACCATTGAAATTCCCCCGTTATAGTTAGTTCAGCTAACTATAACTCGCGCGCCCGCAATGCACTGCTGATGACGTCACATATTACATCACTCATGACATGGTCAGTGACATCACTCATGACATCACTGATGACATCTCAAATGACATCACTAATGACATCACTGATGACATCATCCTTGTGATAGAGTGGCAGACCTCCTCTCACCCTAATATAACCTTTGATACACACATTCAAAAATAGAGACTAAAATTTTCAAAACAATGGACATACCAATACCAGTTACAACAACCTCTTCAGTAATTCTAAGATCCACATACACATCCACTCATTCACCAACAGTCCTATACAGTCACTCATACATGTACTCACTCATCATATGTACTCATACACCTATACATCCTGTTACACAATGCCACTCATCCATAGAGTTACTCACACACATAGTCACTCATGCTAATAAAGAATCAAACATACATTTACTTGCATATACAGTTATACACACACCACCATACTTACTTCTACGGAAACTTACACATACTTAGTCTTTTAAACAATCACTTATAGAAACACATACTTATTCATACAGGAACTCTTTCAATCTCTCACTCTCACATATACTCACATATATACACCAATAGTCACATATACTAGTTTAAAACATATGTAATTACTCATAAAGACACTATTGAGACAGTCATTCACTCACTAACACACCCATACACACACTCATCCACCCATACAGTCCTGCACACATGCTGTGTTCAACACATACAAACAGTGAGTCACTCATTCATGCACCTATGCACTACGTAATACCCCCCACCGAACCATGCAGACACTCAGACTGATACTCAAAAAACCAACTAATAACCTATATAGACACCCATGTAGCTACTCACCAACCCATGCAGCCACTTATACACAAAGTGAGAGACTGATACAGATATTTACATATTTAAACATTACTCACTAAGCCATGTATTCACTATGATACACTTAATCAGTCAGTTACACAATCAATTTTTCAAAAACAAATCATCCATTTAGACACTTATATACCCATTTATTCTTCCATCGACCTTGAGATATACATATATAAAACATATTTAATTTTCAGAAAAACACACATTCACTGGATGATGTCATCAGTGATGTCATCAGTGATGTCATTTGAGATGTCATCAGTGATGTCATGAGTGATGTCACTGACCATGTCATGAGTGATGTAATATGTGACGTCATCAGCAGTGCATTGCGGGCGCGCGAGTTATAGTTAGCTGAACTAACTATAACGGGGGAATTTCAATGGTTTTGTACAAGTGAAAAGTCCAGCTAACTATAACACCCCTGAAACCTATGGTTTTTTCAGTGAATATATATATGGTTTGGTGTCCTTTCATTTGGTATTCAAGGGATTATAATGGTATAACAGCTGGCTTCACATGCCATACAGAGTTTAGCCTAAGACTGCTCTTGTCCATGCTACCACTAGGATAGCTGGTCTATAAGGTTGACTTTACAACCAATCACCATAAGGGTTGTTTGGACTGATACAAGGTGTACACTAGAATTAGTGACATCATATATCAGGCCAACTTCTCACAAAATACTTCTAGAGGACCTGCATCACTCATTGTGCCACCCACACAAGTACCCATACAAACTTGTCTCAGGCCTGCCACTGCAGTGCCTGTGTGTGCAGTTTACTGCCACTCTGACTTGGCATTCAAAACTAGTTGCTAAGCCTCATACTCCCCTTTTATGACATATATGTCACTCATCAGTTACCCCAAGGTCATGGTGCCACGTACATTATGCATGCCCTGGTAGTGACAAACTACCTATCCAGTTTTTCACTAGTGGGAGGCCAACCCCTCTCACAGGTTGGTATTGTGGATTCCTAAATACACTTTTAAGCTGTAATTCCTGATCAGCGGACTAGGCTTTTCATGTCTGGAATGGTAATCATAAATCCTCCTCAGTGGTGAAGTTGGATTTAACTTTACTGTTTTAGAAATGTTCCTTGTATAAAGTGGACATTTCTCTGTACTTACTGATCTTTGTGCCTGACAGACTGTCTATAATACACGTCTGGCTGGGTGACAGCTACATTTTGTGCATTCCCTCTAGAAAGCCACAAACACAAGAAGGTGAAGCTCATCTGCATTCTGAGCACTCAGCTGCATTCATTAGCATTCTGATGGGTCTGCCTGGGCAGGGAGGAAAGGGAGGGGTTGACGCTTCCACTTCAATAGGTAGTGTCCTGTCCCCACACAAAGCACTGATTTATCCTCCAGAGTTAGTCTGGTAGGCAGGACTGGATTGAAAGGGATCATTGGGCACTTCAGAGAGTTCTTTTGAAGTCACCCCCTACATCAAAGGCATTTTGGGTATAGGTACTGGGTCTCTGACCCACAAAATCAGATACTTCCGGATCTTGAACTGAACCTCTGTCAGAAGGACGTCTGTGCTGCTTAAAGGACTCAACTGGACTGCGTTTCTGGAAGGACTGCTTGTCTGCTTGTTGCCCTGATGACTGCTGCTAACTGACTCTGCTGGAAGGTCTCTGCCTTTCTTACAAGTAATCTCCAAGGGCTTGCTGGCTTGAGTCCTATTTTCTGAGGTCTCAGGGACACAAAAGACTTCCTATAACTCTGCTGGTTCTGGTAGACTCTGCTGTCTGTGTTTCCTGCCCTTGTCTGAGGTGTCCCCCTCCATGTGTTGGGCCTTAGAAGTGGATTCTGCATCAGATTTCTACAAAAAACGATGCAATACATCAACTGTGTAACCAATTCCGCCACATCGCCCTTTGACGCTGACCCAGAATCTGCCCGATGACAGACACTCAGTGCAGAGACAACGCTTTGCATTCACCACAAATAAGCTCAACAATGACACAGAACCCCCTTTGTTTGGCTTGATAATGATGCAGTAGACTCACAACATCGAAAAAATATACACCCAAGGTATTTCTTCAGCGGTATCGGTATGGGCTCTGTAGCTGGCCAGCCATCCATCACAGTCAGACTGAACTTTGGATTTGCACTAGTCTCCTGCAACCTCAAATAACCTTTTGACTACTAGTGTCTTCAAAGCACTGTTTTTGCATTTAATCTTTAAAAATTCTTATCTCAACTTATACTGATTGGATTTTGTCATTTCAGTCTTATTTTGCTCAGATAAAACTTCTCAACTTTTCTACACCTGTGTGAAGTCTTTTTGTGGTGTATTCATTGTGTTACTGTGTGTATGTGTGTGTGTGTGTGTATGTGTGTGTGTGTTGCACAAAAACCTTTCATATTGCCTTTGTAGATAAGCCTGACTGCTCTGTGCATACCTCAGCCAACCGGGAACCCCATTTCTAACACACACAGACACGCAGACACAGACAGCCACATACACAGAAAGAGAGACATACAGATAGACAGACACAGACAGAGACATGGACAAGCAGGCACAGACAGCCAGACATTCTCTCTCTCTCTCTCTCTCTCTCTCTCTCACACAAACACACACGCACACATACAGACATACATACAGACACACACACATTTTCTCTGTGTGTCTTAATCACATTCATGGGGTTAAGGCCACACATCAGAGACCTATCCCTCATTTGCACTTTAGGGTATCAGCTGCTGAAATATGAGGTGTAAGAGTGACACCCCTAAAGGTCTTCAAGGGACAGGGGAAGCTGATTATTAATGCCCCACTCCTTAAACTTTTTTCAAGGAATTTAGCACTGGCCCTAAACAAGACTAGGTGGTGGAGCGGTGACGTGACATATTGTAAAATGATGGGGCCCCCAAAGGCCCCTGAAGTGTTGGAGCTTGTGCACCTGGGGTGATCTACTTCTACTGTACTGCTGAGGAGAGATCAGCATTTGGTTCCGTAGCAGGTAAATCCCCATTTTTTCTCACCTCACCAGTAGCGTGCACATTAGTCAGAGTAATTCCCCATTTCTGCGTAAAACATGTTGAGTTGAAAGGAAACTGAAAAGACTCTTGAATGAGAATAAAAATCTTAAAGAGAGTGGAGTGACAACCTTAAGAGACGCTTAGAAGGAAGTAATACGGAAACAAATTGAGTACAAGGTTAGTAAACTTTCCAGACTATTGATTATAGTCACACATTTTTCTTGCATTACTATGTCATAATCTTCTGGTATTGGAAAAACCATATGTTTTCTACCATCCAGCATTCCGCCCAGGTCTCCCAATAAAAATGGTACCTCACTCGTGTGGGTGGGCCAAGCACCCGCGACAGGCAAGGGCCCAAAATGTATTGTGTAGACATCAAAATTACATATCACAAAATGACCTGGTTTTATAAGGGGAGGGCACCTGGGTTTTTGGCCCCGGGCTCTGCAGCCATCTAGGGAAACCTACCAAACCCACACATTTCTGAAAACTAGACATCCTGGGGAGTCCAGCGAGGTATGGTTTGCGTGGACTCCCCAATCAATCAATCAATCACTAGATTTATAAAGCGCGCTACTCACCCGAAGGGTCTAAAGGCGCTGGGGGGGGGGCGCTACTGCTCGAAGAGCCAGGTCTTGAGCTGTTTCCTAAAGGAGAGATGGTTCTTGGTCAGACGTAGGTGGGTGGGGAGGGAGTTCCAAGTCTTAGCCGCCAGGTAGGAGAAGGATCTTCCTCCGGCGGTGGTCTTGTGGATGCGTGGGACGGTGGCGAGGGCGAGGCTGGCGGAGCGGAGCTGGCGGGTGGGTGTGTATAATGTGAGTCGGTTGTTGAGGTATGCGGGGCCCATGTCGTGGAGAGCTTTGTGTGCATGGGTGAGGAGCCTGAATGTGATCCTCTTGCTGATGGGGAGCCAGTGCAGGTCTCTCAGCTGGGGGGAGATGTGGCTAAAGCAGCGGGTGTCCAGGATAAGTCGTGCAGAGGCGTTCTGTATGTGCTGGAGTCGCTTCTGTAGTTTGGCTGTGGTTCCAGCGTAGAGGGTGTTGCCGTAGTCCAGACGGCTGGTGACGAGGACCTGGGTGATCGTCTTCCTGGTGTCTGTGGGGATCCACCGGAAGATCTGTCGGAGGGTGCGCAGGGTGTTGAAGCAGGATGATGAGATGGCGTTGACTTGCTTGGTCATTGTGAGCGAAGAGTCCAGGATGAAGCCCAGGTTGCGTGCATGGTCCGTAGGCTTTGGGGCGGAGCCCAGGGCGGGGGGCCACCAGGAGTCGTCCCAGGCGGAGGGGGAGGTTCCCAGGATGAGGACTTCCGTCTTATCGGAGTTCAGTTTCAGCCGGCTGAGCTTCATCCATTCCGCGACGTCTTTCATTCCTTCCTGGAGGTTGACTCTCGCGGTAGCGGGGTCGTTGGTGAGGGAGAGGATCAGCTGGGTGTCGTCGGCGTAGGAGATGATGTTAAGGCTGTGTTGGCATGCGATGGCTGCGAGGGGGCTCATGTAGACGTTGAAGAGGGTGGGGCTGAGCGAGGATCCCTGCGGGACGCCGCAGATGACTTCGGTGGCCGAGGACCGGAACGGGGGAAGACGGACTCTCTGTGTTCTACCGGCGAGGAACAAGGTGATCCACTCCAAGGCCTTTCCTTGGATTCCTATGTTGCTGAGGCGCTGTATCAGGGTGCTGTGACATACGGTGTCAAAGGCTGCCGAGAGGTCCAGGAGGATGAGGGCGGCTGTTTCCCCGTTGTCTAGCAGGGACCTGATGTCGTCGGTGGCTGCGATGAGGGCGGTCTCGGTGCTGTGGTTAGCTCAGAAGCCGGACTGAGAAAGGTGGGGATCCGTTAGTCTCGAGGAAGGTGGAGAGCTGCTTGTTGACGATCTTCTCGATGACTTTGGCCGGAAACGGGAGGAGCGAGATGGGTCGGAAGCTCTTGAGGTCTGTGGGGTCCGCGGTGGGTTTCTTCAGGAGGGCGCTGAGCTCGGCGTGTTTCCAGCTCTCTGGGAAGGTGGCAGATGCGAAGGAGTTGTTGATGATGTCCCGGAGATGGGGTGCGATGACGGAGTCGGCTTTGTTGAAGATGTGGTGTGGGCAGGGATCGGTAGGGGAACCGGAATGGATGGTGTTCATCGTGCGGGTGGTGTCTTCGGTGCTGACCGACGTCCAGGTGCGGAGGGTGGTGGTAGGGGGCACCGGATCGGTGGTAGGCTGCGTGGTATGTGCGCCGAAGCTGTTGTGTATGTCGGCAATCTTGCGGTGAAAGAACGAGGTGAGTGAGTCGCAGAGGTCCTGCGAGGGTGTGATGTCGTTGTTGCAGGCGCTGGGGCTGGAGAGCTCTTTGACGATGCTGAAGAGTTCCTTGCTGTTGTGGGAGTTGTTGTCCAGTCGTTCTTTGAATGTGGTCCTTTTGGTGGTGCTGATCAGTTGGTGGTGTTTGCGGGTGGCGTTCTTGTGGGCTGTCATGTTTTCTGCTGTTTGGTCGTGGCGCCAGGCTTTCTCGAGGGTGCGGCAGGTTTTCTTGGAGATTTTGAGGTCGTTGGTGAACCACGAGGCTTTCTTGCTGCCGTCTCTGCTGGGGGGGTTCTTCAGTGGTGCGAGGTCATCGGCGCAGCTGGTGAGCCATTGTGTGAAGTTGCGGGCTGCTTCATTGGGGTCCTTCGTGATGTTGGGGGGGTTCTGGCTGAGGGAGGTGGTGAGCTGGTCGGCGGTGATCTTGCTCCAGTTTCTGCTGGGAACCTGTTGAGGGTGGTGGTGGGTTGTGGTTGTCATGAAGTTGAAATAGACGCAGCTGTGGTCCGTCCAGTGTAGTCCGGTGGAGTGGCTGAAGGAGATGTGCTTGCTGGAGGAGAAGATGGGGTCGAGCGTGTGGCCGGCGTAGTGGGTCGGGGTGTTCACCAGTTACTTGAGTCCGAGGTTGGCGAGGTTGTCCATCAGGGTGGCGGTGTTGCTGTCATTGTTGTTTTCCAGGTGGAAGTTGAGGTCTCCTAGGAGGATGTAGTCTGACGAGGTGAGGGCGTGCGGGCTGATGAAGTCTACGATGGCTTCGCTGAATTGTGCGCGTGGTCCCGGGGGTCTGTAGACGAGGGTGCCTCTGAGGGTGGTCTTGGGGTCGGTGTGTATCTGGAAGTGAAGGTGTTCGGTGCCGGTGAGGGTGTCTTCGGCGTTGGTCGTGATCCGGATGGTGTTCCTGTGAATGATGGCGATGCCTCCTCTGGTTTGGTTGACGCGGTCCTTCCGGGCGATCTTGTAGCCATCCGGGATGGCTATGGCGATGTCGGGGGCTGAGGAGGCGTTCATCCATGTTTCTGTGAGGAAGGCGATGTCTGGTGAGGTTGTGTCGAGAAGGTTCCAGAGTTCGATGGCGTGCCTGTGGACGGAGCGGGTGTTGAGCAGGATGCACTTGAGGTGATCGGTGCTGGAGTCTGGCTTGGCGGGTGGGGTGCAGGTGAACTTGCAGGTGTGGCAGGTGAATGCTCCGTGGGTGCGTTTCGGAGTGGCTTGGTAGCATGCTGGCTGTCGGTCAGTGTTGAGTGCGTGGAGGGTGGTGGCTTGGTATCTCTGTCTGCTTGGCTGGTTCTGGCGAGGTTCAGGGGTCCTGGCCCTGGGCGCGGTCTAGGCGCGGACTTGCGCAGACGGGCTTGCCTTTGGCGCGCCAGCGGCGCGGCCGCGCGGCGGTCGCCATAAGAGAGAGGGAGGGGAGGAGGGGTCAGCTGGGAGGCGGGAGGGAAAATCCAATAGGAGCAGGGGGGCGGGCCGCACGGGAGGCAGCGGCAGGAAGACGGAGCAAAGGAACCAAGAGGTGCGAACACTGGCTGGAACAGGCACTCAGGCACACGGGGTACAGAAGTAAGAAAAAGGGGCGGGCAGGCATTCAGACACACGGGTACAGAAGTAAGAAAAAGGGGCGGGCAGGCACTCAGACACACGGGTTACAAAAATAAGAAAAAGGGGGCGGGCAGGCACTCAGGCACGCAGGGTACAAAAGTAAAAAGAGGCAGAAGAAGGCAGGCCAGGCGGCGATCGAGCAGAGCGCTGACCTGGGGGATGAGCAGGCGTCAAGGCGGGCAGGCAGGCGGAGCTGCAGCGGTGGGGAAGTGACCTACCCGAGGGTCAGAGGTCACTCCCCAACGTTTTCCTAACCAGAATCCCCTGCAAACTTCAAATTTAGCTGAAAGAAATCACATTTTTCTCAAATTTGTGTGGAAATTTACGTGATCACCGGGCTGACACAAATTTCTACCACCCAGAGTTTCCCCAGTTCTTGTGATAAAAATGGTACCTCACTCTTGTAGGTGGGCCAAGTACCCGCGACAGGCAAGGGCCCAAAACGTATTGTGGAGACATGAAAATTACCTATCACAAAGCAACCTAGCTCTTCAAGGGGGGCACCTGGGTTTTTGACTCCGGGCTCGGCAGCCATTTAGGGAAATCTATCAAACCCACACATTTCTGAAAACTAGACACCCGGGGGGTCCAGGGAGGTATAGCTTGCATGCACCCCCCAATGTTTTCCTACCCAAAATCCCCTGCAAACCTCAAATTTAGCTGAAAAAATCTAATTTTCCAACCATTTCTGTGTGGGACACCCGTGCCGGCACAAATGTCCTACCACCCAGCGTTCCCCTTAGTCTCTCGAGTAAAATTATACCTCACTTGTGTGGGTGTCCAATATAGAATCAGCTAAAAACTTTTTTTTAATAAAATGTAGCACTTAGAGTTCGCTGTGCTATCCCCTTAATCGCTATGTTTGTGGCCCTTCCCAGTCAAAGGCCCTTGGCCCACCCACACAAGTGAGAGGCTGTTACAAAAGCTAGCATTCCAAACACAACAGCACTGCATCCACGATGGGTACAATAGGCTAATTCTCTCACTGCAACAGATGTAGACTACAAATTTGATTCTACATTACAAACGCAAGCATTCCTGCAGTATGAACAGGAATATCCTCTCCCAAATGAAATAATGCCTCTAGGTCAGTATGAATACATAAATTCACTGACGGATCTGCTCAGCCTGCCATAGAAAGTAAACAGCGATACAGTGCAGCATGTGCAATTGTAAAGGGGCGTATGCGGGATGGTAAGTTCCGTCCTAGCAATACGCAGTCTCTAGGAGATTGCCCAATTCAGCTAGCAGAACTAAAAGCCCTGATGCTGGCACTAAAACATACTGATCGAGAATTCCCAACACTTATTGTGTGCGATTGATTTTATTGTTTCCAGTCTTACAATCAATATCTTCACTACTAAGGCCAGAATGGGTTTAGAGATTCAAATATTGCACAATAAAGCACAAGTTGCTTTGGGAACAAGTGGCAGAGCTGAAAAAGGGCTTGCCGCAGGCTCACATGATTCATACGCTGAGTCATCAACGTTTTGGAGTGCACATTAAAGGGAATTCATTGCCCGATGAAGCCGCCAACGTAACAGTGAGAACTGCTGCTGTAGCTGCAATCACTCGTTCTGGCACAAGGATAGACGGATAGATAATGTTAGCTGTCATAGCTTCACGCAAAAACAGCTCAACCATGCTAAGGCTTTTCACTCAAGTACTTCTACAAGTTAGATGCACAAAATGTACCGCATGCTCTAATTGCAGGAGTGAGGATACAGTAATACCAAACATGGATCGTCGATTAGGTTTAATTCTAGCTACATGAGGGTCTGGGCTCAGCATACGCAGGCATTACTGCGACAGTTTCAATACTGAAACAATGTTAGTGGTGGTCAGGTCTTACCAAACAGAAAAAGCATTTGTTCTTAAGTGCAACATCTGTCAGCAGATGAAGGGTTCTACTGCAGCACGTCAACTGCAAACACCACTACTGTTATCAGACAGACCACTCGCCTGTGTCTATTTGGACCACTGCAGCCCATTACAATCTGATGAGGCTTACAAGTACATCTTGGTGGCAGTAGATTCATGCTCTAGATTCCTGTGGGTTTGGCCCCAGCGCTCGGCTTACACTGAAACTGTTATAAAGGATTTGCGAGTATTTATAGGGACATATGCAATTTGCACATTATAGGCAGGCGTCAGGACGGGGCAGGTTTACTGGAGCCAACACCCGAGCATAGACCCCAGTAAGGTGTGGGCACCCTATGCCTCTAGCCTATGGAGCACTGCTAGCTCCACTTTGGGTCACGATCAAGAGGGCATACCGGACTAACTAGCTGTTTCCTATTGTACTTAAGGGAATGGCCCCCACTGATCATTTTGAGGGCTAATGTTACCCCTCTACTTTTTCACTTTCGTGCACAAAATCACTTACACAGTTCTTTCTGGTCCTGATGAAAGGCCAGGGATCTTTCTGACCAAAGAGGCGTGAAACATGTCGACCTTATAGTTACCCAGGCTCATTACGCTTTTGTTGGTAACCCTTAATCTACGGGGTTTTTTACTCTGCCAAGGGTACCTCTCCATTAACATTTCTCTTGGTAACCCTTAGACAGTTTTAACTCATTGCACACACAATATCACCCTTCACTTAGGACTCTATCCACACTCCTACATTCATCAAATGGCAGTTCTCTTAAAAGATCTCTGCTAAAGTGACCCTTCGGGGGACCCGTAGGGCATTGCACCGCCGGCCCGACGAGGA
Organism: Triturus cristatus; assembly: GCF_964204655.1. NCBI lineage: Eukaryota > Metazoa > Chordata > Amphibia > Caudata > Salamandridae > Triturus > Triturus cristatus. The sequence continues at coordinate 1,126,673 of NC_140594.1, read as the reverse complement.
GCAACTGCCCAATGATGAAGCATGACATCCTTTGGGGTGGGTGAGGGCAACAAGAGACAAAATGTGTCTTTCAATTGAGTCCCAGACCTAGCACCTTATCCTTTCCCTTCCTCTCTCTCTTTTCTTTCCCCTCGAGTGAGTGCTTGACATCTGGCATCACTCTGTCAGAGTCCAAAAACTTGTAACTGTTTTACTGCACAGGAGCAGATGGCGATAGGTCCCAATGCCCCTCTCAGAACCCTTCCTGTTTGGTCCTTAAGTTCCGCTACAGGTAAGTTCCAAGGGGGGAAAGAGGAAGGGACAGAAGAAGAGACTGCTCCAAGATCTGCCTGTCAGCTTCGTTAACTTCTCCTCTTTCTTCTTACAGGTCTGCCAATAATTACATCATTGTTAGAACTTACTTTAAACTTGTCTACTGTTCTTTTCTTCTCAAGGAAATGTAGAGGGCACTATGATATTCGTTTATTCTACTGAGACATGCTGCTTCACTTCTCTAGTTTTCTTATATGTTCTATCTGGAACCATTTATCAGCATTTTGGGTATTTAATTGATTTAACAGAGTCCCTTTTTAATCGTGACTTCTGGGTGTACTTATGTGTGTGTAACGCGAGGAGATAAGAATAAACTCACATGCGTGTAGCCCTTCGCATACTGTCAAGAGGAATGCTCTTTTCTTGACGAGATACGAAGGAACTTCCAGCACTCCGAGAAGAGCCACTGAGTATTTCCAGAGTTAAACACTGACAGACTATTTCACGGGACACGGAAAGAGCTTGCTAGCGTTATTCACAGCTCCCAACAATCCGTGCCCCGGAAGGAAATTTTAAGTCTCAGATGGAAGACGCGGCGCTTGACCGAATGCACCCGCGTCGACCAAAGCTTCGGAGTTGACGAGACTCGAGGAAATGCTTAGCATAAATTGTTTTAACAACGCGGCGCTTGAATGAACGCGCCCACGTTAACTGTTATTCCGCAATTTAATTAAACTTGGGGAAATGTTCCGATTGTCTTTACTGATGCGGCGCTTGAATGAATGCGCCCACGTCGGAATATCTGCTTTAATACTGTGAAAGCTGAAATCTATACACTTTCTTCAGGTCACTATTATTTAGATAGATATTTTCTGTCACGGGTTTATTCCTGTCAGTTCTTTATTACTGAGAGGTAGGACATTAATATTGAAGCCCTGACTGACAATTTATGCTCAATGGAAATTTATACTTTGAAAGTCTTAAACTCACTAACCTGAATCTGAAGGGAAACTTCTAGAGTACCGGCGAAACTAACCCCGCAACTTCCGCAAGCTACCCTAGCTGACTAACTCGACGCAGGGAATTCAGGTGCTCTTCTCTCAGCTCCTTCAGTGAAGTGCGCAGTGGAATGTAGGAGCACACTTCACCAGGTATCCAGAAGCCTAAAAGACTAGACTGCTGACAGCAGAGTGCTGTAGCAGCATGTGCATGTTGGCAGCCATCTTGGAGTTCCATCGATGCCATCATACACCCCAGCTTAATGGATTAGATGATTTTTCATAATCTTGTGAAAGGGAGATAGTAGCCAGAAACGCGTTACAAGGAGGAAACCTCTTGTGGGTCCTGACACACTAACTCTGGAACAGTGCCCCTCCCGCCCCCCTTTGGTTGACTTCATGGTTAGTTTGGAGCATGGGCACTGGACCATTAACTAGCTCCTGGTCCCCCCCCTCTCTTTGTTGACTTCCTATCATTCCAACCAATCTGGAATTACTGTGCTGTGTTTTGCCTGTTCTCCGCTGCTTATTCTGTGGACAAGAATGCGTGTTGGATCTGTCTAACAATTCCATCGGTTGTGCCTCCGGACATGGATGTATTGCTGGACCCGTTAAAGGCCCACATAGTACAGTGTCCCCAGAGTATTCCCATGTTGATGCCGGCATTCTTAAAGCGACCACAGGATGCTTCAGCTCTTGGTGAATTGGACACCGGCTCTAATGCAGGCTGTGGGAACTGGAGAAGATCACCTTTGCTCTATTGACCTGATCAATGAGATGTTATAGGAACCTTTGTCTGCGAAGGAAAGCAGCAGTAATTTTGCGTCTCCCACACAGAACACAAACATTTGGCTCTCCATGTGCTGGGAACAATTTGACCTATTTCAAAAGAACCAGAATTGGAATTTTATAACAAATTTGTCGCTCACTCTTACTGAGCACCATGGCTTTCTGATGTACTCAGTTGCTCAAACTATATATGACATATTTTAAAAGACTTATAGCGCTTTTAAGGACTTATGAAAATGTTTACACATTTTTTACATATGCCATGCTTTCAGATAGTTTTACACTGACGTTTTAGCAATGTTATTATACTGATCATAAGGACTTTTTCTATTGAGTAGAATATCGTCCACTCGGATGAGGAGTGGGTGTTGTCATTCCCAATGTACCCCAAATATAGGCCTGAGAAGTCACCTAACCTTTCACCTACATTCACACTGCCATTATACTACATAATGGTTTTTGGTGCTGACCTTTTACCTAGTTAGGTGCTGCATACATTTCATGTGGTTTTCTCCGAGAACCAGACTCATTTATTATGCATGAGAATTCTCAGAATCACAGCAGGATTGCCATCTTCTGCATAATAACTGTATAAGGTTCATCACTATTGTCATCCTAGGCCAACATGACACAGCAAGGAAGAGCCCCTGAGGGTATCTTTTGGGTATACAAGCACTACATTTTTGCCGGGCCAGAGAGGAGAAAAGACTTCCATGCTGGCACGAGATGCTGAGGTCCCTGCACGCAGATACTCCGGCACACAGCTGTCTGACATCCCTCATGGGGTGTCCAACTCAAGACAGACGGGTTCCTTCCTTCTCTCACATCAGGTAATGGGGCTGTCTCTATCCTAGGGGGATTCTTAGCTACACACCTGCATACATGCTAGGTAAATTTAGGTACATCTAGTTAGTTAGCATCGTAGGAGTATGCCTTAATACTGCCATGTATCTATATACCTGCATATATCCATTGTTTTAGCACCATGGTAGAATTCTACCATCTATTTACTCTGCCAGCGCTTATAACCGTATATATCTGTTTCTTTGTTATGGTTGCTGCAGCACACGTATTTTACACTAGAATGACCCTGGTTTAATAAATGCTTATTGAAAATGTCCCTATCGTTTATTCTGTGTGAGACAAAATGAGCACGAGTAGCTGAGCAAAAAGTACTGTACTGATTCCACGATCCATGAGGAGTCAGAGTTGTCATGTCCGATAGTTGCCAGAAACTATTCACTCCTTGGTAAGAGGGGCACATAGTGGCACTGTGAGCTAGCTGGTCTACAGGTGAACTTATCCTGTGGGGGTGTCTGGAATCAGTTTGTCACCAATCCCATAGTTCATATTGTCTAAACACGCAGATCCTAAATAGATTTAAAGGAACTACACGACAATGTGTCCATGTTGCATTGTGGGCTGTGTCCTGTTACGAACACTAGACCTACACACACAAGTGAGGTACTGTTTTTATTGGGAGACTTTGGGGAATGCGGCGTAGGTGGAATTTTTGAGGATCCATGCAGATTCTAGAGCTTTCCGTCACAGAAATGTGAGGAAACTATGTTTTATTTTTAGAAAGTTTGAGATTAACAAGGGATTCTGGGTAACAGAACCTGGTGAGAGCCAGTCAAGTCACCCCATCCTGGATTCCCCTGGGTGTCTAGTTTTCAAAAATGTACAAGTTTGCTAGATTTCCCTAGGTGCCGGCAGAGCTAGTGTTCAAAATCCACAGCTAGGCTCTTTTCAAAAACGGGTCAGTTTCACTTTAAAAATGTGGTGTTCACATTGTGTTTTGGTCCATTTCCTGTCATAGGCACTAGGCCTACCCTCACAACTGACGTATCATTTTTATCGGAAGACTTTGAGGAATGTGGGGTGAGTGGAATTTTGTTGAACCAGGCAGATTCCAGAACTTTCCATCACAGAAATGTGAGAAAATGTGATTTTATTTTAATCAAAGTTTGAGGATTGCAAGGGATTTTGGGTAACAGAACCTGGTGAGACCACTCAAGTTACCCCATACTGGATTCCCCTGGGTGTTTGCTAGGATTTCCTAGGTGCCGGCAGAGCTAGGATTCAAAATCCACAGCTAGGCACTTTGCAAAAAAGGATCAGTTTTCACTGTAAAAATGTGGTGTGCTCATGTTGCGTTTTGGCACGTTTCCTGTTGCGGGCTCTTGGCCTACCTTCACAACTGAGGTACCATTTTTATTGGGAGACTTTGAGGAATGCTGGGTGGGTGGAATTTCGTTGATCCATGGAGATTCCAGAACTTTCCGTCATAGAAATGTGAGGAAAAAATGTGTTTTTTGACAGTTTGAGATGTGCAAAGGATTCTGGGTAACAGAGCCTAATGAGAGCCACACAAGTCACCCCATCCTGGCTTCCTATGGGTGTCTAGTTTAAAAAAATGTATAGGTTTGCTAGGTTTCCCTAGGTGCCGGCTGAGCTAGGGTTCAGAATCCAAAGCTCGGCACACTGGAAGACTTTGATGTCTCCATGGTGCGTTTTGGGCCGTTTCCTGTCATGGACACTAGGCCTACCCAAACAAGTGAGGTAGTATTTTTATCGGGAGACTTAGGAGAACACAGAAAAGTAGAACAAGTGTTATTACCAATTGACTTTCTATGCAATTATGCCTTCCAAATGTAAGAAAATTTGTAAAAAAAACAAGTCATTTTGAAAAATGACCTCTAATTCACATGCTTATACTGGTGCCCACAATTTTGGAGATGTGCATAAAAACACTGCTTATAAACTCTATTTTGTTCCCATTTCGGAAATATATTGGTTTCCTTGGTACCGATTTTTCACTCTTTATATTTTACCAAATGAATTACTAAAAAACCAATTGAAAACGCAGCACAGTAATTGGCTCTGGGTTCCTCAGGTTCTTGTTGAAATTACAAGTCCTATAGATCCTCACAACCTAAAGGGTCCAGCTGATGTAACGGTGTAATGTTTTAAAAAATCTGTCACACTTAGAAGAAGCTACAGGTGAAAATATTGGCACAAATGGCTGTTTTTTCAACTCAATTTCAATATTTTCTATTTTCAACTGTTTCTAAAAAAAAAAAATTAAAAAAAGGATCGACACAAATGACCACTTGCTGAATTCAGAATTTTGTCTAATTTTCAGAAATGTATAGCTTTTTGGGATCCATTATTGGCTTCACACCCATTTCTACCACTAACTCGAAGGAGGTTGAAAGCTTAAAAAATAGGGAAAATAGGCTAAGTCCCAGTAAAATGCCAAAACTGTGTAGAAAATGTTGGTTTTTTGACAAAAGTCTGCTTGTGCCTGAAGGGTGAGAAGATGGTGATTTCAGTACCACAAACAGTTTAAGGATGCTATTTGCAGGGAAACAAAGATTTCTTCTGCAGCAATTTTTCTAATTAAAAAACAAATTTAGCTGTATTTTGGCTAATTTCTGGGTCCCCTCCAGCGGAATCCACAAACCCTGGGTATCTTTAGAATCCTCAGGGTGTTGAAAAAAAGGGCACAAATTTGATGTGAATAACTTACGTGGACAAAAGGTTCCTAGGATGAATCGGATCACAATGGCAGAAAACTCCTCCAAGGAACTTTTTCATATTTTAAAAGAATTTACTGCTTCTACAAACCTGCCTACTGTGTCTGCATCCCAAAACTGGACAGACTCTTTATCTGAATTCTTTGAAGATAAAATTATGAATATTCACCGGACGTTTTTACCCATACATAACTGTACCCATCCTGAAGAACTGCCCTGTTTTTTACTAGACCCCCCTGGCATTTTAGATAAATTCATAGAATGCGACCACAACTATGCTAAAGATAAAATCAAGCTCTCCCGCTGACCCTTTTCCCTCAAAATTCTTTTCTATTATGGCACCCACAGTTTTAGACGGATTGATTGATCTTTTTAATAAATCTTTTTCTGTAGCGGATTTTCCTTCTGTTTGGAAGGTAGCCAGAGTCAGACCCATTTTAAAGAAGCCGACAGCCGATCCTAAGGTGCTTCTGAACTACCGACCCATTTCACTACTTCCCTATTTTGGGAAAATGCTGGAGTCCCTTGTTAATCTGCAGCTGGTAAACCATCTTGAGAGCCATGGACTCTTAGACCCCTCTCAATCCGGCTTTAGAACAGCGCACAGTACGGAGACGGCACTGATTGAGGTTACTGATAATATCAGACTAGCCCTAGATAAACATCAATCAGTTATCCTCGTCCTGCTCGATCTGTCAGCTGCCTTTGACACCATCTCCCATAAGATCCTTGAACAAAGGCTCTGGGAGGTTGGTGTCAGGGGGAATGCTCTTAAATGGTTTATCAGCTATCTATCAGAACTCACAACTACCGTCCAGATGGGAATCTTTGTTTCCTGCGAAAGACCGGTAAAGATGGGCGTCCCTCAGGGCTCTATCTTGAGCCCTACTCTTTTTAATCTTTATATGACCCCTCTGGCTGAGGTGATCAGATCATATGGTTTTGATGTCATATCCTACGCGGATGACACGCAGATTCTGATCACTGTAGGTCCTGACCCAAATGATACCAAGCAACGTTTTAAAAACTGTCTTACCAATGTCGATAAATGGATGAGATCAAACCATCTCCAGCTAAACGGGAGCAAGTCAGAGATCATGCTCTTTGGTAAAGCTATCAACCATTGGTCATACGACTGGCGGCCTTCTAGGCTTGGCTCTTGTCCTGCCCCAAAGAACATGGTCCGTAACCTAGGGTTTTATATTGACGACTGTCTATCTATGCGGGCCATGTAAACCATGTTGTTGGCACCTGTTTTGGTGTCATGCGTAGCCTTCGAAAGGTTTTTAAATGGCTCCCCATAGAGGCACGTAAACCCCTGACACAAGGATTGATCCTAAACAGAATGGATTATGGCAACGCATTATTGCTGTCAATGAACGAAGATCTTATAAATAAACTTCAGGTTCTACAAAACACCGCTGCGAGATTGGTCCTTGACCGCCCTTACAGATCTCCCTCTGTAGCTTGCTTAAACACTCTTCACTGGCTCCCGGCGAAAAAGCGAGCTCTTTTTAAAATACTATGTCTCACTCATAAGCATATGTACGGAACTGGTCCAAAATACTGGCGAGCAAAGTTACATTGGTAACGCCCGTCCAGGATGCTACGCTCCAGCGATGTGGCATTGCTAACTCCTCTAAGAATTAACACCGTCAGGCAAGGAGGCCGTTCGTTCTCCTTTTTGGCACCATCGTCCTGGAACAAAATGCCTTTCTCCAAATTCCGTAAAGAGTTGCAAACCTGGCTTTTTGGAAATTAGATCTGGTCCGTTTATCAGAGCCGTCTGCAAGCGCCATGAGACTCATGTGAGTGATGCGCCATACAAATGTCCCTGACTTGACTAGGACCTAAGCGTCAGCTACCCTAAATAGCCCAAAAAAAGGCTTAGCGCGTGGAGGTGGAGCCTAGCAGCGAAAGGGTTGTTTTATTAAATGTGTTTAAGCAAATTCATGCCTACTCTAAGATGGCCGACAAATTTGTGTTTAATCTTGAGAGTTCTCATGTGTAAATAGTTCTTGCCCTGGGTCCTGATATTTAAATAGTGTGTGCATATTATGGACTTTTATTGCGGTAGACACCTCTATTCATTTTTGCTGGCAAACAATGGGAGCTGTTTGGCTCTATGATTAACTGTGTCCATGTAGGAGAGTAGGATCTGCATTTATGTTGCCCCCACTTTTTTTCGGATGGTTTCTGGCTATAGTCTGGCTGGGACCCTGCTAATCAGGGCCCCAGCCTCTCTGTTCTCTCTAAACAACTTGGAGTGCATATTAGATGTACTAGTAATTGGATACTGTGGTACCTTATGAGCCCCTAGTATATGGTACCTTAGGTACCAAGGGCATAGGTACTTCACAGGCCTACCAGGTTTGAAGCATGTATTATGCCTCCCCTGGGAAGCAGACTAAATCTGACACCACAGGTCTGCTACTGCAGCCAGGGTGAGGTAGTGTTAGTGCTCCAGCGCTGAATACCAAAATCCCCTTTCTACATCACAGACCACAGATCTTCTTCAACAACCACATTCATTCATTCACTGGTGGGGCCCATAACACCAATCATTCATTCTACTTTTAGATCAATGGTCCTCGAGAGAGAGGGGAAATTCCTTTCTCTATTCCATGCGCTGGAAATGGGAGGAAAATGCACCAATCACCTGATGAGTAATAACAAATTCACCTATTCATCCCTACCTCACCAGGGTCTCAATATTTTCTAACCTAGCAGTTCCTCCCATACTGTAGGCCATGGATCAGCTTAGTTGCTGGGAAAAGCGACACTTAATTCTTCTAAACAATATACATCAATAAACTTCAATAATAACCCGACACAGTTTAAATGAATTAAAATGTTTATCTAAATAAAGCATAAGAAAATCATAAAGCATTCAATATTTTGATTCGCATATTTACCTAATCTGGCTAAATGGCGTCCTCTATGTCAATTTCAGATCTTACGTCTCTATGCCCATAAATCGATCATTCAGTTCGTAAATTAATTGGGCATCTGATCAGTCCGTCAGAGTCTCTGGCAAGCAGCTGTCCAGCAGTGTCACCGTCCTCTCCGTCAGCATAACGTCAGGAAATCTGGTAAAGCACGACAAGAGGTACCTACCCTCTCTAGTCTACTTCTTTTATAGTAAAATCAACAACAAAATGTTACAATACATGTTTTAGAACAAATCCGATTGGTGGAACCAGGATCATTCTTCCTGATTCTCATGCGTTCAATGTTTCATTAGATGTAGTTCTCAATTTATTAATAATTTGCAACAGTTTCTAGTCCATTCAGGGCATGTTGATTCCCATACGGGTTTGTGTCCATGGTGTCATCAATTATAACAGTTCTTAGTTTAAGGAAGTCCATTGTCTGAGGATTGGCACTCCTCCCGGTGCGACCTTCACGAGTACAGTCTGCCTGGGGTCATGACGAGGTTATTGTTGCTCATCTTTTAGCGCAGGCGCACTTCACTCATTGACTTCTGTATCTCGTCTGTCCATCAAAATAGGGATGGCAGCCATTTTGTGGCCACTCCAAAAAGGTCAACGTAAGCAAAGAGACACAAAACGTAATTAATACATGGAAATGACTATTAAAATGTTATTCCCTTACTAAACCATTTATGTGTGTGTATTTATCTAGCAAAAGCAACACACATTGCGGTTTATAAAATTTAAAGCACGATTCACAAATCACATCACAAAAGCAACATATAACATGCAAATTCTAAATATCTCATATTAGTATGCGTACGAAAATGAGTTTACATATCAATCAGGCCATGCAAATGCGATTCCCACGTGTATTTTCAAATTAATAATGTTGATTATTCAAACACAGCGAACCATTAATACTATTAATATTAATCAGTTATTCGTTTTAATTCAAAATGATAACATGGAGGAGGTATACGATTCTTAGGGAAAACCTCACTCCAGCATTAGCACTCCTCACTGAGATATAGGTTCCCTAGGTCTCACCTTACACACACATATAAACCTATCAGTGACCCCTAAGGCAGGCTCTATCAATCCTGAGGGCAGGGTGGTTGGTTTCCATGTGAGGGGGGGCCTCTGCCTGAGCAGGGCCCCTCTGCAGCTCTCAGAGTCTATTCTCTGTGGCTGTTTGTGGATGCGGTTAAACCATATACTCTTAAGTGCATTATAACCTCGCGGTAAATGCTAACTCTGGGATGGCTGCATCAAAACATGTCTTGTTTGGTGTCAAACGCTTTGGAATCATACCCCCACACCAGTAACTGGTGTGGGAGTATGATCCCACCCTTCTAGAGGGGAAGACATGTACCTACTGTGGAAACACGGTAGAATCCTGAAAGAGCCCTGGCATCACAAAATGGATGCCACCAGCACAGACACCGGGCTGCCCTCCTGCTGCTGACCGAAACTCGCAGTGGATGAGGCCCAACAATAGGCATCCTGTCACAGGGAGGTGTAACCACCTTCCAGACAGGATTTAGTGTATTGGGGCTGGGTGGGTGCACTCCTAGAGTGCTTTGAAGTCCTGCACTGGGGAGCAGTAGGCTCCTCTGTGCATATGCCAGCTCAAAACGGTTCAGGGGCTACCTGCCCCTGCTCTGGCGCGAAACTGGACAAAGGGAAGTGGGTGTAGCCACCCATTCCCCTGACCCTCCCATAGGTGGGGTCATAGATCTAGTCCCTCCCTTCCTTCTAGTATAAGTTAGGGAACCCTTGCCATTGCAAACTAGATATCTCTGGACGACGCTCTGAAGAAGAATCCTGGACCTTCGATGTTCCACTACCTCTGGAAGACTGAAGAATCTCCCTTGGAGTCAAGGAATGACTCCCCTCCCCAGTGAAGCGGAAGCAAGTGGACCCCACGAGTGACGAGGAACAGCAATACCCAGGTACCGTGCACTATTTTCAAGTGCAATCTCTTCACGACGTTCTACGAACTTGTGCATTAGATCACGTGTGGTCCAAGTGTCCAGAAGGATTTCCATTGAAGATCAGAGGCCTACCTCATGTTGAAGAACCAGAACCTTTTGGGCCTGGCGGCGCAGGGTACGCCTTAATCTCCTGGGTTCTCCTGCTCAGCTACACAGAGACACGGGACACTCTGTTAGGCGTTAGAAGATTGGATTTATTAGCTGCAGCTAGTACAGTTATCCCAGAAGTACACAAGGTAGGTTCTCAGGAGACTGCCACTTCACTCCGTGGCGCACATTCTTTTATAGTATATAGGTGACATATACATTAACCAAATACACACCCAGAACATATAAGAAGGAGCCAATAAGAAAAGTTGGAAAACAGGACAGAACCAATAGGAAAGGTTTGAAAACAAAGTATCAGATGACTCGAAGAAACCTCTCCTCCAACTGTGTTTGTCACCCCTCCCTTAAACTAATTCATTAACAGATTCGTAACTAACTTGCAGGTGGCGAGATACTTTTGTGTGTGTTGGAGGACAGTTGTGAAACAAAAGAATGCTAGCAGAGGACAGTGAAGGCCAGACTATAAGATAAAGTCAGAAAAGAATAGTGTGAACCAACAGATAGTTGAGACGGGGATTAGAAAAACCAGACAGGGATTAGTGTACTCGGCCAGTCCTAACATCAGCTTTGCAAATAGAGGCAGAAGGGTTATTTCGACAAGAAGCTGCAGAAAAAGCAGAATAGACTTTGTTCGCCGTGCTGCCTGAGTGAAGGCAACACAAAATAGCGGCGGAGCACAAAATGGCGGGTCGATTCGATCACGATCGAAAATCGAATTTTCTCAATCCCGAGTGACCGTGGGCTCCTGTGAAGTAAATCCTCCAGAGGCTTCTTTGCGATCCCTTGCCAGCTGGCTTGTGGGTCCCCTGAAGACTTTTCTACAGAACCAAAGGGCTTCCCTGGTTGCTCCAGGCCTGCCCTGACTTACCCTCGCTGGGTGAGTCCCTCAGACCTTGCTGGTCTGCACCGCTGACTTTTTACACTTTCCACAAGACTTGCTGTTGCCAAGGCTTGTTGCCTTCAATCTGAGTGCCGATACTGCAGTAAGCTGCAGACTTTGTGGGACATGCCGAATCCAGCTCCTGGTTGTTGTCAATGCCTCCTGGACTTCGTAGATGAAGAGTCAAGACACCTGTGAACACCTGAAATCACCCGACGACTGTGGGCATCCATCTTCCTGGGCCCGGGTCACTTGCAAGTGACTTTGAACACTGTCACCTCTGCTTTCAGGTCTTCTTTCTTCTGAATCCAGCCTTGGATTCCACCGGACACTTCTCCTGTCTTCACAAGCAGCAAGTCTTCTTTGGCTCCCATTGAAAACGACACCTATGCACCCGGCTTCCCTGGGTGAGGTAACTCCAGCACTACGGTGCTCCTGTGTGTGTTGGCTCTAGAACTACTTAGACTGTAAGTGACTTGCTTGTAGACTCTCCCAAAGTATCCTAAAACTTTAAAAATCCAACCGCGACTTGATCCACTGAAGTCTATTGGGACTCACACTGCATACGTCTCCCGTGGGTCCTTTACTTACCTGCCTTGGGTGTATTAGTGAGGCCCCAGCGCTTCTACATGCCCTAGGCCTTGTCCCCTCGCAAGTCGATATTCCTAAGTCTCTTTTTTAGTATATGGTCTGATACGCCCCTCGGGCCCCAGCCATATTTGTGCTTAACTTGTTGTGAAATGTTGATTTGCGCATATGTCCTTGACTTCTAATCTCATAAAGAGATTAGTAGAGTGTGTTAGAAATAAATACATATATATTTTATATATATACCTGTGTGGTGTCCTTTCATTTGGTAATTCAAGAGATTTTAAGGTAAAACAAGCTGCTTTACATTCCTCTTAGACTTAGCCTGAAGGCTGCTCTCCACAGCTACCACTAGGATAGCTTTCTTTAAAAGGTTTTCTTAAACCTATCTACCATAAGAGTCGAATTGGACTGGTGCAAGGTGGCCACTTTAACTAGTGACCAGCATATGCCAGGCCAACTTCTCACAGTCCACATTAGGCTTATGTTAATTCTTTTGTTTGCATGGATCTATAGAAGTAAAGCGACTTGTGCGTAAAGCTTGTTCTCTTCTTCTGACTACAATATTTCTCGGATATTCGAGCTGAGCAAACTATGCTAAAAGACACTAAGTTTCCAACCATTTATCTGCGATTGTCGAATGTTTCGTGTTGATATGTCGTTTGAGAAAAAAGCCAGGTGTGTTATTGTCAGGAATCACGGGAGGTTTCCTCCCTTCATCTCCACAGTGGCTACCATTTTCTCACTACCAACTCATTTAAGAGCAAGTAATCTCTTTAGTTGGAGCAATTGCTGGCATCGCAGAAATTCCAACATGGCTGCCAACTTTCCGACACTGCTACAGCAGTCCGCTGTTTAGCAGTCTAGTGTTTTTAGCATCAACTGCCTGAGGAACGTTCTTCAACATTCCTCAGTGCACTTCACTGAGGAATTTACACGAAAAATACCTGTTTTCAAGACGTCGTGGAGATAGTCAGGGTAGAAGCGGAATCTCGGGGTTAGAAGCGCCGGTCAACATACATTTTAATAACCAGGTTAGCTTCTAATATTACCTATTGTTTTAAACTGAAAATCCTGAGAGAAATCACTCTGACCAAACTATCTATTTACATGTTGTCAAAGATATTAAAATCGTAGCGAAAGTATCCTAGAGTCCGTGGTATTATGAAGCTTCCTTTTAGGGGCTAAAAATCCATACCAGTTCTGTCTTAGTTATTCAGATGCGAGCGTTTATAATTCCGAACGCTGCATCTGACAGGAGAGAATGCTGGAGGCATAGTTCAAGGTTAATCCAGTTTTAAAACTAGAACGCCTTAATAAGCGAAGGACAAGGGCCGTGTAACTATTCCGGTCAGAAATTCAAGACTTTGAACGCGTCAGTCGGAGGCTCCGGTTGACGGCGTTCACAAAATATAAAAAACAATTACAAATAAAAGCAGAACGCGTGCGCTTGTTTCGCGCAGTGTTCAAAGGTGCTTCTAAGCCTAATGCGCTTATCGGAAAGATTCCTGTTTCGCGCATTTTAAAGAAAAAATCTTAAATGTAAAAACCGAAGCGACCTTAAAGACAGCGTTCCTTACACAATAGTTGAGGCTGCTGGAGGGCATATTACAACTCGCGCTCCAGTCAAATAAAGACGCGTTTAACGCTAGCTCTTCTCAAAGGACGCTGTGAGGTAAAATGTTCTGAGTTGCTAGTTAATTCAATTAAGGAGCCAAATCAGTTAAGGGCTTCCCAACTTTCCTCACAAATAAATAAAAAGGGGTAATTGAGTTAGGTGAAGTAAAACTCAATCCCTAAAGAATATTAGCAGACCTGAAAATCCATCTTCCTGCGACTTCAAATACAAGGCTTCACCAGATTCTCTTCTTGTGAGTAGGAAAAAAGAGAAGGAAGGATAGAAAACACTCACACACGACAGGGTTAGGGATAATACTCACCTTATTCTTCTTCCCTCATTACAGTGCAGAAACAGGAACAAAGAAAAAGACCTGTAAAAGAAATAAGAAAAGATTCGAGAACAGTGTGAAGGCATCTCATTGAGTATAGTAAAAAACACAAGAGAATTACAAAGAGCAGCAAGCCCAAAACACCACCCTGGTAAGATAAGTTATCTATAGATTTAAAATATAGTAAGTTTAGTGAAAGGAACGTTATTGACAAATATAAATATTTTAGCCATATGAAAAAGATTGATAAGAAGACGAAGCAGAACTGGCAGAGTTTTGGAGCAGTCTCTTCTCTGTCCCATCCCCTTTCCCCCTTTGGAACTTACCTGCGACGGAATCATAATACCTAGCGGCTAGTTCTGAGAGGGGCATCGGTACCTAGCTTCATTCTGCTCCTGTGCGGAATTACATGAGATTGGAGATACAGATCTGACAGAGTGAAGTGCCCACGTTGGTACTAGCACTCGAGCAGAATGGCAGAAGGTGTAGATCTGAAAAGATTAGGTGAGATTTTGAGTAGTATACAAAGGGACTTGGAGGCAGTCAGAGAGGAGAATAAAGCATTGAGACAAGAGATCATAACATTTAAGACTGGAGCTTCAGGTCAAGGGGTTAGTCAAGGTACCACATCCTTTGGAACCCAGAATCCCAACACTAGTACTTCGTCCTTTGCCCCCACTCAAGTCATCCATTCTTTGTCCCCAGTAATTGCTCAAGCCCCTCCAGAGCGATTTAATGGAGACCCACAAAAGGCCCAATTTTTTTTGACTCAATGTTCACTCCATTTTATGTGCCGCCCCACCATTTTCCCTGATGCACAATCCAGAGTAGCATTCATCCTATCCTACCTGAGCGGGGACGCCGCCTCATGGTCTATGCCATTGGTGACTAAGGATGACCCCATATTATATAATTTGGATGATTTCAAAAAAGAATTTCTGCGAATTTTTGACCGAAGAACAGCATCTCAGGCCTCTGATAACGAACTGCTAGAGCTTAAACAGGGAAATCGGGAACTCGTGGCTTATTATCCCAATTTAATAAGCTAGTAGTAGAGACCAACTGGCCCGAAGATAAAAGAGCAGCAGTGTTTTACAGGGGATTGCTAGAGGAACTGAAGGACGCTCTATCGCAAATTCCAAATCGTCCTACCGACATCTCAGCATTGGTGGATTTGACATTAGAAATCGACTATAGACAAAGTGAACGGAAAGGTGAACGAAGGAGGGAGTTTAGATCAAGTATTCCTCGTTTCGACCGAGCCAAGACTGAGTCCACACGGACGACAGAAAATGTTTCAGGACCCGAGCCTATGCAAATTGGAGTAGTCAGATGTCCACTCTCTAAGGAAGAAAAGGAAAAAAGAAGATTAAACAAACTATGTGTGAGAAGTTGGCCTGGTATATGATGTTCACTAGCTAAAGTGACCACCTTGTACCATGCCAATCAACCCTTATGGTGTGGTTGTAAGTCAACCTTTTCGGACTAGCTGCCCTAGTGGTAGCGTAGGCTAAGCAGTCTTTGAGGTTAAACTCGTTTAAGCGTGTTAAGCAAGCTGTTTTACCATATGTAACCCCCCTTTATACCAATGAAAGGACACCACACAGATATATATTCAAAATATATATGTATTTATTACTCAAAGTATCCCCTAGACTCTTTATGAGCACAGGAGCACAAATCGTTAAACAAGAAAGTATTACAATATACAGAAGTTGCACTTTATATGGATAGGCCCTGGTGGCCGCTCAAACCATATACTAAAATAGTGGTATAAGTACCACGAACAGGAAAGGGAAAAGGCATAGGGCCTCTAGAATCGCTGGGACTACAAGGAGCTAACTTCAGTTAGGGACCAGGAGGTCCACGGGTCGCATGTGCAGTGAGGAAAGTTACACGCGGGCTCCCATAGGTTTTCAATGGGGGCGTAAAAGTTCAAAAGTTACTGCTAAAAGGGTCTTCTGGTTGAACTACGAAATCAAGACTTCAGATCTAGACATTAGAGATGTTACTCTACACTTGTGCACTGGAGTGCCAGCTTTACCTCACCCACAGGAAGCGGGTGCATAGGTCTCGAAGTGCGTCAGGTTTCGTCTATCTGTTCAATGGAGCCTGATGACAAAGATGCTGCAGGCAGCCGGTCCAGAAGAGATGCGGTGGATCCAAGGGTGGATCGGAGTTGTAGAAGACCTGTAAGCAGAGGGGACAGTGTTCACAGTCACTAGCCAGTGACCAGCGTGGCACCAGGTAGGTACCAGGCGATGTCGGGTGCAAACAGGTGAAGAGGTGTAGCTTGTCTCCACAGCCACGTGGTCCCTGAAGGGCGACGACGTCCAGGAGTCGCTTCACGAGCTGTCCCACGCAGGTTCTCGCTGTCGGCGGTGTCGGCGACTCGAAAGGAGCAAACAAGCCTTGGCAAAAGCAGGACTCGTAGGAATTGAAGAAAGCTGTTTACTCTGACCAGCAAGGTCAGAGGGGCTGCTCCTTTGGAGGGAAGCAGGGGCCAGTCTGGAGCAACCACACCAGCATCGTAGTTTTCAAAGATGGTCGCCAAGATGGCCACTAGCCAATGGGCCAGGGTCCGGTTAGGCGCATCGAGTTGCAAAGTGCAGAAGGGCCCCACGCAGATCGTGGAGATGCTGGAGGGCTCACCTTTGGTGCAGATGCTGCTCGGATATTGGGCTTCTTAGGACCCAAAGCACAACTTGGAGGGAGCCTCTGTTGTCGCGCTTGCAGCTTGTCGAGTGTCTTCCAAGATGGCTGGCTCCACGTGTCTCGGTGCCTCCACGGGTTCCTTCTTTGCAGGGACTGTGGATCGGGCTGTGAGAGGTCTGGAGGTCCAGTTCTTGTCGGTCTCTGGGCACGGGCTCCGGCGGGAGGCGGCGGCAAAGCAGACGTCGATTCGCTGGTTGGTGCTTGCGTTAGCAAGATGGTCACTCCCTGACCATAGGGGAGAATTACTTCAGTCTTCTGTGCAGCAGAACGTCAAAGTTCCCGTCTTCTTCTTAGTGTTAAGTTGATTCCAGGATGTCTGAAGTCTTAGGACACAGCTCCTACCTTTAAGCGGATTCTAGGGGCCGGACTACCTGCTAGGTCCCTCCCTAAGGGTGGGACCAGGAAGGGGGGTGGTTACACCCCCAATCCTTTGTCCAGCTTGCCCTAGGTCCGGGTCTGGTGTGCCCCAGGACAGGTTTGAACTGGCATATGCACCGAGGCTCCTTGTGAGCCTCAGGCATGTCTGATTCTATTCAAGCCCTACCTGACCAATACACAAAATCCTGTCTGGGGTGGTGCTCGCACCTCCCCTGGCAGGAAACCCTTTGTCCACGTCTCCCAAGCTGGAAGGACTCCCAGCAGCAGGAGGGCAGACTTGTGTCGGTGGTGGCAGCGTCCATTTTGTGGAGCTGAGGCTATGTCTGATTTTACCCGGGTTTCAGGTTAGGTACATGTCGTGTCCCTCTAGAAGGGTGGAATGCTAACCCCGTCGCCAGAATTGGCGAGGGGTTAGTATTCCAATTCGTATGACACCTTACTCGACATGTTTTGATAAAGCCAAACCAAAGATAGCATTTAACCGCGAGGTTCATAATGCACTTAAGAGTATATGGTATGGCGATATCTGGAAACGGTAGAAGGAAGTTGTTCTGACCACTGCAGACAGGCTCAGCTCATGCCAGAGCACCCTCTCACATGGAACCAAGCACTCTGCCTTCAGGATTGTTAAGGCCTGCCATAGGAGTGACTTATAGGTTAACATGTGTCCCATTTAAGGTTAGGTATAGGCATACTACACCTAAGTAAGAGGTGGATACACCAACTTACCCCAGCTGAGTGATCAGCCAGTTGTGTCAAATTGTTAGGCCAGGCCAGGGGTGGCATAATACATGCTTCAGCCCCTGGTAGGCCTTAGATACACCAATGCCCTGGGTACCTAGTGTACACTGGTACAGGGGCTCACAGGGTGATCCAATTCCAATTGGTTATGCACCTAAAGTGCATAGTGTCAATTTAGTAGAGAGAACAGCAGGCTGGGGGTCTGATTAGCAGGCCCACAGCCTCAATATGTCAAAAACCAAAGTGAAGCAAAAAAGCAAAAATTTGGGGTGACCATAGGATAGCAGACCCTACTCTCCTACACAACCCCCCCCCACCCAAACGCAGGGACATTAAACTAGCCTTGACCAGTCTCGTCTTCATGTCCTAAGTGGAAGTACCTGGAGAGACCATCTGCATTCCCATGGTCTGTACCTGGCCGGTGCTCCACTGTAAAGTCCATCCCCTGTAGGGAAATGGACCACTTAAGTAGTTTGGGGTTTTCACCCTTCATCTGATTTAGCCACAAGAGGGGCTTATGGTCGGTCTGAATCTTGAAGTGTGTGCCAAACAAGTATGGCCTCAGCTTCTTCAGGGCCCACACCACAGCAAAGGCCTCCCCCTCAATAGCTGACCAATTCTTCTCTCTGGGGGTCAACCTTCTGCTAATAAAAGCAATGGGTTGGTCTTAACCATCTACATTAAGTTGTGACAGCACAGCTCCCACACCCAACTCAGAAGCATCTGTTTGGACAATAAACTCTTTGGAGTAGTCAGGACTTTTCAGGATAGGTGCAGAGCACATGGCCTTCTTCAGGTCATCAAATGCCTTTTGACAGCTTAGTGTCCACTGAACCTTTTTGGGCATCTTTTTGGATGTCAGATCATTAAGAGGAGTCACAATGGACCCATAGTTCTTAACAAACTTCCTGTAGTACCCAGTCAAGCCCAAGAAAGCTCGAACTTGAGTCTGGGTGGTTGGAGGAGACCAGTCCTTGATGGATTGTATCTTACTCTCCAGTGGTTGATCTTGGCCTCCACCTCAAGGTGGCCTTAGTACACAACCTTACTCTGCCCTATCTGGCACTTAGTAGCCTTGATAGTGAGGCCTGCCTTTTGCAGAGCCTCAAGTACCTTCTTCAGGTAGATCAGGTGATCCTCCCAGGTGGAGCTAAAGACAGCAATGTCATCAAGATATGCTGCACAAAAGTCATCCAACCAAGTAAGGGCTTGATTCACCAACCTTTGGAAGGTGGCAGGTGCATTCTTCAGACCAAGGGGCATCACCAAAAATTGGTAGTGTCCTCCTGGGGTTGAAAATGCTGTTTTGGCCTTAGACTCCTCAGCTAACCTGATTTGCCAATAGCCAGCTGTCAAATCAAATGTGCTCAAAAACTTAGCAGAAGCCAGTTTATCTATGAGCTCATCTGCCCTTGGAATAGGATGTGCATCTGTCCTAGTGACAGCATTGAGTCCTCTGTAATCCACACAGAACATCATCTCTCTCTTGCCATCTTTGGTGTGAGGTTTGGGGACCAGAACCACTGGGCTAGCCCAGGGGCTCTCTGAGGGCTCAATGACACCCAGTTCCAGCATTTTGTGTACCTCAGCCTTTATACTGTCCCTGACATGGTCAGGTTGTCTGTAAAGTTTGTTCTTTACAGGAAGACTGTCACCAGTGTCCACCACATGGGTACACCAGTCACTTTGACTAGGTATCAGTGAAAACATATGCTGAAATGATTGTAGAACCTGTCTACATTCAATCTGCTGATGTTCAGTGAGGTTGCCTCCAAGGGTCACTTCTTCAACTGAACCATCTTCAGGGTTCTGAGACAACAGGTCTGGGAGAGGGTCACTCTCTTCCTCCTGGCCCTCATCTGTAGCCATGAGCAAGCCCATGTCTGCCCTGTCAACATATGCTTTTAACCTGTTAACATGGAGTACCCTGTGGGGACTCCTGGGAGTGCCTAGGTCCACCAAGTAGGCAACCTCTCCCTTCTTTTCCAGGATTGTATGGGGTCCAGACCATTTGTCTTGGAGTGCTGCTGGGGCCACTGGCTCCAACACCCATACCTTCTGTCCTGGCTGAAACTCAACCAAGACAGCCTTTTGGTCATGCCAAGCTTTCTGTAAGGCCTGGCTTGCTTCAAGGTTTTTGGATGCCTTTTCCATGTACTCAGCCATCCTGGAGCGGAGACCAAGTACATAGTCCACTATGTCTTGCTTAGGCTTTTTGAGAGGTAACTCCCATCCTTCCCTCACCAGACATAGGGGACCTCTTACAGGGTGCCCAAACAACAATTCAAAGGGGCTGTAGCCAACTCCTTTTTGTGGGACCTCTCTGTAAGCAAACAGAAGGCAGGGTAGAAGGATGTCCCATCTTCGCCTGAGCTTTTCAGGTAATCCTTTGATCATACCCTTTAGGGTCTTGTTGAATCTCTCAACAAGCCCATTGCATTGTGGGTGATAAGGAGTGGTGAACTTGTAGTTGACACCACATTCCTTCCACATAGCTGTCAAGTATCCTGACATGAAGCTGGTACCTCTGTCAGAAACCACCTCCTTAGTAAACCCCACTCTGGAGAATACTCCCAGTAGGGCCCTGGCCACAACAGGAGCTGTTGTGGTCCTAAGGGGAATTGCCCCTGGATACCTGGTGGCATGATCCACTACCACCAGTATAAATCTGTGCCCAGATGCAGTGGGAGGATCCATGGGACCCACTATATCTATTCCCACTCTTTCAAAGGGAACCCCCACCACAGGTAGTGGTATTAGGGGGGCCTTTGTTGTGCCACCTGATTTGCCACTGGCTTGGCAGGTCACACAGGAGCGACAAAACTCCTTGGTATCTTCACTCATGTGAGGCCAGTGAAAGTGAGGGACAAGCCTGTCCCGAGTCTTGTTCTGGCCTAAGTGTCCTGCTAGAGGAATATCATGGGCCAAGGTAAGAAGGAAGCCCCTAAATTGCAGAGGTATAACCAACCTCCTGGTTGCACCGGGTTTTGGGTCTCTAGCCTCTGAATAAAGGAGTCCATCATCCCAATACACTTTATGGGTACCTTGAGCATTCCCAGCAGCCTCAGCAGCAGCCAGCTGTCTGAGGGGTTCAAGAGATGGACAGGATAACTGAGCCTGCCCCAAGTCAGCCCTGGAAGGTCCCCCTGTCCCCAGAAACTCAACCTGGTCAGGTTCAAGCTCTTCAGGGACAGTTCCTTCAGGGTTCTTTAGATCATCCTACTGGGAAGACTGATCATCCCTTGGAGGCAGGGGGGAAGGCACAGCCTTAACCCTCCTGTTCTTCTTCTTGGTAGGTGATTGGTCCATTGTTCCAGGATCCAAGACCTGAGGTTCAGTAAGGCACTTTTTGGCCTGTGACCTGGTCACAGCAAGGACATGTGGTGATATACCTAACATCTCTGCATGTGTCCTGTACTCCACTTCTGACCATAGAGAACTCTCTAGGTCATTGCCCAACAAACATTCTACTGGGAGGTCTGCACTAACCACAATCCTTTTGAGGCCAGTTACCCCTCCCCATGAGAAGTTAACAATAGCCACACTATGGGAAGTAGTGGTATTGCTGGCATTGGTCACCAGGTAATTCTCACCTGGTATGTACTGTCCAGGATCCACAAAGCCTGGTGTCACCATAGTGACACTGGCACATGTGTCCCTGTAGGCTTGAGCCACTTTTGCATTAATCAATGGAGTCTGTCTGTACTTGCCCAGGTTACTGGGGCTCACACTCAGGGACAAATCCATGTCCCCATCACAGATCAAGACTACCTGTGTAAGGGTTCTATGTAAGTCAGAATCTCCTTCAGTTCCCATAGTGATTCCCACTACACCCTTTGTCTGGGGACCAACACTGCTAACAGTACTACTGGGAGCAGGTGCCTTAGGGGCAACAGTGTTGGGGGCTCCACCCTTCTTACAATCACTAGTCCAGTGAGTTGTATTCTTGCAAGATTTGCACCAGGGTTTCTTTGGACCTTCTTTCTTCTTTCCTTTAGATTGTTGGGACCCACCCTCATTAGTATTAGTTTGGGGCCCTGTTGAAGACTTCTGGTCTTTGGATTTCTGATCTCCACCCTTTTGGTCTGTTTTCTTCTGATCACCCCCTTGGCCCTGGTTCTGGTTCTTTTGCTTAACCCTGGTTCTGACCCATTTGTCTGCCTTCTTTCCCAATTCTTGGGGAGAGGTCAGATCTGAGTCAACCAAGTGTTGATGCAGTTGCTGGTTGCGACAGTTATTTAAAATCTGTTCTCTCATCATCAAATTGTACAATCCTGTATAATCAGATACCTTACTTCCCAGCAACCAACCCTCCAAAGCCTTAGTGGCACATTCAATGTATTCAGACCAGTCCTGAGTCTGTGTCTTCCGGGTATCTATGAACATTAACCTGTACTATTCAGTGGTTAGGCCTAACCCATCAACCAGGACACTCTTCAGGTCTCTGTAGTTTCTGACATCCTCCTCTCTAACAGTGAGGAGTCTATCTCTGCCTCTACCTTCAAAGGAGAGCCATAAGATTGCTGCCCACTGGTCTTCAGGAACCTGCTGCACTTTGCAGGCTCTCTCAAGAGCAGTCATCCACTTGTGGATATCATCCCCAATTTTGTAGGGGGGCACAACCTTGGACAGGTTCCTATTATCAAAGACCCTATCTTTGTCCCTAGGGACAATGCTGCCACCAGTGGGTATAGACCCACTCTCTCTAGGTTGCCTAGCCTTGTTCAGTTTCTCTTCCATCAGGGCTACTTCTAGCTCCTGTTTCCTGATCCTCAGCTGAGCTTCCTGCATTCTGGCCTCATGATCCCTCCTCTGAGGGCTGGTCATCCTTCTTCTGGAGTGACCCTGAGAGCCTCTAGAGGCATGAGAGGCATTAGAGTCACCTGAGTGATTCCTCTGTCTCCCAAACCCCTGGTTAAGTCCACTAGGGAGATTCGATGGGGGAACCCATTGTCAGACCCAAGTAGTCTTAAGTTAGCTGAGCCAGGTATAGCACCTGGCACTGGGCTATTTCTCCCATCAGAACTACTACTACTATCAGACTCACCCCCTTTTTCATCCCTGTTCCTATGCTGATCCTCATCATCTGTAGTCTGATTCTCAACTAAGGGGTGACTGTTAGAAAGGGGTACTTCAGTAGCATCTTCAGAAGGAGGGCCTCCTGTTCCAGTCCCTGAGGGGCCTAACTGGGAGGCTTTCTTGAGAGCTCTCTGATCTTCATCATCTTGTAAGAGTTCTCTGAGTTCAGCAGAGGTAGGGTTCCTGGGCTGTTTAAGGCCCCTGATATTTGCCAACTGCCTGAGCTCATTCTGGTTTAGGGTAGCAAAGATGGTTGGTGCCCTCTGGGGGTCACTCTCGGCAGAGATGGGTACATTGGACCCCTCTGCCCCAGCCATTGCTCTTAAGTGTGGGTGGATGTGTTGCAACTACCTACACTTGGGTTTTCCTACTAAACCTATCTAGTAGTTGTAGTCAGGGTGTGCTAATCCCTTTGCTCTACAACAACTAAGTTCAGTAGAACTTAAGTATATAACTAATCTTGTTTTATATGTACCTACAGGTACCTGTATGATCTTTCAATTGGTAACAAAGAGATTACAGAGGTAAAACACAGCAAGCTCTAATCCAACCGCTGCTCACCAATGTGAGAAGTTGGCCTGGTATATGATGTTCACTAGCTAAAGTGACCACCTTGTACCATGCCAAGCAACCCTTATGGTGTGGTTGTAAGTCAACCTTTTCAGACTAGCTGCCCTAGTGGTAGCGTAGGCTAAGCAGTCTTTGAGGCTAAACTCGTTTAAGCGTGTTAAGCAAGCTGTTTTACCATATGTAACCCCCCTTTATACCAATGAAAGGACACCACACAGATATATATTCAAAATATATATGTATTTATTACTCAAAGTATCCCCTAGACTCTTTATGAGCACAGGAGCACAAATTGTTAAACAAGAAAGTATTACAATATACAGAAGTTGCACTTTATATGGATAGGCCCTGGTGGCCGCTCAAACCATATACTAAAATAGTGGTATAAGTACCACGAACAGGAAAGGGAAAAGGCCTAGGGCCTCTAGAATTGCTGGGCCTACAAGGAGCTAACTTCAGTTAGTGACCAGGAGGTCCACGGGTCGCGTGTGCAGTGAGGAAAGTTACACGCGGGCTCCCATAGGTTTTCAATGGGTGCGTAAAAGTTCAAAAGTTACTGCTAAAAGGGTCTTCTGGTTGAACTACGAAATCAAGACTTCAGATCTAGACATTAGAGATGTTACTCTACACTTGTGCACCGGAGTGCCAGCTTTACCTCACCCACAGGAAGCGGGTGCATAGGTCTCGAAGTGCGTCGGATTTCGTCTATCTGTTCAATGGAGCCTATCTGTTCAAAGAGGCGGCCGGTCCAGAAGAGATGCGGTGGATCCAAGGGTGGATCGGAGTTGTAGAAGACCTGTAAGCAGAGGGGACAGTGTTCACAGTCACTAGCCAGTGACCAGCGTGGCACCAGGTAGGTACCAGGCGATGTCGGGTGCAAACAGGTGAAGAGGTGTAGCTTGTCTCCGCAGCCACGTGGTCCCTGAAGGTGAATGACATCCAGGAGTCGGTTCACGAGCTGTCCCACGCAGGTTCTCGCTGTCGGCGGTGTCAGCGACTCGAAAGGAGCAAACAAGCCTTGGCAAAAGCAGGAGTCGTAGGAATTGAAGAAAGCTGTTTACTCTGACCAGCAAGGTCAGAGGGACTGCTCCTTTGGAGGGAAGCAGGGGCCAGTCTGGAGCAACCAGACCAGCATCGTAGTTTTCAAAGATGGTCGCCAAGATGGCCACTAGCCAACGGGCCAGGGTCCGGTTAGGCGCGTCGAGTTGCAAAGTGCAGAGGGGCCCCACGCAGATCGTGGAGATGCTGGAGGGCTCACCTTTGGTGCAGATGCTGGTCGGATGTTGGGCTTCTCAGGACCCAAAGCACAACTTGAAGGGAGCAGCTTGTCGAGTGTCTTCCAAGATGGCTGGCTCCACGTGTCTCGGTACCTCCACGGGTTCCTTCTTTGCAGGGACTGTGGATCGGGCTGTGAGAGGTCTGGAGGTCCAGTTCTTGTCAGTCTCTGGGCTCGGGCTCCGGCGGGGGGCGGCGGCAAAGCAGATGTCGATTCGCTGGTTGGTGCTTGCGTTAGCAAGATGGTCACTCCCTGACCATAGGGGAGAATTACTTCAGTCTTCTGTGCAGCAGAACGTCGAAGTTCCCGTCTTCTTCTTAGTGTTAAGTTGATTCCAGGATGTCTAAAGTCTTAGGACACAGCTCCTACCTTTAAGCGGATTCTAGGGGCCGGACTACCTGCTAGGTCCCTCCCTAAGGGTGGGACCAGGAAGGGGGGTGGTTACACCCCCAATCCTTTGTCCAGCTCGCCCTAGGTCCGGGGCTGGTGTGCCCCAGGACCGGTTTGAACTGGCATATGCACCGAGGCTCCTTGTGAGCCTCAGGCATGTCTGATTCTATTCAAGCCCTACCTGACCAATACACAAAATCCTGTCTGGTGTGGTGCTCGCACCTCCCCTGGCAGGAAACCCTTTGTCCACGTCTCCCAAGCTGGAAGGACTCCCAGCAGCAGGAGGGCAGACATGTGTCGGTGGTGGCAGCGTCCATTTTGTGGAGCTGAGGCTATGTCTGATTTTACCCGGGTTTCAGGTTCTGTACATGTCGTGTCCCTCTAGAAGGGTGGAATGCTAACTCCGTTGCCAGAATTGGCGAGGGGTTAGTATTCCAATTCGTATGACACCTTACTCGACATATTTTGATAAAGCCAAACCAAAGATAGCATTTAACCGCGAGGTTCATAATGCACTTAAGAGTATATGGTATCGCGATATCTGGAAACGGTAGAAGGAAGTTGTTCCGACCACTGCAGACAGGCTCAGCTCATGCCAGAGCACCATCTCACATGGAACCAAGCACTCTGCCTTCAGGATTGTTTAGGCCTGCCATAGGAGTGACTTATAGGTTAACATGTGTCCCATTTAAGGTTAGGTATAGGCATACTACACCTAAGTAAGAGGTGGATACACCAACTTACCCCAGCTGAGTGATCAGCCAGTTGTGTCAAATTGTTAGGCCAGGCCAGGGGTGGCATAATACATGCTTCAGCCCCTGGTAGGCCTTAGATACACCAATGCCCTGGGTACCTAGTGTACACTGGTACAGGGGCTCACAGGGTGATCCAATTCCAATTGGTTATGCACCTAAAGTGCATAGTGTCAATTTAGTAGAGAGAACAGCAGGCTGGGGGTCTGATTAGGAGGTCCACAGCCTCAATATGTCAAAAACCAGTGAAGCAAAAAAGCAAAAATTTGGGGTGACCATAGGATAGCAGACCCTACTCTCCTACACTATGTTTATATTGTGGCGGAAGTGGGCATTTCGTCAAGAATTGTTTAAAAAGACCTAAGTTGCCAACCAAGGAGAAGGGAAACTAGAGGCACCACAGGTACGTGGAGTTGGACCTGTGGATGCGAATGGAGCTACAACTCCAACAATTCATCAATTGGCAAACACACTGCAAGCTTCTTCACCTCATTTGATAATGACTGTGACACTAAAATTCAGGGGAAAAATTTTGAACGGTGTAGTTGTCATGGTAAATTCAGGAGCAACAGGGAACTTTTGCGATCACAAATTCGCTGGCCAAATTGGATTACAAGCTGTCAAAAAGGAGAAAAGTGAGAAGGTCCGCGCAGTGGATGGTACAGAGTTAACTTCAGGCCCAATTACTAGTCACACAGAATTAGTACATATGACCACGATCGAAGGACATCAAGAGACATTACAATTTAACCTAATAGACGCCCCCCCAATTTCAACTTATTTTAGGACTTCCATGGTTGACTGAACATAACCCTTTGATTGATTGGGGAGCCCAAACAATTCAATTAAATTCTGAATATTGTACAAGACATTGTTTTGAAAATTTGGCAACTCCTACAGTGACCGGAGCGGTTACGCCTTTATGCACTAATGGCAGTTCCATATGTGTGATTCAAACGATGGAGATACCAGAATTATACCAAGATTTTGCAGATGTTTTTGATGAGATCAAGGCCGAGACACTACCACCCCATAGGCCCTACGACTGCAAAATTGATCTGGAGCCTGGTGCTAACCTACCCTGCAGTAGGGTATACGCCTTGACTGAGAAAGAAAATGTCCACTTGAAGGAATATCTGACAAAAAATTTGGAGAAAGGATTTATTAGGCCATCACAGTCCCCCGTCTCTTCCCCCCTTTTTTTTGTTCCGAAGAAAGGAGGGGATCTCAGGACCTGCATTGACTTTAGAGCCATTAATCGGATAACTGTAAAGAATCGATACCCGTTACCTCTGATATCAGTACTGATCGATCAAGTGAAGGAAGCAAAAATCTACACTCGCCTGGATCTACGAGGAGCGTACCATCTCATTCGACTTTGTGAAGGCGACGAGTGGAAGACTGCGTTTAGGACCAAATTCGGGCTTTACGAGTACTTGGTAATGCCGTATGGTCTCTGTAACGCACCCGCGGCCTTCCAGTATTTTATCAACGATGTTTTAAGTGATTTCATTGATCGGTGTGTCATAGTCTACATCGATGACATCCTGATTTATTCACATTCGACTGAAGAACATCATGACCAGGTCAGAGCCGTTTTACAACGTCTACGCGAGAACTCGCTATACGTAAAATTGGAGAAATGCCTATTCAACACCGATACCGTTGGAATTCCTAGGCTTCGTGTTATCACCTAATGGAGTTCAGATGGATGCACAGAAGGTACGGGCAATAACTGACTGGAAATCTCCTACTTGTATCAAAGAAGTCCAAAGTTTCATTGGATTCTCCAATTTTTACAGAAGGTTCATCCATGGGTTTTCTTTCAAAATACTGCCTCTGACTCGTCTCTTGAAGAAAGGCGTTCCGTTCCTATGGTCTGAAGAGGCGGAACAGGCCTTCCAGTTGATGAAGTCCAGTTTTATCACAGCACCAGTATTACTCCATGCAGATCCCCCGGAGCCCTTCTATTTGGAAACGGACGCTTCGGACCTCGCCATCGGAGGAATACTCTCTGAGAGGCACAAAGATACGGGGCAGTTGCATCCGGTGGCTTTTCGCTCAAGCAAACTCAACCCTGCGGAATGCAACTATACAATAACTGAAAAGGAACTCCTGGCTATTAAGGATGCTTTCAAAGATTGGAGGCATTACTTAATGGGGGGCTAAACACACTGTAATGGTGTTTACAGACCACCACAATCTGAAGTTTTTGCGTTCTGCTCGTACTCTCACTCCACTCCAGTTGCGTTGGTCTTTGTACTTCGCGGATTTTGACTTTGTCATCACCTCCCGTCCCGGATCAAAGAACGGGAAGGCTGATGTTCTTTCCAGATTAGATACTGAAAATCAAACGCCAGTCATCGAAAATCAACAAATCATACCTGAAGAAAAATTTATCGGAATCATTGCAGTGGAACCTTTTGAGCAGCTTGTTCGCAATTCATTGTCAGATTGGGATATGGCAACCTGGGCCATTGAAGATCCACTTCGTTCCATCCGCCATGGCCTTCCTTACCACGGTTCCACTCTGTATTTACCCACCAAAGAACTCCAGCTAAAAGCAATGCAGGAATGTCACGATAATCCTCTGGCTGGTCACAAGGGCATTTTAAAAACCGAAGATTTACTCAAACGAAACTTTTGGTGGCCTTTTATGTGCCGAGATGCTCGTCAATATGTCTTAAGTTGTGAACTCTGTGCAAGGGGTAAATCTGATAGGCAGGCCCCAAAAGGTCTTTTACAACCCATGCCCCCTCCTCCACATCCTTGGCACACGGTTTCCCTAGATTTGATTGTTGATCTACCTTCATCCCATGGCTACGACACCATCCTGGTAGTGGTTGACACCTTCAGTAAAATGGCACACTTTGTACCCTTCAAGGGTACACCCACTTCTAGGCAACTATCACAACTTTTCAATGAACATATAATTCGCTTTCATGGGATTCCTAAGATACTCATTTCGGACAGGGGTTCCCAGTTCCTCTCACACTTTTGGAAGGCATACATCAAGGGCCTTCATATTGACCATCGTTATTCTACTAGCTCTCACCCAGAAACTGATGGTCAAACTGAACGCGTTAATCAAGAACTTGAACAACACCTTAGATTATATCTGCTAGATGAGGAGGGCGATTGGCCTGATCATTTATGGACTGCGGAATATGCCTACAATAATGCTCTCAATGTATCCACAGGTTATTCTCCCTTCTTTATCAATTCAGGCAGACATCCTAATTCCTATGTTAATTTTGACAATGCTAACACTCCTGCTGTCAAAGACATTGCCCAACAGTTTACTAGGCTCCACCACACGGTAACCCAGAATTTGACAACTGCTAAGACTCGTTTCAAACACTTCGCTGATCGTAAACGAAAAAAGGCACCTGAGCTTCATGTGGGAGATTTAGTCTGGTTGTGTACAAAAAATCTTAAACTCAAGGGTCCACGTAAATTCCAGCCTCGCTTTATGGGTCCTTATCCAATTGAGAAGGTCATTAATCCTGTCACTTATTGACTATCTCTCCCTGGTTCCACCAAATTTCATCCGGTATTTCATGTCTCTCTACTAAAACCAACTCACCCGGGGTTGCGTAGGTCGTCACCTCCTGATCCTTTAATCCTGCATGGTGAGCCTGAGTATGAAGTCAAACGGATTTTAGATTCAAAATTCATCCGTGATGAACTCTTTTATCTCATTGACTGGAAGGGTCATGGTCCGGATGAACGTTCTTGGGAAAAGAGTACAGTTGTCCATGCTCCTCGTCTAATTAAAGCATTTCATGCCAAATTCCCTACTACACCCCATCTGGAGGAAACCCCGTTGGGAGGGGGTACTGTCAGGAATCACGGGAGGTTTCCTCCCTTCATCTCCACAGTGGCTACCATTTTCTCACTACCAACTCATTTAAGAGCACGTAATCTTTTTAGTTGGGGCAATTGCTGGCATCGCAGAAATTCCAACATGGCTGCCAACTTTCCGACACTGCTACAGCAGTCCACTGTTTAGCAGTCTAGTGTTTTTAGCATCAACTGCTTGAGGAATGTTCTTCAACATTCCTCAGTGCACTTCACTGAGGAATTTACACGAAGAATACCTGTTTTCAAGGCGTCGTGGAGATAGTCAGGGTAGAAGCGGAATCTCGGGGTTAGAAGTGCCGGTCAACATACATTTTAATAACCAGGTTAGCTTATAATATTACCTATTGTTTTAAACTGAAAATCCTGAGAGAAATCACTCTGACCAAACTATCTATTTACATGTTGTCAAAGATATTAAAATCGTAGCAAAAGTATCCTAGAGTCCGTGGTATTATGAAGCTTCCTTTTAGGGGCTAAAAATCCATACCAGTTCTGTCTTAGTTATTCAGATGCGAGCGTTTATAATTCCGAACGCTGCATCTGACAGGAGAGAATGCTGGAGGCATAGTTCACGGTTAATCCAGTTTTAAAACTAGAACGCCTTACTAAGCGAAGGACAAGGGCTGTGTAACTATTCCGGTCAGAAATTCAAGACTTTGAACGCGTCAGTCGGAGGCTCCGGTTGACGGCGTTCACAAAATATAAAAACCAATTACAAATAAAAGCGGAACGCGTGCGCTTGTTTCGCGCAGTGTTCAAAGGTGCTTCTAAGCCTAATGCACTGATCGGAAAGATTCCGGTTTCTCGCATTTGAAAGAAAAAATCTTAAATGTAAAAACCGAAGCGACCTTAAAGACAGAGTTCCTTACACAATAGTTGAGGCTGCTGGAGGGCATATTACAACTCGCGCTCCAGTCAAATAAAGACGCGTTTAACGCTAGCTCTTCTCAAAGGACGCTGTGAGGTAAAATGTTCTGAGTTGCTAGTTAATTCAATGAAGGAGCCAAATCAGTTAAGGGCTTCCCAACTTTCCTCACAAATAAATAAAAGGGGTAATTGAGTTAGGTGAAGTAAAACTCAGTCCCTAAAGAATATTAGCAGACCTGAAAATCCATCTTCCTGCGACTTCAAATACAAGGCTTCACCAGATTCTCTTCTTGTGAGTAGGAAAAAAGAGAAGGAAGGATAGAAAACACTCACACACGACAGGGTTAGGGATAATACTCACCTTATTCTTCTTCCCTCATTACAGTGCAGAAACAGGAACAAAGAAAAAGACCTGTAAAAGAAATAAGAAAAGGTTCGAGAACAGTGTGAAGGCATCTCATTGAGTATAGTAAAAAACACAAGAGAATTACAAAGAGCAGCAAGCCCAAAACACCACCCTGGTAAGATAAGTTATCTATAGATTTAAAATACAGTAGGTTTAGTGAAAGGAACGTTATTGACAAATATAAATGTTTTAGCCATATGAAGAAGATTGATAAGAAGACGAAGCAGAACTGGCAGAGTTTTGGAGCTGTCTCTTCTCTGTCCCATCCCCTTTCCCCCTTTGGAACTTACCTGCGACGGAATCATAATACCTAGCGGGAAGTTCTGAGAGGGGCATCGGTACCTAGCTTCATTCTGCTCCTGTGCGGAATTACATGAGATTAGAGATACAGATCTGACAGTTATGCATAGGGCTCTTCTAGCCTCTTTTCTACTCACTTAATGCTCTGTGACTGTAGAATTGATTAATCACCTTGAATTTATTATACGAGTCATGTCGAAGGACACATGATGGTTTTTGCTTTGGGTTATTTTTGGAAATTTAGCATTCATTCATATTTTGCTTCTTCTTTGGTTGCTGGGACTAGAGTTGAAACTTGTTTATCTAAATGGTTTTTGGAACCAGACAATGATGCCTCATATTTTGGATTTTCGTATGTATTTTAGATGTGTGACAACCATTGTTGCGTCTGGACAGTTTGAATATTGTCCTTTTGGGGATTGGCTCATTAGGTTTTTGTATTTTAAACTTTTTGGGTGAATTAATTCATGTGTGCTTATCAGACCGCTGTGTAGATGATTAGATGGATGGACATACAATGCTTACTGTTGTGAACTACATGAAATTTAAAGTAGTAATGACTTAATTTATATATTTTTTAAGGGACTCCTGTCACCATTACTGAAGTGAAAAACGTAAGAATTACTTACTGGATAATTACACTTGATGATTTGGTAATGGTAAGAAAAGTTTTGAATTGAGAACTTTGGTGAACTCACCCCTTGGCCTTCAAATAGTAAATACAAGAGTTGAAACTATATAATATAATACTAAGCAAATGAATCATAGTTTTAGCATTCTCAAGAACCTTTTCGCCACCTAATTAGATTATAGATATGTGCCAAATGGGGGGTTTTGTTCAGATTTGCAGTTTTATGTATTTTCGATGTTTTATGTTAATCTTTGCTAGCACGGACAGCTTCAGATTGTTCATGTAATGGGTTTGCAATATTTAACATTGTTACATGCTCTGTTTTGTATAAAACTTTCTCTATTTCTTGGAACACAAGCTTTATGAACATTGACATCATAATGTGATTGCTTCACTCTTTTTGTTGGATTTTGCATTATACTTTTTTTCCCCAATCAATTTGTATGTTTAATAAGTGATTAATGCACACTGTTACATGTTTTTTCAATTTCTTATGCTGTTTATTGTGCTTAAGACACTGTATTTTGCATTTGTTCATGTAACACAGGTGGCTTATGTCATTGTATGTTTGTAACAGCCCTGATTAAGTACCGATGTTTAGGGATGAAACGTGTTGGCTCTGTCCATGTTGGACTGTTCAAGAAAGAAATTAAATAATATTTTAACATTCTTGTCCATGGCACCTTGACTAATTGGAACTTCTGCACACTAATCTAGTGAATGATACAAAATTATTCAGTTGCTTGGAATTTAGATTTAAAAAAATGTCTTTATAACAATGACATTTTTGTTCCTTTTTGACTTGAGGCCTTTATAAAATTGCTCTGACATACACTTATGACATCCTAAGAAATGTGTGCTTCTCCCATAGGTTGTTGTAACATCCCAATTTAGTGACTGAGTCATACAAAGTGAAACAAAACCTGGATACATAGCGGCTTATCTAGTTTAATTGTGTGAACTTAGGCAAATATTTTATTTCACCAAAACTCTTTTATCATTACTGCGCATGAAAGCGCATTCAAATATACGAGTTCGGAATACCAGTTGTAGAATAACCTATTGAGTATTTATGTACTAGACTATAATGTTGCTCTATAATAATCTGGGCCCTATACACGGTTTACATGACAACTGTCTTGCCTGTTAGTTCCCCGATAGTTCATGCTGAAAAACTTGTAATAAGTACTTCTCAGTGCAGTTGTAGAATTTGGCATATTAATGTCAACGTGTTAAAGAAATTCACTTTTTTTTAAATTCTGAAAAGATTTTCTCATATTTCATATGTTTGTTGTTGTATGGTTTACTGTTGTATTCCAATGGTTACGTATATTACGGTATGTGCTTGACACATTCTGTTCCTTATTATTGTTCAGTTGTATCTGTGGTACCAGGAAGAGCCTGACGTTCAAGAGCTGTCACGTTGAATATATTGGTTCAGTGAAAAGATGGCGTCATCGATGTGTTTACATAATTGACTATCAGAACCCAGAAGAATACATACACTGGCACAACACAAACTGGTAAGCCAGTGAAGATGTGCTTAACATGTCTAGTGTTGGAATTCTGTGGAATGTCACCAGGCCTGTATGCAACATTTTCAAAACACACCTTCTTAACATTCTAAAAATATTCATACCACAAGAAATGCCAGGGTGGTATTTTCCTAGTTTGGACTCACCAGTGAAGTATATGAATCAATCAATCAGGGGTTTATAAAGCACGCTACTCACCCGTGGGGGTCTCAAGGCACTGGGGGGGGGGGGGTAGAACGGGGGGAGCGGCTCCGGATCAGTCGAAGAGCCAGGATAGCGTGAGTACTGTGGCACAGTGCGCACTGGATCCATATTAGGGCATGCCTACTGTGCTTACGCTATCGCACTGACCAAAAGCAAAAAGTGATGGGTGGAATACTTGAATTAATCTCAGCTACAGGTGAAGTGCGTGAAGCAACTTTATTGCTTGTTAAGCCATATAGGAATGATGTTTTTGCTCAGTTCACACCCTGAACAGAATTGCTTGTAGGTGCTCTCAGACGGGTTAGCAGTGCGTCCACGGAGATGCCAGAGTTACTGTCAGCACCGTGGGCAATGCAACATCACACTTAAGCTCGCTAATGGCAGGTCCGTTTTTGAATGTTTCAGCGAGTGGGCAGTGTGGTATCAGGCGAGCTCGTAGAGTGCTGCACAAGGGTGCTGGATAGTGACCTTGGGTCAGGGATTGTTCTAGTCTGCCCTGACAGTTACCACTGCCTTGCAAAAATATTGAATACTCGAACACCACAGGCCCGATATCAAACCTGTTAATGTTTACTTCATCATGAACAAAAATGATTTTTTTGCCAGCTCTCTTCATTTTAAACCGGTTTCTTGCAGGAGATGCGAGCATTCATTTTCAAATAAAATATGCAATATTACTGGCAGTTTGTGTTTCCACTCAGTTTTACCGAATCAAATGACAAGTTTTAATTTGATTGAAAATGTTTCCAGATAAATACGGACTGGATAAACCACTGTTTGCCTTTAAAAGAAGTTCTAATCTGAAAGATACATTTGTGCTGACAAGACCACAGCCCAAAATGAGACCCCAATGGAAGTGAACACACTCTGGCAACTACCACTGGTTCAAGCCCCCTCTCCTTGTGGGTCATGTTCGGTGTGCGGACAAACACAAATAACGAGAAATGTCGACATTGGAACTGACGACCTTGGGTACTGAAACGCCACACCAACTGCAACAGCGAGAGGGTCATTTATCTGCCCTTGTACTCTTAGGGGCATATCAACAACAACCGGCGATAATTATCGCTCAGCGCTCTTAGGGGCATATCAACAAGGGCTTTATCTCTGCTTTTTTGGCTTTAAAAGCCAAAAAAGCAGAGATAACACTAGCGCCCTATCAACAACAGGGTGCTAACACGCAAATTTGCATGTTAGCACCCATTTACTCTACGCTGCACCTTGCATCTCTAATGAGATGCAAAGGGGGCGTTCCAGAGTAAAATAATAGGAGAAATGTCGCTAAGCGACATTTCTCCTATTATCAAGAATGTCGCTAACCCTGTTAGAGACAAAAAAAGCAGCGCTAACCGCGGTTAACGCTGCTTTTTTACGTCTGCTAATTTTCAGACTTAGCCATGATATCCTATGGAAGGAGGATATCATGGCTAAGTTTGCCTGTCCCTATCAACAAGGTAACGTGTGATTATCGCTGGGTTTCCAGCGATAATCTCACGTTAGCCTGTTAGCGTGTAGATTTTTATCGCTATTGAGATAAGCGTTGCTAATAGCACGCTATCTCAGCGATAAAAATTCACGCTAGCCGGCGATAATTATCCTCACGCTAAGAGCGCTGAGCGATAATTATCGCCGGTTGTTGTTGATATGCCCCTAAGCGTGAGGATAATTATCGCCGGCTAGCGTGAATTTTTATCGCTGAGATAGCGTGCTATTAGCAACGCTTATCTCAATAGCGATAAAAATCTACACGCTAACAGGCTAACGTGAGATTATCGCTGGAAACCCAGCGATAATCACACGTTACCTTGTTGATAGGGACAGGCAAACTTAGCCATGATATCCTCCTTCCATAGGATATCATGGCTAAGTCTGAAAATTAGCAGACGTAAAAAAGCAGCGTTAACCGCGGTTAGCGCTGCTTTTTTTGTCTCTAACAGGGTTAGCGACATTCTTGATAATAGGAGAAATGTCACTTAGCGACATTTCTCCTATTATTTTACTCTGGAACGCCCCCTTTGCATCTCATTAGAGATGCAAGGTGCAGCGTAGAGTAAATGGGTGCTAACATGCAAATTTGCGTGTTAGCACCCTGTTGTTGATAGGGCGCTAGTGTTATCTCTGCTTTTTTGGCTTTTAAAGCCAAAAAAGCAGAGATAAAGCCCTTGTTATTATGCCCCTTAGATACACGGCATGACCACCCGCAAGGAACGCATTCGAGAGCACAAAAGTACTATCAGATGTGCTAAACAGAATACACGCCTCACTAAACACTGTTTAGAGATGCAACACCAGCAGACTCTTTGACTTGGGTTGTTCTGAACAAACCCAACCTGACAGCCACAACACCAGACTTGACATTGAAAGTCCTCCGTGTTGGACAGCGTGGGGTCTTTAGACTGGGCACCTCAAGAGGGCATTGAGTGATGGCATTCCTTGGCTTGCACTGACATGAGGTTAAATCCATCGTCTCCTTAGGGTGGTTTTTGCTGTACTCTCCGCTCCACTCCCACACGCCACTAACACTGTGAGGTCAGCTTTTGACTCTCCTGTCTCTGTCTGGTTTTTGGACCTACTAAAGTCGCTGTTCCCATGGGCGTCTGCAGGGGGGGGGGGCAAGGAGGGGCACTTGCCCCCCCTGGAGCGCCCCTCCTTGCCCTCCCTGCAGACGCCCATGATCATCACCACGAGGCGTCTTCAATCCCTCGTTCACCCCTCTTTTAAACCTCACGCCAACTCATCTCTCCTACCTTGACTTTAAACAGAGGCGCAACTAGAGTCAAATTTCAGGGGGTGAGGGGGGTTAATTCATCCAGCCATATGCAGAGTGGAGATGCAGGGGCTCTAAGAAGGGGTGAAAACACAACAAAGCCTCATTTACAAGTAAATGGTCTTTTAAAGCCCTGTGTGAAGTACTCGGTGCGGCTGTGTGTGTGCGCCCGGGACTCTGTCTCAGCCAGGCTGACACACACGAGGGGGGCAGAGGGGCAGAGGGGGCGGCTGCTGAAGCCCTTTGAGTACAATGGGCGTTGCACGCCTGACTTTAAACACTCTTGGTGCTAAAATCCGTGAATGTGTTTGTTGGTAGTTTAGTCTCCGATGGCAGCTTTGCTGGTGATAACAATTCAGGCACAAACTCTCATTTGCACCTGATACAGCATTATTATTTGGGTGCTGGCAATGGGGTATGTATTTGCACCCAATTACATGTGCCCTGAAATAAGGAATAACACGAGTAAACGTTTCCTGTGGCAAGTGAATGTTATTACTCCTAGAGTATAGATTTGTACATCAAATATCCTCCAGGTAGGACCCTTTGACAATTGCATGAGCAAACACAAGAGCAAACGGCATGTATGATCCGCTCATAACAGGAGTAAGGACAAAAAATATAACCATTTGCCTTTGTTCTCTCCACCCACCTCAGAATTAGGCCTGTAAGGTGCTGTTTCTTCTTACACCCTTGGCGTAAGAACCAGACTAAACTAATGAAACTGTTTGTGTAATTGCGTATTTGTTGGGCAACCTGTCCTGGCACACATTGTTAATAGATGGTAGAAAGCATTTACCACTTGCTTGTGAGCGTTATTTATTTGAGGTAAACCCACGCCCTTCAGAGATTGGTGCACTTTAAAACGGGTGATTTACAGTATATTGAGAATGACCTCATGTGGGGTAATACATGTGCTCAGTACAGTGCAGAACATGAGGGTGCTCCTGCCAGATCCCGGGGCTGTTATTAAGCATGGTCCAGGATCCAGGGTGCCTTCCATGCGGTAATGCTGATTTTGGCCTGGCGTAATTTGCCGACACCATGACACATTAAGCAGCACCCGCCACTGACCGCTCTTTATTCTGAGCATCTGTGAGAAGTTGGCCTGGTATATGCTGTCCACTAGTTATAGTGGGCACCCTGTACCAGTCCAAACAACCCCTTAGAGGTGATAGGTTAAAGACAACCTTCATTGAAAGCTATCCTAGTGGTAGCTATGGAGAGCAGCCTTCAGGCTAAGTCTTGAAGGAATGTAAAGCAGCTTGTTTTACCAGTCTATAATCTCTTGAATGACCAAATGAAAGAAAGAGAACCACACCAGGTATATATTCAAAATATAAGTATTTATTCTAAAACACACCCCTCTAGTCTCTTTATGAGGCTAGAAGTCGAAGTACACAAGTTACAAGGCAAATATCAACAGTAAATAGCACAATAAATACAGTTAGCCCTAGGGGCGTACCAAACCATATACTAAAATAGTGGTATAAGAACCACGACTTGACTAAACACAAGGTCTAGAGCCTGTAGAATCGCTGGGCCCCTTCAGAACCACCCAAGGTAGTGACACAAGGGACCCACGGGGGACGCGTGCAGTGTGGGAACACAGCCACGAGCGCCGTTAGCTTCTATGGGGAAAGTCGCGGTTGGAATTTTAAAGTTTAAGGACACTTAGGAGACGACTAGGAGCAAACCCTTTTGGACTTAGAGGTGTCTAGGGTCAACAGCCACGGGAGCACTGGAGTACTCGAGTTACCTAACCCAGGGAAGCCGGGTGCATAGGTGTCAAATGGTGTTGGGACGCATCGTCGTTTTCAATGGAAGCTGGCAAAGAAGGGCTGCTGCCGGGAAGATGCAAAGTGTCCGAAGAGATTCAAGCCTGGATCGTAGATGAGAAGAACCTGAAAGCAAAGGGGACAGAGTCTGGGTCACTTGCCAGTGACCAAGGGCACGATAGTCAAATGCCCACCGATGTCGGGTGCTTCAGGTGAGTTGATGGGAAGCTTGACTCTTCAGCCACGAGGACCAGGAGGTGTTGAGGACAACCAGGAGCTGGATTTGAGCTGTCCCACGAAGGATACCTTGAGCTGAATTACAAAATGGCGGCCCACGGGTCACTCGGAGTGGGTAGGCCAGCAATCTTTGGTGGATTTTCTGCTCGGGGTCTGGGCTACAAGTAACCCAAAGCACAGCTTTGAGAGTTGTCAGGAAGGTGATGCACTTGCAAATGGGCACGGAGTCCAGGGGTTCTGGTTCCACATTACCCACAACAGCAACGGGTCTCAGCTTTGCTGGAGACTCTGGTCAGCCTCGGGGAAGCCTGGAAATCCACCTTTGGTGTTGCAAAGTCTTCGCCATCCCGCGGGAGCTTTGGAGATGCAGACCGGACAGATGCGTCATTGGTGCCTGCCAAGCAGGGGAGTCCCTCCTTGACTCCAAGGGAGATTCTTCAGTCTTCTAGTCTTGAGTAGAAAGTCGAAGTTCCAGGATTCAGTTTCAGAGTTTCATCCAGGGATATCTATAGTTCTGGTTATAGAGGTTCCTTACTTACACCTAAGGAAGGGGTTGGACTAACTCAGGGGACCCACCTATGGGAGGGTTTGGAAAGAGGGGTGGCTACACCCATTTCCTTTGTCCATTTTCGTGCCAGAGCAAGGGCTGGTAGCCCCTGCAACCGGTTTGAGCTGGACTATGCACAGGGACACCAAATGTGCCCCCAGTGCAGGACTTCAAAGCACTCTGGGAGTGCTCTCGCCCAGCCCCAATACACATCAGCCTGTCTGGGAGGTGTAACCACCTCCCTGTGACAGGAAACCTATTGTCCAGGCCTCCCCTGCCGGAGTTACTGGTGTGGGGGTAGGATTCCAAGGTGTTTGACACCAAACACAACATGTTTCTGTGCAGCCATCCCAAAGTTAGCATTTACCGCAAGGTTATGATGCACCTAAGAGTATGTGGTCAGGCGCACCACAAACAGCATCAGAGAATAGACTCCAAATACTGCAGAGGGTCTCTGCTCATGCAGGGGCTCCCTTTCACATGAAAACTAAGCACTCTACCTTCAGGATTGATAAGGCCTGCCATAGGAGTGACTTATAGGTTTATATGTGTGTGTATGGGTAGTGATACAGGTAACCTATATCACCGTAAGGGGTGCATGCACCACCTTACCCTGGCTGCAGTAGCAGACCTGTGGTGCCATTTTGGAGGGTTTCCCAGGGGTGGCATAATACATGCTTCAGCGCCTGGTAGGCCTCTAGGGTACCTATGCCCTGGGTACATAGTATACCATATACTAGGGACTTAAAAGGGCACTCCAGAATCCAATCTGTAGGGTACCTAAGGTACCTGGAATCCATTTTAGAGAGGAAGCAGCTAGGCTGGGGTCCTGAATAACAGGGCCCCAGCCAGACTAAAGTCGAAAAACAGTTAAACATCAGCAAAAAGTGGGGGTAATCATAAGAAGCAGATCCTACTCTCCTACAGCATCAACCTGCAGGCGGTGTAGGGGCTTTTTTATTTTCACTTCCAGGTGGGCCCAAAACAATGGACTACTTTAAATGGCCATCAGCCCTCCTTTTGTTCGAGTATCACGTGGTGGAACCCCAAAACAAGGGCCTAATTTAAAGGGCCATCAGCACTCCTTTTGTTTGAGTATCACGATGGTGGGAACTACCTGAAACCTAACACCTAAATGCTAATGCAATCGAGGGAAACTAAGAGATACAGTTTGTGATCTGTACAAGGAAAATTTGATTTGGAGGCAGGTTTTTGACGTTGTTCAACCTCTGTGGAGAAGAGATGAGCACACACCGTAAGTATGTCGGATCTGGGTAATTACACAAATTATGATTTAAAAAATGTTCTAATTGTTTTATTTAATTGTTTCATAGCATTTCTCATCCCAGTGTAGGGTTACATCACACGCACACATTAAAAAAAGACAATAAATCAAAAGTGTTCAAATCAATCTACAGTATGTTACATAAAACAATGAGGATTACAAATTGTCAAGAGTGTCTGGTCGGGAGAAACACAAAGTCATGATTTAAAACCCTGTTAGACTTTCGTACTTCTGAATGACCTCTTTTGGCAATCTTGCTAACAGACAGATTTTGAAAATAACAATAAGGTTCTAAACCCATGCCTTGACACTTGCACGTAAGCTCCTTGATGGCAATCCATAGCTCTCTGTGATACATTAGAATTATTGCAAGTTATGAACAGCAAGTAACAAGAGGATGTCAAAAGCAGTAACCCGCTTACCTTGATACATAAAATACAAATTTTAAATTTGCATATTAAACTTCATGATTCGTAACTGGGTGTAGACAAAACATATCTTTGCATTAACCACCAGAGAAATCTTACTTTATTAAAGAAAGAGATGGCTGTGGCACAACAACCCTATGGTGTATGAGATCATATGCAGCCTGCTTCCTGTCCCCCATGGCTCCTCCTGCACACCAGTGTTTCTTGTGCCTCACCTGGCACACATCAGGTTGGAGGATGGTGATGACGTTAACATTTTGCCCCCGCCCTGGAAAAATTTCTGCGGACGCCCATGGCTGTTCCCCTTACTGTTGATCAGATCCACAGTACTTTGCCACACAGCGGCGTTCAGAGTCTCAAGCACTATGGATGGGCTGGAGTTAAACTCTCCTTGAGCTGCCCCCGAGCACTTTAATAAACTCTGTTTTCCGGTCTATTTACTCTACCGTTGTGGCATTAGTTCTTAGTTTCTGGCTCCAGTGCACCTCTAATGTACTTCACTGGTTTACATTAGACACGAGCTGTGTACTTTAGATGCACGTCCAACTAATAATACATTGTTTACCTGGCTCCAGTGTACCTTTAATGTGCTCCACTGGTTTACATTTCACACTATTTGTGTAGTTTACATGCCGGTCCAACTATTAATATATATTTTTTTCACCTCTCGAGCATTTAACAAACTCGGTTTCCCTGTTTATTTACTTTACCGTTGTGGCATTAGTTTCTGGCTCAAGTGTATATTAATGTGCCGATTCGGATCCTGGAGAAACCGGGTACGAACCGTCGGACAGAGCATTTTCTCCGTCCGACTCGTACCCGGTTAGAAAACATTACAAACATGCAAGTACGATTCGCACGGAAACACCATTTCCGTACGATTCGTACAAAACACCAACCGAGGAAAATAAACATACAAATGACATCCGGAAAAGCGCCGATGTGACGTCGGGACGTATGCAGCCTGCGTTCCACGAACCAGGAGGTACGATTCGCACCGACGTCATCCCGCACGGAGAATATTTTCCGGCAGCCAAAAACTGCCGGGAAATCAGGACGACGCGCACAAGGAGCACCTGTATGCGACGGACAGACATGGACCCGAACCTACGTGTCATCCCGGCCCTCATAGCAGTCGACCTCCTCTACAGGTACCGACGCAAACGCCACAGAAGGTCAGAACAACACCCAGGGGCAAAGGGGGGGGGAGCAGGGGCAGGACACAAAACCCCCACCCAAGTCACACAGCACACATGCCCTGGACATACCTGACCTCCAGGCCCTGGTCACTTCGAGGGGGTGGGGGCGTGTCCAGCAATGCCAGCGTCCGCCACAACGGAAGTGGGCGACGACGCGAACCGGCAACACAACAATACAGGTACGTACCGTACCCACGCCTTAAGAGCGTGGGTACGAGTCGTACCACGCCCACACCCACGTCACCCCAACAATGGCGGTACGGCCCGCACCCATGTGCCAAAGGCCTGGGTACGGGCCCCACAAGCATTCCACAGCGTGCGCACGGGTACGTACGGACCGTACCCTCACCCGCGTATGTATGGAGCGTACCCCCACCCCAACAGTGTATGTACGGACCGTACCCTCACCCGCGTATGTATGGAGCGTACCCCCACCCCAACAGTGTATGTACGGACCGTACCCCCACCCGCGTATGTATGGAGCGTACCCCCACCCCAACAGTGTATGTACGGACCGTACCCCCACCCGCGTATGTATGGAGCGTACCCCCACCCCAACAGTGTATGTACGGACCGTACCCCCACCCGCGTATGTATGGAGCATACCCCCACCCCCAACAGTGTATGTACGGACCGTACCCTCACCCGCGTATATAGGGAGCGTACCCCCACCCCAACAGTGTATGTACGGACCGTACCCTCACCCGT
This sequence comes from Triturus cristatus, assembly GCF_964204655.1. NCBI lineage: Eukaryota > Metazoa > Chordata > Amphibia > Caudata > Salamandridae > Triturus > Triturus cristatus. The sequence goes on along the minus strand of NC_140594.1, from coordinate 1,083,983 downwards.
GTATGTATGGAGCGTACCCCCACCCCAACAGTGTATGTACGGACCGTACCCCCACCCGCGTATGTATGGAGCGTACCCCCACCCCAACAGTGTATGTATGGACCGTACCCTCACCCATGTATGTATGGAGCATACCCCCACCCCAACAGTGTATGTACGGACCGTACCCTCACCCGCATATGTATGGAGCGTACCCCCACCCAAACAGTGTATGTACGGACCGTACCCCCACCCGCGTATGTATGGAGCGTACCCCCACCCCAACAGTGTATGTACGGACCGTACCCCCACCCGCGTATGTATGGAGCGTACCTGTTGGACCCGGCCTCGTGGCGTGGTCCTTACCCCCGTGGATTGTGCCCGTTCCCCGCCCCGGCCTTCACGGGCCACCCTTCTGAACTACACCGAGGCCCTTCATCCTGAGCGGCACGTGGTCGCATACCCCTCGTGGCTCCGCCATCTTGTTGGCATCCACGTGATTCTGTGCACCAGCCAGCGCGACCCCGCTCAACCCGGCCTCGACCCCAGCGAAGCCCCGACATCGAGGCACCACGAACTGGCCAGGGGGTGCCGCAGGAACCATTCATCGCCCCCGGCGGAGGACAGTATCGATGGGACCCCCAACTGTCCTCCCCTCTCAAGGTGTGATCGCCCTGCAACTCCCTTGGGCCTGGCGCCTCTCCTGCTGGGCGTCTGGCCACCTCCACCCGGCCTCTCCGCCCCCCTCGGGCGCCTGGGTCCGGACATCAAAGGGCTCCAGACCTATATCTGGGGCGACCCCGCCACAGATCGGCAGTTGTATCCCGGAGTCGAGAGCCCTGCTGATTGAATCGCGGCTGACCTACGGAGAAGAACTTTTGCCGGAACCATCACGAGCCCTGCTGACTGCGTCGCGGCTCCTTCTTGTGAACACTTTGAAGCCACCCGGAACATCGGAGCCCTGCTGACGCTGTCGCGGCCCAACCTCGCTGAAACCTCCCTCGGAGCCCTGCTGACGACGTCGCGGCTCGAGCTGAGCAGAAACCACCTTGAGAGCCCTGCTGATTGGATCGCGGCTCTCCACGAACTATACGCCAGAGCTCTGCGGACGCCGTCGCGGCTCGACCCCTCCGAGATCCGGAGGTCCTCCAGCTTGAGGATAAGAACTGGGCCCCAGGTACCCTCGTACCGCACCCCTACCAAAGACTGTCCCGCTACCCCTACCCCTTCCAAAGAGACATTGAGACTTTTGGTGGATCCCTCGATCCCTTCGTGTAAATATTGACCTCGTAACCTTTTTTTATTGCTGATAAAGAATTGCTTGTCTTGAGACAACCTCCTTGAGTCCTGTGTGGTGGTGTTACTGTGCTAGTACGTGATAGGGGAAGGATCTCTCAGGAGACTTCTCGGCAGCGCTCGGCTACTTCGTACAGTGTGAGGGCCCCCCTTGGTGGTCTCGCCGACTCCTCGGGGTCCGCCTTCCAACATTTGGTGGCCAGCGACGGGATCCGAGCCGAACGCAGTACGTACCAGCCAGTACCCACTAGCTACCCAACCAAACGAACAGTAATCATGAGCAGCCAGGAAAACAACGCGACAATGGAGTTCCAGCCCGAACGGCTGGAAGAATATACGCACAAAGAGTTAAAACAGTTCTGCAAAGACAAAGGCATTGCAACCACCGGCCTAGGTACCAAAGAGGAGATGCAGAAAGCTCTGAGGACATGGCTGGAGGCCGGGGCGGGCCCCTCCCAGGAAGAGGGTCCCCTACCCCTGACTGAGACCACATCAACCGCACTGACTCCGGCAACCGGAGGGAGAAAGAGCCTAGAAACCGGCCTCTCCGAAGAAGAAATACGAGAGCGGGAGAAGGTCCGGAGCCACGAGCTAGAGCTCGCACGACTGCGGCTGGACGGCGAACTCCAGCTGGCGGAAAAGAAACTGGCCCTAGAGCAGCTACGGCTTCAAGAGGAGATAGAGGAGAAGAGACGACACCGGGAGTTGGAGGAAAAGAAACTGACCCTTGAGCACGAGCGCAGTCTCAAGGAGCTCAAAATCAAGGCCAAGAACGGAGGGTCCAACGCCCCCAGTACTAGAGACACCCTACCGCCTTCCGAGACCAAGGTACATATCCCGAAAGAGGTCGTCAAGGAGTACTACAAGAATGACGACATCCAACAATGGTTCAAGGCCTACGAGGTGGCCATGACCTCTCATCGGGTGCCCCGAAAAGACTGGGGCGCGGGCCTGTGGGGGCGGTTCCTGAGTGAGGGCCGAGACACACTGCTCCAGCTGCCGGAGGAGGTGATGACCTCCTACGATCACATGAAGGAGGCTCTGCTCACCCGCTACGGGCTAACAGCGGAAATGTACCGCCAGCGGTTCAGAGACTGCAAGAAAATCCCGGGTACCACCTGGGTGGAGTATGTGGACTTTTTCAGTCGGGCCCTAGAAGGATGGATCAAAGGTAGCAAAGTAACAAACTACGGGCAGCTGGTCGACCTCATCGTGTGGGAACATCTCTCCAACAATTGCTTCGTGGAACTGAGACAGCACCTCCTCGACAGCAAAATGACCGACCCGCGAAAACTCACCGTCGAGGCCGATCGATGGGTCAACTCTCGGGTCCCCCGGAACTCAATGGGGGAGTACCAGAGGAACCCCACCGGACCCCCCGCCAACGCGGTGGAGGGGGAGGGCCGAACAGGAACCGAGACCCTCCCGCCGGGGCCCCCAGGAGCCCCCCTCGAGGGCCACCGCAGCAACAACTCTCCCCGAGCCTAGCCCGAAGGGGGGCGCCCCCGGCCAGACCCGGACCACGGCCACCAGTAACGTGCTACGGCTGCCAACAAACCGGACACTATGCCAGCGATCCGGTCTGCCCCCTGAACCGAAGAAACGGGGCCGGCGGGCCCCCGCCCCGACAGCTGGCGGCCGCCGCCCTGGGAGAAGGAGAAGAGGAAGAGGAGACCCTCGACCGAGGGACCACTGAATGGGAGCCGGCAGCCATGTCCCTGGTCTGCCTGGGTAGCCGAGAAATGGTACCCTGCACCCCCATCCCAAGCAACACCCAGAAGTACCGGCAGCAGGTCACGGTCAATGGACAACGGGCCGAAGCCCTTCATGACACCGGCGCCAGTGTCACCGCTGTCCGCTGCCACCTGGTGACCCCCGAACAGATTCTACCGAATGTGCTGTGCCCCGTCCGGACGGCCGACAACAGCGAAAGCCTGTGCCAGATGGCCCTGGTCCCCTTCGAATGGGGAGGGGTGACGGGCCTGCTGAAGGTGACGGTACGCGACGACGCCCCCGTAGACTGCCTCCTGGGGAACGACTTGGAGAGTTCCCCCTGGGCTCAAGTAGAGCGACGAGAGCACCTCCGAATGCTGGGACTATCCGACTGGGCCTGCGCCATCACCCGGTCCATGACCGCCCGGGCCCCCCGCTCATCCTCGGCCTCCGGGGCCGCCCAGCCCGAGGGGCTCGCACCCCCTCCCGCCATCAGCGAGGGGGAGGCGGACACCGACCCTGAACCTAGTGAATCCTCCCCCGAGGAGATGACTTCCCCGTGCGCCCTACCAGAACTGACACAATGGCGACACGAAGGGGGCCCCACCCGGGAGCAGTTCCAACAAGAGCAGCAGTCCTGCCCCACTCTCGAAGGAGTCCGCCAACAAGCGTCCGCCCAAACCAACGGGGACCAGACCGGCACCCACTGGGTCTACTGGGCCGAGGGCCTGCTATACAGTGAGCAAAAAGTGGCAGAACTCGGGGCCAGCCGAGTGTTGGTGGTCCCCCTCCGCTTCCGGGAGTTCCTGCTCAACCTGGCACACGATGTGCCCCTCGCCGGACACTTGGGGCAAGACAAAACGTACAGCCGTCTGGTGACCCACTTCTACTGGCCCCGGATGCGGAGAGACGTGGACAACCACTGCCGGTCCTGCCAGACCTGCCAAGCCAGCGGGAAGACGGGGGGTCGGGTCAAGGCCCCCCTCCAACCCTTTCCAGCCGTCAGCACCCCGTTCGAACTGGTCGGAATCGATATCGTGGGGCCCCTGGACCCCCAGACCGCCCTGGGCCACCGCTTCATCCTGGTTCTCGTGGACCACGCCACCAGGTACCCGGAGGCGGTCCCGCTAAGAACTATAACGGCCCCCGTGGTAGGCCGGGCCTTAATGGGGATCTTCTCCCGAGTGGGATTTCCCCGCGAAGTGGTGAGCGACAGAGGCACTAACTTTATTTCCAGGTACATGCGGTCCCTGTGGCAGCAGTGCGGGGTCACATACAAGTTCACGACCCCCTACCACCCTCAGGGGAACGGACTGGTTGAGCGGTTTAACAGAACATTAAAGGGGATGATCCAGGGCCTGGAAGAGCCCCTCAGGCGGAGATGGGATGTCCTGCTGCCGTGCCTCCTGTTTGCCTATCGGGAGGTCCCGCAGAAGTCCCTGGGGTTCAGCCCGTTTGAACTATTGTACGGACACCCGGTCCGCGGACCGCTCAGCCTGGTCAAGGAGGGCTGGGAGACGAAGCCCCAAGGCGCCCCTCCTGACGTCTACCGATACCTCCTGACCCTCCGAAACCAGACCCGCAAGTTCCGAGCCATGGCCGAAGCCAACCTCGAGGCCAGCCAGGAGGACATGAAGCGGTGATACGATCGGAACTCCTCTACCGTAGAATTCGAACCAGGACAGAAAGTATGGGTCATGGCCCCAGTTGAACCCGGCGCCCTCCAGGACAAGTGGACCGGGCCCTTCAAGGTAGTGGAGAAGAAAAGTCCCGTCACCTACCTGGTCGACCTGGAGTCCCCCCGGAACCTCCTCCGAGTCCTACATGCTCACAGGCTAAAACCCCACTTTGCCCGGACCGAACTGAGCCTGCTACTGGCGACCGACGAGGGGGGCGAGGACGACTCCGAGCCCCTGCCCGACCTCTTGCAGTCCAACGTCCATGATGGATCGATCAAAGGCGTCCAACTCGCCTCTTCCCTGACTCCGGAACAGCGCAACGACTGCCAGCAACTGCTGCAGGACTACGCAGCCCTCTTCTCCCTCACCCCGGGGGTGACCCACTGGTGCGTCCACGACGTCGACACCGGGGAGAGCCCCCCCGTGCAACACAGAGCCTACCGGGTACCCGACCGAGTGCGGGCATGCATCCAGGCCGAAGTAACGAAGATGCTGGCCCTGGGGGTCATCGAACCCTCCGACAGCCCGTGGGCCAGTCCTGTCGTCCTGGTGCCAAAGGCCGCAGCTCCCGGCCACCCCCCGGAGTTACGATTCTGCGTGGACTACCGAGCCCTGAATGCAGTGACCAAGACGGACGCCCACCCTATACCCCGGGCCGACGAACTCATCGACCGCTTAGGGGCCGCTCGCTACTTGAGCACACTGGACCTCACAGCCGGGTACTGGCAGATCCAGCTCACCCCCGGCGCCCAAGAAAGATCCGCCTTTTCGACCCCGGATGGGCATTACCACTTTCGGGTGATGCCCTTCGGAATGAAGAACGCCCCGGCCACTTTCCAAAGACTGGTGAACAAGGTTTTGGCCGGGCTTGAGGCCTTCAGCGCGGCCTACTTAGATGACATTGCCGTGTACAGCAACCACTGGGCAGAGCACCTCCTTCACATTAAAGCCGTCCTGGCCGCCCTCCAGCGGGCCGGGCTCACAATCAAGGCCAGCAAATGCCAGATCGGCCACGGATCCGTGACCTACCTGGGCCATCAAGTGGGGAGCGGGCAGGTGGCCCCTCTCCAACCAAAAATAGACGCCATCCAGGCTTGGGAACCCCCCACTACCCAGACCGCTGTCCGGGCCTTCCTGGGTCTCACCGGATACTACCGGCGGTTTATCCGAGACAATGGGAGCATTGTTGGCCCCCTCACAGAACTAACGTCCAAAAAGCAGCCCAAGAAAGTGCACTGGACCCCCCGCTGCCAAGTAGACTTCGACACCCTAAAGACAGCAATGTGTACTGCCCCGGTGCTGCAGGCCCCTGACTACAATAAGGAGTTCGTGGTGCAGACGGACGCCTCCGAGTATGGGATCGGGGCCGTCCTGTCCCAGGCCGATGAAAAGGGGCTCGACCGACCAGTGGCCTTCATCAGCCGACGGCTACTGCCCCGGGAGCAACGATGGAGCACCATCGAGCGTGAGGCCTTCGCCGTAGTGTGGGCCCTCAAGAAACTCCGGCCCTACCTCTTCGGTACCCACTTTCGGGTCCAGACCGACCACCGGCCCATGCGGTGGTTGATGCAAATGCGGGGCGAGAACCCCAAGCTGCTGCGGTGGTCCATCTCGCTGCAAGGGATGGACTTTGACGTTGAGCACCGGCCCGGCAATGACCACGCCAACGCCGACGGCCTGTCCCGCTTCTTCCGCCTTGACGAGGAGAATCCCCAAGGAGATGGGTGACTCTCCATGCCTTCGGCTGGGGGGGACGCCTGTTGGACCCGGCCTCGTGGCGTGGTCCTTACCCCCGTGGATTGTGCCCGTTCCCCGCCCCGGCCTTCACGGGCCACCCTTCTGAACTACACCGAGGCCCTTCATCCTGAGCGGCACGTGGTCGCATACCCCTCGTGGCTCCGCCATCTTGTTGGCATCCACGTGATTCTGTGCACCAGCCAGCGCGACCCCGCTCAACCCGGCCTCGACCCCAGCGAAGCCCCGACATCGAGGCACCACGAACTGGCCAGGGGGTGCCGCAGGAACCATTTATCGCCCCCAGTGGAGGACAGTATCGATGGGACCCCCAACTGTCCTCCCCTCTCAAGGTGTGATCGCCCTGCAACTCCCTTGGGCCTGGCGCCTCTCCTGCTGGGCGTCTGGCCACCTCCACCCGGCCTCTCCGCCCCCCTCGGGCGCCTGGGTCCGGACATCAAAGGGCTCCAGACCTATATCTGGGGCGACCCCGCCACAGATCGGCAGTTGTATCCCGGAGTCGAGAGCCCTGCTGATTGAATCGCGGCTGACCTACGGAGAAGAACTTTTGCCAGAACCATCACGAGCCCTGCTGACTGCGTCGCGGCTCCTTCTTGTGAACACTTTGAAGCCACCCGGAACATCGGAGCCCTGCTGACGCTGTCGCGGCCCAACCTCGCTGAAACCTCCCTCGGAGCCCTGCTGACGACGTCGCGGCTCGAGCTGAGCAGAAACCACCTTGAGAGCCCTGCTGATTGGATCGCGGCTCTCCACGAACTATACGCCAGAGCTCTGCGGACGCCGTCGCGGCTCGACCCCTCCGAGATCCGGAGGTCCTCCAGCTTGAGGATAAGAACTGGGCCCCAGGTACCCTCGTACCGCACCCCTACCAAAGACTGTCCCGCTACCCCTACCCCTTCCAAAGAGACATTGAGACTTTTGGTGGATCCCTCGATGCCTTCGTGTAAATATTGACCTCGTAACCTTTTTTTATTGCTGATAAAGAATTGCTTGTCTTGAGACAACCTCCTTGAGTCCTGTGTGGTGGTGTTACTGTGCTAGTACGTGATAGGGGAAGGATCTCTCAGGAGACTTCTCGGCAGCGCTCGGCTACTTCGTACAGTGTGAGGGCCCCCCTTGGTGGTCTCGCCGACTCCTCGGGGTCCGCCTTCCAACAGTACCCCCACCCCAACAGTGTATGTACGGACCGTACCCCCACCCGCGTATGTATGGAGTGTACCCCCACCCCAACAGTGTATGTACGGACCGTACCCTCACCCGCGTATGTATGGAGCGTACCCCCACCCCAACAGTGTATGTACGGACCGTACCCCCACCCGCGTATGTATGGAGCGTACATGGCCAGACGCAGGAGGGGTGGGTGTAGAGTCCTCCCAGCAGTGCCCAGACACAGGAGGGGTGGGTGCCTATCACTCCCAGCAGTGCCCAGACGCAGGAGGGGTGGGTGTAGAGTCCTCCCAGCAGTGCCCAGATGCAGGAGGGGTGGGTGTAGAGTCCTCCCAGCAGTGCCCAGACACAGGAGGGGTGGGTGTAGAGTCCTCCCAGCAGTGCCCAGACACAGGAGGGGTGGGTGCAGAGTCCTCCCAGCAGTGCCCAGACACAGGAGGGGTGTGTGCCTATCACTCCCAGCAGTGCCCAGACATAGGAGGGGTGTGTGCAGAGTCCTCCCAGCAGTGCCCAGACACAGTAGGGGTGTGTGCCTATCACTCCCAGCAGTGCCCAGACATAGGAGGGGTGTGTGCAGAGTCCTCCCAGCAGTGCCCAGACACAGGAGGGGTGTGTGCCTATCACTCCCAGCAGAGCCCAGACATAGGAGGGGTGTGTGCAGAGTCCTCCCAGCAGTGCCCAGACACAGGATGGGTGGGTGTAGAGGCCTCCCAGCAGTGCCCAGACACAGGAGGGGTCGGTGCCTATCACTCCCAGCTGCCCAACCGCATGAGGGGTGGGTGTAGAGTCCTCCCAGCAGTGCCCAGACGCAGGAAGGGTGGGTGTGGAGTCCTCCCAGCAGTGCCCAGACACAGGAGGGGTGGGTGTAGAGTCCTCCCAGCAGTGCCCAGACACAGGAGGGGTGGGTGCAGAGTCCTCCCAGCAGTGCCCAGGCACAGGAGGGGTGTATGCCTATCACTCCCAGCAGTGCCCAGACATAGGAGTGGTGTGTGCAGAGTCCTCCCAGCAGTGCCCAGACACAGGAGGGGTGTGTGCCTATCACTCCCAGTAGTGCCCAGACATAGGAGGGGTGTGTGCAGAGTCCTCCCAGCAGTGCCCAGACACAGGAGGGGTGTGTGCCTATCACTCCCAGCAGTGCCCAGACATAGGAGGGGTGTGTGCAGAGTCCTCCCAGCAGTGCCCAGACACAGGAGGGGTGGGTGTAGAGTCCTCCCAGCAGTGCCCAGACACAGGAGGGGTGGGTGCAGAGTCCTCCCAGCAGTGCCCAGACCCAGGAGGGGTGGGTGCCTATCACTCCCAGCAGTGCCCAGACACAGGAGGGGTGTGTGCCTTTCACTCCCAGCACTGCCCAGACACAGGAGGGGTGTGTGCAGAGTCCTCCCAGCAGTGCCCAGACGCAGGAGGGGTGGGTGCCTATCACTCCCAGCAGTGCCCAGACACAGGAGGGGTGTGTGCCTATCACTCCCAGCAGTGCCCAGACACAGGAGGGGTGTGTGCCTTTCACTCCCAGCACTGCCCAGACACAGGAGTGGTGTGTGCAGAGTCCTCCCAGCAGTGCCCAGACACAGGAGGGGTGTGTGCCTATCACTCACAGCAGTGCCCAGAAATAGGAGGGGTGTGTGCAGAGTCCTCCCAGCAGTGCCCAGACACAGGAGGGGTGTGTGCCTATCACTCCCAGCAGTGCCGAGACATAGGAGGGGTGTGTGCAGAGTCCTCCCAGCAGTGCCCAGACACAGGAGGGGTGTGTGCCTATCACTCCCAGCAGAGCCCAGACATAGGAGGGGTGGGTGCAGAGTCCTCCCAGCAGTGCCCAGACACAGGAGGGGTGGGTGTAGAGTCCTCCCAGCATTGCCCAGACACAGGAGGGGTGGGTGCAGAGTCCTCCCAGCAGTGCCCAGACGCAGGAGGGGTGGGTGCCTATCACTCCCAGCAGTGCCCAGACACAGGAGGGGTGTGTGCCTATCACTCCCAGCAGAGCCCAGACATAGGAGGGGTGTGTGCAGAGTCCTCCCAGCAGTGCCCAGACACAGGATGGGTGGGTGTAGAGGCCTCCCAGCAGTGCCCAGACACAGGAGGGGTCGGTGCCTATCACTCCCAGCTGCCCAACCGCATGAGGGGTGGGTGTAGAGTCCTCCCAGCAGTGCCCAGACGCAGGAAGGGTGGGTGTGGAGTCCTCCCAGCAGTGCCCAGACACAGGAGGGGTGGGTGTAGAGTCCTCCCAGCAGTGCCCAGACACAGGAGGGGTGGGTGCAGAGTCCTCCCAGCAGTGCCCAGGCACAGGAGGGGAGTATGCCTATCACTCCCAGCAGTGCCCAGACATAGGAGTGGTGTGTGCAGAGTCCTCCCAGCAGTGCCCAGACACAGGAGGGGTGTGTGCCTATCACTCCCAGTAGTGCCCAGACATAGGAGGGGTGTGTGCAGAGTCCTCCCAGCAGTGCCCAGACACAGGAGGGGTGTGTGCCTATCACTCCCAGCAGTGCCCAGACATAGGAGGGGTGTGTGCAGAGTCCTCCCAGCAGTGCCCAGACACAGGAGGGGTGGGTGTAGAGTCCTCCCAGCAGTGCCCAGACACAGGAGGGGTGGGTGCAGAGTCCTCCCAGCAGTGCCCAGACGCAGGAGGGGTGGGTGCCTATCACTCCCAGCAGTGCCCAGACACAGGAGGGGTGTGTGCCTTTCACTCCCAGCACTGCCCAGACACAGGAGGGGTGTGTGCAGAGTCCTCCCAGCAGTGCCCAGACGCAGGAGGGGTGGGTGCCTATCACTCCCAGCAGTGCCCAGACACAGGAGGGGTGTGTGCCTATCACTCCCAGCACTGCCCAGACACAGGAGTGGTGTGTGCAGAGTCTTCCCAGCAGTGCCCAGACACAGGAGGGGTGTGTGCCTATCACTCACAGCAGTGCCCAGACATAGGAGGGGTGTGTGCAGAGTCCTCCCAGCAGTGCCCAGACACAGGAGGGGTGTGTGCCTATCACTCCCAGCAGTGCCCAGACATAGGAGGGGTGTGTGCAGAGTCCTCCCAGCAGTGCCCAGACACAGGAGGGGTGTGTGCCTATCACTCCCAGCAGAGCCCAGACATAGGAGGGGTGTGTGCAGAGTCCTCCCAGCAGTGCCCAGATACAGGAGGGGTGGGTGTAGAGTCCTCCCAGCATTGCCCAGACACAGGAGGGGTGGGTGCAGAGTCCTCCCAGCAGTGCCCTGACGCAGGAGGGGTGGGTGTCTATCACTCCCAGCAGTGCCCAGACACAGGAGGGGTGTGTGCCTATCACTCCCAGCACTGCCCAGACACAGGAGGGGTGTGTGCAGAGTCCTCCCAGCAGTGCCCAGACACAGGAGGGGTGGGTGCAGAGTCCTCCCAGCAGTGCCCAGACGCAGAAGGGGTGGGTGTAGAGTCCTCCCAGCAGTGCCCAGACGCAGGAGGGGTGGGTGTAGAGTCCTCCCAGCAGTGCCCAGACACAGGAGGGGTGGGTGCAGAGTCCTCCCAGCAGTGCCCAGACGCTGGAGGGGTGGGTGCCTATCACTCCCAGCAGTGCCCAGACACAGGAGGGGTGTGCGCCTATCACTCCCAGCACTGGCCAGACACAGGAGGGGTTTGTGCAGAGTCCTCCCAGCAGTGCCCAGACACAGGAGGGGTGGGTGCAGAGTCCTCCCAGCTGTGCCCAGATGCAGGAGGGGTGGGTGTAGAGTCCTCCCAGCAGTGCCCAGACGCAGGAGGGGTGGGTGTAGAGTCCTCCCAGCAGTGCCCAGACACAGGAGGGGTGGTTGTAGAGTCCTCCCAGCAGTGCCCAGACACAGGAGGGGTGGGTGCAGAGTCCTCCCAGCAGTGCCCAGACGCAGGAGGGGTGGGTGTAGAGTCCTCCCAGCAGTGCCCAGACACAGGAGGGGTGGGTGCCTATCACTCCCAGCAGTGCCCAGACACAGGAGGGGTGGGTGCCTATCACTCCCAGCAGTGCCCAGACGCAGGAGGGGTGGGTGTAGAGTCCTCCCAGCAGTGCCCAGACGCAGGAGGGGTGTGTGCAGAGTCCTCCCAGCAGTGCCCAGACACAGGAGGGGTGGGTGTAGAGTCCTCCCAGCAGTGCCCAGACGCAGGAGGGGTGGGTGTAGAGTCCTCCCATCAGTGCCCAGACACAGGAGGGGTGGGTGTAGAGTCCTCCCAGCAGTGCCCAGACACAGGAGGGGTGGGTGCAGAGTCCTCCCAGCAGTGCCCAGACGCAGGAGGGGTGGGTGTAGAGTCCTCCCAGCAGTGCCCAGACACAGGAGGGGTGGGTGTCTATCACTCCCAGCAGTGCCCAGACGCAGGAGGGGTGGGTGTAGAGTCCTCCCAGCAGTGCCCAGACGCAGGAGGGGTGTGTGCAGAGTCCTCCCAGCAGTGCCCAGACACAGGAGGAGTGCGTGTAGAGTCCTCCCAGCAGTGCCCAGACACAGGAGGGGTGGGTGACTATCACTCCCAGCAGTGCCCAGACACAGCTGTGCCCATGGAAAGAAAGGGGTTGAGTACACACAGATACAGATACAATGGCCACAATTGTCAGTCAGGTGCTCAAAGACCCAGCAGAACACGAAACACATGTGTGCGAGGCTGGGAGTACACACATGCAAAGTGTGGAAAAGGGAACATGTACACATGAAGTCCTGTCAATATACTCTACTCACAAGTACAGTGACCCCCAAGGATGACACAAATGATGCAGGTGGAGACCTTGGCCAGCATGCATGGCCAAAGTTGAAGGGGCCGTCACACACCCAGCAAATGTAGACACAGCACTGCACATATGTCTTCACAACACCCTGCAGGGAAGATGTCAGGGTGCACAGAGGAAGGTACACACCTTGGGACAATGTCACCATGCAGTAACAGCTTACATGAGCAAAGTGTGATAGCAAATACCGTGTGATGGCACACAGATAACAGGGTCCACCCCACGAACACCACTCTACAACATATCTCAGACACCTAACACATTATCGCCACCACAAATCATGGAGCAGCACCACCAACAGCAATGCCAGAAAAGCAGTAGTGTGCCAAGGAAAATAAAATAGCTTTATTCAGCAATGTACTAAAATGAATTGTACGAAGAGTTCAAAATGCACAAGGCCCATAGGGCAGTCCATAGTTCCAATCCAGGTGGGGGACACATCGGGATGCGTGTCCCCTAACACAGGGGGTGGGGCAGCGCCAAAGGTGGATTCGAGCACGGCGCTGCACACTACTGCCAGGTCGCCCAGCGTCTCCCCTGCACCCGAAGGAACCACAGGCCCCAAGGAGGGGGGGGGGGGTTGGAGGGATGGGTCGCAGCGCTACTGGGGGGGGTGTGGACAGGGGGGGGACTCAACTCCCCTGCCGGTGTCCTGCCTCCACCGCTTGCAGGGTGGTGCCACACTGGGGCTGATGGACAGACTGGGCAGGACTGACCCTGTGTCCGACTCTTGGCCAGGAGAGCTGAGGGGAGTGGATTTGGAGGGTGGTGGTCGTGAGGAATGTGGACTCCCACTCTGGCTGCGTGTCTTCCGTTTCCCCCCCGACCCAGTGGGTGTGCCTACTTCACCCTGTGTGTGCGTGCCAGGAGGTGTGCGCTTTGCCTTCCCTGCTGGTGTGGTGCCTGTGTCTGGTGGGGTGTGTGCATGCTGACGTCTGGGTGTACGTGGGACAGGCATGGGAGTGGGAAGTGTGGATGGGGCATGGGTAGGGGGTGGGACGAAGTGCTGCAGGAGACCCACTGCTGCAGTCAGTGTCGAGTCAATAGACCGCAGCAAGTTGCGTTGGTCAGCCTGCGATGCTGAAATGCCCTCCAAGTATGCCTCCATGTTGTTGAGCACTTGGCTGTGGCCATGGAGGACATTAAGCATCGCAGCCTGACCAACCTGCAACTGCCGCAGGATGTCCACAGACTCGGCATTGGCGGCAGCAGTGGAGACAGGGGCAGGGGGTGCGGTGCCTGGCAGGAAGGAGACACGTGGTGACCTAGCACGCCAGGAAGGGACACGAGCAAGTGTGAGGCCGGTGATGGCAATGGAGGGGGCGCGGAGAGATGTTGTGCTGCTGTCAGCTGTTGGAGCAGCCCCCGCCCCCTCGGAGAGCTCAGCCTCGGACCCGTCAGCTTCATATTCTGTGGTGGCAGTGGACAGGTCCTCCAGCTCACTCCCCTCGGCCTCACTCGATGTGCCAGCTAAGATGTCACTGCTGGCACTGGTGCCCGGTCCCTCCGCACGGTCCGTGCCGGTGTCTCCATCCGTGTCCCCCGACGATGCTGTGGGCAAGGTGAATAAACAGGAATTAATCAGACACCTGTATACATATGTCACATGAGTCAAATCTACATAGGTTACAGTGCATAGCCTGAAAAGAAAGATGAGTAACATCTACAATACAAGGTACAGATATAGGCCCTGCAACACACAGTTGGTTCACCCACCATGCCACTGAGAAACTATGGAGAGCATGACACATTTGCAAATGACATGATATGGATTTGGACAGAGGAGCCAGGCTCTGGGGACAATCCAGCACTGCATCTGCACCACACAGCGTTGCCGTAACTAGGGATGAGCAGGGACCATCTCCATGAACTTGAGGCACATGCTACAAAGGTAATACTTAAAGACATGCCCAACATGAATGGGTCACTGCACCTTGAGTGTATGTCCAGACAATCATCACACACTGGCCAGACCGAGCAATGAGATTTCAGGTGTCGACATGTAGGCCTTGCCCGCACCAACCACCCCCTACATGAGACAATTTGATGAGACACAGGAAGCACTTGCATCTCTTAGTCTGGGAGAAATACACATGGGCTGCCAGAAACCCATATTGGACCCAAAATACCCCATGTGCGCCTGTACAACGATCTCATTTACAAATGGCCATCATCAGATAATTGTAACAAGACACACAGGCACTGGCCACCGTGAGTATGAACGAGGAAAATTAGGTCAGGCTGTACAGTGCACACTTGTAGAACACGTTACGTAAATATACATGGTGCCAGATAACAATGGCACAGAGCACATCCTATGCTGTAGACACTGAGAGTGTCCACATATTGTGATGACACACATGATACCTAGCAAAATATGCCCCAGGGGACAGTAGTGGCCACAATATTCCATGGTCCTGAATGGTAATGACTGCAACACAGGCCACCATCCCTGCACTCTGCGTATCACACACTCATGCACATCATGTCACAGGCCACAACATAGGACATGCTTGCTGTAAGGTATTACACTGCAGAGACATACTCCTACGTCTGGACTCAGCATCAGTGCCAATTGACATGGACCCCACAAGTACTGAACTGGACAGGGCACAGGCAAGGTCCCAAAACCTGTTACACACCACCCCCACACATGATGCTGCAAGCATTGGTCACGTGGATAAACTGCCAGCCCAGATGACCTTGTGAAAGAGTGACTACACACAGACCAGGGAACACATGGCAAGGAGGGGAAGGGAGGAAGGACAGCACCGCTATACTGTGGGTGACAGGACCTGCACTGCACATTTAAACACTGGCAGTGTATCCATGCAACTGCGCACTTACAAATGCTGGTGACACACAACAAACACACATGTACCTACCCCTTTCCTGCTGCTGCTTCTCCCGTAAGCGCCTGTCCATGTCTGGAAAGACCACCGCCAGCACACGCTTGTGGATTTGGGTCAGATGGCGACGCCCATGGTTCTTAGGGCCCACAGGTGAGTCCCCCAGCAGGACCCGTGCGATCCTCCGCGTCCAGCACCGGATATCCTGCCAGCGTTTTCTCACCTGGGCCAGGCGCCGCTTGCGACCCTCCGTCCTCCTCACGGCACTGACGGCGTCCCTCCAGATCTGCTCCTTGGCAGAGGCGCCTACCTGTGGGGTTGAAAAAGTGAGACTACATCAATACACCTGCCACATGTCACAGAGACACACATTAGAACAATTTTGCTGGTTTCAACAAGGCATAGTATGCAGCCAAAGCATTGCACCTTTGTCATAGGGACATTTTTCTCTGAGTAAGGGCAAATGCACCACGTGCCATTGAAATTACACAGGTGGCATGAGGGGTACGACACAATAAATGATCCAGACTCACACTGTGCATCAGAAGGTACACCAGGATTATGTGCAGCACCTCAAAGCAGTCACATGCCACAGGCCACTGACGCTACCTCAGCAGAGTACACAGACACACACCGGCACAGGACATTCACCTGCCATTGCCAAATGCAGCTACAAACCTCACTCTGCACATGTGCCACTAGACTGGGGGGGCTCACAGGTGTGGGGCTGGCTCTGCACGTCAGACACACAGCACTGCTCCCTGCTCACATCAGATGGGCAGGGTATATCCATCCCTCATGCAGCTGGGGTGCTACACTCCACATATGCACCCACCCACATGACAGGGGACTTACACACACACCGATGTCCAGGGTACGAACACATCCTGTGGACAATCTCAGCACAGGTACACTGAACAAACACACATCTGTGGGTACAGTCACCCGTCACACTGGGGTGACCACAGAATCACATGAGGACTGTAGAAGCAACATTCCCAGGAGGATTAGACAGGCAGAATGTGGCATGCACCATGCAGTGATTGTCACAGTAAACACAAAGCAAGTGAGGACGGCAGACATGCATCACAGCATGCTCTGGCTGGGAGACATCAGGCATCCCCCCCCCCCGGGACCCACTCTACAGTACAATGCATGTGTGTCACACCTGGACACAATGCCAGAAGTTCCAGTCACAAAAAAGGGACACAGTCTGTGCTAGTGGACTCAGCACTCACCTGAAACCCTGGTCGGCCATACAGCATGGGGTACTGTGGGAGGATCACATCCAGCAATGCCAGATTCTCCTCCAGGGTGAAAGGCTGGGCCCTCTCCACAGACCTTGACATGGTGCCAGGGAATCACGAGCAGCAGTAGTGTTGTAGAATCAAAAGATGTGCAGGCAAGTGCTCTCTCATGGGACCTGGCTGCCTTATATCTGCCTTGCTGGCCTGTTTCATGCACAGGAGTACAGAGTGATTGGTCACTCACATTTGCATCCTATGTTTCCTCCAATCCATTTAAACCTACCCCTATGAGGGGGTTAGATTTTTTTAGAATTCAGCATGATGTCATTTCAACAACAACTTTGCAACAAAGTAGATTATTTCAAACCGACTTTGGCAGGCCACCTCATTCAACAAATTCAAAGTTTAAACTCGGTCTCCATGGCAACCAGCATGCATCTCTGGCTTCATACTTGTCCCTCATGTGTCCCCTATGTAATTTGGAGATTCACACACAGGTACGGTGCGTTCCGGGGCCGTAGGGCACCCCAAATGCATAGCTACGGGCCGTACAGGCGTGTGTACGGTCCGTATCACTATGGGTACGCATACACGAGCAAACCCATAGTGATACGGACCGTACACACGCGTGTACGCTCACTATCACTATGGGTGTGCTCGCGTATGCGTACCCATAGTGATACGGACCGTACACACGCCTGTACCCTCACTATCACTATGGGTGTGCTTGCGTATGCGTACCCATAGTGATATGGACCGTACACACGCCTGTACGCTCACTATCACTATGGGTGTGCTCGCGTATGCGTACCCATAGTGATACGGACCGTACACACGTCTGTACGCTCACTATCACTATGGGTGTGCTCGCGTATGCGTACCCATAGTGATACGGACCGTACACACGCGTGTACGCTCACTATCACTATGGGTGTGCTCGCGTCTGCGTACCCATAGTGATACGGACCGTACACACGCGTGTACGCTCACTATCACTATGGGTGTGCTCGCGTATGCGTACCCATAGTGATACGGACCGTACACACGCCTGTACGCTCACTATCACTATGGGTAGGCCTACGGCAGCACTCCCATAGTGATAGGGAACGTACACACGCCCTCAGAGCGAATGTACGGTGCCTTTCACACATAACAGTGGTGACAGGCAGCACACAGAAAGGAATAGAGCTGACATACTTGTCCATGGATGGACATCAAGGCATTGTCTGTGCAGTACTACATGTGTGGGGCACAGGTGTGAAAGGCTGTGATGTGGCACATTACTCCTGAGTTGTGAAGGCAATAGATGTATGATGAGATGTGTACAGATGTTATGTGTGATGGTGCACTATGTGCCAGACATGCCCTTCACTCCTTTGACATGTGTGCATGTCGTACAGAACACTTGAGATAAGCGTCACTGGCATGGCACAGTCAACAACACACGCAAGTGTCCCCTGATGCCCGCTACAGGGATTACCACACCTGACATGTGACTACCCACGTTGCACGATGTGACTATGTCATGTATGTGTGGTGTGTTCCCATTAGCTTGATGTTGGTGTTCCCTCAAATGCATCTGCAGTTGCTGCAACCAACATGTGTCTGTGTGTAGATGGCCATGGCACACTGTTACGCACACCATGCCACATGTGGTATCGGATGTAAGGTGTGTATGTATGCATGGGACACGGAGTAGCGTAACAAGGACCTGTCTGCATACTCTCAATGTATGTGTGATCAGTCATGACATGTACACCTTCATGGCAAGGTGTGTGGGCTGTCCTAGTGTTATGTCATGTGACCTGTGGCTCTAGTGTTCCGCTACCTGTCTCTGCAATCAACATCCTACATCTGCTGATATGTTGATGTATGTCACTCCTGTATTGCGTCTGGCTGTTCACTTACACTGGGACATAGCTAGTCCCATGCCATGGGATGTGGAGGTTCACAATCCCCGTGTGTAGCTGGGTTTTGGTAGGAGTGTCACCTGGCAGCCATACGTGTCCAGGGCTTGTAGCACATACCTGACTCCGTATGTAGCATATGTGTATTGACAGATTAACATGTGCTCAGTACATATAAATTGTTGTTGTGGTGCACTCACTCTTCCTTGTCACTTCCAAATTACTGCAGAGCGCCGCCTCTTCCCCGACCAATTCCGGACTTGGCTGACATGCGGGAGAATGACTGTATACGCTGCTACCGCTTCCCCCAACCGTTGATTGAGGAGTTGACGGGCAAGGCTGGCACCACACCTGCAACCGCTGCACAGGTATCCTACGGCACTGACACCCAAGCTGAAGGTAATGGCAGCCCTACATTTTTTTGCCACGGGTACCTTTCAACATACCATAGCTCATGTTGGTGGCATGTCCCAGACCATGTTCAGCCGTGTGCTGCATGATTTTTTAGAGGCCATGTTGCTTCACCTGGATGAGTTTATCCATTTCCCAACTCCTGAACAGTTGACAGGTGTCAAGCGTGGATTCTATGCCCTGGGAGGGATGCCCCATGTCATTGGGTCCATAGATGGGACACATGTGGCTTTGGTACCACTACAGGCACAGGAGGTAGCGTACAGGAATCGCAAGCACTACCACTCCATCAATGCCCTTGTGGTGTGTCTGTCCAACATGGTGATTTCACATGTCTGTGCTCGTTTTCCAGGATCAGCACACGATGCCTACATCATGAGGCGTAGCAGGGTGCCTGAAATGATGATGCAGCTGCGCAACGAACGAGCATGTGTTGTTGGTGGGTACACTCTGTCTGTCCTGTATTTTGCGTAGACTTCCAGCCCGACTGCTTCTCCTGTCCTACTTATGTCCATGTGGTTTCCATGTAGGGGATGCTGGCTATCCCAACATGCCATGGCTGATCACACCTCTCCGCAACCCCAGCACGCCGGCCCAGCTCCGCTACAACACCGCCCATGGCCGGACAAGGCGAGTGATAGAGAGGACATTTGGCCTCCTGAAGAGCCGATTCAGGTGCCTACACAAGACCGGCGGCGCCCTCCCATATGCCCCGGTGAAGGTCTGCAAAATCTTCATGGTCTGCTGCATGCTGCACAACATGGCAGTTGAGAAAGCTGTGCCACTCATCCTGGGTCAAGATGATCAGGACCATCCATCCGTGGAGGACGAAGGGCTTGGCAATGGGGCTAGTGATGTGGAGGATGTGGAGCCGCAAGAGGACATCCGGAGTCGGCTCATACGCAACTTCTTTGCTTAGCGGTGAGTACCAGTGTCTGAGTGTGCACGCATTGGTCCTTGTGTGGCATATGTTGCAATGTGTGTGTCCATCTGCATGTATGCCACGTGAGTCAGAGGTGTGTGTGGATGTGTCACTCGAGTGATGGTGCCAGTGATGAGTGTATTTCCACAGTCATAATTGTGACCTAGCATGTTGTCATCCTTATATGTGTCGAGTACATGCACATGCAAGTGGATGAGCTTTTTGTGGCTCACTTCTTGTGTGTCTCTCATCCCCAGGTACTTGCGCATGCCGTCTGCTGGTTGCATTGTTGTGGCACTGCTATTCCTCATGGACACGTCATCGTGTGCTGACTCAGTGTTACACGCACGGACAAGTTTGGAAGTCTCCTTAGGGTAACGGATGCATCAGGGGTGTATTGGGTGTGGCAGTTGTTTACGATGTGTGCACACTGCCCCTGTCGATGTTTGGTTCCTCTGCAGACATGTCGCATCACCATGGGACACATGACATGTAGCTGGATTCACCTGAATAGATGGTCAGACTTGTTGACAGTCATCTGTAATGGGATAGTGGATTGTGATGAAGGCATCAATGTGTGTAACACTGCCCTCGGACACATACGGTTTGCATTGGCTTGACATGGTGTGGGCCTTCCACATCAGAGGATCAATGGTGTATGGCAGCCTCTCCGTGAGCAGCAGGGGGTGTTTAGCTGTTACCTGACACTTGTGTGCCAGTTCCATGGATATCAAGCATTTGTGGTGCAGAAGGGGGGTGCCAGTGTTGGACCCACATGTTACTCCACATGACCTGTGTATGTGTACTCCGAGTTGCCTCTGCATTCCGGAATACATGACTAATAAAGGTGTCCCTATGCCTCCAAGGTGCCTCTTCTCAGTCAATGCTGGTGTGTTGCCACGGTGCATATGGCATGTCTGGCATTTCTCAGTGATAGTGGCTATGTGTCTATGTGTAGAGTAGCAAGATGCAAGCTGTTTGTCTGGGATTAGACTCTGTATTGTGCATGATGTCCATGACTGTGTGGGTATTGTGACATGTGCCATCCCCATGCATCCAACGTTGGCCAGGCCACCATTCTCTGCATCCACCTGACTCAAGCTTGCAGGACATGGTTCTGCCACCTGTCTACACATACCTGGGTGCCCCCCAGGACACTCCACATGATCCCTGACCTCTGCGCATGACTGTAGCTGTTCTCAATATGTCTGTCGGCACAGTTGTGCGGCCACCCCCTCAGCTGGTTGGGCCCATCACGGGTGTGTATGGTGCTCCATGTCTGTCTTGCCTAATACATTGTGACCCATGTGTGTCCTGTGCCATACTCAGGCCCCAGGGTATGGATGGTTGAAGTAACATGAGAACTCAGGCATGGTTAGACTTTACAAGACACATGTAATGTAATAATGCAAAATGTAGGCATCATTTCTTGATTGTGTAAGTTTTTATTTGTGTTGGGGTACGTGTTGGGGGGTGGGGTATGACAAGAGGGGCTTTCCGGGTGTGTGGAATCCAAAGTTCACTGGGGGAGTTGGTATCCTTGCCATTGGCAATCATCAGAGTCCATGCCACAGTCTTTGTCAACATTGGTCAGACAGTGACCAGCAAGTCCATGTGGCAGAGAATGTCATTTGCTGATGTGCTGCTGTTGGGCCAGTGGGCCAGGTGCCAGGCCAGGTGTCCTGGGAGATGGTGCTGTTGCGCCGACCCTCACGGTCTTTTCCGTGGACGACCCGCCCTCCTGCGGGAACCCTCAGAAGCAGGCCGTGACGATGCTTGGGATGCTCCGTCGGATGTATCCTCCTCCTCCTGATCCCTCCCTGTGGGTGGTGATGTTCTTCGCCTGGTGGCACAGGGAGGGTTGCCCATGTTGTCGGCTATCCGACGGAGTGAACGGTTAATTCCCGTGAGCACCGTCACAAGCTCAGCCTGTCTGTCCTCCATCCGTCCTTGGTGTCGCTGTTGACAGGCATGTTGCTCCGCATGTTGCTGGGCCTGCTGGGTCTTGATCTCCTCGAGGGTCCCCTTCTTCTCGTTGAGGGTGGACACAACCTGGCTCATGCCCGTGGTGTCCTGCTGGTATGTGTCCAGGATGTTTCTTACATGGGAATATACCGGTTCCGCAGCCAACTGGTCAGGCTCGCGCCTCCGCCGTCCTCCACTCCCACCACCCCTGCCCACTTGCGCCTGGCCTGCCCTTGTGGGCACATCGGGTCTCCGGGAGCCCTGAGGGGTGGCATTTGCGTTGTCGCCTGCCTCCTCCTGGGTGCCCGGTACACCGTGTCCCTCCTGGTCAGCCTGGCTGCGTTGTGGTGGTGGGGCAGGGATCCTGGGTGTCTCCTGGGATGTGGCAGGAGTGGGGGTGGTGGTTGGCCCAGTTGTACCTGACGCAGGTGCTGCAGGTGGTTGGACACCAGAGGGGCCAGGTTGGTCGGGGTCGTCCACAGAGTGGTGAGAGTCGTCGCTGCCGGTGGGATCGTCATCCCGCAGAGACAGGTCCTGTGAGTCTTCCCCCCTAGTGTTGGGGGGATCCACGACGTTGACCTGTGTGTGAGAGAGACAATGTTATTTTTGTTCCATGCAACATCCATGTTTCATTAGTTTCAAAGTTGGCAAATTTCCTCTGGGTATTTGGATATGTCTTGCATTCCACTCACAGTGCAGTTGTGCATGGGTATGTCCCTTGGCCACAGCTTTTGAGACTTTACCTTTGTGTGACACAGTCTTACTTGCTGCGTCAATTGTGACTGCAGTCAGCAGTGGAGTGAGCAGGTGTGGCGAGCCATGCATTGGCGCCTTCCGTGTTGCACTGTACGTGGGCAAATGGAGTTGTTCCACACACTTATATAATGCTGGTAGCTGGCGTTGTGCTCGTGCACAGGTTGACACATGGCCCAGTGTTTTGCCATGGAGAAGAGAGGGGGATTCAGGCACTGGCCACCCTTGTCTACATGCACGCAGTCCACCTGCTGACGAGCAGACATTCCCACACCACCCAAGGCTGAATTGGTCTCCCTGTGTCTCCCTTTCTCACTCCCTCTCTGTCCCCCTCTCCCTCCCTCCCTGTGTCAGCCTCCTCCCTCTGTCCGTCTCCCTGTGTCTCCCTCCCTCTCTCTCCCCCTCTCCCTCCCTCTGTGTGTCACCCTCTGTCACCTCAGCCCAGCTTCCTAGGCACACACTGTTTGCAGATCTTTGAATGGCCCTTGGCTTGTTCATGTGAGTTTGTTTCTGATCTCCAGGCACCCATTGGGTGTAGTGTCTGTGTCTGCGCTGCTGCTGTGGTGGTGTGTGCTGCCACTCTTTCACAGTGTTGGCTGTTCATTAGCTGCTGTCATGTGCAAAAAGTGCCTTCACCCCCATGTCTTCATGTAAGGCGTCCGCCATTTGCAGGCAAGTCTTTCCTGTGTGGGGACACACTGTTTGTCTGGCTGTGACCTAGGCCATATGGACAGAGGGCATTGTTGTCTGCTTCTGAGTTGCACTATGTGATTTTTGAGGCCCACACTCCCGCCATCCGGGTTACCGTGTCTTGTGTTGGTGTTTTCTGTGGCCTGTGACTTGGCATTGTCTAGCTGGGGGCATGGGGCATGGTGGCGCTAGTGGCATGTGCATGTTTATGGAGTGTGGTTGAGTCATGCGATAGCTTTGGGGTGGTTGCGTGCATGATTGTGAGTTTGGTTGTGGATGACGTTCCCCCATGTGAGGTGAGTTGTTTGTGTACTCACCAGGCTCTCGGAGTCCTTCTACTCCCTCCACTCTCACCAGCGGCAGCATGGCCATCACCTTCTCCTCCCAGGGATGGTAGTGTACCGGTCTGCGGGGCGGCCCTCCTCCAGTGATGTTGGCCTGGTTGTGGTCGTCGGTCATTTTGCAGCGGACCGTCCTCCGCAGATCGTACCACCTGGATTGGCATTCATGCCTGGTCCTTCTGGTGGACCCAACAGCATTCACAGCATCGACAATCCTCTGCCACATGGCTGATTTTTCGAAAATGCTGGTCTGTCTGACCAATGTTCCAAAAAGGTGTGGCTCGACTCTGATGATTTCGTCGACAAGGACCTCCAACTCTCGGCTAGTGAACTTTGGATTCTTGTTAGTGGGCATGGTGAGGGGTGTGGGTGTGGATGGTTGTGGGGGGTGTGGGTGTGGATGGTTGTGGGTGTGTGGGTGTGGTTGTGCAGTTGTGTGTGTGAATGTGATGAAGGGGTGTTTCTGAAGGTGGTTGTGTGAAGGTGTGCAGGTGTAAGGTGTAGTGGAGGTTGCAGTATGGTGCAGTTGTTTCTCTGTGTGGTCTGGCAGCAGTGGGTCTGTTGCAAAGGATTATGGATTGTGTGTGTTGGGCCTTTTTATTGGTCCATTGGTGGGTGTGGCTGTGTTTGAACTTTGGGTGGGTGTGTTATAAGGTGTGGTTGTGTTTTGGGCCTCTGTTTGGGGGTTTGGCAGTTGCAGGTCAGTGAATAGGTTGTATTTGTGCTTGTTGGACATGTTTTGTGGCTTTGTGCGATTCGAATGGAGTCTTCTTGTGTTGTTTTGCTTTGTCCTGGTTGTGTACGTGTGTTTTTAGCGTCTATACGGTGCGTACATCGGCCATTTTGTTGTACAGTGCTGTCCTTGTCTCTGGCTTGGTACGACTCGTACATGCGCGATGTTGGGTGAGGGTGCTGGTGTTGGGGCCTGGGGTGTGCTCCGTACTTAGACTGGTGGGGTGTGTGTTCGCTCCGTACATACACGGGTGGGGGTACGGTCCGTACATACACTGTTGTGGTGGGGGTACGCTCCATACATACGCGGGTGGGGGTACGGTCCGTACATACACTGGTGTACATACGCGGGTGGGGGTACGGTCCGTACATACACTGTTGGGGTGGGGATACGCTCCATACATACGCGGGTGAGGGTACAGTCCGTACATACACTGTTGGGGTGGGGGTACGCTCCATACATACGCGGGTGTGGGTACGGTCCGTACATACACTGTTGGGGTGGGGGTACACTCCATACATACGTGGGTGGGGGTACGGTTCGTACATACACTGGTGTACATACACGGGTGGGGGTACGGCCCGTACATACACTGTTGGTGTGGGGGTACGCTCCATACATACGCGGGTGAGGGTACGGTCCGTATATACACTGTTGGGGTGGGGGTACGCTCCATACA
The DNA here is from genome assembly GCF_964204655.1 of Triturus cristatus. Classification (NCBI taxonomy): domain Eukaryota; kingdom Metazoa; phylum Chordata; class Amphibia; order Caudata; family Salamandridae; genus Triturus; species Triturus cristatus. The sequence goes on along the minus strand of NC_140594.1, from coordinate 1,059,200 downwards.
TACGCGGGTGGGGGTACGGTCCGTACATACACTTTTGGGGTGGGGGTATGCTCCAGACATACGCGGGTGTGGGTACGGTCCGTACATACACTGTTGGGGTGGGGGTATGCTCCATACATACGCGGGTGGGGGTACGGTCCATACATACACTGTTGGGGTGGGGGTACGCTCCATACATACGCGGGTGAGGGTACGGTCCGTACATACACTGTTGGGGTGGGGGTACGCTCCATACATACGCGGGTGAGGGTACGGTCCGTACATATGCTGTTGGGGTGGGGGTACGCTCCATACATACGCGGGTGAGGGTACGGGCTGTACATACACTGTTGGGGTGGGGATACGCTCCATACATACACGGGTGGGGGTACGGGCCGTTCGTACACGGGTGTGTATACACGGGTGGGTGTACGGTCCGTACGTACGGGGGTGTACATGCACGGGTGGGGGTTCGGCGCGTACATACGAGGGCTGGGGGGGTGGTTCGGCACGTACATACGGGGGCTGGGGGGTGTGTTGGGCGCGTATGTGGGCACATGTCTCCATGGTTGCTATTGGAGTTCGGTGCGGACGGTGTTTTTTCCATACGGTTGTAACATCGGACACACGGGATGGATCGTACTTGCGCGGTCGGACTTCACTTTTCACATTTGTACGGTAAATCGTCCGGGGACGTGTCGGACACATTTTCCGACCCGAGGACGTGTGGGGAATTATTCCCAATGCGATTCGTATGGACTTTTTCCCATGCGAATCATACTTGGCAGTTTGTACGGCACTTGTACGATTCGTATGGTAAAAAGACCGGATATGAGTCGTACGGGGAAATTTTTTCCAGGATCGGAATCGGCACCTTAATGTACTTCACTGGTTTACATCACACACGATCGGTGTACTTTAGATGCACGTCCAACTATCAATATATTTTTCACCTTGTCGCTGAGGCTTTATTATATGCACTGCCTCCCTGTTTATGCATCTGTACCATTATTTCAATACAAAACGGCACCACCCGCCTTTGGGCAGAAACAACACCTCCCATGAACCTCGGCCAGAAAACTCCATCTGCCTTGGTTGCAGCGTTGAACAGCTCCTAGTGAACACTGCAGTTCCGGTTCTGTCCCTGCCTGTCGGACAGATGCCACTGGACGATCCAGTTTGCGCATCGTTTCTTATGCCATTTCTTTTTTCAGTAATAGCGCCACGCGCGTTGCTCTGTCTCCGCGCTTCGCTCGCCCCCTCCACGATGCCCAGCTCGCGCATCGTTTTCTATGTCCATTTTTCCTCCCGCCGCCCTCTTTTTCAATAACAGCGATAGCGCCTTGCTTCCTTGGGGGCATATTAACAAGCCAGGCGATAAAATTATCGCCGCTTTAGCGGCAGAAATTTGCCGCTAAAACGTCGATAATGGGCTTGATAATATGCTCTATGGAATTCCAATTGAAGCCCATGTTAGATGTGAAGGACATCTAACCTGAGCTTCAATTGGAATTCCATAGAGCATATTATCAAGCCCATTATCGCCGTTTTAGCGGCAGTTTTCTGCCGCTAAAGCGGCGATAATTTTATCGCCTGGCTTGTTAATATGCCCCTTAGCGCGCTCACCTCCTTTACGGTGAACAGTTAGATTTATTACTGACATCGTTTTTCCGATTAGCTAGCACACCATTCTCCTTGAGAGTGTCTGCTTATTCCGTTTTGCATTGTTTCTCCTAGTGTTACACATCTTGGGCCTCATTTATGAAAAGTGACGCATCACTGCGTGAAAACAGTGATGCGTCACTTTTCACTGCGCCCTCCCTACGACTCCAATGATGCGTCATATTTACAGTATGACGCATCATGTCGCAAGGAGTCACAGATACGTCAGTATTTCTGACGTATCTGTAGGCGCAAAAGTGACGCATTGCTGGAGTGTGTCACAAAAGTGACGCAACTCCAGCAATGTATCCTTTCACATGGGGTAAGCCCCATGTGAAAGGGCCTGCGTCAGTCTTACGCCTGCTGTGAGGCAGGCGCAAGATATTGACGCATTTGCACCCTCGAAGTGGCGTATTGAAATCTCGTAGATTTCACTGCGTCACTTCTACGATGCTTACTTACGTGGGAACGCCCACCCTGCATACATTATACCTGACGCAGGTATAATGTAGTGCAGGGGTTTACAAAGTGACGCATCTAGGTAGATGCGTCACTTTGTAAATATGGCGCATCATGGCGCATGTTTTACGCCACTGGATCGTCACAAAAAGTGACTCACCGGTGGCGCAAAAGTGACGCAGGGGCTCATAAATGAGCCCCCTTGAGTTTATGGCGACAATCATGCAGTCTGTTCACTTTATTTTTAGCGACAATTACTAGCTTTGTTCACTCATTATGGGGCATATCAACAACAACCGGCGATAATTATCGCTAAGCGCACTTAGCGCTAGGATAATTATCGCCGGCTAGCGTGGATTTTTATCGCTGAGATAGCGTGCTATTAGCAACGCTTATCTCAATAGCGATAAAAATCCTCACGCTAAGTGGCTAACGTGAGATTATCGCTGGAAACCCAGCGATAATCTCACGTTAGATTGTTGATACTTAGCCATGATATCCTCCTTCCATAGGATATCATGGCTAAGTCAGAAAAATACCAAACGTAAAAAACCAGCGTTAACCGAGGTTAGCGCTGCTTTTTTTGTCTCTAACAGTGTTAGCGATATTCTTGATAATAGGAGAAATGTCGCTTAGCGACATTTCTCCTATTATTTTACTCTGGAATGCCTCCTTTGCATCTCATTAGAGATGCAAGGGGAAGCATAGAGTAAAAGGGTGCTAACATGCCAATTTGCATGTTAGCACCCTGTTGTTGATAGGGTGCTATTTTTATCTCTGCTTTTTTGGCTTTTAAAGACAAAAAAGCAGAGATAAAGCCCTTGTTGATATGCCCCTTTTTTCTTTAAAAAGGGAAGTTCAACATTCTAACAGGCTACTATCTGTGCCTTAGAGTAAGACTTGCCTTTGCCTTTTTACCTCAATTCAGTGCTTGCTATATTAAGGTCTGCTCATTGTATCTTGTCCTCTGAGCTACTTTAGAGTTCACTCGCACTAGGTGCAACTCTGGAACTTTTTTCTTTGATTCCAGTGAATGACGGGGGAATATAAGTTTTCACATGTTGTTCTTTCCCCCTTCACCATGTATCCCGTTTTTTGTACTTTCCTATTTCCGCCATCACTTTTTCCTTTAGGTTGGTGTCTGTACCATTTGCTAAAATTAGCACCGGACAGTTGTGGCCATTTCTCCTCACCAATTGGGTAAGTGCGACATTTTCCACTACTGACTTTCTTTGTAGTAGTGTTGTTTGAGCCTGACAATATTTGCTTGGGGCTTATGTTTGTCAAAAAAACGTGTGACCTGGTATTCCAACACGACATTTCTGTCTGTCTCTATTACAGGCTATTACATTTGGTTCAGTATAAACACATTGCTGTTTATTTAAATGTTTTGACACTTTGCACTTTTTTGTTTGGCAGTAGCTGCATCACACATGATCCTGATGAAAGCCGAGATACTCAGATAGATCACTACTGCTGAAACATGTCGATTTAGCTAATGAAGCTGTTGTGATGTATTCCAATTTATGTATTTGTCATGTTTCTTTAAGTAGCTCATGATGTAAGTGCATTTGGAATGTTTGGTCTCCTAGCGACCAGGTTGAGTGTTAAGCCTGGAGAAGCTGTTGGCAGAGATAACCTGATGGCTCTGTCGTCCTTGTAGCCAAATAAATAACCAGATTTCTACACGCTGTTCCTGCCTGGTTACTACATATTTATGGCGACGAGGATGGGATTTGGTGTTGATAAATGTTGTTAATTTTGAAAGTGAAGGATTAACGTGTATTCACTGAAATCACACCTCAAAACCATGGACGACTCATATATACATATATATCAAAATAAATTATCTACTGGCGGTCGCCAGTAGATAGTTATAGTTAGGACCGTGTTTCTATAGGAAATCTGAAAATTCTATTTTGAATAACTTTGGCGCCGGTTGACGAATCATCGCGAAATTTTCAAAACTAATGGGGCGCTCCGTTCAGCTCCTACCCTGAAAGTCTCGGGGCGATTCGTCAAGCGGGGGCCGAGAAAAAAGGGGGGTCCCAAAACGCGTTTTCCCCATGCATTTTCCTACAGGACCTTTAGTCGGAGGTACAGCCCGAACGGCTGAACAGAATTACTTACAATTTGGCAGAGAGGTAGTCCTCAGGTCAGGGAAGTGCCTTTTGCAGGTCTGGTGTCAATCTGTTCAGTAGCTCCTGAGAAAATAGCATTTAAAAGCATATAAATATCTATAAGCGCGCACCGTGCGCGCACCGTGCGAGCACCCTAACGTGCGCGAGCGTAATTCTGATTGGTGGTTACATGTTAGTCAACGTTCGAATCGGTCAAAATCAGGAAGTGTCGGCTGCCATTTTGTTTGTTTTCAGTGCGAGAGTGAAAAAGGAAGGTGGCGAACGTGAAAAGGGGGCAGGGTAGAGAGTTTCTGACCCCCTAGCCTTTGACAGGGGGTCCCTGAAGGACCCCGAAGGCAGACATTTTTTTTAATATTTTTTTTTTTAAAAATCGCGGGGGTGCGCGCACCGTGCGCGCATGGTGAAAAACCCAAAAAAAAATTAAACTTTTTTTAATACGTAGTTTATTGTAAAATAAATATATAAAAAAAATAATAATACATACATAACTTAGCATTTAAAAAAGCGTACAAATTCACTGAAAAAACCATAAGTTTCATACACGTTATAGTTAGGAATTAGCATTTAAAAAACCTTGGAAATTCACTTAAAAAAACATAGGTTTCACACATGTTATAGTTAGGTGGATGTTTCACTCGTAAAAAAACAATGAAATTCCCCCGTTATAGTTAGTTCAGATAACTATAACTCGCGCGACCGCCACTCTATCACAAGGATGATGTCATCAGTGATGTCATGAGTGATGTCACTGACCATGTCATGAGTGATGTAATATGTGACGTCATCAGCAGTGCATTGCGGGCGCGCGAGTTATAGTTATCTGAACTAACTAACGGGGGAATTTCATTGGTTTTTACGAGTGAAATATCCACCTAACTATAACATGTGTGAAACCTACGGTTTTTTAAGTGAATATATATATATATATATATATATATATATATATATATATAGTCGTCACCTATAAACATACACTTTGCAAAGAAACATAACATTAAGATAAAGCTCAGTAAAGTTACTTAAAGTTGAGCTTATACTATATTGTTAGTTGACTCTGGGGCCAAAATAAGTATGATTACGCAAGAGTTGTTTGAAGCAACATGGCATGATACTTGCGTTCTTTCCCCTCCTGATCGTTCTCCTGTTTCTTATGAAGGAAGGAAAATAGACTTATTAGGATTTTTCGAAGAAGAAATGGAATTTAAAGGAAGGAGAATAAAAGGAAAAATTTACGTGGCAGTTAAAGGTCTGAATATTTTGGGGTGGTTCCATCAGGGGCTGTTTGGCATGATATTGAGACCAGGAGCGAAAGAACAAGTACTGGTCGTAGATTGTCAAGATGTTAGCCTCATGTGGAAAAATAGGTTCCTAGAAGTTTTTGGAAAAAAATTAGGAAAGATAAAGGGTTTCAAACACAAGATCATTGTTAAGAATGGTGCCACTCCCATTAAACATAAGTTACGTGGAGTACAATTTAGTGTCAGGGCTGACCTGGAAAGGGAACTAAAAGAGTTATGTGAACGAGGGATTATTGAACCCACCGATTCCTCGTTCTGCTTATCTCCCTTAGTCGTGGCGAGAAAAAGGGGAGGAGATCTTCAGGTCTGTGTGGACTTGCGATCACTCAATAAAGAGATATGGATAGATTCATACCCTTTACCAAAGATCAGTGATTTGTTTTCACTCACAAGAGGAGCACGATTTTTCACGAAGCTGGATTTGACGAGTGCTTACCAACAGGTAGAATTAGACCCCGAATCACGTCATCTTACAGCTTTTGTTTTGCCTTTGGGAACATTCAGATATTGCCGTATGCCATTTGAGCTTGCCTCTGCGGCGTCAGTTTTTCAAAAGATCATGACCAGTATACTTAAGGACGTAGAGGGTGTAGCGGTGTTCCAGGACGACGTGCTTATTTTTGGGTCTGACATTTCTAGTCATGATGTTGTTCTGAGCAAAGTTTTGACTCTTTTCAAGAAAAGAGGGGTAGTACTAAAGGAGGAGAAATGTAAGTTCCTTTGTAAAGAAATTGAATATCTAGGACATGTCATTTCTCAGGACGGGGTACGTCCTCGTCCAGGTTTGCTGCAAGCTATTTTGGATGCCCCAGAACCGATAGACAAAGGAGGTGTAAAATCGTTAGTGGGTTTGTGCGAGTATTACTCACAATTCATTCCCAACTTTGCTTCCATCGCACGCCCGATGAGTAACCTTTTAAAGAAAGGGGTGAAGTTGGAGTGGGATGAAGAGTGTGTGGATGCTTTAAAGTTGGTGAAGTCGGGTTTGGAAGATAGTCCAATTTTGAAGCCGTTTGACCCAAATTTGTTTTGTTGTGTTACAGTTGACGCAAGCCAAGCAGGGATTGGTGCCACATTAACGCAATGGGATAATAACTCTGAGAACACGGTGGGTTTTGCTTCAAGAGTGTTACGGACCCCAGAAGTGCAATATTCAGTAATAGAAAAAGAGCTGTTGGCGTGCCTGTGGGCCATAGAGAAATTTAGACCTTACGTCTGGGGAAAATGTTTTTTATTATTGACTGATCATAAGCCTCTTGTAAACATCCTGGGGGGTGGTGTTAGCAAGTGCTGTTCACCGCGAATCATGCTCATGGTGACTAGACTCCTACAATACCAATTCAGGGTCAAACACAGAGGGAAGAATATGCGTGCAGATTTTTTATCCCGTTTTCCAGTTACGTCTTGTGAGGTTGATGAGATCTGTTTGGAAGATTTTTCAGAGGAAGACTGTGATGATTGTCTTGTTGCTGCACTTGATCTTCCAGAATTCTGTCTTAATTCGGAAACTGGGTGGATACATGCTCTTAATTCTGATCCAGTGATTCGTGAGGTACTTGTTCTTGTCACAAATGGTTGGCCTAGGGAGAAAGTTTTACCATTTTCACTTCAACCTTTCTGGAAGATTTCCGATGAATTGTCTTTGGAGGATGGTGTGTTATTCAGGGGAGAAAAATTTGTGCCTCCTGAGGTATTTCGCAACATTATTATCCAGAAGGCTCATGAAGGTCACCTAGGGTCTCCCTTGACAAAGAGAAGGATTAGAGACACGTACTGGTGGCCAAGTATGGATGCTGAGATTGACAATATGGTTGCAAACTGTTGTGTGTGTGCCTCAGCAGATAAAAGTTTGAAAGTATCTGTTCCTCCGTTAATCCCTATTGAGTGTCCTAAGGGCCCTTGGTTAAAAATAGGTATTGATGTGATGGGACCTTATAAAATTCTCCCTGGTGGGTTTCGTTTCATTTTAGTCATGATGGATTATGCTTCAAAATGGCCTGAAGTGAAAATGGTCAGGGAAGCTAATTCAAAAGCTATTGTTGATTTTCTCAAAGAAGTGTGGATGAGAGAGGGGCTGGCTGAGTCATTGGTTTCCGACAATGGGAAACAATTTACAAGTACAGAGTTTGGAAACTTTTTGATAGAGGCGGGTGTCAAACATTATAGGAGTTCGCTATATCACCCACAAACAAATGGCCTGGTTGAGCGGATGAATCGTGTTGTGGGTGAGTGTATTAAATGGGCAAGAACGAGTGGTCATGACATTTGCAAGTCAATAGATACAATGTTATGGTTTTATAGGACAACTCCACACTCTACTACCGGCGTTTCGCCTTTCGAACTACTGCGTGGGAGTAAGCCGAATACCAGTTTTAGACCGGCATGGATGAGCAGGTGGGTGAAGTCCGAGTCTGACGTTAGTCATCTTATGTCATTAGCTAGAGAAAACATGATTGTCACTCAAGCTAAGCAAAAAGAATATTTTGATGTACGCAAAGGAGTGAAAAGAGTTCCTCTCAACGTGGGAGACATTGTCAAAGTCAAGTCTGGAATTCATTCCTTGAAAGGTAACAGTAAATTCAGTGAGCCTACCAAAGTTGTGAAAATACTTAAAAATGCTGTTATGGTTGAGGGAGGTTACTGGTGGAATCTTAACAGAGTGGTTAAGGTTAAAGGAAAAAATGTTGTCTCTGATTCAATGGATAAGGCTGACCAGACTCCTGTTGAGTCATTTTGTAGGAGGAGTTCAAGAGTTGTTGTTAAGCCCTTAAGATACAGAGTTTGATTTTGAGATTTTGTTTTTATTGTTTTTTTTGTTATTTTTATATTTGTGTTTTTTTTTGTTATTTGCAGGAAGAGAAGATATGTTGTGATGTATTTGTCATGTTTCTTTAAGTAGCTCATGATGTAAGTGCATTTGGAATGTTTGGTCTCCTAGCGACCAGGTTGAGTGTTAAGCCTGGAGAAGCTGTTGGCAGAGATAACCTGATGGCTCTGTCGTCCTTGTAGCCAAATAAATAACCAGATTTCTACACACTGTTCCTGCCTGGTTACTACATATGCCTTTTATAGTTTCATAAAGCTCATTCACAGCTTTTTAATCCTGCCACAGGCTAGCCAAATAAAGTTCATTGCTTACCCTGTAGGCAGTTTTAATCACTCACACATACAGCACTGCACTACCTTTTTTCACACACCACGCTCACATAGGGCTTTTAGGACAACCCATGTGCCACTAAATAAAACATCCCTGAGATCCCTCCTCTTAAAGAGGAGGTTATACCCCGTGCCATGACTAGGTACCGACACGAGGAGGCACCCCTATGATGAAGCATGACACCTTCGGGTGTGTGAGGGGACTTGTCCTTTAAAAGGGATATTCCCAGCATTGTCTTGTCTACTGTTGGTTACTGTGGTTCACACCATCTTTTGACTGTTTTTTTTGGACCCGTAGGTTCATTGTGTATTCATGATTCTAAGTGGGGAGTGTACCCACGCTTGTCCTTAAATCTCCTCCTGCACTTCTACGTGTATGAGTTATGAATGCTGCCTTATAAAGATAATTGGTTCATACTTCGGGGCGGGAGGTGGTGTGGGGGAAGGCACAGGAATCTTAAGTATAGTGTAAACATCGTCATGGCCATGAAAAGGGCGGAAAGAAAAGCAATCATGTTTAAATGTAGTACTTTTATTTATTATTTATTAATATATGTACTTAGTGGTAGAGTGTAGCTGGCGTTTTACACCCTGAATTGGACACGCTGGCGGATATTTAACAGTGACATGCACACACCGGGGGGGAGGTAGTGTTGGGGAAAGGGAGGAGGAGATTAAATAAAGTGCAAGCAGCACCGAAAGTTATTTCACTCTTTTTGTCCTTGCAGGTGTTAATTCTTGCTGATGCATTTTAAAAAGGCAAATGATTTTTTGACTTAGTACTTTTCGCTTTTGATTGTTTATTGTATTAGTGTGTCTGACACTTCCCTATAGAAACATGTCATAGAGAAGCTATTAATTAGGCAATTGTAAAGCACCCTGTGTGAGAGCTCAGCTGAAGGGCAGTGCTCTTAATTAACGTGTAATTTAATTAGCTGTAAGCTGCCTCCCTCTAGAAAGAGCCTGAAAGGCATGCAGCAATTTTACAATAATAAGGGTAGTCCAGGGCGGGAAGTGTTGTTGGGGAAAGATAAAGGGAGGTTATGCGAAGTGGAAGCAGCGCTGCAGCGACAAGAGGGTGGAAAGGAAAACAGAATGTAGCTGCCCCCCTTTACACATACAGCTCGACATAGCTGCGGTTATCTCGTGACTCTCTGGAGTGGAATTGTTGGGGAAAGCACGGGGAGATTGAGTGAAGTTGAAGTAAACCCCCTGAAAGGACCATGCTTTTAAATGCAGCGCTGATTATTTTGCAAATGAAAAAAAATGCAGTCTAAGATGTTGGTAAAAAAAGGAGCTGCCTGAGCAGTGCTGTTATTTAATAAGTAATTTAATTAGGTGTTGCTGCTGCCCTTTGCTGCCGCCCTTTACTTTAAATGCAGAGCCCGGGTTGGAAAGTGTTGTTGTGGGAAGCGGGGGGATTTAAGTAAATTGCAAGCTGTGGAAAGGAACAGGGGAGGGGGTGCCTCACAGATCCTTATCAAAAGAAAACAGAGGAGAACCGCTGTGCGTAGGGATATGCTTCTCCTTCTTGCATGAAGAGTCTGTTCAACTTTGTTCTAATCCTTCTTCTTCCATTCCATCTTTTATGGCACATGTTGATGTTTTTGCCCCAATTATCTGGCTATCGTCTTAATTCAGACAAGTGTGAAGTTCTCCCCCTAAATGTCCTTTGCCTTAAACATGATTTCAATTCTACCGGTTTTTCTTGGCAAACTTCAAAGATAAAATATTTAGGGTTGCGGTTCTCTTCAAACATTCCGGAAACCCTAAAATTAAATTTTGTTCACATAATTAAGACTTTATCCGATTCTGTTGATCGTTAGCATCCACTTTTTCTATCTTGGTGGGGACGACTAGATTCCATTAAAATGATGCTTTCTCCCATAATTTTATATATTATCTCTATGATTCCAGTACGTATTTGTGGCTTTTATTTTAAAAAAATTGATTCTCATATAACAAAATTTCTTTGGAAAAACAAATCTCCACGTATAGCCCTATCCTCTTTGAAGGCGGATAAATGCTCTGGTGGTCAAAAGTTTCCTGAGTTAAAAAAATACCATCTTGCCTGCTCAATAAAACAATCTTCCCTTTTTCTTTCTCCTGATCAGAATATGCTTTCTCCTATTTGGTTGACTATAGAAAATTATTTTAGAACACCTTTTAAATTTGAAGAATCTCTTGCCTTTACCAACAATATTTCTTCCTTTTGGAGCCCGGTTATCTCTCACACTCGCAAAATTCTTGCTCCACTTCTGCCTTCCTCCTATCCCTCTCTTTCCTCTTTAGATCAACAGCCCATTTGGCACAATTCTTTACTCCTCATTAAAAATCGTACTTTCTCTTGGAAATCTTGAAGGAATAAGGGATTACTTTGGATTTCACAATTATTATTACATAATGTCCCCTTATCCTTTTCGGATCTTCAAACGCAATTTGGCCTACCCTCTTCCTATAGATCTCAATATGATCTTTTGTATTCTTCACTTTGTCAATACCTTCGATCCTTATCATTGTTGCCCTCTCCCTCATCCAGCAGTTCCGCGCTCTTTCCCTTATTAACGAGCTCCTCCTCTGCTTCATCGTTATATAAATGTTTATCTCTATCTCCTGACAGGTGCAAAACGAAGGTTGAATTGGCTTGGGAAAGTAAGCTCCTGGAATGTTGGACAACTTCTTTTTGGGATAAGTTGTGGCTCAAAATTCATAAAACCTCCAGAGCTGCTAATACATCTCAAACCCTCTATTTTGTTTATCAGCGTCTTTTATTTACTCCCGCAAAATTAGCCTCCTTCACTACAAATTCTACCCCTATTTGTTGGTCTTGCCCTTGCACAAATGCAGATTTACATTGGTAAATAGACATAATATCGAAAAAAAAATATCGACGGGACAGAATATCGAGCTTTTAATATAGAATGGACAGAATATCGAATTGCCAAAATATAGTGGTGAAGAATATCGAAAATCAGGTAAGAAATATCGATTTAAATAATATAGAAGTAAGTAATATCAACAGTCATAATATAGTAGTTAAAAATATCGAATTTTTTTATAGTGTTTTAAGTGTTAGTATATGTGTTAAAAGTATGTATTAATATTGGAATGTATGTTAGAATATTTTTAAAGTAATGAATGTTATGTTATTTCATTTTTGTGTGATATAATTCCGTAGCGGGTTGTGGGTTTATAGGGGAGTAGGGTGGGAAGTAATTTAATTATAGTACATTAAATAATAATTTATAGGAATTATTAATTATTTTTAATTTAATTTTGCGTTTTACTTCTGTAGCGGGTTGTGGGTTTATAGGGGAATAGGGTGGGAAGTAATTTAATTGTTATTAGTTAATTATTAATTAGTATTGAAAATGAATTGGTTGTTGATTAATTATTAATTGGTAAATAATTTGTATTAATTGGTAATTATTTTGTATTAATTGTTTAATTGATAATTATGTTAATTGTATTCATTTAATATTTGTAGCGGGTAGTGGGTTTATAGGGGAATATGGTGGGAAGTAATATCATTCTAAAAAATTAATTATTTAAATAATTTGTGTATATTGATAATTAATATATTATTAATTAATTATTAATTGGTATTATTTACATTTATTAATGTTTGTTATAGAAAAATAATTGGTTGTTAATTAATTATGAATAGGTAATTAATTAATCAAAAATGTATTGGAATTTATAATTAATTAATTATTAAATATTGTGTGATTGGTAATTAATTTTAATACTTTTTGGTATTAATAATTCATTTATTTTTAATAAAATATTAATGTATTATTTTCCCTACTATTGCACTCACTGGAGTGGGAATAGTAATTTTTACCCCTACGCTATCCAACGTATTCCCTACTATTGCACTCACTGGAGTGGGAATAATAATTTTTACCCCTACGCTATCCAACGCTTTCCCTACTGTTGCACTCTCGGGAGTGGGAATAGTAATTTTTATCCCTACGCTATCCAACGGTTTCCCTACTGTTGCACTCTTTGGAGTGGGAATAGTAATGTTTACCCCTACGCCATCTGACGTTTTCTCTACTGTTGTAATCACTGGAGTGGGAATATTAAATTTTGCCCTCCCGCTATCCAACGCTTTCCCTACTGTTGCACTCTCTGGAGTGGGAATAGTAATTTTTACCCCTACACTATCCAACGCTTTCCCTACTGTTGCACTCTCTGGAGTGGGATTAGTAATTTTTAGCCCTACTCTATCCAATGCTTTCCCTACTGTTGCACTCTTTGGAGTGGGAATAGTAATTTTTACCCCTACGCTATCCAACGCCTTCCCTACTGTTGCACTCACTGGAGTGGGAATAGTAAATTTTACCCTCCCGCTATCCAACACTTTCCCTACTGTTGCACTCTCTGGAGTGGGAATAGTAATTTTTACCCCTACGCTATCCAATGCTTTCCCTACTGTTGCACTCACTGGAATGGGAATAGTAATTTTTACCCCTATGCTATCCAACGCTTTCCCTACTGTTGCACTCACTGGAGTGGGAATAGTAAATTTTACCTACCCTCCTGTTGCACTCTCTGGAGTGGGAATAGTAATTTTTACCCCTACGCTATCCAATGCTTTCCCTATTATTGCACTCTCTGGAGTGGGAATAGTAATTTTTACCCTCCCGCTATCCAACGCTTTCCCTACTGTTGCATTCTCTGGAGTGGGAATAGTAATTTTTACCCTCCCACTATCCAACGCTTTCCCTACCGTTGCACTCACTGGAGTGGGAATAGTAAATTTTGCCCTCCCGCTATCCAACGCTTTCCCTATTGTGCACTCTCTGGAGTGGGAATAGTAATTTTTACCCCTACGCTATCCAACGCTTTCCCTACTGTTGCACTCTCTGGAGTGGGATTAGTAGTTTTTAGCCCTACTCTATCCAATGCTTTCCCTACTGTTGCACTCTTTGGCGTGGGAATAGTAATTTTTACCCCTACGCTATCCAACGCTTTCCCTACTGTTGCACTCACTGGAGTGGGAATAGTAAATTTTACCCTCCCGCTATCCAACGCTTTCCCTACTGTTGCACTCTCTGGAGTGGGAATAGTAATTTTTACCCCTACGCTATCCAATGCTTTCCCTACTGTTGCACTCACTGGAGTGGGAATAGTAATTTTTACCCCTACGCTATCCAACGCTTACCCTACTGTTGCACTCACTGGAGTGGGAATAGTAAATTTTACCCTCCCGCTATCCAACGCTTTCTCTACTGTTGCACTCTCTGGAGTGGGAATAGTAATTTTTACCCCTACGCTATCCAACGCTTTCCCTACTATTGCACTTACTGGAGTGGTAATAGTAAATTTTACCCGCCTGCTATCCTACGCAGAAAATATTGAATATTTTAAATTAATATTACGTTAATATATATGTATAATTTTTTTTTTACTTACATTAATTATTTATTAATTTTAATGTTATTTAATTATTTTTTAGTATTTGTCAGTTAATTATATGTATTATTTCATTCATTTTACATTACTTTTAAGACATTTAAAAAATTCGATATTTTGACTAACTATATTTTTAACAACGATATTTTGGATTCTATATTTTTGTACTTACCTGTTTGGAGATAGGGATTCGATATTTCGGCATTCTATATTTTGGCATCGATATTTTTGTATGTCTATATTTTGGTAGTCGATATTATGTCAGTGATCCATTTACATCACATGCTTTTTGATTGTCCCCCTGTGAATTGTTTTTGGCAATTGGTTTGGTCTCAAATTAATAAAATCTTTAAAACAAAAAATCCCTTCTCCCCTTCCAATGATTTTCTAGGCTCTCTATCCCCCTGCTGGCCCCAATCTCCTTCTAATTCTAAAATCATTGATTTGTTACTGGCAGTAGGTCTTCACTTAATCACCTCTAACTGAAAACAAGCTGACAAAGTTACTTTTAGAGCCTGGTGGAATGCAGTCTGTTTTCATCATAGACTTGATACTAACTTCGTTACCCCTATTTCAGTGTCCATAAAAAGAGACATTTTATGGCTCCCTATATCCACTTATTTAACTTAGATTGCCTCACATAGTACTCCATTAGTCCAAAACTCTGACGAAGTTCAAAAACCTCCATGACTTACTTGTTGTCTTTGCTTAGTTAAACAATTTCTCATGAATATTCCCTTAGATATTTGTCCTTATTGTAAATTGATATTGCTATTTTTTAACAATGTTTTTTATGCATACCAAAATTGTTTCATACACTATTCTCTCTTAAAGGCTATTATAGAGTACAGATTATAACAGTATGTATTTTCTCCTACCCCTTATTCCCGCCCCCCCTTTTTTCTCTCTTCATCTCCCCTCACTTCCCCCTTTCTTTTCTTTCCTTTATATTTTTCATATATATTATTATTTACTTGATATGTCCTTAATTATATCTAATATTTTTCTCTTTTATATATTGTGTTATATTGAAACTTGCTCAATAAACTTTGATGTTAAACTTAAAAAAAAAAGAGTCTGTTCAACTTCTGCACGCTGAATGGAGACATTTTGTAGAGGAGACATGTAGCGAGCCCGAATGGAATGACAGCATGCCTCGGCTTGGACATGGACGGGGCGTGTACGTGCACAGTATGTCGCTTTCAGAAGCGGAACCTTTCTGGGAAGGACGAAGGCAAAGCACTGAAAATATTTATCACTTCATGTTTTGCCAATGTGTGGAATGCAATAGTCTTTTATATGTTTGAAAAAGATAGTTTTTGAATACATGATGCTAGCAGTAAACAGCATTGTTTTTACACTCTACGTGGGAGTGACAAAATCCCAACACACAAAGTGCTGCTAGCTATAAGGCCAAGACTACCAAAAGACGTCACACATGACGTCAGATCACACGGGTGCGGTGTTTTTAAATGTTATGTTGCAGGGATTCTGCACATACACATCACTAAGTGCAGAAAAATGGGACCTCGGTGTATAGGGGCTAAGCCTTCCCACCACCTTAGTGCCCATGAACCCAGGACCGACTAGCTATAGTGTCTCACTCGCTCGCCTACACACTCATGAAGAAGCAAATGATTAGACACCCCAGAACACAACACTCCCGGATCTCTCAGGAATCACGGTAACAAGACACACATTTTTGCTCACACTCTCGTACCTGTCCACAATAAGAACTGACTGAAACACGAATATAGTTTAAAATGTTTATTTCATCTATTGTGCTCTGAAACACAGTATACGAGCCACAACCAGCAGCAAAATGCATAATATTAATACAGTTTGCATTGCAGCAAGGCCATTTATCATAAATGGAGATGTCATCATGTAAAGACGGTGGAGAAAGGACTATAAGGCCTAACCACCCTCCCCTTGGTAAGAAGAAGTATTATTATATAACAGAAGATCTCTGGGCTTTGTTAGCAGACCCCATACCTTAGTGCCTAGATGGTATATCTACATCATAGGAACCGCATGGCTCTTCTCCCTGGAAAGCTCCCTCTCCAACTGTGTGTTACCTAAACATGCATCCCCCTAATATCAAAGTACGAGTTTCCAGCAGCAGCCGTGTTAGCATGTTTTGTGTAGGTGCTAGGGACTGACCAGAACAGAATAACAAGGGGCATTGTTTATCGACCTTGCTCACAGAGTTCGGACTAAACTTCATGAACAGGCAGAGAATGACCAAAGCAGATGGATCTCATGTGAAAGGCATAAACAAAGTCTTGCAAAAATATAACCCTGTAGTAACATGTGTTAAAGCAGCATCATGGTTGCTGGGCTCATGCTAACTTAGCAATGTCCCTATCAGCCATGTGACACTTACAGATTGGTGTTGTCCATTGTCAATACAATTGCTGCTTGATCTACATGTAAAACCAAATATAAAACCAGTTCACCTATTTTACGGACTTCCACTTTTTCATTTCCGTCAAATTTGAAAAGAAGCATCAACAATATAACCTGTTTTGATTTTTGAATAGTGTATTGAGAATTTCTTTTTCCCAAGCTTCATTAACAGACGAGACGAGACGAGACGAGACAGGTATAGTACTGACAGCAACAGCGCAAACCTTGCTGTCACAACTAGAGCAGATCTGAATAGCTGCAGTATGAGTGGCACTTAAGAGTGTGCGAGTGGATTAGTTTGTGTATTCCCAGTGTAAGCGTGTCAATGCTTGTGACAGTGTACTAATGCATGAACGTCCATGTGTGTTAAGCCTGCAGGTTTGCTTCTGGCCCTGCTATATAGAAGGGAATACTTAGCGTATGGAGGTAGGAACTAAAGGCATATGGGGGGAGGGGGGTACCAATGGAAAATTCCAGTCCCAGGCACACTGCAGTTAATTCTTGACTTAAGTAGCCATGGTATGGGGTACTCATGGCGCAATTCTTGCCCTTGCATAGCAGGGGTAATTTTGGAGTCCACATGATACATGGGTGGGGGAATCCAGGGAAATCGTATACTGTAAGTAATTCCTGACACATTGTGAAAACCCTAGGCAAATTTGAAAAAATGTGGAGTCCGCGCCAAGGGAGGGTGAGGCTTCTCTGGCACACTACGAAACTAGTGGAATATTTCATGAGAGCCCTTTCAGAATCCAGGGCTTTTTAGCAAATTTATGTGAAACCTGTGCTTTAAAATGGACTATTTGGCCCAGTTTATATTCAATAGGTGCCAGCAGGCAGTCAAATCGTTTGCCTTGGGGGGTGGGGCCTTTAGACGTACACAACACAATGACTTGCTGGTCCATGCCTGCACAATGCATTTCGGGGAAAACAAAGAGGCTGTGTGGCAAGCAAATGGTTTTCACAAGAAGCCAGTAAAGAATGGTTCAGTGCTCACACCTTGGGATCTACTCCAAGTGATTCGGCCCAGGTGATCCCGCGGCCCCTCTTCAATTTTGGGTAAGGGGTTGGGGGTTAGCTTTATGAATACAGTTGGGTGTATGTGGCATGCTCAAATCTTCCACATTACAGGCTACCACGGTGTGTCAGTTAATATCAGCTCCCCTTTCACAGTCACCCGCCGGTGAGGAACCAATATCACACAGCGTGCTCACAATGAGACCGAAACCTCTACAGAGAGCAGGTTTCCACTATATTGTGTGGAGTCTCTATGCAGCCAAAGTGCATTCCAGGGTGTGAAACTTCATCCAAAGTGCATTCCAGGGTGTGAAACTTCCTGCTACATTCCATTGACAACATGAAAGTCTGTAAGTTGAACAAAGGTTTTCCAGCTAATATGGACCCATGACTGGAGAGCAAAGTGATCAGAGCTACTGACTCTCAGTAACTACCAAAGATGGAACTCAGCTGATGTGGGCATGCACATTCCAGAGTGTGGCACAGTATGAGACAGTGTGAGGCACAACATCCATAGCATTAGAAATCATGGGACCCAATGTTTTAACATAAGGCATACAACACAACTCCCCAGAACATCGGTGACAGGGTCTGCTTGACACAAAGCACGAGCCTAAAGCCTGGCTCCGCTCGAGGTCCTGTTGGAACTGTGAATCTCTAACAAGCCGAGCTTTGAAGTGGCTTCTGCTTGTCACCATGCCTCTACTCAAGATGTGGTGTTAAGGTCAGAGGTATAGACTTTGGAGCTGGGGAACCAATTCACTTTACTGTAAGGGCGGCCAGTATATGGAATCAACTGCCTGAACAGCTGAGGGCTATTCCGGATGAAGTAAAATTTAAAACGGAGCTGAAAACCCTCATATCCAGACTGTAAGGATGACAGGAGATTAGTGGTCCATGCCTCCTTTCTGTTTTGAGTCATCTAAACAACTCTTTCTGAGCAGCCATGCACTAGAGAAGTTCTCATCATTCATTCAGATTCTCGGCGCAACATTATGTGGTTCTGGGTAAATCATTTCCTCTCCCAGTGCCTATCTAAACAGGAAAATTACTTTGTGTTACATAACCGGTGGTCGTGAAGTGATCCAATACCTTTGGGTCGACTGTGTGCTATTTAAAAATTTCAGAGGTAAAATCAAAGAGTTAACTTAAAAAAAGGAAAGACAAATACACGTTTAGTTCTCAAAAACAGCTATGGACTACATGAGGTATAATTCGCCGCACACTGTATCGTTCCCATAGAAGGTGCTCCACTCCGAGGTCTAACCGTCCCCCTAAAACCTTAAGACGTCAAGATACAACAACATAGGGGGAGAAGCACACAGTAAATGGCAGTCCAACACAAACATTTTTTATGATTTCATTAGTGTATATCAGAGCACTTTTATAATGGCCTCAAAGTCAAAAAGGATTTTTTTTTTTTTATTATCAAAAAAACAAACAATTGAATAAATCCAATCCCAAGTAACTGAATAATGTCATATCATCCACCGGTTTGGTGTTCAGAAATGCATAGAAGTTCCAATTAGTTAGTCATGTGCCACGGACAAGTGTGTTAAAATATTCTTTCTAATTTCTTTCTTGAACAGTGCAGCATGGACATGGAAACAGCAGTGGCGTAGCTAGACATACTGCCACCCGGGGTGGCCCCTAAGTTTAATGTAAAATGTTGTGTACACCTGTTCCTCTACAGAATACGGAAACAAGGTCAGATTATTGAGGCCAACATCTCTGAAGTGCTCGTAAATACCACAGTATGGGATCACACCCCAATAATGCATGAGGTTATCACGGACAATTCCAGAATAGAAGGGGAGGTAACAAAGATGCTCAAAATAGGAGTTCCTGATATCGACCTTTGTGCAGCTTTTGGTAGGAAGAATGTGTTTATGATTACAAGATCACCCTCAGACTGTAATGGTTCTTTACCCCATACCTTACGTTGTCCACGCCAAAACAGAACTGCTCTACGTCTATTTTCACAAATTTTGATGGGATAGACTGGAAGGTACACTTGGGGTGGGGGGAAAAGGTCCAAACCTAAAACAAATCTTTCAAACTAAAATCACCTCTTCTCTGTTTTCTAGGAAATAGCACGGTACCTGTTGGGCGCAACTCTGGATGCAACAGCATCATTTATAATTTGGACATGCAGAATGGCACCTCCAGCCTAATGGACGTCTCTATCTCCAACTGCCTCCTTGATGGAGCAGCCTGTGCTCACTAGAACAATGCACAAAGTGTCCCTGATCATTCCTACAGTCAATATCTCCCACATCCATGCCCATCCAATGACTGGCTCTATTACCTTGCTCCACCGACATTGGCGGGTATCCTGAGTATTTTGGGTGGACAGCCTTCTAAGACATACTCCAGGAGTTCTGCCTATTCAACAAGGTCCAGCTCTTTATCTCAACACCATCATTATGATGCTCCAGATCAAGGTGAATGCACGCTGGCTTCGAAACACCAAGAGGAGGGTATGCCTTCGGATTGGGAGTTTGTGCTGCACATTGCCAACAATAAAGAAAATGGCTCCATCACCAAAGCCATCGAGTACTTGAATAACATAGAAAAGAAAATGATTGCTGACGGAGGTGCCATAGCAGACACAGCCACTGATAGGTTGAACTTTGAATGGATGCCTTTGTAGCTGTCTGCCATTCTAAAAATGTTGTTACCGGTTTATGGAATGCTGTAGCTCCTCTGTTGTGCCGTTCAGATACTCTGTCATTGTGTAAAAAATGCTGGTAATAAATTAGTGGATAAGAAATATGCGGGAACAAGAACGTTGAGAAGGTCTATACACCAGGAGAAGGGTAGAGCAGGGAATGAGGATAATTTAGCACTCTTAGAAGTAGTAGAGCTCACAACGCCAGGACTACACTCAATGCAGCCTGTTACTGTTGCCCAGGGCCAGGTCACTAGCCCCCAATTCACCACTAGTAGATGACAACTAAGAGAGGATGAAAATGTAGATGCACCATCACCTACACCAACACCCTATACATCACTCATTGACATACCTAAGGGAGACTATGTGGAGTTAAGCAAGCCACAGGACAGCAAATGTTCCCATGTAAACAACAACCCTTGGATGCCCCAGGTAGAAGGAGGGCCTGAAAAATACGCTGTAAGTGTTCGTTCAAGAATGAACAAGAGGAGGGAATGAAGCAGGGTCTAGTTTTACCATATAGTGCCCCAGGCCCATTATGTCCACATCTGAAGCATGAGAGTCTCAAATGTCCCTGCCAGCCCATAGACAGGGTTGTGCTAAAATTGTCCACATTGCCTTGAGCTTCTACAGAGGCAGTAGGCCTCACCCTCCTGTAACCTCAGATGCATCTCTCCTATGAAGGCCAATAACCTCCGGTCACTGTCTTTCTGATGAACAAGTCTCCGAGCCCCTGTCCTCTGCGTGTACATCTTTCTGAACATCAAGAAGATGTAGCAATAACAGGATGCATCTGTCATCTAGGCGAACAAGATGGGCTAAGAGTAGGAGTGGAGGCAAACTGGGACCTTCCGCAGCTTTGGAAACTAAAATAGCGACATGGCTTAAAATAAACTATAGCCTTATAAGGAGCTTTCACCTTAAAGCTTCCGAGAAGGGACACAAAGTATTTTTGATAAAAAGTTCAAACTTTTGTTATGTTCTGCGGTCAAGCACCTGCCAAAATTAGATTGTGCGTGCAATAGTTCCTCATTAAAACTATAAAAGAACTGCTTACTCTCTAATTCGTTGACCACCACTCACAGTGTACTATTTTCACAACAGAGGTGCTTACTGTTAACCGTTTTAGTTAGCATTTTAATTGAGGTTATAATGCTTCATTGTACTTTGATACTCATTTTCTCTCTCTCTCTTTTTCTTTGCATTACTGTGATTTTAAACTTACTAGATTGCATGTTTTTGCTCATGATCTGCGATGTGTCTTTGACACTTTTAACTTACTAGATTGCATAGTGTTATTTTTTATTAATGATGTGTCTTTGACATTTTGTGTCTAAATAAATAGTGTCGCTCCAGACTCAATTCCTGCATTTTCAGACATGTGTCTTGTTATTTCAAATAGCACATTTCCGTGCTAAATTATGTGGTAAAACCCACTGTCTAACAAGCCTAGTGCAACCCAAATGGAAGCACCCTGAAATGGTAAAGTCAGAAGTGGGAGGAAAAAGCTATCGTTTCCCTAGCACTAGGGGTCAGGGGGATCTGTCAATATCCTTTCTTGAGGTCTTGGGTGGAGAGGTAAGTAGCAGTTCCTAAGTTCTCAATAAGTTTGTCTACTCTAGGCATGGGGTAAGTGTCAAACTTGCAGAGATTATTTAGCTGGCGGACATCAATACAAAACCTAATAGAACTATTTGCTTTTGGCACTAGCACTACTGTGGAGAACCAGGGGCTAATGGATGGTTCCATGATACCCCTTTCCAACATACTGGTCAACTCCTCCTGCACAGCCTGTCTCCTAGCCTCAGGGATTCCATATGGTCACAGCCAAACCATTCGTCCCGTTTTTGTCTGAAAGTCATGTTTTATCATCATCATTCTTTGTGGGGACTAAGAGAAAACATCCCTGTTCCTGGCTACTAACAAAAAGAGCTGTTCTCTTTGTTCATGGATCAGTTGACGTCCCCATGGGTATGTCCCTCCCGTCGTTGGGTGCCTGGTGTTCGTTTGACCTTAATTTAAGTAGAACTATAAGCAAGAGTAAGTGATAAAGAATAAAGGTTTTATTTTACAGCGGCTGGGAGAGAGACGAACCCAGGTAAGATTGCCACCCACCTTTCAAATTGGCTACAGCAGGTAGCCCTTTATATATTGTATTATTATTGTATTATTGGTGAATCATACACACCAATCATGTGACCGACAATGGGCATATATGGCATATTTGAGGAACATTACACAACTAAAGCCAAGCCTCCCACCCTCTTACGTTCATTGTATTGTATTGTATTGTATTGATACTTATATAGCGCTGCTGTCACCCCACGGGTATCCTGGCGCTCTGATATAGAACAATATTACCGGTGCTGGGAAATTAGGCAGGACGGAAGGGTCAGGCTTTCGGGAAGAGCCATGTTTTAAGGCTCTTTCTGAAATCAGTTAATGAGTCGAGCTGTCTGATCTTCTGTGGTAACTCATTTCACAGCCGGGCACCCACCACGCTAAATGCCCTCCCGCCCATCCTAGACCGTTTGAATCTAGGAATTACCAGCAAGTTGGCACTGGAAGAGCGTAGCTGTCTCTGAGGGAGGTACCAGGTGAACCTTTCCTGAAGAGGGATTGGACCCATCCCGTGTGTTGCTCTGTATACCAGACAGAGATATTTAAAAAGGACCCTTTCCCTGATTGGCAGCCAGTGAAGCTCTCTCAGAGCCTGAGTAGAGGATGAGTCACGTCTACGGTTTAGCACTAGTTTAGCTGTGGCCGATTGGACTCTTTGCAGCCCCTGGAAGATGTATTGAGGGGCCCCTAAATACAGAGAGTTACAGTAGTCCATTCTACTCAACACCGTGCTGCTTACAATCAGGGGGCGCATATCCTTCGGCAGAATCGGCAGGATCCGGCGCAACAGGCACAGTAACCCAAAGCACACACTGGCTGTCTTGCTTGCCTGAGATTCCATTTGGAGGTTTTTATCTATTAGGACCCCCAGATTGCGTATTGTATTGGCCGGGGCCAACAAATCATCCTCAGGGGCAAGCCTGAACTCCACCGGTGAATGCAGAGGCAGCCTTGCTGGTGAGTAATACAGTACCTCGGTCTTCCCTCCATTGAACTGCAAGGAATTTCTCTGCAGCCAATCTGTGGTCAGACGCATGCACTCTTGGAATTGTTCCATGGGGACAGCCTGTTTTCCCTCCACAGAGAATGCCAATTGCGTGTCGTCCGCATAGTTGACCAGTTCGACCCCAAGTAATAGAAAAAAGTGGTTGTAAATAAATATTAAAGAGAATGGGGCTGATACTGGAGCCCTGCGGTACTCCATGGACTATGGGAGATGTTCCAGATGTAAATGGTCCTAAAGTTACCATCTGTTGTCTCCCTGTCAAATAGGACCGGAGCCACTGCAGTGCCCGTCCCTTTACCCCAATACCCTCCAATCTCTCAAGCAGAATTGGGTGACTCACTGTGTCGAATGCGGCCGACATATCCAGGAGCACCAAGACCACGGTGTTCCCGTTGTAGGCCCGCATCCGTAAGTTGTCCATCATAGTTGTCAGGGCTGACTCTGTCCCGTGTCCGGGCCGGAAGCCAAACTGGTCCCTATCCAACAAATGATGTTCTTCCAAGTAATCTGAAAGCGATCTACTTACAACCTTTTCCAAATTTTTGATTGGAAAAGGAAGGAGGGAGATTGGCCGAAAGTTGGCCGGCTTAGTCGGGTCCAAAGAGGGCTTCTTAATTAAAGGTGACACCACCGCCTGCTTCCATCCCTTTAGGACTATACCTTCTTCCAGAGAATGGTTGACGTAGCCAGGGAAGAGTCAGGCGGCCATATGTCCTCCACACTTTCTGGGGCAGGGGGTCGAGTGGCGAACCCGAAGAAATGCTTTGCACCATTGAATTGAAAATGAGGTGTGAGAGGGTAGGAAAACTATCCAAGGTGCATTGCTGACCCGGAACCCCTTCAGTTACCTCTAAACCATGGTCCTGAGTGGCAGTTTTGTTATCCTTAAAGGAGCCAACGATCTTTGCCACTTTTTCCTCAAAGTGGGCAGCGATCTCATCACATAACTTCTGTGAAGCCTCCACTTTATTTTCCAAGCAAGTTGGAGTCGAGAGGTCTCTAACAATCTTGAAGAGTTATTTAGTTCCATTTGTTGCTTGTACGATATTTTTGGCATAGAAGTTGGCTTTACTTTCTAGGATGAGCATCTTGTACTTAGTCTGTGCCGTCTTTAACACTAACTTATCCTCCTCCAAGTACCCCTTCCTCCATTTCCTTTCAGCCTTTTTGCACAGAAGACGTGAGTGTTTCAGTTCATCATTGTACCAGGGTGCAGAGATTTTATTTCTGGTTTTTATTTTCCTCAGTGGAATTAATTGGTCCAGAGCATCCGTAATGAACTCCTGATAGGTAGTGTAGTTTTCCTCTACCGTGCTAGATGCGCGGAAGGGGTTCACTGTAGGTGGTATTAGGAGGGCACCGGTCCTGCCCATTGGTGCAATCATCTGACTAAGTGTTCTTTGTGACATCTGAGTACGTGTTATTTGGTTTGTGCATTCTAACTACGTGTCCTATTTCTAAAACCTCAGCATAAGCAGAACACATGATCACGCTCTGGTTGCAAAATATTTTGATCATCCCTGTGTCTACTAAATTGACCTCAAAGCTGATTGGTTACTTGTATCCCTCACACGATCATTCTCCGGGGGAACTGTCAATACTGGTTTGTTTGTTATACCAGAGCCTTCAGCATTTTCCCTGCCCGATCCTCACGGCGGCCGGAGCTGCAAGAGCACGCAAGACACATGGGCCAATCAGAGCACCAGGAGGCACCTTGAAACCAGGAGTGGGCCCCCGTAGTGCGGGTCTGGCCATCAGCATTTTCCCTCTGTCTCTTTCAGTAGACATGGGCTAGGGAATTGCAGCACAAATTAGGATATAGAACCTTTAGCGTAGAAGCAGTACCCCCCAAAAAAAAAAGGAGAACATCGGGGGGGGGGGGACTAATAATATGGGTAAAAATCAGCCTAAATGTTACTATAGAACCTATGTACACAGGCTCATTGGACATCTTGGGCCTGAAACTTAGGTTTTCTAATACCACACAACTGTACCTTTTTAATATCATCATCATCAAGATTTCCTTTATTTCGGCGATTTGCCTTAAAAAGAGTACAAAAATAGACATATACAAAAACAGACCATACGCTGTACAATAATATATCTTAACATTTCATTTGTTATTAATCAGACCCCTTCTCTTATTCCACATTGCTAGTAAGAATTGGGAGACTGCAAAAACTATACATTCAGATGTGTCTGTCTTAAGGATTCTAAAAGCATGGCTACACTGCCGAAAACCCATATTTTTGCAGATAGGTACCAACCAATATTTCCTTGCTTTGGTAAATACAGGGCAAAAAAACAATACATGGAGCTCATCCTCTTGGTCACAACTACAACCAGGGCAAGCACTGGTAGAGTTGTGTGACCAATTGCTAGTAAAAACTCTCAGGGGTAAAGTACCATATCTCCATTGAAGGTATAATTTTCTTGATGCAATAGGATAAATAATATCCATAAAATTCTCAAATTGGTAAAAATCCTTAAAACTTAGAAATGATTTGGTTAAAACTCCAGTCTTGGGAGCAGACTGTACTCTAGTAAGTTGCTCAATATCTACTTAAGACCCAGGGAATTTTTCAAAAGAAGCACCTTTGCTAGAACATTTCAAGGAGGTCTTAGGATCTCCAGATCCCAAAAATGCAATCTTCATAGGGGGTGATTTTAATTGCTGTTATGAACCCATGGTGGGTCCAATAATTCCCATTTACCGGCTGTCCGTCATTAGACATTTGGCAAGCATTTGATACCCTGGGCTGTGACTACATGCTCGCAACATTGAGACGGTACAGGATCCCTCCTGATTATTGCTTTACACTATGGTCACGGCCAGAGCTAAAACTGGCCAAAACATCTCCCCAATACATCTGATATTTCTGGGGACATGCCAAGGGGGGAGCCCTATCCCCACTTATGTTTGTATTGGCAATAGAGCCCCTCGCCCAGCATCTCCGTAAAACGATGAAAACATTTGATGTACCGGTGGGCCTGGTTACTCACTCGGCATCCTTGTATGCCGATGACAGGCTCTTGTATCTCAGAGATCTACATCTGGAAATACATACACTGGTCTCCTTGCTAACATGATTTGGCACCCTCTCAGGATTAATGACTAATGCCTCCAAATTCATTGCATACTCTTTCTACAACTAATGCAAATTGCCCGTAGTATAGTTAGGTACAGTACAGCTCAGTGTGGAACCCGTCACTTTTAGATACTTAGGCATCCAGATATATAGAGACACAAAGGATACACTGGAAGGGAATCTAGTGCACAAAATCAACTTGAAATCACAAGTGGCCTTCTGGGTTAAATTACCATTATTCACGGCAGGTCGACTGGCAGTGGCCAAAATGGTGATGCTGCAGAGATTGTGATATCATTTTGTCAATTAGCCAATAGTGATCCCTGCCTGGGTATTTAAACTCTTGGACTCTCTATTCATAGACCTGATCTGGAGAGAAGGTAGCAGTCGGATTTGCCTCCCTAAACTATAATTACCAATGACTAGGGGTGGTATGGGGGCCCCAGACTTTAAAGCATATTGTATAGTTGGACAACTACAGTGGTTGACGTACTGGCTAGCAGATCACTATTTGTTCACGATCGGCTACACACCCACACAACTGCGTCTAGGGACGCTCCAAGCTCTACTCTGCCCAGACTCCTCTAAACAGGCAGGCCCCTTGCTGCTTAAGACCGCTATACATTTCTGGAAAACGGCCTTAAAGTACACTAACATGTCCACCCCACATGCCCAGAACATTACGCTTTGTGGACCAGCAACATCACAGGGGATTCTGATGACCCACAGACTGGCCCCATGGGAGATTGCCGGGGTCAAAATGGTAGGGTCCCAGTTTGCAGATAGAACCCCTATGCAGCACGCAGAGTTTGTGCACACCCACGGAGTACCGTATACACTGTTTTTAATCCGTGCTAGTATATTGCACCATGTCCGGCAACACTGGATATGGAGTACAAAGAATCCCCCATATTTGAACTACTTTGTGCACTTCACATAATGGGTAACAAGAGCCACTTAGTACGCTGGCTATATTGGGGCTTAAAGGAACATCTCTCAACCCCGCTGTTCCCTTCAAAGTACAAATGGGAAACTGACATAGCGAAAGTCATGTCTGACGCGGAATGGGACACTATTCTCCAGTACCCGAAACAGGTCTCCCGTAATACCCGGTTCAAATGTATATAGCTCTCAATTTTACACAGAGCATATTTCACACCACACAAGGTGCATGCAAGATGCCCATCAGCCACTTCAGGGTGCCCCCAGTGTCACATGCCTGACGCCAACTTGATTCATATGCTCTGGGCATGACCCTCTCTGGCAGGTTTTTGGGGGCCTTTCACATTTATCAGAGATACCCTCCTGGTAATGTCTCCTTGTGGGGTAGGATTCCACCCATCTAGAGAATACACAGATAATCACAAGGATATATCTCAGCCCAATATGAACAGGCATCACAATAAAATCCATCTGTAGTGTGTTAGAAGGACCACATGATCTTCCTAGGTGAGTGCTTCAAACTGGAGTCCTTTTACCTACATTTATTTGTTGACATGTGACACATCTCTTGCAGTTTTCAACAGCAATCATTCACAATCTAGTATTAAACAAACCTTGTCTGAAAAGCTTCACCACCGTATCTCTCCCTGAATGCTTCTATTCATGGTTGTGCCTAGCCATTGGAAGCAAGCTGCCTGGCAATACTGGTCTCCCTTTTTCTGACATCCAAATGTCATTTAGATTTTTCGTACAACCCGCTCTCATACACCCACTCTGTTCAGCCTCTGTCACCTCTCCTGTACTCTCTTTAATCTTCCTAGGTATCTGCTATTTTCATAGTTATTGCTAAAGCACTTTCTTCCTCAGATCTGCTTCTTAAACTATCATTTACTGTAAATCCTACAATAATTGTCCATGCTAGCAAGGCACAGTACCTAGCTACAGAGTCAGCATATCTGTTGCCTATGGCAACGTATCCACTGCCTGTTTAATGCCCTGGGCATTTCACCACAGCAATTTATTTGGGCAGCTGCAATGCACTGAACAAATCCTTCACATTCTTTAAATTTCTGATCAGTGAAAGTCGAAAACCTTCTCTGCATCGACAATTGCCCAAAATTATGCACTACATGAAACCATACTGCTGTCTGTAGAGATGGTGACTCTCAATTGTGCAGTTGAACTGCAAGCTTGGCTAAGGGCAATTCACTCAGCAACGTGTGCAGAGAAAAGAGATTAGAGCCAAGAGGCAGCGATTCCACAATTTATGGTGCACACAGCATATGCCGCTCTCAGTGTGCCTTCATTACTCCGCAAGCATGAACGATCAACAAACAGGATATAGTCGGGCTCGATCCAAAGGTTCATCCTTCATATCAGGACTTGGTTTGTGCAT
The DNA here is from genome assembly GCF_964204655.1 of Triturus cristatus. Taxonomy (NCBI): domain Eukaryota; kingdom Metazoa; phylum Chordata; class Amphibia; order Caudata; family Salamandridae; genus Triturus; species Triturus cristatus. Next base: position 1,030,430 of record NC_140594.1, on the reverse strand, counting down.
AGTTCAGAGGCACTTAGGCAATCATGATCGAAATCATCATTTCTGTCTTCTAGTTCAGGTACAGGGCAGAAACATTTAATATTACAACGCCTGATGGTAACAGTATCTGGATCAAGCATACTTTTTTCATATTTGCTGAGTCTACTGTGTGTCAGATACTGCTTTTACATTCAGGTCAGCAGCAATGCAACTGAATGTGGTACCATGACAATTAAGGGATGTCCTAAGAATATGTTTTTGCTCTTTTCCAGACTCACACTCACTGCGGCCACTGCCTTCAAGAAGCCGGGGGGTCCTGATGTTACAGGGTCAAGGATGGTTGAAAAGTATTGCAGAGTATTAGTCGGGTCAGAAGGAATACGCAAAAGGCTCCGTCGGTGAGGAGTGGCAATTAAAGGAGGGGTACTACTATATACAATGAGGAGGCGGTGAGCGGCAACGTTGTCAGCCCTCAGGCTTCTCCCGCCTCCCGACCCAGCCAGAGAATCTTTCCCGTACCTGGGTCAGCCACGCTCCTCCGGGGGCATGGCTCGGTGATGCGTGTTCCCGGTTGGCTCCTGGCTTCGCCTTCCCGTCTCCGCACTCGTTCTCTCCGTCCGGGCTGGATGTCTTCTCCGGGCATCTGGGTTGCTCTTCAGGGTCTCGGTTCCTCGGTCCTTCGCTCTCCGTCTACTCGAGCCTCTCTCCGGTGTCCATACACACCGGGTTCCGATACCCGGGACTCCTTATTGGGGGCCAGTTGACGACGTCATCAGAGGGGGCGGGGCCTTCCTGTAGCGCGTCCCAGTTAAAGGGACCTGCATCGGAACCCAGATAAGTCTGTTTGTGATGTCTGCCACGAGTCCTCCTGGCAAGAAGAAAGTATAGGCTCTATGATTTCACGGGCTTCCCACCAGTCACCCCCTTGTCCGACGCCTTCCCCGCTGACCTTGTGACACTCCTCCACCCTTTTTTTCTCCCGATTGGGGAGAGGGAATATTCTAGACAGATAATCCGCGCTACCATTTTCCAACCCCTTGCGATGTCTAACCGTAAATGAAAAGGGTTGGAGGGAGAGGAACCAACGGAGTACCCGTGGATTATTAGCGATGTTCCGGCTCATCCCCCGAAGGGGGACGTGGTCGGTGTACAAGGTGAAATGACGGCCTTTGAGATAATATCGCAGCTTATCTTTGGCCCATCTAACTGCAAGACACTCACGCTCAATAGTGGGATACTTCGTCTCCCTCGGAAACAGTTTTCTACTGACATAGACTATCGGGTGCTCTATACCATCTGTTGACCTTTGTGACAATACGGCGCCCAGGGCATGGTTTGAGGCATCGGTGTGTAAGATAAAGGGGCGTTAGAAGTCAGGCGAGGATAACACTGGGCTAGAGGTGATGATGTGCCTCAATGTATGGAATGCATCTAACATCTGTTCTGTGGGGTGTAGGAGGACCTGGGGTTTTACATCTTTCTGGAGAGTGTTGGTTAAGGGCGAAGCCACCTCGGAGAACCTGGGTATACATCGTCTATAATAGCCTATTAGGCCCAGGAAAGCTCTCATGTTTCGTTTAGTGGAGGGAAAGGGGTGTCGGTGATGGCCCTCACTTTTTCCTCCTGTGGGGATATGAGGTCGTGACCGAGTACATACCCCAGATATTTTACCTTTTGGAAGGCTACCCGTGATTTCCTGGCGTTAACATGTAAGCCGGCTTTTTGTAGAGCCTATAAGATAGAATGAAGATGCTGTATATGCGTCTTCCAGTCGGGACTAAAGACCACAATATCATCCAGATACGCTGATGAAAAGGCGTGGTGGTCTCGTAGGATCGTATTCATGAGTCGCTGAAATGTTGCTTGAGCTCCGTGCAGTCCGAATGGCAGTACTGTGAACTCGAAGAGTCCATTGGGGGTTGAGAATGCTGTTTTCTTTCGATCCTCCTCCTGCAAGGGTACTTGCCAGTATCCTTTTGTTAAATCCAGTGTAGTGATGTAACTGGCTTCCCCCAGCTTTTCGATCAGTTCGTCTATACGGGGGATTGGGTAGGCATCGAAGGACGATATCTCGTTGAGTGCCCGAAAGTCCATACAGAAACGGGTGCTCCCGTCCGGCTTTGGCACCATGTCAATGGGAGAGGACCATTCACTCCTGAAAGGTCCGATTACTCCTAGGTGTAACAGGTCCTGTACCTCCTGCTGGACTGCTTTCCTTCTGGCAGCGGGTATTCTATAGGGTCGCTGTTTGATCACTTTTCCTGGCACGGTGTCTATCCGGTGTTCTTCGAGGTGGGTCTTCCCAGGGGGAAATCGGAAAACATTGATGAATATGGTTTAAGGGCTTCCATCAGCTTCTCCTTTTCTTTCGTGGTGAGTTCGGTGTTGATGACTAATTGCTACAAGGTGTTAGTATCGCTCGCCAGGGTGGGTACAGTGAGGGTGGCGGCCTTTGGTGGTGGGCCTATCCACTTTTTCAACATGTTTATTGGGAATACCTGGGTACGGTTTAGTGTTAACTGCAGTTTGTATGTAGTATTTCCTATGGTGGCGACGACTCTGTAAGGACCTTTCCACTCGGTCTTGAACTTGTGGGTAGACGTGAGCAGCAGCACCAGGGCCCAGTCATTAACTTTTAGGGATCTCCATTTTTTTCCTTGGTTGTAATAGCGGGTCTGTTTCTCTTGTTTCTTGGCGAGACTTGAATACGCTAGGTCACGGAGTTTCCCAATTTTTCCCTTCAATCCCTGAGTGTATTCCAGCATTCCTCTAGTCTCCAGGGCTTCTTCCTTCTCCCAGGCCTCTTTTGTCATCTCCAGGAGGCTCCGTGTTTGGCAACCGTACAGCATTTCAAAGGCGGAGCAGCCTAGGCTGCATTGTACCAGGCTCCTTACTACGTATAAGGCCAAGGGTAGTAGTTGGTCCCACTCCTTGCCATTCACCACTAACATTTTATTTAACGTATTTTTAACGTTCCGTTATATCGTTCCACTAATCCATCCGTCTGTGGGTGGTATACGGAAGTCCTGATGTGACGCAGTCCAGAGTTTGGCATACTTCTTTCATTAGATGGGATACGAATGGTGTACCCTGATCTGTCAGATTTCTTTAGGGAACCCTACTCTTGAAAAGAGTTCCAAGAACCGTTCCGCTATGCTGCGAGTGGTAGGTGTACGAACAGGGTAGGCCTCGGGAAACCGGGTGGCATAGTCCACAATTACAAGCACATATACGTTTCCTTTTTTGTGCGGGGCAAAGGCCCTATTAGATCCATCCCTACTCGCTCGAATGGGGTCACTATCACTGGCAGGGGTTGTAGCGGGACGGCTGGGGGCCTATGTGAGTTCCTTTTTTTACAAACAGTACAGGTCTGGCAGTGTACTTTGATATCTTTGTAAACCCCGGACAATACATTCTGTGTGGTCTTTTCGGTCCCTGTGTGTCCCGCCATGAGGTGAGAATGTGAAAAGAACATGATTTGTTCCCTAAAGGACACGGGAACCAATAACTGCTGGGGTTCCGATGGGGAAGCCTGTCGATACAGCAGTGCGTCTTTGATGAGGAACCGGGGATACGTGGTGGGTATGCTGTGAGTGGTGCTATGGGCCTTTTCCCACGCGTTATACAGGGAAGCATCGTTGGCCTGTGCAAACCTGAAACTACGATCAAGAAGCCATGGCTCCGGGGTTATCAGGGCTGGGGCGGCAGGGGTAGCGCTGTTAGCCTGTTGTGGGCTCCCTCCCGCTGTGGTTTTCAGCACATGTCTAAATAGGTCAAGAAAATCGGGGTTGTCTGTCCCTATAATGAGATCCTCTGGAAGGCTATCCAGGACCCCAACTTTTATCTGGCTTCTAATCCCTGCGGAGTGGATGAGAGGTATAACCGCTAGGGGGTAGGGCTTTACATCACCATGCACACAGCGAATGTGTACAGTGGACTCAGGCAATACTTGCTCACGTGTGACCCACATACCCTGAATGACAGACTGCTTGCAGCCGGAGTCTAGAAGGGCTCGGATACTCTTACCGTTCACCTGCACACTTACATGAAACGCGGTCCCCATCTCAGCGGTGTACAAGATGGACTTGGGAATATAACCCACTTCCATAGGTTCCTCCGTTAGTCTCCTCCTAGGGCATGCACGGGCTATATGACCCTTTTATGTTGGGTAATTCAAATTTCTATGGCTTGTTGGGCCATCCGGTGAGTATGCTGACGCAGCCACCTCTGGGAATTATATGGAAGCGCATCAAGGTACTGCTCCAGATATATCTTTTCCATGATCTCTTCCTTGGAGCTAGTGCCCGGGGTTAGCCATTTATCGGCTGCCATTTTGAGCCTAAAAATAATGTTTTTGGATTTTTGCCGGGCTCTCCCTTCTCTTTCCGGAAGTGTACCCGGTAGGCCTCGGCATCTAGGCCCAGGTGGTCCAGGATAATCGTTTTTATTTCACTATAAGGTGCGTTCTCGGTGGCATTGGCTACCTGGTATGCAGCTTGAGCCTCTCCCGTCAAGAGAAGAGCTAAAAAAAATGGCCACTTCTCCAGGGGCCAGCTACATGCCCTGGCTACCCTCTCAAACTTCATAAGGAAGGCGTCCGGATCTTCCCCATACATATACTTCTGTAGCGAGACCCCAGCGGGGGTGGGGGGACTGGCGCTTCGAGCTTCCCGAAAGGATGTGGAAGGGGACTCTGTCACCGCTTTCTGGAGTCCCTCAATCTGCGCCGCAATGGTGTCTTTGAACACATCACGGTCTGCTTTGGCTGAGGCCATCTGACGCTCGACAGCCCACTCGAGTTTCTCCTGTCCCTTAATCAAATTTTGGATCAAAGCATCCATCTTTAATTCACAGATGGGGTTTTCAGTGCCCTCATTCTCCACCACTGTAGCCGGGTCAGAAGGAATACGCAACAGGCTCCGTCGGGACAAGGAAGGTTTTATTTTAAGATAGTCGCGTCTTCTGTGAGATGCCAGTTTGGAGTAGCAAACTCAACAAGTCAAGAACAGAGAGACAAAAGAAAACACAAAACAGGTACACGACGACGAGACTTCCTCTTCGTTTTGGGTGGGAAGCTGTTCGTCTAGGTTGGGTTCCCAGTCCTCCCTCAATACTACGTCCCGTTTGTCCAACCTCACGAGGGTAGGGAGTGAGGGAAACACTCTAGTGCACAAGTGAGTTGATACGAGTCTAAACGGGTGACGGTGAGGAGTGGCAGTGAAAGGAGGTGTACTACTATATACAATGAGGAGGCGGTGAGCGGCAACGTTGTCAGCCCTCAGGCTTCTCCCGCCTCCCGACCCAGCCAGAGAATCTTTCCCGTACCTGGGTCAGCCACGCACCTCCGGGGGCGTGGCTCAGCGATACATGCTCCCGGTGGCCTCCTGGCTACGCCTTCCCGTCTCAGCACTCGTTCTCTCCGTCCGGGCTGGATGTCTTCTCCGGGCATCTGGGTTGCTCTTCAGGGTCTCGGTTCCTCAGTCCTTCGCTCTCCGTCCACTCGAGCCTCTCTCCAGTGTCCATACACACCGGGTTCCAATACCCGGGACTCCTTATTGGGTGCCAGTTGACGACGTCATCAGAGGGGGCGGGGCCTTCCTGTAGCACGTCCCAGTTAAAGGGACCTGCATCGGAACCCGATAAGTCTGTTTGTGATGTCTGCCACGAGTCCTCCTGGCGAGAAGAAAGCGTAGGCTCTATGATTTCACGGGCTTCCCACCACTCACCACCTTGTGACCTAGCTCTAGGACACCCCCGCACCGCACGGCCACCAGCTGCTGCGTGCGTCTTCCCCGCCTTCTGCCTCGCTGCCTCGCTAGCCGAGCCTCCGCTGCGTGACCACGCCCCCTGCCTTCCAGCGGCGTGCTCCGTGACCGCCTGACCAGCCCCCTTCGTATTTGCTGTTCTGTATTGTGTTTTGTTGCCTGTCTCCCTGTAACTTGTTTTTTGCCTTCTGTATTGCTTGCTTCGTTTGGCCCCTCCGTCCTCCCTCCCCGCTTCCCGCCACAGCCGCTAACCCCGCCCCTTTTGCCTTCTGTACCCTCCCCGCTCCCGCCTCCCAGCTGCTCCGCCCCCCCGTGCACTTGGCCATATATGGCGACCGTGCGACGCAGGTGAGTGTGACCTAGCTCTAGGACACCCCCGCGCCGCACGGCCACCAGCTGCTGCGTGCGTCTTCCCTGCCTTCTGCCTCGCTGCCTCGCTAGCCGAGCCTCCGCCGCGTGACCACGCCCCCTGCCTTCCAGCGGCGTGCTCCGTGACCGCCTGACCAGCCCCCTTCGTATTTGCTGTTCTGTATTGTGTTTTGTTGCCTGTCTCCCTGTAACTTGTTTTTTGCCTTCTGTATTGCTTGCTTCGTTTGGCCCCTCCGTCCTCCCTCCCCGCTCCCCGCTTCCCGCCACAGCCGCTAACCCCGCCCCTTTTGCCTTCTGTACCCTCCCCGCTCCCGCCTCCCAGCTGCTCCGCCCCCCCGCGCATTTCGCCATATATGGCGACCGTGCGAACGCGCAGCGGTCACGCGCAGCGGTCACGCGCAGCGGGCGCGCCGATTGTGCGCCGAAGGCGCGCCAAAGGCAAGCCCGTCTATGCCCGTCTGCGCCTGGACCGCGCCCAGTGCCAGGACCCCTGGACCCCACCGACGGAAGACGACCCGACAGTCCTACGACGCCGCAACACTCATCGCACTCAACACCGGCGGGACCCAGGGATGCTACCGAGCGACTCCGAAGCACACCCACGGACCCTTCAGCTGCCACGCCTGCAAGTTCACCTGCATCCGGACCTGCCCGGCACCAGCACCTGCCAAGCAGAACACCAGCAGCAAACACCTCAAGTGCATCCTGCTCAACACCCGCTCCGTCCACAGACACGCCACCGAACTCTGGAACCTCCTAGACGCCACAGCCCCTGACGTTGCCTTCATCACGGAGACCTGGATGAACGCCTCTTCAGCGCCCGACATCGCCATCGCCATCCCAGAGGGCTACAAGATCACCCGGAGGGACCGCACCGCCAACCAGATGGGAGGAGGCATCGCCATCATCCACAGGAACACCATCCGAATCACGACTAGCACCAACAACACCCTAACCACCGCCGAACACCTGCACTTCCAGATCCACACCGACCCGAAGACCACCCTCAGAGGCACCCTGATCTACTGACCCCCGGGACCACGCACTCAATTCAGCGAGGACATCGCCGACTTCGTCAGCCCGCATGCCCTCCCCTCCGCCGACTACATCCTCCTGGGGGACCTCAACTTCCACCTGGAGAACAACAACGACCGCAACACCAGCACCCTGCTCGACAACCTCGCCAACCTTGGGCTGAAGCAACTGGTGAGCACCCCCACCCACCTCGCCGGACACACACTCGACGCCGTCTTCTCATCCAGCAAAGACATCGCCTTCAGCCACGCCACAGAACTCCACTGGACGGACCACAGCTGCGTACACTTCACCTTCGAAAGAACGACGATCCACCACCACCAGCAACAGGTTGCCCGTAGAAGCTGGAACAAGATCACAGCCGACCAGCTCGCCGCTTCCCTGAGCCAGCACCCTCCTGCCAGCTCAGCGAACCCCAGCCAGGCCGCCGACAACCTCACGAAGTGGATCAGCAACTGCGCAGACGAACTCGCCCCGCTGAGGACCCCGCCCAGCAGACCCGGCAGCAAGAAAGCCCCATGGTTCACCGACGAACTCAAGAGTAACCCCGAGCGTAGCACTACGCTTCGCCCACGTAGTGTACGTAGCGCTGCCTGCTTCGCACTTTCCGAAGTAGGCGAAGCAGGGCAGCGCTACGCACACGCCGAGGGCGAAGCGTAGCTGCTTGCCACCCGCCACCCACCTCCCGCCCGCCCTTCTTTTAAATAATATGAGCAATGAAAAATAAAGTAAAGTAAGTCGACTTACCCGTAAGCGCGGCGTCTCCGGGGCTCCCTCTTTCTGTTTCTAATTTCTTCTGGCAAATGAGCATGCGCGGACACCCGCGCATGCGCATTTCTCGCGAGAAATGCGCATGCGCGGGCGTCCGCGCATGCGCATTTGCCAGAAGAAATTAGAAACAGAAAGAGGGAGCCCCGGAGACGCCGCGCTTACGGGTAAGTCGACTTACTTTACTTTATTTTTCATTGCTTATATTATTTAAAAGAAGGGCGGGTGGGAGGTGGGTGGCACGTAGTGGGGCTACGCGAAGCGCGTAGTGTGCGTAGATTTGGACACACTACGTGCTGCTTCACGTAGCCCCACTACGCCCACTACGCCCACCCTTACTCAAGAGCTCCAAGAAGAACTCCGAGCCCTCGAGAAAGTCTGGAGAAAGGAACCTACACCGGACAACAAGACCACCCCCAAACTCGCCACCCGGAAGCACCACCAACTGATCCGCGCCGCCAAGAAAACTGCATTCAAGGACCGGCTGGACAACAACGCACACAACTGCAAGGAACTCTTCAACATCGTGAAAGAGCTCTCCAACCCCAACGCCGGAAACAACGACATCACCCCTTCGCAAGACCTCTGCAACTCCCTCCCCTCCTACTTCCACAACAAGATCGCGGATATACACAACAGCTTCAGCACCCAACCGACGCACGCCACGACCACAGCCACGCCGCCCACCGCCGCCCTCCGAGCCTGGACTCCGATCAGCACCGAAGACACCGTCCGCATGATGAACTCCGTCCACTCCGGATTGCCGACCGACCCCTGTCCTCACCACGTCTTCAACAAGGCCGACGCTGTCATCGCACCCCACCTGCGGGACCTCATCAACACCTCCTTCGACACCGCCACCTTCCCCGAGAGCTGGAAGCACGCCGAACTCAGCGCTCTTCTCAAGAAACCTACAGCAGACCCCACCAAACTCAAGAATTACCGCCCAATCTCGCTCCTCCCGTTTCCAGCCAAAGTCGTTGAGAAGACCGTCAACAAACAGCTGGCCGCCTTCCTCGAGACGAACGGATCCCTCGACCCCTCGCAGTCCGGCTTCCGAGCCAACCACAGCACCGAGACCGCCCTCATCGCCGCCACCGACGACATCCGAGCCCTGATGGACAACGGAGAAACAGCGGCCCTCATCCTCCTAGACCTCTCCGCGGCCTTCGACACTGTCTGCCACCGCACCCTAGTGCAACGCCTCAGCAACGTCGGAATCCAGGAGAAGGCACTGGAATGGATCGTCTCCTTCCTCGACGGAAGAACACAGAGAGTCCGCCTACCACCGTACAAGTCAGAAGCCACCGAAGTCATCTGCGGCGTCCCTCAAGGATCCTCGCTGAGCCCTACCCTCTTCAACGTCTACATGAGCCCCCTCGCGGCCATCGCACGCCAACACAACCTCAACATAATCTCCTACGCCGACGACACCCAGCTGATCCTCTCCCTGACCAACGACCCCACCGCCGCCAGAGCCGACCTGCACGAAGGGATGAAGGAGGTAGCCGAGTGGATGACGACCAGCCGCCTGAAACTGAACTCAGACAAGACGGAGGTCCTCATCCTGGGTTCCACGCCCACCGCCTGGGACGACTCCTGGTGGCCCCCCGCCCTGGGCACCACACCCAAGCCGACTAACCGCGCACGCAACCTGGGCTTCATCCTGGACTCCTCCCTCTCCATGACCAAGCAAGTCAACGCCGTCTCCTCGGCGTGCTTCAACATCCTGCGCATGCTACGGAAGATCTTCTGGTGGATCCCCACGGAGACCAGGAAGACCGTCACCCAGGCCCTCGTCACCAGCCGACTGGACTACGGCAACGCCCTCTATGCCGGAACCACCGCCAAGCTCCAGAAGAGACTCCAGCGGATCCAGAACGCCTCAGCCAGACTCATCCTCGACATCCCACGTAACAGCCACATCTCCGGACACCTGAGAGACCTGCATTGGCTCCCCGTCAACAAAAGAATCACCTTCCGTCTCCTCACCCATGCACACAAAGCCCTACACGATCAAGGCCCGAGTTACCTCAACAACCGAATCAACTTCTACGCTCCCAAACGCCACCTCCGATCAACCAGCCACGCCCTCGCCGCCGTCCCACGCATCCGTAGAGCGACAACAGGAGGAAGGTCCTTCTCCTACCTGGCCGCCAAGACCTGGAACTCCCTCCCGACCGACCTGCGCCTGACCCAAGACCACCTCTCCTTCAGGAAGAAGCTCAAGACCTGGCTGTTCGAGCAGTAACGGCACCCCCCCCCCCCCTAAGCGCCTTGAGACCCTACGGGTATGTAGTGCGCTCTATAAATGTCTTTGATTGATTGATTGATTGATTGTCCGACGCCTTCCCCGCTGACCTTGAGTTCTTCGGGCTCCTCCATGCATTTGTGTTAACACTCAGTGTGCACCCATCTCTTTCATTACAAAATACAGTAAACTTCGGTAGAATCTAGCATTCCTAGAGCTGGTGCTCGGCACAATTTATTTTTCAGCTTTAGGAAGGCTTTAGTGCATTCATCATCATAATATCTTTATTTCGGCTAAAATGCCATAAAAGTACATCTCACACATAATCAATACTTCTATAAAACATTCACTTCAAATTCATCCTCAAAACAATAAAGTGATTCCAATATAAAGTTATAAATACAAATAATTAAAACTGATAAAAGAATAAAACAGTCATCCCTCAGCCACCTATGGTCATGGGAACCAAATATTAATTTCCAGCATATTAACCAAACCAGAACCATATTAGGGCAACCTATTTTACTGTATACAAACCTGGCACAGTTTTATTTGGGTGTTCTGACACAAGCCTACATAAGGGCGTACTTTGCTCTCAATTTCCATGCCCACAGCAAAAATCGAGATAACGCAAGGACGAGCATTTTGCTTGTATTGATTTTCAGAATTTTAAAAGTGTTCCAGTAGTTGATAACCCCCAATACCTTGCATAGTACGATAATCCATTTTTTACTAGGTCTATTGTATTTGGCACAGAAACAAAATAAATGTGCTTCTGTCGTTTTTAAGATGGACAATGTGGGCAATCAGTTGATACCTGGCCTGCTTTTCCCTATTTGACTGTAACGGTATTCAATGCCAGAATGCCCATTCTAAATTTTACATACAGATGCCTATTCTGTAGTGGATCAATTCTGTCCAAATATTGCTAGTAGCTGGGATAGCACTTATGACTAAGGAACTGTCTCGTTATGCTATTCTCAACCTGGTCACTAGGGTCTTCATTAGCAGGAGTTTCCAGTAACCTGACTTTATTTCCTGGATAACACCTTTCCCAATGCTTCCTGGCGAGGCCCACACCCCTTCCAATCCATCTCTATCTGTTTATATTTCACATAGCTGAGCTACGGAATGCGTGCTTCAGTAGCTAATGAGATGAGTTCTACCAAAGCGTTCCTATAAGGTTACAACTCCTCTGAAGTCCAGAGACGTACCCAGTATAGTAAGGGTCTTCTGGATGTCACCTGGTGGATGTTCTTAAGGGCCATATCAAATCTAAGTGGTGTAAGGGGTGTGCTTATGGGTAAGTTGAGCAGGGACCTAATGAATTTTTTTTCAACCAGTGTAAATATTTAACAGCTGGTAGTCCAACACCATACGTTGCTGCTGTCACTCTATTTCCCCAGCCCCCCCGAGTGAGGGAGAGGAAATAGGTCCTCCTAAAGAAGCCTTATGTTTCCGATCAATGTCTGAGGCCCTTTGTTGTAGATTGATTTTACTTTGCTAATTTGTGGGCCCAACAATATTATTGCTCAATCTTATCCCTAGATAATCAAAGTGCTTCACTTGCTTTGTCAACACCGCCTAAAACCATTTTGCCCTGTAAAGATTTGTGTGGGTTTATTGCCATGACTTTTGATTTAGAGGGATTTATTTCAAGTCCCTTGATTCAACAAAAGGCTGCAAAAGAAACCAGCTCAGCCTACAGACCCATCGAGGTTCTTGATAAAAGGAGGGTATTGTCTGCAAACATTAAAATTGGGACAGGGAGACTACATAGTTTGGGTGCACCATGATTGCTCTGCACAAGACCGTCTATTGCTCCATTTATACAGATAATGAACAGAGTGGGAGCCAGCACACAACCCTGTATGACACCACGCTTTATAGGGATCTGGATCGTATGATCCTCCCCCTGGTTCCTCCTCACCTTAGCAAAAGTGTCAGTGTAAACAAGTCTCAGCATCAGGACCCTATCCGCCCTCGAGAATGCATTGTATGGCATCTAGACCTCAGGATGCGATAGATACGTATCCCCGGGAATGCCATCTAATCCAGGAGACTTTTATTTTTTCAATAGATTCATTCTGCAGCACACATACAAAGAGGAAAAACCTCTTGTGATTATTTTTGTACAGAAAGGTTTCCCTTCCTGTACAGAAATATTCATCTCCGCAACGCAGGCACCCTTGCACCATGGTGCAGAGGTGCCTGCATTGGCGCAGGCAGCCCATTGTGCGCCGGAGCAGGGGAAAAGGACAGGAATGCGCCGCATTTTATAGATACGGCGCATCCCTGCCCTTTTCTTTTGCCGTAGGGAAGCGCAGCAGGAAGGCCTACCTCATAAATCTGCCCCTTAGTATATACCATACTATAGAAAACAGCGCCTACTTCTTTCCTCGTATTGCACTTAGGTTAGGTACACTGGGGTAGAACTATTTAGAATCATCAGACGAGTATTCACGTTTTAGCCTGTGTTATTTATGTATGTATATATGAATATATGTCATAGCTAAAAAACAATGCTATTGCAGTATTATTTCTTCTTACTGCTTACGCTGTGCATATTATATCTTGCTTACTGTCTAATGATTGTAACAGCTTATATTTCTTACACGAGAAACAAGACTGTTCAATAAATCCTTCGTATTGAAACACCAGTCTATCTATTTCTGTGTAAAACTAAGCATGCACGATTGACTGAGTGAAACTGTTATCTATTGTTTCCACGATTCTGAGACACGTTCCGATTCTAAGGGAAACAAAGTTGTCATGTTTATGCGGTTGTCAGAAACTACTCCCTTCTTGTTTATTAGAAAAGTTTCTACTGACATCTGAGTTAGCTGGTATACAAAGTAATTAAGTTTAATATACTCGATAGTCCCATGCAAAAACTATAGTGTATATTATTCCAATGCGCAGAGCCTATAAGGGAAATAGGAACTACACTACATGGCGCCCAATGTTAGATAAGGCACTAATTTAAAGCTAGATACTAAATTAACTCAGTCGTGCTTTTCTCAGAGACCCCTACTCATAATTCTCCATAAGACGTCTGGAGTGGGTAGGGTTAATAATCGCCACAGCTGAGTAGGACGAGAATCCTATGTATTAGCTGTTTGGTTTGTTCAACGTTGAAGGATACAGTGTTCGAAAATATTGTGCACCTTATCTTTGTTCCCTTGAAACTTGTTCTAAATTTTTCATTAAACAAATGTCCCACAACGGGGAAACAGAGGTTATGGCTGATCCAGTCGTAACAGCTTTTAATACTACAGGTTTAAATGAAACCGATGAGGGTGTTATAAACATCCCTCCAAACTTAAGGAGAGCCATCACTCTAAAACTTATAAAACATGGCCTAACACCAAGAGGTGGTAGAGCTGTTTTTGTGATAGAGCCACATGAATCTTTTCAGGCAGAGGTATTAATTCTATTCATGGATTCCATTCCCAGAATCAAATCCAATAACATATGTGTTTCACTTCTTCAAAGAAGATGAACCACACATTCCCTTCGAGGATGTTGAAATTCCACTCACATACCAGGAGCATCAGCTCTGGTTTAAAGGCGCCCTAAAACATTACAATCACATTACCAGGCTCAGTCCAATAGGTAGACCAGGAGCAACATGGCCGATTTTAGCCGGCTACACCCCTCATCCTGATATCGAAGCGATGTCAGACGATTAATTACTCACTCAACTCAAGGAGTTAATAAAAATTTACAGTTAGTACAATATGTCATGCGGACGCTAACAGTCCAACCACGGATAACCATTCCAAATCAAACCCCTCAACAGGGGAATAAACAAAAAATTACTCCATAGACTTTACACACAGTCATGGGTAAAATGCCCACAAAACGTCAACAAATTCCATTCTGGATAGCTCAATAAATTACTCAAATCGAAGCAGTATTTCCTAATACTAGCCCTTTTATGAGAAACACAGAATTCTGACAATCTGTTTACCAATGGGGATCACACCACATCTGGAAGACTGCACCACTTGGGACACAGTCTTTGCTGCTATCTATACTAAAACACATGGGGTTCCGTCTATTGCGGTAATACCTGATGTCCTGAAACAAATTCAAAATGAATACGGAGCAGAGCCTGCTCTGAACTTAGGTATGAAATTACTGAAGAACTTCGACCAGGTCTCAACAATAATATTATCTAATATTACAGGGGAGGCAGCAGCAGTGGAGGGCCGCCAACGATTAAGGGAATTTGATGTAACAGAACATCAACAAGAACTACCCAGAATAATAGGAAAATCCTATGAAGAATTAGGCAGAGACGGTTTAGGTGGAAAACCAGTTAAACCACAACTGTCTGAGGTCCTGAAAAGGACACAATTAAACACAATCCTACATCTTCTAAAAAGAAGTGGGAAAATAACAAACAACATTCAAAAGAGAAACGTTCTCAATCCCGAGGTAGGTTTCCTCAAAAGGAGCCCTCTGACATTAGGTATAACCTCAGGAATAGGGATAATTTGAAAAAAACCTGACAGGTATCAAGATACTGATACACGTTCTTCTCGTACCTTTCGGACATCTTCACAGACATCCGAAAGAAGAGGACGGTCAGATCACAAGGATGAACGCGTGAAGTCCAAAGACGTTCAACGCGTTCAGAAAAATAAACCAAAACCACAATTCACTAAGAAAAAGGTAGCAGGTCTGAAGGTCTGAAGATCAGACATGCTGGACATCCTGAGAACACAACTCAAGAACGGAGAATGGGCTCAGACAATGCTGGACAGTGCAGCAGAAGTAACAATAGCTCGCCAGAACCTGAAGGAACTTCTGGAGATAGTGGACTTAAATGAGTATATCACAGTTGAGACTGTAGACACTAGGGTTAGTTCTCCACAAAGGTTATATGAAATAACACTCCGGATGTTGGGAGACATACCAAGGAAAGTGAAAGCACTCTTTTGGGAGAAGCTTTCAAGGGGTTATGATATACTTCTAGCAGAACAGGACTGGCCACCAGAATTTGTCAGGGAGTGCCCACATGGCGAAGACATCGTTATGCCAGCCTTCTCCAACCATGTTCCTATACATTTAAAGTGTACTTATGACAGGAAATGAGCAGTAGCCCAGGCCCCAGCAAT
Source organism: Triturus cristatus (assembly GCF_964204655.1). NCBI lineage: Eukaryota > Metazoa > Chordata > Amphibia > Caudata > Salamandridae > Triturus > Triturus cristatus. The sequence goes on along the minus strand of NC_140594.1, from coordinate 1,015,137 downwards.
ATACAAAAATCATGGAGGATGGGATGAGGACTCACCTCACCACAAAATCGAATTAAAATGTCAACCTACTGCACAAGGCAGAACCCAATTAAGCAAGAAGCTAAAAAACAGGTCAGGGAGATCTTAGATCAACTTGAATACCAAGGGGTGATTGAAACATGCACCTCATCAATGAACAATCCTTTGTGTCCTATCTCCAAAGCAGACAACACATATTGTCTAGTTTTGGATTACAGACACCTGAACACTTGTTCTAAAACATTTGCAGTGCAAAATGCACACAGTACAGCGTTAATGAATAACATTGTGCGTAAATATATAAAACCACATTGGATATTTCAAATGATTTCTTTTGTCAAAACATAGCACCTGAAAGTAGGTACTTGACAGCTTTCTCAATAATGAGAACTCAACGTCACTTCTGTCGACTCCCACAAGGGTTCAAAAACAGCCCGGGGTTATTCTCAGCAAGAGTAACAGAGTTACTACAAATGTATGATGACGAGGCATTGCCATATGTCGTTGATATCTATCTGACAGACGATGACCTGGATAGGCACTTGAACAGGGTAAATATCATTATACTGGGTTTTGCCTCTGAGGGCTACGATTTCAATTTAAAAAAAATCAAGAATTGCCCATCTCAATGTTCTTTTCCTAGGAAATGAACTTTCAAGTGAAGGTAAAAGCCTGGCAGCTAACTTTTTAAAAATATGTACGCTACTCCAACCTCCAAAAACGCTGAAAAATTTACAGTCGATTTTAGGTTTCCTAAATTTTGGAAGAACTAACATTCCAAATTACGCAGAAAGGGTTAAACCTCTCTACGAACTAATCAAACCTGATTTCAAAATCATAAATTGGACACAGGAATAGACAGATATCATGCGTTCACTTCAAGCTGACATGTTAGCAACATATCACTTACAAACACGCGTAAATACTAGGGGTGGGCGGAATTTGCGAAAGTGACTTTCGCAAATTACCACGAAAATGTTAAAAATCTCCGCAAACACGCGGAAATATCGCAAAGATGCGGAAGTTGTTTCCCGCCCGTTCGCAGTATTTTCTGCCTGGTCGCGGCTCGCCAACTTACCCATGCGGTTGCTCGCGGGCTCGGCCATCTTGTTTTCACTCTTCTCGCGGTGCATGATCGGGAGAAGAAAGACGTGATTGCGCGACCAATGACATTACTGCGGGCGCGAACTGTCGCGAGACAGAGCAAATGGCTACCAACAATCCAACATCTCGTGGAGAACGCGACCGGATCGGGAAAACTTGTCGGCGAACACGGGGATTCAGGTAAGGCGATCGCACGCGGGCGAGAATGTATTATTTTACAGCGCGAGCAAGAAACAAATTATCGCTAAGCTGCGGAATGAGGGAATTTTGACATTTTCGCGCTCTCCGCGGAACGCGAAAATGTCAAATTATCGCAATTTCCGCGAGCGGAACGGAAATTTAGCCCAGGCCTAGTAAATACACACAATTTAGTGATCCGTATCATTTCGGGTAAATGCGGATTCACCTACTTAACTTTTAATGAAGGTGAAAAAATACCAATTGATTACAAATCACATTTGTATACAAGCGGAAATGTGATTCACTTAGGCAGAAAAAATTCTGACAGCAGTTCAAACCGCTGTAGCAAAAGAAAAAGCTCTAGCTGTCAAGTACCTGGTCTTCACGGAAACAGAATGGCTGAATGGTCCCAACGCCCTCCTACCAGTGCCTCCGCAAGGGGAATTGTTCCCACGAATGCACCAGCAAGGGGGAAAGGGGAATGGGACAGAGAAGAGACACTCCAGTTCTGCAGGTTCTCCACATTCACTCAGAAAGCCCTTGTCTGCTATTGCATTCTGTTCCTGGTTGTTGAGGACCTAATGCACAGAGTAGATAAATAGGGTTAAGTACCTCCTACTCTACCTATTGTTCCCTCAGATACTATTTACCCAGAACCTTCCTACCCGCTAAAACAGGAGCCTAGCTTCTCTTCTTGCATACTATCTGTTGGGCACACTCTCTCTTGTAGAGTATTCCTATGTACAACGGGAAGATAGAACAGGACGTTAACTAGTTTTCTTTTATCATGCAACTACCTTGGATATGTATTAGTGTCATTGTCTCTTCCCCTACCTGTTAGGATAGTACGTAGTTTTAACGAAGGAACTAGACTAGGTCAAGCTACATCAGCATACTTGGATTTGAATAAAGATATATACATATATATACATTCAGTTTATTTCTCGGTAGAGTCTTGTAAAGCCTGGAATTTCTACTGCAGGATATCGCTGACTCTGTTCTCTCTCAACTTGAAGTTGTGCTTTAAATCTGAAGCGCGCAAAAAGGAATAAAGGGGCGGAGAAGTAAGGGAGGAAAAGATAGGAAAAGCGCAAGGGAGGAAGTGAATGATTCCAGGAGGGAAATGGTTCGTTCTTTGATGAGGTGACTGAGTCTCTTGGAAGCTATAATACCAAGAGCTTACTTGAACGTCGAGTTGACTGACTCTCAAGTACTCAACATAAGCTGACTGACTTCTCTGCACTGACTGTCCGGAGGTAAGCCTTCTGAGGTTCCCAATGAAGAACAGCTGAATATGGGTCTAGTATCGCTGGTCCACTCGCTCTTCACCAAAGGCTAGTTCTCTAAACGGAAATGGAGAAAGACTCTCCCTGAAATAAGCGCTCCGATAAACAGAGCCTGAGGAATTTGTGCTCTCTGATTCTTCGGTAAATTGAAGTGCGCAGCAAACAGCGCGCGCACCCTGCTTAACGTCTCAAATCTCGCGAGTGTAATAATGCTGACTAAGTGGAGAAAACAGGGCGGCCATCTTGTAATGTGTTTCTATGGAGAAACTAAATGTCTTTCCACACACCAACCCACTGCGGTCTCACCACCAACCTCAACCTTTTCCTCGGGGTTTTGCTTTGTTTATTGGGAAGAATGATGAGGGAATTTACATGGTTCCTGACAGTACCCCCTCTCCAAGACCGAGTCATCGGTCCTGGCTTTAATGGATAACGTGCATGAAATCGTTTTAACAGTTGAGGGGCATGAACATTTTCCACTGGTTCGCATGATCTATCCTCGGGGCCATAACCTTTCCAGTCAATCAAATAATAATATCTTCCTCTAACTCTTTTAGAGTCCAGAATTTCCTTTACCACAAATTCAGGATGACCTTCCACCAACAGAGGGGCAGGTGGCTTAGAGGTGCGTGTATGTGGTGCAGCCTTCTTGAGCAAGGAAACATGAAAAATGGGATGAACCCCTGAGGTTTGAGGTAATTTCAACTTAACAGTGACGGGACTCAGGACCTTCTCAATGGAATAAGGACCCACAAAACGGGGTTGGAATTTCCTGTTCCCTCGTAAATGTAGATGGCGAGAGGACAACCAAACTCGATCTCCCACCTGATATACGGGCGCTAGTTTTCGATGTTTATCAGCCTGTTTCTTGTAACTGATTTTAGCCTTTACTAAATTGGATTCTGCAGATTTATGAATAAGAGTTAACTTCTTCATTAAACTCCCTACAGCAGGCACATCTAAATTTTCATGTGTGAGAAAAGGATTAGGGTGACGTCCATAATTCAAAAAGAATGGCGAAAATCCTGTGGACACATTCTTAGCGTTATTGAACGCAAATTCTGCCATCCACAGCATCTCAGACCATTCACCTCCTCGATCCAATAGAAACAATCGGAGATATTGTTCCAATTCTTGATTCGCCCTCTCAGTCTGCCCATCTGTCTCCGGGTGGTAGCTAGTGGAATGCCTGACTTCTACCCCCAACCACTGCATGAAAGCCTTCCAAAAATGGGACACAAATTGAGAACCTCTGTCAGAGATTACTATTTTTGGAACTCCATGAATCTTTACTATGTGCTCACTAAATTGTCTGGCCAACTCTCTTGCAGAGGGAACCCCGGTTAAAGGGACAAAATGACCCATCTTAGTAAAAGTATCTACAAACACTTGAATGGTGTTGAACCCATGACTTAGAGGGAGCTCCACTATCAGATCCATGGTGACCTGATGCCAAGGGTGTGAAGGGGTGGGTAAAGGATGTAATAGCCCCTGTGGAGTTTGTCTGGAAGCCTTCCCTCGAGCACAGAGTTCACAAGTTTCCACGTATTGCTTAATGTGGGAATTCATCCCAGGCCACCAGAAATAACGTTGAGCCAGATCCAAAGTCTTTAAATGACCCTTATGACCAGCTAAAGGCTGGTCATGACATTCATGCAATGCTCTTTCTTGAAGGGCTTTGGTAGGTAAGTACAACATCTCTTTATAGTAAGGTAACTGATCTCGTATCTTTCTTTCTTCTCCTTGAGAGATCCAGTTTGACATTTCCTCAAAAGTCATACTCTTCCGAACATCTTCTTGAAAGTTTTCAAAAGAAATAGTACAAACAATCTTGGCTTCTGGAATGATTGGTTGAGGAGCTACGATATGTTCCTGTGTCTCTGTTTGAATTCTCGAAAACGCATCAGCTTTGCCATTTTTATTACCTGGACGGTAAGTGATTACAAAATCAAAATCAGCAAAATAAAGAGACCAACGGAGCTGCCGGGGAGATAAAGTCTTGGCTGTCTTTAGAAACTGTAAATTCTTATGGTCCGAAAACACCGTTACCGTGTGTCTGGCCCCCAGCAGATAGTGCCTCCACTCTTCAAAAGCATCCTTTACGGCTAGTAGTTCCTTCTCGGCAATAGTGTAATTAATCTCGGCGGGGTTCAATTTTCTAGATCGAAAGGCTACCGGTTGTAACTGACCGGTGTTAGGATGACGCTGTGACAGCACTCCACCAATCGCCTGATCAGAAGCATCCGCTTCCAGATAGAAAGGTTCTGCTGGGTCCGCATGCAAAAGAATCGGAGCCGAGGTGAAGCTTTTCTTTAAAAATTCAAACGCTTGTTCCGCTTCCTCTGACCAGTGGAACTTCACTCCTTTCTTGAGAAGGCGTGTAATGGGAACAATTTTTTGAGAAAAGCCTTGGATGAATCGCCTATAGAAATTGGCAAAACCAAGAAATCTTTGGATCTCCTTAACATCTTTTGGTGCGGGCCAATTGATTACTGCTTGCACCTTCTTCGGATCCATAGTGATTCCAGCAGGAGACAGCACAAATCCTAAAAATTCTACAATCTGCGTACTGAAAACACATTTCTCCAACTTAACATAGAGTCGATGATGGCGAAGCCGATCAAGGATCATCTTGACATGCACTGAATGTTTTTGTGGGTCTTGAGAAAAAATCAGTATATCATCCAAATAGACCACTGCCACCTTGTCAATCAAATCTCCCATGATATCATTTATGAAGTGCTGAAAGGCGGCAGGCGCATTACAGAGGCCAAAAGGCATTACTTGGTACTCAAACAATCCATATTTTGTCCGGAATGCAGTCTTCCATTCGTGGCCTTCTTTCATACGAATGAGGTGATAGGCTCCACGCAGATCTAATTTTGTAAAGATCTTTGCATCCTTAATCTGATTTAAAAGAACCGAAATCAAAGGTAAAGGATAGCGATTCTTTACAGTGATTCGGTTCAAGGCACGATAGTCTATACATGTTCTCAAGGTTCCTTCTTTCTTCGGAATGAAGAACAACGGAGATGAGACGGGGGACTGGGAAGGTCGGATAAATCCATTTGCAAGGAATCGGTCCAAATATTCTTTTAGATAATGATTTTCTGCTTCCGTCAAGGCATAAATCCTACTACACGGAAGGACTGCTCCAGGCTCCAAATCGATGGTACAGTCGTATGGGCGATGCGGAGGTAATTTCTCTGCTTCTTGTTCACTAAACACTTCTTCAAATTCTTGATATTCAACAGGAATGTCGGTGGAATCAATTACTCCAATAGCTCCTCCTCCGAAGGACAGCAACGAGGCTTGTGAAGGTTCAGCATTCCAATCTGGAGGGTGGTAACAGTGTGCAGCACAGAATGCAGATTTCATCTCCACTGTCCGATCTTCCCAATTAATGGTAGGATTATGCACAGACAACCACGGAAGACCCAAAATCAGTTGAAATTGTGGTGCATCAATAAGATTAAATTGAAGAATTTCTCGATGTCCATCAGTCTGAATTAACTCCAACGGTTCAGTATGACTTGTGATGGGACCAGAGGAAAGGTTTGTCCCATCAACTGCTCGAACAGACTCACTTTGTTCTTTAGGCAAGGCTTTTATTCCAAGGCATTGAGCATATCGTATATCGCAAAAATTGCCCGTGGCTCCAGAGTCTATCATGATGGCCCCTCCTAGGATTTCCTGGTCACGAAATTTGATCGTCATGTGTAAGATTAAGTGAGGAGCTAACGTCTGAAGGGTATTAATAAGTTGATGAGAGCTTGGGATCGGTTTTTCTTCTTGCGCCATCAGAACAACCCCGTCCACTGATGGTTTTGGGCGTTTCCCTTAACCGAGAACTTGGGTCTTTTGGGACACTCCTTCACGAAATGCCCTGAAGTTCCACAATATAAGCACAATTTCTTAATGCGTCGCTGTTCTTTCTCTTCTTTACTCAAAGGACCTCGCACTGTTCCAATCTGCATTGGTTCTGCTTCCGAAGAGGTTCCACTCGATCTTCCCACATCGGACTTAACTCGATCAAAACGAGGTATATTTATCCGAAAATCTTTCTTCTTTTCCCCTCTTCGTTCAGCCCAACGAAAATCAATTTCCAGCACCAAATCCACCAGAGCAGATAATTCAGTGGGTCTATTAGGAATCTGAGCTAGGGTGTCTTTTAACTCATCACGTAGTCCACGATAGAAAAGTGCCGCTCTCTTTTCTTCTGGCCAATTGGTTTCCACAATTAATTTATTGAATTGGGTCAGGTACGTAACTAAGTACTTAGTACCTTGGCGGAGCTCAAGTAACTCATTATCGGTGGCCTGGGAGATCTTTCTTCGATCAAATATCCTGAGAAACTCTGTTTTAAATCGCTCGAAATCATACAGAAAAGGGTCATCTCTAGATACTAAGGGCATGGCCCAATTTGCAGCATCCCCACTCAAATAGGATAGAATAAAGGCCACCCTAGACTGAGCATCAGGAAATAGAGTGGAGCGACACATGAAATGAAGGGAACATTGTGTAAGAAAAAGTTGAGCCTTTTGGGGGTCCCCACTAAATCTTTCCGGAGGAGCTAAAGGAATCAGAGGAGAAACAGAATGAATAACCTGAGTCACCATACTCGAGTTAGGTTCTGGGGCAGAGCCAATTTGTGGGGACTGAGAAACTGAAGGTACCCCTGTGGTCAGCCCATTAACCTTTTGTGACAGTAATATGGTTTCCTGACGGGAGGCAATTATATCTTGTTTTAGATTTTTATTTTCTTCCCTAACTGCCCCTAACTCTTGTTGAATGCCTTTCAACATTTCACCCAAATCCTTCAATGTCAACCCTTCCGCCATTCTGCTTGGGGGAAGAAGAATCGTGGGCACTTCAATCTGTCAAGTACCTGGTCTTCACGGAAACAGAATGGCTGAATGGTCCCAACGCCCTCCTACCAGTGCCTCCGCAAGGGGAATTGTTCCCATGAATGCACCAGCAAGGGGGAAAGGGGAATGGGACAGAGAAGAGACACTCCAGTTCTGCAGGTTCTCCACATTCACTCAGGAAGCCCTTGTCTGCTATTGCGTTCTGTTCCTGGTTGTTGAGGACCTAATGCACAGAGTAGATAAATAGGGTTAAGTACCTCCTACTCTACCTATTGTTCCCTCAGATACTATTTACCCAGGACCTTCCTACCCGCTAAAACAGGAGCCTAGCTTCTCTTCTTGCAGTACTATCTGTTGGGCACACTCTCTCTTGTAGAGTATTCCTATGTACAACGGGAAGATAGAACAGGACGTTAACTAGTTTTCTTTTATCATGCAACTACCTTGGATATGTATTAGTGTCATTGTCTCTTCCCCTACCTGTTAGGATAGTACGTAGTTTTAACGAAGGAACTAGACTAGGTCAAGCTACATCAGCATACTTGGATTTGAATAAAGATATATACATATATATACATTCAGTTTATTTCTCGGTAGAGTCTTGTAAAGCCTGGAATTTCTACTGCAGGATATCGCTGACTCTGTTCTCTCTCAACTTGAAGTTGTGCTTTAAATCTGAAGCGCGCAAAAAGGAATAAAGGGGCGGAGAAGTAAGGGAGGAAAAGATAGGAAAAGCGCAAGGGAGGAAGTGAATGATTCCAGGAGGGAAATGGTTCGTTCTTTGATGAGGTGACTGAGTCTCTTGGAAGCTATAATACCAAGAGCTTACTTGAACGTCAAGTTGACTGACTCTCAAGTACTCAACACAAGCTGACTGACTTCTCTGCACTGACTGTCCGGAGGTAAGCCTTCTGAGGTTCCCAATGAAGAACAGCTGAATATGGGTCTTGTATCGCTGGTCCACTCGCTCTTCACCAACGGCTAGTTCTCTAAACGGAAATGGAGAATGACTCTCCCTGAAATAAGCGCTCCGATAAACAGAGCATGAGGAATTCGTGCTCTCTGATTCTTCGGTAAATTGAAGTGCGCAGCAAACAGCGCGCGCACCCTGCTTAACGTCTCAAATCTCGCGAGTGTAATAATGCTGACTAAGTGGAGAAAACAGGGCGGCCATCTTGTAATGTGTTTCTATGGAGAAACTAAATGTCTTTCCACACACCAACCCACTGCGGTCTCACCACCAACCTCAACCTTTTCCTCGGGGTTTTGCTTCGTTTATTGGGAAGAATGATGAGGGAATTTACATGGTTCCTGACACTAGCTCAGGGGAAACGCATTATTATCGTGATTCCGGTACCAGCCTTAAAGGCAGTTACAAAAGCAAGCATTCCAAAGGCAAAAGCTTTACATCCAAGATGGATACAATGGGGTCATTCTCTTGCTGCAAAAGATGTTTAATATGTTTTTGAACACAAGCATTCCTGCAATATGAACATGAATGTCCTCTGTCTATTGAGATTCTCCCTCTTGATCAGTACGAATTTATAATTTATACTGACGGATCAGCACAACCCACTACGGAAAGTAAGCAAGCTTACAGTGCCGCGTGCACAATCATTAAAGGTCGCATGCGCAATGGTAAATTCAGACCAATGGTCACAAAAACACAATCTCTAGGAGATTGTACAGCTCAGCGAGCTGAACTACAAGCATTCAAATCAGCACTTGAAAATACAGATCACGAATTCCCCACACTTATAGTGCGTGATTCTTTTTATTGTGTTCAATCATATAATGAATATATACACAGAATTGGCTTAAAAATGGTTTCAAAGATGCAGAAGGTGGCCCAATCAAGCATAAAACGCTTTAGGAACAAGTAGTTCAGTTGCGAGACTGACTACAAAACACTCACGTGATACACACGCTGAGTCATCAACATGATGGCGTTCATGTTGCAGGGAATTCATTGGCTGACGAAGCCACAAAGGGGGCTGTGCAAACTGCTCCCGTAGCTGTGATCACTCGTTCAAAAACGAGAGTAGACAGTGAGATATTGTTGTCTGTCAATGCTTCAAGCAAAGGTAGTGGTGCAGCGTTACCTAAAGAATTTCCACTCAAATACTCGTATATAATTGATGCGAACAACGTTCCATTTGCTCGAATCACTGGAGTGGGGGATAGGGTATTTCCAAACATGGAACGTAGAACAGCCTTGATTTATGAAGCACATCTGGGAAAGGGTCTGTCACATCAGGGGATCTCTAAAACCATATTAACATTAAAAGAGATGTACTGGTGGCCTGGAATGAATACACTGATTCACATCTTCATCAATAACTGCTTGGACTGTAATCGAGATCACAGTACAGGACGCCACCAGGACGCCACCAGACTACGAAGTAGCCTGCCCAGTACAGACACCATTGTTAGACAGCATTAGACTATCTACGCGCAGGCTTCCTTTTGGACAAATGCAATCCCACAAACAGTAAGTCAAGGTTCCTATGGATGTGGCCTCAGCGCTCGGCTGACGCTCAAACTGTTATAAAAGATTTGCGAGTCCTTACTGGCACATACGCAATAGGCACACTACATTCTGACCAGGGCCCTGCGTTTAGCACTCGGGCTTACAAAGAAGCCATGGCCAGTTTGGGCGTTGAATTGCGGTACTCCTCTCCATTCCATCCTAAGGGAAATTCGGTTGTGGAAAGGAAAAATCGGGACATAAAGCTGTCTATAACAGCTAGAGTATTAGATTTGTGTGATGGGTGGGTTAAACATCTTTATGGGGTCCAACGCTGATTCAACAATTTGCCAAGAAGTTCTCTGGTCACTCCATATGAGGTCCTATTTGGGACAAGAATGTGGGTTCCTGATCTCGAATGTAAAGGCACAGTGGTAGAAAATAAAACAATTGATAGCAAAGATCGTTTGGCTGTTTTACAGGACTTAAATGAACTAAGATCGAAACAAAGCAACGTGTTCCTGAAGCCAACCACCACTGGGGAAAATCCAGCCATCCCAGCAAGGCCTGTCTGGATCCCAAAGCTTAGGGATCTGGTCAGAGATTAGATCGCGGACAAGAAGGAATTTGGGCCTTCTTACAGACAACCGGTACCTGTCCTAGCCATTCATGGAACAAGAACAGTACTTCTGACGCTCCTTGCTGGTAAAAAGGAGAAAAGATTTGTGTCCATCGACCTCATCAAACCACACAAAGTGGCCGATACTAAGCAGTAGGCCATGTGGACTCCGACCAAGTAGCAGACGCACACCTCTAGCTACTATCCAAGAGGTTCAGACTGAAAGACTCATCACCATCGAGAATTCAGCAGTAAGAAATGAAGGACTAAGCAACAATGCTATTGAACTCATTCCTCTAGAAACCCAAATAACAGTTCATCCTGATACACCTGTCTACACCAACGTAGCAAGTGATCAGCTGGTTCTAGCGATTACAACGAATCCTGATGCAATTTCAACCATTGACAGCACTGCCTCTGGCTATTTCATTAACTTTGATACGCTTTCTGAAGATCCAAGCAAACTAGAAACGACGCCAGCCAAAAGAAGTTTCAAAGAGCAAGCATAAGACTTCTTTTGTCACGTGAAAAAGACTTATCTGGTTTCACCATGGATTGAACTATGGAATATTTCTGGAATATTTTTCTTTCTGCTTTGGCTAGTGATGGAGCAGGTAGTACAACATTTTGTATACCTCCTCTATTCTGCATGAAAATACTAATTATATAATCTATTAACTATAATATTATTAAACAAGTTTGCATGTATATTAATCAATATTATTAATATTTTGAATTACACGTGCGATTTGCATTTTGCATGGCTAAATAATCTTTATAACTAAAATCTGTACGCTTATTAACAATAGTATATGTGGTAATAGAATACTGCATGATATATGTTTCTTTTGTAATGTTGCCCCATGAGGAGGACCGAAAAGGTGAATATAATGGCTTTAAATGTTGCTATATGCTAGATAAATACAAGCACAGAGGGATTAGTAAGGGGTTAACATTAGATTCATTATTTCTATGTATTAATTACTCTTTTGTGTTTGTTTAGCTTAAGTTGGCATTTGGGCCTAAATCAAAGATGGCCGCTGACACTACACGACGAAGTGGCCACTGTCCCATGAGGCGCGGAGTGAGCTACGCATGCGCGAGAAATCTCCTAAAACCTCATCACGACCTTTGTTCACCATGTACCCGGACAAGGTCAGAAAACGGGAGGTCTGCCAAGACAGGAGAACAATCAACCTTACAATAAACCGGAACAAGCCGACTCTTGGACTAACCAGTGACCTCACCCCTCGAACTGTACTGAGAACCTTAAAACTGAATTGGACGATTTCAACCACCCAATCACGACTGTTCTAAAATTTTAAATTGTATCTTCTTTACTTCATTGTATTATAAAAAGAGTGGTAGAATAGAGAGGGGCGTTGTGTTGCGTTGGTTCGCGTTCTCCTGAATCCTTGAGAGTCCGGATGTTGCCCAATCATCTGATGACTGCAAACTTTTTCTAAATCCACGGGCAATGATAGATGCTTGCACGTCTCTGGTCCTTTGCCGATCTTTGGGACTGTAACGTGCTGAGCAAAGAGCTTTGGCCTGCTTTCGGACGACTTACGACAACATTTTGATAATGCAGAGCCAATGAATTAGAGGACTCCAAATTGCCAGATTAGGTAAATATGATGTTCTGCGATTTACTCAAAATTTGATATAGAGATTTCTAAACTTTGACGAGACAAATGCAAATTTAAATCATTATAACATTTTAGATAATCAATTATTGATTAACGAGAAATCATGAGTTGTGAGTTTTCATTTGGAGAAAGATTCTGAAGTCTTAAAAGGTGTTTTAGCTGGTTCTAAATCACCATCAACCAATCCAACTAATTAGTCCATTGACCAAGTGGGAGGAGTGCCTTGATGTTTTAAGATTAAGGATCTGTAGGTGAAGGGCGTTAATGTATATTTTGCAAATAACTTTTCCCTCCATATAGGTTATAAGGTGTTCCCCTCACATGTCCAGCGCTTGAATTACTCATCCCTCCTGTGTGTGCAGACCAGTGAATGAAACATGTGAGTGTTGGTGTTATGGGCCCCACCAATGACTGCATGTGTGAATGAGCTGGTGTGACGTCGGGTCTGTGACGCAGGGAGGATATTGGTTCAGGTTGTTCCCCATTTCCCGGGTGTTTTTGCGCAGGATCAGTTTTTCTGGTAGCAGTATGATGGTTTTTATTGTTTTGGTTGGGTGATTATTGCTTGTAAATTGCTTATTGATTATTGATTAGTATTGGTTTATGTATTAACACTATGTTGAGTCGCTTCGAGTTGTATGTTGTTTGATGGCTTCTGGGATGTAGGAAGTCGGAAGTTTGTAACGGTTCCGTAGTAGAGCAGAGGTAAGCGCTGCTCTTGGGAAAGGCGGAATTGTTGTTGCCCTGTAGGTACACGGGGAAAACGTGCGACGATTGGAGTTGCACGACGCATTGTCTGGGTTCAATTCGGTAACATCGTCGCATGTTGCCATTAGGGGCATTTTCTGTATGAAAGAAATGTATGGTAGCGAAGGTCACCTGTGAAATTTTGGTCTTAGGTACCAGGAGTCCAAAAGGCTTATCACTGGAAAGGTAATAGGTGTTCCCTAAGCTTGCTAGAAGGATAAAGTAGAGGGAAGTGCTACTTTGTTAACGAGTGTCATAATTCTGTAGTCATCTATATACCACACTATTTACAAAAAAAACTGACAGAAACACTTTCTTACACTTTTCAAGTTTCCACCAGCGCAACCTACGAGAGAATTTACCATTCAGCCAATTTCTCAGGATAAGGCGCAATTGTTCAAAAAAAGAAGACTATTTTAAAAATGCGACGGAACTCCTTGAAAAATTGAAAATGCGAAATTATCCGAAAAAGCTTTTGAAGAAAGCACTAAAAAGAGCCTGGTACACTCCTCGTGAGTCTCTCCTCACTCCGAAAAACAAGAAGGAAGATATACCACTGGTCTGTGTAACAACATTCTCAGGCTGCACTAATGGAATACAAAAAATCATCTGAAAAAATTGGAATACAGTCAAGGATCTGCCACCATTCAAACAAATACCCATATTCGCTTTGAAAAAAAACAAGAGTATAAAAGAAAAACTAGTACGTGCAAACACTACTATGTTAAAACCAGAAACAACATTAAGAACTATGTGGTCACTACCACCGATCACAGGACACAGAAAATGCGGGAATTGTACCTCTTGTGAAAGCACCCTCGAAGGAACCAAATTCACATATGGCACCAGGTTCATTAATCATGAAAATTTTACGAACTGTAATACCCACAATGTCATATACTGTGTGGTCTGCCCGTGCTCATTAGCATACATTGGAAAAACGACTCAAGCTGTAAAAAACAGGATTTCCCAACATAGATCGCGAATTAAATGCAGGACGCCTAATGCACCAATGGTGGCCCACTGCATTGAAAGAAATCATGGTCCCAACGAAATAAAGTGGACGGTACTGCGACACATAAAAGGAAAAAATACAGACTCCCGTCTATCCAAGACAGAAGCCAAAATTATATTGCTCTTGGGTACAATTGAAAATGGATTGAATGAGATGACAGAACTCGGAAACATGTTATAGAGAAAGTGCATACATGGATTCTTCCACCCTTTTTCTCTTCGAGCCAACCTTTGAAGAACAATGCGCACCAGAAATAATGATTAACACACCTTATTACACACAAGATAAGTTGGGATACCATCATTTTTCCTCAACCAAAAAAACTGCACTGAACTTGCCAAGAAGAAAGGGATACCTGAAAATAGGAAGACAGTTTCCCTCGCGAGACAATTATATAAAAAAAGAGTCACTTCGTGAAATTTAAGAGAACGCTATTAAAACTTTATTAACAAAAACCAAAAAAAACACATCACCATAGCAACATTGACGCTAAAACATGCTACGGAAAAACAAAGAAGGGCTTGAATCAAACATTACCTTGGCAACAAGAACGGCATGACGCGAGACGTAGGTGCGCCAAGCGCACGTTAAACCAATTAAAAGAGCCAAGAACAGAAACCCGAAAAGCGGTACTACGGCGAGGACGTGGAGAGAACGAGCGGCAAGAATAAGACAATCGAAGATCCCCCCTCCCTCAGAAAGTAAGTTACATCGGACTACGCATCCAGGCGTCGTAACTAACATCACAAAAGGGTGAGGTTTAAAGGTTCACCATTAGGAAACATCAACAGAACCCCAGCCAGCGCCGCCATAACAAAATCAGGATTAACGTTAGGAGCGAGCGCAGGACTCTGACCCGGGTGAGGGACACAACCATTTCTTAATAAACTAACTGTTCCCCTCACAATGAAAATAAACCCACCCCTTATTCAACACAGCAGGTTGAGGGACCTAAGTCAAGATCAGGTGCATGCTAACAGGACAAAAATATGTCACTCGCTGCGCAACCACTAAAATAAGGCTTTTCTCTAAAAAACTCCTATAGATACTGGTAATCACAGGAACAGACAGAGGGAAAGCCAGTACAGATCCGAACCAACATTGATTTCCATTTGGAATACAGCTAGGTAGGTTTATATATTCTAAAACATGTAACAATATTTGTTAAAAAGAAGTGGAGATGCTCTATGTCCACACAGTCAATCATGACCTAATAAAAATATATATATATATATTCCCACAGGATAAAGGACATTGCTAGTCTAAGAAAAATCTGTATAACAGAAAACACGGTACGTAAGCTCCCCATATGTGACTGTTTATTAAGACGCATTAAAAAGAATGCATATTGTAAATAAGGTACACTGTCACCCGTACAGGAAAAAGATGTCCTTCCAGTAATACAACAAGCCCTGAAGAAGACCTTACCCAGAAGTCGCAGGTCCACTCCAAAAAGGTCGAAACGCGTTGGCAACATATAAGCAGAGAACCAGAACATATAGGGAAAGGTTACAAGGTGTCTCCGTCCCCTCAGAACAGGAATATAACAAATCTAAGGTTCCCTTATAAAAGTATCTCAATGAGTGTTTCTGACCCTGCTTAGGACCAAAAAGACTAAGATATTTGAGGACCAATCTAGTTAAGGTCCCTAAGAAAAAAGTTGGACATTAATGTACTGTATTGTGAAGAAAAACAAACCAGTGGAGATTTAATTTGCACAAACGTCACACCATTTGTTTTGTGTCTGTCTTTGTCAAAATGTGTAAAATGTGTCAAAACGTGTAAATAATAATATGTACAGGTTAATTGTGTGAATAATGTAAGAAATACAAAAAAAGTCTAATGATGAAGTATTTACTCTGTTTGAATGAAATGTAAAAAAGAAAAATAAGGTTGATATTCTCAGTCAATAAAAAGGACTGATAGTTAAAATAACGTTGTGATTTATGGGCTAAGAGGCAAACATGTGTACATAATCATAATTCTGTAGTAGAGCAGACTGTTCGCTGTTCTCGGGAAAGACAGAATTCTGTGTAAATGTTCTACATTTTCCGTGTGAAAGTGCGTGAATGAAAAAGGCATTCAGGTTGATTGCGAAACTCTGGTTTTATTTCTCAGGAGCATTAGGTCTCCAACTAGGTGTCTTAATTCTGGAGGAACAGTTAGCTAATGCTTGTAAGAGAAGGGTAAGGTAGAGGGATGTGCTACTTTATCAACGGAAGTAACAATTCCGTAGTAGGGCAGAGGTAAGCGCTGCTCTCGGGAAAGACGGAATTCTTGTAAGAAAGGTCTGTAACTATTCTTTTGTTAGCGAAACAGATAATGGTGGCGTTTTTATGTTCTTACTAACAGATTTGTAAGTTAGAAGAACGTAAAGAGCTTACCGAGAAAATTTTGTAAAGGAGAGGTCAGCAGAAGCAGGAGTAGCGAGAAAAGCTGACGTCAGAAAGACTGCCCTGGGATTGGTCAGTCAGTAAGAAACGTAGACGCCCCTGATTGGTGCGTCAGTGTGAGCCACGCTGAGAGTGGAGAATTACAGGGTGACGTAGACGCTCCGGATTGGTGCGTTAGTGTGAGTCAAGCTGGGATTGGAGAATTACAGAAGTGACATAGACGCTCCTGATAGTCGTAGTCGTAGGCAGTGGCGGCTCCCCCATTGGGGCCCATTGACGCCCCCACGCCCATTGGGGCGTGGGGGGCGTCGCCCCACTGCTTTCACGCAGTGCGAGAAGGCAGAAACATAAATGGTAATAACTACCATTTTATGTTTCTGCCTTCTCGCACGGCGAGAAAGCAGAAGTGCCTGATTGGGGGTGGGCGGTCCTGCACGAGGGCAGGATGGGGAGTGGGCAAGCCACTCCCCCTCTGCCCTCGAGCAGGACCGCCCACTCTCCCATTTTCTCTATGTAGGCTGCTGCAGCAGCCTGCATAGAGAAAATGGCCTGGGTGGGGCGCGCTCCCCTGCGCCTCAGCGTTGTGATTGGCGGAGGGGAGGGAGGCTGCCTTTCCATGATGACGAGGGCTGCAGGTCAAAATTGGAAAATGGTGGACGGCGGGAGCGGGAGTCTTACTCGGTAAGTTTTATCTAATATGTTTCTTTAATTTTTCTTTAATTAAACCTCTCCCGCCTCCCCCATCCCCTGCGACAACCCCATTTCCACCCCCCCCTCCCACCCGCCCGTCATGCCAGCCGTGACTGCGCTAGAGCCCCGGACAAACTGTCTGCAAAAACAAGCATTTGCAATGCAATAGGTCTCGCAGTAGCAAAGTTTAAAGTTGTTGGTATTGTAAATGGCATTGTTTATTATCTATTTGTTTTTAAAGCAACAAATATATACAAGCATTGGCATAGCCAATAGGTCTCGCCTTTGGGACCTTATAAGTGTTTAACCATGCAACAGTTGCATAACTAAACACTTATAAGGTCCCAAAAGCGAGACCTATTGGCTATGCCAATGCTTGTTTTAACTGCTGCATTCTATTGAAGCCTCAGAGGAGAACATCAAAGCGGCCGCGAAAGTGATCGCGATCGCGATCAAACATCAAAGCGGCCGTGTGGCCGCGAAAGTGAAAATAATCGCGGTAAAACGCGCGCACCCGCGCACATGCACTGTAGGTCTAGGCTGGCCTGGTAGCACTTTTTGGAGCCCTCACAAAATGTCTCGCCAGACCAGCACATGCGCTGGGTCAGGCGAGACCTAAAAAATGACAATCTCGGCCCAAATGACAGCAGGATCTAGCGCCACATACCAGCCCGTATCCGGCGTCCCAGAGTCTCAATGTCCCAAATCAATGCAGGCAACAGCAGGGGTCCAATTCACAGCCGATCGGCAGGGCCGCAGCTTAGGCAGCAGCGACGAGCCTGCCCAGCTTCAATCCCCCGCCAGGCTCGCGGCCCACAACGCCAGGAGTGCACAGCTCACCCTCCGATCCGCGGAATCAAGGATCGTGGCCACAGCACACCACGAAGCCGCGACACCTGCGAGTGAGCCCCGAAGATCCGCAGCACACCCTCCGATCGTGGACGCGGCTGGCTTATACAGGGCACCGCGGCGCGCACATCAGCCACGCTACAAAGCCGCACGCCGATGCGAGAAGCGGTGGCCCAGTTCTCCAGATCCAGTGGCGCTAGGCAGGATTGGGTAGCCTCGGTAGGAACAGCAGGCAGCCTGGTACTCCTCAACGGGCTTTTCGCTTCCCTTTAGAGCTATAAAAGCTGCAAATTATGCCGAATAGCAGCTGTGGATGGCAGAGCTCAATCACCGAGCGGCCATCTTGCAGCTAGGCAAGCTCCTCCCAGTGATTTAGGGTTTAGGGTAGGGCAGGGTAGTGTTACTTATAAAACACACTTTTACCAAGTGTATGTCTTTACCACGCATACCTTTACGTTTTAATGGCATGCGTGGTAAAGGCACATTCGTGAGAATGCATTGTAATGGTAGGTTGTTGTAAGCGTAGTACCGTAGTAATACCCGCATTGTAATGGCACGCGTGGTATTAACATGTGTAGTAACGTCATAGATTCCTTTCGATATATTATTAGCAATATGTCTGTTTCAAATCTGTGGTGTCAAAACCCAGTCCTAAAAGAGTGTTCAATTAAATGCAAAGTGAAAAGATAAGGCTCATCCAATCAGAACACTGTGAGAGCAAACGGTGACAGGGCGGAGAAAGGATAAACAATTGCTATAAGGAAAACAGATGGATTTGTTAGTCAAAAACTAGATCTCACCAGTTGTTTTATGGAGGATTGGTGTCGCGTGTCCTTAGAAAGCCTAGTTGACTCACCTTCATGCAAAGATGTATCCGGTTC
Source organism: Triturus cristatus (assembly GCF_964204655.1). Classification (NCBI taxonomy): domain Eukaryota; kingdom Metazoa; phylum Chordata; class Amphibia; order Caudata; family Salamandridae; genus Triturus; species Triturus cristatus. Next base: position 996,371 of record NC_140594.1, on the reverse strand, counting down.
CACCTTATCGCTATCGTGGTTATGTTGCCAGAGTCACATTTCTCCGTCTGTCAGGAAACGTGTCTTGGGCACTTTAACACATCGGTCTGTCCAAACAGAGGTGGTGGCGGCGCTGCAAGGCTGTAGGCATCTCCGTCCGTGTGTCATGCGAAGTATTTTCATGAGGGTCTGAGCGGTGCCGGCGGCAGGACCTCTTCTGTCTATTCTGGAAGTGTCCATTGAAACCAGAGCGCGACTGTTGATGGCTGCTGTACTAATGAACTTGTTCCTCTGAAAGTGACAGCTACTGTAGTGAGGAGGAGAGAAAAATGCTTACTTTTTACATTTAACATGCACGTGTTTCAGTGTGCTCGGATCGTCAGTGTTTGGTAACATTTGTTTCTAAATATCCTCACAACCGTTTCCGAGCTGCGCTCACTTTGGCGCCATTATTAAACCCAGTAGTGGCCTCTGAAGCGTGTCTGCGGGATGTCAAACAGGAAGGAATGCCAGATGGCTAAAGGGGGGAGGTGGGTTGTGAAGAAGTGGGTGACAGTTACATGACTCGAAAACAACGCTAATTTAAGCGCTGATGTGGGGAGAGCACTATTTAAAGATTCCAAGGGGCGAGAGAGGCTCCTCAGAGCTCTTGTCGTCCTTCAGTGGATCTAACATTGGCGTGACGTCTCCTTTGTGTCCTCGTGGCCTGCATTGTGATATATGACGAGCATCGCATCGTAAACACACAACTATTCGGCAGTGGGCATGGCGTGCTGGACTCGTATGGTCAATGAAAGGTAAGATTGTCCGTCCCTTTACTCTAAAAATGGGCCTGTAGCTCCCGCGGTTATCGTTTTTCAGACTACCCCGTCTCTCAGGAACAAAGTGGCCTCTGTGTTAAACATTATATTTAGTTTGCGCTTTCACAGTACTTTTCAGGCGTTTCGCGAACACGGTAAAAGAAGAATGTGGCTGCTAGTGTGCGAATGTGGCTGCTAGTGTGCAAATCTGGCCTTTTTTCATGCCTGTATTTTGGAGTCTTCAAAGTGTGAAAGTTTAATGCACGCATGTAAATTTGTATTTTGTGAACAATGGTCTAAATAATAAAAAGCACACTCACCTGAAAATGTGACCTGACTTCCAACTTGTAACTGTTGCATATGATGGTCATAAGCTAAACAAACATTCTGCCCACTAAACAAACATTCTGTCCACTAAATCTATAAACGTTTTACGGTCCCAACTGCTTTAAAAAGATCTGTTTTCGGATTAAGTGGTTTTTTATTAGTCTCTGAAATTCAGGAGTGAATCGCAACAATCACTCATGAAAACAAGCGCCCCACAATGCTAAATAATAGCACATCTCCGGAAAGGACCTATAATTAACTCAGCAGGTCTTCCGGAGAGGAGCACTCCAATAGAATGAACGCGCAAAAGCTGGTCATGTGAAGCACGTTCACAGACCACAATCTGCTCGTGAGAAGCGCGTTCACAGACCCCGATCGCTCCGTGTGCCCTGGTCTGTCTCCCTTGGGAGCAAACACGGCAACAATAAGTCTCGTTGGCGGCAGCGCTTCGCGCTGCAACGCCAGCGAGACCTAAAAAGAGCTTGCTGAACATCTCCACCGCAACTTCCCCCCACAAAACTTGTCACTTCGGTTTGCCATCAGCCACCACAACAAGAATCATTTCATGTCTATTGCTAATTGCAAGCACAGCTGAGTTCCAGCGGGGAGTTCTTGAACAGTCCCAGGCATTTATACCGGGCCCAATCTGTTGTGCAGTGCAGCAAAGGCAGAAAGAGGCAGAGTCACAGGTCCCTTGTAATCCGCCTGCCTTCCCGCCTTCCCGCTGACATCTGGGGCCACACGCATTGCTGGTTTTCTCGTACGGTTTACAAAAGCTGAAGTGACCTTAAGCTACCAGTATGCAGGCTTTTCTGAATGAAGGCCGCGGCCCTTTCAGGTGCATTTAGGCGCGCTGCTGCATCAGTTTTACATTATTTTTCTTTTTACTGTGATATCTGGTTTCCTGTAACATTTAAAACACGAGTGTGAACTCGAGGTCGCTGACAAGGAGCAGGTGAGGTCAGACTTTCATTAAAAGTGAAGGGGAAAAAGGGAATTTGCAGATGTTCTTGTGAGGAGATGCCAGAAAAAGCCCGTAACTTGCAAATTTAGGAAGATCCCTGTATGAGGTACACAGACTTTTCACCTTCTCTTTGTCCGCCTTTTTAATCTACCTCTCTCCTTGGCTCTCATTATCAGTCACTGTGCCTCTCTGTAATTGTAAAGTAACTCTTACTTCGTCTGCCGTGTGTGGCCTCTCTGTTTTTTCTGCTGCTCAAGCCCTGTGTGCATTGATACGCCTCAACGACAGTCTTTCTCCATGCTTGCTTTGTGTCGACAGTTTGTCTGTTATTGTGAGGCCTTTTTTTGATGTCCTGTGGCAGTGCTTATTATTGGGCAGCATTCAGTGCGTGCAGCTACTGTCGTTCATGTCCCAGGTCCTTAGTACCGCTGCACTTCAATTGGACAGCCATGTCTTCATCTAGGCACTTAAGGGGGAGTTCCCCTCATTAGGAGTGTCTGTGTCTCCTTAATGGGCCCCGTTCCTACAAGGAACGGGGGGTGATCGGGCCTCATGTATACAGCACAAGGATTACCTTTGTGTGGTTACAAATATATGGATAGTAAATGTAAACAGAAGTCAGAAATGTACTTGGGCAATATCCATATTACTTTACGGGCAGCATGGGTGTTATGAATGTGGAGATGCCTCTCTATAGACCAGACATGAATAAGATATGTTCGAAACAGGATATAAAGTGATGTTTCCATGATACCTTTTATTTCATTTCCTGCATGTTCTTTGGCTAGGGTCACGCGCCTTCTACCTCTAATGCATATGTCAAAGGAGGAGGATGTTTAGCTTTGGTCGTCTACAAACCACTCATATGAACCCCCAAAGCCCAAGTGCATAACATCCGTGAGTCCAAGTGTTGGCTCAGAATCATTAAAGCTAAAGCATTTCCCATACTCTGCGCATGCCTGAGTTTCTTTATTTAGGCTTGAGTCTTGATACTGGGATTACATTTTTAATGCAAAGTACTATTGGGCACTCAGAAGATTTTAGAGCATGTGATTTAAAAAGATGCAAAAAGAAGCAATTTCCAAATGTAAGCGTTCCTTTTTGAATGAGAAGTTAAAGTCAGAAATTTCTCAGTCATTCTACGCTCGCGCGTCATAGTGCAGTATGGGAATATTGTTTCGCCCCACCACTTTCAAATGTCACCAGCCGCCACTGGTCATAGGGAAAATCTAGCGATACATGGAAGACAAAATGATGTATTACGATCCACCAGAAAATGAGAAAAAGTCCTGGTTTGGAAAAATCAAGAGTTTATTTAAGAAGGACAAACCGATTGTGACTAGAGAGGGACAATTGTTTCCCCCGCCAAAATCGCCCGCATCCTTTATGGTTGCAAAATACGGATATCATACATGTATTTGGTTGGACAATTGGGCAAAGTATACAAAAGACGACAGAGTTTTGGCATTTCCAGAACATGGTACGTTCAATTTAGCAGTATTGAGGAATTTGAGCGAGAGAATGATGAATCTAGAACCGAGACCTAGACCAACACAGTTCGAAGTATTGACAGAATGGGAAGACGAGATGCATAAGAGAGAAAGGCAGAGGAGTGGCGGAAGGCATAGGTACCTGTTTGGTAGATCCTATGGACAGGAGAATCATGATGACAGAATGAGGAGATGGCGAAGTGCAAATATGACTGATGGTTTGTTTCCTGTGAGACATGCTGAAGAAGTTAGCGGAGTTTAGTGGTGATGAACATTTATGTGAGAAGGATTTAAGTCATTTTGTATACAGATTTGTATATGGCCTATGTCCAGAAATCAGTGAAATGATTAAACAGCATACAGTGAATTGGCAAAATAAGAAATTAGATGAGGTATTAAGACATGCAAAATACTGTGATGAAATTGAAGCCAAGCAGCGTAAATTAAAAGAGAAGGCTATGTGGGCACAGCTAAAAGTGGCAGAAAGACAGGAAGCTCAGCTGATTGAACAAGCAAATAGTGCAGGACCAAAACCTAAATTTAATGCTGGAAAAGGAAAGGGACAATTCAATATAGAAGAAGCTAAATAGAAATGGCCATGTCATAATTGCAGAAGAATAGGGCCCTGGAAATCCGAGTGTACATTTCACCCGAATACTAATAGTATTAATGCATCATTGAATCCGCAGGTGCAGAAAGAGGTGAGTTGTCAACCGCAGCGACAGCAGCAGGTTGTTACCCAACAGAATCAGGCGCCAAAACCGTGTTTTCCACAGAGCGTAAATTCACAGAAATACAGTAATGAGACAGGATTCTACAATGAAGAACAGGTAACTAAGCTGCCGCGCGCTAGCGTTCTTTCGCAGTATTGGCTACAACGCGATGAGAGTGAGTCAGAAGAAAATTATTGACGGTGCTGAGGGGAGGAAGAAGAGTGCGTACTTGGTGCAACTCTAGAAGTAGACCAGCGAGGCCCTTTTGTGGACGGAAAAGTAAATGATGAAAATATCACTTTCCTAGTAGATACTGGTGCTACGCGATCAACTGTTAGGTCAGCTGATGGTAAGAATCTTCCTCTCTCGGACAAAACAATCCAATTGGTTGGAGTATCCAACAGACAGAATAAAACGTATCTCACAGAACCAGTAAGAGACAATATAGGGAAATTTTCCGAAATGCACTGCTTTGTTGTGTGCGATTCAAGTCCTGTAAATTTGTTAGGAAGAGACTTGTGCAAAATGAATTGCACCATATTTTGTACCCCTGATGGTATAGCATTTGAGACCCCTGATGAAGACGTACTATATAAAATGACTATGGCTAATATGGAAACTGACATTACTGAAGCATTTGCTGTATTAAAACCTGAGGAACTACCAAAAGAACTGAAAAGGACAGTAAAGGCAGAAGTTTGGGATTTCACAGGAGAAGATGTAGGATTAATGAAAAATGTGGATCCCGTAAAAGTAACAGTGAAGGAAGGAATAAGCTACCCAAATGTTCCTCAATATAAATTGACACTCGAGATAATTGAAGGAGTTACTCCTATAATTGAGAAAATGATTAAACAAGGTATTTTGAGAGAAATAATGAGTAGTCCATGTAATTCACCGATTATGGGCCTGAAAAAGCCTAATGGAAAGTTTAGAATAGTGCAAGATCTGAGAAAGATAAACAAAATTGTTGTGTCATGTTGTCCTATTGTACCAAATCCATCTGTGATTTTGTATCAGATTCCTCATGATGCAGAATGGTATACAGTAATTGACCTATGTCATGCTTTCTTTTCCATCCCATTGCACCATGACAGTCAGCAGATTTTTGCGTTCCGGTTTGGCGAACGTATTTTGGCATGGTGCAGAATCCCACAGGGCTATACAGAGAGCCCCTCAATATTTAATTAGATATTGAAAAAGTCCTTAGAAGACCTAGAAATGCCAGAGAACTCAGTGCTAGTACAATATATTGACAACCTACTTGTGGCGTCAAAGACTCGAGAAGCTTGTGTAATGGACACCATAGCATTGCTAAATCATTTGGCAGACGGAGGAGTTAAAGTATCCCCATCGAAATTGCAATTTTGTCAGAAAGAAGTACATTATTTAGGCCATAAAATTGAAAAGGGACTGAGGAAGATAACTACAGACAGAATCAGGATAATAAAAGGAATGAGGGCCCCAATGACGCAAAGAGAAGTGAGAATGTTTCTTGGAATGGCTGGATATTGTCGTCAGTGGATAAGTAACTTTTCCCTGATTGCAAAGCCTTTGGTACGCCTGACGAGAAGTGATGTAAAAGACCCCATTGAATTAAATAGAGAAGAATTGACAGCCTTTAATCAATTGACAGTTTGTGTGAAGCGCCAGCATTAGGAATGACTGATTACGACAAGGAATTTGAGTTGTACTGCAGTGAGAGGAATGGATGTGCACTCTCTGTATTAATACACGCATGGAAAATTGAGAAGACCAATTGCATATTTTTCAGCTATGCTAGACCCTGTAGCTGTAGCATTGCCAGGTTGTCTGAAAGCTGTGACTGCTACTTGTAAGAGCCTGGAACAAAGTGAAGGAATTGTGATGGGATATCCTGTGCGAGTGTTTGTACCTCATGATGTGGCAATCCTTTTAACAAGGAGCCGCACTCAGTTCATGACACATAGTCGGCTGACTAAATATGAGAAGGTCATATTAGGTGCAACGAATGTGAGCCTTGTGAGACGCCTAAATGTGAATCCTTCAACGTTACTGCCTGATGCTGAGAATGTAGAAGTCAGAGACAAAGTGGATCATGACTGTTTGGATGTACTCGATTTCTGTACCAAACCACGTCCTGATATAAAAGATGTACCTTTGTCAGTGAGTGACTATGTTATGTTTGTGGACGGGTCATGCTTGAGAACCGACGAAGGAATTCTGAGTGCAGCATATGCAGTATGCACAGTTGCAGCGGTAATGGAAGCATCTTACCTGAAGGGAGTAAAATCAGCCCAAGTTGCTGAACTTGTTGCCTTAACTAGAGCATGCAAGTTGGGAAAGAATGTGAGAGTAAATGTGATAACAGATAGTCAGTGTGGCTTCGGTGTTGTGCATGATTTTGGACAGATATGGTTGCAGAGAGGGTTTTTGACTTCAAGTGGAACTCCTATAAAAAATGCTGAAGTGGTTGGGAAATTGCTTGAGGCGATACAGCTGCCTAAGCAATTGGCTGTTGTGAAGTGTGCTGCTCACACTCAAACCGGAGACTATATCGCAGTAGGGAACAAATACGCCAACGATATGGCTCAATATTGTGTACGCAATCAGAATTCGGTGAACAGGGCGAAAGAAAGGGAAATGAATTCTTTTCCCCTATTGTTTACTAACATTGTGAGGACATGGGAAGAAGTGAGGCAATTGCAGGAAGAAGCAGGAGATGAGGAAATGAGACAATGGGTAAAAGCAGGATGTGCACCAAGGGAAACAGATCATGTGTGGGGCCATCGGGATGGAAGACCAGTCATGCCTGATAGCATGGTGTCTGCTATGGCACGGATGTATCATGGACAAGCACACATAGGGAGAGACGCGATGATTAGGTCATTTAGGCAAACATGGTACAATGCAAAATTTAGACTTGTAGCTGAGAGCCTTTGTCAAAGATGCCTTATATGTCAGCAGTTCAATCCCGGAAGGAAAACAGTGGTAACTCTAGGAACAATAGGTCAAGAAGGAGGGCCTTTCACCAGAATGCAGATTGATTTCGTTGAAATGCCCCCCTGTAATGGGTTGAGGTGTGTTCTAGTAATGGTCTGCTTGTTTTCTAGATGGGTGGAAGCATACCCCACAAGAAGAAGTGATGGAATCACAGTAGCTAAATTACTATTGAGAGAGTTCATCCCCAGATTCAGGTTCCCAGTCACAATTGAGTCGGATAGAGGAAAGCATTTCCATAATGAAATCATGAAGCTGATTTTTGAAGCATTGAATGTACAACAGAAACTACATTGTGCCTATCGCCCAGAGGCTTCTGGTGTGGTGGAACAAGTAAATGGTACCATTAAAAACAGATTGGGAAAAATGTGTTTAGCCACAGGTTTGAAATGGCCTGATGTCTTGCCTCTAGTACTCATGACTATTAGATCTATTCCAGATAGGAACACAGGTCTGAGTCCCCATGAAATTGTCATGGGAAGAGCAATGCGCCATGTTTTCATACCAGTCAACAAGCTGTTGCCTATATCTGATGACTTGGTGTTGGATTACTGTAAGGGGCTGGCTGACGCAGTACATTCTATGTTTCATCAGGTTGGATCGGATGCCACCACCCTTGAAAAGAAGCAAGCTCATGATCTGAGCCCAGGAGACTGGGTGAGAATTAAAGTACACAGAAGTAGGGACTGTTTGCTCCCACGTTGGGGAAAACCACGACAGGTGATTTTGACTACAATAACAGCTGTGAAGTGTGCTGGGATAAAGAACTGGATTCATGCTAGTCACACATTGAGAATTCCAAATCCATTGGATAACACGGAAGGAGAATATTTTGAGGAGTCAGAAACTAGTTCTGAATCGGATGCTGAAGAAACAAGAACAAGAGAAAATTCTGAAAGAGTCGGAGCAAAATGTGACCTTTGCCCCAGAAACTATTCCCTTGAGAAGGAAGTTACAGATTTCTGATACCAGTTCAGACTCAGAGACTGAACAAATACCGGTACATTCAGAAAAAGAGAAAAGCAGTGAAGAGACAATCAAAGAAATTGTTGATAAGGAAGTTCCTGATGGAAAACTGAGAGAAATTCCACCTGAAATAACAAAAGTAGATGGACAGGTGCCAGAAACAGAAAGTGAGGGAAAGATTTCTGCGGAAGACCCCCCGAGGAGGTGTAGGGAATTCGAGCATCCAGTTAGGAGAAGGGACAGTTAGTAAGCAGGAAGATTGTGTAGAAAAACACGAGGAGGGACAGAAGTAGGGAAAATAAAAGAAGTGGTGGAAAGAAGAACTGCTGAAAGCAAAAAGCAAGTTGAAACAGAATCAGAGGATAGTGATGAAGAAGTACCAGAAGGTCGAGTCCTGAGAAAGAGAGCACGGAGAGCTGAAAAGAATGATAAAGGAAATAAATTGAAAAGATCAGCAAGAGATTAAATCTTCCCAAATAAAATCAAGAGATTGAGATATCGACTGACACGAGTGAATTCACCAAGAGCAGAACAAGTGAATGAAGTATCTAGTCAAGAAAAATCGAAAAGACGGGAAAATAACTACAGCAGAGGAAAACAAAAGAACAAGAAATCCTAACCAGAAGTAGTTGACTGTACCAGAAGTGGTTGAGGAAGACAAAGATTCGGAAATCCTGAGAGTTATCTTGTCTGTATCAAGATTATGAGAGAAAAGTGAAAGACGATCAAATGCCAACTGAGCAAGACAAAAAGTGCTGCTAATGGAAAGACAATAAAATACGGAAAAAGACATAACTGATAGAACCAAGTAGGTGCTTAGAGCCTTGGGTTAGACAAAACTAGTTGTGAAGTAGAAGAGGCTAAGTCAAAAGACACTGATCATTTTACGAAAATGGCAAACACAGAAAGTAGAGAAGCTAAATGTGTATTTCTTAGAAGGTGGTTTAAAATGTGTTGTTGTTGTACAGGATTACTAATGCTTTTATGGAGTGTATTGGCTTTGATGATCCCATTTAAGATTACACTAGAAACAATAGAAGGAAATAGTGAGAATAAAAACTAATATAGAAAAGATTCAGAAAGTATATCCGACTAAAATAGATAGAAATTATCTGCATAAAGACAGGTCTATAAATGATTTCTCTAACAATGTATTTTCAAAACTACTGTACGAATATGTAAAGGCAATGGACGTGAGGGATTGTTACGTCTGCATGCAGTTACCTGCATCTGTAGCGGAGGGAGTGACCTACCATCACCTCCCAGTAACCTATGGAATGACATGTAGTGTAATTGCTAGTTTGTTTTATAAAATAGGGAAATTAGAATATTATTTTTCAGATGTAGATAACATATTTTCACAAGTACCTGCAGTTAACAAATTGAATAAAGTAAAGCCTGCAAAGGTGTTAGGTGAATTTTTCTTAGAAACTAAAGAGCTAACATTAGAATCTATATTTAGAAACAATCTGACTTGCAGTTTAAAGAAAGAGGAAAAGATATTTTTAGATATGGTTGAAGAAAGGAGATTAAAGATGCAAAGGAAAGTACCTGAAGGAAAGGAAGAAAAGACCGTTTGGGATGTTGAAATGGAAAAACATTTGAAGGGAGAAGCTTGTCCAACTATGGCTTTAGATTGGCCTCAGAAAGGAAAGTTGTGTATTAGAAGGAATCAAACTGCATATGATAATTACTTTGTAGGTAACAGTGAATGCCATGATGCATACCGAATCATGGTTGGATGGGGATTTAAAGGAGGAAATGATCCAGTTTTTCCTGGGTTATATTTATCTGCGGGAACAAGGCATATTATCGGTTGCCAGACCATTGGTATGGCACATGTTATGTAGGTCTGGTTTTCCCAAAGATATTCCACATGGAAAGAGGAGAAGATGGTGTACATAAGTTAGGTAGTCATCTAACACGTAGAAAAAGAGAGTCTTGGTCAGAAATTGTGGGAGGCATTTTTGGAGCATTGATACCAGCAGTGGGAATATCTCTGAATGCACACAAAATTAGAAAACTATCAACAGTAGTGGATCCCTTGTCAACAAGCACCGCTGGAGGGTTTTTATTGGTAAATACTGAAATGGTTGCCATGCGTGCAAAATCGACTTGCCCTTGATATAATATTGGCAAAAGAGGGTGGAGTCTGTGGAATGCTGAAAGTTCAACATTGTTGTACTTACATTCCTGACGAAAGTAAAGATCTGAAGATCTACATTAAAAATATAACTGATTTGCATGAGGAAATTGCACTACTGGAGGTTGAAAGTGTTTGGGAAAATATTGGAAAGAAATTTTCTTCTATTAAGGATTTCTTGTTAAAATTAGGTGGTACATTTATAGGTAGGATCCTATTTCCATTAACATGTGTGATTTTTCTAGTATTAATTTTAAGACTTGGATGTTTATGTCATAAAAGAAAGAAAATACAGAAAAAGTTAAAAAGAGAAAATTTGAAAAGAAGACAGAATAAGAGACAAGAGAGGGAATTTGAAGAAGTAGAATTATAAAACAGCAAGAAGAGAAGAAATTGGGGACACAGAAATGTGAACTAATACAAAGAATTCATTTCGCTTTCATGACAAATTGATACAAAATTTTAATAGTGTGGTGATAAAATCACCAAAGGGGGGATTGATGGAGCAGGTAGTACAACATTTTGTATACCTCCTCTATTCTGCATGAAAATACTAATTAAATAATCTATTAACTATAATATTATTAAACAAGTTTGCATGTATATTAATCAACATTATTAATATTTTGAATTACACGTGGGATTTGCATTTAGCATGGCTAAATAATCTTTATAACTAAAATCTGTACGCATATTAACAATAGTATATGTGGTAATAGAATACTGCATGATATATGTTGCTTTAGTAATGTTGCCCCATGAGGAGGACCAAAAAGGTGAATATAATGGCTTTAAATGTTGCTATATGCTAGATAAATACAAGCACATAGAGGGATTAGTAAGGGGTTAAAATTAGATTAATTAATTCTATGTTTTAATTGTTTCACTTAAGTTGGCATTTGGGCCTAAATCAAAGATGGCCGCTGACACTAGACGACGAAGTGGCCACTGTCCCATGAGGCGCGGAGTGAGCTACGCATGCGCGAGAAATCTCCTAAAACCTAGTCACGACCTTTGTTCACCATGTACCCGGACAAGGCCAGAAAACGGGAGGTCTGCCAAGACAGGAGAACAATCAACCGTACAATAAACCGGAACAAGCCGACTCTTGAACTAACCAGTGACCTCACACCTCGAACTGTACTGAGAACCTTAAAACCGAATCGGACGATCTCAAACAGCCAATCACGACTGTTCTAAAACTTTAAATTGTATCTTCTTTGCTTCATTTTATTATAAAAAGAGTGGTAGAATGGAGAGGGGCGTTGCGTTGGCGTTGCGTTGGTTCCCGTTCTCCTGAATCCTTGATGTTGCCCGATCATCTGATGACTGCAAACTTTTTCTAAATCCACGGGCAATGATAGATGCTTGCACGTCTCTGGTCCTTTGCCGATCTTTGGGACTGTAACGTGCTGAGCAAAGAACTTTGGGGCATATTATCAAGCCAGGCGATAAAATTATCGCCGCTTTAGCGGCAGAAAACTGCTGCTAAAACTGCGATAATGGCCTTGATAATATGCTCTATGGAATTCCAATTGAAGCCCATGTTTGATGTCCTTCACATCTAACATGTGCTTCAGTTGGAATTCCATAGAGCATATTATCAAGCCCATTATCGCCGTTTTAGCCGCAGTTTTCTGCCGCTAAAGCGGCGATAATGTTATCGCCTGGCTTGATAATATGCCCCTTTGAGCTTTGGCCTGCTTTCGGATGACTTACAACAACATTTTGATAATGCAAAGCCAATGAATTAGAGGACTCCAAATAGCCAGATTAGGTAAATATGATGTTCTGCGATTTACTAAAAATTTGATATAGAGATTTCTAAACTTTGATGAGACAAATGCAAATTTAAATCATTATAAAATTTTAGATAAACAATTATTGATTAACGAGAAATCATGAGTTGTGAGTTTTCATTTGGAGAAAGATTCTGAAGTCTTAAAATGTGTTTTAGCTGGTTCTAAATCACCATCAACCGATCCAACTAATTGGTCCATTGACCAAGTGGGAGGAGTGCCTTGATATTTTAAGATTAAGGATCTGTAGGTGAAGGGCGTTAATGTTCTGTGTTGAGCCCTACTCTTTTTAACATCTTTATGACCCCTTTGGCGGCCCTGGCGGAGTCTCGGGGGGCCCAGATCGTTTCCTATGCCGACGATACTCAGCTCCTCTTTACGTGTAGGAAGTGTGAAGACTTTGATGGGGAGAGTATTCGTGAGTACCTTGGGGCTGTTTTTAAATGGTTTCAGTGTAACAGTCTCAAGTGCAACTCAGATAAATCAGAGTTACTCTTCTTTGGTTGTCCGTCTGACCCTTACTGGCAGGAATGGTGGCCTGTCAACATGTTCCCTCCAGCGAGTTCTTCTCAGCTAGTAAAGAATCTGGGGATCAAGATTGACAATGGTTTGTCGTTAAGATCTCAGATTCTTGGTCTCACTGGAACATGTTTTGGCCTCCTGGGAATGCTCCGTAGGTTTCTTCCTTTGCTCTCAGAAGATCATAGGAAGACGACGGTGCAGGCCTTGATTGGCTCAAGATTGGATTATTCTAACATCTTATATCTCGGCCTACCGGAATATCTTTTGCAACGGTTGCAGGTAGTCCAGAATTCGGCCGCGCGAGCCATCTTTGGCCTGCACAGGCGAGCCAGTGCTTCCAGCCTTCTACAGTCACTTCACTGGCTTCCGATCCGGAAACGGATAGTTTTTAAGGCCTTGACTTTAACGCATAAGGCCCTTTATTCTTCGGGTGCGAAATATCTTCAAAGGAGACTTGCTTTCTATCATCCGGCCCGAGCTTTGAGGTCTGAGTCACTGTTTTTGGCCGTAGTTCCCCGCGTTAAGAAAGCTCGAATTGGAGGGCGTTCTTTCAAGCTTTTGGCACCGCAACGCTGGAATGCTTTGCCTTTGGCACTGCGTAGTACCTCTAACTTGCTGACCTTCAGGAGGGGCCTTAACACCTGGCTTTTCGCTCTTTAGTTTTGCTGTCTTTTCTTTTTTTGTGTGCTCTGTCTCCTGTCTGCTGTGCTGTGTCTTTTGTTTCAGGTGGTTATTAATATAAGCGCCGGGACACTCTTTTAGAGTAGCCGAGCGCTATATAAGACCAATTTTAACATAACATAACATAACATTTTTAACATAACATGTATATTTTGTAAATAACTTTTCCCTCCCAATAGGTTATAAGGTGTTCCCCTCACATGTCCAGCGCTTGAATTACTCATCCCTCCTGTGTGTGCAGACCAGTGAAAGAAACGTGTGAGTGTTGGTGTTATGGGCCCAAACAATGACTCCATGTGTGAATGAGCTGGTGTGACGTCGGGTCTGTGACGCAGGGAGGATATTGGTACAGGTTGTTCCCCATTTCCCGGGTGTTTTTGCGCTGGATCACTAGATTTAGTGATGACTGAGCATGCTGATAAATGGATAAATGGATACATGGAAGATACATTCATTTGGACACAGAAAGTAAAATTATGAACTTACTTTTGAAACCACACTAATCATCCCATCGTGAAGCAAGAGACTTGTCAGCAGTGAACATCACAGCCAATTCTATACAAGATGGTATAGTTTGGGACAAAACGGATTATGATATATTTGGCCCATCTGAACTTTTGAAGATTCCACACTTATTTAAGATTATTAAGTGATTTTATTACCTCCAGTACCTATTCTGATGATTGGGACTTTGAGACTGTTAATAACATGATGTCTGATCTAGAAATGTCTGCTGAATTCTCTAACCACGAATACTTAGAGGGTTCAACAGACTATGAACAGCTTTTTTGTTACAACCACTATGGTCATCATTTCTTGCCTAAATGTGCAACACCTAGAAATTTATTTATGTATAACCAATGGGAACATTGTCCTAAACCACCAAGGGGTAGCTCAAAAATGTTTGCATTTAAGTTTCCGTATTTTTCAGGGTACAATGCATCCAATCCAGAAACGTTCTATTTTAAAAATGTAAATAAAACAGGAATGAAAAATATGTTAACCAATACGAAACAGATTTATTCTGCAGCCTTTATTACCCGACTGTCTAGACAGGGTTTTGAGTTTTGGAAAAACGCAATTGACACAAAATCTGTCTGGGGTACAAAAGATTGGAAAGTGCAGGGGATTGAAGCTTTGTTTAGAGCCTGCATCATCCCACAGCAGATAATGTTTTTGAATGACACTGTCCAACAAACGTCTTGCCTTGGGCTACCAAGATCAAAGACATGAACACACCTTCTGTACCAACTCCTGCTAGTAATAGCACTGAACAGGGAGCGGTGACAGTAGACACTTTTACAAAACAACAGATCAGATTCCGAATGGAAAAAATTGTTGCTCTGGCCCACAGACACAAACATCTGTCAAGAAAGATTCCTGAACAAAATACAGGGTTTTACTATCAATAGGCCAGACCCACGCTATGTTTAAAGACAGCATCCAGGGGTAGTAACAACATACAGTGTAGGAAAATTATGCCTTGATTGGCTACAGACATCTACACTAGAGGATGTGAAACAACACATATCTTAACTTAAGGAAGACGCAAACCTTAGGGATTTCTTGCTAGGTCCAAGAAAACCGCGTCAAAAACGTTTCATATATGCCGACATCTATGCTGCTTATAATGAAATATGGAAGGTTAACCAAGCAGATGCCGCAGAAAGAATACGATAAATTAACCGTATTAATTTAGAGAAATCTCTTGCTGTGGTAGACAATGGGTTAACGACTCTGTCATCCAGGATATATTCATTGGGCAACATTGTATCCTCTGCTATAGACATTGTGGAACAAGATTTGGTCCTGCTGCGACAAGGCCAGCCTTAATTACATTTTATTCTGTTATTAAGCTGTACGCTACAAAACTAGCTTGCAGGCTATGTGCTTTGGCATTTCATCAACACGTCGTCTCGGTTTTCAGAATACAATCTCACTGATAAACAGATCAAACTGGCACAAAGGGAAGCAAATTATGCAGTGCTGAGCATTAAAAAACTGGAAAAATTGCCATTTACGGTAGCAGAAAAAACGGCTACAGAATGGATAATTCATGGGAAAATAACTCTGCCTGTTACAACTTTCCATTTTCAGTATTGCGTCAAACACATGCCAGCAGGCAAATATGAAAGGTTGGGTAAAGAATATATCAGGACATCCTGGGATTTACCTTACACACACAGATGTTGGAGTGGGGGGCGTGAAGTGTTTCTTAGCGGTACACACTGTGAAAATGCACTGAGCGGTACACTCATATGTCGGTATATTATTTTACACGGGGCCTGTAGCGGTTCCACTGCAAATTTATCCTGCCACCTGAAAGGTTCACCAGCCGCTGTGATTAATGGACAACTTTCAAATGGGAGTTACCTCATGTTGAATGATCAGAGCTGTTGTGGCATGTTGCCAGGTATCCCATATCTAGTAACGGTTAGTTCCAGGGTCACTTGCTGTATGCAAGTCTTGTTCCCCCAAATAGACACAGTCAGGGAGTCACCTTTATGGCCTTCACTGAACATCTCTTCTATACAAATTGATACCTTAAGCAGAATAAAAGCCATTCTTTTACAACAAACCGTGCCTTTGACCTCGGCCAAAGAAACCTATGATCTACAAATTGCAAGGACTTTGGCAGAGTTGCAGGCTCTGTTACGTACAAACTGCCCTACACATTTCACAGAAATGTTGGGATGAATCTTAAAAATCTCTGAGACGAGCGGTATTGTGCATGTATTTAAGACCGTATGTTCAGGACTGTTAACACCTTTTCAAGCAGACCTCGGAATCATTCCAAACTTCATGTACTCGGTGTTTAGTGGTCTGCCGCTAATTCTAGCACTCTCATCCTATTTTTTTTCCTTTCTGTAAAACTGGACCATTTTATTACATATGTGTATATAATTCTGTTCATTCACTTAGCATTCACTGTAAATATATGCTTAGAATGAAACATTGCTTTAATATGTACAGCACCTTTGCATTTCATGTCTAGCAAAGTTTTTAACAAAGACTTCTTTTAGTATGCTTTTACGAATGTTTTTAGTGAACATGTGATACTCAATTTTATGTGTTTAGCATGTTTAACATTTAGTAATATCGATCATTCGTCAATGGAGTGGGTTTTGTGTTTTGATTTAGATGCCCGTACATAGGTTTCCCTGAATCATGTCCATATATAGGCACAATTTGCATTGCCCTTATTTAGGCATAGAATCCCAGTCCTTATTTAGGCATTAGCCATGCTATCCAAATACAGGCATGGTCACCTACATCCATCCATCCCAACGTCACAACGAGTTCTTAGAAACCAGACCCTTAAGCCATCGGGACTTTCCCTAGCTAGGATTATTGATTTCTCCAGGGACTCATCTATTATGCATACACTACTATTCCTTGGGGGTTAATTCATGATGTCTTCCTCTGCCCGTCTTTACGTCAATGCTAGCATTCCTAAGCACCTTCCAGGTATAAATATACCTTCCCTTACCATGGCAAGTACGGCACGGCTCAGCTCGATACGGCTCGCCACAGCAAATTCGGAAGGAATTCGAGTTCCCACCTGACGCCCTTACCAGACGCTGTCATCCCTGCTCGCAGAGAATCCAGCCTCCAGTGTTCTGACTCCCTTCGCGGAGTGTTGGAGTTTGAGATTCGGAAAGAGATTCCCATCTCCCGCATTCTAAGGTATGGAGCTGACTAGAACCTAGAGGGACTCTTGGCATATAAACTTATTATATACCATAGTATAAAAAACAGCACCTACTTCTTACCTCGAACTACACTTATGTTAGGTACACTGGGGTAGAACTATTTAGAACCATCAGACGAGTATTCACTTTTTAGCCTGTGTTATTTATGTATGTATATATGAATATATGTCATAGCTAAAAGACAATGCTATTGCAGTATTATTTCTTCTTACTCCTTACGCTGTGCGTATTATATCTTGCTTGCTGTCTAATGATTGTAACAGCTCATATCTCTTACCCGAGAAACAAGACAGTTCAATAAATCCTTTTTATTGAAACACCCGCCTTTCTATTTCTGTGTAACTCTGGAGAAACTAAGGGAAACAAAGTTGTCATGTTTATGCGGTTGTCAGAAACTCCTCCCTTCTTGTTTATTCGAGAAGTTTCTAGTGACCTCTGAGTTAGCTGGCATACAAAGTCATTAAGTTTAATATACTCGATAGAGGCATACTGACCTTAGTCCTATGCAAAAACTATAGTGTATATTATTCCAATGCCCAGAGCCTATAAGGGAAATAGGAACAACACCACTGTGCCACACCTCTTCCCGAAACATAGCCGGTTTAGCATGCAAGTTCCCAGTACGAGACGGCCGTAGCTTTGTCTAGGCGTTTGACATTATTTGCTTGCAGGAGATTTGGGCTGTGGATAATTCTTTTTTGTTGGAAGGGTCTAAATCGTTCTTTGTCCCTGCAAGCCCGTCTAGCTCCGGTCGAGCCAAGGGGGGGACTTGTGGTCTATGCATCTCTTAGGCTGGATAGTGGAATTGCAGAATTGGACACCGATAATCAATGTCTGCAGGCCTTGATCTTCTCACGAGGGTCCCCCAGCCTGTTGCTTTTACATTTTTATAATGCTGTTTCCTCCCTCCCTGAGACAAATAACATAGCTCGGCTGGGTACATTTCTGGATGGTTTTCGTACTTCCTCTAGTTACACCCCTAACATTGTGTTGGTTGGTGATTTTAATGTTCACCCTTGTGGGGATCCAAAAGCTCAAGGTTTTTATCACAGGCAGGGCATTTTGAACATCACAGGCAGGGCATTTTGAACATCACAGGCAGGGCACATTTTTAACGCATTAACATGTGAGTTTGATTTACAATCTGCGATGGATAAGTTGGACCCTGCCCAGAGCACTCTCACACCAACTTTTAAAAGACATGGTACCGACTAGTTCATTGATTTCATTCTTGTTTTCACACCTATTTTCCATCTAATATTAGATTTCACAATTAATGCAACTATTTACAGCGATCACAATCCCCTGTGCCTTAAAACTAGTTGGCTTGCACTAGGTCTTAAGAAGGGGAGTAGGGGTGGAGAGGCCCTACAGCCCACAGATGGGGGCAGGAGGCTTAAATGGGCACAGATTGCCCCCAGCCATTTCCACGAGTCCATCTTAGCCAAATGCTAAGAGGAAATCCAAATCTGTGTGGCGGTCCAGAGGTACCCTGATGTACAAGTAGTTAAAGCTTTTGAATCCATTTCCTGCTCCGTTGCTGACCTATTGACAATCTCCACCCCGAATAACCAACAAGACAGGGCCCCAAAATGGTTCAATATAACATGTTCTCGTTCGGCTAGGTCCCTCAAAGCAGCCCTGCATGCAGTCCCGAGAGATCGAGGACTAGTTAGAACCCGTAGAACACAGTATAAAACAGCCCTTAAAAAACAAAGATATCTTGAAGGAGGATGCTTGGGGAAAGCTAATGGAGCCTAGTACCATTAGTAACAGTACCAAGTTGTGGGGCATAATTAACAGCCCAATCATGGGAGTAGAGACTGCTAGTGCTCTCGGTGCGCACATCACAGAGGATGACTGGGTCAGCCACTACGAGGGGATGCTCAGGGGTACCACAACCCAGATATCATCTAGTAGGGGAGTAAATGAAAGGTCTGTACTAACTGTCTCAGAGAAAGAGGTGAGGTGGGGATAGCAGGTATGATGCAAAGGCACCCGGTCCGGACTGCATCTTGCCCGACCTTTACATGTCCAACTAAGAGCTCTGGGCTCCGGTACTTACTGGTGTTATTAATGCGGCTGTCAGGGCGGGATGCCCGTCATCATGGGCCACCTCCACCATTGTCCCGGTTTTTAAAAAAGGGAACAGAGAGAGCACACACTGTTATAGGCCCTTACCCCTGATGGACTCTGTGGTCATGAAACTATCCAGCAACAGGACTGCAAGAATAAGGTATGGAAAGTAAAAGATGGGGTGGGAATGGGAAGCTGATTAACTAGGTAGGAACACTCAAAAAATATTTATGCTATTGTAACAATTTTGATGGCGTCTTCAAGTAATCTCCAATTGGAATTGTCCTTTCGGTGGTGTCGTTGATCGTATGATGCCTCATCTTCCGATTCACAGTCTGCACTCACGTTGTCATATTTGGTACAGTTTTGCTATTGCACTTGTTACATGAGGGAAAGTTCTCACGAGAACTCTTACCCAAGATAAAAGGTGCACTATAAGCTTGATGTTTAGACAAAGGTTAGTCGGTAATATGAAAACTACTATCAATATTATTTGTAAGCAGCCTTCATGAAGCCTCTAAATCCTCATGCACAGTTTTAATAAGCTTATTGCACTCTAATGAATGATCTAATATAAGGTGAGAAGTTGAATGAACATGAAGTTGGGGTCAGTATATTTTTAAATAGATCACTAATGCTAAGCAGTTGCAAAAAAAGTTTACTTATGAAGCTGTGAGCAAGACTCCAGAGAGGCTTTGGGCCTTATTAAAAATACATGTTGAGGAATGGTTGCCTGGTGCAAAAACTTTCAAAAACACCCATTTATTAGTAAATATTTGAGTAACATTTTAAATTCTACATGGGATTACTAATGCATTATGCACAGTTTATTAGCTAAGGTTTCACACATTATGCATTTACTATTTGCCTGCAAGTTATTTCCTGGTGTAAACATTTATGCAGCATTTAAAACACATTCTAAAGATCAATTCTAACCAATTGACAGGTCACTTTTCAAATGTTGCACTATTTCCCTCAAATTTCCTCAACTTTGATGATGCTAATCATCACAATTTGGTTTCAAATTCAATTCTGATTCTAAGGTTTCATCCTCAAATGTATCCTGTCTTTTTGTTTGTCCCCCTAGTGTGTTGCCGTATTTACATGTAGTAGTCATTCATTATTCCCACTAACTCCATGTCCTTTTTGTTAAGTTTTCATTGATAGGCATCATGTCTTTTGTGCATGAAATATTTACAGCTCAAATATGGATCATACAGAAATATTAAACATAGTCCTATTATTAGTACAGGCATTAGTATAGCTTTTAGTATTTCCCTCCCAGCTGTTGAGACCTAGTTGCCAATTGTATTTAAACCCTTCCCAAAATGTTTGTGCAAACTTGGTGTTTCCAATTCTTGTATATCGGGTTTCAAGTTTGATATGTTCCCTGCAAATTCTTCTATCTTTCTACTCTCGTCTGGTATGTACGAACAGCAGTGAGTTAGCTTATGCATGTGGCAGACTTCTCCTTTTTCGGCAAATAGGTTGTCTAAAGCAAGACGGTCTTGTAAAACCATAGACCTCATAGCAACTAATTCAGTGTTAATTAGGAGCAAAGTTCCAGATGTGCTTGTGTCCAGTCTATCCACTACGGTAGCTAGCTTCCTTATCTTTTAATCATTCACTATTATCCTCTCTGGTGGTATTGCTGCTCCAAATTTTTTTCCCACTAAGGAAAGGTGATTTCCTATAAGGCGTTTGTGTCTGCATGATGGTGCTAGTATCAAAACATCTATGCTTGTAACATGATGCATTTTCGGAATTAGTATGCTCAACTAACATGCTCCCTCCCAATCAGCACATAACCGAAAGTAACCACTTTGTTAACATATGTAGTATACTCCAGGAATCTCGTTTGTCTCCTTGTAAAATTTGTCAAGCCCCCCCCAATAATTCAAACGTTTGTTCACAACCACTAGTCCTGCATGTCTCGTTCTTTTCTGTGTCCTTGTTTTATACAAACAAACTTTCCCCTTGTGTTGACTGTATAATTTGGGTTTTGGATAAATCATTTTCTTTCTCAATTCATTATCTTTCTTCCATGCATTCTCTAACACATCTTCCTTTCGTTCTGCAGTCTGTTATGTTCATGTACCTTTCCTCTAGGGCTATAAATATAAGCTTTTTCTTTGGGATGCATTAAACAGGTCAAATTATTTTTTTAAGCGTCTTTACTACTTATACGTAAGTGAAGTAAGACATAATATGAAGCAACGTCCATTGTTTTCCTTTGCGGGTGTAAATTTATACTGTTTATCAGTGGCACTTGTGACAGCACTATATCCTAGTTTGAGGATGTAATTCTATAGACTAGTAAAAGCTAAATACTACAGGAGATCGCATAGGACATAGTAATGTGACAGCATGTGACTTCTGAAACTGAAGCCAGCCAGCTAGTGTGCACAAACACAGAAATCCTCAACATCTAAATAATTTGTATATTCCTGAACTAATCTAGAATGTAGATTAGTGGAATAATCCTCTTTCCTAAAATGTGTAAAGGTTTTAGTGAAAGTGTTATCTCTACAATTCTGAGCATACACCTTAGTGGCATTAATTCTAGGAGTCTCTGGATCATGAGTTAAATACAATCCTATCAATACTATAGAGATCATGATCACTGTTATTACGAAAATCACACACAATACATTTGCAATGTCTTCTAATATAGCATCTTTCTGACTCAGTAATTAGATTTTGAGGAATTTTTCTTTTTTCTTTTTCTTCTTTCTTCAGCAGTTCTCTAATAGACAATCCTTAACCCTACTCTGTGTTCTTCTAAAATGTTACCCCTATTCTTCTGTAACTTTCTTCTCAACCGAGGTTAGTCTTTTGTAAAACAATTAACAAAAAACAGCTAACCAGTAGGTATAGTTCAAACTGTTTATTTAGTGCTAGAGTTCACTGTTTAATTTTTCACTGGATTTGGTAGACAAATAGTGACTCTTTTCTTTTTCAGGGAGGTTCTAACAGTTCAGGATTCACATTGTACAAATCATCAAAAGTCACATTCAATGTTGAGTTCACGTAGTAAGGTACAAAACACCTTCTGCAAGGCACTTGAGTCCTTCTCAATCAAGTGAGTTCTCTTCCTCTGAATCACTCTCCTCAAGCACAACTTCTTGGATTCGTGCCGTAGACCTACTCCTCTTTGGCCTTTCCTTGCTGGAACCTTTTGGCCGCTCAGCTTGTCGACAGTCTCTTTGTGCTAAAGCTTGTTCCTTCAACAGGATCTTTTTCTATTCCTCGTTCTGTTGTTTCAGGCTCAGGCTTCTTTTCTTCACCAGTGGAGACTTCAATCCCACTTTGCGTTATTTCAAACACTTGTACTGGTCTTTCCTCTTTACCCCTTTCTTCTTCTCGCACTTCTGCTCGTATTCTTGTTTGTGCTTCTGCTTGCACTCTACAGGTGCCACTGGTTGTACTGGTCTCTCGACCAGTAGTGCAATCACTAGTGCTCTTCTCTCAGAACCAAAGACCAGTGACGCTTCTTCTGGATTGCTCACTCTTCTGGTGTTTGTGTGTGGCATGAATCCAGTTTGGAACTCCGGCACATTTAACAATATTGTTGGTTGTCAGCAGAATTTGGTAGGGTCCTTTCCATCCGGGTTCGAGACACGTCTTCCGAACATGCTTCTTGACTCAATATCCAGGATTGAGGTTGTGGAACTTTGTAATGATGAAATCAAGTAGCTGAGATGCAATTTTGGATGGTTTATTAGTTAGTTGTAGGTTAAGTTCATGTAGAGCAGCCCCACCAGGAGCAGCCTGCCTGCTGCTCAGCCCATACTGCAAATGCCACCCCTCACCTCACAGGCACCCAAACATTCCATTCATCACCACCACACCAACATTCCACGCAGCACCTTCACACTGGCTGAGCAACTAGGGAGAAAGCAACATCATAGATACATAAACAGGATACTACACACTTCTTGATACGGATTTAGTGTGGCAGCCGAAACACAGTGAGAGACAGAACGAACCACATCAGCGAGGGCTCTGCAGAAGCTCATAATGATATCTTCTGTGATAGTTGATAAGGTGTCTGTGGGGTCAGCAGGTAATCTCATGGCTCTCCCCATGAGTATTTTATATGGGGAGAGTCCTGTCTTCCTATCTGTAATGCAGTGAACACATCAGTATCAATGGTAACGCATATGGCCGTTTCAGTAATGTCAAAGTACATACTTTTGCCAATCTGGACTTTATCGTTCCGTTAATCTTTTCATCTATGCCTGACACTTCTGGTCTGTAACTGCAGTGTAACATCTGTTCAATCTGTAATGCAGTGTACAACATGTTAATCACTTTGTCATTGAAGTGGGTTCCTCTGTCTGACTCAAGAAGGACCGGCATTTTGAATATTGATATGATTTCATGTAATAACCGTTTGGCTACAGTGGGACTGTCATTTCTCCTTTTGGTGTAGGCTTCAACTCATCTAGAGAATACACATATAATCACAAGGATATATCTCAGCCCATTAACAGGCACCTGAATAAAATCCTTCTGTAGTCTGTTAAAAGGAGCACATGATCTTCCTAGTTGAGTGCTTCAAGCTGGAGTCCTTTTCCCTACATTTATTTGTTGACATGTAACACATCTCTTGCAGTTTTCAACAGCAATCATTCTCAATCTAGTATTAAACCAACCTTGTCTGAAAAGCCTCACCTTCGCATCTCTCCCTAAATGTGTCTATTCATGGTTGTGCCTAGCCATTGGAAGCAAGCTGCCTGGCAACACTGGTCCTCCTTCTTCTGACATCCAAATGTCACTCTTTAATCTTCCTAGGTATCCGTTATTTCTATCATCATTTCTAAAGCACTCTCTTCCTCAGATCTGCTTGTGATACCATCATTTATTGTAAATCCTCCATTAATTGTGCATGCTAGAAAAGCAAAGTACCTAGCTATGGAGTCAGCGTATCTTTTGCCTATGGCAACGTATCCGCTGCTTGTTTGATTCCCTGGGCATTTCACAAGCGCAATTGTTTTGGTCTGCTGCAGTGCTTTGAGCAAATCCTTCACATTCTATCCATTTCTGATCGGTGAATGTCGAAAACCTTCTCTGCATCCATAACTGCCAAAAGTAATGCTCTACACGAAACCATATTGGCTCTCTATAAAGATGGTGGCTCTCAATTGTGATGTGCAACTGCAAGCTCTGGTAAAGGGCATTTAACTCAGCAACATCTGCGGAGACAAGAGATTGGAGCCAAGAGGCATCAATCATATCATTTATGGAGCACACAGCATATGCCGCTCTCATTGTCCCTTCATTACTTCGCAAGCATGAACGATCAACAACCAGGACCGAGTCGGCTCGATTCAAAGGTTCATCCTTCATATCAGGACTTGGTTTTGTGCATAGTTCAGTGGCACTTAGGCAATCATGATCAAAATCATCATTTCTGTCTTCTAGTTCAGGTACAGGGCAGAGACATTTAATATTACAACGCCTGATGGTAACAGTATCTGGATCAAGCATACTTTTTTCATATTTGCTGAGTCTACTGTGTCTCAGATACTGCTTTTACGTTCAGGTCAGCAGCAATTCAACTGAATGTGGTAACATGGCAATTAAGGGATGTCCCGAGACTATGTTTTTGCTCTTTTCCAGACTCGTACTCACTGCGGCCACTCCCTTCAAGCAGCAGGAGAGTCCTGATGTTACAGGGTCAAGGGTGG
Organism: Triturus cristatus; assembly: GCF_964204655.1. Classification (NCBI taxonomy): domain Eukaryota; kingdom Metazoa; phylum Chordata; class Amphibia; order Caudata; family Salamandridae; genus Triturus; species Triturus cristatus. Next base: position 971,526 of record NC_140594.1, on the reverse strand, counting down.
TTAAAAGTATGGCAGAGTTGTTCGGGCTCCTCCATGCATTGTTGTTAACACTGAGTGCGCACCCATCTCTTCCACTGCAAAATAAAGTAAAGTATGGTACAATCTGGCATTCCTAGAGGTGGAGCGCAACAATTTTAGCTTTCAGCTCTAGGAAGGCTTTAGTGTATTCATCATAATATATTTATTATAGCAAAAACACCATAAAAGTGCATCTTGCACATAACAATACTTCTATAAAACATTTCCTTCAAATTCATCCGCAAAATAATGAAGTGATTCTATTCTAAAGTTATAAATACAAATAATTAAAACCGATAAAAGAATAACACAGTCGTCCCTCATCCACATATGGTCATGGGAAACAAATAATCATACCTAGCATATGAACCAAACTAGAGCCATATCCCGGCATCCTATTTTACTGGTAGACAACCTTTACAATGAAACTTTTACAACGCACTACCATTACAACAAAACTTTTACAACGAACGCGATGTAACCACGCGATGCCATTACAACGCAAGTCTTTTCATCGACTTGCGCTAGATGGCGTGCTAACATTACAAATAGTGTAGTTTACTATCGCAACACCTTCCCTACTGTTAAGAGGACTGGAGTTGGAATAGTAAATTACGCTTTTCTAATGTTAGCACGCCATCTAGCGCAAGTCGATGTAAAGACTTGCGTTGTAATGGCATCGCATGGTTACATCGCGTTCGTTGTAAAAACCGCGATGTAACTGCACGCGTTGTAAAGACTCGCGTTGTTAGGTCATACATCCTATTTTACTATACACAAAGCTAGTACAGTTTTATTAGGGATTTCTGACACTATCCTACACAAGGGCATCCTTTGCTCTCATTTTCCGTGCCCACAGGATAAATCTAGATAACTCAAGGATGATCAATTCGCTTGTATCACTTTTTAGAATTCTCAAAGTGTTCCAGTAGTTGCTAAGCCACCCCATTCCATTTTTATGAAGTCTGTTATATTTGGCACAGGAAAAAAGAAAATGTGCTTCAGTCTCTTTTTGAGATGGACAATGCGGGCAATCGGTTGATACCTGGCCTGCTTTTCCCCATTTGGCTGTAGCGGTATTCAAGGCCAGAATGGCCATTCTAAATTTTACATAAAGGTGTTTATTCTGTAGTGGATCAATTCTGTCCAAATACTGCTCATAGCTCGGGCGCACTTATGACAAAGGAATTGTCCCATTAGGCTGTTCACTCCAGGTCTTCATTAGCACGAGTATCCAGTAACCTGACTTGATATCCTGGATAACACCCTTCCTGATACTCCCTGGCGAGGTCCACACCCCTTCCATTCCAATCTCTGAGGTTACCTTTGACATAGCTGAGCCACAGAATGTCTGCTCCACTATCCAATGAGATGAGTTCTGCCAAAGCATCATTATATGGTTTCAACTACTCTGAAGTCTAGAGATGTACCCAGTATAGTACAGGTTTTATTGATGTCACCTGATGGATGTTCTTAATGGACATATCAAATCTAAGTGGTGTAAGGGGTGTGCTTATGGGTAAGTTGAGCAGGGACCTGTAATGATTTTGTTTTCAACCAGTGTCAGTATTTGACAGTTGGTAAACCCCCAAAGCTCAGCACCATACATTGCTGCTGCCACTCCTGTGCCTTTAATAAACAGTGAAGGCTGGGGAAATAGGTCCCCCTGAAGAAGCCTTATTCACCCTTTCAATGGCTGAGGCTACAAAGAGACACACAAGAAATCTTCAAGGAAAAAAGGTACATGCAGTAAACATGATGCCGTACATTTAAGCTAGGATAAAGTACAATAGTAAAAATCAATTAAAATAATGGTAGTCAAAGGTCATCACGTGGTCTCAATACATTGGATTGCCTCTTGCACTACATCTACATATGGGCCACTTTGGTCTACCTCTAGAACTGCGCCAAGTACACAATCCTCTTTCTCTCAGACACAGTCATAGCGAATTTCCAAAATTGAACTCATCCATTTTAAATAAGCTAAACTGTCCAAAAACATATTGATTTGTATTTGAAATTGTGACATTGCATTTTGACTTTGATTTGGATTTTATCATGGCAATTGATTTATATTCATTCTGAGAATCCCCATTTGACCCGGTACAACGGGTTGCAATTCTGCATTGCTTCTCCATTTCTCGTATGTGCATTCTCTGACCTGCCATTCAGATTTTTGCGCTTGCCCTGCAAAGCTTTCTGGATTAAATCGACATTTTCGTTTCCAAAGCCCAACACTTAGATAGATTTGACAGGCAGTAATTTAATTAATGGTAGCAACATCTGTCTCAGATCCCACACCTGTGAGAACACCTCTACCTCTTGCATGGGGCATCCGCATCCCTTTTGAATTTCCTACAAAACCAGCTTGTGAAGCAACTGCTCCTTGCATCATGCCCTGATTTCCAACCAACGGCTGACTTTGAAACCCTTTCTGTGCCAACTTTGTCTCAGCCAACAGAAACTCTTCCTTTATTTTCCTCTGTTTCATATCCAACCCCTTGCCCCAGTACTTAGCAAAACGCAGAATTTCATCAAGTGATTTTGTGTGCCAGCAGATAACACTTTGCGTAATATGCAAGCTAATCGCAGGGTTCAATTTCAGAACAAATTGTGACACAAAAATTCCCATATCCTACTATTCAGGATACCCACTTCCTCTGTGCTGTTTAAAAGAAGCCTGCAACAACCTTTCATAATACTCATGAACCATTTCCTTCGGTTCCTGGGTCATTCTTTTAATTTTCAGCCAATCAATGTCTTTAGGAGGAATTTTTCCATACAGAAATTGTATAACTGCTTCATATATTTCCATCACTATTGGTGACAGAACACCCTTTCCCTTTTCTTTCTGAAGCTCATCCTTCGGCCAGTGTATTGATATTTTACATTCCTCCCACAAATCCTCAGGGATCACAATGTCAAAAAATGTATCCAGGTCTTTCCACAACACTTTGAAATCTTACCTCCTAGTCACAGCACTGCATTGGTTTCTGTTTCAACTTTGGGAAATTGTTTGTAAATGCAGTCAAATTACCTCTATTTCATATACCATGTACATAATCACCTCCAACTACCTCTCTAAATAGATATTCTGCCACTTCGCTCACTCATCCTGCTTTCCCTCCGCTTTCCTCTTTTTCTTTTCATGTTTCCTTGCCCATCTCAGTTCTACCTTTTCCACATCCTTCCATCTGTGAATGTTCCATAATGTGTACCTTCTTTCCTGCACTGCTCGGATTTACATTTACCTGGTCATCTAACTCAACCCTGTAATTTTGATGTAAGTTCACATTGTTAGTGAGATCCACATCATATTTCTTTGCTACTTCTGCCAAATGATTGTGTGTAGTGGCTGCTCTTCGAGTAATTCCTTACACGGGTATGTAAGTTCAGGTCTCTCATACTGACCCAAATGGTATCTTTTGGTTCCAGCTTTTACAGAGAGGCGTATGAACATTTATTATCCTTGTCCACCCCAAGTATTTGTAATGCTGTATTGAGCTTTATTAGATCGGCCCTTGCCATTAGAAACCGTTACTGAAGTCAGCGAGTGATAATATCTTATAATGAATTTACCTGTCAAATGTTATTTTTAATGTACTGCTAAAAAATCCTTATTGTATTTTGGATTTTTGGGTATCTCTTTTACTATGTGTGTATTGTTTTTATTATATGTGTATACTTTTATGATTCCTTTTTGGATTCGAAATAAAGTTATTTTGACTTGACTTGACCCAAATGATCAAAGTCTAAGCATCCTCTGATCAATTCCTTCAGATCAATTTTTAATTTTGGAACGTCTAGAGGTTTATCTTTCTTGATGTCTATGTCCTTTGGAGGTTCTGTAACCTCTGCTCTTCTTTCCCTAGTCAATTTCTCTATCCAAGCTGGTAATCCTTCATCTCCACTTCTGTTTAACTCACAAGAACCCAAAGGAGTCGTAAACACAAAAGTTCCTCCTCCATATATTAAGGCTTGTAAATTTTGTTGATGTTTCTCAGTACTAACTGTGTATTCTGTGATGTCTGCATGTCAACAGCGGAGGTTGCTGTGACCTCTGTGCTTCTCTCAATTTGGGGTGGTGCATTTGGAACCGCTTGCACATGACCGGATCAGGATTAATTGGGACAACAGTTATAGGTCGTCTTACCACAGGTGGAGCAATTTGTAAGACTTGTATAGTTGATTACATAGTATGTGAATTTGGAAGTACTGGAGCAGCAGCCAGAGCTTGACTAGCACTAACACTTATCTCTCATCTCTCCTGGATCTGTATATGCTACAGGATGTGGTTGGGATGACAGTATCTCTTCCAACTTGTCATCTCCAGAATCACTATCTGAGTCCTCTCGTTCATGCTTAACTGCATCCGTATCCTTTTCCTTAATTCCTGAAGTAAGAACTGGTTACAATCTGGTTCCCTCAATGATTCCTTTCCTCCACCTACGTTGTTTATTTTTTTTTAAGTTTGAAAAAACCTTTATTGGTGACAAAAAGATAGGAATCACAGCATACTGCCTACATCCGCAGTAGGGCCAGCATTGAGATGCATCAAAAGTGTAAATGATATAGCAATAGGGTAGGGGAGTAAACAGCAAGCCGCCTACAACCCTTCTGGGCCGGTCGCGTCAGTTTGAATGTCATGCTGTAAGGGCAGTGATAGCATTGCAATCTCATATTAACAAACAGTGACAATACCGTAATGTGAAATCAAACATGACCACTGATGCATTGCGATTAAATTGTGTGTATCTAAAGTGATGGTGCAGTCCAGACAAGTGAGTATGGAGTAGCTTGACAAGGTGTCCCATGTTCTCCAATGGGCAAGGCATGCGGGCGAGGGTGGTAAGCCTTTCTACCAGATGGTAGTTGCTCATTATGGTGTCGCAGCGTGTGTATCAATAGTGTGTTCCAATAAATAGGTTTGCAGGGGACCCCAAATATCTTTCCGCCGTGATGAGGGGGGCTGAAGATCGGCACATGTATGCAGTTGCTCTTGGCAGTAAACAAGGTCTTGGAGCCAGTCATTAAATGTCGGCGCTCGTCCCCTGCCCCATCTACAGGCGAGTCTCCTCTTGGCGAGAAGGAGCGCAAGGGAAGTGTGTTTACGCATTTTGGCAGCGAGGGGTTCAGTGTAACCCAATAGTGCAGTGAGAGGATCTGCTCCACCTACGTTGTTCTTCGTCCCATTGAGCATTTGCATATTTTTCCACTGCTCATGCTGCTATTCTGATATTTCTCCCTTTCCTACTCTTTCCCAACCTTTCCCAAGATCTGTAAATCATCATATTGCATGGGTCAAGGTGATGGCTTCATCTCATACAATTTTCCCCTCAAATGAGCTAGAATCCGGGTGTTAGAGGTTCCATATCTAGGAAAACGAAATGTACACCAATCCTCTGTAATCCTCATCCATTTTAATAACCATATACATGAATTGAATCCATGCTCGGTAGTCATTACCTAAGTTGGAGTACCCTCAGGAGGCGATTCCTCACCTTTCTGAACAGGAATAGTAATAATTGTTTTGCAAAACCAAATGTTTTTTGATTTTGTCCTGCATTTGTCAGAATTTTAATTGCCAATCAAATGACAGCTTAAATTTTCAGCTACCCCTTTATCCAATCCGTAGACAGAGCTCAAGTCAACAATGTCCAATTAGCAGTGTAGCAAAGAACACCAACCAACCAATGACAGTGAGAAACACTATGACATCAACTTTTTGCTCCTCTCAGCGTTCACCCGCCTTTAAAACTTCCTAGCTATTTTCAAACAATTTTTCTGACCAGTCTTCTTTGCTTAATTCTTCTTCTTCTCTTTAAAGAAATTCAGATTCTGCAGTCACTCAAGAAATTCACAATTGCAAGTGACTTCTCAACGAGTGAAAATTCACTCCAATTAATGCAGCCCTATCCTAGTGCTCAATAAGGTTACACCAGCATTACCAAAGTTAATCAAACACAAACGCTTGTCCCTATAGTGGTAGTAGTAGTATTAAACTTTGGGGCATATCAACAACAACCGGCGATAATTATCTCTAAGCGCACTTAGCGCTAGGATAATTATCGCCGGCTAGCGTGAATTTTTATCGCTGAGATAGCGTGCTATTAGCAACGCTTATCTCAATAGCGATAAAAATCCTCACGCTAACAGGCTAACGTGAGATTATCGCTGGAAACCCAGCGATAATCTCACGTTACCTTGTTGATAGGGAAAGGAAAACTTAGCCATGATATCCTCCTTCCATAGGATATCATGGCTAAGTCAGAAAAATACCAGACGTAAAAAAGCAGCGTTAACCGCGGTTAGCGCTGCTTTTTTTGTCTCTAACAGGGTTAGCGACATTCTTGATAATAGGAGAAATGTCGCTTAGCGACATTTCTCCTATTATTTTACTCTGGAACGCCCCCTTTGCATCTCATTAGAGATGCAAGGGGAAGCGTAGAGTAAAAGGGTGCTAACATGCGAATTTGCATGTTAGCACCCTGTTGTTGATAGGGTGCTAGTTTTATCTCTCCTTTTTTGGCTTTTAAAGCCAAAAAAGCAGAGATAAAGCCCTTGTTGATATGCCCCTAAAACAGTCAAAAAGACAGAGGATTTCGGAGTCTGCACAAGGAAAAAACAACTATGGGGCATATCAACAACAACCGGCGATAATTATCGCTCAGCGCTCTTAGCGTGAGGATAATTATCGCCGGCTAGCGTGAATTTTTATCGCTGAGATAGCGTGCTATTAGCAACGCTTATCTCAATAGCGATAAAAATCTACACGCTAACAGGCCAACGTGAGATTATCGCTGGAAACCCAGCGATAATCACACATTACCTTGTTGATAGGGACAGGCAAACTTAGCCATGATATCCTCCTTCCATAGGATATCATGGCTAAGTCTGAAAATTAGCAGACGTAAAAAAGCAGCGTTAACCGCGGTTAGCGCTGCTTTTTTTGTCTCTAACAGCGTTAGCGACATTCTTGATAATAGGAGAAATGTCGCTTAGCGACATTTCTCCTATTATTTTACTCTGGAACGCCCCCTTTGCATCTCATTAGAGATGCAAGGGGAAGCGTAGAGTAAAAGGGTGCTAACATGCAAATTTGCGTGTTAGCACCCTGTTGTTGATAGGGTGCTAGTTTTATCTCTGCTTTTTTGGCTTTTAAAGCCAAAAAAGCAGAGATAAAGCCCTTGTTGATATGCCCCTTAATCTCATATGTTCTGGCGGGGCTGCGAGGCTTGCCAGAGGGCTTGCTGGTTAATCGAGTGTTTGAACTGCAGGAGGAGACACCATAGCTGATGCTGCAGCTGCGGATGATTGTTGGCTCTCGAGGCTGGAGCTGGAGTCTGGAGCAGCAGATCCGAGGCGATCGGTTACGGAGTATGGACAAACAGATCCCTCTTTGGCCGTCTTAACGGATGTTAAAGGGCGGTAAAATTATTAGCGTTAGAACGTCTTACTGCAGAGACTTTTTTGTTGATATCACTTCAAGTATAAATAAAGATAACACTACTGCTGGGAGAGTGGGGAGAAAATATTTGTTTGGAAAGTGCCTCATTCAGATAAAAGTGCAGGATTTAAGTACAGTATAAAAAAAGCGTCAGAATTATTCTATCAGTCTTTTTACGCTTCGGGACTTGCTGGGACTTGCTGTGATAGGGTGTTGCAGTGATTACTTCAGTTAGACTGTTGGGACAGACAAACACGATAAATGTGCCACTAAAGTCGGTGCGTGGAGGCAAGACTCGGGGTATGTCAGAGACCCCAGCTCGAAGTAGAAAAGCAGGCATAGAGACTGTGGAAAGTAGTATGAAAACCGCCCTGCAGGGGGCAGTTGGGGACTTGGATAACCTGATACTGGGGGTTGAGCAAGACATGGACCCTAAAATAACAAGCATTTGCAATGCAAAAGGTCTCGCATTTATAAGAGTTTGAGCTATTGGCATTGTAAAATTACTATGCCTTTTATTTATATTTTGGTTTTAAAACAAATAAAAGGCATTGTCATTTACAATGTCAGTAGCATAAACTCGCATAAAAGCAGTGTGTGGAGTGCAGCAGTGTGCGGCGTGCAGCAGTGTGCGTCGTGCAGCAGTGTGCGGCGTGCAGCAGTGTTTCGTGTAGCAGTGTGAGGCATGCAGCACTGTGACGTGAGGCGGCGTGCAACAGTGTGCGGCGTGCAGCAGTGTGCGGCGTGCAGCAGTGTTTCGTGTAGCAGTGTGAGGCATACAGCACTGTGGCGTGCAGCGGCGTGTAGCAGTGTGCGGCGTGTAGCAGTGTGCTGCGTGCAGCAGTGTGCTGCGTGCAGCAGTGTCGTGCAGCATGCAGCAGTGAGTAATGCAGCAGTGAGCAGCAGTGTGTGGCGTGCAGCAGTGTGCCGGTTGCATCAGTGTGTGCCGTGCAGCAGTGTGTGGCGTGCAGCAATGTTTCGTGTAGCAGTGTGTGGCGCGCAGCAGTGTGCGGCGTGCAGCAGTGTGCGGCATGCAGCAGTGTGCGGCGTGCAGCAGTGTGCGGCGTGCAGCAGTGTGTGGCAGTGTGTGGCGTGCAGCAGTGTGAGGCGTGCAGCAGTGTGTGGCGTGCAGCGGCATGCAGCAGTGTGTGGAGTGCAGCAGTGTGAGGCGTGCAGCAGTGTGAGGCGTGCAGCAGTGTGTGGCGTGCAGCAGTGTGTGGCATGCAGCAGTGTGAGGCGTGCAGCAGAGACACGTGGGGGGTGAGGAGAGACACGTGGAGGGTGAGGAGAGACACGTGTGGAGGGTGAGGAGAGACACGTGTGGAGGGTGAGGAGAGACACATGTGGAGCGTGAGGAGGAGACACCTGTGGAGGGTGAGGAGGAGACACCTGTGGAGGGTGAGGAGGAGACACATGTGGAGGGTGAGGAGGAGACACATGTGGAGGGTGAGGCGGAGGGTGAGGAGACACGTGTGGAGGGTGAGGAGAGACACGTGTGAAGGGTGAGGAGAGACACGTGTGGAGGGTGAGGAGAGATGTGGAGGGTGAGGAGAGACACGTGTGGAGGGTGAAGAGAGACACGTGTGGAGGGTGAGGAGAGACACGTGTGGAGGGTGAGGAGAGATGTGTGGAGGGTGAGGAGAGACACGTGGAGGGTGAGGAGAGACACGTGGAGGGTGAGGAGAGACAGGGAGGGTGAGGAGAGACACGTGTAGGGTGAGGAGAGACACGTGGAGGGTGAGGAGAGACACGTGGAGGGTGAGGAGAGACACGGAGGGTGAGGAGAGACACGTGTGGAGGGTGAGGTGGAGGGTGAGGAGAGAGACGTGTGGAGGGTGAGGAGAGACGTGTGGAGGGTGAGGAGAGACGTGTGGAGGGTGAGGAGAGACATGTGGAGGGTGAGCAGAGACACATGTGGAGGGTGAGCAGAGACACGTGTGGAGGGTGAGCAGAGACAAGTGTGGAGGGTGAGGAGAGACACGTGTGGAGGGTGAGGAGAGACACGTGTGGAGGGTGAGGAGAGACACGTGTGGAGGGTGAGGTGGAGGGTGAGGAGAGAGACGTGTGGAGGGTGAGGAGAGACGTGTGGAGGGTGAGGAGAGACGTGTGGAGGGTGAGGAGAGACATGTGGAGGGTGAGCAGAGACACATGTGGAGGGTGAGCAGAGACACGTGTGGAGGGTGAGCAGAGACAAGTGTGGAGGGTGAGGAGAGACACGTGTGGAGGGTGAGGAGAGACACGTGTGGAGGGTGAGGAGAGACACGTGTGGAGGGTGAGGAGAGACACGTGGAGGGTGAGGAGAGACACGTGGAGGGTGAGGAGAGACGTGGAGGGTGAGGAGAGACACGTGGAGGGTGAGGAGGGTGAGGTGGAGGGTGAGGAGAGACACGTGGAGGGTGAGGTGGAGGGTGAGGAGAAACAGAGTTGGAGGGTGAGGAGAGACGGAGGTAGAGAGTGAGGAGAGACGGAGGTGGAGGGTGAGGAGAGACCGAGGTGGAGGGTGAGGAGAGACGGAGGTTGAGGGTGAGGAGAGACGGAGGTGGAGGGTGAGGAGAGACCGAGGTGGAGAGTGAGGAGAGACCGAGGTGGAAGGTGAGGAGAGACCAAGGTGGAGGGTAAGGAGAGACCGAGGTGGAGGGTAAGGAGAGACCGAGGTGGAGGGTAAGGAGAGACCGAGTTGGAAGGGAATCAGAAGTGGAGGAGAGGGAGAGGTGGAGAGTGAGGAGAGACAGTGGTGGAGTGGGGGGGAGGGGAGGATATCACTTTTACTTCCTCTCCTAGTGTAAGGTAACGCCCCCACCCCACAGGCCCTGCCGGGGCCGAGAGCAGATCACTGTTCGCATCAGCAGTCACCCGAGACCGCTCCGTACTTGTTGGTAAATAGAGGTTCACTATCTGTTGATAATGGGATTCACTTGGGGGGCTGACTTACCACCTCTACCCCCAGGGCCAACACTGAGAAGGCATCAGAGACCTGGTGCTGCCTATGCTGCAGTACTGCGAGAGAGAGGGATGGGGGGGCGGGCAGAGGAAGAGGAGTGGGCTTAGAGAAGGGACAAGTGGGGAGAGAAAGAGGAGAGAAGGGACAGAGACAGAAAAGGAACAAAAAAAGAATTAGAGAGAGTAAAGAGGAGAGTTGGGGAAAATGAAAACATTACGAGAGAACATGTAGCAAAGAGGTGGAGAGAGAAGATGGGAGAGAGTAAGGACGCAGCCAAGAGATAGGGCAGAGACAAAAAGAATCGAAACAATACAAAAGTATTTTCCAAACTCGTAAATAACCACGGGCCAAACAACTGATCTGCAATGAAGCATCCGAATCCGGTATATCATGACGTTAACCATGCAATAAAAAATAAAATTTAAAAAAAATAAAAAAACACCAAAAAACACGTATACACCATGTTGACCCTTTTCCATGCAACGTATTCTAAAACGCCATTCTCATTCATACATTCACAGCAAACCTGTTCACAAGAGTGACAGAAAATGTGGTATTAGTGTTACATTTTTGTTTACATCCATACCCACTCACTTATGCAATTAAAGGATTCATGACCACACGGTTAAACAAAACGTACTGATTGGCCTTGCCGTGAAGGAGAAACACGTGTTGACACACACTCCCGATCTGTGAAACGTTCACCCCACTTTCTCGAAATTGAAACCAGTGCATGTGTCCGACGAACTTCCTGCTGCTTATCTGAATGCACCAGTGGCAGAAGATAGTCACCATCTTGCAACAACACAATTAAAGGGAGGCATGTCTGTCTCTCCCCACCGCCACATGTCTCTGAGTCTTACTGTCTCATGCGAGATCTCCCTCTAGGAGACAGCTGACACCGACTCTTCCCCTGAGACAGTAGGGCAGATGCGTGTGTGTGCATAGTGTCTGTGTCTATATGTATATATCTGTGTGTGTATGCATGTGTGTGTGTTTGTATGTGTATATGTTTGTGTATGCATGTGTGTGTTGGTGTGCAAGTATGGGTGTGTCATTGTGTTCATTTGTCTTCATGGATGTGTACACATATGTTTGTGTGTATACCTATGTCTGTGTATGCATGTTTGTGTGTATGTATATGTGTTTGAGTATGTTGGTGTGCGTGCTTGTTTATATGTGTATGTGGGGTTGGTGTGTTGGTGTGCATGTATATGCATATGTTTATGCATGTCTGTGTGTGTTTGTATATGTTCATATGTGTGTGTAAATGCATGTGTGTGTTTGTATGTGTGCATAGTTGTGTATGCATGTGATCAGAGGGAAGAGTGCACTTGAGGGCAAAGAGGAAAACATACAGGGAAGAGTATGTGAGGGCAGAGAGAAAAATACAGAGGGAAAAGCACGTGAGGGCAGAGAGAAAAATACAGAGGGAAGAGTCCATGTGAGGGAGGAGAGAAAAATAGAGAGGGAAGAGCTCATGTGAGAGCAAAGCGAAAAATATAGAGGGTAGGGCGCATGTTAGACCAGAGATAAAAACATAGAGGGAAGAGAGCATGTGAGAGCAGAGAGAAAAATATAGAGAGAAGAACACATGCGAGGGCAGAGAAAAAAATACAGAGCGAAGAGCACATGTGAGAGCATAGAGAAAAAATGCAGAGGGAAGAGTACATGTGAGGGAAGAGAGACAAATACAGAGGGAATAGCACGTGTGAGGAAAGAGAGAAAAATAGAGAGGGAAAAGCACATGTGAGGGCAGAGTGAAAATACAGAGGGAATAGCACATGTGAGACCAGAGAGAAAAACATTGAGGGAAGAGCATATGTGAGGACAAAGAGAACAAGTACAGGCTATGCCAAGCGGAAGTGATTGCGTTTGCGATCAAACATCAAAGCGGCAAAAGTGAAAGTAATCGAGCAGAGCATCAAAGGGCTGGGTGAGAAGGGAGGGGGGAATGCAAGGGTCAAAGTGGCTAAAGTGAAAGTAATCGAGCAGAGCATCAAAGGGCTGGGTGAGAAGGGAGGGGGGAATGCAAGGAGCAGAGGAGCAGCTGTGCACGTGCACGCCATCGTGCACTCAAGCCCTAAGCCAGCAAAACCATGTGGGTAGCACTTTTGAAAGCCCACTTACAAAATGTCTCAAAGAGACAGCTTTCGCTGTCTCAGCGAGACCTAAAAAACGAAGGTTTCACAAATGTTCGCAGCACCAAGCAAGAAAAAGCAGACGACTACCAACGATGGTAAAACGAAGGCTTTACAAGTTGGTGCAGCGGAAGATGATCGTGAGAATAAGGATGTGCGCGCTAGTGTATCAATGCCGCCTTCACTCTCGGTGGCAGAAGGAGACCCAAATAAAGTAGACTTGGAAAAAGAAACTGGCCAGGCAGAGACATAGATAGAACAGCTCCAGAGTGACTCAGAGATGCATCCAGCAGTATCAAAACAAGATAACGCTCAGGATATCTTGGTGTCAGATCCTCTTGCAGGAAAAGCGGCAGAAGGAGAGGATGAAGTAAACGAAGCAGCTGGTAGCAGAGAGAGTGATCTTGGAGTGAAGTTCTATTCACTCTCAGAACCCTCGGACTCATCAAATGAAGATCAAGAGGGAGGGTGAAAAATAGGGCCTCTGGAGGGATCAACAGTGAGTCTTGGCAGTGAACTTAATCTGTCTAATCTGGAAGAGCCGAATTTGGATGTCACTATGGTACAAAAGAAGGAACTTAATAAGGAGAAGGAGAGGATAATACAGTCAGGGACAGCCAGAAGTCTTATGTGGGAGATCTCACTCACCCCAGAAGTCACTTCTGCCAGGCACAAAGTTGATGAACAAAGTGCCGATCCAGCAATTGGTAAACCGGAGGAAATATCGCTGGCATCAATAAATCAGTCTATAACAGATCACAGAACGGAAACTCGTATGGAGAACCTCAAGACTCACACAGCATGTCGCAATCTGCAAAACACTGTCAGGAGGATAGCCAAAACTTGTAACGAATTGTCGGAGAGAATAAATGAGGCGGAGGGTCGTATATCGGTACTGGAGGATGACGAGACGAGACGACACTCAGGATAAACTGTTCGACCTAGAGAATCAGCTACGCAGGAACAATCTCAGAATACTGGCCATACCAGAAGGGATCGAATGTCCGAAAGTTTGTGGTAGAATTATTTACCGAAGCTTTCCCTGAACTTTTAACGTGTGATTGGGTTCGCGAGGTGCAAAGAGCCCAAAGGTTTCCATTTAAGCAGGTGTCTGCAAAAAAGGGACAATCAGAAATAAAGCCGACAGCGATTCTGATAAGTTTAAATATTTTTTTGGCACACGAGGCCTTATACGATTTAGCCCGACCTGACAGGAAGCGGAGGGGAAAATCGGTACACTTTTTTGTAAGAGCTGATTTTTTCACTACACGGTTGAAAAAAGATGGCAGCTGCACAATTTATAAGCCCTTTTCAGAATAAAGGCACACTTGCATTCCTGGTAAACCCTGCTACATTGAAAGTGGTAAACATGGGCCAGACACTTTTTTTGTTTCAGAAAAACAGGCAAAAGAATATCTGGGCTCTATTTGAGTAACTTTAGGGTAGATTGTCAAATCCTCTGGGATAAGTACGGAGCTGAACATGTATAGAGATCTTTGTACAATTGTAATTTAAGCAATGTTCAGTATGTACCTACAAGGTTTCTTAATAGTAATCATTTGTTCGAATAGACTTTTATTTAATTGTGATAAGAAGAAAGGGGGTATCGAGGGACGAGTCTCTCCCCATCGCAAGGGCCATGGGCCCTTTTGCCTATGTAATGGGAGAAGGGTGTGGCGGGTTGGGGTGGGTGGGATGCACGGGGTTGGTGGGGGGGTGGCAGCAGTGGGAAGGGAGCCATGGGGTGGCAGGTATGGAGGAGGGTGTGGGGGAGGTGCAAGGGGGGAGGTTCAGGGGGTGAAAACTTAACAAAAATATGGAAATCAGGTGTACATATTGATAAATGGAGAGTAGTGATGTTGAAATACGATAAGCAATGGCGAGTAAAAGGAAATATGATGAATAGGGATGGATAGTTTTCAGATCTGTTCATCTAATGTAGGTGGCTTGAACGACAAGAAAGAGAGAGAAAGGGTTTTTCAGATTCTTAGAACGGTAAACCCAGACATGATTTGTCTTCAGGAGACGCGCATCCCCTGGAAGAATAAAGATATGTTGAAATTAGGGGAGGGGCTATATATGTGAAACAGGGCTTTGGGGGAGCTGCTCGCACAGCAGCAGACAAGTGGGAACGCTGGGCCATAATGGAGTTAAATATGGGGCTAACGGTGGTTAACATATATGGGTCTAATTTAGATGACGAAAGCATTTGGGAAGAATTAGAGGTGGAATTGGCCTCTTGGTCACAATCATTGGTAATATGTGGAGATTTTAATATAGATGTAGACGTACAACTGCAGACACAGAAGTACTCAGGGAGGAAACCTAAAGTATACAGAGCAATAACCGCATTTAAAGGTACTCATGTAGAAATAGATGTTTGGATGGAAAAGAAACAAAAAGACCCAGGATATACGTATTTTTATTCATCCCCATAGGAAATTTGTTAGACTGGATTATTTTTTTAGCCTCTGGTCAGTTGAATAAGCAGGTAGATGTTAGGAAATTACCCCAACTTTTTTCTGATCATAATTCTTTGGTGCTGGAAATAAGAGGAATGGTGGATAGGCAAAAACAGAGTTCCTGGACATTTGATAAAAAATTGTTAGCTGATGAGGGATTTTGTTCTTATATTAAACAATGGGCAGTGGAATTTTTTGATTGTAATATAGTGCTGCTCAGTCGATGGTATGGGATACTTTCAAAGCTGCTTTTAGGGGCGAAGTTATAGGATATGTAGCCCGAATTCGAAAGCAGCGGAAAGCAGAAATGGATCAAATGATTGGGAAATTGGCAGAATTGGAGGCTGTGCATGTTTTAATAATAAGAAAGAGAAGTGTGGAAGAGGCAATACGGGAGCATATGTTTAAATTAGTGGTAGCAAAATCAGATATAAATAGGCATTTCCAGGAGAAGGTGGCCCAAACGTTTCAAGCCTATAGGGGGAAATGTATGAATAAGGGGAGATAGGATAGGATAAGGCAAAAAAGCGTTCGAAATAATATCCTTAAAATTAAGAATAATAAAGATCAAATAGTGGAGGGCCCCGAGAAGATAATGGAGGTCTTCGAGGAGTTTTATAGAAGATTATATCAGGCGGATACTGTGCTGGACTCGGCGGAGATAGTGGTTAGGAATCTTATTCTGCTTGATTGGATGAAGGTATAGTACAGGAACTAGAGCAAGAAATTACTATGGAAGAGGTTCAGGAGGCGTTAGGATCCCTCTCTTCAGGGAAAGCCGCTGGACCAGATAAAATACCGACAGAAGTTTATAAACTATTAGCTTTACAGATTCTCCCTATTATGCATGATTTATTTTTAGGTATATAATATAATGGGATTCCACCAGTATCGTGGCAGGGTACAGACATGGTGGTTTTCCCCTAAGAAGGGCAAAGCATCAGAATTGCCATCTTCATATCGCCCGATCTCGTTAATGAATGCGGATGCGAAGGTATATTCTAAAATAATGGCCTCTCACCTGCAAAGAATAATCATTCCACTGGTATCCCCTTGGCAACATGGCTTTGTTCCTGGCAGGGGGACCACAGAGCACACTAGGCGAGTTATATCAATACTACATATTGCAATAGCAGAGGCTATGGAAGTGGCTGTGGTGCTCTTGGATACAGAAAAAGCCTTTGACCGAGTGTCTTGGCAATATGCGTGGGGTACTTTGGGTGAGAGAGGGCTAGGTCCTGGGTTTTTGAGGGCTATTCAAGCCATGTATTACAAACAGTATACACAGATCCAACGGATGGGTAACACATCAAGGAGGATCGAGATCTCCAGGGGTACGCGGCAAGGATGCCCCTGTTCCCCAATTTTATTTGCGTTTTATCTCGATCCATTTATAGCTAGAATTATGAATTATCAGGCAATGAAACCAATTATCACACAAGGCTACGAGACTAAGATTCTTGTGTATGCAAATGATATCGGGATAGTTACATCAGACCCGCAAGGGACAATTAAAGAAATAGAAAGTATGGCAGTAGAGTTTGGGAGGCAATCTGGCTACTTGTTAAATAAAGATAAAAAGCAAATTCTATGCTCTACCCAATGTCATCTGCAGGATCCTCGGGTAATAGAGAAGGCCATATATTTAGGGGTCAATTTAACATCACAGATTGGTAATTTGTGGGCCATCAATCTAGATCCGGTATTGGTGAAAACAGAGGCTGAACTTAGACGAATGGACAAGCTACATCTTACGACAATAGGTAGGATTAATGCAATAAAAATGCGGATATTCCCCAAGATTTTATATCTAATGCGAGCGATACCGTTGGAATTACCTGGGAGTAAAATAAAAATCGAGGCTATGTTTTCAAAGTTCATCTGGGGTTATCAGAAGATACGACGGGCATATACATTTTTGACTTTGCCTAAAGAAAGGGGGGCTGGGGAGCCCCTAACATACTATTTTACCACTGGGCCTGTGTCTTACAACAGTTTGGCATGCTGTATTTCTTAGAAAATAACAGGGCTGGAGGATCGAAGATACCCAACATCTATCAGTTGGCGATGGGGAAGGAGGCAGAAGGTCTCTTTCAAAGGCAGTCTGAACCTAGTTATATCAAATGAATTCGGTATAAGTGCGTCCAGGGGGCAATAAAGGTTTGGGAAAATGTAATGAAGCACTGCCAAATTTCTAGATATAATAAATATACCTCAGTGTGGCATTCAGATTTTCTCCCACATGCATTGTATGATGGGATGGCCAGGAGATGGGAGCAGGCAGGGATTGAGGAGGTGGTAGATCTGTATCATAATCAAGAACAAGCAACCTTTTTGGAGCTTGCTCAAAGGTTTGGCCTAAATAGAAGTTCCTGTTTAAATATGTACAGATACACCATCGCATAAGGGGTCTCGCTAAGGGACCTATTAAAGTGGAAGAGGTACCAATGCTGAGAGTAATGAAATGTTCGGACAGCAGGATCAGGGATTTTTATGTGGAATTACTGCAGAGACTACCAGATGATATGGAGAAAGTAGAGGTCAAATGGGCGGAAAAGCTGGTAGATGGGCCGGTAGATGTGGATATGCTTTTAAAGATCGGATTAGGGTTTTCTTGTCATCAAATTTGAAAGCGCAACAGTATAAAACTCTGTATGATCTTTAATATACCCCAACTAAGTTGTTTGGCTGGGGAATGAGTCAGACTGATGAATGTTCAAGATGTCATAGTAGACCGGCAGATAGTATTCATATGTTTTATTCCTGTGGGAAATTGGATGAGCTTAAAACAGGTATAGAGAATGTTTGGCTGCGGGTAATGAACAAAGAAATAAGAATTACCTCAACGTTGCTGCTACTAGGTTATGACAATAGGGTGGAATTAGATACTCCACAGAGGGACTTTGTATTTATAACGGTTGCAGTGGCAAGATTGTTGGTAGGCACGGTATGAAAGGATAAGGAACCCTCCTTTTATCAACAATGGGTACATAGGATATTGAATATTGGACAGCAGGAAATGACTCTATATAAATGTAAAGGTTTAACGGCTAGGCGGAAAGGAATGAAATTATGGAATCCCTTAATGGCTCGGATGAAAAAGACAGGGGAATAAATGATGTGAAAATATGTGTCAAGTACCTTTAGCTGAACGTGCCTTTTCCACAGGAGCCGATGCTTGATCTCCACTCCTCCACTCCGCTACCGCGAACTAAAGCTCACGAGCAGCAGAGAGGGGGAAAGGGGAATTGGACAGACAAGAGAGACTGCACAGTGTCTTCTTCCTGGACTGGACTCGGAACTCCTTCCTCCCGACTCCTGTAATGAGAGTTACTCAGCAACAATTCTACAATTGACTGACTCTAAATGGGCAATTAGAAGTTATTTTCACACTATTACCTGTCCTGACACAGTGGGCAGCTGCTCTCTGAACTCATTCTGCTGAGTACCTTCTAAGTGGAAGAGGGGTTGAACTGTAGGCGTGTAGCAACTCCTGCAAATAGAATCACATGTAATCCCTGTTGTCTGAAACCCCACCTACCACTCTAAATGACTGCCATTACCTGCCTACCACCTTAGAAGATTTCTTGTCTTTTCATAAATGTGAATGTGTTCTTGATGATGAAGACTAAATGCTTCTTTCCGGTACCAGAACCTCGCAGATAGATGCTGGTTGGTAAGTACCCTTATATATATATTACCTACTGGCGGTCGCCAGTAGGTAGTTATAGTTAGGACCCCTTTTCCATAGGAAATCCGCAACATTCTATTTTGAATAACTTTGGCGCCGGTCGACGAATCCTCGCGAATTTCTCAAAATAGGTGGGGCGCTACGCTCCGCTCCTACCCTGAAAGTCTCGGGGGGATTCGTCAAGCGGGGGCTGAGATAAAAGGGGGGTCCCAAAACGCGTTTTTCCCATGCATTTTTCCATAGGACCTTTAGACAGGGCTACAGCCCGAACGGCTGAACAGAATTACTAGAAATTTGGCAGAGAGGTAGTCCTCAGGTCAAGGAAGTGCCTTTTGTAGGTTTGGTGTAAATCTGTTCAGTAGATTCTGAGAAAATAGCCTTTAAATCAATATATATATCTGAGCCAGCTTACGGTACGCTTACCGTAAGCTTACCGTACGCGTACGGTGGTGTGCGCGAGCGCGATTCTGATTGGCTCTTAGATCTTAGTAAACATTCCAAACAGCCGAAACCAGGAAGCGGCGGCCGCCATTTTCTCTCTCGCACTGAGAGCTAGGTTGTTAAATAAAACCAATAAACATGTAAAGGGGCTGTTTAGACAGCTCCCACACACATAGCCATGTTGAGGGAGTCCCCAAAGACCCCCCAAGGCCAAAAATGCAATTTTTATTTTTTCGCTAATTTCGCCGATTACGCTTACCGTACGCGTACGGTAAAAAATGTAAAAAAAAAACACTATCCACACTCACCCCACCCCCTGTGCTTTTGGTGGCCGCAGGCCTCCAAATGTGCAGTGCTTATTAGATGTGTGAAAAACCACAATATTTTAAACAAAAATAATAAAAGAAAAAATTAACAACACTCTCTCCACCCCACTTATAAAAATTACGAAAAATTAAAATATTACCTTTCAAAACGAAGTGCATCATATGTCCTCCATCTGCGCACGGTGCGCGAAGCGCATCGTGCGTACATGGCCCATCTAGCGTAACGTGGGCACGCGGTGCGCGTAGCGCACCGCGTGCCCACCGTGCGTGCACGGCACTAACTGCGTAAAGTGGGCGCGCGGTGCGCGAAGCGCACCGCGTGCTTACTGTGCGCGCACCGTGCGTGAAGCGCACCGCGCGCGCACGGAACGAACTGCGTTAAGTGGGCGCGCACGCCACGAATGGCGTAAAGTAACTTAGCATTTAAAAAACCGTACAAATTCACTGAAAAAACCATAGGTTTCACACACGTTATAGTTAGGAATTAGCATTTAAAAAACCTTGCAAATTCACTGAAAAAACCATAGGTTTCACACATGTTATAGTTAGCGGAAATTTTACTGATAAAAAACCAGTGAAATTCCCCCGTTATAGTTAGTGTAGGCAACTATAACTCACGCGACCGCAATCTTCTGCTGATGACATATGTGTCTTTATGAAAAAAAAATATTTGAAATATATGTGTAGGGGAGGAGCCTAGCGCGCAACCAAGATGGCCGCGTAGGTGCGAGGCTCCCGAGGACCTCCGCGACCTCCTGTATAAATCCTGACAGAATCCTGTCCCAGATGAGGGGACTGTATTTGTGAACCCGTGCAGAGGTGACGCCCGTTTTCCGTTTTTAAATCGGACCTCGGACACCGGCAGGAGCATCGATTGAGGTTTGCGGCCTTCTCCACGCCGGCCCCCCGTACTGGAGTCGTGGGGCGATCCGGACACAAAGTGAACAACAGCGGCGGGCAAGGCTGGGTGGCTCGCGTACCCCGCGCTTTCACTTTCGCTTTTGCGCCCTCCTTGCTGCCAGGCGAGGTTGGGTTGCGGGGCGGTGTGCGGTGCTGTGGCCTCGTTGGGCTGCCCTGCCTGCCCGCCGGCTGCGATCCGTCCTGAGGAGCGGTGGTCGCCCCCCCCTGGAGCCCTTGAACGGGATTGTCTGCCCCTTTTCTGAGGAGATTGGCTCGATTTGGGGATTGCGACCATGGCCACAAAACAAGATGGCGACCGGGCCAAGGTGAAGTCGACCCGTCGTGGCACGGCCCAACAATCCAATAACATGGACCGCTACACCCTCCAGAAGGGATCTCCAGAGGTGCTGCGTAGGTCCCCCACGGGCCCGACTGATGCTCCTGTTCCGCCCACGGACCTGACCCTCCGGGACGTCATGGGCGCCATCGCCGAGATGAAGGCCTCGGTGGACCAGCGCTTTGACACTCTGGCGCAGAAGATCGACTCGGCCCTCGTGGACGTGGGCCTCGTGAGAGCCGATCTGTCTAAAACAAATGACCGGGTCGATTCTTTGGCCCACTCTACCTCGGGCCTCACAACTGACGTGGCGGCCCTCCAACAGGAGGTGCGCAGGCTTGGCCAGGCGAGCGCCCTGATGAATCGTCGACTGGAGGATTCCGAGGGTCGGGCCCGGAGAAACAACGTCCGCATTATCGGGGTGCCGGAGGGACGAGAGGCGGAGGCAGCGGATCTGTTCGTGGAGGACCTGGTCCTCACCCACCTACAGCCTCGGGGGCTGAGCAAATTCTTTGCAGTGGAACGGGCCCATAGGGTCCCCGGGGGTAGGCCTAAGATCGGCGCCCCTCCGAGGCCTCTCATCGCCCGGATCTTCAATTTTAGGGACAGAGACGCTATCCTGCAGACTTCTAGGCTCCAAGGGCCAGTCAGACTTGATAACATGGATATTAATTTCTATCCTGACTTCACCCCGGCGGTCCAAAAGCAGAGACTAAGCTTTCTGGGTGTCAAACGTTGCCTACGAGACCTGAATCTCAAATATTCGATGCTTTTTCCAGCTAAGCTGAGGGTGGAGGTAGATGGCCGCACGCACTTTTTTGATCGTCCCGAGGCGGCCGGGGACTGGCTGGACACTTTGCCTGGAGATCGGGGCCGGGGGGGCGGGGGGGGCGCGGTTGGTGGGGAGGGCCCGCCGGATCAGGACTAAGGGACTAATGGTAGGCCTTGCTCCGGGCTGTGTTATTGTCACCATTGACTGTTAGGGTAAGTTCCCCTCCTGTGGAGGTCGTGCGGGGTCTCTTGGGGGATCTCCCTCCTCCTCTGGGGGACTAGTTAGTTTTCTTCTATGGGGCGACAGGCACACTGCACTTAGGGGGGCTGTTCGGGCTCATGCAGGGGTGCAGGGTGGGGGGAGTTCTGTTGGGATGGGTGGGTTGGGGTGGGGTGTGGTTCGTTTCTACCGCAAGGCAAACCCTTTATTGTACTGGTGTTTTTGAGTTGCTCTCGGGGGGACAAATGATGGCTTCTGTATGTGATGGGGGGTAGGGACCTGACTTTGTTGTCCTGGAACGTTAACGGGCTGGGGGATAGGATTAAGCGGGGTGTGGTCCTGCAGTATCTGAAACGGATTTCGCCTGATGTGGTCTTTCTGCAGGAGACACACCTTATTGGTAACTCCTTTTGTGCCATGAATCGACGTGGTTATCGTTTGGTGGCCCACTCGGGCTTTACGTCAGGCTCACGAGGGGTGGGCATTATGGTCAAGACCTCGCTCCCGCTAGAAATAGACGAGGTGCGCCATGATGAGAGGGGACGCTACACTGTTTTGGTGGGGAGAATGGAGGGCAAAGTAGTCGTCTTTGTCTCAGTGTACGTCCCACCGGGGTTACAGTCCACCACCTTTGCGGACCTGGGACGCCTCCTTCTTGACCTTCCGGGGGGGCTTCTGGTGGTTGGGGGGGACTTCAACGCGGTGGTTTCTGGGACTATGGATCGTTATCCCCCTAGGGACCTCCCCCGGGCACAGGCGTGGCTGTCGGGCCTTTTGGACACACTGGGATTGGTAGACTGCTGGCGTTTAAAGCATCCCACTCAGCTGCAGTACACCTTCCATTCGGGTGCCCATGGTAGCCTTTCGCGGCTTGATCATATCCTTGTCCCTGCGGCCTATGCCGGGAGGGTGGGGGAGGTGCGCCATTTGGCGAGGGGCATTTCAGATCACTCCCCGCTCCTGTTGCACTTTGATGTCTTCCCGAGGGGGGAGGGCAGGGTAGCTCCAATCAACGCTTGGTACCTGCGCGACCCCACTATTCGCGCTGACTTGATTAAATCCTTGCAACGGTATTTCGAGGAGAATGTGGGGTCAGTCCTGTCGGCTATCTCCCTGTGGGAGGCTTTCAAGACGGTACTGAGAGGGGAGGCCCTCTCCTTTATTTCCCATGCCCGGAGGCGCGCACAGGAGGAGGTGACCCGGGTGGAGGCCGAAATTACTGAATTGGAGGGTGATTTGGGGAGTGGGGTGACTGACGCTGCGCTTCACGTTCTGCACCTTAAACAGGCGGCCTATAGGGCCCTCGTCGCGGAGGCGGCCAGGGGCCTCAGCAGAGAGCAACAGGGGCGATTGTATGATGTGGGTGATAAGGCGGGCAAGTTGATTGCGTGGCTGGATAAGAAGGAGAGAGCGAGTCGTGTGGTCCCGCTGATTGAGAGGACGGATGGCGTGCATGTCATTGAGCCGGAAGGCATTGTTTCTTGCTTTGCGGATTATTTCCGCGAGGTATATTCCCCGGTTTCTCCCTGCTCGGAGGAGGATTCCCATGCCCTGCTGCGTGACATCGCGCTCCCCTCCCTTTCTGTGGAGGACAGGGAGTCGCTGGATGCCGCCCCCACCTCGGACGAAATCGCCCTCGCCATCCGCTCGGTCGCTTCTGGCAAGGCCATGGGCCCAAACGGCATTCCTATCGAGTTATACAAGCTGCGACCGGATGTACTGGCACCCCACCTCCGCGCAATGTTCCTGGCGGCCCACTCGCGGGGCTCCCTCCCGCCGGACCAGCGTCTGGCTACCATCGTGGTCATCCACAAGGAGGGGAGACCTCGAGATCGGGTCACATCCTATCGGCCTATCTCGCTCTTGAATGCGGAACCTAAAATCCTCGCCAAGGTGCTCGCCAACCGGCTGGTCGGCGTGGTGGGCGACCTGGTCCACCAAGACCAGTCCGGCTTTATCCCCCATCGCAATACGGCTCTTAATCTGCGACGCCTGCACGGCGTGCTAGCGCGTGTTCCGTTCGTGCGGGAGCCGGCCATCTTGGCGGCTTTGGACGCCACTATGGCGTTTGACACACTCGAGTGGCCGTACATCTGGGCGATGCTGGCGAAGTTTGGCTTCGGGCCGGGTTTCATCAGCTGGGTCAAATTGTTGTACTCGGACCCACTTGCGCAGGTGGTGGTGAATGGTCGAGTCTCGGCCCCATTCGTGCTGGGACGGGGCACGCGACAGGGTTGCCCCCTGTCGCCGCTCCTGTTCGCACTGGCCTTGGAACCCCTGGCAGAGTGGCTGCGGTGGCACCCTTCTATCCGAGGTCTCCGTTGGACCCCTGAGTATGAGGACCGCGTGTCTCTCTATGCAGACGACATCCTTTTGTACGTAGCTTCCCCGCGCAAATCACTGATTGTCCTGGTCGATGTTCTGCGCTCTTTTGGCCGCAATTCAGGCCTTGTCATCAACTGGGCCAAATCCTGTGTCTATGTGCTTTCCGGGGAGGCTCCTGTCCTCCCGCGGGGCTGTCCGATCCAGATTGCCTCGGAGGGATTTCGATACTTGGGTGTCTACATTACGCTGGACCCGGTGGCCCGCTACGAGCGAAATTTGCTTCCCCCCCTCCAGCGCTTGAAGGAGGACGTCGCGCGCTGGCGGCGCTTGCCACTTTCGCCGCTCGGCCGGGCGGCGTTGTTCAAGATGATGTCACTGCCGCGCTTCCTGTACGCTCTCCAGAACACTATGGACCTGGTCCCAGCGCGCTACTTCTGTGAAGTGGAAGGTCTACAGCGCCGCCTGTTCTGGGATGGGAGGCCGCGTATAGCCTTGGCAAAGTTGACGCTCCCGTGGTACGATGGAGGGATTGCCCTCCCGGATATTAAACGGTATTACTGGGCCTCCCAGTTGGCTGCAATTAATCAGGGCCTCTATGGGCCCGCCCTAAACCCGGCATTTGAAATGGACAAGATGCTCCTGCCCGGTGGCGACTACAATCGAGCGCTCTACGCTAGTGTGCCCGATTCCCGCTTGACGGGACCCACGCGTGTCATGGTGCGAGTATGGCACGCGGCTAATGCAGCTATGGGCTGGAAGGACCGTTTGACCCGGGCGTCACCGCTGTACGCGTCTGAGAGGTTGGGCTCTCTGTGGACCTCGAAGGGCTTTGAGCAGTGGGACACTATAGGCATCAGTACAGTGGGGGATCTCTGGACGAGGGGAGGATTTAAAACATTCGAGACGCTGCAGGCGGAGTTTCAGCTGCGGGGCAGTGAATACTTTCGGTACCTGCAGGTCCGTCACGCGCTGGGCTCCGTCTTCCCAGACGTGGCCTCCATCCCGGAGTCCTCCCCCCTGGAGGATCGAGTGCTAGATGGCCATGTTCCGGACAGCACGATCTCCCTCATTTACAAGAAATTGATAAATGATCGCTCGGGCTTACTGACTGGCCTCCGCGAGGCCTGGGTTGCCGATGGGCTGGAGTTGGACGACGAGGACTGGATTTCCGCGGTGGCCTCTCCGAAGGAGGTGGCCATCCCGGCTCGCCTTCGTTTCGTCCAGCTTAAGATACTCCACCGGGTGTACATGACGGGGCCAAGGCTTCTGCGTATGGGCTATGCCGAGGACGGATTGTGTAGGCGTGGGTGTGGTGCTTCAGCGACCTTTTTGCACATTTTGTGGGAATGCCCGAGGGTGGAGCGATTCTGGCGTGGTGTGCATGAGGTCCTGCGAGCGGTTACGCATGTCGCGCTGTTGCCTGAAGCGAGGAGATGTTTGCTGAATGTGTGGGAACCGACCGATTACTCGGTTCCGCAGACGCGATGGGTGACTCTGGGCTATATGGTGGCTAAACGGGACGTTGCGCTGCTGTGGGGATCCCAGAGGTCCCCGGCGGTGTCGGCCTGGAAAGAACACATGGATTGGTGCATGTTCCGAGAGAAGGTGGTGTATGTGGCGCGGGGTAAGCCTGGGGCATGGGTGAAGATATGGGGCCCCTGGAACGCCTACCGCGGGGATATCTGCGAGCCGCCGTTGCTGCCTCCCGCTTCCCCAGCTCCATCCCCCTAGTTTACTCCCTCCCTCAGTTCCGAGCACAATATTCTCCCAGTCCCGGACCTGTTTCCCTTCCCCGCTTGGGGGTTTTCAGTGGATGGTTTGGGGTCCCCCATTTGAGGAGCACGTGCTGCCGCTTTTGATCGTGGGTTGCCTTGCGGGTGTGTGTTTATTTATGTTGTTGTGTTGTATAAAATGAAACCGTATTGTGGGCTCAGAGCCACATGGCCCGCGTTGTGGATACCTCCTGCCTTAGTGTCTATGTAAAGTTCAGTGCCTCATTGTATGTATGCCATTTGTCATCGTCATTTTAGCGGCCGGCCGGAAGGTTGTAGGCCCATACCTGTATATATTTGAGATTGCAATAAACGGTTTCAAAAAAAAAAAAAAAAAAAAAAAAAAAAGAAATATATGTGTAGCTAAAAATGTATGGAAGAAGACATGGGCAAATAAGTGTCTAAATACAGTATTAGCATCAGCAGAGGATTGCGGTCGCGTGAGTTATAGTTGCCTACACTAACTATAACGGGGGAATTTCATTGGTTTTTTACGAGTGAAATGTCCAGCTAACTATAACATGTGTGAAACCTACGGTTTTTTAAGTGAATTTGCAAGGTTTATTAAATGCTAATTCGTAACTATAACGTGTGTGAAACCTATGGTTTTTCCAGTGAATATATATATATATAATTGTATCTACATCGAACAATCTGTGATAGTCACTTTCTCACTCCCACCACCTTACTGTCTCTTCTTTCCACTTAAAATGCTGAATACAGTTCTTTACTGCTGGTGCTACATCTGCTGCGCAACTGCCTCAGGAACGTTAGACTCTATGATGCAGAACTCTCTCTCACGCTTTACAGACTGAAAGTCTATCTTGTCTTTTTCAGTTTATTGAGTCACTGGATGCCTTCTCTAGATTGCAGGTGCTTCAAAGATATGAAAGAAGGCAGCACTTACTTCTCTGGCTGACATTCGCTAGACTTGCCTCTACCTCTTCTCCACCACAGAAGCGCTGAGACGAGTCGTCGGGTTCAAGAAGTATGCCTCACTCCTGGATGCTCTGAACATAAACTCCACTAAATTCCAAGGAGAAGGACTTATACGAAAAAATCCCGCTCTCGGGACAGAAGACGGTCGCACAGGAGTGCAACAATCTCAGGCTGGTAATATAGCGGGAAACTCTGACAGGAAAAGTCTGAAGAGTACGGATCTCACTAGTACTCCGCCTCTTCACAGAAGTTAGACGGTTGAAGTGCGCCGCGCTCAGAACGCGCGCGCGCAACATTAACCAAGGAAAACTGCACCTCTGCCTGCGAGAACTTCTGGGGAAAAAGATGACTAAACCAGCGGCCATCTTGGAAGGAGGAAAAGAACCTAAGCTTTCAAAGAACGTAGGAAGGCGGAGAGCGATCTTACAGAAACGCTTCTTCGCCTTACCCCTACTCGCCAAGCCTGACTCCTGGGTTGTATCCTTAACCTAGGGAATCTAGCCATCTCAGCCTCAGACCTGACAATATGTGTAAAGATGTAAATGTGTAAATAGTATTTTTAAATCATGTGAATTTGTTATTGAGACCATTGCTGCAGATGTAAATCAAATGTAAGAATAATCAGCTAATGTCATTATGTATATACCTTATATCCAAGTAAAAAATAAAAAAAAATAAAAAGAAATCTGTACACACAAAAATACAATATCATCACAATATCCTATTTAAAGTTGCAATTCATCAACACCTCTTAAAAAGACTAAAATCATTTCTTATGGTTCTGGCACTGTATGGTAGGGGAGCCATGGACATGCAGAAACTATTTCTCTGGTACTTCCCGCAACAGACTCTCGGATCAGCCAGCACTGGGCTATTTCAGGTTCCCAAAATCCAAAAAGCCAGATGGGGAGGGAAAAGCCTATCCCATCGAGCAGCCAAACTCTGGAACAGGCTGTCGACCACTATTCGTCTGCAGCCGAATAGGCTCCAGTTTAGGAAAATGATTAAGACTTGGCTATTCCCCCCAAATAAGTTCAGTCATTGCGCCTGGACAACACATGCCACGTTCTCGTTTAGCGCCAAGACACCTCGGCATTCGTGCGCTTTATAAATATTTGACTGACTTACTTCCTCCAGGCAGTAAAAATGTGATATAAAGTCATAAAATGAATGTGCAAAGAGCAACAGATGATAAAATGCTGGATATTTTTGGATGTGTTTCGTTAAAAAACAAGCAATAGAAACAACTAGCTATGGGCGTATAGTTCTCTTTGCCAAAGCTGCATTTGAAACTTCTACTATAGACTTCCTATACATTTTACAAAATAATATCCTCATGTGGGCATTAGAGGCTGTGCAATAAAATCATAAAGTGACCATGCATAGTGCAAATGAGAAAATGTGCAACAATATGTCAATAGAAGGGGTATATTGATGACCAATAGCATTTAAAACTGTTAATCTCTTAAACCACACTGCTTGTAAAACTTTGATTACAGTAAATACTATGTTTAGCGATGTGTCACTTTTAAAATCCTAAAAGCTTCCAAATAGTTATGAGTACCCATGTTGCGGCAAATTGGAGCTAACCATTTGTGACATGTAGTGCGGTACTCTCTGCAAAAGAACAATATAGGTTTCTCATCTTCGTTACTCAGGCCACATGCAGGGCAGATTTTAAGATCTGACCCTGTCACCAGCCAGGTCGCTTCCCCCAACCGCCACACAGCCCCCTGTGTGATTGGACCTCCGTTTTGCTGCTTTTGCCACTTGACTGCTTTTTTCCCTTTTCATTTCTGTACCCCTGTGCTTTCATTTCTCTACCCCTGTGCTTCATTTCTGTACCCCTGTGCTCTCACCCTTCTTGTGCCCCCTTTTTTTCTGTTATCCCCCCCTCCCTCCGGGACCCTCGCCGCCTCTCCCGCCGTCTTTTCCCGCCATTTTTCCCCCGCCGCTAAGCCCCTGCGGCCCCGCCCCCTTCACTCCCATTGGCCGCCCCACTCCCACCACACACCACCGCACCCAACAGCTACCGCGTCGCTGCTGGGGCAAGGTCACCGAGGACCAACTGACTACCGCCCTCGCCCTGAGACCACCCACCGACCCAGACACTGACGCGACCAACCTCACACAGTGGATCAACGACTGCGCCAACACCCTCGCCCCTCTCAAGTCCTCCACAACCAACTACACCAACAAGAAAGCTGCCTGGTTCACCGAGGACCTCCGGATCTCCAAGCACACCTGTCAGAAGCTGGAGAAGAAATGGCTCCAAGACCGAACACCAGACAACCACACAGCCCTCAAGAACGCCACCCGCAGACACCACCAACTAATCAGGACCGCCAAGAAGACCGCCTTCAAGGACTGTCTAGACAACAACGCACACAATACCAAAGAGCTCTTCAGCATCGTGAAAGAACTCTCCAACCCCAGCTCCAACACCAACGACATCCCGCCATCTCAAGACCTGTGCGACTCCCTGGCCACCTACTTCCACCGCAAGATCACCGACATCCACGACAGCTTCAACTCCGACCCCCCCGCACCCACCACCGAGTCCACCACCCCTGCGACTACCACCCGCACCAGTCGCCTGACCGTCTGGTCCAGCGTCAGCAATGAAGACACCATCAAAACCATGAACTCCATCCACTCCGGATCCCCATCGGACCCCTGCCCTCACCACGTCTTCAACAAAGCCAGCACAACCATCGCTCCCCACCTCCGGAAAACAATCAACTGTTCCTTCGAGACAGCAACCTTCCCAGAAAGCTGGAAGCATGCCGAGATCAACGCCCTTCTGAAGAAGCCCAAGGCGGACCCCAAGGACCTCAAGAACTTCCGGCCCATCTTCCTGCTCCCTTTCCCGGCAAAAGTGACTGAGAAGATTGTCAACAAACAGCTGACCCGCTACCTCGAAGACAACAACATCCTGGACCCTTCCCAATCCGATTTTCGCAGCAACCACAGCACCGAGACCGCCCTCATCGCCGCCACTGACGACATCAGGACCCTGATGGACAAAGGAGAAACAGCCGCCCTCATCCTCCTGGACCTATCAGCAGCCTTTGACACGGTCTGCCACCGCACCCTATCAGCACGCTTCCATGACGCCGGTATCCAAGAGAAGGCCCTGGCCTGGACCACATCCTTCCTCTCCGGCAGAACCCAGAGCGTCCGCCTCCCACCCTTCTGCTCCAAAACCACCGAGATCACCTGCGGCGTCCCACAGGATCCTCTCTCAGCCCGACGCTGTTTAATATCTACATGGCACCTCTCGCCCACGTCGCACGACAACATAACCTCAACATCATCTCCTACGCCGACGACACCAAGCTGATCATATCCCTCACCGAAAACCCCCACACTGCCAAAGCCAACCTCCACAGAGGAATGAAGGACGTAGCCGACTGGATGAAGGACAGCAGACTGAAGCTGAACTCAGGCAAGACGGAGGTCCTCATTCTCGGACCCACCCAATCAGCCTGGGGTGACTCTTGGTGGCCCACATCGCTAGGCACAGCCCCGGAACCCACGGACCACGCACGCAACCTAGGGGTCATCCTCGACTCCACTCTCTCCATGACCAGGCAAGTCAACGCCGTCTCCGCGTCCTGCTTCAACATCCTCTGTATGCTCCACAGGATCTTCAAATGGATCCCCCTCGACACAAGAAAAACCGTCACCCAGGCCCTCATCACCAACAGACTCGACTACGGGAACGCCCTCTACTCAGGAACAACAAACAAGCTCTGGAGACGACTCCAACGTATCCAGAACGCCTCGGCCCGACTCATCCTCGACGTCCCCCGCCGCAGCCACATCACACCCCACCTGAGAGGCCTGCACTGGCTCCCCATCAACAAAAGGATCACCTTCAAACTCCTCATCCACGCACACAAAACACTACACAACACAGGACCCACTTACCTCAACAACCGACTCAGCTTCCACACCCCCACCCGAAGCCTCCGCTCAGCCAATCTCGCCCTTGCCACAGTCCCCCACATCCGGAAAGCCACCGCCGGCGGCAGATCCTTCTACTACCTCGCCGCCAAGACCTGGAACACTCTCCCCACCATCCTACGACAGACCCAGGACCTGCTGGCCTTCAGAAGACTCCTCAAGACCTGGCTCTTCGATCAGTAGCGGCCCCCCTCCCCAGTGCCTTTAGATCCTCTCGGGTATGTAGCGCGCTTTACAAATGCAGTGATTGATTGATTGATTGATTGATCGTGATTTGTACACCATTTACTTGTAAAAGACCTTAGGGGAAGAGCTCGATAAAATCGTATATTCAAATTCCTAGTTAATGGTGGGAATATTAGATCTAAGAATTCTTTAAACATTGGAAATTGCTTAAAAGTTAATAATGTAGTAATTGCAAACCCACTAGAACTGTTAGTTACATAACGATCATTGATGTAGGCCCGTTATCTATCTTTTAGCAGTTTGTGGTCATTTTTTGTAATAGTAATAGGGTCGTCCCACAAATTCTGCATTCCATGTTTGGATAAACCACACTGAGACAGATTTGACCCATGGGATATTCTTGGCTCCTGGGAGTTTCAATAGCTCTAACAATGAGTCTTTAAAAACTCCAAGTTCGCTTGTAATCCTGAGTCAGATCAAGTGTGCTAGAGCTTTTAAAACAGCCAGGTCAGCGACTCTTTTCATCCCAACATCAAAATACATAGGTGTTAGGGGTGAGCTGGAAGGTAAACCTAATAGTTTCCTTATAAAATTATTTTCAGCGGTTGTCAATGAATGTAATTTGACAGCCCCAAATCGCTGCCCCATAGAGAGCAGCTCCCTGTGCCGTTGCACAATATGTTTCCACGGCAGGAGAAATTATGCGCGACGTGGTTTCATTATAAAACTTTAAAATTACATTGGATCTATGTTCAATCATTAATGTATATCTTTCCAATTGACTCCTCAACCTTAAGTAATCCATGAGTCTAACACCTAAGTAATCAATGTTGTGTACTCTATCAAGAGCCTTACTACTTCCATGTATTATGTGACTTTCCTTCTTAGTCTTTTCAAACACCTTATACTTAGTTTTGTTAATGCTTATTTCAGGGCCTCTTAATTTACAAAAACTTAAACATATTGATTAAAATTTGGAGACCCACAGGTGTTTTAGATATAAGAAGTGAGTCATCTGCAAAAAGTAAAATTGGTATCTTATTATCATTCAGAACCGGGGAATCATTTTGGCAATGATCTAAGGCTTCCACAGCATCATTGATGTAGAGAAATTGTCCTTATAGTTACTGAGCAAAGTGATGGCCTCACACTCCACGTCAACTAACCTCTTTGCAAAACAGATTATTATCCTGGGATCTTTCGACTTCTATGAGTCTGAAATCAACTTCTTCACAAAATCAATTCTTAATACTTTTGTTTTATTCATTCTATCTGCAAGAAAGCACACTCACTCTACTCTCACACTCGGCATGTTCTCCCTATTGATACTCACACCTCCAAACCACAAATGCCTTGACCATAACCGCTCATCACTGCATCCGAATTTGGGCACTGGAAACTAGAATCAGGGATTTTGAAAATATTTTGGTACAAATTTGAGTTCTATTCTGGGTGTAAACCATCAATCTGCAACGAGAAACTGCAGGAGCCTATGGACTCACCAAGATATTTAAATTACCGTTTTTATTTTTCATTTATTTATTTATTGGTTTTCAAAGTACAAGTGACTCATACAGTCACCAACAGATAATCAGCATTACAAACCGAGAGAAATATCTTGTATAATTGATGCAATTTACCACCTTGCCTATTCTTGTGCTTAATTGACATGAGCATGAAAGATAGAGTGAAACTAAATCAACAATGAAAACGTGTCATAAAAGTAGATAACTTTCAGTGAGTTACATGCCTAGGAATAATTTATTTTTAACAAAGAAGGGTTGGGCTCTAATCAGTAAGGCTGAGTCAATGTCAACAAACAACAACAAAATTGACAATACTGATTTTTCTTTTTAACAACAAATTATTATGGGTACACAGACTTGAATCAATGTCACCCGGAGGAATTTGTATCAAAAATGCTTATAAGGACGCCGGATGCAAGTAAATACGTAAATCAATATTCCACAATTAATGGAAACTTTGGAGAGCTTCTCTTAAATTTCTACACACGCACATGAAAGGTTTCGTCAATTCGAGACGTTGACTGCTGGACAATAAAATCAAGAATAGAATACTCCATTCGAGTGACAATTGAGATCGGCTGATCTCTATCATTAGAGTGTGGTCCTGAAGAGAACCCACATTGAACTAATGTGGGGTTTGAAATGCGACCAGTTTTTTCCAAACAAGTCTGGTCA
This sequence comes from Triturus cristatus, assembly GCF_964204655.1. NCBI lineage: Eukaryota > Metazoa > Chordata > Amphibia > Caudata > Salamandridae > Triturus > Triturus cristatus. The sequence goes on along the minus strand of NC_140594.1, from coordinate 938,439 downwards.
TAAATGTATGTTCTGGTTTCTGACGGGTATATAAAATTAGTTAAATTGAGAAGACCTTCTCTGTGCAGGAACACGGTTCTCCAAAATACTCGCACTGTTTGTTGACTAAACTCTGATTCGTTATAAAGAAATATATTTAATCAAATCACTGTTTATCTTATGAAAGTCAAGTTGTTTTCATGTTATTTGTTTCATGTTGTCCTAGTCTCGGTCTGAATGTCGTCAAATGAATTTGTCATTTAATTGTATTGTCAATAGGTTTTTCAATAATTTTGATGTTTGTAATGTTTAATCGATGCTTTTTGCGTGTGTTTTTTCAAAAAAGAAAATTTTAGATTCACATTTAAATGAGAAAATAAATGTTTGTTCTTATCAAATAAAATATAAGCATTTTTTATACAAATTCATCCGGGTGACATTGATTCAAGTCGGTGTACCCATGATCATTTGTTGTTAAAAAGAAAAATCAGTATTGGCAATTTTGTTGTGGTTTGTGTAGGAATAATTTATGGAATGTGTTGGTCACAAAGTATTGTCATGAAACATAGTAGTTAACAGCACACGTTTCCTTACACCACTCCAGCCGCCCCCATCCACCCCCTGCTGCCAAACAGCACTCCACCATAGCAAATCTCTGGGGCAAAGGGGACGGGGAGGAGTCCCCATGCACTTCAAATGCCTGGGACAGTAGATAAATGTGCAAGGGTTCCCATATGTCTCTGGGCCGAGAGCTTGGTGGGAGCATCTCGGGATAGATGGTGAAATGATCTTTATAGTAGATCAGGTCATCAAGCCTTTCCTTATATTTCGGTGCTCTTCCCCTCACTCACCTGAACGATTTTTTTTCTTTTGCAACATTTCTGAAAGCAAAGCCTCACATCCTCCAAGTTTCCCAGCAGTGCCATCATTGGAGGGTGGTTTACCAGTTTGTCTATCATGATAGAAAGGGAGTGGGATACCTCCCGCCAATATGTCGGTATCTGGCAACATGTCCAGGTGAGGTGCAGGAAGTCTGCTCCGTCCAGCCGCATTGTAGACAGTGGTCATCCCGGCGCAGATTATATTTATCTAAGTGAACAGGTGTGTAATAAATTCTGTGTAAGAATTTGTAAAGTATAATGTGGAGCCAGCTGCTGGAAGCAATGCGTCCCTTCTGCATACAACAATCCTGCCACTGTTCATCGGTAAGGGGTGTACCCAGGTCATGGTCCTAACTGGCACAGACATGCTCCTCTAGTGGTGGTGCTTTCCCTAGGCAGTATGATATAAACGGGCTAAAATATGTCTCAGGGAAGTGGACTTGAATAGCATGTGCACTGAGTCCATTGTGTGTGGCTCCCATGGGAAGCCTGAGACGGCAGCTTTGACATCATGGTGTTATCAGATGTTGAGAGACCGGTGCACAAGGGTCAGCTGTTTCTTTGTAAATAGTTGGTCGCTAGTTAGAAATGTACCCTCAGCGTATAGGTCACCCCATGTCGTGGCCATGATTTTCCGAAGCATCTGTCACCAGGTTGTTTCATGCGTGACCGGGATAGATCGATGGTAATGTATGGAGGTTAGTGGGGAATATAGCACATGTTTAGCAAAGATACATGCCAGTTTGCTCCATGCAACAGTACAGTCTACAATCGAAACTGAGGGAGACATACATGTCCCCATTTGGGAAGTGGGAGTGTATCCCTGTTCTATAGCAAGATGTGGCAGAAAGGGATTGGGTCGGTGCCAGTGTACTGCATTGTGCACATGGGCACACAAGTGATAAAGTTCCATGTCTGGCGCTTCGAACCCTCCCCTGCTAAAGAGCTGTGTTAGTGTGTCCCACTTTAAGAGAGGATGTCCTCCCAACCTGGCCAAATGTATTAACTGTCTTTAACTCTTTGAAAAAGGGTCGCCCCATTGGATAGGGAATATTTAGAGAACTTTAATGTCCTATTTGGGTGAATTTGCACTAGGATAGTCCTGGCACTTATAAACTTACATCCTAATTCTGTAGCATAGGTCCCTATTAGTTGCGGTGCTTTTGGGGAATTACCCTAAACCCTCCAAATTTTGACCCTAAGGTCTTTCACAAAATAGATTCAATCCTTAGCACACGCATGCATAAACAAAACATATTATTATTAACAGCCGCACAAGAAAGAATGATTCGTTATTTTCTGTTTTTTTCTTTAATTCTCTCCTCCCAGCCAACACTTGTTTTGTCGATAGGGGAATACCCCGGGACTTCTACAAAGCTAAAAGAACATGATAATACAAGTTTCAAAAGCCAATCATGTACAGAATATTGTGCACTGCATTTCAAACATGGTGAAGAATCATTTCCCCACTGTGCAGTACCTTATTCGGATGATGCATACATAGAGAGGAGAGATCGCAACCTACTTCGTAAGGTGGACACCCATGCTTCACATGATATGGTGTATGACAATGTCAAAATCTTATGCTAATATATCCCGTTAGTGTTGTGTTGGCTATACCTCTGGAAATTAGTGCCTCGTACAGTGGTGCCCAATACTTTAATAATTTCAAATCCTGCAAGTCAAAGTATTCAAATGACAAAGGTTTAGTTTTACTGCGCTACTCCAAGCGTACGCCTAACTTCAATCATGGCTTCAAAATCCACTTCTGGCACATACTTGTAAGTGAGCTCGCTCCTGTGTTTGTATTATCCCGCGACAGTGTAGTTTTCTATCACCCGGAAGCGGAAGTGTGACCTTATTCATCACTTTTAGGCTTTCTTCTTCTTCATTGACTGGACCGCTCACCTTCATCGCTGCGCATGACAGCCTGTATTGTACACCCAAATCCGAATCTCTTCCATGTCTATTTCTCCTACATTCACGGGCATCAAGCACCACATATATCTCAATTGTGTATGCAAAAGTACACTTGGTCCGTATTGCAGTGGCTATGTGTTACCCATTCACACGTTTCCCTCCATATTAATTTGTCCACCCCTATTAGTGAGTTTTAAATTTAGTGTAACTGTTGATTTGCAGTATTCCATTCATGACACCCATGAGACCCATATTGTAAACATATATTTACCATACATCACATTATTCCATATTTAATAATTATTTTGGCAAGATACCTCCATTTCCGGCCATCCAGGTTTGTGTAATGAGAGCATTGTAGTGCAATCTTCAATCCATGCGGTCCTTGTGATACATTTCGGATACATTAATTATCATATACATTTACAATTTCATGCACCTCCTGTCTGTTTCCAAAATCCTGTCCTCTTGTCTCTAAAGAAAGCCTAGCTCCTAGTATCCTAGGAAATACTGTAATTCGTGGTCCATATTAAGACCCCGTTCAACAGATTTAGGACGCATTATCCACAGTGCTTCTGTGCGTCTTAATTTTAGTCCTCTATCACCACCTCTAGGGATTTACACTAGTATATCGATCCCGGAGAAAGCAAATTGTTTATGTTGTCCCTGTGCCTCACACTCTATGGCATGCAATACCATGGGATATCTTACGTCCTGTTGTTTCAAGGCTTATGTGTGTCCTTATTCCTTCCCTCAATGCCCTGATTATGCTCCCTACACACATACATACATTTGCATTTGCATTCAATAATGTGGACAAAAAAATTGGAATTGCAATTTATGTAGTGTCTGATTATGTAGGTCTTGTCATCGTGTCCTCTGAAGTCCTTTTTTTTGTCTATTGCATATCTGAAAACCCAACATGAGCCACATTTGTGGAATCCCAATGAGTGTTGTGAGAGCCAATTTGCTGTGTTTTTGTCTTGAGGGACGCTCGGACTCAAGATTGATTTTAATGTCCTGCCTCTGATAAAATGTGACCCCTGGTTTAATTCTTGTGCACGTCTTTAGTTATTTGTCTGCCCTAAGTACTCCCCAATGTTTGATCATAATTTTCATTGGTGTTTTTGACAAACCATTATAGTTAGTCACAAGTCTAATTTCTTGTTCTTGATTTTTTGTTGTCGATTTATCTTTTAAAGTGTCACGTCTCTATATGCCCAGGATTCTACGTTCAGCCTTCCCAATTATTTGTTTGTTGTGGCCCCTTGCTAAGAAGCGTGTTTTCATGCTTTCTGCACAAGAACTGAAATCACCTTCCTCGCTGCAATTTCTTCTAGCTCTTATGAATTCTCCAAATGGATTAGCCTGAATCTGATGAGTGGGATGTGGACTTGTGGCATGCAATAAGGAATTGCACGTGGTAGGTTTTAGATGTTGTCTACTCTGTAATTTGTTACCCATCACATAGAGTTACACATCTAAAAAGACTATGTTAGTGTTACTGTAAAGTGAATTTAATGTCCATGGTGTTTGTATTTAAGAATTCACAGAATTGTATGAGATTTGCAGAGGTACCTGACCATACCATTAGGCAATCATCTATGTAACGTACCCAATTTATGATTGAGTCATTCCATTCGCCCCCTTTTGGGCCAAAATCCATTCATCTTATAGCCATCCCATGAACCGGTTTGCAAAGGATGGAGAAAATTTGGATCCCATGGCCACTCCTTGTGTTTGTCTATACAATTGTCCCTCAAAAAGGAAGACGTTATTGCTAAGTATCAGATCCTCCATAGTCAATAACATTTCCGTGTGCTGCCACTGAGAGGCCGATCTCATGTTGAGATATCATTCCATTGCTTTCAGTCCCAAGTTCGATTTGATACTTGGGTATAGTGAAACTATGTCCAATGTGGCCAGGATCATTCCTTCTTCCCATGGTAAATCAGCAAGTAGACTGAAGATGTGCTTGGTGTTCCTGATAAAAGAGGGGAGTTTCCGTACTAATGGTTAAAGGAAGAGGTCCACATACTGGGCTAACCTTTCTGTCGGGCTCCCAATGCTGGACACAATCAGTCTCTCTGGTGGGAAGGGTAGGTGCTTGTGTATTTTGGGCAGTGTATAGAGACATGGGAATGTTGGTCTAACCACCTTTAAATACATGTATTCAACATCATCAAGAAGGCCTTTTTCATGCCAGTCCTTAAGACTGGCATTGATTTTACTCAAGAGTGACCACATGGGATTCGACTTCAGTTTTTCATAACATCTAGTGTCATTCAATTGTGTCATTGCCTCTAGATCATAGTCATTTTTATTCATGACAATGTTCCCTCCCTTGTCTGCTTCTCTAATTATGGTCAGTCTGTCCGATTCTAGTTGTTTTAGTGCTGAACATTCCCCCTTTTCAGATTGTCTTTGAATCTGTGTTTGTGAGTTAGGTGTTTCCGACTGTGCTTCTCCAGATCCTCTAAAACCAGTTTGTTTAAGGTATCCATCGTGTTACCACCCAGTAGGACCAGAGTACATTTTGATTTATTTTTTAAACTGCTCGCTCTTGTGCGATCTGTGTCAATGTTCAAGTCCTCTAATACTCCGGCCATGTTGCTGGGAGCTTGTTCTGGATCTGTAATGGACAACAGTAATTGAGTGTCACGTGTATCCTGTATACTCAATGTATCAGACACTATAGAAGATGGAATATTTACTCTATGTGTACTGGATTATTACTAAAAGAAAATTTCAGTTTTAATCTCGTTACACATTTGAAAAGATCCACTTTAAGTTTTCAGACATACCCCTCCTCATTCGGACAAAAACCCAAACCTTTTTCCAGTAGTGTTATCAGGTCTGAGGTGAGTGTTTTGTTGGAGAGATTTATAAACTTCACCCCCCAGTTATACGCATTGAATAATTACTTTTGTAACCTAAGTTTAACTTCATCCTGTCTTTCTTAATTTCCTGCTCTCTTGCCTCTACAGGTTTTCTTGTTAAGCCGCCACGTCTGTGTTGGTCTTGGTTGCCCCTCTTTATTCCTTGGACCTCCTTTAAAAAGTGCTGTCTGTCCGATTGCCTCCTGATGCACCTGCAGTAGTATCAATATCGCTATCACTAGTGAGCGGAGCACTCAAAGAATTGGAACTCGACGAGACCGAGATGGTCTCCTGTCTGATTTGTCTACTCACATCCTTATCTGCTTGCAACAGTTGATCATATTTTCTTGCAAATGTGAAGGTCCTCCCTTCCTTATAATCAATCTAATCTCTTAAATTTTCGTGCCTTTCTCTGTTTAATGTTATCTTGATGTTTCTGCAGTATATCTTTCATGATGACATCATTTTTATCTGTCGCCTCTTTTAGGTCTCTAATTTCAGTTTCCAAGATGCTAATTTCTGTCTGTAATTTGGCCACCTTTTGTTCTGGATTTTCTATCTGGATGCCCATTAGTTTATTTGAATTGGATATTAGTTTTAGGAGATCATCATCTAGGTCATCATAAGTCAGGAATATTTGGGATCTGAGACCTCTGGGCATTCTGTTCAGTCGCCGGTATTGTTTGAGTGTGACTCCAACCCACCATTTTGAGTTTGTTCTTCTTTAGTCATCCAATCTAATGAAATTCTCCCTCAGATCTTTCTTCCGTTGCGGGTCTCCACTGTGGAGTGATATCCCCACTGTATTTCCTTTCGCAAAACTGTCGAATAATTCTTCTGCTAATTTGTCCCTATCCATTGTGTCCATTCCTGTTCTGATTAACTCTTGAGTATGACGCTTGAGCTGCCTTCCCTAGTTTTTATGTCCTAAGTTTAATGTCCTATTGGGGTGAATTTGTACTAGGATAGTCCTAGCGGTCATAAAGTTACGTCCTAATTATGTAGCATAGGCCCCTATTAGTTTCGGTGCTTAATGGGAGGGGAATCACTGTAAACCCTCCAAATTTTGACCCTAAGGTCTTTCACAAAATAGATTCAATCCTTAGCAAACACATGCATAAACAAAATATATTAACAGTTGCACAAGAAAGAATGATTCGTTATTTTCTGTTCTTTCTTTAATTCCTTATGTCCAGCCAACACGTGCTTTGTTGATAAGGGAATACACTGCAACTTCTTCAGGGCTAAACAACATAATATAAGTTTCAAAAGCCAATCATGTATAGAATATAGTGCACAGCATTTCAAACATGGTGAAGAAACATTTCACCACTGTGCAGTACCTTATTCGGATGATGCATACATAGCGAGGAGAGATCACAACCTACTTTGGGGCATATCAACAACAACCGGCGATAATTATCGCTCAGCGCTCTTAGCGTGAGGATAATTATCGCCGGCTAGCGTGAATTTTTATCGCTGAGATAGCGTGCTATTAGCAACGCTTATCTCAATAGCAATAAAAATCTACACGCTAACAGGCTAACGTGAGATTATCGCTGGAAACCCAGCGATAATCACACGTTACCTTGTTGATAGGGACAGGCAAACTTAGCCATGATATCCTCCTTCCATAGGATATCATGGCTAAGTCTGAAAATTAGCAGACGTAAAAAAGCAGCGTTAATCGCGGTTAGCGCTGCTTTTTTTGTCTCTAACAGGGTTAGCGACATTCTTGATAATAGGAGAAATGTCGCTTAGCGACATTTCTCCTATTATTTTACTCTGGAACGCCCCCTTTGCATCTCATTAGAGATGCAAGGGGAAGCGTAGAGTAAAAGGGTGCTAACATGCAAATTTGCGTGTTAGCACCCTGTTGTTGATAGGGCGCTAGTTTTATCTCTGCTTTTTTGGCTTTTAAAGCCAAAAAAGCAGAGATAAAGCCCTTGTTGATATGCCCCCAAGTAAGGTAGAAACCCATGCTCCACGTGATATGGTCTATGACGATGACAAAATCTTATGCTAATATTTCCCATTAGTGTTGTGTTGGATATACCTCTTGAGACTAGTGCCTCGTTCCTTTGTGCCCAATACTTGAATAATTTCAAATCCACCATGCCTAATACTTGAATAATTTCAATAAAATAAAATCCACCACAACTTTTGCCGTGACTATCGAGAACCAATCCGAGACATGTGACACATGATATGTCCCTACATCTTGCTGTCAATGCCACAGTTCCTACTGTCGGGCTCGCCACTTCAATCTATTCCTCTCACCTGTAACGGAGAGTGAAACATAATCAATATTCTTGATGTATTTTGTAGATCATACCACTTCATCCAGAGTTACAACCTTTCAGTTATAAGCTGCACACCTCTCCGCTGGTTCTAATTCCGGCCCGGCTGGTCATTTATTAACATCTTCTTTCAAGTACAAAATATAAGTTCCGCAGTTGATTCCCCTTATTAATTAAAACCCAAAACTTCTTAATCCTCCAGTCCGTAATGTACCACTCTATAATGTACCTCTCGCCATCTGTACGTACCCTCATGACAGGACTCACGTATGTCGCCTCCGAACGCACCATATACTGTAATACTTGAGAGTGATACATTCATGGCTGTTATTAATGGCGAAGATGTATAACCCTTCCAAATGCCCATTAAAAGATTCAATCAAAACAGTGATGCAACTAGAGGCATATGTGTTCCGAATAGGCCTACAACCATTTGTGTGTGTACCGTTTCGACCCTCCTCCCGCAGAGACCTTCCTTGGCAAGAAATTATGAGATTGTGAGTGCACCCCTCCTATGAGTAAATGGATACCTTTATTAGCATTGTTGGTTTGATTTCACACCCATATCGGGGAGTTTCAGGAATGTCTGTGTAATTATTACATCGAAAATATGGATCGTTCTCTGCTGGCTTTCCTCGCTGTATCATATATTCTTTCAGGAATTCATGCTTTTTACAACTTCCTTAATACCGGTCCTCTTCCCATCTCTTCTAGTTCTTCACGTATTATAGTTGTGTCTGTTATAATTTTGGTTAAACTGTTACTCGTTCAAAATGCAGAGGCGTTTGTGTATCTGTATGCTGCTTGGAATAAATAGGGCTGTATTTAACCTCTTACTCTACAGGCAAGCAACTGTATCAAGGGTGATGTTTGGGTCTACCTCTTTTGTTAAGTATAGAATTGGGGCAGCTATTGAGTGAGGCATTAATGAGCACACGTAACATGATGGTCTGTTCTTCACTGTTTTTCATATGTGCATACCATGTGTCACTCTTGATCAGTGTATGTGTTTGAGTGTACGCTATTAATTTCTCTAATTTTCCTATGTGCATGCTTGTTCATCCTGTCATTCACTATTGCTATTATTACCCCCCATCATTGTTGCTCATTAATTCTTTAGGTGAATATATATATACATACTCAACCCAGCCGTGCATAACAGAATAAATGACAAAATAATAATCACTGACTGTTTAGTATTAAAATATAGTACTATTTGGAGTTTAGTGGAGTTATGACAACGTTTAGCCCTGGTGCCACTGCACCTGCTGCACTATTTAAATCAAGCCCCTTTTAACTGCAATTGCGACTGACTGTAAAGTGGTAAAAACGATCCAATAAAGTGCAAAGAAAGGTACTGACTCATGAATAGGAAATGCCACAAACGTTCTAAGGCTAAAGCATCTGCTTTACACAACAAAGTAATAAAAAAGCGAAGCATTCCCACATACTGCTGAAGCGGTCTGCCTTTTCCCTGGAAAGAGATCTTATCATATAGTTTAACAGTCCCTCAAGTCTGGACAGTGAATGGGGCTTAAGCAGTGTGAATAGCTTTAGTAGAAGATAAGTATCGTAAATGCGTGCAGCCAGGGGAAGTATCTGGAAACTGTACATGTTGTGCAGCCTTAATGGAAGAAAAACGTTCCACCTCCTAAAGCGGATTTGGATGAGTACTTTAGCCTTGGGAACTGATGAGAAGCCCCTTTTAAGCTATATTAAATACAATAGTTTTACCAGGAACAGTGCTGTGCAGGCAAAGCCTGAAAGAAACATAACCTCATCTACTTTTGAAAAGCTTTGAATGGCCTGTGAAGTACCAGAGTCCAGCACATGCATTAGATAAGAATGCTCTGTGTCCTGGAAGCTTTAGCAGCCCAGGTTACTGCACAGGCGGTGCAAGGGATCTGAGTCCATTTAGAGCAATAGGCTCTGGGTGTGCTTGTATTCAGGAAAAGAGACATGCTGAAATCAGTAGCCTGTTTAAACTTTGTTCATTTTTCAGTCCCCATGCTTTTAATGCATTAAAAAACAGAAAAAACTTTAAACAGGGACTGCTACATGGCTTTCTCTTTTTAAACTGCAGGGGTGTTTATCCCACTTGCCGTCCCATCTCGTTCCCCTTGCCCCATCTCGCCCCATCCCCCCTCACCCTGTCTTTATTACAAGTCTGCAATTTAGCTAATACCTTCATCTTTGCCTTGTATATGTATTTTTTATACTGAAACAATTTGCCTAGTTATATTTAACTAGCATTAAACAAGCATTAGTAAACCAGACTGATCTAGTGTTGAGAAGATGTTGCAAGGTTTTTTATGAGCACTTATTACAAGCATAGAAATCATTTAAGTGCCCTTCACCAGGATACAAGATTCCAATTCGAGCAAAGTAACGGTACCTACGGTTTAAATTACTGTAACCTGAAGACCGTTTAGGCCTACTAAAAAGGACTTAAAGAAAAATATTTTAATACTAAATAATGGAAAGAATAGAAAAAAAATGCTTAAGTAAAGTATTTTTGAACAATCCCTGCAACATCTGTAGACGTCTAATCCAGTTGTTCACCAGTAATTAGTCAAAAAGCAGTTACGGTCGTAAGAAGAGGGCCCCTGCTGCCTGCTTTTGTAGGCGCAAATATAATGAATGCTGAGTTAGAGAGACCAAAGCATGAAAACAGCTGACCAGAAGAACCTTCATGTACGAATATCGTTTTTGCTCAAGAATATTATCATGCTAGCTCTTGGACAGACATAGAAATGTGCTTTGGGTGAAACCTTAACTTCTGGCGCCAGCTTAATATTGGATTCTTAAATTTCATTTTGATCAAGTTCTCGCTTTTTATTCATTTTCTTTTTAACTCCCAACAAGCATATACATGAAGAATACTGCTTTAAGCCTACATGAATGACTTATTTATATTTCGCAATGAGCAGTGATTCATTTGAGCCATGATTAATGTAGGTTTGGCCAACCGCCACTCATTTTTGGAGACTGGCACTTAGATTTCCTCAGCTAACTTTGAGGCAAAGAAAGAGAGAAATACACAAAAGGGGCGACAGAGGAAGAGAAAGCTAGAGCACCAGTGACAAGGGATGAAAGCAAAGATGAAAAAAGAACACTCTAGAGTAACAAAGTCAGGAAGTGTCTGGTAGTGAATTAACAAGGTCTAATAACCTACAATAAACACTATACAGCCTTGGTATCTGGCACCCCAAGCTTCCATAAAACCGCTGCGCTCTTAGGAACCAAAACTTTGGGCCCAGATAATTTTTTTTTTTTTTAAACAAATTAAGCATTGACATGTTAGGCATTTCTGCAAATTGAATTAAACATTAAGCATTTACAATTGCAAGGATGTTCCCTAAAATGCATTGAATCATACTATAAAACTCAGACGCAGGAGCATCGATTAGAACCCAAGAATACTTCTGCTAAACTTAAAACATTGATCGCAGGCTGGCATCCCCTTCATCTCTCTTGGTGGGACCGTCTTGACACAATCAAAATGATGCTAACTCTAATAGTTTTGTATATCCTCTCCAACATCCCACTACCTATGCCATCTAAATTCTTGCAGAAGGTCAATTCTATTCTGATCTCCTTTTTATGGAATGCTAAAAAAATCAAGAATGGCGTTACAGAAATTAGTAAAACCAAAATCCGAGGGCGGTGTCAATTTCCCCCATTTCTCCAATTATCACAAGACCTTTCAGCTACGCCAACTAACGAATTGGATTACCAATCAGACTGAGGATAAACCTCTCTGGGTAGATCTTGAGACATCATTTTTAGTTCCCTTCTCATTTCAGGAATATCTCTCCTTCACTAAGCCTGGGCGTTGAACTACGCTCCATTCGCGGAGCTTGCGAAGTTTAGGCAACTTCGCGATTCGCGTACAGCGCGAAGTTGCAGATTGCTACGCAATCTAGCGCGTAGCGTAGTAGTTTTGCTTCCTCGCGCGCTCAATATTCATTCTCGCGCGCGCGGTAACGTCTTACCTTGAATCTGCGATCGCCAACTTGCTTTTCTGTCCGTTCGCGAGCGCCACGAGATTGGTACTATGGCTGCCCAAGCCCGCGAGAGTCTGCGAACGCGAACACGTCATTCGGGAGCGCGAGCTGACTTCCGGCTGCTGTCTTGGTAAGATCGGGATCCCGAACATGCAAAAACTACAATCTGGCGAAGAATATCTCGCGATCTTCATAAAACCTTCTCTAAAATGATTATTTAGCTCAGTAAAACTCTTCAGATTGTGATTTTGCTGTAGTCTTTTGTGTAAGGAGGAGTCCTTTAATTTTTTTAACTCTTTTTTTCCAGAGGAAGGAAGTGGCCCTGAGTCTACAACTTCCTGTTCCTGTCCAGCAGGCTCCTCCCAGTGCTTTGTGCATGTGCTGTTCACTTTCATTTGGATTTGGAGCTGGAAGGATCACTTTTTGTGTCTGTCTGCTCATACCATTGGATTGGATTGGATATTTTTGAGGACTTTTTGATTTGAGATTTAATTTACTACAAGTAAGTTGGAGAATTGGTGTGTTTGTTTCATTGGGGCTTGTATTACCTACATTTTTCTGGGTTTTTCATAGTTTTTTTTAATTATTGTTGTGGCGGGTGGCCTGTGCTTTCAATAGGGGCCTAGTTGTTTTTCTCTGCAATTTCAGCCAGTAGGGTACCCGTGGGTTCATGTTTCGTGGTGTCTGTAGAATTTTCAACATCATGTAGGGCATGGATGGCATAGGATTATTTGAAATGCTAAATGTGGCTGTGGTGTATTTCTCTGTTGGGATGTGTGTGCTTGATGTGTAACTTCTTATCAATCCTTTCATAGCCCTGTTGATTTTCATTTGTGTATTAAAGGTGTGTTGTTTAGCAGGCCTCCTTTGTCCGGTCATATATTATAGGCCTGCTTCAGTTCATTGTTTTCCATGGCCTGTTGTGACTCTGAGTGCCCATGTGGCTTGTGGCAATTTTATGGTGGTAGTTTAGTAGTGCGTGCTTCTTTTTCCATAAAGGCCTGTATTTCTTTTATTTGTTCCTCTTGGATTATGCTTGTTGTTGTTGTGTCCTTCTGGCCATGTGTGGCGGCCATTTTGTTAAGGCAGGCATTGTGCTTTTGCCATAGGCTTACATTGAGTGTTCCAAGCTTGTGGCCTAGTCTGCCAGTAGGCCCAGAGGTAGTCAGCCTCCAATCTGTGGTGCGTGATTTAAATGTACAGTTTGTGTTGTCTGTTGATTTTCCTTTACACCATGGATGGCTTTGGATTTTATTGCAAAAGGTGTGTTTTTGGGGTGGAATAACATTTTTTGGGTGTGTGTTAAATAAATTGGGCTTTTTTAGCCAGTATGTAAGCCTAGGGATTCAGCTCGCGAACTTTTGGTAACTCTGCACAGCGCGACAACGCGGACTTACAGTTTTCGTCATTTTCGCGCTCGCAATATGCGTGTTCGCGCACGCGATAAAGCCTTTTTGTACAGTTTGTGATCCCGAACACGCAGCTTTTGCAATCTGGCAAACAATATCTCGCGAGCAACATAGACCCTTCTCGAAAACGCTTTTTTGTGCATTTCTGCACAAAAAACTCCTCAGGCTGCCATTGAGCTGTAGGTTTGAAGCAGGGAGAAGCTTTTATGTTTCTTGAAAACATTTTTATGAGAGGAAGTAAGTTCCACAGACACTCCAACTTCCTGTTCCTGTCCTTTGTAATCACTTTTTGGTTATTTTTGGTGGGTGGCCTGTGCATGTGTGTGGCGGCCATTTTAGGAAGACAGGCATTGTGCTTTTGCCATAGGCCTCCAAGCTTGTGGCCTAGTCGTACAGTAGGCCCAGGGGTACAACTCATCAATCATCACGGGTGCATGGAATGTAAACAACTGTTTTTGTGATGTGCATTAAATTTCAACATCATGTATGGCTTTGGATTGAATTGTAAAATGTGGCCTATTCTTTTTTACGGGGTTAGATTTCATTTTGTGGGTGTTGTAAATAAATGCCTTTAGTTTTTATGTGTATATGTTCGTTGTGTTGTTGCTCCCTGATGCTGCATCCATCCCATAAGATTCACACATTTTTATTTAGGTCAAACAGGCTAGACTACATTTATGTTTTTGTTCCTTGCTATTCTTCTTCCTGAGTGTACACAGTACAAATACAACAGGATCCCTGGCCTTGTCAGTCTCTGAATGGCTGGCTATACTGTTGATGTTGTTCACTGACTTCATAAATTTAATAATTGTGATGACCACCCAGCAGACACTAATAAGTTATATATTATATTATGGATCTTTTGACTGATGTTCTTCTGGCTTTTTTGCTTTTAGGTGCACAAAAGACAGAGGAGGTGTGTCATCATCATCCACTGTTGTGGTGCCAGACCGACATCCTGCTGCTGTACACAACGTGACGTGTCAGTGACCTGACCAGGCATCTCTGCAACTTGTGCAACTGAGTGCTGTTTTGACATCTGTTGAAGATGCCCCCAAAGAAAGCAGGTAGCAGGTCCTCCTGTACCAAGAAAGTTGCCATGGAGAAGAAGGAACAGAAGAAGAAGGAAGTGTCACTTAAGTCTGGTGTGCCTCCCAAAACCTTTTTTGGTACACCAAAAATGACGCCTGCAGCAGCGGTGTCGGGGGGCCAAGCTGGGGGCAGCACCTCCACATCAGTGGGCCCAACCCACCAACCCATGCCCAAGCAGATGAGTGTGGAAGAGGTAGCCAGCCTTATGGTGGAAAGCAGTGATGCTGAGCCTGAACTAAACTTATCGCTATCTCAAAGTAGTACACAATCAACGCAGGAGGGAACATCATCAACACAGCAGATAAGTTGTCAACAGCCGCAGCCACCGCCCGCAATAGTAGCTGTTCTTCCTCCCGAAGTAGGGGCAGTTCAGGAAATTGAGCCTCATGCAGAAGAAGAAGAGGAAGCCACTCCTTTAGAAGTTGCATTGGCTTTTAAATCCCCAGCAAGGAAAAGGAGGGTTAGTACATCAAGTTCTTCACCAAGCCCCCCTTCTGATGATCTAGATGCCACTTGGAAGCCACAAACTGAGTCTGAGAGGGAAACACATCACAAGAGCAGGCATGGGAATAGGAAGGTTCCAGAAAGCCTTACACTTATGGAGGTTGATGTAGAAGAGCAGGATGATGATGATGATGAGCCAGTCATCACAAACATCACTCCCGGGCCTGAGGAGATGGTGACCAACATTTTTACACTATCCAAAATGGATGCGAGGGATGTAGCACGCATACCTCCAACACAGGTAACACCAACACACCCTCCAGCTTCCATATTTACATTAGCAAAGAGCCGGCAGCGTCCTACATCAAGCACAACAAGCACCACCTCAGCAGAAGTAGGTAGTGGTCCTGCACAGAGTCAAATTCAACACACACCCTCCAGTTCATCCGGCATTGGAAGTGGGAGTGGCACCTCCAGCAGGAGACAAAAGTTAAGCTCCCCAGTGTGGGACTTCTTTACGGTTAGCGGAAAGGAGGAGAACATTGCTGTATGCTCCGTTTGTCATACCTCTGTTAGTCGTGGTAAGCTTGGTACAAACTATGGTACCGGAGGCCAAATGACCCATCTGAAAAAACACCATGCAATCCAGTGGGAGGAGCACCTTAGGCTCATCAAAACTGGAACCATTGCTGTTGGGCTTAAACGAGTAGAAAGTCCGCTCACGGTGGAACAGGAAGAAGAGGGAGACATTCTCTGTGCTAGTGGTACACAAAGTAGCCCTGTCCCCAGCACTGCAGTGGTAACGCCCACATCCTCAGCCACATCTCATTGGCAGAAGAGTATGAGTCAGCCTGAGACACCAAGGAGTACTGCTGGCCCAAAAAGTGCGACGTTGACCACAGGAAGGAATACCATGCAGCCTACCATTCTTAGCATGTTTAGTAGGCCGGAGGGCCAGTACGAACGCAACCACCCAATAGCACGTTTGTACAATGCAAAGCTGGCAAAAATGTTAGCACTGGACCTTCTCCCTTTTTCTTTTGTTGAAGGGGTGGGTTTTCTTGAGTTTGTGACCACCATCTGCCCAAAATGGAAAGTTCCCAGCCGCTACTATTTCGCAAGAGTTGCTGTTCCAGCACTACATCACGACGTGCTGGAATTGCTTGGAAAAGCCTTAAAACAGAGTGCTGTTCAGAGTATACACCTGAAAACAGACATGTGGACCAGTTGCCAAGCCACTGATTACATGTGCATCACTGCACACTGGGTCTCTTTTTCGGGTGTTAAAGATAAGATATCTGACGGCGTTGTTGACACCGCTGATATTTTTAAAGACACTCGCAAACATGCAACTGTAGCCATGTTTGCTATGGAGAAATCTCATACTGCTGCTAACATTTTGGAGGAGTTTAACAGCAAGGTGTTTGAGTGGCTGCGACCAAGAGGTCTTACCATTGGTTTTGTTGCCACAGACAATGGCAGTAATGTAGTTAGGGCCATGAAAGATGGTGGCTATTTCTGGGTGCCATGTTTGGCACACTGCATTAACATTGTTGTTCAAGACTTTCTGAAAAATGAAAGCAAAGTCAGCAGCTTACTGACCACCTGCAGAAGAATATGCACACATTTCAACCATTCTTTTAAAGCCCGGAAGGAGCTGAGGGTCATTCAATGTGAGCATAAAATGCCAGTCAAAGCACTCATCCAAGAGGTGCCAACACGTTGGAACTCAACGTATTACATGCTTGAGCGTCTGTTTGAGCAGTACATACCACTTAATGCTTATGTCATGAAAAGGTCAGGGGATCCTACAGTGAAAGGCATGAGAGTTGAGATGGCCCGATGGGACCTTATCAAAAGCCTGACAGAGATGCTACTTCCTTTTGAGGTCTTCACGCGTGAAGTGAGCAGGGAGGACTGTACTATGGGCCAAGCTATCCCATTGTTGTACATGCTAGAGCAAGAGCTGAAGGAGGTGTCAGAAATGTACGCAGGTGTGGATGACAAAGTAGACGCATATTATTTGGCAGGAACCTTATACGCTCACTTATCTCCAAAATAACATTGTGTCACATCCACATTACATTACTGCCTCCATTTTGGATGCACGTTACAAATTATTGCTGCGCAGTAATGAAGTCATTCCTTTTTCAGAAGTGAATGTTGCCCAGTACAAAACTTTGATAGCTGAGGAAGCCACTGAGTTTGAAAATGAAAGGATCTTCATTAAAGGCCCGCCCCCCCAGGGCAGAAAAAGTACTGCAGAGCACCCAGAGCCAAGTTCTACTTCAGAGGTCAAGAGCAGTGCGTTTGCCTCCCAGCAGTCAACAACACTGCCATCAATAACATCAACAGCACCAACAGGATCATCAGGCACATTTAAAAAAAACGCAGGTGATTGGTTTCTACGGAAAGGGTATTGTACGTCCATGACTGATGCAAAGGCAAAAGAGGCCCAGGAAATCGGAGCACCCCTGAACATTGAGCGGATGGTTCAGGCCTAGCTAGATGACACAACAGAGGTCTTCATGGAGCAAAGCCCATTGGTTTATTGGTATGGGAAAAGAAGCCAATGGCCAGTGCTCAGCAGGCTGGCGATAAAGTATGTGGCTTCCCCTGTTGCAAGTGTCTCTTCAGAGCGTGTTTTCAGTGCTGCTGGTGCCATTGTTACTGTCAAAAGGACCAGTCTCTCACCCAAAAGCGTTGAGAGGTTAACCATGATCAAAATGAATCAAAACCTTATACCACCAGAGTACAAAATACGTGAATCACAGCAGGAAGAGGAGAGCGACTTCGATGACATAAGTAGTGGGTTGTTAGACGTACTTCTGTCTGAACCACCAGAGTTTGAGGACAAGCTCCTCTTTCCTGACAACTAGGCTTACAAATTGTTCTCCCTTCCTTTATTTGTGTGTGACTGTGTATCTGTTTTTCTGGTTCAAAATCTAATCACAACAAATCCATCAACAGTCTCCTCTTTTTATTTCCCTATTGAAGTTGCACGTCTGTGCATAACTGTCCACTCCACTCCTCAGGGTCCTGCTCCATCTTCCTTACTCTCCCTAAGTACATTTCAAGCAAGCTGAACATTGGATGGAGATGGAGAATATTACAATACATGTTGCCTCTAACAGTACCTCCATAAGAAGTGAAACGTAACTCCAGCTATATTCCATTTTGTTACCAAGCCGAAAGAAACTCATCACTGACTGGCAGAAGGCTAGGCAGGCATCAGATCAGACAGCCAAAGAGAACACCAAGACAGGTAATGAGTGATTATTGTGAATGATGGTAGCATGCATTGCATTGGATGCTGGCTGACTACGAATAATTGTGCATGGAGTAGAACTAGACTTGTTTATCAACAAAGTAAAAGTGACTCAGGTGTGGTGACAGTTAATGTTTCCTTGTTTAATAATAACCACATTGTACTCTTACCATTGCAGGTGCTGGCCAATATCCGTTGCAATATAGTAATATGGAATATATTCTAAACTTAATCAGTCACTACAGACTGAGTTGGTGTTGGAGAAGAGGTACCACACGGTCATCATCATGATGCTGCTGAGCATACTATCTTTGCACACAGTCAGTTGGATCGGAGAAAAATGATGGAATAACTGCGTTTCATGGGCTGACTTAAAAGGTAAACAGTTTGAACAAGGACCACAGCACAGACCTAGTGTCAGGAATCAGCCAATCAGTGCAGCGACCATCTCCCTGAGCAGCAATAGAGGAAAGAAATACCATAGAATCAGTTGCTACCCTCGGTGGAGAAGGCTATATCCACGGCGGAGGTTACTGGACCGAGTAATTTTCAAGGTGCTCCAGATTCACCATCGCGGGATTTTCAAGATGGCCGCCGACGCTTGGAATCCGAAAGGTGAGCAGTCTAGTGTTCTAAGGAAGCAGAAAGACAAGTGCGCGCGAGCGATTAACGCTCCTCGCACTTCAACTGAATCTCCTGAGGCGAAAGCAGCGTCTTCCCGCCGCGCCTGTCAGTTCTGAGGTATTTCGTTTAGAGACACTTTCGGAAGCTGAAGTAAGTGTCTCAGAGAAAATTCGAAGAATTCCGTGAGTAGCGTTTTGAGTATTCAGAGGGTGAAGCACCAGAACTTTTTGTGAGAAAACCTTTGCCGAACTAGTCCAGGTTTTGAATCTGTTTACAAGAGTTATCCATCGTTCAGTCAATTGCAAGTCTTTAAAAGAACAAACGAAATTAACTAAAAGTGAGACGACAACTAAAAGAAGGTTCAGAGACTAATTTAATTAACAAGCAAAAGAGAAAAGTGCAGAACTCTAATTAGCACTAATTATCTGAGGAGATACCAAGTCCTAAATATATATATATTCACTTAAAAAACCATAGGTTTCACACAGGTTATAGTTAGGTGGATATTTCTCTTGTAAAAAACCAATTAAATTCCCCCGTTATAGTTAGTTCAGATAACTATAACTCACGCGACCGCCACTCTATCACAAGGATGATGTCATCAGTGATGTCATGAGTGATGCCACTGACCATGTCATGAGTGATGTAATATGTGACGTCATCAGCAGTGGATTGCGGGTGCGCGAGTTATAGTTATCTGAACTAACTATAACGGGGGAATTTTATTGTTTTTTTACGAGAGAAATATCCACCTAACTATAACCTGTGTGAAACCTATGGTTTTTTAAGTGAATATATATATATACATACCGTCGAGTGAACAAGGCTCGTGTGAGCTGAAACGCGTCTTGACATCAGGAAATAAAAATAATTGAGCACGAATCTGGGTCCGTGTCCGTCATTCTTGATTTCAGAGAGTTGGATTCAGGCTGGAACTACGCAATATATATATATATTCAGTGAAAAAACCATAGGTTTCACACATGTTATAGTTAGCTGGACATTTTACTCGTAAAAAACCAATGAAATTCCCCCGTTATAGTTAGTTCAGCTAACTATAACTCGCGCGCCCGCAATGCACTGCTGATGACGTCACATATTACATCACTCATGACATGGTCAGTGACATCACTCATGACATCACTGATGACATCTCAAATGACATCACTGATGACCTCACTGATGACATCATCCAGTGAATGTGTGTTTTTCTGAAAATTAAATATGTTTTATATATGTATATCTCAAGGTCGATGGAAGAATAAATGGGTATATTACTGTCTAAATGGATGATTTCTTTTTGAAAAATTGATTGTGTAACTGACTGATTACGTGTATCATAGTGAATACATGGCTTAGTGAGTAATGTTTAAATATATAAATATCTGTATCATTTTTTCACTTTGTGTATAAGTGGCTGCATGGGTTGGTGAGTAGCTACATGGGTGTCTATATAGGTTATTAGTTGGTTTTTTGAGTATCAGTATGAGTGTCTGCATGGTTTGGTGGGGGGTATTACGTAGTGCATAGGTGCATGAATGAGTGACTCACTGTTTGTATGTTTTGAACAGAGCATGTGTGCAGGACTGCATGGGTGGATGTGTGTGTGTATGGGTGTGTTAGTGAGTGAATGACTGTCTCAATAGTGTCTTTATGAGTAACTACATATGTTTAAAACTAGTATATGTGACTATTGGTTTATATATGTGAGTATATGTGAGAGTGAGAGATTGAAAGAGTTCCTGTATGAATAAGTATGTATTTCTATAAGTGATTGTTTAAAAGACTAAGTATGTGTAAGTTTCCGTAGAAGTAAGTGTGGTGGTGTGTGTATAACTGTATATGCAAGTAAATGTATGTTTGATTCTTTATTAGCATGAGTGACTATGTGTGTGAGTAGCTCTATGGATGAGTGGCATTGTGTAACAGGATGTATAGGTGTATGAGTACATATGATAAGTGAGTACATGTATGAGTGACTGTATTGGACTGTTGGTGAATGAGTGGATGTGTATGTGGATCTTAGAATTACTGAAGAGGTTGTTGTAACTGTTATTGGTATGTCCATTCTTTTGTAAATTTTAGTCTCTATTTTTGAATGTGTGTATCAAAGGTTATATTAGGGGAAGAGGAGGTCTGCCACTCTATCACAAGGATGATGTCATCAGTGAGGTCATCAGTGATGTCATTTGAGATGTCATCAGTGATGTCATGAGTGATGTCACTGACCATGTCATGAGTGATGTAATATGTGACGTCATCAGCAGTGCATTGCGGGCGCGCGAGTTATAGTTAGCTGAACTAACTATAACGGGGGAAATTCATTGGTTTTTTACGAGTAAAATGTCCAGCTAACTATAACATGTGTGAAACCTATGGTTTTTTCACTGAATTTCTAAGGTTTTTTAAATGCTAATTCCTAACTATAACGTGTGTGAAACCTATGGTTTTTTCACTGAATTTCTAAGGTTTTTTAAATGCTAATTCCTAACTATAACGTGTGTGAAACCCATGGTTTTTTCAGTGAATTTGCAAGGTTTTTTAAATGCTAATTGTTTTTTTTTCTTCTATTTTTTTTAACATATTTTTATTTTAATTTTCTTACCTTTTATAAAGACTATGGTTAAAGTTTTTAAAATTCTTTAATATGTTTTTTTTTAATATATTTTTTAAAATAAACGTAAAATGTATTTGCAGTACATTTTTTCTATTTTTTTTATTATTTTTTTAGTACGCGTACCGTAAGCTTACGGTAAGCGTACGGTTTACGCAACGCCCGTAATTTTTCTACGCTGCTTGCGTATAGTTACGCAATTTGCGTAGCCGCGCGTACTCCGTGTGGGACGCGTGCGCGCGTACGCTACACGCGCACGTTACGCGGAAGTGTCGGGTAGTGACTGTTATGCGCATGCGCGCAAGCGCGTGTCTTTTTTACGCGCATGCGCACTTTTGCCGTAAGCGTACCGTAAGCGTACGGTAGGTCATGTGATCATGAAACACAACTTTTGATTGGTTGAAACTACTTTCAGTTCTAGAACTCTCCTACACCACACCCATTCCTCTCATTTCTGCTTGTGATCCCTTAGGAGAAGGAGCTGGGTTGTCTTTGTGATACGATGGCAGAACAGCAGAGCTCTTCTGAGAGTGAGGCTAGCACTAGCAGCACTGTTTTGAGGCAGAGAGCGAGGAAACAAAAGCCCTCTTATGTATGGGATTATTTTACTTTTCCTGAAGGCCAGCAAAAGGTGAATGCACCCTTAGTAACTTGCAAGCTGTGTCAGCGTGTACTTTCAAGAGGTAATCCTGACAGGAAGTATTCCTTTGGGAATCATACCATGAAGAGACACCTCAAGGATGTACACAGAAGGACACATGGTCATCTTTTTGGAGGTAACTCTTCAGAAAGACAAGCAAGTACATCCACAGCAGCTCAGCCTGGACCATCATCTGCAGAGCTGACTCCTTCTTCTGCAGGTCAGTTGAGCCCTTCATCTGTGGGGGGAGCATCTCCTTTTGCTGGCCCTCTGGAAATGAACCCTCGATTTCGGAGGGTTGATAATCGATGCGCCTTTTGTCAAGATCTAATTTGCCATAGGGAGACCAGTGTTTCCCTAGTGAACAACAAAATAGATCAGCACACTTGTCGCTTTGAATAATTTTCCCATTCTTTCTTTCCTCTGTCCCTGCATGAACACAACGGTTCTTTTAAGAGCCAACCTTATCTTTCATCTTTTTTTTACATATGTTTTTAAAAACTTTTTTTTTATTTTTTTTTTACCGTACGCGTACGGCACGCGTACTTTTTTTTTTTTTTTTTTTTTTAAAAAACACTAAAAATCAATTATCACATTACAAGGTCCTTGAGAGACTACAATTATTATTATTGACTTACCATACCCACTCAAAAAAATATTTATTCATTTGTTTTTTAAAAAAATAGCTTTAAAAATGGTTCTAGTTTTCGAAATTTTTCTATATCAATCTGAAAAAAATGAAAAAAGTATTAATATTTTTAAAACATTTTATAATACAGTACACATATTTACATATTTTTCAAAAAATATTTTTGCCTTATTTTTGCTGTTTTCAGAATATATTGCATTTCACTATAAATTGTGAAAGCAATTGCATTCATCATTTTACAGCGGGCAAAAAAAAATAACAATCACAAAGATTGTATTAAAAAAGCCCAGAATCTCTTTTTACTTAAACTTAACATTATAGAAATGCATAATATTCTAAAAAAATATCATCTAATACCAATACTTATTTCTTTAAAATACCGTCTGATATGTTTGTTTCAGAAGTATAATCACAATATTATATCTCAAATAACTCCACAATACATCTGATTCCATTTCCTTTAGGCCAAATAGTAATTTTAAAATTTTTTTGGGAATAAATTTCCAACGGTAATCCAATAAAATTCTAAAGTTTAATTTGTCCAGATCTCACCGATTCTCTGTAACATTTTGGTTCACGAAAATTTTTTGAATAATTTATTAAGTCCACAATAGAATTGGTTACTTTTCCGCATGGCCAAATAGTAATTTTTTAAATCATTTTTGAAAAAATTTCCAATGGCAGTCCAATAACATTCCAAAATTTAAATTGTGCAGATGTTACCGATTATCTCTAAATTATTGGTTTTTGAAAGTTTCATTAAAAATTAAAAAAGTCCACATTACAATTGGTTATCTTTCCATTAGGCCAAATGATAATTTAAAAAATCTTTTTTTTACAAAATTGCAATGGTAATCCAGTAAAATGGTAAAATTATTTTGTCCAGATCTTGCCAAATCTCTCTAAAATTTAGGTTTCAGGAAGATTAGATAGGAATTTGCTAAATCAAAAGGCAAACGTTGTTTGAAAATCAATTGGGAATCATTACACAGTGTCCAGCCTTTTTCACATTTAAGATAAACTGTGTAATGTCCAGAAGCAACAGTAGGTCCATCATGGAAAATTATTGCAACAGTTACAAAAGTTTTTCCTGAAATTGATAATTGCTGTCCTGTAAACTTCTTTATTAAAGTATCCAATTTTGAACCATCAGCTCTACATCGTTGTATCATTAAAATTACATACTGTCCGTATTCCTTTAAAATTAATGTTGAAAACATGTCAGATTTACACTCACCACATTTCATGCTATGATTAGCATCTTTAACTAATTTTGCAAAAGTGACTGTTTTACTCTCTGGCAATGTCAAATAAATAAACCTTTCATTATCAACATTAGAGCCACATATATTATAACAATTTTCACAACTATGTTCCCATTTATAAGAGAGACCCAAAAAAATTTCAATGGGAACTTCTTCTTCTTCCACTACCTGAAGAAAATACATCAAAAATTCGTGTGCATCTTGCTGTTCATTTTGAGAAAACTGTGTTCGTCCTGAACATATATCTAAAAGTTTTCTAATTTCAGTAGCACTTTCTATTTGAGTTTTATCTTTACTCAGCTTTTGAAAAAGGAGACTCAGCTCTGAACAGAATCTTTTTCCCTGATTTACTATTATCTGCTCTTGCAAACTTTCCAGATAAAATGCAACATTCAGCACTACATTTGCGTAGCAGTTGACACCAGAGCTATTTTCAAAATGACATCCTACAACCTGTTCTTCATTTTCCTTTTTCTTTTTGCTTGCAATTACATCACTCCTCTTTTTTTTCCTCTTCTCTACATCTTCATTACAGATATTCTCATTTTTTCTTTTACGAGAAACTACACGTTTCTCCAACACAGGATACTGACCTTCTTCTTAATCTATTATACTCCTTTACACAGTTTGTATCAGCACTAACTTTTGAATCATCAAAGTCTATCATGAATAAACCTGATAATGTTTTCACTCGTGACAAAGCAACATATGCCATACCTTCTTTGAACACAGTTGAACCAATGTTCACAAAAGCACAATCTACAGTCAATCCTTGAGACTTGTGAATAGTTACAGCATATGCTAGAGAAAACGGAAACTGCTTCCTACGTACATATAAGTCTTTCACAAGCATGAAACGAACTGTACAACGACAAATATCTTTAACTTCTTCTATCTGATCAAATTTTATTTTTAAACATTCAATTCCTTCTTTTTTCTGATAATTAATAAAACCCACAACTCTTCCCATAGCTCCATTAACTAAACCTTTTTCAACATCCAAATTTCTTCTTAAAAATACTCTACAGTTCATGCAAACATATAGATTTTTTTCTAATCCAGCTGTTTTGTAGATGTTCTTCTCTAGTGAGTCCAATTTATTTTTCAGTTTGCCTGTTACTGTGACAGTAATTCTTCCATCCTCAATTTTGTCCACTGCTTCCAATTTCCTGATCTCTTCCTTTTCCAATTTCAAAAGCTCCTCATTAAATATTGAGCATTCACGTAGAGTTGGCATTAAGCAGATGACACTTTTGTTTTCTGCAATATTCTTGTATATTTTCTCTGCAACTATTTCTTCCTTTGGAAATAAATTATGTAGCAGCCGACTCTGTAATGCTTTTTTGCCAACTTCTGTGAGTAGTCCAATTCTGATATCTTTCAGAATACTTCCATATTCTTCATCGCTTGCTTGCCTCATATTAGTAGTAAGTTCCTTGTACTCAAAGAAGGACCAAATATTTGTATTTCCGATGCTTCCCAATGACTTCTTCGTGTCTTCATGTGTGACAGTATTAAATACTGGTTGTCCTTTAACTGGAGTAAGTTGCAAAAGATCTCCAAAAACTATGACGTGTTTTCCACCAAATAACATGTCATAGTCTGTCTTCAAAATTTGCTGCATTCTTAAATGCACAAAGGCAAGCATTAAGTTTGATACCATGCTCACCTCATCAATAATGAGAACTTGCATCTTCTTCAATACTCTTGAAACTTCCAAGGATGCTTCTCCAGTTAGCTTGTTGTATTGTATTTTGTTCGCATGCTCCACTGGTAACATTAGCAAACGATGTAAAGTGATTCCTTTTATGTTATATGCTGCTAACCCAGTTGGAGCAGTAACCACACAAGACAAAGTAGAATCCGTTTTTTGCTGTAGGTAGCTTCTGATGACTTTTATTAGGAAACTTTTTCCAGTTCCAGCTTGTCCGCTTACATACATCCTGATTGGATGAAATGATGTGCATGAGCACTCTTTTTTTTCATGTAGAAATCCGTGATCAATTTTGTTTTTGATCTCTTCATAAATTTGTTGCTGCTCTTGATTCAGTTGTCTTTCCAAATTTTCTAAGTCTATAAATTCTTCTTGAGCTTGATTCATAGCCGTTTCCACTTCATTCATGGCTATTGATGCTTCATTTTCAACGATTGGTTGTCCTAGGGGATCTTGACTGAGTGTTCCTGAACTTTGGCTGTCCTGAGAACTGTCTCTAGCTATTTCTGCTGCAATTGTAGTTTCCTGTTCAATTTCTTCATTTAACATTTGCAGATAAGTTGAGAATGTACTGCATTGTATGCTGTCTTTGCAAGCATTAAAAGAATCTTCATAGCTTTGAAATTCTCCCAGTAGTTCATCCTCTGTACGCCATGGTTTAAACAACTGTAAAAGAGCCAAGTAGTAAAATTCCTTCTTGTCAGTAGTGTCACAACTCAGCTTCCGGTGATTTATCAAACTTCCTTTTGTTTGCTTCACCAAACATCCTTCTTCACCAACGACTTTATATTTTCCATTGTTGATGTCTTCTGCGGCTTTCCGTGAATAAATGTAGTTCTGCAGCACTTCATAGAGACACATGTTCTCCAGATGATGACTTCTCTTGGGATAATAAGTGTCCAACATGTTTGATTTCAAAATATCTGTACTTTCTGGGTCATTCTCGGCCAAATATTCAATTTCTCCTACAGATTTCAGTACCCGATTTCTCATTGCTGCAAGGCCTAAACTTGCCCAAATTATTCTTCTTGACTTCGAGAAGACACTTTCAGAAGATAACCTATCTGAACATTCGTAGGATCCAATTTCTCGATGCGATAACATCTTCAAACTGAAACTGTACAGCTTCTTACTGACAGTCTTCTCGTGAGAAATCTCTTCCCACATTTCCTTCAATTCTGTTTTTTCTGATTTTGTAATGTAAGACGTTACATATCGAGCAACAGCAATGGAATTGTCAGCAACATACTGTATATCCATGTTAGCGTTCCACATGGATAAAATGACTGGGTTGTAGTCATTTATATTTTTTGATTCTTCTTTTCTTTTTAGGTTGTAGGTATTCTTAGGTGATTTTCTTGTGATAGTATGTCTCACAGCTGACATAAAACTGTTGACTCTTCCACTTGAAAGAACAGGTCTTGGAAATCCAAATCGACATTTAGTGTAGTATTTATCTTTGCTCTTGTATTTCCGTCGACAGTATTTTCCACACCGATGACTTTGGAAACGTAAAACTTGCTCCTTTAACTTTTTCTCTTCTGTGCTTTTTGGTATAGCACATGTTGCATATTCTTCAATGTAAGATAACACTGCTTCATCAGTATCTGTTCCAAACTTTGGGGCATCCTTGATCCACAACAGCATATGAATATGAGGAGCACCTCTTGCCTGGTACTCTTTTCTCCAAAAGAAATCCTCTACTTCTCCAAGAGGTGGATTTTTTTTATTGCAGATGAAGGACATCATAGCCTCAAATCTATGATTGAAATATCTGCAAACATTAACCGGATCCAATGAGCACAGTTCTCCTGGTGTCTTGTATTCGATGTTTTTAATGTTTGAATTTGCCTCTCGTAGAAAATCCAGTAAATCATCCCAAGCGTACTCGGCACAGCTTAGGGTAAGGAACCATGTTGGTGTTCCTAAATTCCGTAACATGCATTTTAATTCACCATGGCGTCGGTACCAATATTCATTTGTCCCACGCTGACAAGCCATCAGATTGATCAGTTGTGTTTCCAAATGATCATCTCGGTGCTGCACTTTCTCCATAAAATCCTTAGCAGACACATTTTGTAAATGTACTCCACTTTTTAAAATGTGATTTACTGCATAAGACAGTGCAGACAAGTCGCTTTCAAATAAAAGATGGAACAAATAAGGAATACTTTGTCGAAATCTGGGATCTTCAGCATATAGTCTTGTAGTCCGATACTCAGAAGCTGGAATCTGTTCTGGACGTTCATCGTATCGTCCTCCTTTTCCTTTAGGAAACAGCTGGGGAAAACATCGAGCTTCCAAGCTCTCCTCCCATACACTCACGGGAGTTCCTTTTGCTTTCTTCATCTGAAAGAGATCAATATTGTCTCCCATAACTTCTTTTGAATGAAGAGGATGTATGCTAAAATGTTCATAAATTTCTTCTTCCTTTGACTTGTCCACTTTTTCAATTTGTCCAGTTGGTGTTTCTGTGTCTTCTTGTAAATCTTCTTCTTCTTCTTCTTCTATATAAATTGATTCATACCATTTGTTATTCCTTTTCAAATACAAATTTGCTTTTTGTACTTTCCGTACATCTACCAGCTCCTGCCAAATCTTCTTATTCTTTGTAGGTACACCATTAACCAGAATAATTAATGGTTCAGTTTCCAAAGTATCCGCATCAATAGTTTCCATATTTTTTTTCAAATCCAAGGGCAAATACACCACTCTACCTTTTAAACCTCTCAGTAAA
Organism: Triturus cristatus; assembly: GCF_964204655.1. Taxonomy (NCBI): domain Eukaryota; kingdom Metazoa; phylum Chordata; class Amphibia; order Caudata; family Salamandridae; genus Triturus; species Triturus cristatus. The sequence continues at coordinate 910,017 of NC_140594.1, read as the reverse complement.
TCTGAAGGAGGTAATTTACCAGTTTTGGGCTCCATACGTACTATGGTCTGGAACGGATGAACACATTGAATGAGTATAGACTCATATGTATTTAATTCAGAAAGTTCAGCAGGAATAGCATCCAATTCTAAATTATTATGTACAGCTCTGGTCGGCATTCTATTTTCCTCTAACTTGTTGTAACAGTATTTACAAATACGCTGATCTTCACCCAATTCAAAACAATTTTCTAGAAATATATATGTGGCAAAATCCTTCCACTTATAATTATCTTCATTTTCACTCTTTCTGTAGAGATCAACATTCCTAGTTTGTTTTCTATAATGAGTTCTGCGGCAACAAATACAAGTAAAATTTGGTCTTTCATTAGAGACAATTGCAAATTTTGTTATGTGATCATTAAATGTGTAACTTACAGAGGGTTCTACATTCTCTTCCACTTCTTCCTCATTTAGTGTATCCTTCTCTGCACTGTTTTGTTCAGGACCAAAGTAACAAAACTGAATTTCATCAACAACCTTCTCTACATCTGATACCGTTCCTCGGAACAGAGCCCTATTCAATTCATTTAACTTTATTGCTGGACTTTTGGCAAAATACAACCATCTCACAAACTTTCTCATTTCAGTATGATGAACAGCCAGCATCCTAAAATGATGGAAAACACTATTGCACACTTTTCTAGATAGACAAGCCAGAGAATGACCCTGCAAACCAGTATTCTCTCTCACTCTGCATGGATCCAGACTTTGAAGCACCTTAATCTTCTGTTTTATACTTTTTTTACTATATTCTCTTAGAAACTCTCGAAATTTGTCAATAGATTCCTGACGCACAGTGCAAATACTACTACAATTCCAAGTGTACACTGGGGCTTTAGGACGTCTCCCCATTGCCTCATCTGCCATCACTTGTACCTCATCTCTTGGAACCATTATCTCCTTCTCCATTATGCAACCATTTTTTACTTCGTATGAACGACCTCTGGTGTCAACTGCATGCAGCAAACTATTACTTTGAAAATAGCTCTCTTCATTAAAAAAAGGTTCACTACTTGAACTATGCATCCACTTTCCTAAAAACACTTTACAAAAGTTTGTTCTGTTCACTACTCTTTTCCTTTTGCTATGTGATTTCAGTACATTAACCATTTTGTCTAATGTACGCATCCTATTCAAAATTAATATGAATAGTTTCCTTTTTAATTCTAATGCCTTTGCTGCAATGGCTTCAATTTCTTTTTTTCTCTTATAAAACTTTGCCTTTTGCTTATATTTCTTCACATCCTTTATCAAATTGGACATAACTCTCCTCTGAAACATTTTTCTACGTATCTCTTTAAACGCTGTTTTTCTGTTTAAGTTTATCTTTTTAGTTGCAGAAGGTATATTTGCATTAACTAAATTCTCAATTTTTTCCTGTCCTTTTCGATTGAAATCATTCTTTCCAGTACAGACATTTTGTACATTTTTCCTTTTTTTGAATATGTTCCTTAGAAAATCTTTTGTTTGCTTACCAGAAGATTTTTTCTTCCTCCCAACATCAGCATCTTCTACTAACTTTGATCCTCTAGTTGTCTTCAAATATAGTTTTTTTTTTAGCGTTTTTTGAACTCTGGATTTTGTAGGCATCTTAAATTTTGTTCACTGCTCTTCAGCAATACCTGAAAAAAACTAAAAAAAAATTTCCTTTATTTTATTTAAATATATTACTACATTTCTTTTCACAATAGTCACAAAACGAAATTACTTTGCCAATTTGAATGCACACTTACTGCTCTTTTTTTTGGGCAAGTGAAAATCACTTTTACAGACTGACACATTATGAAACCACTTTTCAGATTTTTTAAAAAGCCCATGTCCAGACTGCTACACTCCAGCAAGGGCAACCAACCTTAGTGATGCTGAATGTATTTGCATTACAGACTGAAACCTCAAAACCCCACTCGCTTCTAAATACTGTGCATGATTATACATGGAAAGGAGCTGGGTGTGTGCTAAGAGTCTGCTTCTTCCCCCATAAAATCGCTCCCCCTTTTTCCTACTAATGCAACTGTGAAATCACCAGAGCAAAACGCAATAAATCTCTGCCTGTAATTCCTATTTCCACACAGAGTCATGTTTTCACATTAGTCCCAAAACGAAATTTCTTTGCCAATTTGAATGCACACTTACTGCTCTTTTTTTTTGGCAAGTTAAAATCACTTTTACAGACTGACACATTATGAAACCACTTTTCAGTTTTTTTAAAAAGCCCATGACCAGACTGCTTTTTCAGACCACCACCATGTGTAACCTGGGTGACTGCCTACACTCCTTCAAGGGCAACCAGCCTTAGTGATGCTGAATGTATTTGCATTACAGACTGAAACCTGAAAACCCCACTCGCTTGTAAATACTGTGCATGATTATACATGGCAAGCAGATGGGTGTGTGCTAAGAGTCTGCTTCTTCCCCCAAAAAATCGCTCCCCCTTTTTCCTACTAATGCAACTGTGAAATCACCAGAAAAAAACGCAATAAATCTCTGCCTGTAATTCCTATTTCCACACAGAGTCATGTTTTCACATTAGTCCCAAAACGAAATTTCTTTGCCAATTTGAAAGCACACTTACTGCTCTTTTTTTTGGCAAGTGAAAATCACTTTTACAGACTGACACATTATGAAACCACTTTTTTGATTTTTTTAAATGCACATGTCCAAACTGCTTTTTCAGACCACCACCATGTGTAACCTGGGTGGCTGCCTACATTCCAGCAAGGGCAACCAGCCTTAGTGATGCTGAATGTATTTGCATTACAGACTGAAACCTGAAAACCCCACTCGCTTGTAAATACTGTGCATGATTATACATGGCAAGCAGATGGGTGTGTGCTAAGAGTCTGTTTCTTGCCCCAAAAAATCGCTCCCCCTTTTTCCTACTAATGCAACTGTGAAATCACCAGAAAAAAACGCAATAAATCTCTGCCTGTAATTCCTATTTCCACACAGAGTCATGTTTTCACATTAGTCCCAAAACGAAATTTCTTTGCCAATTTGAAAGCACACTTACTGCTCTTTTTTTTGGCAAGTGAAAATCACTTTTACAGACTGACACATTATGAAACCACTTTTTTGATTTTTTTAAATGCACATGTCCAAACTGCTTTTTCAGACCACCACCATGTGTAACCTGGGTGGCTGCCTACATTCCAGCAAGGGCAACCAGCCTTAGTGATGCTGAATGTATTTGCATTACAGACTGAAACCTGAAAACCCCACTCGCTTGTAAATACTGTGCATGATTATACATGGCAAGCAGATGGGTGTGTGCTAAGAGTCTGCTTCTTCCCCCAAAAAATCGCTCCCCCTTTTTCCTACTAATGCAACTGTGAAATCACCAGAAAAAAACGCAATAAATTTCTGCCTGTAATTCCTATTTCCACACAGAGTCATGTTTTCACATTAGTCCCAAAACGAAATTTCTTTGCCAATTTGAAAGCACACTTACTGCTCTTTTTTTTGGGCAAGTGAAAATCACTTTTACAGACTGACACATTATGAAACCACTTTTTTGATTTTTTTAAATGCACATGTCCAAACTGCTTTTTCAGACCACCACCATGTGTAACCTGGGTGGCTGCCTACATTCCAGCAAGGGCAACCAGCCTTAGTGATGCTGAATGTATTTGCATTACAGACTGAAACCTGAAAACCCCACTCGCTTGTAAATACTGTGCATAATTATACATGGCAAGCAGATGGGTGTGTGCTAAGAGTCTGCTTCTTCCCCCAAAAAATCGCTCCCCCTTTTTCCTACTAATGCAACTGTGAAATCACCAGAAAAAAACGCAATAAATCTCTGCCTGTAATTCCTATTTCCACACAGAGTCATGTTTTCACATTAGTCCCAAAACGAAATTTCTTTGCCAATTTGAAAGCACACTTACTGCTCTTTTTTTTTGGCAAGTGAAAATCACTTTTACAGACTGACACATTATGAAACCACTTTTTTGATTTTTTTAAATGCACATGTCCAAACTGCTTTTTCAGACCACCACCATGTGTAACCTGGGTGGCTGCCTACATTCCAGCAAGGGCAACCAGCCTTAGTGATGCTGAATGTATTTGCATTACAGACTGAAACCTGAAAACCCCACTCGCTTGTAAATACTGTGCATGATTATACATGGCAAGCAGATGGGTGTGTGCTAAGAGTCTGCTTCTTCCCCCAAAAAATCGCTCCCCCTTTTTCCTACTAATGCAACTGTGAAATCACCAGAAAAAAACGCAATAAATCTCTGCCTGTAATTCCTATTTCCACACAGAGTCATGTTTTCACATTAGTCCCAATACGAAATTTCTTTGCCAATTTGAAAGCACACTTACTGCTCTTTTTTTTTGGCAAGTGAAAATCACTTTTACAGACTGACACATTATGAAACCACTTTTTTGATTTTTTTAAATGCACATGTCCAAACTGCTTTTTCAGACCACCACCATGTGTAACCTGGGTGGCTGCCTACATTCCAGCAAGGGCAACCAGCCTTAGTGATGCTGAATGTATTTGCATTACTGAGTCCAACCTCAAACCCTTAAACTATTCTTTTTTTTTCCAGTACACCTTAATTTATCGTGAAAACATAGTCCATATTATTTTACATGTTCCTCACATTTAAATTTCTCCCAAAACAGAAAATGATAAACGCAACTTCAACAAAAAGAATTTCCATTTCTATTATTCATTTCTTAATTTACCATATACATCTCCTCTCAAACTCTAACCTCACCTTTAAAATTAGTTAGTTGTGAAAGAAATGTGGCACTCAAACAGCAGATTATCAGAGCCAGGATCTCTGTTCTGTTCACCTCTCTCCTCTCAGCAGAACCAGATAATGGCAAACTTTCCCTCTATTTTTCCACACATATACATGTAAGTTTCAAATCTCAGTGCTTCCCCCTTTTTTTCAAATGTAATCACACATTTCTATTGGTTGAAAACCAACCCTTTTCCAAAAGTACCCTTCCCCCAACTTGACTTCTGCCTAGTACCCTTCCCCCAACTTGACTTCTGCCTGCTACCATAGCAACAGCTCATGGAACACTGCTGTGTGGAGTTAGGTCAGAAGTTCGCCACACAATGTTTCAATTCCACAGAGCAAGAGTGCTTGACTTTTCAAACCTAACAGCAAATCCATAGTACTGTTCTTTGGTAACACATTTTTTTGTACCAATACAAAACATGCTTCTATTAATTTACACATACAGCCTAGTTTTTATTCTAGAATGGTATGAAACAGCCAATCAGTTCTTTTTGTTTTGAAAAAAATATGTATGCCTCCATTTCCAAACTGTCTTTCTTTTCATATTGCCATTCTACTGAAAGACACCTCCTGAGTGCATCCAGTTCTCCTTTGAAGATGTTCACAGTGTGGATTGTAGGGCACAGCTATGTCTTCTGGAGTGAAAAGTTTGCAGAGAAAACAGATATGGTGAGAGACCTTGCTTTGCCAAATGTAGACATTAAATGGATTGGTCAGAGAGGGTTAAAGTGGCACCAATTGATGCCATTGGTGAAATCCTTCATGCAAATCCAACACCCTGACCTCATAATAGTGCACTGTGGTGGCAATGACCTAGGCACTTTGACTGGGGTAGGTCTGGAAATGCTTATGAAGGACACCTTTGCACAACTGTTTTCACTTTTCCCTAAAACTGCCTTTGTGTTTTCCAACATATGCCAAAGGCAAAAATGGAACTGGTCCAATCATTTCTGTCCACAGATTGACAAAGCAAGAAAGCACGTCAACAAATCTGTTTCTGCTTTCCTCCGTGACTATGGTATGGGTGCCATTTACCACAACAACTTGCGTTATGACATGCAAGACATTTATAGAGGAGATGGTGTGCACTTCAATGATGAAGGGAACAGAGTCTTCCTCTTGAACCTTAGACTCTGCATCGGTACTTACTTGTAGGTACCACTAACAAAATGACTTCATAAACACAACAGCTCTTTTTAGAGCTCCCTAATATCTAAACTCTTAAATCTGCATTTCATTTCTTTTTTAATTTATTTTTTCTTCCGTACGCTTACCGTAAGCTTACCGTACGCGTACCCTGTGATTTTTTTAAAAATCAATAAATGTTTTCTTTGTACTTTACAGTCCTTCTTTGACCCCCTCACAAATGTAAGGGGGTCTGTAACTCTCCTCATTGCCCCCTTTTCTTGTTTTCACTCTTTTTTTTCTGAGTGAAACACACAAAATGGCGGCCGCCGCGTCCTGGTTTCGGCCGATTCGAATGTTTACTAAGATCTAACAGCCTATCAGAATCTCGCTCGCGCACGCCACCGTACGCGTACGGTAAGCGTACGGTAAGCGTACCGTAAGCGGGCTCAGATATATATTGATTTAAAGGCTATTTTCTCAGAATCTACTGAACAGATTTACACCAAACCTACAAAAGGCACTTCCTTGACCTACGGACTACCTCTCTGCCAAATTTCTAGTAATTCTGTTCAGCCGTTCGGGCTGTAGCTCGTTCTAAAGGTCCTATGGAAAAATGCATGGGAAAAACGCGTTTTGGGACCCCCCTTTTATCTCAGCCCCCGCTTGACGAATCCCCCCGAGACTTTCAGGGTAGGAGTGGAGCGTAGCGCCCCACCTATTTTGAGAAATTCGCGAGGATTCATTGACCGGCGCCAAAGTTATTCAAAATAGAATGTTGCGGATTTCCTATGGAAAAGGGGTCCTAACTATAACTACCTACTGGCGACCGCCAGTAGGTAATATATATATATATATATTTATATATTTATTACCTACTGGCGGTCGCCAGTAGGTAGTTATAGTTAGGACCCTGTTTCCATAGGAAAACCTCAACATTCTATTTTGAATAACTTTGGCGCCGGTCGACGAATCCTCGCGAATTTCTCAAAATAGGTGGGGCGCTACGGTCCGCTCCTACCCTGAAAGTCTCGGGGGGATCCGTCAAGCGGGGGCTGAGATAAAAGGGGGGTCCCAAAACGCGTTTTTCCCATGCATTTTTCCATAGGACCTTTAGAACGACCTACAGCCCGAACGGCTGAACAGAATTACTAGAAATTTGGCAGAGAGGTAGTCCGTAGGTCAAGGAAGTGCCTTTTGTAGGTTTGGTGTAAATCAGTTCAGTAGATTTTGAGAAAATAGCCTTTAAATCAATATATATATCTGAGCCAGCTTACGGTACGCTTACCGTACGCTTACGGTAAGCGTACGGTGGCGTGCGCGAGCGCGATTCTGATTGGCTCTTAGATCTTAGTAAACATTCGAATCGGCCGAAACCAGGAAGCGGCGGCCGCCATTTTGTGTATTTCACTCTGAAAAAAAAGAGTGAAAACAAGGAAAGGGGGCAATGAGGAGAGTTACAGACCCCCTAACAATTGTAAGGGGGTCAAAGAAGGACAGAAAAGTACAAAAAAAACATTTATTGATTTTAAAAAAAATCACGGGGTACGCGTACGGTAAGCTCACGGTAAGCGTACGGTAAAAAAAATAAAAATAAATAAATGAAAATCAGATTTAAGAGTTTAGAAATTAGGGAGCTCTAAAAAGAGCTGTTGTGTTTATGGAGTCATTTTTTTAGTGGTACCTACAAGTAAGTACCGATGCAGAGTCTAAGGTTCAAGAGGAAGACTCTGTTCCCTTCATCATTGAAGTGCACACCATCTCCTCTATAAATGTCTTGCATGTCGTAACGCAAGTTGTTGTGGTAAATGGCACCCATACCATAGTCACGGAGGAAAGCAGAAACAGATTTGTTGACGTGCTTTCTTGCTTTGTCAATCTGTGGACAGAAATGATTGGACCAGTTCCATTTTTGCCTTTGGCATATGTTGGAAAACACAAAGGCAGTTTTAGGGAAAAGTGTAAACAGTTGTGCAAAGGTGTCCTTCATAAGCATTTCCAGACCTACCCCAGTCAAAGTGCCTAGGTCATTGCCACCACAGTGCACTATTATGAGGTCAGGGTGTTGGATTTGCATGAAGGATTTCACCAATGGCATCAATTGGTGCCACTTTAACCCTCTCTGACCAATCCATTTAATGTCTACATTTGGCAAAGCAAGGTCTCTCACCATATCTGTTTTCTCTGCAAACTTTTCACTCCAGAAGACATAGCTGTGCCCTACAATCCACACTGTGAACATCTTCAAAGGAGAACTGGATGCACTCAGGAGGTGTCTTTCAGTAGAATGGCAATATGAAAAGAAAGACAGTTTGGAAATGGAGGCATACATATTTTTTACAAAACAAAAAGAACTGATTGGCTGTTTCATACCATTCTAGAAAAAAAACTAGGCTGTATGTGAAAATTAATAGAAGCATGTTTTGTATTGGTACAAAAAAATGTGTAACCAAAGAACAGTACTATGGATTTGCAGTTAGGATTGAAAAGTCAAGCACTCTTGCTCTGTGGAATTGAAACATTGTGTGTCGAACTTCTGACCTAACTGCACACAGCAGTGTTCCATGAGCTGTTGCTATGGTAGCAGGCAGAAGTCAAGTTGGGGGAAGGGTACTAGGCAGAAGTCAAGTTGGGGGCAGGGTACTTTTGGAAAAGGGTTGGTTTTCAACCAATAGAAATGTGTCATTACATTTGAAAAAAAGGGGGAAGCACTGAGATTTGAAACTTACATGTATATGTGTGGAAAAATAGAGGGAAAGTTTGCCATTATCTGGTTCTGCTGAGAGGAGAGAGGTGTACAGAACAGAGATCCTGGCTCTGATAATCTGCTGTTTGAGTGACACATTTCTTTCACAACTAACTAATTTTAAAGGTGAGTTTACAGTTTGAGAGGGGATGTATGTGGTAACTTAAGAAATGAATAATAGAAATGGGAATTGTTTTTGTTGTAGTTACACATGGTGGATTCATAATGTGTCAGTCTGTAAAAGAGATTTTCACTTGGCCCGAAAAAAAAAGAGCAGTAAGTGTGCTTTCAAATTGGCAAAGAAATTTCGTTTTGGCACTAATGTGAAAACATGACTCTGTGTGCATAGAAGAATTATAGGCAGAAATTTATTGCGTCTTGCTCTGGTGATTTCACAGTTGCAGTAGATGGAAAAGAGGAGCGAATTTTTGGGGGAAGAAGCAGAGGGTTAGCACACACCCATGTGCTTGCCATGTATAGTCATGCACAGTAATTACAAGCGAGTGGGGTTTTCAGGTTTAAGTCTGTAATGCAAATACATTCAGCATCACTAAGGCTGGTTGCCCCTGCTGGAGTGTAGGCAGTCACAGAGAATACACACGGTGGTGGTCTGAAAAAAAAACAGCTTGGACATGTGCATTTAAATAAATTTAAAAAAAAGGTTTCAGAATGTGTCAGTCTGTAAAAGTGATTTCAAAGTGTAAAAAGAGATTTTCACTTGGCCCAAAAAAAAAAGAGCAGTAAGTGTGCTTTCAAATTGGCAAAGAAATTTCGTTTTGGCACTAATGTGAAAACATGACTCTGTGTGCATAGAAGAATTATAGGCAGAAATTTATTGCGTCTTGCTCTGGTGATTTCACAGTTGCAGTAGATGGAAAAGAGGAGCGAATTTTTGGGGGAAGAAGCAGAGGGTTAGCACACACCCATGTGCTTGCCATGTATAGTCATGCACAGTAATTAGAAGCGAGTGGGGTTTTCAGGTTTAAGTCTGTAATGCAAATACATTCAGCATCACTAAGGCTGGTTGCCCCTGCTGGAGTGTAGGCAGTCACAGAGAATACACACGGTGGTGGTCTGAAAAAAAAACAGCTTGGACATGTGCATTTAAATAAATTTTAAAAAAAGGTTTCAGAATGTGTCAGTCTGTAAAAGTGATTTCAAAGTGTAAAAAGAGATTTTCACTTGGCCCAAAAAAAAAAGAGCAGTAAGTGTGCTTTCAAATTGGCAAAGAAATTTCGTTTTGGCACTAATGTGAAAACATGACTCTGTGTGCATAGAAGAATTATAGGCAGAAATTTATTGCGTCTTGCTCTGGTGATTTCACAGTTGCAGTAGATGGAAAAGAGGAGCGAATTTTTGGGGGAAGAAGCAGAGGGTTAGCACACACCCATGTGCTTGCCATGTATAGTCATGCACAGTAATTAGAAGCGAGTGGGGTTTTCAGGTTTAAGTCTGTAATGCAAATACATTCAGCATCACTAAGGCTGGTTGCCCCTGCTGGAGTGTAGGCAGTCACAGAGAATACACACGGTGGTGGTCTGAAAAAAAAACAGCTTGGACATGTGCATTTAAATAAATTTAAAAAAAAGGTTTCAGAATGTGTCAGTCTGTAAAAGTGATTTCAAAGTGTAAAAAGAGATTTTCACTTGGCCCAAAAAAAAAAGAGCAGTAAGTGTGCTTTCAAATTGGCAAAGAAATTTCGTTTTGGCACTAATGTGAAAACATGACTCTGTGTCCATAGAAGAATTATAGGCAGAAATTTATTGCGTCTTGCTCTGGTGATTTCACAGTTGCAGTAGATGGAAAAGAGGAGCGAATTTTTGGGGGAAGAAGCAGAGGCTTAGCACACACCCATGTGCTTGCCATGTATAGTCATGCACAGTAATTAGAAGCGAGTGGGGTTTTCAGGTTTAAGTCTGTAATGCAAATACATTCAGCATCACTAAGGCTGGTTGCTCCTGCTGGAGTGTAGGCAGTCACAGAGAATAAACACGGTGGTGGTCTGAAAAAAAAACAGCTTGGACATGTGCATTTAAATAAATTTAAAAAAAAGGTTTCAGAATGTGTCAGTCTGTAAAAGTGATTTCAAAGTGTAAAAAGAGATTTTCACTTGGCCCAAAAAAAAAGAGCAGTAAGTGTGCTTTCAAATTGGCAAAGAAATTTCGTTTTGGCACTAATGTGAAAACATGACTCTGTGTGCATAGAAGAATTATAGGCAGAAATTTATTGCGTCTTGCTCTGGTGATTTCACAGTTGCAGTAGATGGAAAAGAGGAGCGAATTTTTGGGGGAAGAAGCAGAGGCTTAGCACACACCCATGTGCTTGCCATGTATAGTCATGCACAGTAATTAGAAGCGAGTGGGGTTTTCAGGTTTAAGTCTGTAATGCAAATACATTCAGCATCACTAAGGCTGGTTGCCCCTGCTGGAGTGTAGGCAGTCACAGAGAATACACACGGTGGTGGTCTGAAAAAAAACCAGCTTGGACATGTGCATTTAAATAAATTTAAAAAAAAGGTTTCAGAATGTGTCAGTCTGTAAAAGTGATTTCAAAGTGTAAAAAGAGATTATCACTTGGCCCGAAAAAAAAAGAGCAGTAAGTGTGCTTTCAAATTGGCAAAGAAATTTCGTTTTGGCACTAATGTGAAAACATGACTCTGTGTGCATAGAAGAATTATAGGCAGAAATTTATTGCGTTTTGCTCTGGTGATTTCACAGTTGCAGTAGATGGAAAAGAGGAGCGAATTTTTGGGGGAAGAAGAAGAGGCTTAGCACACACCCATGTGCTTGCCATGTATAGTCATGCACAGTAATTAGAAGCGAGTGGGGTTTTCAGGTTTAAGTCTGTAATGCAAATACATTCAGCATCACTAAGGCTGGTTGCCCCTGCTGGAGTGTAGGCAGTCACAGAGAATACACACGGTGGTGGTCTGAAAAAAAAACAGCTTGGACATGTGCATTTAAATAAATTTAAAAAAAAGGTTTCAGAATGTGTCAGTCTGTAAAAGTGATTTCAAAGTGTAAAAAGAGATTATCACTTGGCCCGAAAAAAAAAGAGCAGTAAGTGTGCTTTCAAATTGGCAAAGAAATTTCGTTTTGGCACTAATGTGAAAACATGACTCTGTGTGCATAGAAGAATTATAGGCAGAAATTTATTGCGTTTTGCTCTGGTGATTTCACAGTTGCAGTAGATGGAAAAGAGGAGCGAATTTTTGGGGGAAGAAGAAGAGGCTTAGCACACACCCATGTGCTTGCCATGTATAGTCATGCACAGTAATTAGAAGCGAGTGGGGTTTTCAGGTTTAAGTCTGTAATGCAAATACATTCAGCATCACTAAGGCTGGTTGCTCCTGCTGGAGTGTAGGCAGTCACAGAGAATAAACACGGTGGTGGTCTGAAAAAAAAACAGCTTGGACATGTGCATTTAAATAAATTTAAAAAAAGGTTTCAGAATGTGTCAGTCTGTAAAAGTGATTTCAAAGTGTAAAAAGAGATTATCACTTGGCCCGAAAAAAAAAGAGCAGTAAGTGTGCTTTCAAATTGGCAAAGAAATTTCGTTTTGGCACTAATGTGAAAACATGACTCTGTGTGCATAGAAGAATTATAGGCAGAAATTTATTGCGTTTTGCTCTGGTGATTTCACAGTTGCAGTAGATGGAAAAGAGGAGCGAATTTTTGGGGGAAGAAGCAGAGGCTTAGCACACACCCATGTGCTTGCCATGTATAGTCATGCACAGTAATTAGAAGCGAGTGGGGTTTTCAGGTTTAAGTCTGTAATGCAAATATATTCAGCATCACTAAGGCTGGTTGCCCCTGCTGGAGTGTAGGCAGTCACAGAGAATACACACGGTGGTGGAATGAAAAAAAAAAACAGGTTGGACATGTGCATTTAAATAAATTTAAAAAAAAGGTTTCAGAATGTGTCAGTCTGTAAAAGTGATTTCAAAGTGTAAAAAGAGATTTTCACTTGGCCCGAAAAAAAAAGTGCAGTAAGTGTGCTTTCAAATTGGCAAAGAAATTTCGTTTTGGCACTAATGTGATAACATGACTCTGTGTGCATAGAAGAATTATAGGCAGAAATTTATTGCGTCTTCCTCTGGTGATTTCACAGTTGCAGTAGATGGAAAAGAGGAGCGAATTTTTTGGGGAAAAAGCAGAGGTTTAGCACACACCCATGTGCTTGCCATGTATAGTCATGCACAGTAATTAGAAGCGAGTGGGGTTTTCAGGTTTAAGTCTGTAATGCAAATATATTCAGCATCACTAAGGCTGGTTGCCCCTGCTGGAGTGTAGGCAGTCACAGAGAATACACACGGTGGTGATCTGAAAAAAAAAAAAAGCTTGGACATGTGCATTTAAATAAATTTTAAAAAAAGAGCAGTTTGTGTGCATTCAAAATGGCAAAGAAATTTCGTTTTGTGACTGTTGTGAAAAGAAATGTAGTAATATATTTAAATACAATAAAGGATTTTTTTTTTAGTTTTTTTCAGGTATTGCTGAAGAACAGTGAACAAAATTTAAGATGCCTACAAAATCTCGAGTTCAAAAAACGCTAAAAAAAAAACTATATTTGAGGACAACTGGAGGACCAAAGTTAGTAGAAGATGCTGATGTTGGGAAAAAGAAAAAATCTTCTGGTAAGCAAAAAAAACAATTCCTAAACAAAATATTGAAAACAAACAAAAATGTACAAAATGTCTGTTCTCGGAAAAATGTAACAAAACCTACAGAACAGCAAAAAATTGAGGATTTAGTTAATGCAAATATACCTTCTGCAATTGAAAAGTTTAACATAAACAGAAAAACAGCATTTAAAGAGATACGTAGAAAAATGTTTCAGAGAAGAGTTATGTCCAATTTGATAAAGGATATAAAGAAATATAAGCAAAAGGCTAAATATTATAAGAGAAAAAAAGAAATTGAAGCCATTGCAGCAAAAGCATTAGAATTAAAAAGGAAACTATTCATATTAATTTTGAATAGGATGCGTACATTAGATAAAATGGTTAATGTACTGAAATCACAAAGCAAAAGCAAAAGAGTAGTGAACAGAACAAACTTTTGTAAAGTGTTTTTAGGAAAGTGGATGCATAGTTCAAGTAGTGAACCTTTTTTTAATGAAGAAAGCTATTTTCAAAGTAATAGTTTGCTGCATGCAGTTGACACCAGAGGTCGTTCATACGAAGTAAAAAATGGTTGCATAATGGAGAAGGAGATAATGGTTCCAAGAGATGAGGTACAAGTGATGGCAGATGAGGCAATGGGGAGACGTCCTAAAGCCCCAGTGTACACTTGGAATTGTAGTAGTATTTGCACTGTGCGTCAGGAATCTATTGACAGATTTCGAGAGTTTCTAAGAGAATATAGTAAAAAAAGTGTAAAACAAAAGATTAAGGTGCTTCAAAGTCTGGATCCATGCAGAGTGAGAGAGAATACTGGTTTGCAGGGTCATTCTCTTGCTTGTCTATCTAGAAAAGTGTGCAATAGTGTTTTCCATCATTTTAGGATGCTGGCTGTTCATCATACTGAAATGAGAAAGTTTGTGAGACGGTTGTATTTTGCCAAAAGTCCAGCAATAAAGTTAAATGAATTGAATAGGGCTCTGTTCCGAGGAACGGTATCAGATGTAGAGAAGGTTGTTGATGAAATTCAGTTTTGTTACTTTGGTCCTGAACAAAACAGTGCAGAGAAGGACACAGTAAATGAGGCAGAAGTGGAAGAGAATGTAGAACCCTCTGTAAGTAACACATTTAATGATCACATAACAAAATTTGCAATAGTCTCTAATGAAAGACCAAATGTTACTTGTATTTGTTGCCGCAGAACTCATTATAGAAAACAAACTAGGAATGTTGATCTCTACAGAAAGAGTGAAAATGAAGATAATTATAAGTGGATGGATTTTGCCACATATATATTTCTTGAAAATTGTTTTGAATTGGGTGAAGATCAGCGTATTTGTAAATACTGCTACAACAAGTTAGAGGAAAATAGAATGCCGACCAGAGCTGTACATAATAATTTAGAATTGGATGCTATTCCTGCTGAACTTTCTGAATTAAATACATATGAGTCTATACTCATTCAATGTGTTCATCCGTTCCAGACCATAGTACGTATGGAGCCCAAAACTGGTAAATTACCTCCTTCAGATTTACTGAGAGGTTTAAAAGGTAGAGTGGTGTATTTGCCCTTGGATTTGAAAAAAAATATGGAAACTATTGATGCAGATACTTTGGAAACTGAACCATTAATTATTCTGGTTAATGGTGTCCCTACAAAGAATAAGAAGATTTGGCAGGAGCTGGTAGATGTGCGGAAAGTACAAAGAGCAAATTTGTATTTGAAAAAAAATAACAAATGGTATGAATCAATTTATATACAAGAAGAAGAAGAAGAAGAAGAAGATGATTTACAAGGAGACACAGAAACACCAACTGGACAAATTGAAAAAGTGGACAAGTCAAAGGAAGAAGAAATTTATGAACATTTTAGCATACATCCTCTCCATTCGAAAGAAGTTATGGGAGACAATATTGATCTCTTTCAGATGAAGAAAGCAAAAGGAAATCCCGTGAGTGTATGGGAGGAGAGCTTGGAAGCTTGATGTTTTCCCCAGCTGTTTCCTACAGGAAAAGGAGGACGATACGATGAACGTCCAGAACAGATTCCAGCTTCTGAGTATCGGACTACAAGACTATATGCTGAAGATCCCAGATTTCGACAAAGTATCCCTTATTTGTTCCATCTTTTATTTGAAAGCGACTTGTCTGCACTGTCTTATGCAGTAAATCACATTTTAAAAAGTGGAGTACATTTACAAAATGTGTCTGCTAAGGATTTTATGGAGAAAGTGCAGCACCGAGATGATCATTTGGAAACACAACTGATCAATCTGATGGCTTGTCAGCGTGGGACAAATGAATATTGGTACCGACGCCATGGTGAACTAAAATGCATGTTACGCAACTTAGGAACACCAACATGGTTCCTTACCCTAAGCTGCGCCGAGTACGCTTGGGATGATTTACTGGATTTTCTACGAGAGGCCAATTCAAACATTGAAAACATCGAATACAAGACAGCAGGAGAACTGTGCTCATTGGATCCGGTTAATGTTTGCAGATATTTCAATCATAGATTTGAGGCTATGATGTCCTTCATCTGCAATAAAAAAAATCCACCCCTTGGAGAGGTAGTGGATTTCTTTTGGAGAAAAGAGTACCAGGCAAGAGGTGCTCCTCATATTCATATGCTGCTGTGGATCAAGGATGCCCCAAAGTTTGGAACAGATACTGATGAAGCAGTGTTATCTTACATTGAAGAATATGCAACATGTGCTATACCTAAAAGCACAGAAGAGAACAAGTTAAAGGAGCAAGTTCTACGTTTCCAAAGTCATCGGTGTGGAAAATACTGTCGACGGAAATACAAGAGCAAAGAAAAATACTACACTAAATGTCGATTTGGATTTCCTAGACCTGTTCTTACAAATGGAAGAGTCAACAGTTTTATGTCAGCTGTGAGACATACTATCACAAGAAAATCACCTAAGAATACCTACAACCTTAAAAGAAAAGAAGAATCAAAAAATATAAATGACTACAACCCAGTCATTTTATCCATGTGGAACGCTAACATGGATATACAGTATGTTGCTGACAATTCCATTGCTGTTGCTCGATATGTAACGTCTTACATTACGAAATCAGAAAAAACAGAATTGAAGGAAATGTGGGAAGAGATTTCTCACGAGAAGACTGTCAGTAAGAAGCTGTACAGTTTCAGTTTGAAGATGTTATCGCATCGAGAAATTGGATCCTACGAATGTTCAGATAGGTTATCTTCTGCAAGTCTCTACTCGAAGTCAAGAAGAATAATTTGGGCAAGTTTAGGCCTTGCAGCAATGAGAAATCGGGTACTGAAATCTGTTGGAGAAATTGAATATTTGGCTGAGAATGACCCAGAAAGTACAGACATATTGAAAACAAACATGTTGGACACATATTATCCCAAGAGAAGTCATCATCTGGAGAACATGTGTCTCTATGAAGTGCTGCAGAACTACATTTATTCACGGAAAGCTGCAGAAGACATCAACAGTGGAAAATATAAAGTTGTTGGTGAAGAAGGATGTTTGGTGAAGCAAACCAAAGGAAGTTTGATAAATCACCGGAAGCTGAGTTGCGACACTACCGACAAGAAAGAATTTTACTACTTGGCTCTTTTACAGTTGTTTAAACCATGGCGTACAGAGGATGAACTACTGGGAGAATTCCAGAGCTATGAAGATTCTTTTAATGCTTGCAAAGACAGCATACAATGCAGTACATTCTCAACTTATCTGCAAATGTTAAATGAAGAAATTGAACAGGAAACTACAATTGCAGCAGAAATAGCTAGAGACAGTTCTCAGGACAGCCAAAGTTCAGGAACATACAGTCAAGATCCCCTAGGACAACCAATCGTTGAAAATGAAGCATCAATAGCCATGAATGAAGTGGAAACGGCTATGAATCAAGCTCAAGAAGAATTTATAGACTTAGAAAATTTGGAAAGACAACTGAATCAAGAGCAGCAACAAATTTATGAAGAGATCAAAAACAAAATTGATCACGGATTTCTACATATCAAAAAAGAGTGCTCATGCACATCATTTCATCCAATCAGGATGTATGTAAGCGGACAAGCTGGCACTGGAAAAAGTTTCCTAATTAAAGTCATCAGAAGCTACCTAAAGCAAAAAACGGATTCTACTTTGTCTTGTGTGGTTACTGCTCCAACTGGGTTAGCAGCATATAACATAAAAGGAATCACCTTACATCGTTTGCTAATGTTACCAGTGGAGCATGAGAACAAAATACAATTCAACAAGCTAACTGGAGAAGCATCCTTAGAAGTGTCAAGAGTATTGAAGAAGATGCAAGTTCTCATTATTGATGAGGTGAGCATGGTATCAAACTTAATGCTTGCCTTTGTGCATTTAAGAATGCAGCAAATTTTGAAGACAGACTATGACGTGTTATTTGGTGGAAAACACGTCATAGTTTTTGGGGATCTTTTGCAACTTACTCCAGTTAAAGGACAACCAGTGTTTAATACTGTGACACATGAAGACACGAAGAAGTCATTGGGAAGCATTGGAAATACAAATATTTGGTCCTTCTTTGAGTACAAGGAACTTACAACTAATATGAGGCAAGCAAACGATGAAGAATATGGAAGTATTCTGAAAGATATCAGAATTGGACTACTCACAGAAGTTGGCAAAAAAGCATTACAGAGTCGGCTGTTACATAACTTATTTCCAAAGGAAGAAATAGTTGCAGAGAAAATATACAAGAATATTGCAGAAAACAAAAGTGTCATCTGCTTAATGCCAACTCTACGTGAATGCTCAATATTTAATGAGGAGCTTTTGAAATTGGAAAATGAAGACATCATGAAATTGGAAGCAGTGGACAAAATTGAGGATGGAAGAATTACTGTCACAGTAACAGGCAAACTGAAAAATAAATTGGACTCACTAGAGAAGAATATCTCCAAAACAGCAGGATTAGAAAAAAATCTATATGTTTGCATGAACTGTAGAGTGTTTTTAAGGAGAAATTTGGATGTTGAAAAAGGCTTAGTGAATGGAGCGATGGGAAGAGTTGTGGGTTTTATTAATTATCAGAAAAAAGATGGAATTGAATGTTTAAAAATAAAATTTGATCACATAGAGGAAGTTAAAGACATTTGTCGTTGTTCAGTTCGTTTCATGCTTGTGAAAGACTTATATGTACGTAGGAAGCAGTTTCCGTTTTCACTAGCATATGCTGTAACTATCCACAAGTCTCAAGGATTGACTGTAGATTGTGCATTTGTGAACATTGGTTCAACTGTGTTCAAAGAAGGTATGGCATATGTAGCTTTGTCACGAGTCAAAACATTATCAGGTTTATTCATGATTGACTTTGATGATTCAAAAGTTAGTGCTGATACAAACTGTGTAAAGGAGTATAATAGATTAAGAAGAACCTATGCTCCTCATTTAGGTCAGTATCCTGTGTTGGAGAAACGTGTAGTTTCTCGTAAAAGGAGAAATGAGAATATCTGTAATGAAGATGTAGAGAAGAGGAAAAAAAAGAGGAGTGATGTAATTGCAAGCAAAAAGAATAAGGAAAATGAAGAACAGGTTGTAGGATGTCATTTTGAAAATAGCTCTGGTGTCAACTGCTACGCTAATGTAGTGCTGAATGTTGTATTTTATCTGGAAAGTTTGCAAGAGCAGATAATAGTAAATCAGGGAAAAAGATTCTGTTCAGAGCTCAGTCTCCTTTTTCAAAAGCTGAGTAAAGATAAAACTCAAATAGAAAGTGCTACTGACATTAGAAAACTTTTAGATGTATGTTCAGGACGAACACAGTTTTCTCAAAATGTACAGCAAGACGCACAGGAATTCTTGTTGTTTTTTCTTCAGGTAGTGGAAGAAGAAGGAGTTCCCATTGACATTTTTTTTGGTCTCTCTTATAAATGGGAACATAGTTGTGAAAATTGTTATAATATATGTGGCTCTATTGTTGATAATGAAAGGTTTATTTATTTGACATTGCCAGAGAGTAAAACAGTCACTTTTGCAAAATTAGTTAAAGATGCTAATCATAGCATGAAATGTGGTGAGTGTAATTCTGACATGTTTTCAACATTAATTTTAAGGGAATACGGACAGTATGTAATTTTAATGATGCAACGATGTAGAGCTGATGGTTCAAAATTGGATACTTTAATAAAGAAGTTTACAGGACAGCAATTATCAATTTCAGGAAAAACTTTTGTAACTGTTGCAATAATTTTCCATGATGGACCTACTGTTACTTCTGGACATTACACAGTTTATCTTAAATGTGAAAAAGGCTGGACACTGTGTAATGATTCCCAATTGATTTTCAAACAACGTTTGCCTTTTGATTTAGCAAATTCCTATCTAATCTTTCTGAAACCTAAATTTTAGAGAGACTTGGCAAGATCTGGACAAAATAATTTTACCATTTTACTGGATTACCATTGCAATTTTGTAGAAAAAATATTTTTTAAAATTATCATTTGGCCTAAAGGAAAGATAACCAATTGTAATGTGGACTTTTTAAATTTTTAATGCAATTTTGAAAAACCAATAATTTAGAGATAATCGGTAACTTCTGCACATTTTAAATTTTGGAATGCTATTGGACTGCCATTGGAAATTTTTACAAAAATGATTTAAAAAATTACTATTTGGCCATGTGGAAAAGTAACCAATTCTATTGTGGACTAAATAAATTATTCAAAAAATTTTTGTGAACCAAAATGTTACAGAGAATCGGTGAGATCTGGACAGATTAAACTTTAGAATTTTAATGGTTTTCCCTTGGAAATTTATTCCAGGGAAAAAAAAAAAATACAATTTGGCCTAAAGGAAATAAAATCAGATGTATTTTGGAGTTATTTGAGATATAATATTGTGATTATACTCCTGAAACAAAAATATCAGACGGTATTTTAAAGAAAAAAGTATTGTTTTTAGATGATATTTTTTTAGAATAATATGCATTTCTGTAATGATAAGTTTAAGTGAGAAGAGATTCTGGGCTTTTTTAATACAATCTTTGAGATTGTTATTTTTTTTTGCCCGCTGTAAAATGATGAATGCAATTGCTTTCACAATTTATAGTGAAATGCAATATATTCTGAAAACAGCAAAAATAAGGCAAAAATATTTTTTGGTAAAAAATGTAAATATGTGTACTGTATTATAAAATGGTTTAAAAATATTAATACTTTTTTCTTTTTTTTCAGATCGATATAGAAAATTTTCGTAAACTACAACCATTTAAAAAACTATTTTTTAAAAAAACAAATGAATAAATATTTTTTTCAGTGAGTATGGTAAGTCAATAGTAATAATTGTAGTCTCTCAAGGACCTTGTAATGTGAAAAATGATTTTTAGTGTTTTTTTTTAAAAATAAAAAAAAAGGTACGCTTACCGTACGCGTACGGTAAAAAAAAAAAAAAACGTTTTTTAAAAAAAATGTAAAAAAAAGATGAAAGATAAGGTTGGCTCTTAAAAGAACCGTTGTGTTCATGCAGGGACAGAGGAAAGGAACCATGGGAAAATCATTCAAAGCTACAAATGTGCTGATCTATTTTGTTATTCACTAGGGAAACACTGGTCTCCCTATAACAAATTAGAGCTTTACAAAATGTGCAATGAATATCAACCTTCCGAAATCGAGGGTTCATTTCCAGAGGGCCAGCAAAAGGAGATTCTCCCCCCACAGATGAAGGGCTCACCTGAGCTGCAGAAGAAGGAGTAAGCTCTGCAGGTGATGGTCCAGGCTGAGCTGCTGTGGATGTACTGGCTCGTCTTTCTGAAGAGTTACCTCCAAAAAGTTGAGCATGTGTCCTTTTGTGTACATCCTTGAGGTGCCTCATCATGGTGTGATTCCCAAAGGAATACTTCCTGTCAGGATTACCTCTAGAAAGTACACGCTGACACAGCTTGCAAGTAACTAAGGGTGCATTCACCTTTTGCTGGCCTTCTGGAAAAGTAAAATAATCCCAAACATAAGAAGGCTTTACTTTCCTCGCTCTCTGCCTCAAGACAGTGCTGCTGGTGCTAGCCTCACTCTCAGAAGAGCTCTGCTGTTCTGCCATCGTATCCCAAAGACAAACCAGCTCCTTCTCCCAAGGGATCACAAGCAGAAATGAGGGGAATGGGTGTGGTGTAGGAGAGTTCTAGAACTGAAAGTAGTTTCAACCAATCAAAAGTTGTGTTTCATGATCACATGACCAACCGTACGCTTACGGTACGCTTACGGTACGCTTACGGCAAAAAGTACGCGTGCGCGTAAAAAAGACACGCGCTTGCGCGCATGCGCATAACAGTCATTTCCCGGCACTTCCGCGTAACGTGCGCGTGTTGCGTAAGCGCGCACGCGTCCCACGCGCAGTACGCGCGCTACGCAAAGTACGTAACTATACGCAAGCAGCGTAGATAGATTACGGGCGTTGCGTAAACCGTACGCTTACCGTGAGCTTACGGTACGCGTACTATAAAAAAAAAAAAAAAAAAAAAAAAATAATCTGGAAATAAATTTTACTTGTTTATTTTAAAAAATTTATATAAAATAAATATTTAATGATTTTAAAAAATTAAGCATAGTCTTTATAAAAGGTAAAAAATTAAATTAAAAATATGTTTGAAAAAAATGAAGAAAAAAAAAAAAAAATAGCATTTAAAAAACCTTGCAAATTCACTGAAAAAAACATGGGTTTCACACACGTTATAGTTAGGAATTAGCATTTAAAAAACCTTAGAAATTCACTGAAAAAACCATAGGTTTCACACACGTTATAGTTAGGAATTAGCATTTAAAAAACCTTAGAAATTCAGTGAAAAAACCATAGGTTTCACACACGTTATAGTTAGGAATTAGCATTTAAAAAACCTTAGAAATTCAGTGAAAAAACCATAGGTTTCACACATGTTATAGTTAGCTGGACATTTTACTCGTAAAAAACCAATGAAATTGCCCCGTTATAGTTAGTTCAGCTAACTATAACTCGCGCGCCCGCAATGCACTGCTGATGACGTCACATATTACATCACTCATGACATGGTCAGTGACATCACTCATGACATCACTGATGACATCTCAAATGACATCACTGATGACATCACTGATGACATCATCCTTGTGATAGAGTGGCAGACCTCCTCTCACCTTAATATAAGCTTTGATACACACATTCAAAAATAGAGACTAAAAATTTCAAAACAATGGACATACCAATACCAGTTACAACAACCTCTTCAGTAATTCAAAGATCCACATACACATCCACTCATTCACCAACAGTCCTACACAGTCACTCATACATGTACTCACTCATCATATGTACTCATACATCTATACATCCTGTTACACAATGCCACTCATCCATAGAGTTACTCACACACATAGTCACTCATGCTAAAAAAGAATAAAACATACATTTACTTGCATATACAGTAATACACACACCACCATACTTACTTCTACGGAAACTTACACATACTTAGTCTTTTAAACAATCACTTATAGAAACACATACTTATTCATACAGGAACTCTTTCAATCTCTCCCTCTCATATATACTCACATATATACACCAATACTCACATATACTAGTTTAAAACATATGTAGTTACTCCTGAAGACACTATTGAGACAGTCATTCACTCACTAACACACCCATACACACACTCATCCACCCATACAGTCCTGCACACATGCTGTCTTCAACACATACAAACAGTGAGTCACTCATTCATGCATCTATGCACTACGTAATACCCCCCACCGTACCATGCAGACACTCAGACTGATACTCAAAAAAACAACTAATAACCTATATAGACACCCATGTAGCTACTCACCAACCCATGCAGCCACTTATACACAAAGTGAGAGATACACTTAATCAGTCAGTTACACAATCAATTTTTCAAAAACAAATCATCCATTTAGACACTTATATACCCATTTATTCTTCCATCGACCTTGAGATATACATATATAAAACATATTTAATTTTCAGAAAAACACACATTCACTGGATGATGTCATCAGTGATGTCATCAGTGATGTCATTTGAGATGTCATCAGTGATGTCATGAGTGATGTCACTGACCATGTCATGAGTGATGTAATATGTGACGTCATCAGCAGTGCATTGCGGGCGCGCGAGTTATAGTTAGCTGAACTAACTATAACGGGGCAATTTCATTGGTTTTTTACGAGTAAAATGTCCAGCTAACTATAACATGTGTGAAACCTATGGTTTTTTCACTGAATTTCTAAGGTTTTTTAAATGCTAATTCCTAACTATAACGTGTGTGAAACCTATGGTTTTTTCACTGAATATATATATATATATTCACTGAAAAAACCATAGGTTTCAGGGGTGTTATAGTTAGCTGGACTTTTCACTTGTACAAAACCATTGAAATTCCCCCGTTATAGTTAGTTCAGCTAACTATAACTCGCGCGCCCGCAATGCACTGCTGATGACGTCACATATTACATCACTCATGACATGGTCAGTGACATCACTCATGACATCACTGATGACATCTCAAATGACATCACTGATGACATCACTGATGACATCATCCTTGTGATCGAGTGGCAGACCTCCTCTCACCCTAATATAACCTTTGATACACACATTCAAAAATAGAGACTAAAATTTTCAAAACAATGGACATACAAATACCAGTTACAACAACCTCTTCAGTAATTCTAAGATCCACATACACATCCACTCATTCACCAACAGTCCTATACAGTCACTCATACATGTACTCACTCATCATATGTACTCATACACCTATACATCCTGTTACACAATGCCACTCATCCATAGAGTTACTCACACACATAGTCACTCATGCTAATAAAGAATCAAACATACATTTACTTGCATATACAGTTATACACACACCACCATACTTACTTCTACGGAAACTTACACATACTTAGTCTTTTAAACAATCACTTATAGAAACACATACTTATTCATACAGGAACTCTTTCAATCTCTCACTCTCACATATACTCACATATATACACCAATAGTCACTCATAAAGACACTATTGAGACAGTCATTCACTCACTAACACACCCATACACACACTCATCCACCCATACAGTCCTGCACACATGGTGTGTTCAACACATACAAACAGTGAGTCACTCATTCATGCACCTATGCACTACGTAATACCCCCCACCGAACCATGCAGACACTCAGACTGATACTCAAAAAACCAACTAATAACCTATATAGACACCCATGTAGCTACTCACCAACCCATGCAGCCACTTATACACAAAGTGAGAGACTGATACAGATATTTACATATTTAAACATTACTCACTAAGCCATGTATTCACTATGATACACTTAATCAGTCAGTTACACAATCAATTTTTCAAAAACAAATCATCCATTTAGACACTTATATACCCATTTATTCTTCCATCGACCTTGAGATATACATATATAAAACATATTTAATTTTCAGAAAAACACACATTCACTGGATGATGTCATCAGTGATGTCATCAGTGATGTCATTTGAGATGTCATCAGTGATGTCATGAGTGATGTCACTGACCATGTCATGAGTGATGTAATATGTGACGTCATCAGCAGTGCATTGCGGGCGCGCGAGTTATAGTTAGCTGAACTAACTATAACGGGGGAATTTCAATGGTTTTTTACAAGTGAAAAGTCCAGCTAACTATAACACCCCTGAAACCTATGGTTTTTTCAGTGAATTTCTGAGGTTTTTTAAATGCTAATTCCTAACTATAACGTGCCTGAAACCTATGGTTTTTTCTGTGAATTTCAAAGGTTTTTTAAATGCTAATTTCTAACTATGCCTACAGAGATAGGACATGTGAAGAAAGAAGAAAAAATGCACAGAAAGAAACAAAAGAAGTGCAGAAAGAAGCAACAGAAGTCCTCAAATACGAAGATAAGTGCAGGAAGAAGGATAACGTGCAGAAAGAACAAAAAGAAGAGCAGAAAGAAGCCTTGTTGCAAAATCATCCGGTACCCTCAACTTTTTCAGACGGATACTGGTGGTAACTGAGTCTGACTAACCAGTCCTAGAGCCAGTGCTATGTTAAAAGACACTTAGAATACAGTGAAAACACCTACATACACTAGGGAACATTATGCGTTGGGGTCCCCCTGTGATTAGCATGACCTCCTCTGTAAGCCCCTAGTATATAATAGGGCATGGGGATTAAAACTACCTCTTAAAACAGGCCACAGGGCGTTTTTGCACACGTTAACTCAGGCCCCGTCCCCTCCATTCACCACTGTGTAAACACGCCCTGTGTCCATTTTTAGTTGGGAGATTAAGTTCATTTGAATCCTGAGGGTCCCTAGGGTCCAACTAGCCCACTAGGTACCTCCAGTAAGTGCCACAGAGCTGCGTTGCAGAGAGGTGTAAAAAGTGGCACGGCCTGGACCACCTCTCTGCAATGCAGCTCAGTGGCGCTTACTGGAAGCACTTGGTGGGCTAGTTAGCCCCCAGGGGCCCTCAGTATTGAAGGGAAATTATATCCCCAATTTAAAACGTGCCATAGTGCGTGTTTGCACACGTCACCTCAGGCCCCGTCCCCTCCCTTCACCACTGTGTAAACGCGCCCTGTGGCTGTTCTAAGTTGAGAGATTAAGTCCCCTTGAATCCTAAGGGTCCCTAGGGTCAAACTAGACCACTAGGTACCTCCAGTAAGCGCCACAGAGCTGCGTTGCAGAGAGGTGTAAAAAGGGGCTTGGCCTCAGAACACCTGGCTGCAGCGCAGCTCCCTGGCGCATACTGGAGATGCCTGTTGGGGGCGCGTTTGCAGAGTGCTGCACGGAGGGGGCATGGCCTCCGGCACGATGCCAGTCTTTTATTTATTTTAGTTTTTTAAGAAGGGGGGCTGTTTGGTTCCCCTTCTTATTCTAATTTATTGGCCCTGATGACCCCATCCCCCAGGGCCAGTCTCCTAATTATATTTTTTTGACCCCAATCCCCAGGGCCGGCCACTGTTTTTTATTATTTTAAAAAAATATATATTTATAGACACACCTAGGACATGCTGGACAAACCGTACGTACCTATCACCATGACGATTTGCGTGATATTCATTAAAAGGCGACTATGCATGCAATGAATCCACGTGGAATGTATTTACACCACTAGTGAAGCTCTGACATGTCTGATGCCCTACCGTGCCTAATCCTGGTAGACACCCTTGTCGTTTATTTATACAAACATGGGTAGCTATTGACGGGCACATTTAATACACATGCACACCAAGCCATTCAAAGGGGATTCGACAAAAATTCGACCAAAACTATGCAAGAAACCCCCCTCACGGTTAATAAAACACACATCCACTGCCGGATGTGTAATACTTTTTATTTTACTCTCTGGAAAGGGGACGAACATCACTTGAGAGTCACAGCGTGCTCCTGACAGAGCCCAATGCTGTGTTACACCCACCATTGCCTGCCGAGTGCCACACACCTCTGTGTTGTATTCCACTAGCTAGTGCATATGCTATGACACTCTCTAGCCCATGTGCACTGTAACACCACCCCGTGAATATGTCATGCCACACTTGTCTTCGCACGGGTTATATTGCCCCATCTAACGTGCCTTTCTCGATGACTATGTTATAACGCACAGTGCTATGCCATACATATTACAATCTGGGATCCATATCTTTGTCACAGTGCATATGCAACGTTACACTCCCCAGCACATATTTTATATTACAACTTTAGAGACTAGTTAGGTTACACAACACTGCCCTGTGCATATTACACTCCAAGGCGCATATCGCATAGCACGCGCTAGTGCCTGTGCTATCTCGCGCTCTCCAATGAATCTGTCATTGCGCACAATGTATTGCATATTATATTTCACGCCCGGTTCATCTTATATCACACTTTTTGGTGCATAGTTTATACCATACACTATATCTAGTTTTCATTTTCAATCGTGCTCTCAGGACTATGTTCTATATAACACTGTGTTCACCTACCCTTTTCACGGGCATTACATTTTGCGATAGGGGGTGGAGGGTCAGGGGGTGTGTCTGCCAAGTGAGCCCGGAGTCACAGTCACAAACGTCCTCTTCTTCCTGAATAAAAGTGAGATTATGCTGCATACTTGTTCATATTTTAAGTAGTTCGCACAGACACAATGTTTTAAAAACAATAAAGTTCCTAATACCCGCCTTCTCTGAACAGTTAGCTTGCTGCCCCATCCCCTTACTCCCTATCCTCTGTTGTGTGAATCCATGGACTAGCCTGATGTACCAGTCCACTCCTCCTGCCCTCCATTGCCCAATTCTATGCCCCATCATTGACCTCCTGCTTAAACTCTGTGCTTAGCTTGCTGCCCCTATTCTCCTTCCCCCTGCCCTCCGATGTCTTTGTGCATGCCCCTGCTCCATCCTTTTTGCCCACCATGTCCCATGGACCTGCCACTCCTATCTACTCTGAGTGTTCTGTTGAGCTGCCACTCCCCTCCCACCTGCCTAGCATTGTCAGATGACTGTAACCTGTCCCTGCCACCTCCACCCTGCCTGTCCACATGCCATGCCCCTATCCTCTTCCTCCTGTCCTACATGGTCCATTGTACTGCCACACCCTTCTGCCCTCCCTGGTCTGTTGTGCTGCAACTGCTCCTCCTGCCTGCCCCGTGTGGTCTGTTGTGAGGTCCCTTCCCCTGAACTTTCTTGTCTGTGCACAGGTCCTGACCCTCCCTTCTATCCTCCATCGTCCTTTGTGCATGCCCCTCCACCCTCCTTCTTGCCCATCATAGCCATTGTGCTGCCACTAACCCTCCCACTTGCCATGCATGGTCTTCTGTGCTGCCATGGCCCCTCCCACCTTCCCTGTGTGGTCAGTTAGCTGCCCCTGACCCCCTCCCACCTTCCCTCCATGGTCTGTGTGTATGCCATCACAGTCTCACTGTTGCTCTTCATGGTGTGTCTTGCTTCTAGTGCCCATCCTGCCTGACCTCCATGGCTATCTTGCTGCTCCTGCCCTGCCCCCTTGCCCCCAGCCCTACTCCCTCCCTCCTGGCTTGTCTGTTCCATTGTAATGCCCCTGATCCGTCCCTCCTGCCCTTTATGGTCTGTTATGCTGCAGCTTTCTCTCCTGTCTGTCCATTATGGTCAGCTAGCTACCATTGCCTCTTGCCCCTCTGTTCTCTGTTGTCCATGTGCATGGTCCTGTCCCCTCCCTCTTGCTTTCTATGGATTGTTGTGCTGCACTCCCGTCCTGCATGCCCTGTGTGGTGTATTGTGCTGCTGCAAACCCTGATGCCTGCCCTGCAGGGTCAGTTTGGTGCACCTCTCCATGTCCCTCCTGTCCTCTGTTATCCAAGTCCATGTCCCTATCCCATTTCCTTCCATGATCCAATGTACCATACTTGCGAACATTTTGAACTTGGTAAGAGGGAGATTTTGAAAAAAAACTGGGGTATTGATTTTCCCCTTTGAGTTACATTGAAAAAGAGGATATTGTAGACAGGAGACAGATCAAATAAAGCCCATTTGAGCTTAAAAACATTGGACGTTTCCTGGCTGAATCGGGTCTGTTGGCATGTATGGTTGTACTACCATTGCATCTTCCTTCTGCCCACAATGGTCTATTACATTGCCACAGCCTTGAAGGAGGGTAGATTTTGTATCACAGGGGGCCCCTGGCCCGTTCTGTCCACACCTGAAGTATGAGACCCTTGTCCTTGCCCTGCCAGCTGCATTTGTAGGCCGTATTAAATTGACCAGCGGGTCCTGTGTTGCTATATAATTATCCTGAGACATCCTTACCACTCAGCCAGCATAAAACCCCTGTGTAGGCCCTTCTGTTCAATATGTAGGCCTCTTTGTTAAATTGACCATAGCTCTGCAATTTTAGTGTATAGCAGTCTGAAGGCAGGTCTGCGAGGCCTTCTGATCCAAACTAGTAGCCCCCACCCTACCCGAGTGCTCCGTGCTCGGTATCAAAGTTCAACATCCCCCTGAAGCTGTCGACATACAGTAGGCTGCATCCTGGACTGGTACTTGCTTCCTGGGCAGGTTTCCCGCTTTTAAGGAAGTGGCAACCGCAGAGCGTCAAGTTAGGAGAACTGAGGAGATTTTATACATGAATATATTGAATTCCCGTACAATACCCATTATTTTCTGCTTGCTCTATGGAACTTACGATAAGCGATTGGCCTGAGAGACTGACCTTTTCACCCCGTCCATTGTCAGCATTAAGTGGGTAAATGACGAAATGTCTGGTAAAATCTGCAGACGAAGCTTTTGGGTAGCATACGTAGGTAGATGTAGCATGCAAAGGAGCCCACAAAATGATATAAAAAGGGAGCACCCACAGATATCGACGGACTACCTCGCCGTCTGTATGTAGGTTAACAGGCAGTGCAGGTTTTCCCCAAGAGCTGGGAGCTCTTGTCTTCCTTTGCTTAAAATGTCTTGCTCTGCTTTGCTTGAAGTATCTTATTCTATTTTACCTATATGAAATGTCATGTTATGTTTAACCATTGTTCTCTTTACTTTTGCATTTAAAAGATTTTGTATTGTAATTGCAGGAATGCTTGCTCTAAGAGTAAACGTGAGTGTTCCTAGGTAACATTTTCCTTGGTGTAACTTGTTTCTCATGATGCATTTATAGATGTGTTTTCTCTCTCTCTCTGTCAGTACATTAATTGAGATACAGAGAATATTATGACAGCTGTATGATTATCTGGATTCTGTATTTTGTACTTTATGTCTCTATTCTGCGGTTTCTTTGAAGTTGCATCTTCTCATTAAACTGCCATTGTATTCTGCCTCCAATTCCATGTCTCATATGTCTGTTTTCTTCATTTTTGGAGCAAGCGTTCCTAGGCACCCCGGCTCAAATTAAGGTGCCCCTTTTGTCCCTGACTCACTCTCCTGCTCAGTTCTGTGGTGGCTCCCGGGGATCTGGGGACCGCCCCTAGCTTCCTTGACCCGTAATAGATCTTCCCTCCAACAGCCTCTCTTGCAAGTCCTGTATTGTTGGTTTGTTGCCCCTGCCCCCCTTTCCACTGCCCTCCATAGTCTGTTGTGCTTCCACGGCCCTTCCTGCCTGCTCAGTGTGGTTAAATTGTTGCCTTTGCACCCTCCTACCTGCCTTCAATTTTCAGAGTCCGTGCCCCTGGCCTCTGCCTCTCAACAGTATCCTAATGAACAACTAGATTGCTAACATTCTATATTTATTACAAAAGTGTGGAACGCCTGACATCATCTTGATGTAATCAAAACTGTAATACCTAGAGCATTTCCTTTAGAAATTACATATATGAGAGGGTCTTATTGGCATCAAAATTATGGTTAGTGCTCTAAAAGACTAAAATAAGGACATATTTTCTGAGTTTTCAAATAGCGACAAAGCACTTTTAAATTATTTGTTATCTTTATGTTTTTTTATCCAGTTGACCACTTGATTAAATGTTGCACTTAGGGGAGAGGATGTGGTGTTACTTCCAGAACTGCAGACTTTGCAACTGGGGAACCAGGTTGAAGTTTCTGCTTCAGCTCGACATTCTGTGATTCTGGTCAAATCACTTAGTCTCCCCATGTCTACAACCAAAATGAATTTGTTCTTGTGTGATGTAACCAATGCTCATGTAAAACACTCCAATACCTGACAAGTCTGCACTATATAACACTGCAAAAACACAAAATAATAAGTGTTTTGCACACTTCTGTCATTGGGCTATATTTGGGCTACATCTGGGTGATTTTGGGCTACATTTGGGCTCTTTTGTCTCCGGTGGCCATCTTGGGAGATTTATTTGTTATGAAGTTTCCTAATTTCCTCATGTACTGCAGTCTCCTCAGTAGGAAATGCTTTCAGTTTTTTACTTTGATTCCATCATGAAGGTATTCAGATATGTCACACATTTGCCATAAATTCTGAATGTTAGCACTCTAGTTGCTCATTAGATCACTGTAGTAAAACTACTGCACCATGGAAGTCTGCTCCTGGTATTAAAAGTGCATGTTTCAGTCTGCATGTCAGAATTTTTTAATGAAATAGAAGAGGATTTGAGAAGTCACTCAAAATGTGCCCTCATTTTCTTTCTTCAGCATTAATCATAATTTCTATGGCAAAATGAACCTCCTCATTGTGTTCCTTTTTAAATTAAATGTTTTAAGTGTTACCAGTTTATTCCAATCAAGATGGCTTCAGGTGTGCCATACTTTTGTCATAATGAAGACAGTAAGCGCTCTAGTTGTTTTTAAGAACATTCTGGGACATTCTGTCATTGGGCTATACTTGGGCTACATCTGGGTGGTATTTGGGCTACATTTGGGCTCTTTTGTCTCTGGTGGCCATCTTGGGAGACTTATTTGTTATGAAGTTTCCTAATTTCCTCATTTACTGCAGTCTCCTCAGTAGGAAATACTTTCAGTTTTTTACTTTGATTCCATCAAGAAGGCATTCAGATGTGTCACACATTTGCCATAAATTCAGAATGTTAGCACTCTTTTTGCTCATTAGATCACTGTAGTAAAGCTACTGCTCACCAGGGAAAACTGCTGCTGGTATTGAAAGTGCATGTTTCAGTCTGCATGTCAGAATTTTTTAATGAAATAGAAGAGGATTTGAGAAGTCACTCAAAATGTGCCCTAATTTTTCTTTCTGCAGCACTAATCATACTTTTTATGGAAAAATGAACCCCCTCATTTTGTTCCTTTTTAAATTAAATGTTTTAAGAGTTACCACTTTAATCCAAGCAAGATGGCTTCAGGTGTGCCATACGTTTATCATAAGTAGGACTGTTAGCGCTCTAGTAGTTCTTTGGAACACTCTGGGAAGCTGCAGTAGAACACAAAGGAATCAACTGACAGTCTCTGCCCTTGTTGGATGTACATGTTTTACTGAGAATGTCAGACTTCATTCTCACATGACTGAGAAAGATAATGTGAATTTACAGAAAATAAGCTCTCAGTTTAGCCTATAGATCACCTTCCAAACCTCTGTGGTAAAAGCATGAGAAAATATTTTTCTCTCAATCATGATATCCCAGCAGAAGGCTTTTCCACATGGTGAAATCACCTTAGAACATACCACAATTCCTAAAATGAGTATGGTACCATCAACAAATGATTTATAACGTAACTAAAGTCTTAAAACCTTCTATTAACTGCAATGCTTTTTAATGAGGTGCTATCATGTATATTGGTCCCAAGATGGCTGCCAACACTTCTTGGATGAAGTGCTGACAGCCAATCAGATCTCAGGATGAGATGTGTGGTTAG
Source organism: Triturus cristatus (assembly GCF_964204655.1). Classification (NCBI taxonomy): domain Eukaryota; kingdom Metazoa; phylum Chordata; class Amphibia; order Caudata; family Salamandridae; genus Triturus; species Triturus cristatus. The sequence continues at coordinate 877,468 of NC_140594.1, read as the reverse complement.
GCTCCGCCCACATATATATATGCTTTTAAATGCTATTTTCTCAGGAAATACTGAACAGATTTACACCAGACCTGCAAAAGGCACTTCCTTGACCTTATGGCTACCTCTCTGCCAAATTTCAAGTAATTCTGTTCAGCCGTTCGGGCTGTAGCTGTGTCTAAAGGTCCTATGGAAAAATGCATGGGGAAAACGCGTTTTGGGACCCCCCTTTTTTCTCGGCCCCTGCTTGACGAATTCCCCCGAGACTTTCAGGGTAGGAGCGGAGCGTAGCGCCCCACCTATTTTGAAAATTTCGCGAGGATTCGTCGACCGGCGTCAAAGTTATTCCAAATAGAATGTTGCGGATTTCCTATGGAAACAGGGTCCTAACTATAACTACCTACTGGCGACCGCCAGTAGGTAATATATATATATGTATCTAGCAACCAACATTACCAGGAGTTTATACCAGCGCACAAATAAGAAACAGCAGCAAGCAAGACGCAAGCGTAGCAGAGTCTACCCACGACTTCTGAAAAAAGCATCAAAATAGGGAGCAGTTATCCTCCAAATAATAACAGGTAAAGAAGATTAAAGAAGTAGTGAGGGAGAGTAAAAGAAAGAACTAGTAGGAGATTGTGTTTCTTAAAGATTGTTATGCTAATCTGTTACAGGTGTTCCTTCAAACACGATTGAGAGCAGAGCAGAGTTGAAGGGTGAACTTAGAAGCGCCTGACTGGAGGAGTCTCTCTTTTGTCCCAATTCCCCTTTCCCCCCAATTAGTGTTTTTGGTTGAATATGTTAGAATACATAGACCGGAAGCACTGGTAGAGGGAATTTGGGAAATAATCTTCTGCTCCTGAGGAAGTCGACTAGAAGAATCTGACACCTAGGCTAGATGTCCATGTAGTGGTGTGGACTGGAGTAGAGTGTAGTGGTATGAGGGACAGTGGCGCATTGATTTATTCACTTCGTTTGGAAAATGCTCGGTTGCTGCAGTGCATATGACATTTCTCTGGCTCGCTCAAAATGTAATTAAGGGGTAGGGTGCGTGGCCTGTGCCGCGGTTCTCCTGTTCTGTGGCTGTGCTGGCTCCTGAGTCCTGTCCCGTTGTTGTTGTACCTTAATGCTGTAGAGTAGACACTTATGTATCCTATCCAAGCAGCCTCAGTCTGAAAGTGTTCTCTCCAGAGTGTTGTCTTCTCGTCTTGCACTCCACTGTAATTGAGTTTATTGTTTTAAATGCAGTAATTTTACAATACCCCGTTTGTTTTTCCATCTACACTTACAGGCCGGCCTTTAACCTGTGCTATAGTGGGAGAAACGACTCACACTTACCTTACCAATCCGCATCAGGCAGGCAGTAGTACCCAAGATTGATGTGCGGAGTCGGAGTGTCCATGGAAGGGAGGACCAAGAGGAATGACGATAATGATGCAACTCCACATTTGGACAAGGATAATACAGTAACTTTAGTATCATTCATCATTCGTCTTTAAATTTATTTGATTGCTTTTTTCTCTTCAATCATTACGACTGTGTCTTGTGGTTTGTTTGGTAATTGATCCCTACAACTATTTTTTAATTTCCTTTGCTTGCTTGAAAAATAAAAGTGAGCCCGGTACATCATGTAATTGGGTTCGGTCTGAGCTCTGAGGGCGGCAGACAGGCAAGGCAAATTTCAATTTCTTCCCTGACTGTACTGTCTCATTGGTTAAAAGTAGTTATAGTAAGTACAACTCATTATGATTACCATCAAGTTCTCTTCCTCAGCATGCATGCATTTGCTTTTTCTCACTTTATACTTTGATTTCTTTGATAATGGATCATGGTCGTCTTACAAGATTGTGTTTTACTTTTGTTGTGTCCATGCATACTGTCTGTTTTTCTTTCTCAAACCTTTCCCAAAACCCCACTTCCCATCCATTCTTCAATCCCTAACCCTCTTTCCCCGGGCTGTGTGATTTATATTGAGGTGTGATGTGATGACTACGTTAAATGTACACCAATTGATCACACGCTTGCTGGGGCAGATGTGGTGAAAGCAACACAAATTGAATTTCAACTGAGGCTGTGCAAGGATCTTCTTCTGCTAGCCCACCCACAGTTTACTTTGTGTTCTGTTCTACTACTCCTCCCACAGTCTCTCAGTCAACTGACTTTCTCTTTCTTTTTTCAAATCTTATTGCCAGTGTCTACTACTACCACCACAATAATGGCATCTTGTCCATTAATTTGGGAAACCAACCATGCAGCCATCAGTGTGCAGAACTTCATCATCAATTGCAGGTAAGATAAGTTTGGTGGGAGGTATGGACCAGGAGGAGAGACTGACAGTACTATTATGACAATTAAAATAACTCAGTGAGGGGTACTGCATCTATCGGTTTGTGTGTTACAAAATCGGCAGATCTTTTAAATCAAACACTGGCTGTGGGCATGTAGCAGCACGGAAACAAAGTAAACAACCATGTAACTTAGATTGAATTCGGAAAACTGTAACCCACCACAAAACGTTAACATCGTATAAGTAAATATTATATATTTTAATTTCCCTAACAAAAATAAACTATCCCGCTCTGACCTAACCCACCCCCCTCCCTAATCCCAACTAATGTCCACAACGAAACGAAAGTCCAAAGTCCCAATGTTCACATGAATCCCCAACGCCCACAAACCCACCCACCAACAAAAGGAATTAAAAAAGGGGCAAATGGCGAGGTCCTCTATCGTCGGCGGGCCTTAAGGTGTTGATCCATCAGGATCTTTACCCGCTCCTCCAGGTTCTCCTCCAAGCGGGCCATCCGGCGGAGCAGCTGGCGGCAAAATGCCCTGCAGTTACATGCAGGGTGGGGGGCAGCAGTGCTTGCTATTGATGGGCACCGGCGGCCGGCTGCTGGACCACGGCGCCATGAAAGTGGAGGCAGGGCCTGACTGGGGCCCGGGGCATTGGAGGAGGCTGCAGCCGCCTCCTCCTCCTCCTCCGCCTGAGCCACCAGCCGGCGATAATGCTCACAGATGGCCTCCAGTTTCCGGCGCCGGGCCCTAGCGGCCAACTCCTTCCGTGATGGTTTCGTGGGTGTGGAAGGAGTATCTATATCAAGAAAGAAAAAGAACATGTTGTAGGCAATACTCTTAGCAAAACAGAAACACTAAAATCATTCAACACATAGTGTCACAGTATCACTAGCAAACACAGTTCATAACATTTGAGATTTGGTGATAAGTATCTATTCTCTACTCCTACTTCCTTGGACTCTAACATTTGTGGGAGTTACCGACATTATAAATATAATCGTACTATGTACTCTGGACCGGTACACCAGTCGTGTTGTTCTTATCTGTAGTTTAGCCCAATTACATAACCTTGTTGTAGCCGGCATGCCAGCTCAGTCAGCTAAGCTTGCACTCAAGAGAAACAGATATGAGCCACATGATGCAGACTCACGTTAGTTTTATTTACTACTACTGTCTGCAGGTGGGGAAGCTCATATTTTTGCATGACGCCTTACGGCCGTTGGCACTGGCCATACTCTGTTACATTTTTATGTTGATTACCTGTATTTGGCCGTAATACACAGTTTACTCGCCAGTGCCACCCACCCGTCCCCTCCCCATGTCACCGCCCGCAAACACTCCCACCACCAACCGCTACTGCAGAGGGTACTTTGATTTCATTGATTGTGTAACCAATAACCATAAACAGATAGGCCACCCTTTGCAGGCTGGCTGCCACAAGCGAAAATACATTAATAGGTAGGGAGTGGTCCCCAGAGTGGGAGGAAGGGGCTTCCGCTTGATAATGTATATATATATATATATATAAATATATATGACGTGCTTGCAAACTACTGCAAGTGTACTGTATTCGGAAAATACTACCTATATTTCCCTAGGCTTTGCTCATGTCGCGCAGTTTCTTTTACATTTTCTTCAAAGTAAGAATCTCCAGTGACACTTTCCAATCCTATACTGTCTATAGTACATCCAGGAATACATCCATTCAAGTAAACGTTTATCCTTCTTTTTTATATCTCTCATACTTAGTTGGTTTCACCAACAACCACCCATGCTTCCGCTCCTTCCTTGCTTGCCTTGGCTTTGAGATTGAATTTGAACGAAACAACGCTGGTTTTTGCTATCTAGCACTATCCACCCATACTTTGTCGCCCACCCAGGCAGGCATTCTTTCACCTTCCACCCATCCTTCAACAACCCATGCGTCTGATCTGATTACTATCAGCCACGTATGCATGCTTCCAACAACATATCCTTCTCTGCCAGTCAGTCATATTATTTATCTCGCCCGTCCTTCCACCCTTAGTTCTTTCCCTCTTTGTTCAACACATCCATCAAGGTCATCTGATCCGAGTTAGTCTTCTCCATAAAACCGTCACAGCTGATTTTGGAGTCAAATCGAAGAGGCCATTGGTTACTCTACTCACGCTGCTAATGCTAAGTAAAGGGTGTCTTCTTCAACCGTTGTATAATAATAAGTCGCACAGTAGAGTGAAATAGTGAACACACTTCCATCTAGTAATGTCAAGAATTAATGAATATAACTTACCGCCGCCGGCCACTGCTGCTGGCTCCCCCCCTGTCTCGCCTGCAGGTGCCGCCAGTTCACCTGCCCCCTCCGGAATGGCCACATCGCTGGCCCCGACGGCACTGGTGGATGGTAGTGTGCCTAGAAAAAAACATCACACATTTTTAGATGCCTGGAAACCTCCCCCTATTTAAAGTGTTGTTCACTTGGAACATTGAAAAAAAAAGTTAATACAACATACATCAGCACTAGACAGTATGTACAGTCAGTAGACAGACACTAGTGGTGATATGGTTCCACTTCCTAGGGTCATCTAGTCCTACTCTACTCTTTCGAAAGTTAGCCTGAGCCATGTGTAACCCTTTTAGATTCATCATGTCGACTACTACTCTTTTGGCGCATATTTAATTATACCTGCAAGCTTAGTGAGATGTGCAGTAGAGTAGATGCCTTTGAGGCCACTTGACTGTTGCGTACAAGTGACAAGGTTGGAAAAAACATACTTATTGAGTTTGTTTAGTTCATATTGCTTAGCCATCACATACATGTTACAATTTTTGCCATGACTGCAAAATGCTTCCATTCACCAGTATACTATGTAACGGCTAACTCGAAGCATTTTTCTCATATAATAGGCAGATGATTCCCTTCTACAAACCAGAGATTTACAGAACATATAATGATGCAAGATTATGTAACCAGTATTTCTACGTTCTACTGTGAGGGGTCTTCCAGAATTTGAAAGATCTTGGCTCTTGTTCTTGTCGTCATGCACTTGTAAATGTTTACTGTTTTAATCTTAGGCTTTTTGCTGGCTTATTGACTATGGCTGTAGTAAAATAAATTTTGATGTACCGAGTTTGATACTTGTTTCAAATAAACCTTTTGAACTTACACAGACTCTGTGGTATTTGGTGTGGTGGGGTGGACTTACACAAGTGAGTGTGCAAAATGGTGTTATGTTCTGGGTTGTCTGTTTCAGTCATCATCAACATTTTGTATCTTCGTGGGGGGGTTCGGGAGTGGGACCCTAATGTGAGACACTATAGCTAGTCGGTCAGGGGATCCTGGGTTCTTGGGACTGAAGTGTGATCAGTAAGGTCCAACCTCCCATCAGCAACATCCTATTTTGTTGTGCATAGTTCTGTATGTGGCTCTGCAGAATCACTAGACAATAGTAGTATCATGTACTATCCGATAAAAAATACTAGTCAAATATCTGGTTGGCCATTTTGTTTGTGGTAATTGTCAAAGCCTCAACATTGAGAAGACTTGAAGAGGACAACCCAAAGGACAGGACACAGTGGCTAGAGCTATTGGTCAATCAGAGTTTTATTATTCCAAAGAAAACCTTCTATAAAGAGTGGGCAACTGTGCAAGCTTCGCTACAGTCAGAGTAATATAGTAGTAGTAGTACAGAGAGTCATAGCAGAGGCAGTTAGAAGCAACTTAGTTAGAGGCAGGGATAAACAGAATTTGTAAACAGATAGGTCAAAGAAGTAAGCTTTTGTAAAAATAGAATTAGAAAGTAGAACCATAATTTATAGTTCGGAAAAAAAAGATGCAGTAAAAGTTAGGGAAATAGACTTACTGGGGCCAGCAGCAGGAGCCTCGGTAGAGCAGCGGTCCTCCTGTGGTTCCCCCGCCGACTCCGACCCAGTCTTCTTGCCCCTGGGTGGTGCTGATGATCATGTAAAATATAATAAAGAAAGAGACAAACATTAAGGAGTGCTGTGAAAGAAATAATAATAAATCATTTGGAAAAATAAGTCAAACAACATTTTAGGAAACAACAATTGCAATAAAATTGACCTATCTAATCAGATGGATCGACTTCTGGCTTCTTCCTGCATTCACAGATTGTCCACTTAGTTATTTATGAACACTCCAGTGTTCCATAATCATTCTGATTACAAATACTAACGATGCCTAGTAAGTACCACCTGACCTACACCACCTATTCCAGACGGGCCAATTGTTCACTAAGTCTGCATTTCCATTTTTTTCAGCCATCAAATGCATAGATGAGATGGAGGACACATGCATACATTAGTGCATACATACATACAACAAATTGTGGGTTGGTTGCATGATTCTGATCTAGTTCTGCTACTGACTGACCATGCTAAGCCTACCACTCACTAAACAAAGTACAAAAGGTTCGACGGAGGACTGGGGTAAGCAGCACTCAGTGACAGAGGAGGCATCACGCAGACCGCATAAAACAATTATTAACTAATACTAACAAACTAAACCTAGTATCCAATATCCATCCACCACTATGTCACAGTAGGACAATGGAAGGACTAGAGTCTCTCTAACAAATCTCATTACCTAACTTCAGTTCTGTAAGATAAAATCTTATATAATCAGCATCAGCACAAGCTAGCGCAAACTAAGTTGCAAACAAGTAAGAGTACCACCGAGCACCTGGGTCCTTAAATCAAAGAACATTTTGCTTTTTGGAACTTAATTTACCCGCAACGCCTGGCACGCAGCAGTAATCTTGTTGTTCATCAAATTTAATATACACAATAATTTACTCACCAAGCCCGACGACCTCGACACCTAGCAGGTCCAACAGGTCCTGCTCCCGGTCCAGGATGTCCAAGATGTAGGCCCAGAACCATAGCATAGAGTGGAAAACAAGATGGCCGCGCCAATTCGCGACCGCGTGGGTAAGTTCGCGCAATATTTCTCGCGAACATGTACTATTCATCGCGAACAAGTAAAATGCGCTCCCGAACACGTCAATGCACATCGCGAACACGCTATCCGCGACACGGAACAGGAAATAAGGCATCGCGAGCAGGCGGGACAATAGAAAAACAAGATGGCCGCGCCCATTGGCGACCGGGAACAGGAAATAAGGCATCGCGAGCAGGCGGGACAATAGAAAAATAAGATTGCCGCGCGCATTGGCGACCGCATGGATAAGATCGCGAGATATATCCCCCGAGCATGCAAACAGCTCCCCGAACATGCTTACCGCGCTCGTGAACAAGAAAAAGCCATCGCGAACAGGTTGCCACAAGCAACTATGCAAGCTCGCGAAGGTCGCGTAGTGCAATGACATCTTCGCGAAGCGCGGCTACGTGAACTACGCCCAGGGTTATCCTTCACCCGCAAAAGCTCCCAACACCCATAATTAAGCAATCCTGTAAATTAATATATATTGCACCCCATTTAGTTGTACATAATTTAGATACTTTTCTCAATTCTACAATCTGGCACAACAAACAAATCCTTCTTAACAAGAATCCTCTATACTGGAAGAGCTGGAGAAACAAGGGTCTGCTCTGGGTTCATCAACTTTTTGATCAGGGCTCCCATTTTCAATTTACGCAATTACAGTCCCTATATCATCTACCTTCTTCCTTTAAACCTACATTTTTGATCTTACGGAATGTAATACTTGATACTTATGCTAAACTCAAATCTTCATCTTCTCCAACCCCCCCCCCCTTTCCCTTGGCATACTCTTCTCTGCATAACCCCCAAAGCGTCCATTTACTGCCATTTAATGGCACCCCCTGAGCTCCGAGATAAAACTAAAGTAGAACTTTTGTTGGAACCTGATTTGGGAGTGAATCGGCCTATTTCTTTTTGGAACAGAATTTGGACGAAAATCAGGAAATCATCCAGAGCAGCCGCACAACACAAACACTTTTCTTTATTTATAATAGATTTTTTACACCTGCATACCTAAATAAAATTCACAACAGAAATCTTAATACTTGCTGGACATGATCCCAGGTTAACGCCGATCTTCATCATATGTTATTCACCTATCCACATGTTTTTATATTTTGGAAACAGCTCTGGCATCAAATTAACACTATTTTTCACACCACAATCCCCCTCTACTTCACAAATGTTTTCCTAGGCAGACTAACACCGGACTGGGAGGGAGGCCAATCCCAATTGCCACTTATTGATAGCCGTAGCTTTTCAGCAGATATCAAAGAACTAGAAAAATTCCTCTAAAGGGTCTTATTTAGCTTGGTGGTATGCGGTATGTCACAACCATCGCCTCGATACAGCACTTGTCCATCCTATCGCTCTTGCTACAAATCGACTACACCTCTGGGCCCTTTCACACAATATCTGGACGATGCTGGGGAAGAGCACTTCTTTACCCGATCTCTCACAACAAGAAGTCTCCAATCCTCCTTGACTTCCTGTTGCTTATTTTACAGTTATGCTTAATTTGTCATTTTCTATAATGTCTTTTAAGATGATGTATTATTCACAAGTATTGGTATCTACATTTCATGTGAACCTGTGACTATACTCCTATCCTCTTCTATAATTCCTTTTATTATTTTTATGAGTATAGTGTATCATTACTATTTTTATTCTACCTTCTTGCATTTGTGCATTAACAAATAATTGCTTATACGAAGTATTGGGTTTTTTTGTATGACCATATTAATATTACTAAATAAACCTCTTCTTGAACTTTAAAAAAAAACATTTTAAAAAAAGAACCTAAGAATACACTATACAAGTAGACAGCTTAGCCATCGCACCACTTTGTTGGTTTTATACCCATCAGTAGTTTTGCAAACTTAACTGCCTCCCCTGCAATGTAACAACCAGCTCAAAAACGTGCAGAAAAGAACTCAGCATATTAAGTGATTTTATTAACATATTGAACGTTGAAACAAACCACACTTAACACTTCGTTTTTTGCGAGGAAAAAAAATAAAATCTACTGTCACAATACACGTTTCGTTTCTATCCCCAAAAAAAAGTGTAGAACTCTTCAAAAAGCTTAACAAGAAACTAATTTTGCTAAATTATTCTCATATCAAAACAAGCACGTAGTCGACACACAAAAAAGTGTCTGAACAACAAAAAAAATACTGTCCCGTTACCAGCTGCTGCTGCCGCCGCCGACGCCGCTACCGCTGCAGCCAGGGAAAAAAAAAACCCACACTGCAACTAACCGTTTCGAACAAACATCTAACTCGCGAAAAGAGACAGGCCTGCTGCTTTTAAAGTAGGCCTGGGCAAAAATTTCGTTCCGTTCGCGGAAATTGCGATAATTTGACATTTTTGCGTTCCGCGGAGAGCGCGAAAATGTCAAAAATTCCGGTTTCCGCAGCTTGGCGATAATTTGTTTCTTGCTCGCGCTGTAAAATGATACATTCTCGCGCGCGCGCGATCGCCTTACCTGAATCCCTGCGTTCGCCGACAAGTTTTCTTGATCCGGTCGCGTTCTCCATGAGATGTTGTATTGTTTTTAGCCATTTGCGCTGTCTCGCGACAGTTCGCGCCCGCAGTGACGTCATGCGTCGCGCGATCACGTCTTTCTTCTCGCGATCATGCACCGCGAGAACAACTCAAAACAAGATGGCCGCGCCCGCAAGCAACCACATGGGTAAGTTGGCGACCCGCAACCATGCAGAAAATCTCGCGAACATGCCGGAAAAAAACTTCCGCATCTTCGCGATATTTCTGCTTGTTTGCGATAATTTTAAACATTCTCGCGATAATTTGCGAAGGTTAATTCCGCAAATTCCGCCCACCCCTATTTTAAAGCCACACAAAAATCCCACAATCCTTCAGTGCAGGAAGTGATGACAATGAACCCACAGACAATAGAAGCACCTAGAAAGAATTCAAACTGGCCGCCTTTTCCAAAGTCATCTGGCATTCATTATGCAAATGAGGTAGTCTACATAGGCGGCGGCTTTGCAGCGGTTTGGTTTCATCCATCAGTAGCGTCTCTGAGTGTGTCCGTGCCTCAGTGACACAGCGCCTAGCAGTCCGTCAGTAGCGCCTCTGAGGGTTAGTGTTCATGTCTCAGTGCCACAGCGCCCAGAAGTTCTGCACGGAGTTGTTTCATTCCTCAGTAGCGCCTCTGAGGGTCAGTGTTCATGCCTCGGGGACACCGCGCCCAGTAGTCAGTCAGTAGCGCCTCTGAGGGTCAGTGTTCATGCCTCGGGGACACAGCGCCCAGAAGTCCATCAGTAGCACCTCTGAGGGTGTCATGTTCATGTCTCAGGGACACCGCGCCCAGAAGTCCGTCAGTAGCGCCTCTGAGGGTCAATGTTCATGTCTCGGGGACACTGCGCCCAGAAGTTCTGCACGGAGTTGTTTCATCTGTCAGTAGCGCCTCTCAGGGTCAGTGTTCATACCTCAGGGACACAGCGCCCGGAAGTCCTGCACGGAGTTGTTTCATTCGTCAGTAGCGCCTGTCAGGGTCAATGTTCATGCCTCAGGGACACACCGCCAAGAAGGCTCTCCCCTAGCCTCGCCGTGTCTGTGTAGTGCCTCATGTTGTTACTCCCTTCTTTAAAAGGGCTGCTTCTTTGTCACTTCCGGCTGCATCCACTTGGGCTCTGTCCTGCCCCTCCCTCTGGCGTCAGAGGCTCGGCGCTTGTGTCTGTGCTCCTGGTGCAGTCGAAGGGGCTCGAGGAGTGAGTTTCATGCACTCGGAGGCGCTACTATTCGTAATGGACACCACGAAAAGGGGGCAGAGAGAGGGGCAAATGGAAGAAATGATAACTCGTACCGAAAAAGAAATCCTGTTTGGGAGATAGGACGTGAAAAGGAGGAGGTAGTTGGAAAGCACCAGAGGCAGGTGGAAAAGGCGAAAGAAGGGCGGAAATATGGAAGGAAGGAAAGGTGAGAAGAAAGAGCTAAGGAGCACGGAAGGAAAGGCTGCAATGGATGGATGTAAAGGTGCAGCGATAGAAGGCTGAACGCTTTAGTACTGAAAGGATGAATGGCTGTATGGACGGAAGTGAAAGGATACATGGGTGGGTGGAAAGAGCCGGTGTGTGCCCAGGATGGTCCTTGGAAGGAGAGAAGGCTGATAGATGGACAGATGTCAGTGAGAGCTGGGCGGAGGAGTGTGGGTCCGGATAGAAGCAGCGACTGCTCAGTGGATGGATGAATCGTGAGTGAATGGCTGTGGGGTGAAAGGACGGGTTGGGAAGGATGTGTGAATGAAGTGATAGAAGAATAGAAATATAAGGGTTGAAGGTGAACTGTTGGATTATTGGTAGATGGGAGGTGTAAGTGTATATGTCAAGGAAAGCAAGCTTCTAACCTCTGTAAAAGAGCGAGACGGCAGCAGAGCCCCCGAAAGCAATACCTAAACTTTGCCTAACTTTCCATTGATTCCAAGACATGGAAACTGGAAACCAGCTGGAATGATGCACTCCTGTCTAGGGATCTCGCCTAAACCTGCGGGTCTGAGAGGGGGGCTTTCTATGGCCCGATTACACTCAAACCCTGGATAGTTGCACTGTCTGTGATACCAACATATTGATGGCAATTCTAATTTGTGCCATAAACAGTGCACTCCTGCATGTTCCCAGGTGAATCCGGCTCAGTTTACAGGATGAAAAATGGCAGATAAATGATTTGATGAGTGGCGTTGCTAAAGGAGAGGCGGTTGAGGCCCATGCCCAGCTCTTTGTCAAGACTCCAACTGGCTTCCACCACCACACCCATTGAATGGGTCAAGAGGCAACGACACAGAAAAAACAAGCAATGGTAAATGCATTAGGTTTCGCCTGGGGGGGAATAATAAGAAGTTCAGAGGTGGTGGAGCAGAGTAATGAGTGCAGAGAGAATGGTGTGAGTCCTCTCTGTGCAAGAATGAAGGTTGATAAGTGTTGAGTGCAGAGAGAATGGTGTGAGTACTCTCTGTGCAAGAATGAAGGTTGACAAGTGTCTGAGTGCAGAGAGAATGGTGTGAGTACTCTCTGTGCAAGAATGAAGGTTGATAAGTGTGAGTGCAGAGAGAATGGTGTGAGTACTCTCTGTGCAAGAATGAAGGTTGATAAGTGTCGAGTGCAGAGAGAATGGTGTGAGTACTCTCTGCAAGAATGAAGGTTGATAAGAGTCTGAGGCAGGGTGAAAGTGCTTCAATGCATGGGGATTGATGTGAGTTCGGTGCAGAATGAAAACTGTATGAGAGTACAGGGTGAGAGATGTTGCCCTGTCTAAGGTAAAATGTGTGCGAGTTACTTCCTGGCTGCTTTTAAAGACCGGGGTAGAGACATACCTAAGTTTGCAGACAGTTGAAATGAAGCAAATGGAACTTTACCCCTTCCAACATCAGGGTCTCTACAATAGCTGCAATCATGCAGAAACTATTTCATAGATTGAAATATGGAGTGGAAGTGTGTTGAGGTGTTCACCGAGGGCAAAAACCTGTCTTCCAGAGAAAAGAGGCATTATGTACTCTCAGTTTACATGGGGGAGCCCACCAGCGTGTGCTTAAAAGGGTCCCCCGTGGGAACATATGCAGAGATTGAACCTATATGAAATCTTCCAAGTAGACTACACAAGATACCCAATGATTTACAAAAACAGAGGGGTTGAGATATAGGAACCGTATCCTTCACTCCTAGTGATTTCACAACAGTGCAAAATGCGTGACTCTCCTGTAGGAATGCAATTACAATCCAAAGTAACTGATGTGCAGTCTGTGAACTAATCCGCATCGGATACTGTTGGTCGAACTATGAACCTTTCTATTCTTTTCGATGCCGGTGGAATCAACAAAGCCTTTACACTCAACTGGAGCAACAACACAGGTACGTTTTCACTTATTGTACTAATTAGTTAAACCCAAGACTCTTTGAAAAATGGCCTTTTCTAAAAGAACCTTCTGAATATGAAAGCTGAGTGCTATTTGGGGTCTGAGCAACGGAAACGTTTCGAACACCGACTGAGTACAGAGTCTTTATATATTTTGAAATTGGCTCCCAGAGCTGTACTTGCGTGACTGGAACTGGCTTGACTAATCTTTCAACTCTGGAAAGAAGCTGCCGGAGATGGACACAATAATGTGGGTATCATGCAAGAGCTTGGAGCCCAAAAGATCTAATAAGTTTTGCCAGTGGGAAGACATACAAGTTGGACAGTGTAGGGCTCACAGAGGACTCCTGAGGGACCCCGCATGGGAACATTATGGACTCCGAGCAAAATTGATCCACCATGGCCATCTGTGACCTGTCACTTCGAAAAAAGATGCCAGTAGTTCAAGTGCCAAGTCTGTAACCCCCCCAACCCCCCCCCCCCATTCCCCATCTGCTGGAGCAACTCGTCAAGCTGGGTCGGAGAGATGGACTGTTGTTGTTGACTTCAGATACTAGTGCCGTCTTAGTCCCATGGTTGCTCTAAAGCTAAATTGAGAATCGTCTAGGAGTTGAAATTGTTAAAGATAGCTCATAACCTGGAGGCTCAGATGTTCCTCAAGGATTTTATTGGGTGCAGTGCTGCAGCCACAGTAGTAGCATTTAATTTACAGGCCATGGGGACAAGTAGTACAACTTTGCTAGGGACTTAAAAGTAAATTCAATGTGCCAATTGAATGTAAGCCAATTTTACCATGTTAAAAAGAGAGTGAGAGAGAACACAAGCACTTTCCCACTGGTTAGCAGTGGTGAAGTGCACAGAGACGTAAAACCAATCAGAAATGGGTTTGGAAAACAGAAGGGGAAAAAGCACAATGTTTGAGGGTGACCCCAGGGGCGGCTGCTAAGATATGAAAGTGGTGTGGCAAGTAGAGTGCCTCACCACCTCCAAAAACAGACAATAAAACAAGCTTGAAAGAAAAAACAAACACTCGCATGCTTTACAATAAAATTAAAACTAAAATAAACATGTTTATGTAGGCTGCTCCTCCACGTCCTGTCTGGCTCCGAGCATGATGCAAACTTCCCCATGCAATCCTGACTCTGAGTGAAACAGCGTAGAGGGCCAAGTCCAACAGATACTGGTTTTATTATTGGTGTCCCATTGCCTAAGATTCTTACGTTCCAATTCAATAATCCTTTATGCAACTAACTCTGAAAAATGGCAACAGTGGGCAGTCAAGATTCAGTCAATGTTATAGAGGGATGGTGACTTGCTTTTGGCATGATACATTAATCACACCAATTAAAATCCAATGAGTGATTACAGCTTTATCTTTCAAAAAGACTGAGGGCATATTGCAGAGAATTGCGGTATGGACTGAGTCCTCAAAAATGGGCGCAAAGAAACACAAGACACGATTGCTCAAAACAAAGATATTGACCCTTAGCTACCCTTACCTGAGCTAACTGTATTTTCAAGTACTCTTCAGGGCCAGAACTTGCAGACATAGGTTGTAAAATGCATCTAACAGAGAGAGCTTTTCTTTATCTTTTTACATGTGTTGAGAAGCTACAACAGATTCTTATCTATTCCAGTATCTTCTTTGAGCCTGTGAGAAACTTCATTGGTCTCCACACATTGAAAACATGTTTAAGGTCAATAATGTCCCAGAAAAAACTGAATCATGCCCTATGTATATATATATATATATATTCACTGAAAAAACCATAGTTTTCAGGGGCATTATAGTTAGCTGGACAATTCACTCGTACAAAACCATTGAAATTCCCCCGTTATCGTTTGTTCAGCTAACTATAACTCGCGCGGCCGCAATGCACTGCTGATGATGTCACATATTACATCATTCATGACATGGTCAGTGACATTACTGATGACATCACTGATAACATCATCCAGTGAATGTGTGTTTTTCTGAAAATTAAATGTTTTATATATGTATATCTCAAGGTCGATGGAGGAAAAAATGGGTATATAAGTGTCTAAATGGATGATTTTGTTTTTGAAAAATTTATTGTATAACTGACTAAGTGTATCTTAGTGAATACATGGGTTAGTGAGCAATGTTTAAATATGTAAATATCTGTATCAGTCTCTCACTTTGTGTATAAGTGGCTGAATGGGTTGGTGAGTAGCTACATGAGTGTCTATATGGGTTATTAGTTGGTTTTTTGAGTATCAGAATGAGTGTCTGTATGGTTCGGGGGGTATTACTTAGTGCATAGATGCATGAATGAGTGACTCACTGTATGTGTTGAAGACAGCATGTATGCAGGACTGTATGGGTGGATGAGTGTGTGTATGGGTGTGTTAGTGTGTGAATGACTGTTTCAATAGTGTCTTTATGAGTAACTCCATATGTTTTAAACTAGTATATGTAAGTATTGGTGTATATAAGTGAGTATATGTGAGAGTGAAAGATTGGAAGAGTTCCTGTATGAATAAGTATGTGTTTCCATAAGTGACTGTTTAAAAGACTAAGTATGTGTAAGTTTCTGTAGACATAAGTGTGGTGGTGTGTATATAACTATATGCAAGTAAATGGATGTTTGATTCTTTATTAGCATGAGTGACTGTGTGTGTGAGTAACTATGAATGCGTGGCGGTGTGTAACAGGATGTGTAGGTGTATGAGTACATATGATGAGTGAGTACATGTATGAGTGACTATATAGGACTGTTGGTGAATGAGTGGATGTGTATGTAGTTCTTGGAATTACTGAATAGGTTGTTGTAACTGGTATTGGTATGTCAATTTTTTTGAAAATTGTAGTTTCTATTTTTGAATGTGTGTATCAAAGGTTATATTAGGGTGAGAGGAGGTCTGCCACTCTCACAAGGATGATGTCATTTGAGATGTCATCAGTGATGTCACAGACCATGTCTTGAGTGATGTAATATGTGACGTCATCAGCAGTGCATTACGGGCGCGCGAGTTATAGTTAGCTGAACTAACTATAACGGGGGAATTTCAATGGTTTTGTACGAGTGAAATGTCCAGCTAACTATAACTTCCCTGAAACCTATGGTTTTTTCAGTGAATTTCAAAGGTTTTTTAAATGCTAGTTTCTAACTATGCCTACAGAGGTAGGACATGTGAAGAAAGAAGAAAAAACGCACAGAAAGAAGCAAAAGAAATGCAGAAAGAAGCAAGAGAAGTCCTCAAAGATGAAGAAAAGTGCAGGAAGAACAAACAGGAGCAGACAGAAGCCTTGTTGCAAAATCATCCTGTACCCTCAACTTTTTCAGACAGGTACTGGTGGTAACTGAGTCTGAATAACCAGTCCTAGAGCCAGTGCTATGTTAAAAGACACTTAGAATACAGTTAAAACACCAACCTACACTATGGGACACTATGCGTTGGGGTACTCCTGTGAGTAACATAACCTCCTCTGTAAATCCCTAGTATATAATAGGGCAGGGGGATTAAAACTACCTCTTAAAACGCGCCACGGGGTGCGTTTGCACACCGGTGAAGGGAGGGGTGGGGGGGGCCTGAGATGACACGTGCAAACACGACCTGTGGGCATTTTAAGTTGAGGGATAAAGTCCCCTTGAATCCTGAGGGTCCCTGGGGGCCAACTAACCCACCAGGTATGTCCAGTAAGTGCCACAGACTTGCATTGCAGAGAGGTGTAAAATGGGGCATGGCCTAGGACCACCTCTCTGCAACGCAGCTCTCTGGTGCTTACTGGAGGTACATGGTGGACTAGTTGGACCCTGGGACTCTCAGGATTAAACAGGACTTAATTCCCCAACTTAAAATGCGTCACAGGGCGTGTTTACACACGTCACCTCAGGACCGTCCCCTCCCTTCACCACTGTGTAGACAGGTTCTGTGGCCATTTTAATTTGGGATATTAAGTCCCCTTGAGTCCTGAGGTCCCTAGGGTCCAAATAGCCCACTAGGTACCTCCAGTAAGCGTCAAAGAGCTGCGTTGCAGAAAGGTGTAAAAAGGGGCATGGCCTCTGAACACCTCTCTGCAACGCAGCTCCCTGGCACAAACTGGAGGTACCTAGAGGTCTATTTGGCCCTCAGGGACCCTCACTATTGAAGGGGAATTAATTCCCCAACTTACAACTCGCCAGGGGGCGTGTTTGCACAATGGTGAAGGAAGGGGGCGGGGCTTGAGGTGACATGTCTGCAAACACGCCCTGTGGTAAGTTTTAAGTTGGGGAATTAATTCCTCTTCAATCCTGAGGGTCCCTGGGGGCCAACTAGCCTACCATGTACCTCCAGTATGCGCCAGAGAGCTATATTGCAGAGAGGTGTTCAGAGCCCACACCCCTTTTTACAACACTCCGTTGCGCTTACTGGAGGTACCTGGTGGGCTAGTTGGCCCCCAGGGACCCTCAGGATTGAAGATGAATTAATTCCCCAATTTAAAACGCACCAAAGGGTGTGTTTGCACACGCCAACTCAGGCCCCGCCCCCTCCCTGCACCACTGTGCAAACGCGCCCCAATGCTCATTTTAAGTTGGGGGATTAACTCCTCTTGAATCCTGGGGTGCAACTAGCCCACCAGGTACCTATATTATGCGCCACAGAGCTGCCTTGCAGAGAGATGTAAAAAGGGGCGTGGCCTCTGAACACCTCTCTGCAACGCAGCTCCCTGGCGCATACTGGAGGTTCCAGGTGGGCTAGTTGGCCCCCAGGGACCCCCAGCGTAGGAGAGTAGGATCTGCTTCACATGGGTACCCCCACGTTTTGCCGGTGTTTCAATGTTTTTCGACCGTAGTCTGGCAGTGGCCCTGCTAATCAGGACCCCAGCCTAGCTGCTTCCTCTCTAAAATGGTGTCCATGTACATTAGGTACATACCTAATTGGATTCTGGAGTGCCTTATAAGCCCCTAGTATATGGTATACTATGTACCTAGGGCATACGTACCTCAGAGGCCTACCAGAGGCTGAAGCATGTATTATGCCACCCCTGGGAAGCACTCCAAAATGGCACCACAGGTCTGCAACTGCAGCCTGGGTAAGATTGTGCTTGCACCCCTTGAAGTGGAATAGGCTACCTATATCACTATCATTGCACACATATACAAAATCTATAAGTCACTCCTATGGCAGGCCTTAACAATCCTGAAGGCAGAGTGCTTGGTTTTTATGTGAGAGGGTGCCCCTGCATGAGCAGAGCCCCTCTGCAGCATTCGCAGAACCTCCTCTGATGCTGTTTGTGGCGCAGCCTGCCCATATACTCTTAAGTGCATTATAACCTCACGGTAAATGCTAACTTTGGGATGGCTGCACGGAAACATGTCGTGTTTGGTGTCAAACGCTTTGGAATACACACCCCCCACCAGTTCTGGCGGCGGGGGTCGCATTCCACCCTTCTCAAGGGAGAGACATGTTCACACTGGTCTAACCCGGTAGGACTTTCTACAGCCCTGGCATCACAAAATGGATGCCTCTGCCACAGACAGGGGTCTGGCCTCCTGCTGCTGACCTTAACTCCGGCAGGGGAGGCCTGGACAATAGGTTTCTTGTCCCAGGGAGGTGTAACCACCTCCCCAGACAGGCAGATGTGTATTGGGGCTGGGCGGGAGCACTCTCTGGTGCTTTGAAGTCCTGCACTGGGGGAACACTTGGTGTCCCTGTGCATAGTCCAGTTCAAACCGGTATCAGGGGCTACCAGCCCCTGCTCTGGCATGAATCTGGACAAAGGAAATGGGTGTAACCACCCCTCTTTTCAAATCCTCCCATAGGTGGGTCCCTAGAGCATGTCCAACCCCCAAACTTAGTATAAGTATGGGAACCCAGTCCTAGCGACTTTAGATTACCCTGGACGAAACTCTGCAATATATATCCTGGACCTTCGATGTTCTACTTTAACTTGAAGACTGAAGAAATCTCCCTTGGGGTCAAGGAGTGACTCCCCTGCTTGGCAGGCACCAAAGAAGCAACTGATCTGTCTGCATCGCTGAATCTCCTGCCAGACGCCAAAGTCTTTGCATCACCAGAGGTGGATTTCCAGACTTCCCAAAGGCTACCCTAAGGCCACAGCAAAGCTGAGGCCCGTGGCTATCGTGGGTGATGTGGAACCGTGACCAGTGTTCCCTGAAAGCTGCGCGCGTGCGCACCTCCGTGCCGCCAGGCGCACAGTGTCCGGTCTGCAGCGCACACATCATCGTGAGCATTCGCGCCGCACGCTTTTAAATCACGTCGTGCTTTTGGACTTGATGCATGTCTTGTCTTAATGAAACACGACTGCGGGCTGATTGTAGGCCATTGTGAAGGTCTCTTGCTTCCTGCCCAGACGAGACAAGGAAGGTGTCCGCTTCTGCACTGATGCTAAGTAAAAATATTGGTTCTGTTGGGAGTACGCTTAATTTGAATAACATTAAATGTTTTTAGATAGCTATTGGATTTTTATGCTTAATCACTTTCACACACACACATATAGAAATCATTAATTTGAAAAAACTGAGAGATAACTTTCCTTTTTAAACTATATTTAAATCCACATATATATTATTACTGTACAGGACTGACCAAAAAACATATAAATCACGACATATATAATGACCAACAATGCATAATAACATAACAATTGACATACATTACATCAAACTGAATACACACAAATTTAAATTTAAACAAATATGTGTTTTGAATGAAGTTGATCCAAAGTAAATTGCATATAACACCACAGCATTTATCTTCTATTTTTCAAATGATGAAATTGCATGGACCAATCTGATGAATAACGTCGACGTTTCGACCCTAGATTAATGTGTAAGTTTGTACGCATCAATGGCGGGTCTTCCTCAGGACAATAGTCTAAATGTCAGCCTGAAAGTTCGGAAAATTAATCAATCCTAGTGTCACATATGATAAATTCAATGGACTTCGATCTTCATCTGTTCACCGAAATTCGGAGCGCAGTAAATTAGCTTCCAGTTCCCAACACGCCGGACAAGAAATGGAACATTTCTTGTCCGGCGTGTTGGGAACTGGAAGCTAATTTACTGCGCTCCGAATTTCGGTGATCGTTTTGACGGCACCGTCCCACGACTTGTGACTGCTCAATTTCTAAGAGTAAATATTGAACAGACGAAGATCGAAGTCCATTGAATTTATCATATGTGACACTAGGATTGATTAATTTTCCGAACTTATTCACGTTATTCATCAGATTGGTCCATGCAATTTCATCATTTGAAAAATAGAAGATAAATGCTGTGGTGTTATATGCAATTTACTTTGGATCAACTTCATTCAAAACACATATTTGTTTAAATTTAAATTTGTGTGTATTCAGTTTGATGTAATGTATGTCAATTGTTATGTTATTATGCATTGTTGGTCATTATATATGTCGTGATTTATATGTTTTTTGGTCAGTCCTGTACAGTAATAATATATATGTGGATTTAAATATAGTTTAAAAAGGAAAGTTATCTCTCAGTTTTTTCAAATTAATGATTTCTATATGTGTGTGTATGAAAGTGATTAAGCATAAAAATCCAATAGCTATCTAAAAACATTTAATGTTATTCAAATTAAGCGTACTCCCAACAGAACCAATATTTTTACTTTATGTACACACCCAGGTTCTGAGGGTCACTGGGTTACCCAATTACTCTTAATGGTCTGCACTGACGCTGGCAGCTGTGCCACCTCTTTCTTACTCTTATTCCCTCTCTGTCTGTCTAGCTCCTCCTCACTTACCGAAAACCGTGACTCAAGAAATGGTTCTCACCCTCTTTCTTTCTGTCGTTCATTTGTTCCCCTGTGAAATGGATGCAAAAAAGATAAACACTTTTGCTGGAAATACCGTTTTGACATTTTTCTATTCCAAAGTGCAGCCTGGGAAATAAAAGGTTCAAAATATGAAAAATCAATAACTAAACAAAGCAAGACGGAGTGTTCTTAAAGTGGCCAGATCAGTTTTATTCAAACCCCAAAAATATTAGCGTCCCTTTTCTGAGTTTGCCAGTCAAGCGCTGTTTTCCCCCGGTGGGGAAGTGCGCCAAACCTGGAGGTACTGCAATACCTGGTTGATGGGTGGATTGGAAAACAAAATGTGTACGGCGGCTTTGTGTTTACAAATGTGGTCTTTTTAAACCATACTGCTTACGTTTTGTGAGCATACAAGCAGTGGACATTGAAATGGGTCCTTTCTGGGACCTGTAGTTTTCAGGCAGAAGCACTCACTGATTTTTGAATAGTGAGTGTAAAAGCGTTAAATTAAGCATCCAGTTGTTTATAGCAGGTCAAATTGGATTGTGGTTGATGGCAGTGTGAATTTCTCTCAGTGGGGCAGTATTGTGTTCAGAGAGGGAGCGGATGTAGTACTGGGGGCAGAGCTGCCACATTTAGAACTGGGGAACCAGGTTCAGCCTTCATGAGCAGTCCCCCAGACAACTCTCCTGAGGGAGCACATTTCCATGCTAGACCTTAGAAGGCCCTGCAAATCCGTAAAAGCCCTGGTGTCTTAGCACCAGCAGGTGGACCCTAGCAGTGGCAAGTGTGGGTTCACCTTGAAGGCTTACCCACCACAATCCATACTGAAGTTCACCTCCAGTCTTGCAGGCAGGCCTACGAAGTAGCGGACCCTAGAGCAACAGTGACTCTGTCACTGAGGTCACAGGATCCCCGGAGAAGAGCTGGCTCTGGAGCAGTGCGTTGTATATTGTGGTTTTAAAAGCACTTGCTGCCTCCTTCCTGGCCTACAGCAATTTTCGGCAATAATAAAAATGTCATGATAACTCCGGTGAATAAAAGTCTTCCTAGAGCGAGTTCGGAGTTTTGTCTAGTGGAAGTTTTGACTCATGGAAAGATAGCGCAGAGGTTTTTTAATTTTTTTTATTAATTTATTTCAATTTCAGATTCAAAAAGGGCACATACAGATGGTTATGCTGTAGCAATTGAGGACTGTTAGAAGGTGGTTCTGACACTATGGGCCGCCCGGATTTTTTGCTTTTTGAGCACCTAATTGTTGAGCTTTTACTTTGGGGGAGCCGCATAAGTTGGGACTCACCCACAGTGAACTCAGGATGTAAGAGACTGCATGGGGATTTTACTGGTGTTCCCTGGCTTGACCAGGCCACTGCGCAGCAGCTGGAGTAAGGGACACCGGGCTTGTTACATGCAGACCCATGTGTACATGCATGTGCACACGTGTACGGTCTGCGCAGGGGGGATTCCTAGCGTGCGCAGTCCAGGAGCAGCTACAAAGTGAATGGTGTGGCAGGACTTATGCAGTATTGGGTGGTGATATGGACTAGGCTTTATACGCTGGAAAGAAACATGCCAGGGAAAGTCAGTGTGTTTTACTGTGTTTTCACTTCATTATTTCCCTAAGGGGATATGGGGACCATGACTAAATTAACTTCCACAGTGCCTACAGTTTCCAGACACGGACTAAAGTCCATTGTATTGGAGGTGAAAAGAAGTATTCTGCAGAGTCCAAAGTCATATTTGTGCTGCTTTTGGGTCATCCAGAACTGTCATATTTCTCTGAGCCAGCCAGGACCAGACCCAGGCTGAGGGCTGACCTCAGCTGGATGGATTGATAACCTTTCTTCCACAAGCTAGGGCCTCCTCTCCACGAAGAGAAGATGGGAGGGGCTACAGGCTCATCAATTAGCAGCTGTCACTGGGTGCCAGGCACCAGGCTGCACCAAGGAGGGAAGGCAGCGTGGGGGATGAGGCTTCAGACATGTGGCCAGAAACCCTGGACGACACCATTTTGAACAAGCTCAGAGGCTGGACAAGAAGGAGGGAGCAGGGGCAGGGACGTGATGTGTCGCTATTTGATAGGACCAACAGAGACTTCCTGCCAGCCCCCTACTTAACTTTTAAAAAGTGCTTGCACGGGAAGAGAAGGTCTCTCTGGGGTGTGGTCTGCTGAGGGTGAAGGTGCTGGAGCCTGGCGCAATGGGCAGTTGGAAGGAGAGACCCCCTGACTGCCCCCTGGACCCTATCAGCACCAGAAGAAGAGCCCAGGACTGGTGTACAGAAGCAGGGGCCTCTGCGCAGGGAGAAGAAAGTCCCAGAAGGAGAGCCTGGCGAGAGGCTGGCGCAGGGACCCAGTGAAGACAGCACCCTGCTGAATCAGAGACCCTGAGGGCGGAGGTTAGTGTTCCCAGTGGCGGGGGCTGGTAAAGAGGAGCATGAAGCGCCCCATAATGCCTCGCCAGGCATTTGGAAATCTGCCGTTTTGGTGCTTTGTGGCCCCCAGAGGAGGGGGTCACCCTCACTTGTGAAAAGGGGCTGGAGGAGCACCGTCTTTCCCCCCCCCCGCAGCACGAAGAAATCTGCCATTTTGGTGCCTGGTGGCCCCCAGAGGAGGGGGCCACCCTCATGTGTGAAATGGGGTGCAGGGGGGCTGTAGGAGCACCGCAGTCTCCCCCAGCATAAAGAAGAACAGTCCACCCCTAAGTTTCACGGGGCATCTGAAAGAATAACCCCTCCAGGACTCAGCCCGCCTTTAACACCTTCTAGGCTGGAACTTATGTTCTACAGCTGAGGGTGTACTATGAAGTGCATCACGGAGTGAAGGGCTGAGTTGGGGATGTCTGGAGAAGGGCATCCCCGGGAGGTGAAGTGGTGTAATTGCACCGAAATGCATTTACTATTGGTTATTTCTTTTTAGGTGGACTGAAAGTCACATGTGTAAAGTGAAGTACCTGTGTAAGGTGATGTTTCGCTAAAAGCAGTTTTGTTGCTGGACCTTCCTGCTGGGGGTCTGGCTGTATTTACATAATCCCATGCTTTTACCTGTGATTCCTTTTAAAGTGAAGAGGCGCACTGCAGGAGAAGTGTAGTTGCCAGGAGTACTTCTTTTGAAGGGACTGTAAGTCACATGTGTAAGGAGATGTCATAAGCCAAGTGGGGCTATGTTGCCAGACAGTCCTGCTAGGGTGTCTGGCTGTATATGCGCAATCCTGTGATTTCATCTGTGATGCCCTTAGGGGCTGTAATTGCAATGCATTCAAATGATCAACCAAGGTGATGAGTACTGTCATTCTAAAGTGTGCGTAAACATGGATTCTAGCTGCTGCGCTTAAGTGAAGACCCCAGACTGCTAGCCCTTAAGATATAGAGGTGCATACTTTATGGTCAGTAGGAGATGCTCAGTCAGGGTCATGTGTCACCAAGGCAGGTTTACCCCTTTTTAATGCTTGTTGAGGTAATGGGTGGGTCGCCACTGGGATGGTGCCAGTCTGCAGGGCCCTCGCTCCAGGTTATGTTCAACTAACTGCACTGGGGGCAAGTTGATGTGCATACATGGGAGTGGTGGTACTAGACCCCACCCCCCCTGCGGGAGGGGTGGAGATGTTATGCAATGTCACAAAGTAATTCCAACAGCTTATGTATATTTGTAAATTGGTTGCATCGTATTGAGTGGTGTGTGTGTTTAATAAATGTACTCTTACTTTTATAAAGCAAAGTACAGACTGGACAATCAATTATTGAGTGTTATTTTTGTGCACCTGCAAATGGCGATTACTAGCCCACACCACCTCCTGAGGTTCCGTGTGAGACGGAACGACACTTTCGAGTGGTGACGAATATGGATGAGTTTGGTGTCTACGAACCGCAAATGACGAGTATAGTGGGTGTACGCAGTTTCACTATGCAACCACGTATGGTTCGTCTCATTTTTGGGTTTGTTCATCTGAACCCTCGGGTTCCATTTTAGATACGGCATCCATTTTGTTGCTTGCCCTCAAGTAGCCAGCGAACGAACTTTGTCCGCTTTGTGACCCTGGGATTCCCAAGCTTACACGAGGGACACGTGTTTCCTTGAGGGTGACTTTTACGATGAGGGAAATGACACGGCGAAGGCAGATGGCCCCGTTCGAGGCTCATCTTGCCGTGCCAGTCTATTGTTTCAGGCATGCATGCATTGGACACGAGGTCTTTGATCCCTTTATCAAGTTTCCTTTATTACTCCCAACACTCTTTTCTAATCTGTTGTGCATCCTTGTCCTTTCTTTGCATCTGTTTTTGTCCCCTCTCCTAATGTGTTTACGGTCAGAATGGAATGTGTTTTATTGCAGAGAAGATATGTTTTTACAGTTGGGAACCGGCAATGCTGCTGTAATTATGTTCCGGCCTCCTGAAACATGAACACGACTCTTTTGAAGTTTATTGTGGGAACTGAGTTGTAACCTTTGTTCTCCATACTGTTCAATGGCAAAAACGTGTATAAAAGGAGCGATCCACTTTTGCAATTTGAAGCAGTCTCTGAGAACCTACACGTTGTGTACTTCTTGTGATTTCTGTATCCCTGCAGTAAATAAACGCTGATCTCTGACGTCGCTGGAAGTGTCCCGTGTCTCTGTGTTTTGTACGCCAGAACAGGTAACCCACGAAGGTTTCAGGTGTTGTTCCCTGGCACCGCTGGGTTTTAGAATAACCCAGTCCTTCAGTTGGCGGCCAACGTGGGGCGACATCAGCGGTACCGGTCCAAAGCCCGACGATCGTGAGGAACTTCGTGTGAAATCTCCGAGGGAAGGTGCACCCCGCTTCATCGATCCAGTTGTCGAAATAAGTGGCCCGACGTCTTTTCCCGCGAAGGTCCCCGCCTCCTGACGGCTGCGACGGACTGATGCCCTGACTGTCGACCTGTTTTGGCGCCTGGCGTAGTCCTTTGTACGGCGAGACGATAGACGGGCCTTCCTGGTGACGCCATTGTTCTTTCAGTTAAGTATTTGTGGGTCGCTCCCAGTGTTCCTTTGTCGTTTGCATGGTTCCATAGCATTTGTGGTTCTTAGTTGTTGGAGTTTTATTTGACGATTGCAATTGCCAAAAACCGAGGGTCTTGCATTTTTTGTGCGAGGACATCATAATTCGATAGCCCTTGAAGTTTGTAAACTCGGTTAGTGTGCACGATGCCTGGCCGTAGTACTTTGTTTGGGTTTCTTAAATGTTGCAGAACTGATTCCCGGCTGGAGGATTCATGTCCGATACCTCCGGTTGGAACTCCAATTTACGAGCTCTATAGTCGCCATGGCGTGGGTCCTATCATATACAACGAATATTGGGTTTGTTACACTAAAAAGGATGGTGTTCTTAGTTGGCCATCACATGGTAGTTTTGAAACTGCCGTCTTAGATAATTTGGAAGCTAAGCTGTTTAAAAAGAAGGCTAGGCCAGCCATGTTTGATTCCTTCCGGTTGTGGCGTAAAGAGGCCAAGCAGAAAGAAATCAAACCGAGTAAGAAAAATAAAAGAGAAGGTGTCATTACGGTGATGCGAAATGCTGAACAGTATCAGCGAGACAAAGATGAGAAAGAGCAGGAAATTAGTGCTCGACGTCATCATATGGCGGTAGATAAATGTTATCCGGTGTTACCGTCTAATGCCGAGAAGACGGGAGAAGAAGCGATAGAGGATTCGCTACTATCTTATTTGATGAAATCACCACCTCCCTATGCTCCAGATGCTGTGGGTCCTGTGATTCTTCCTATTCCTCAACCTGCTGTGTTGGCGGCTGCTGGCCAGCCCGCCGTTCCCCCTGCTCTCCCGAATCCTCTTCTGCCGCAAATCGTGCATTCTCCTCTACCGGCTTTTCTTCCTACTGCGCCTTTCCCAGCCCCTCCTCAGCCTGTCGTCCCCGCTACTCCTGGTGCCGCGTCCACTTCTACTCTCTCTACTCCTACTGTCGCTGCTCCTGTACCTTCTTCTTCTTCTCCTTCTGTTCGTAGCCGTCTCCTGACTGCTGTCGCTACTCTTTATTCTCCGCTCTTTGGGCCAATACTCGGCTCGACTCTTTCGGATGTTGCCCAGAGGCGCAGCCAGCTTCCTGATGGTAGAGAACGTGAATCGTTGGTATGAATGGCACGTAAATGGATTCGTAATCCTGCTAAGTACACTTCGCGTATAGTGTTTGAAACATTTTCCCAGTTTATTGCGCCCACGCAACGTTTCGTGTTTGAGGAAATGTGTAAATCGTTGAGGGAAGAGTGGGATCATGATGTAGTCGATAATGTACCGTCTGAGGTTTCTGAGCTTCAGCATCAATCTACAACTGGTGTGATTGTAGGTGATAAGGTTCGAGATGCTCTAGAACGCCTGTTATCCTTTCGATGTACAGTGCAACCTCGAGCATTGTTTAAAGAAGAGACTGCAGAGTGGATGACAAAACCTGGTCAATATCCTATGCGTGAAGTTCCCCCAGTGTGGATGCCAGGTGATCCTAATGCTAATCCTGCTGTCCCGGGACGTTTTCAGAGTGTGGATACACCTCCCTTGGAAACGATCGGAAGTGTTACAGGTGAAGCAAACTTTGCCCGATCCCCGTAAAAATCCTGCAGGTTATTATAAGGAATTGTCCCAACTAGTGGATGCTACTGTTATGAACCTTGCTGATATTGACATGTTATTTGGCTATGTGGTGCCTCAGCCGATCTGGGCGAAAATTCGTCACGAGAATCACGCGGCTGAGTTAGGCGGTGACTGGGCTGCCCTTACAGCGGCAGACGCCCAGCAAGTTGGTGGGGCTAAACCTGAACAGCTTATTGTGGAGTTGCCCCAGAGGATAATTACTCTTATGAAAACGCTTATGCCAGCAATGCGCGTCAATTGGGACAAGTTGTCCGCGTGCAAACAAAAGAGGGATGAAAGCGTCTCCGATTTCTTTACGAGATTTGAGGAAGCATTTGTTGATCATAGTGGTCAGGACATGAGTTCGGAGGGTGGTCAGCGGTTGTTCGTTGATAAGTTTGTGTCGAACTTGTTACCCGAACTTAGCAACAAGTTGAAGAATTCCGAGAGTTCGTGGGCTGTTTCTACCACTGCTCAAATATTGGCTACGGCCCAATACTACGAAAATAGAGAAAAGGAGGAAAGTGAACGTGCAGATAAGAAAACGAAGGATCTTAAAACTAAGGTCTTATTGCAGCAAGCGTATCCTCCGCGCTCAAATTTCAGTGACTCGCAACAGTCAAATCGATCACAATTACAGTTTTCCAGATCGCAGGTGCGAAATGACTCTCCCGAACCTCGTTTTGTGTTGGGATATAATCAATGTGCATATTGTCGAGGGGAGGGCCATTTGAAGTTTAATTGTCCAGTTCTACGAGATAGGAACAATGGTGTGTCAACTCGAGGAGGTCGTAGTGGTCCTCAACAAGCTTCACGTGGTAGGGGTTGTGGAGTTACTCAGAATCAGGCCGAGCGTCTTGTCACTTCCTCAGACTCGCAGAATTGTTTCGATCGACGCGATCTCCCGTCTGGTAGATCTGCACAGTAGCATGTGGACGACTATTACGTCGAGCGTGATGTTGATACGGATGGTATTTACTAGGACAGCCATAGACAAAGGAAGGGAGAAGTATCAGTTCCGGTTGATCAGAGAGGGCCTTACGTTGCAGTTGCCACATTGGGCGTCGTTGAGCCTTTTCTGTTGGACACTGGTGCAGCAAAAAGTTCCATCATGCATTCGAAACTCCCTGGCGCGCCTTTGTCTGGCTTAACGAATGTTTCCGTTGGATTCTCTGGCGCCCCCGTTAGCAATCCAGTTTCTAGCCCCTTGCCCCTTACGATTGGGTCTCGTGAGTTAGAAGCTCCTTTGATTTTGACTACTGGTTGTGGTGAGAATCTTTTGGGCTTGGACTTGTTGAAAAGGTTACATGCGACTTTGTACTGCTCTCCTACGGGTGTGGAGCTTACATTGGGTCAGAGTGTGATTTCCCCTATGTATCTATCGATCGATAAGCTCCCACCGGAATTGAGTTCTCTTCCGGCTTCTTTGTGGGCGACAGGTCCCAATGATGTGGGCCTGTTGGATATACCGCCTTATGTTGTTCAATTGAAAGTTGATGCGCGATTACCACGCATACCTCAGTATCGTATCTCCCTTGATGGTGAACGGGCACTATTAGCGATCATTTATGATCTGATCGATAAAGATGTTATTGAGGAGACACGAGGTAACGTGTGTAATAGTCCTGTGTTGCCTATTTTGAAGCAAACTGATCCCTCCAAGCCTCCCGTGTACCGTCTAGTTATTGACCTACGGGAGGTAAATAAGATTGTTGTCCCGCAGTTTCCTGTGGTGCCCGACATTACAGCTTTACTGACTCTGATTCCAGCCTCTGCATCGTGGTTCTCGGTAATCGATCTGAAGAATGCGTTCTTTAGCATTCCGATTGCTGAGGAAAGTCGAGATTTGTTTGGTTTTTCATTGGGTGGTCGTAGCTTCCGGTTCAAACGTGCACCTCAAGGCTACTGTGAGAGCCCATCGATCTACAGCCAAGCTCTTAAAAGCCAACTTGATGCATTTGTGCTGCCGACTGGGGCGGCCTTGATTCAGTACGTTGATGATCTGTTGGTAGCTGCAGACACTGAACAAGTCTGCAAGACGGCTACTGTGTCACTATTGCAACATCTATGCGACTTACACCACAAAGTGTCACCTTCTAAGTTGCAATATTGTTGTCAAGAAGTTACCTATTTAGGTCACTTATTGTCAAAGGCGGGAAGAAGGTTGACCCCTGAAAGAATTGCAGCAATTGCTCGAATGACTGTGCCGACGACTCAGAGAGATGTGCGTGCCTTTTTAGGTATCACGTCATACTGCAGACAGTGGATTCCAAATTTTTCACTGTTAGCGAAGCCATTGATAGCTCTCACGTGCAAGGATGTTTCGACTCCTTTGCCATGGACGGAGGAATGTCAGAAAAGTTTTTCTGAACTGCGTGATGCGTTGTGTTCGGCTCCTGTGTTAGGTACTCCTGATTACAGCAAGCCATTTACACTATACGTCCACGAGAGGGAAGGTTGTGCGTTGAGTGTTTTAACGCAACAATTTGGTGGTAAGCAGCGTCCGTGTGCATATTTTTCCTCGACCTTAGACCCGGTAGCTAGAGCATTGCCGAGTTGCTTGAGGGCGACGGCGGCAGCTGCGGCGTCTATTCGACAGTCCGCAGGTCTTGTCATGGATAATATGCTCATGGTGATGGTTCCGCATGCAGTTGACACTCTTTTGAATCGGACAAAAACTCAACATCTGACGAGTGCAAGGTTGTCTGGGTACGAGTTGACCCTTTTGGCAAGTCATATACAGATCAAACGTTGTAATGTACTGAATCCGGCGACATTGTTGCCGATTAATATGGAATCAAATGATGTACCACCACATGATTGTTATTTACGGACTGAGGAAGAAACAAAGGGTCGTGTGGACCTGAAAAACACTCCCTTGACAGATCCCGATGGTACTTTGTATGTGGATGGTTCTTGCTTCAAATTGCCGAATGGCGATGTGACGACTGCGTATGCTGTAGTGACGTTGAGCACGGTTGTGGAAACGGCGAGATTGAATCAGAATTCAGCACAAGCGGCAGAGTTGATTGCATTGACAAGAGCATGTGTCTTGTCTAAGGGAAAGCGAGTGAATGTGTTTACCGACAGTCAGTACGCATTCGGCGTTGCGCACAGCTTTGGAAGATTGTGGAGAGAAAGAGGATTTATGACGTCGCATGGTACGAAGATCCAACACGGGCAGCTCGTGAATGATCTTTTGGATGCACTTACACTGCCTAAACAAGTGGCGATTGTTAAATGTAGTGCACATCGGAAAGTGACGGATGATGTTGGTCGTGGTAATGCATTTGCGGATGAGATTGCTAAGGAAACGGCTAAGAATCTTACAACCCGAATGTATGTGACAAGTTCAGTAAGATGGCCGACGGAGACTGGTATGTGTGAAAATACTGTTGAGAGTGTGAAAGCAATTCAGAACGAAGCTACCGAAGCTGAAAAGACCAAGTGGAAAGAGAGTACGGGAAGGTTGGATATGCATGGATGTTGGGTTGACTTGACGGAATGTCAGAGGTGGATGTTACCAGACGCGTATGTATTAGCTGTTGTGACGATGGCTCATGGGTTGTCACATATTAGTGCAAAAGGAATATGTAAGTTCTTGTCCCCTGTATGGAAGAATGAGGGTATCACTAAGTGTGCTGAGAGAGTCGTTAAGAATTGCATGGTGTGTTTGATGGACAATCCTGGCAAGGGCACCCCCACTCCACCTGGTCATTTTGCTCCCCCTGTTTGTCCCTTCGAGGTTATCCAGCTGGACTTTATCCATATGGAGAGATGCAATAACCTGAAGTATGTCTTGGTTGTGGTTTGTGCGTTCTCTAGATGGATTGAGGCCTATCCTCTTAAGGATAATACTGCTCTGTCCACAGCGAAAATCCTGCTGAAGGAATACTTTCCTCGGTATGGAATGCCACGGATCGTATGGTCGGATAATGGAAGTGAGTTCGTGGGTGGTGTGATGCAGAGTGTGTGTAAGGGCCTTGGAATTCGTCAAAAATTCCATAGCGCTAATCATCCTCAGGCAGCGGGTTTGGTTGAAGGGTACAATGGTACCCTGAAACTAAAACTTGCAAAGGTACAAGCTACGACTGGTCTATCATGGCCTGATGCCTTGCCTCTGGCTCTCTTATCGACCAGAGCGACTGTACACTCTCGAGTAGGGCTTAGCCCATATGAGATTGTGTTTAGGGGTGGGCGGAATTTGCGTAATTGCGTTACGCAAATCTCCGCGAAACGGTAAAAAATCTCCGCGAACACGCAGAAATTCCGCGAACACTCGGAATTGCTTGTTCGCGATGCTTTTTTCCTGTTCACAATTGCTGTTTGCGTGCTCGGGGAGAAATATCTCGCGAACACGCATTTTGAGAACGCGAACAAGCAAAAATTTCGCGAAATCGCGGAAAGCAGACTTTTGAGCAATTTCGCCTTCTCGTAGGGACGCGAAATTACGCAAATTCCGCGAGCGGAACGGAATTTACCGCCCAGGCCTAATTGTGTTCGGCCGCCCTGCGAACATTTGGGGAGTCCCGAGACCTAAGGCCTTTGATAGTCTTGAGTATCCAATGCTAATTGATTACCTTCATGATTTGACCACTAAACTACGGTTAATCCATCAACAGGTCTTTGAAGCTCTACCGGTGCAGACAGAGGGTCCTGGACATCAGCTCCGGCCAGGCGACTGGGTCATTACCCGAAATTTCGGTCGGAAACGTAACTTGGAGCCAAGATTCGTAGGACCCTTTCAAGTCTTGTTGACAACGAGGACTGCGGTTCGACTGGAGGGCCGGAAAAACTGGGTCCACGCCAGCCACACGAAAAAGGTACCGATCCCCTTACCAACAGACGGTTGGGTGAGAACCGGGATTTCGGCAACGGAAACTGAGACTCCTTTACACTTTGTTCCGTTTAGTGATGCTCAACCTGTAGTGGATGATTTGTTGCTGCCAAACCCACTTGTGGAGTCATCAGTAGCAGATAACCCAAGGTCTGACTCGTTGTTCACCTCATCGAACACTGTTGCGCCAGCTGAACCATTATTCGTAGAGCAAACTCGACCTGGAAGAAATCGATACTTTCTTCGTTCAAGGACTAATAAAAATTAGCCATATATTTGCTTTTTCCTTTTGATGCTATGAACATTATGGACAATTATATCCTTTCTTTTTGAGTTTTTATGCGCCTTTCACTGCTAAGAGATTTGTATTGAAACTAAACGTTTTGAGGAAACCCTACCATCCGGGTTACCGTAGGGCCGTGCGGGTACTCCTTTCTGTTTAGCAGGTTTCTGACGCTAGGTCGGTTACTTTTGTCGATTCCTGGGAACTCCTGGGGATTGATAATCGCTACTCAGAACGAAGTGCCTCAAGTACGTCACGGACGGTTTGTAGAGGATGGCATTCTCTAAGCTGTTGGAAGTAGAAAGGATGTCAGTGCAGAGATCAGAGTTACAGAGGGTTGTACGAACAAAATGTTTTCTGTTTTAGGTGTTCCTACTGTTTCTGACCGTATCTATGCTATTGGTGGGTGGAGTGTATTTTGGAGTACAGTCGTTATTACCTCCTGTTTCACCTACCCTTTCTCCTAAACTAAGCTCCATCACCACTGTTTCCCCACATTCTTTTCATCCTCTGCCTCAACACGAACAGGTTAGGCGTGCGGAATTTATGAATAACTCCTTTGTTCAACTCCTACATCAGCATCAGTTGGTGATGAATACTACCAACTGTTGGGTGTGTGGGTTAATGCCACATACCATGGATAGGGGTATTCCGTATTTGGTCCTTCCTTACAGCTCCCAGGGTTCAGCTCGAGCATTCCAAACTATGTTCCGTAGTGCACTAGATTCCTACCCCAGTCGAGAGCCACGCTCTGTCAATTTTGGTCCTGGGCCGTACCACAAGCCTTTGGCGATAGCGATAGCGGATTTAGATAGAGATGTTTTCGATGCATCGCTTATCCCAGATGAAGAGGTGCAGGCCTATAAGGATATGAGTGAGGCTGAGTATAGTACGTCAGTGGGTGATAGACAGCTTAAGAGCTCGTCCCCAATATGGATTGTACCACACCTCGGTAATTTCTGCTTGAAAGGTTTGGGTCGAAATCCAAGAGCACAACTTGGAAACAGTGCTTGCACTGACACGTATGTTCTACCGATGCTCTCTTCCCCTGTTTTTCTGACTGCTAAGGGCACTTATTTCGTATGTTACGAACGCGCATATACATGGTTACCCCGTGATTTTTCGGGTACGTGTTATATTGCGAATCTTTTACCTCCGACTTTCACAGTTGCCTCAGACTATCACAAGACTAGAGTTGTGAGAGGCGTTATTAGCAAAGAGGATACTGCCGGTCAAGAAGCAGGAGACTTCTTTAAGGGTTTCCTGCCGTTTTGGGGACCTATGGTTAATAGTAGGAACCTAAGACAGTTGACCCGTGTAGTTGAGTCGACTGCTAATATTACTGCGAGTGCCCTCGGCAATTTAACAGCTGAACTTCAGGCGGATAGACTTATGACATTGCAGAACCGTATGGTTCTAGATGTTGTTCTTGCAGATAGAGGTGGTGTGTGTAAAGTTATCCATTCGAGTTGTTGCATTTTCATTCCTGACAATGCTCCAACTGTCTACCAAGCCATCTCAAAGTTGCACAAGATTTCCGAGTCCATACACGTGGACGAAGGTAATTGGACGCTTCTAGGATGGTTTTGGGGCCTGATGTCAACTTGGGGTTGGAAGATTCTGATGATCGTAGGGGTTGTTGTAACGTTTCTATTCACGTGTTGTCTTTGTGTACAGTGTGGTCCTGCCTTATGTGGCCTTTGTGCTACAACGTGTATAAGACAGCCATCTGTTACCAAGGAGACGTTGATGAATAGAATGATGTTCCAGCAGCAGCTGAACGATCTGATGAATATTGAAATCGATTCCGATTTTGACTGGTGCTTGCCTACATGAGGGCAAAAGGAGCGTCTGAGGTTCCGTGTGAGACGGAACGACACTTTCGAGTGGTGACGAATATGGATGAGTTTGGTGTCTACGAACCGCAAATGACGAGTATAGTGGGTGTACGCAGTTTCGCTATGCAACCACGTATGGTTCGTCTCATTTTTGGGTTTGTTCATCTGAACCCTCGGGTTCCATTTTAGATACGGCATCCATTTTGTTGCTTGCCCTCAAGTAGCCAGCGAACGGACTTTGTCCGCTTCTTGACCCTGGGATTCCCAAGCTTACACGAGGGACACGTGTTTCCTTGAGGGTGACTTTTACGATGAGGGAAATGACACGGCGAAGGCAGATGGCCCCGTTCGAGGCTCATCTTGCCGTGCCAGTCTATTGTTTCAGGCATGCATGCATTGGACACGAGGTCTTTGATCCCTTTATCAAGTTTCCTTTATTACTCCCAACACTCTTTTCTAATCTGTTGTGCATCCTTGTCCTTTCTTTGCATCTGTTTTTGTCCCCTCTCCTAATGTGTTTACGGTCAGAATGGAATGTGTTTTATTGCAGAGAAGATATGTTTTTACAGTTGGGAACCGGCAATGCTGCTGTAATTATGTTCCGGCCTCCTGAAACATGAACACGACTCTTTTGAAGTTTATTGTGGGAACTGAGTTGTAACCTTTGTTCTCCATACTGTTCAATGGCAAAAACGTGTATAAAAGGAGCGATCCACTTTTGCAATTTGAAGCAGTCTCTGAGAACCTACACGTTGTGTACTTTTTGTGATTTCTGTATCCCTGCAGTAAATAAACGCTGATCTCTGACGTCGCTGGAAGTGTCCCGTGTCTCTGTGTTTTGTACGCCAGAACAGGTAACCCACGAAGGTTTCAGGTGTTGTTCCCTGGCACCGCTGGGTTTTAGAATAACCCAGTCCTTCACTCCCTTGAGTAAGCCTCCGACTGCTCTGCAACGCTACCCTCTGAGAGTCAGGTGCTACAATTGGGTGTTTGGTTCCCAGTGAAGGACAAATGTAGTCATGTTATTTGTGCAGGCCTCACAGATGCTGCCTCGTTTTCCAACATTGGTGTCTAGCGGCGGGAAACATAGTATCTCATTCTGGTGTGCAGTTATAGCATTTGATAAGTCCAGTTTTGCCACACATTACCTATGCAGTAATGAGCAAATGGAAGAGCGCAAGGCTCTGAGAAGGGTTCAAAGTTTTGGTTATATGAACTAAAGGTATGGGAAAGGAAAGCCCAGCGCCCATATGTGTCATGTGAAGTTATTATGGTTTAAATGTAAGCTGTATTGATATGACAGCGCTATGTTGATTATAATGTGCTAGCGGGATGGTGCTTTCCAGGAAATGATTGCATACAAATGTTCTAGGCCATATTGTACACCTTTGAACCCTAACACTACATACACTACACCTGCATGAGGAGGGTGTCTCCTCAAGAGATAGGGAAAGCAACTGATACCTACATCACAGGTGGGGGTGTAGGGGTGTATTGACCTTCAAGGGGGACAGGAGAAGTAGGGGTCCTGGGAGGTTCCTGCGCTTTTTAAGGGCAGGGAGGGTTTCCACAGGAGGGGCCCCAGATATCCTTCCCCCACTGGAAGTTTCTTGCTAATGGCGCAGGCCAAAACCACTGGAAGGGTGGGGCAGGAGGTTTCTTTACCCCGGGTAGTAGCGCCCCAGGGTTTCCCATGGTGGGGGACCCCAAGAAACTTTTCCCACTGTGGGAGGAGGGTGTGGTAGCGTTGAGTGTCCGGCAGCTCCCCCAGGTTAACTGGTGGGGAGGTGAGCAACCCAGGGTTGGCCGCTGGTAGTGGGTGGCCCCCAAGGAGGGTAGTTCTTTAGTGATGGTGTGTATTGGTAGCCCCTAGGTGGGCTAGGTAACTGACCCAGTGGAGATCTGAGTGGGGGCGATGTGCTCCCTAGTTTCCAGGGGAAGGGTTAGTGGTGGACCCTGAGGTGTCGGGGTTGGGTGGCTGGTGACCAGTCCGGTAGGTCCGGTGGGACTTGAACCGCAGGACTAGGAGCTGGTGGAGGGAACCTGAAGTGGTGGCTGGGGCGATGCCTAGTCGGTAACCAGTCAGGTAGGACCTGTGGGACTTGGACCCAAGGACCACGAGCATGGGGGTGTTCCCCTAGCTCGATGCAGGAGGTGGACTTCTGCAAGGTAGTACCACCCTGGAACAGGTGGGGCCCAGCTTAAGTGAAGGGACCCTGTGTTTCCCCAAAGGGGTGGTGCAGGCCTAGCCAGGATCTTTAGGGTCCCTGGCTGATGGGGGTAGTACCGTCCTGAAGACAGGTGGGGCCTATCTTAAGTGAAGGGACCCTGTGTTTCGTGAAGGGGTGGTGCAGGCGTAGCCGGGATCTTTTGGGTCCCTGGCTGAGAGTGGTAGTACTACCCTGAAGGCAGGTGGGGCCTATCTTAAGTGAAGAGACCCTGCTCTTCATGAGGGGTGGTGCAGGCCATCCAGGGACCATGTAGGTCCCTGGGCTGTCTCCCAAGGTGCTGCAGGGAGACCGGGGAGAGCCCTGAGAGGTGGGCCTGGGTCTAGCTAACTCGGGACTCACAGGCTCTCTAAGGGTACTCCGGGAGGAGAGCGCACCTCTCGGAGGGAAGGGTACATAGGCCCTGTTCTCGCAGCGGAGAACAAGGAAGTGGTTTAGGTTCCCGGGGTAGTTTCCGGGTGGAGCTACTGACGGGGGAATGAGCTGTAGGATGTCTAATGAGGCACCCTCAGTGTTCCTCCCTGGCACTGCCAGTGTGGTGGTGAGGCCGGTCTGAGGTCCTATCAGGGAGCCAGGCCAGTGGCCAAAGGGTGCTTTTCTGTGTGGGGAAGCACAAGTGGCTGTGCTTTCTTTAGGGAAGACAGTCATCCCGAAAGGGTGGTGGCAGCAGAATGACCTCAGCGGCAGGCTGAGGGTGAGGGTCCAGAGAGGTTGCATCTTTGGGGTGCAAGGACCAAACGGAGAGAGGGTACTGGTTGGAACAAACTCTGGAAGGGAGACCAGCTAGTGACCCAGGGGATGGAATTTAGACCTATCCCAAAAGATCGCATCGGTGCTGAGGCACTGGACACTTGTCCGGAGAAGTGGTAGGCATAGTGTTGCATGCCCAAGGGCAAAGGTGAGCATAGTTAGGCTGAGTCCATGTAGACCATGAGTGACCTAGAGGTATCTAACCTAGAGCCCGGTGGGTTCTTAGGGTAGTCTGGGATCCTTGTCATGGGTGGAGATTTCATGGATGGGAGGAGTAGGTGGTCTAAGCGGATAACTGGTCAGTAAGGGGGGTCTGGTCAGAACCCCTTATAACTAGTTATCGCTGACTACGGGAAGTGTACCCATGTAGAGTGGCTACTTCTTCCCTGTAGGAATCAACTGGGCGTGGCGTGTGTTAGAAGGTGGTTCTGACACTATGGGCCGCCTGGATTTTTTGCTTTTTGAGCACCTAATTGTTGAGCTTTTACTGTGGGGGAGCCTCATAAGTTGGGACTCACCCACAGTGAATTCAGGATGTAAGAGACTGCATGGGGATTTTACTGGTGTTCCCCTGGCTTGAGCAGGCCACTGCGCAGCAGCTGGAGTAAGGGACACCGGGCTGGTTACATGCAGACACATGTGTACATGCGTGTGCACACGTGTACGGGCTGCGCAGGGGAGATTCCTAGCGTGCGCAGTCCAGGAGCAGCTACCAAGTGAATGGTGTGGCAGGACTTATGCAGTATTGGGTGGTGATATGGAATAGACTTTATACGCTGGAAAGAAACATGCCAGGGAAAGTCAGTGTGTTTTACTGTGTTTTCACTTCATTATTTCCCTAAGGGGATATGGGGACCATGACTAAATTAACTTCCACAGTGCCTACAGTTTCCAGACACGGACTAAAGTCCATTGTATTGGAGGTGAAAAGAAGTATTCTGCAGAGTCCAAAGTCATATTTGTACTGCTTTTGGGTCATCCAGAACTGTCATATTTCTCTGAGCCAGCCAGGACCAGACCCAGGCTGAGGGCTGACCTCAGCTGGATGGATTGATAACCTTTCTTCCACAAGCTAGGGCCTCCTCTCCACGAAGAGAAGATGGGAGGGGCTACAGGCTCATCAATTAGCAGCTGTCACTGGGTGCCAGGCACCAGGCTGCACCAAGGAGGGAAGGCAGCGTGGGGGATGAGGCTTCAGACATGTGGCCAGAAACCCTGGACGACACCATTTTGAACAAGCTCAGAGGCTGGACAAGAAGGAGGGAGCAGGGACGTGATGTGTCGCTATTTGATAGGACCAACAGAGACTTCCTGCCAGCCCCCTACTCAACTTTTAAAAAGTGCTTGCACAGGAAGAGAAGCAATCAATCAATCATGACATTTGTATAGCGCGCTACTCACCCGGAAGGGTCTCAAGACGCTGGGGGAGAGGGGTCCGTTATTGCTCGAAAAGCCAGGTCTTTAGTTGCTTCCTGAAGGAGAGGTGGTCCTGGGTTAGCCGAAGGTGGATGGGGAGGGAGTTCCATGTCTTGGCTGCCAGGTAGGAGAAGGATCTTCCTCCGGTGGTGGCTCTGCGGACGCGTGGGACGGCGGCGAGGGCGAGGCTGGTCGACCGTAGCTGGCGGGTGGGTGTGTAGAAGGTCAGGCGGCTGTTGAGGTACTTGGGCCCCAAGTCGTGGAGAGCCTTGTGTGCGTGGGTGAGGAGTCTGAACGTGATCCTCTTGGTGATGGGGAGCCAGTGCAGGTCTCTCAGGTGGCCGGTGATGTGGCTGTGACGGGGGATGTCCAGGACGAGTCGTGCGGAGGTGTTCTGGATGCGTTGGAGTCTTTTCTGAAGTTTGGCTGTTGTTCCGGCGTAAAGGGTGTTTCCGTAATCCAGTCGGCTGGTGACGAGTGCCTGGGTAACCTTCTTCCTGGTTTCGGTGGGGATCCATCGGAAAATCTTTCGGAGCATGCGCAGGGTGTTAAAGCACGATGATCCCAGGATGAGGACTTCCGACTTGTCTGAGTTCAATTTCAGGCAGCTGTTCTTCATCCACTCGGTGACGTCTTTCATCCCTTCGTGTAGGCTTGTTCTGGCGGTGGCTGGGTCGTTGGTGAGGATCAGCTGGGTGTCGTCGGCGAAGGAGATGATGTTGAGGTTGTGTCGGCGTCCGATGGCAGTGAGGGGGCTCATGTAGACGTTGAAGAGGGTGGGGCTTTGCGAAGATCCTTGTGGTACACCGCAGATGACTTCGGTGGCCTCGGATCTGAACGGGTGGAGGCGGACTCTCTGGGTTCTTCCGGCGAGGAACGAGATGATCCACTCCAGTGCCTTCTCTTGGATTCCGATGTCGCTGAGGCGCTGCACCAGGGTGCGGTGGCAGACCGTGTCGAACGCTGCGGAGAGTTCCAGGAGGATGAGGGCCGCTGTTTCCCTGTTGTCGAGCAGGGATCTGATGTCATCAGTGGCTGCGATGAGGGCTGTCTCGGTGCTGTGGTTGGCTCGGAAGCCGGACTGCGAGATGTCGAGCGATCCGTTCGTCTCGAGGAAGGCGGCCACCTGTCTGTTGACAGTCTTCTCGATGACTTTGGCAGGAAAAGGGAGGAGCGAGATGGGCCGAAAGTTCTTGAGGTCGGAGGGGTCCGCTGTTGGTTTCTTTAGGAGGGCGCTGATCTCGGCGTGCTTCCAGCTTTCCGGGAAGGTGGCGGTGTTGAAGGAGGCGTTGATGATGTCCCGGAGTTGGGGTGCGATGATGGAGTCGGCCTTGTTGAAGACGTGGTGGGGGCAGGGGTCGGTTGGGGATCCGGAGTGGATGGTGTTCATCCTGCCGGTGGTGTCTTCGGTGTTGACCGGGGTCCAGGCGCAGAGGGTGGTGGTGGGGGGCGTTGGTTCGGTGGTAGGGTGCGAGGTTGGTGCGCCGAAGCTGTTGTGTATTTCGGCGATCTTGCGGTGGAAGAACGAGACGAGTGAGTCGCAGAGGTCTTGTGAGGGAGTGATGTCGTTGTTTACGGCGCTGGGGTTGGAGATCTCTTTGACGATGCTGAAGAGTTCCTTGCTGTTGTGGGCGTTGTTGTCCAGACGTTCTTTGAATGCCCTCTTCTTGGTGGTGCGGATGAGTTGGTGGTGTTTGCGGGTGGCGTGCTTGAGGGCCGTCATGTTGTCTGTGGTCTGGTCTTTGCGCCATGTTTTCTCGAGGGTGCGGCATTTCTTCTTGGAGTTCTTAAGTTCGTCGGTGAACCAAGAGGCTTTCTTGCTGCTGGGTCTGCTGGGAGGGGTCTTCAGAGGTGCGAGGACGTCTGCGCTGTTGGTGATCCACTGTGTGAGGTTGCTGGCTGCTTCGTTGGGGTTCGTTGTGCTGGCGGGAGGGTTCGGGCTGAGGGAGGTGGTGAGCTGGTCGGCGGTGATCTTGTTCCAGTTCCTGCGAGGGACCTGTTGCGGGTGGTGGTGGGTCGTGGTTCTTCTGAAGCTGAAGTGGATGCAGCTGTGGTCAGTCCAATGTAGTCTGGTGGAGTGGCTGAAGGAGATGTGCTTGCTGCAGGAGAAGACTGGGTCAAGCGTGTGGCCGGCGTAGTGGGTGGGGGTGTTCACCAGTTGCTTGAGACCGAGGTTGGCGAGGTTGTCCAGCAGGGTGGTGGTGTTGCTGTCCTTGTTGTTCTCCAGGTGGAAGTTGAGGTCCCCTAGGAGGATGTAGTCAGCGGAGGGGAGGGCGTGTGGGCTGATGAAGTCTGTGATGTCTTCGCTGAATTGTGTGCGTGGTCCCGGGGGTCTGTAGATGAGGGTGCCTCTGAGTGTGGTCTTGGGGTCGGTGTGTATCTGGAAGTGGAGGTCTTCGGCGGCAGTGAAGGTGTCGTTGGAGCTGGTCGTGATGCGGATGGTGTTCTTGTGTATGATGGCGATGCCTAATCCAGTTTGGTTGACGCGGTCCTTCCGGGTGATCTTGTATCCGTCCGGGATGGCGATGTCGGGCGCTGAGGAGGCGTTCATCCAGGTTTCCGTCAGGAAGGCGACGTCTGGCGATGTTGTGTCGAGCTGGTTCCAGAGTTCGACGGCGTGTCTGTGGACGGAGCGGGTGTTGAGCAGGATGCACTTGAGGTGGTTGCTGCTGGTGCTTGGCTTGGCGGGTGCGCTGCAGGTCCGGAGGCAGGTGAATTAGCAGGCTTGGCAGGTGAAGGGTCTGTGTGTGCGTTTTGGGGGGGCTTGGTAACAGGCGGGGGGTCGGCCGGCGTTGAGTGCGTTGAGGGTGGCGGCATCGTAGGCTCGACGTTTGGTCCTGCATCGGAGGGGACCAGGGGTCCTGGCGCTGGGCGCGGTCCAGGCGCGGACGGGCGCAGACGGGCTTGCCTTTGGCACGCCCACTGCGCGTGAACGCTGTGCGTACGCGCGTACTCCGCCATAAATGGCGTAGCGGGAGGGGTGGAGTGGGAGGGAGGAGCAGCTGGGAGGCGGGAGCGGGGTGGCACGGGGAGGGGATCGGGGTACAGAAGGTAAAAGGGGGGGCGGGGCCACAGGGGAGCAGCGGCAGGGAGCGGGGAGGGCGAGAAAAGACGGAAAGACGGCGAGAACGAAACAAAAACAAGCACTAGTAGCGAGTAGGTAGAGGCAGGTAGGGAGACCGTGCACACTCACGGAGAGCCGCGCGGCGGGTGGAGCGACTGTCACCGACCAGGGTCAGGTCAGGTCACAGCTCCCCGTCGCGCTGGAACACCTTAAGTATCCGGAGGGAGGGAGGGAGGAGCAGCTGGGAGGCGGGAGCAGGGTGGCGTGGAGAGGGGATCGGGGTACAGAAGGCAAAAGGGGGGGCGGGGCCGCAGGGGAGCAGGTGCAGGGAGCGGGGAGGGCGAGAAAAGACGGAAAGACGGCGAGAACGAAACAAAAACAAGCACTGGTAGCGAGTAGGTAGAGGCAGGTAAGGAGACCGTGCACACTCACAGAGAGCCGTACGGCGGGTGGAGCGACCGTCACTAACCAGGGTCAGGTCAGGTCACAGCTCCCCGTCGCGCTGGAACACCTTAAGTATCCGGAGGGAGGGAGGAGCAGCTGGGAGGCGGGAGCGGGGTGGCGCGGAGAGGGGATCGGGGTACAGAAGGCATTAGGGGGTCGGGGCCGCAGGGGAGCAGCGGCAGGGAGTGGGGAGGGCGAGAAAAGACGGAAAGACGGCGAG
The DNA here is from genome assembly GCF_964204655.1 of Triturus cristatus. Taxonomy (NCBI): domain Eukaryota; kingdom Metazoa; phylum Chordata; class Amphibia; order Caudata; family Salamandridae; genus Triturus; species Triturus cristatus. The sequence continues at coordinate 834,956 of NC_140594.1, read as the reverse complement.
AACGAAACAAAAACAAGTACTGGTAGCGAGTAGGTAGAGGCAGGTAGGGAGACCGTGCACACTCATGGAGAGCCGCGCGGCGGGTGGAGCGACTGTCACCCACTAGGGTCAGGTCTCTCTGGGGTGTGGTCTGCTGAGGGTGAAGGTGCTGGAGCCTGGCGCAATGGGCAGTTGGAAGGAGAGACCCCCTGACTGCCCCCAGGACCCTATCAGCACCAGAAGAAGAGCCCAGGACTGGTGTACAGAATCAGGGGCCTCTGCGCAGGGAGAAGAGAGTCCCAGAAGGAGAGCCTGGCGAGAGGCTGGCGCAGGGACCCAGTGAAGACAGCACCCTGCTGAATCAGAGACCCTGAGGGCGGAGTAGAGTGTTCCCAGTGGCGGGGCTGGTAAAGAGGAGCATGAAGCGCCCCATAATGCCTCGCTAGGCATTTGGAAATCTGCCGTTTTGGTGCCTGATGGCCCCCAGAAGAGGGGTGTCGCCCTCACTTGTGAAAAGGGGCTGGAGGAGCACCATCTTTCCCCCCCCCCCGCAGCACGAAGAGATCTGCCATTTTGGTGCCTGGTGGCCCCCAGAGGAGGGGGTCACCCTCATGTGTGAAAAGGGGTGCAGGAGGGCTGCAGGAGCACCGCAGTCTCCCCCAGCATAAAGAAGAACAGTCCACCCCTCAGTTTCACGGGGCATCTGAAAGAATAACCCCTCCAGGACTCAGCCCGCCTTTAACACCTTCTAGGCTGGAACTTATGTTCTACAGCTGAGGGTGTACTATGAAGTGCATCATGGAGTGAAGGGCTGAGGTGGGGATGTCTGGAGAAGGGCATCCCCGGGAGGTGAAGTGGTGTAATGGCACCAAAATGCATTTACTATTGGTTATTTCTTTTTAGGTGGACTGAAAGTCACATGTGTAAAGTGAAGTACCTATGTAAGGTGATGTTTCGCTAAAAGGAGTTATGTTGCTGGACCTTCCTGCTAGGGGGTCTGGCTGTATTTATGTAATCCCATGCTATTACCTGTGATTCCTTTTAAAGTGAAGAGGCGCACTGCAGGAGAAGTGTAGTTGCCAGGAGTACTTCTTTTGAAGGGACTGTAAGTCACATGTGTAAGGTGATGTTAAGTTAAATGGAGTTATGTTGCTGGACCTTCCTGCTAGGGGTCTGGCTGTATTCACGTAATCCCATGCTTTTACCTGTGATTCCTTTTAAAGTGAAGAGGCGCACTGCAGGAGAAGTGTAGTTGCCAGGAGTACTTCTTTTGAAGGGACTGTAAGTCACATGTGTAAAGAGATGTCATAAGCCAAGTGGGGCTATGTTGCCAGACAGTCCTGCTAGGGTGTCTGGCTGTATATGCGCAATCCTGTGATTTCATTTGTGATGCCCTTAGGGGCTGTAATTGCAATGCATTCAAATGATCAACCAAGGTGATGAGTACTGTCATTCTAAAGTGTGCGTAAACATGGATTCTTGCTGCTGCGCTTAGGTGAAGACCCCAGACTGCTAGCCCTTAAGATATAGAGGTGCATACTTTATGGTCAGTAGGAGATGCTCAGTCAGGGTCATGTTTCACCAAGGCAGGTTTACCCCTTTTTAATGCTTGTTGAGGTAAACGGGTGGGTCGCCACTGGGATGGTGCCAGTGCGCAGGGCCCTCGCTCCAGGTTATGTTCAACTAACTGCACTGGGGGCAAGTTGATGTGCATACATGGGAGTGGTGGTACTAGACTCCACCCCCCCTGCGGGAGGGGTGGAGATGTTATGCAATGTCACAAAGTAATTCCAACAGCTTATGTATATTTGTAAATTGGTGCATAGTATTGAGTGGTGTGTGTGTTTAATAAATGTACTCTTACTTTTATAAAGCAAAGTACAGACTGGACAATCAATTATTGAGTGTTATTTTTGTGCACCTGCAAATGGCGATTACTAGCCCACACCACCTCCCTTGAGTAAGCCTCCGACTGCTCTGCAACGCTACCCTCTGAGAGTCAGGCGCAACAATTGGGTGTTTGGTTCCCAGTGAAGGACAAATGTAGTCATGTTATTTGTGCAGGCCTGACAGATGCTGCCTCGTTTTCCAACAAGGACACATTAACAGTTCGTACACTCGGGGTGGCAGGAGATATCGACAATGAATTAGATGACAATCGTAGACACACAAACACTTGATAGTAATCAATCAGGCTTACAATGTGGCAGTGAAGGATTACAGTACATTAATGACATGAGCAATCAGACATCAGTGATAGTCAACAGGTATGCAGTTAGTGGACCCCAAATATCACGAGGTTTGGAAGTACTAGGCAATTCCTCAGCATAGATAGCGCAAAGGGTTATTGTGACTGCTGCTAAGAACATGTACCATGTCCATCACAAAGTGCACGTATTGTAAATAGGTCAGTGGGTTACAGCTTTTGTCAGTAAGATTCTTTTGCTACTTGAAGTTTATAAGTTAAAATCCTAACAAAGAACAGTGAGCTATTAACTTTCATCTTAGAGCTGCATACAGACTGCAAGGTATAAACTAGAGCTTTATGTTATTTTCCCTAAGCCTTTGATTATCCTAATGTTGCAAAAAGTGTTCATTTGGATAGAAATCAATAACGATTATTAAAGTGACCCCCAATCATGGTATTAAGTTTTAAATTCTGAGTTTGTGTTTCTCCGGATCAATCACTATTAAACTATACTGCCAACTAATATGGTTGTCATGTGACTCCTACACCTTGTAGTCCTTTGTCTTATGTAACATTTCCCATACAGTGATTTACACACGTAAAATTGATTGTCTCTGTGTATATTGCCGACGACAGAAAATCCATGGCTTGGAAACAAATGGCTTGTGCCTCCACTTTTAAGCATATTTGGGACATTCATTGATTAGAAACATATCCCACTTTGTGAATTTATTTTAAAGTCAATAACTCATATTAATCGTTAAATAATCATGTGTATCCATTGGTTGAATTACATAGCATAATAAGCTGTAACTGGTCAGTGAAATGCCAAACAAATAATAAAGATTGGGATGTTTCGCAATCCTGGCCACACCTCTAACTCCACCCACTGATCCAATCCTCAGGTTATTCCCGCCTTCTGATTCTCCGCCCACAGTTCCCCTACTTTTTTTCCCCACTTCGACCACTGATCTGGATGCAATGACAGAAGAAGCAAAATATCAGTCGGGTGGCAACTATTCTAAGCACAGATTTTTCGCTTAATTGCTTTTAAGCCATGCCCTTAATTGCATCGGTCACGCCCCTTTGATAAACCCCCCTAGTTTTTTCATTCAACTTAAAGCCCGGGTCTACACGCGCGGTCGGGTTCTTGGCACACATAGCCTTGGCTGAAGCGCACAGAGACCTTACTCTGCCGCACATAGAGGAAAAAAATTAGAGGGAACATTGACCGTGACCCCTGGACACCGTGATCTTTTGCAGCACCATCATCTTCCTGGGCTTCCTCGAAGTTGTGCTTTGGGCTACGAGTAGCCCCAGCCTTGATCATCTCCTGCACCGAAGATTTCTGGCCTCCACACCACGAGTGACCCGTGGGCCAGTTTCAAGTGCGACGGCTTGAGGCTCCTTCGCGATCGCTAGCCCGTTGGCTAGTAGGTCCCCACAAAGGCAACTCCTCTTCTGATTGGGCTTTCCTGATTGCTCAAGACGTGCCCCGACCTACCCTCGCTGGGTGAGTACCTCAGACCTTGCTGGTCTGCACCGCCGTCCTTTCTCTGATTCCAAGTGACTTGCCGTTGCCAAGGCATGCTGGGTCCAATCTGGTCACCGACACCGCAACACTCAACAAACTTTGTCGGACAGCTCGAATCCAGCTCCTGGCTGTCATCGGAGCCTCCTGGACCTCATGGCTGAAGAGTCAAGACACCCGTCAACTCACCTGAAGCACCCGACATCTGTGGGCATTGGTCTATCGTGCCCTTGGTCACTGGTAAGTGACCCAGACTCTGTCCCCTCTTCTTTTAGGTTCCTTCAATCCTAGATCCAGGCTTGGATCACTTCGGACACTTCTCTTCACGGCAGCAGCACTTCTTCGCCAGCTTCCATTGAAATCGGCGACGCGACCCAACACCAAAAGACACCTATGCACCCGGCTTCCTTGGGTGAGATAACACGAGGACTCCGGTGCTCCCGTTGGTGCTAGCCCTAGAACTGCTTAAGTCCAAAAGGGTTTGGTCCTGACTTGATTCCAAGTGTCCCTAATCTTTACATTTCCAACCGCGACAATGCCCATAGAAGCTAACGGGAACCCGCGGCTGTGTTTACACACTGCACACGGCCCCCTGTGTCACTACCTTGGGTGGTTCCTTGGGATCCCAGCGATTCTACAGGCTCTAGGCCTTGTGTCTAGTTCAGTCGTGGTTCTTATACCACTTTATTGGTATATGGTTTGGTACGTCCCTAGGACCCAAACGTGTGTTTGTGCTATTACTGCTGATTGCTAACGTTAAGTACTTCAAACTCCAATCTCATAAAAAGACTAGAGGGGTGTGTTTTATCTTAAATACATATATTTTAAATATATACCTGGTGTGGTTGTCCTTTCATTTGGTCATTCAAGAGATTATAGACTGGTAAAACAAGCTGCTTTACATTCCTTCAAGACTTAGCCTGAAGGCTGCTCTCCATAGCTACCACTAGGATAGCTTTCAATAAAGGTTGTCTTTAACCTATCACCATAAGGGGTTGTTTGGACTGATACAGGGTGCCCACTATAACTAGTGGACAGCATATATCAGGCCAACTTCTCACACCCAGTATTCAAGGGGAATTAGTTTCCCAACTGCAAACGCGCCAGGAGGCGCGTTTGCAGAGTGCTGCAAGTAGTGGGCGTGGCCTCCGGTGCGATGCCGGTCTTTTTTATTTTTTATTTTTTGAAAAGGGGGGCTGTATAGCCCCCCTTCTTTTCCTAATAATATTGGCCCTGGGGACCCTATCGCCCAGGGCCTGCCCCCTATTATATTATTTTTAAAAAAAATTTGGAAGGGAGCCGCGTGGACCCCCTCCAGAGGCCATAATCGGCCCCGGGGACCCCATACCCCCGGACATGGGCATTTTTTTATTTTAATATGGATTTGGAGGGGGCTGCCTTGCCCCCCTCCTCAGGCCCTTTATGGCCCGGGGACCCCATCCCCTGGGGCCGGCCTTTGTTTTTCTTTCAAATTTTTGTGGTGGGGGGCCGTCTTGCCCCCCTCCCGGGCCACTTATAGCCCCGGGGACCCCATCCCCCACCGTGGGGGGGTCCCCAATACCCCCACAGTCCCGCCGACTCCCCGCGTTCTGCGGTAGCCGGCATTGCTTTTCCACATGGGGATCTGCTAAGATGCAGCTCCCCGTGTGGAAAAGCAATCTGCTTTGGTATTTGGAAGAGAGAGCAGGTTCCCAAACTACAGTGTACCGGGAGTGGGCACCCCACGACACTGCAGGAGCCGGCCCTGGGGGGTGGCGGTCCCTAGGGCCATCATTGGCTCTAGGGGGGGTGCGCGGCCCCCCTCCCGCTTAATTTAAAGCAACGGGGATCACAGGCACTCGGGATACAGAAGGCAACGGGGCGGGGAGGCACGGAGACGGCAGGAAACCAAGGCTGAGGGCTAGAGCGAGCGGCAGCGTGGATGGATGTCACACTGGGGGCCGCGTGGCGGTGCGGGGAGCGACCTGCCTGGAGAACAGTTAAATAGAGGAAGTTGAACTGGCAGAAAGCAATTCTGGTATTTTACTGACCTCTACTGGTTCTTTTCTATCAAGACAGTTAAATAGAGGCAGTTGAACAGAAAATAAAGTCCAAACAAGTGCTACGGCTGATCTCCAGAGCCCACAAAGGACATACACATATAAGTATTGTTAGACCTGGCACCATTGGCGTGGGTCTCCTCTGTGTTTGCTGGTATTAGATGCTCTGGGCACTGTGCAACTGCCATTCAGTGCCACAGCGCGAATTCTCCCTATGGTAAATTGACTGTATGAATTGGTATAATCCTAATTGACCCCAGGAACATGATAGGAAAGTCGAATTTAGTATGCCTGAGCTCCAAATATTAAAGGGCATCGGTTAGTGACGATTATATTTATATTCTGTGTTTAAAACTACCACCTTTGGGACATAGGTATTTTCTTGCCTAAGCCTTCCTGTGTGCTCTGCTGTTATGTGTATTGGCTGTCTGGTTTTGGAGGGACAGGCCAGGCTGAGCCCGACCTGGCTTGAATAGAGAGATCTACAGTTGGAGTGTGGGGAGGGGTAGCCCTTTGATCTCAGCAGGGCTGTGCCCGGCAAGGTGAATGATGGCTCCACCTCCCACTTTGCGTCTGATAGCAGACCCCCTCTCCCTGAAAGGCAGGATGTAGCCTCGTAAATAAAGTGCTCCAGGATGACACCAAACTGGGTCTGGCTGAGTTCATTGATTTGTGACTTTTTGAGAACAAAGACTTTTGGGGTATAAAGATCGGTGCAAAAACCCCTACAGGGTGTTACTTCTGGATGTCAAGACGAACCTCTGTCCGTGTAACTAGCGGGAAAGGACTTTGTAACTTTTATCCATCTTGTTAAAGCAACTACCCAAGGGCCTGATTTGAGCTTGCCTCCTGCTGAAGTCTCAGGGACATTAAACTTCACCCATCAGCCGTCCGGATTCCTATCTGAGAGGGATTCTACTTGCAGGTGAGGTCTCTGTTGAGAATTCCAGGGCCTCTTGTTCTACTGCAGGGAACGCGGGCTGAAAGTCATCGTTATTGCTATTGTGGACCGCCGCAGCTAACGAGCTGTTGCAGCTGAGAGCCCTCATTTGCCTGTATTACCAAAGTCATCGTTATCGCTATTGTGGGCCGCCACAGCTGAGGAGCTGTATCCGCTGATAGCCCGCATTTGCCTGCGTTACCAAAATCATCGTTATCGCTATTGTGGGGCCGCCGCAGCGGAGGAGCTGTTGCTGCTGAGAGCCCGCATTAGCCTGTATTATTAAAGTCATCGTTATCGCTATTGTGGGCCGCTGCAGCTGAGGAGCTGTTGCCGCTGAGAGCCCGCATTTGCCTGTGTTACCAAAGTCATTGGTATCGCTGTTGTGGGCCACTGCAGCTGAGGAGCTGTTGCCTGCTGAGAGCCCGCTTATGCCGTCCTACAAGAATCATCGCGGGCCGCTGCAGCTGAGGAGCTGTATCGCTGAGTGCCCGCATTTGCCATCCTACTAGAATCATCGCTATCACAATGAGAGGGATTCTACTTGCAGGTGAGGCCTCTGTTGAGAATTCCAGGGCCTCTTGTTCTACTGTGGGGAACGCGGGCTGAAAGTCATCGTTATTGCTATTGTGAGCTGCCGCAGATAACGAGTTGTTGCAGCTGAGAGCCCTCATTTGCCTGTGTTACCAAAGTCATCGTTATCGCTATTGCGGGCCGCCGCAGCTGAGGAGCTGTTGCCTGTTGACAGCCCGCATATGCCGTCCTACAAGAATCATCGCTATCGCGGGCCGCTGCAGCTCAGGAGTAAGCCTGGGCGAAGCACTACGCTACGCTCGCGTAGTTTGCAGTGCGAACACGCGTAGCGTAGTGTTGCGTAGTGCTGCGGTCATTTTTTGCTTGCTCGCGGTCCTCAACGTCAAGTTGGCGACCGCGAGCAAGCAAAATGACATCCCGGCGAGACTTTTTCCTTGTTCGCGATCAGCAACTTCAAGTTGGCGATCGCGAGCATGGAAAATAAACCTCCCGGCGAGATTCCCAACGCGAGGAGGTCAGGTTTCTCATTGCGAGTGGTCGCGTATGCTCGCGACCGCTCGCGATGAGAAACTACCAGTTCGCGTTGAGAAAGCTGAAGCTCGAGTAAAAATCTACTCGAGCAGCAGAAAACTACAGCTCGCACTGTGCAAGATGCCATTTTCAATGATTGCACAGTGCCGGTTGCTTGTCCGCACTGTGCAATCATTGAAAACGACATCTGGCACAGTGCGAACAAGGTACTACGCAGTTCGCGAAGTGCTACGCGTAGCTCGCGTAGTGCGAACTTCACTTTGCGTAGCTTCGCGAAGTGCTACTTCGCGAACTACGCCCAGGCCTACTCAGGAGCTGTGCCGCTGAGTGCCCGCACTAGTCACCACTTCGAGGATCTTGTTATCACCTGCGTGTGCCACTGGGTGCCCGCCTTTAAGCCCCGTCCCAGTGTAGAAAATAGGCCTCAGCTAGGCCTACCAGTGCAAGGGGTTCACCCTTCTCTGCACAGAGTCCTCAGACTATTGGAAAGAAGTTGGCACAGAAACTGGAATAGAAAATACAGAGTTTAATAAACCTCATGAGGTGGAACTACATTCAGACAGCACCCTTCGGTATTGAATGAAGTAGCACACTGAACAGCAGGGCCATGGTCCTTTTATACCCACACAGGGGCTAAAAGAAGACGGTACAAATATACTTGAGAGGAGTTATGCACAGATATGGTCATACAGAAACTGCACAGTCGACAAGTGGGAGGAGTTAACAGTTTGCTAACACTGGTAAACATATCCTGACAGTTACATGATACTAGCAGCTGCAAACTCAACTGGGCATGTGCGGAAGTAGAGGATACTAAATATAGTTTGTTGCTAGGCAGATTACAAGAGCAGTCAACACTAAGGGAGGACAAAGCACATGGTGAGCACATGGCAAACAAAATGGCTGCCAGAAATACAAATGGATTCTACAACATGGACAAGATAGCCTCTAAATACCAGATGGATTCCGCTAATGCTAATCCAATCGCTGCCAATTTAAAACAGACGACCCTTTTAGCATTAGCTGAAGACATCTGTTCCTCTAGGGTAATCTAAATATGTATCACTTACATCTATTAACATTATTTCGGCCACTTCTTTATTCAACATTTGTTGGGCCTTGATCTCTTCAATATTCCTTTTAACAGGTATACAAGCAGAAATGCAAATGGAGCAAAGCATTGGACCACATTGAATACATACACAGAATGTAAATAAAACAGTAATAAGTATACACAAGATAGTTAATAGCTTCCAGCCCCAAGCAGAAACGAGAGTCCAGAACCATCCAGCTAGTGTCCAGGTACCAGTCTCTGGATGAATTTCTGCAGCGATCTTATGCAGTTTTGAAATTGCGTCATACACTGAAGGCGAGTGATCCGGTATAAATACACAACAACTGCTACCGATGATGCGACATGCACCACCTCGATCAGCCAGAACAACATCTAGAACCATTCGATTCTGGAGAGCTACAATCCTTGCAATTTGCAGCTCCTCTGTAATATTCCCAAGCGCCAAGGCTGTCTGATTGGTAACAGCTTCCACAACTCTAGTCAATCATCTAATTTTCCTACTGTTTAATGCAGCTCCCACAAAGAAGAACAAACCCAGATTAAAATCAATATACTGTTGTAGAGTGGTATCTGTTTGGTCTACTTCGTCAACACTTATTGTCCTTTTATATCTGTTTTTAGAGATATCAGTAAATAACTTAAAGTCTCGGTGGTAGGATGCAGGTGCCAGAAACACAGGGGGCAATAGAAAAGATACATAGCATACGCCTGACCATCCAACAGGTAGGTGATAATATCCGTGGCTACCACAGATAAAGTAAGTATTGGGTGAGGCTATGAAAGTGCTATTATTTGTACCCTCAATAGACAGAATCACAGTACATTCACTTTTCCCCACTGGAATTCTTCCAACACTGCTTGCACATAAATCTGCTTTAGCTCTAGTAACAGAAATCACAAATTGTTTATTACTAGGAAAAGTTCTCATATTTGTGAAAATATATGGCGTTGAAATATTGTCCGGTTGATACTCTTCCCATTCTCATTTAGTCCCGTTGGCTTGAGGATAGCCATCTTTGTCTTGATAGCATACTTTATTGAGGCGAAAAAGAAGCCCGCCTACTGTACGTTTCCCGGATGCAAACAAAAGCGCATACCAAGCTTGACAAGAACCATTATGAGAAAAGGGAAGAGGAATAAAAGGTGTTCCTCCTTTCTTCTGATGTGCAGGTATCATCCCACACACCCAACAGTTGGTAGTATTCGTGGCATTGTGAGTATGATGCAACATCTGAATGAAGGTATTATTCAAGTAGGATTGTCGATGCTTCCGTTCATGATAGGGAAGCGTGAAGTAGTGGTGCTCAACTGGTACCGGAGTAGTGGCAATCAAAAGTTCTCGGGCAGGAGCCACCTTCTCAACGAACCAGGTTATTACTGCTACAGCCACCATAGCAACAACAAACCCCATAGTACAAATGATCTTCCTCTTAGAAACAGTGGATCTCATTGTGGACATGATCAGCTTATTTGTCAAAACAACAGTTGGAGCTCTTATCCCTGGGCAGCCGTTGATTTCTTCACCGAGGGTCAAGACGGGTGTCGCTACACTACACAGAACTGATCCCCCCCCCTTGCCACATCGGCATTCCGTTTCACTAACCCAGGGAGGTTGCTCAACCAGTCTTTTTCGACGATGCAGGCTCTTTCCGTGGTCTCAGTTGGTATCGGGATACTCCAGGAATCGTGTGGTCCGGGAAGACTTCCTCAGGTTCGTCAGGTGATATGGCCTGGCCTTTCTCTGTATCCAAGATGTCCCGATGGTCGATCAAAGCAACAGGATCCACCAAGGTAGACGGCACTTTCTTGCAGTGGGTGGAGTGCACCCAATTCCTCCTATTCGTTACTCGAACTGCAGTTCTCGTCGATAGGAGCACCTGCTCCGGGCCGCGCCACCTCGGTTCCAAGCTGCTCGACCTCTGGAACGATCGGATCATCACCTGATCTCCAGGCCGAAGTCCATGGCCTTCACTTGCAGACCTGTCCGGAAGAGCTTCTCGAACCTGTTGATGAATAGAGATCAAACTGTCAGTCAATTGTGCTAAATAGTCACTCATCAATACACACGGTACGTCGTGTAAGGGACGTGGCTTAGGAATTCCCCAAATGTTCATAGGCCTGCCGAACACCACCTCATAGGGAGTAAGGCCAGACCGCGAATGTGGCACTGATCTAATGGACAACAGTGCCAAAGGTAACGCGTCTGGCCATTTCAGGGATGTGGAGGCTAGTATTTTCGCCAATTTTAATTTAAGTGTGGCGTTATACCTCTCCACTAACCCTGCTGATTGTGGATGAAAGGCGGCGTGGAACTTTTGTTTTATTCCTAACCCCTTCAAGACATATTCGACAACTTGCCCAATGAAATGGGGACCGTTATCACGCCATAAAAATGTACAAACACCAAATCTAGGAAAAAATTCCTTCAAAAGCACCTTTGCAGTGGTGAGAGCTGTATTGTCCTTCGTAGGGTATGCCTCAATCCACTTACTGAAGGCGCATACCACTAATAGGACATACTTTAAGTTATTACAGCGCTCGAGCTGGATGTAATCCATTTGCAAGACTTCAAAAGGTGCAGTTGGCGTAGCAAACCCTCCTGTTGGAGTTTGTGTCCCTTTTCCAGGGTTATGCTGAAGACAAATCAGACAGGACTGTACCATCTTTTTAGCTGTGCCGGCAATTTCTGGATGCTCCCAAACTTGCGTAAGCAATTTCGTTATCGAGGAGGCTCCAACATGTGCCGGCCCATGTGCAATATGAATCATAGGTTGTAAATAAGCTGTCGGCAATCTCCACTTACTCATCTCTTTATTCCTCCAACAGCCCTCATCATCCAATGTTCCTTCCTTGGACCATTGCTCAATTTCTTCTGCAGAAGCAGATCTCTGCATATCTAGCACTTCCTGCCTGGTATCATGCCAGCGTTCAGCTTGTGACTTTACTACATACATGGACGTGGTGCTTCGCTGCATGGCAGTTTCACGGGCTGTTTGGTCTGCAAAAGCATTGCCTCGCCCTATCTTATCAACTATTTTCTTATGTGCGCTACATTTAACAATCGCTATTCTCTTCGGGTATGTTAAAGCAGTCAAGAGATTATGCACTAATTCTCCATGCATTATCTGCACCCCATGAGATGTAAGAAAACCCCTCTCCTTCCAGAGTAGCCCAAAATCATGAGCCACTCCGAAGGCATAGCGACTGTCTGTATAAATGTTCACAGATAAGTCAGTACTGAGTTCACACGCTCGTGTCAATGCTATTAGCTCAGCTGCCTGAGCTGACTTCTGTGGGATACGAGCTGTCTCAACTACCGTCTGAAGTGTTGTAATTGCATATGCAGCTGACGTTGTACCATCTGGTTACTTCAAACAGGACCCATCAACCCATAGCTCCCCATCAACACTTAAAAGGGGCGTGTCTTGTAAATCAACACGACCCTTTGTCTGTTCCTCAGTAAGGAATATACAATCATGAGACTCCTGTGACTGAGACTGAGTCACCGGGTATGGCAATAAAGTGGCTGGGTTTAATGTCGCACATCTCTTTAGTGTAATGTGAGCGGCCAACAATGTCAATTCATATCCTGTCAGACGAGCGCTAGTTAAATGTTGCGTCTTCTTCTGATTTAAAAGGGCATCAACCGCATGGGGTACTAGCACCAACAGCTTATGTGACAAAACTATCCCTTCACTCTGACGTATTGACACAGCTGTTGCTGCAACTGAACGGAAGCACCTGGGTAACGCACGAGCAACAGGATCAAGAACTGCTGAAAAATATGCACAGGGACGCTGTTTGTCGCCGTGTGTCTGCACTAAAACTGACAATGCGCATCCATCTTTCTCGTGTACATATAATGAAAAAAACTTCATATAATCTGGAGTTCCTAACACTGGTGCTGAACAAAGAGCTTGTTGTAACTGTCGGAAAGCAGTCTCACACTCATCTGTCCATGGAAGGGGCATTGGGGTGTCTTTGGTTAAAAGTGCCAGCAAGGGTTGTGAAAATCCTAATATCCATTGCCTACAAAAAGAAGTAAGGCCAATGAATGCACGGACATCTTTCTGAGTACGAGGCACTGGTGTGTCTAAAATGTCTTGAATGCGATCTGGTGTAAGTGCACGTCCCTCCTTAGACAGAAGGTGACCTAAGTAGGTTACCTTCGGTCTACAATATTGCAATTTCTTTTGTGATACTTTGTGATGATGGGAAGCAAGAAAGGACAGCAAGGACAAAGTACATTTTTCACACTGTTCAGGGGTGTCGGCTGCCAGCAAAATGTCATCGACATATTGTATGAGAGCCACTCCTTCAGGCAAAACGAAAGAATCAAGTTGTCTTTTTAATGCTTGACTGTAAATACTAGGACTCTCAGCATAGCCTTGAGGAACTCTACAGAATCTATACGATCGATTATTCAAAGTGAAACCGAACAAATATCGGCTATCAGGATGAATAGGGATCGAAAAGAAAGCGTTCTTCAAATCTATCACAGAAAATGTAGTTGCAGTTGGGGGGACCAAAGTAAGAAGTGTTGTTATATCAGAAACCACGGGGTATTGTGGTACTACAATCTTGTTAACTTCTCGCAAATCAATAATAAATCTGTAGACCTTAGTGTCAGTATCTTTTTTGAAAATAGGAAGAATCGGACTGTTACAAATATTGTAGGGAACTTCCTCAACAACCCCCACTGCAATAAGATCACGGACAATACATGTGAGTGCTTCTTCACCTTCCTGTGAAATTTTGTATTGAGGCAAACGTGGCAATACAGCGCCCTCCTTGACACTAATGTGTACTGGTGGAATAACCATTTGCCCTACATCAGTATCTGAAGTAGCCCACAAAGTACTAGGAAGTGAGGCTAATGCAATATCCTCTTTAGCAAGACAAGCTCTCTCCGCCACAGGATGGTTGTCATTAAAGATAACACGGACACCTTCTGGAGAACAGCGTATCGTAGCCCTGAAATACTTAAGCATATCAAGACCCACAATATTGTCTGGTGTATTCGGGGAAAGCAAAAATGGACATGGAGCAGTAAATTTATCCACATGGAATGCAAGTGGTTGCGACAATGGGCTAAGGGAAGGGGTTCCATCGAAACCTATCGATGTAATGGTTAAGCCAGACAGGGGAGCCCTTGGGACCAATTGTTTAGACAAGGCACTACGAGTAGCTCCTGTATCAACCAGAAACTGATCAGTGGAGCCCAAGACATTCGCTGTAACATAGGGACCCCTCTGATCTACTGGAACTTAAACTGATTCCTTACCCCATCTTAGGCAATCCTATGCATGAGCAGAATCTTGAGAATCAGATGGCACATAATCAGACATTTGATATTGGTTCCTTCTATCAAAAGTGTTAAACCCATCCTGCCCACGTATATTAGTATCAAACCTAGCACGATCACCTGTGTTTCCTCTAGGCCCTGAATATCCTGGTTGAGTTCTGATTTGTCCCCGACCACGTGTAAACTGCGGAGCACGTAGTGCTGGGCAGTCCGAAGCCCAGTGGCCAAATTTCTTACAGTATGCACACTGGTCAGCAGACAAATTCGAACGAGTATAAGAAGTGAAAGATGAACCAGAAGACCCACGTCCACCCCTATCGCTACCTCTGAAAGACGGACCATAAGCCTGAGCCAACATAATCTTCGTTTTCAATTCTTTAGTCCTTTTGTCCTCATTACCCTTTGCCTCTAATTCCTGGCGCTCATAATACTGGGCCATAGTCAAAAGGGAGACCGGGGAAGACGTGGTCCAGGAACTCTCACTGGCCTTTAGGCGACTAGCTATTCCTGGCAACAGGTTTGCGACATATTTATCGACAAACAGATGTCTGCCTGTGTCATCTGTCAAAGACTGGCCACTAAAATCGTGGAATGCTTCTTCAAAGCGTGCAAAGAAATCAGAGACTGATTCATCTGCCTTTTGCTTACAAGATGCTAAAACAGTCCAATCTATCTTTTTAGGAGGAATAATCGTTTTTAACTTAACTAATATAGCTGCAGGGAGATCTAAAATTAACTGACATGGCTTTTGTGCGGGTTCCCTTTCGGCATCCATTCGTTCTAAGTCTCTCCATAATGCCCCAAAAGCTGCTTGATCATCAATTTTACGAACAGTTCTCCACATATCAGGTGGTAATATCAATCCGAAAAATAAATCAATATCAGGCAAAGTCATAGTGCAAGAACTAATAGCACCTTCAACTTCCTCATAAAAAGCGGCTGGATTTTCCCGCGGATCAGGCAGTGCAGTTTTAAGTGCCATAACATCCGTCCTATTCCAAGGAGTGTAAACCCAATTATAAATAAAATAACCCTTTGCATCAAGAGAGGCCTTATCATCGCTTGTACCCTGTCCTTTAGGAGGAACATACAAGGGCGCGGCCTCCCGCATAGGTTTCGCATGGACTATCATAATCTTATCTGTTCCGGAGGGAGAAGCTTGTGGTATGCCAGTCTGAGAGGTCTGCACAGCCCCGTCTGCAGTCTTTTTCTCCTCTCGCAAGCGGACTGCATCAACACGAAGTTTAACCAAACGCCTGATTGTATCAGCCACCTGGGAGAAAACAAAAAGACCATCACGCATTTGCTTATAATCATCTGTTATATCCTTAGGGCCCGATTCACAGAACAAACTTAAGACTAAATCCTAAACTTAGTACCATTCTGGTATTCACAGAATGCACCTAGTACTTCTGGTATTCACAGAATGAACTTACTACTTTTGCTATTCACAGAATGAACTTAGTACTTTTGCTATTCACAGAATGGATTTACGACTACTAAACTTACGTCCGCACTCGGGCCGGAAATTCCGGCCCGGAGGCGGAGCTTCCGGCCCGGAGGCGGAGCTTCCGGCCCGAAGGCGGGGCTTCCGGGCCGGAGGCGGAGCTTCCGGCCAGGAGGTGGAGATTTCGGCCATAGCTAAATCGGCCGGAATCCCCACCTCCGGGCCGGAATCCCCACCTCCGGGCCGGAAGCTCCGCCTCCGGCCCGGAAGCCCCGCCTCCGGGCGGAAGCTCCGCCTCCGGGCCGGAATTTCCGGCCCGAGTGCGGACGTAAGTTTAGTAGTCGTAAATCCATTCTGTGAGTAGCAAAAGTACTAAATTCATTCTGTGAATAGCAAAAGTAGTAAGTTCATTCTGTGAATACCACAAGTACTAGGTGCATTCTGTGAATACCAGAATGGTACTAAGTTTAGGATTTAGTCTTAAGTTTGTTCTGTGAATCGGGCCCTATGGCTCTAACTCCTCAGAATGTTTCCTAAACAACTCAAGGACCTCACCGGCAAACACCTCAGTAAAATACAGATGCTCCCTTTCATACCACCCTCTCATACTATCAAGAATTTCAGGGGCGGTGGCAGTTCCATGAGCTGCTTTACGAGCAGCAGATCGGAGCTGAGACGAGCGTGCAGTAGTTAACAAAGAACGAGTTTCTCGCGTCTTATCTTCCTCCAAACTAGAGTCCTCATCTAACTCATGGGGGGGCAGAAGGAACAGTATACGGAGGTGGAGGACGATCTAATAATAAGGAATCATCTTGTGGTTTATTAAGTATAGGATAAAGGGGCCTCCGAACAGGGTATTGGCCAGTTACCTGTAAAGCGTTCTCCCTATCTTCTCTCTCCTTCAACTCTTTCATTTCTTTGTTCTTTAACTCTAATGCTTTCACATAAACGTTTTTCCGCTGTTCTTTTTCAATCAAGGCTTGCTCACGTTTCATCCTTTCACGCACTTCTTTCTCCCACATTCGTACACAATCAAACATATCGTGCCTAGTCTTTCGTTTAAACATACATTGCTCCACATACTCAATCTTTCGTAAATCAAATGACCCATACATAGGCCAACGCAACTCAGGATCCTTACGCGTATATTTATTCCATAATGTGCTGTACATTATAGAAGAAAGACCATACTTAATGTACATATCCCTATTAGGCGTCCCCTCCGGGGGGGGGGCGATTGTGCTTCATCAAGACTTAAATTGGTACCATTACAAAAGCAACACATCCTACGAAGTGTGCTAAAGACAGGCATGCCAAAAATAGTGCAGAATATGCAGTATTATAATCAAAGTAGCACTTAAGGTACCTTTAGTACGATGTGCCGTTCAAATCAATTCAGTTAGAGAAAATTCTCCTCATTACCTGCCTATGTGAATTGCAAGTCACATATGTCAAAACAAACCAAGTTGGCCAACACAAATATACAATCTCAAAGCCACAGTAAGCGTTACTAAACTACCTTACCAATCACAGGCATCAAAACCAACAGCAAGCGCCGCAGAAGGACACTTACCAATCACTTGGTGTCCAGATTCATCCTGCCAAGTTCTAAAATCGACCAAATGGTCACTGCACGGCGAATCAACAGAAGAGATCTCAGTCGAGGACCGGCGCCACCTGGATGGTCAGATCAGAAAGAAAGGAAAAGCCGCCGCGGATGCCAAGACTCGGGTCTTATCGGGCAGTGATCACGTCCAGACCGAGATTCCAATCCTTCGTCGCGACCAATCCTTCGGGCATCCGAGTTCTCGATGAGCCCCGAGTTGGGCGCCAATTTGTAGAAAATAGGCCTCAGCTAGGCCTACCAGTGCAAGGGATTCACCCTTCTCTGCACAGAGTCCTCAGACTATTGGAAAGAAGTTGGCACAGAAACTGGAATAGAAAATACAGAGTTTAATAAACCGCATGAGGTGGAACTACATTCAGACAGCACCCTTCGGTATTGAATGACGTAGCACACTGAACAGCAGGGCCATGATCCTTTTATACCCACACAGGGGCTAAAAGAAGACGGTAAAAATATACTTGAGAGGAGTTATGCACAGATATGGTCATACAGAAACTGCACAGTCGACAAGTGGGAGGAGTTAACAGTTTGCTAACACTGGTAAACATATCTTGACAGTTACATGATACTAGCAGCTGCAAACTCAACTGGGCATGTGCGGAAGTAGAGGATACTAAATATAATTTGTTGCTAGGCAGATTACAAGAGCAGTCAACACTAAGGGAGGACAAAGCACATGGTGAGCACATGGCAAACAAAATGGCTGCCAGAAATACAAATGGATTCTACAACATGGACAAGATAGCCTCTAAATACCAGATGGATTCCGCTAATGCTAATCCAATCGCTGCCAATTTACAACACCAGGATTATCGTGAGTGCACGCCGCGGACCGCTACAGCTGGGAGCTGTGGCTGCTGCGAGTCCGCCTGCCATCCCCGCAACTTCCTTGTGAGACTGTGGCCGTTCCCCCTTTAAATCTCAGGTACATTGTGCATCACCGGGTCGCGTGGACCCCGGCCTTGAACTATTTTTGTTCCACACGCTTTTTGAGTGCCTCTATTGCTTTTGAAGTGAATCTGTAATTATGTGCATTGTGGTTTCTTGATCGCTTTTGAGCCTTGTGTTAAGCAGATATAAAGATACTTATTTTTCTATAGCTACTTGTGTGATGTCCCTTTGTAGTGTCTTTACTGTGTTATTGTGTATGGTCATAAATGCTTCACACATTGATTCTGAGATAGGCCTGTCTGCTCGTGCTACGTTACCACAGGGTTGAGCAGGGGTTATCAAAGGGTGTAGCCCCCTTACTCTGACTTGGGAAGAAGGATCTCTATTTTAACATTGGCGTCAGCCGCTGGCAACTGGAGATCCCCATTTCTAACATTGGTGATCAGCGGTGACAATCAGGACTTGCATTTGTGATCTGCATACAATAACTGGTGTACGCTACTAGTTAGTGTAGGCCTAGGCGCAACCACATATGGTTTGATTTTGTTCTGTTGTTGATTGTAATTGCCAGTTATGTCTACGATGGGTAGGCCAACGGCCAATGCTTCGGAGGATCTCATCTTTGAGGAAGAGAGGTTAGAAACCTACACTGACAAATAGCTAAAGTCTTTTTGCAAGCGATTCACAGTCCCTGTTGCAGGTCTCTCTAGGAAGGAGGAGTATCAGAAGGCCCTTAACCCCTTGAGTGCCCATGACGAGATGGTCTCGTCATGGGCCGTGGTTGCGCTGTGCCCATGACGAGACTATCTCGTCATGAGCCCCGCCCGCTAATGAAACGCCCGGCACAGGGCGTGGAAAGGGCGGGGCACTCAAGGGGTTAATGCTTGGTTAGAAGCGAGAGAATCCGCTAGGAATGAGGGAGAGAATGCTGGAGGGCAGCAGGATGACGAAGTGGATTTAGTGGGAGGTAAAGCACTTTCCAATCCAGGTACTAGTGTGTCCTTAAAGGGTCTGTCTCCAGAAGAGATGGAGGACAGGGAGAGAGATAGGAGGCATAGTTTGGAGATGGCCAAATTATAAGGTCAGAAGGACCTAGAGAGAAAAAAGTTGGATATTGAGAATAACAGGTTGGCATTTGAACTTGAGAAAATGAAACTTGAGCATCAGAGAGTATTGAGGGAGTTGGAGATCAACGCTAAGGGTTTAGAGATCTCCCTCTCTGGCGGCAGCATACCATTAGTACCTACCGAGAGTAGAGTTTACATACCGATGTCATCAAGGATTTCCATAAGAGTGAGGAAATTGGGCAATGGTTTGACGCATATGAGATAGCCATGGTGTCCCACCGGGTCCCTGAGAAGGATTGGTGAGCGGGGTTGTGGGGACTCTTTGTGAGTGATGGGAGGGATAACCTGTTGGATCTGCCGGAAGAGAGCAGGATAGTGTATGCCCATATGAAAGAGAACTTGATGATGCAATATGGTTTGACCCCAGAAATGTACAGGTAGAGATTTAGAACCTGTAAAAAGTTGGAGGGTACCACTTGGGTTGAATATGTGTCTTTTTTTTTTTGCAGAGCAATGGATCACTGGGTCAAAGGTAGTAAAGTGGAAACTTTTGAGCAATTGTATGATTTGTTTGCATGGTAGCATTTATCTAATAACTGATTTCCAGAGCTATGCCAGCACCTGATTGATAGCAAGCTAACTCATCAGGAAGCTTGCTGAAGAAGCGGACCACTGGGTGAGCACCCAGGTTCGCAAGGGTCCGGTGGGACGCTTCGCCAAAGGTGGGCAGGGTCCTCAGCAGAGAAGTGGGGGGGACAAGGGTAAACAGGGAGTTCCAGAGTGGTCCCCAAAGTAATTCCCAAGGGAACCAAGGAGTGGTGTCCCAACCTCCCCCTGAGAAGACGCCAGCACCCCTGACAGTCAGGACTGTTCAGAGGGGGCCTCTTACTTGCTTTGAGTGTGGTCAAGTGGGCCAACAGTATTGCGATCCCCAGTGCACCACCCCGTGCGCCCCCGCCAGATTGCTAGTGTAGCACTGGGAGGGGAGGAGACTTTGAGAAGGTCCCTAACCCTGCACTGCCTGCTAACACTAAGAAGTACAGGCAGTGGGTGACCATCAATGGCCATAGTGTGGACACTCTGAGGGACACAGGAGCTATTGTGACTGCTGTCAGCTCCCGGTTGGTGTCCAAAGAGCAGGTTGTCCCCCATGCATTCTGCCCAGTAGTGTCAGCAGACAACTCTGAGAGCCAGTGTGACGTGACTCAAGTTCCCTTTGAGTGGGGGGGTTTCAGGGACTCTTCAAGTATCTGTGAGGCCAGCCATGCCGGTAGACTGTCTGTTGGGCAACGATTTAGAGAGCTCCCTGTGGGCTACGGTGGAGAGGAATTCTCACTTGGAAATGTTGGGTATGCCTGAGTAGAAGTGCGCGACCACTTGGTCCATGGCAGCCAGTCAGGATGTTCAGAAGGACCTGGAGCCTGAAAGTATGGCCCAGGCCCCTGCCGTAAAGAGAAGGGTGTAGGGGGCATGGGAAACCGGCTCCCATGGTTCCCACGGTCCAGGAGGAGGCAGACCTTGAGGGGGATGCCCTGGAGCCCACAGGGGAACAAGTAGCCAAACTGGGGGACCTGCCTGGGCTGACCCAGTGGCAGCAGGAACGAGGGCCCACCAGGGAGGAGTTTTGTGAACAGCGGAGAACGTTCCCTTCTCTTGAGGGGCTGCGGCGACAGGCTGCAGCCCAGGCAGCAGGTGATCAGTCAGGGTCAGCTCTGATCTATTGGGAGAACGACCTCCTTTACAGCGAGCCTAAGGTTGCTGATCCTGGGTCAGCCCATGTGCTGGTGGTACCCCAGCGCTTCAGAGCCTTCCTACTGGGGTTGGCTCACCATGTGCCATTTGCCGGACATCTGGGGCAGACCAAGACCTTCGAGAGGCTAGTCACCCACTTTTATTGGCCCCAGATGCGCAGGAGCTCTGATGCTCACTGCAGGACATGTGAAACTTGCCAGGCAAGTGGGAAGAGTGGGGGAAGATCAAGGCCCCACTCCAGCCCTTTCCAGTTGTCAGTACCCCATTCGAGCGAGTGGGCATTGACATTGTGGGGCCTCTGGACCCCAAGACAGCCATGGGCAACAGGTTCATCCTGGTCTTGGTGGACCATGCCACCCGGTACCCTGAAGCCATCCCACTCAGGACCGTGATGGTGGGACGGGCACTGATGGGGATTTTCTCCCGTGTGGGATTCCCCAGACAGGTGCTGTATGATAGGGGTACTAACTTCATTTTCAAATATATGAAGTCTCTGTGGGAGGAGTGTGGGGTAACTTACAAGTTTACGACTCCTTACCACCCCCAAGGTAATGGGCTGGTTGAGAGGTTCAACCGGACCTTAAGGGACCCTTAAGGGCATGATTATGGGCCTAGAGGAGCCGATGAGGCGTAGGTGGGATGTCCTCTTGCCATGCCTGCTGTTTGCTTACCGTGAGGTGCCACAGAAGTCCTTTGGTTTCAGTCCCTTTGAACTGCTCTATGGTCACCCGGTAAGGGGACCTCTGAGTCTGGTCAAGGAAGGCTGGGAGCAATCTCCGTAGAAACCACCCCAGGATGTCTTTAGTTACATTCTGGCCTTCAGGAACCAGACTCGGCGTTTAAGATAACTTGCTGAGGCAAATCTGAAAGCCAGCCAGGAAGAGATGAAACGCTGGCACGATCAGAATGCCACTCTGATTGAGTTTCAGCCTGGTCAAAAGGTTTGAGTCATGGTCCCAGTGGAGCCCTGTGCGGTCCAAGATAAGTGGACCGGCCCCTTTAAGGTGGTGGAGCGCAAGAGTCCTGTTACCTACCTGGTGGACTTGCGGTCTCCCAGGAAAACCCTTGAAGGTTCTGCATGTTAACAGTCTGAAGCCCCACTTTGAGAGGTCTGAAGTGGGCATGCTTCTGGCCACAGATGCTGGAATGGAAGAGGAGAGTGAGCCTCCTCCAGACCTCCTGCATGCCGAGGAGCAAGATGGGTCAATGGAGGGTGTGGTCCTCTCCACCACAATGACTCCTGAGCAGCAGGATGATTGTCGCCAACTGTTGGGGCAATTCAGTGACCTGTTCTCCCTGGTGCCTAGTGTCACTGATTGATGTGTCCGTGACGTAGACACTGGGGACATTCCTCCTGTGAAGCACAAGGCTTACCGAGTGACTGACCGGGTCAGGGCATGCATTAAGGAGGAGGTCTCCAAAATGTTTACTTTAGAGGTGATTGAGTCCTCCAGCAGCCATTGGTCCAGCGCAGTGGTCCTGGTACCAAAAGCTGCAGCGCCTGGTGACACCCCAGAACTTCGGTTCTGCGTGGACTACCGAGGTCTCAATTCAGTCACGAAGACTGACGTGCACGTCATCCCCAGAGCTAATGAGCTCATAGATTGGCTAGGGGCTGCACGGTACCTCAGCATGTTTGATTTGACATCTGGGTATTGGCAGATCGCCTTGACTGATGGGGCAAAGGAGAGGTCAGCATTCTCCACCCCAGATGGGCACTACCAGTTCTGGGTGATTCCCTTTGGGATGAAGAATGCCCCTGCCACCTTTCAGAGGTTGGTCAACAGGGTGTTGGTTGGGCTGGAAGATTTCAGTGCCGCCTACCTGGATGACATTGCCGTGTTTAGTTCCTCATGTTAGGACTACCTGCGCCACCTCTGGGAAGAGCTGATGGCCCTGCGAAAGGCAGGCCTCACAATCAAGGCAAGTAAGTGCCAATTGGGCAGGGTTCTGTGGTGTACTTGGCACACCAGGTGGGGAGCGGCCAGGTGGCGCCCCTACAGCTCAAGATTGCAATCATCCTGGCCTTGGAGCCCCCAAAGACCCAGACACAGACGAGAGCTTTCTTATGACTCACGGGTTATATCAGGAGGTTTATCAAGGGGTATGACAACATTGTCGCACCCTTGACTGAGCTGACTTCTAAAAAGCAGCCAAAGATTGTGAATTGGACTGACACCTGTCAGAAAGCTTTTGACGCCCTGAAGACTGCCATGTGCACAGCACCGGTACTTCAGGCACACAACTTTGCAAAAGAATTTGTTGTCCAGACAGACGCTTCCGAGCATGGTGTGGGGGCCATTCTGTCACAGATCAAAGAGGAGGGCCTAGACCAACCTGTAGTCTTCATTAGTAGGAGGTTACTTCATACCTGTTTGGGTCTCACTTCCGGGTTCAGACAGACCACAGGCCCCTCAAATGGTTGATGCAGATGAGGGGAGAGAATCCAAAGTTGTTGAGGTGGTCCATTTCCCTACAGAGTATGGACTTTACGGTGGAACACCGCCCCGGTACAGATCACGCCAATGCTGATGGTCTGTCCAGATCTTTCTGCCTTAGTGATGAGAACTCCCAAGTGGGTGGGTAGTTCTCCCCACATTACAGCTGGAGGGGACGCGTGTTAGACCGGGCACCATTGGCGTGGATCTCCCTTCCTTTTTTTCGCTTTTGGCTCCTCTGTGTTTGCTGGTGTTAGATGCTCTATTCAGTGCCACAGCGCAAATGCTCTCTATGGTAAA
Source organism: Triturus cristatus (assembly GCF_964204655.1). Classification (NCBI taxonomy): domain Eukaryota; kingdom Metazoa; phylum Chordata; class Amphibia; order Caudata; family Salamandridae; genus Triturus; species Triturus cristatus. The sequence goes on along the minus strand of NC_140594.1, from coordinate 811,312 downwards.
TTGACTGTATGCATTGGTATAATCCTAATTGGCCCCAGGAACATGATGGGAAAGTCGAATTTAGTATGCCTGAGCTCCAAATATTAAAGGACATCTGTTAGTGACGATTATATTTATATTCTGTGTTTAGAACGACCACCTTTGGGACGTAGGTATTTTCTTGCCTAAGCCTTCCTGTGTGCTCTGCTGTTATGTGTATTGGCTGTCTGGTTTTGGAGGGTCAGGGCAGGCTGAGACCGACCTGGATTAAATAGAGAGATCTACAGTTGGAGTGTGGGGAGGGGTGGCCCTTTGATCTGAGCATGGCTGTGCCGGGCAAGGTGAATGATGGCTCTACCTCCCACTGTGCGTCTGATAGCAGACCCCCTCTACCTAAAAGGCAGGATGTAGCCTCGTAAATAAAGTGCTCGAGGACGACACCAAACTGGGTCTGGCTGGGTTCAGTGATTTGTGACTTTTTGAGAACAAAGACTTTTGGGGTATAAAGATCGGTGCAAAAAACCCTACAGGGTGTGTTACTTCTGGATGTCAAGACAAACCTCTGTCCGTGTAACTAGAGGGAAAGGACTATGAAACTTTTATCCATCTTGCTGAAGCAACTACCCAAGGGTCTGATTTGAGCTTGCCTCCTGCTGAAGTCTCAGGGATATTAGACCTCACCCATCAGCAGTCCGGATTCCTATCTGAGAGGGATTCTCCTTGCAGGTGAGGCCTCTGTTGAGAATTCCAGAGCCCCTGGTTCTACTGCGGGGAACACGGACTGAAAGTCATCGGTATCGCTATTTTGGGCCACCGCAGCTGAGGAGCTGTTGCTGCTGAGAGCCTGCATTTGCCTGTGTTACCAAAGTCATCGTTATCGCTATGGTGGGCTGCCGCAGCTGAGGAGCTGTTGCCACTGAGGGCCTGCATTTGCCTGTGTTACCAAAGTCATCGTTATCGCTATTGTGGGACGCTGCAGCTGAGAAGTCGTTGCCGCTGAGAGACCGCATTTGCCATACTATGAGAATCATCACTATCGCGGGCCTCTGCAGCTGAGGAGCTGTGCCGCTGAGTGCTTGCAATTGCCTTCCTATGAGAATCATCGCTATTGCTACTGTGGGCCGCTGCAGCTGAGGAGCTGTGCCGCTGAGTGCCCGCATTTGCCGTCCTACGAGAATCATCGCTATCGCTATTGTGGGCCGCTGCAGCTGAGGAGCTGTGCCGCTGAGTGCCCGTACTAGTCACCACTTCGAGGATCTTGTTATCACCTGCATGTGCCGCTGGGTGCCCGCCTTTATGCCCCGTCCCAGGATTATCGTGAGTGCATGCCGTGGACCGCTACAGCTGGGAGCTGTGGCCGCTGCGAGTCCGCCTACCATTCCCGTGGCTTCCTTGTGAGGCTGCGTGCCATGCCCCCTTTAAATCTCAGGTACATTGTGCATCAACGGGTCGCGTGGACCCCGGCCTCGAACTAAGTTCGTTCCACGCGCTTTTTGAGTGCAACAATTGCTTTTGAAGTGAATCTGTAATTATGTGCATTGTGGTTTCTTGATCGCTTTTGAGCCTTGTGTTAAGCATATATAAAGATACTTATTTTTCTATGGCTACTTGTGTGCTGTCCCTTTGTAGTGTCTTCACTGCGTTATTGTGTATGGTCATTAATGCTTCTCACACTGCCTCTGAGATAGGCCTGTCTGCTCGTGCTACATTACCACAGGGTTGAGCAGGGGTTGTCAAAGGGTGTAGCCCCCTTACTCTGACTTGGGAAGAAGGATCTCTATTTGGACATTGGCGCCAGCCGCTGCCAACTAGAGATCCCCATTTCTAACAAGTATATACTAAAGTATATACAAGAGGTCTTGAATGCTCGACCTAAAAATGAAGCCAAATAAAGCTGAGGAAAAGAGTACGCCTCCCTACAGCTATGCTCTGTCAGCCTCTCGCCTGCCTCCCGTTCCGCAGAGAGTGTGGTGGTCACAAGCACAGCATGGGGTGGGGGAATCTGTATCTAGTAATCTAAAATGTAATGTAAAACATTAACCAATGAATATTTAAACATTAACAAATAAAAACATTTCTATTACTATTAAAAATGAATATAGGGCAAAATGTACTAACATTTTTGAGTTTCATTAGTGATTCCTAGTGGGTCACAAATAGACCTACCTAATGCATATTAAGGAGGCAGGTTACAATTGCGACCCATTAGTAATCGCAGCCATCACAGAGATGGTGGCATGCTGAAGTCAGCAGACCACGACACCGGTGATTGCTTTTTAATGAAGCAATCTGTTTTTTTTAATGCAGCTGTTTTCCTTAAAGAAAAAAGGGATGCGTTTATAAAGGATAATGAAACTTAGCAGTTTCATATTTTAACTATAGGCAGTGGTTAGTGAGACCACTACCTGCTCTTAAAAAAATATTTAGGGCCATATTATCAAGAACGGCTATAGCATTATCGCCGCTTTAGCGGCAGAAAACTGCCGCTAAAGCGGCGATAAGACCCCTGCAGCACCAGGCATTCGTCAGTGCTTCAAAGCGATCCTGATCTCCCGCTGCATGGGATGTGCACAGGCCGCACCCAGGCAAAGCCCAGGCCAAGGACAGGCCCATCCATGCCTGTCATAGATATGTGAAGGCCCAGCTGGGCCAACTTCTTTGCACCGCTAGTCTGTGAGGGGCATGAGAGTGCTTCGAGTAGAGTGTCACTGCTAGTATGTGAGGGGTGTGAGTGCACTACGAGTAGAGTGTCATTGCTAGTATGTGAGGGGTGTGAGAGTGCTTGGGTAGAGCATCCATATGTGAACACTGATGGTAGGTATTTCCAAACGAGGCTCTTTACAGATTGGATGGGGCATTAATGACTCAGGCTGTCCATTTATTTACTAACCCCCACATCCTGTGCACGCTGTTCGCAAGGCACCACCACTGGACTTCAACTTCCATCTCCTTGGGGGCAGCAGGAGACTGCAGCACCAGGCACTCGTAAGTGCTTAAAAGCAATCTTGATCTTCCACTGCGTGGGATGTGAACGGGTCTCACCCAAGCAAAGCCCAGGCCAAGGGCAGGCCCATCCGTGCCTGTCAGAGTCCTGTGAAGACCCAGCTGGGCTGGGCCCACCTTCTGGTCACCGCTAGTCTGTGAGAGGCATGAGAGGGCTTCTGGTAGAGCGTCAATTTTCAGACACTGATGGTAGGTTTTTCCGAACAAGGCTGTTTATGGATTGGATGGGGTATACATGACTCAGCCTGTCAATTTATTTACTAACCCCCACATCATGTGCATGCTGTTCGCAAGGCCCCACAACTTGGCTTCAACCTCCAGACTCCTTGGGAGCAGCAGGAGACTGCAGCACCAGGCACTTGTTAATGTTTAAAAGCACTCCTGATCTCCCGCTACATGGGATGTGGACGGGCCGCACCCAAGCAAAGCCAAGGCCAAGGACAGGCCCATCTGTGCCTGTGAGAGGCCTGAGGCTGTGAAGGCCCATCCGTGCCTGTGAGACACCTGTGAAGGCCCATCCGTGCCTGTGAGACGCCTGTGAAGGCCCATCCGTGCCTGTCAGAGGTCTGTGAGTGCCCATCCGTGCCTGTGAGGGACTGGCTGGGGAATCTTCAAAGCCTAAAATGGGGTATTGCTAACTTAAATAAAACTGCATACTGCAGTCCTGCTTATTTGGATCCTCAATGTCCATAGTGTGCGAGGTGAGAGCCCGTTGCTGACCTCATAATCTAGTTCTGCAGGAAGTGCCTCCAAGGCAGGTCTGTGCTTCCGGTGCATCGTGTATCACAACTCTGAGAAATTGTATGTCACATAATTACGGCAGCCCATTATTGAGAGAATTCACATTGGCGAAGGCTTCTACGCATTCCGACTGGGAGTCGTCATCTATTGGGTTTACCCTCCTACCAAATATATCCCTTATATTCCCTGGCTGTGGTCTTGTCATTGGAATCGGGAAGTATTTACAAGGGATACCAAATCACCCAAACCTCATACATTACAACTACACTAATCATCCCATTATAGACAATCGGAAGGCTACTGATGGCTACCAAACACAAAATAAACCTAACAAATGACCCAAATAACAAAAAAAAAACATGAATGTTCAGTCAAATAGATGATTTGATTATGGAGGTTGAGGCTTAATTAAATACTCCCACCCACACCCACACTCAGGCCTCAGGGAATAGCAGAAAACACAAAATACATGATATTTTAGAAAAAACCCTCAGTAATTTGCCTTTAATGCATGTTTATGCAGGTTCTGTGCAGTCCAAGTAATTTGTTGAATCCTATAATTCAGCTTGCAGCACTCTTAAATCTCCAAACTGTCGACGCTCAGCCACAGTCAATTGTAAAATTTCTTTAAGATCTCTACAGCATATTTCTTTTATAAGAAAATTCTTCATTCTTCATATGTGTCTTCATCCCGCTCGTCGCCATTGTAAAAGAGTTCTCCAGACACAATGAATATAATTTAATAGTATCCTTTAATGGAGCTTGTAAATCAGCTTCCATAATCATCTTAGTATATCAGTTGAATGCCCCTTGTGCATTTCTTAAGCCTTAACATTCTTTTAGAACTAATGACATCATAATGTCATTACACATTCCTACATTCTCCCCCCTAAAACAATAAAACAAAATAAATAAAAAAAAAAAAAAAAACAACATAGACAAAGTATATAGATCAACATTGTTCAATTAGTGTTTTCGGTCTTTTTGAAATTCTTTCTGATTTTCTCTGTATCCATTCATTTTGTTGGTCATTTGAGTGTGTAATTCCTTGTTCAGCATTTGGCGTAGTTTTTCTAAAGAAAGATTTATTTCTTGTTATTGTTCTATTTTCATTTTCTGCAGCCATTGCTGTACCTTGTATTTTTGTAATTTCCAAAGATGTGGGGTGAAATCTGGTTTGTGATTTTTTAACTTGTTGTTGTCAAACTAATACCAGGTCACCAACTTGATAATCTTGACTTTTTCCTTTTTCTGCGTAATATTTCATTTTTCTGTTTGCTTCTTTGTCCTTTTCCAGGATTTCATTGTGTACTTTTGGAGGGATTGAGGGTAACTGTGGTAAACAGGTTCGCCTTGATTGCCCAAACATTAAATCTGACGGGCATTTTCCAGTTGATGGATGCAGAGTATTTCTGTAATCTCTTAAAATTTGACATAGTGCTTGATTTATAGAAATTTGTGAAAGTTTCGCTCTCTGTACCGCTTTTTTAATAGTTGCCATCAATCTTTCTACCATTTCATTTGCTCTAGGCCACATTGAAGTTACTCATCTGTGTATTATTTCTAAATAGTTCATAAATTTTCCAAATTCTTCTCCACTAAATGGTGGCCCATTGTCTGTCTTCAATATATTGGGTATTCCCCATGTTGAAAATATTTCATCTAGTACTGGAAGTACCGTTGAAGTGAAAGTGGAAGATATTAGTTTTACATATTCATATTCATCTATTATTGCTGGTAAATAATGTCCAGAGTCTAGTGGCCCATAAAAATCTGCTGCTAAATTTGACCACACAGCATCTGGTAAACCTGACATATGTAATTCTTCAACTCCTTTTTCCTTTACTGTGCATTGATAAACATGACAAGATTGAATTATTTTTTCAACCTGTTTATCTAGCCTTGGAAACCATAACTTCTCTCTTAGAATTTTTTTTGTTGCTGATACACCTCGATGGCTTTTGTGAGCTAAATCAATCACATGACGTTGAAGACTTTCTGGTATTAATATTTTAGTTCCTCTGAGTAGTATTCCTGATGAAGTTACAGATAGTTCCGAATTTATGTTTTTGAATGCTAGTATGTCATTTTTTTTAACATTTCTTTGAAATTGACTTCCATTGGTTATCAATCTCCATTTGTTTTCATGCAAGATTTTTTTTACTTCTTGGAGAGTACTGTCTTTTTCTGTTTCTTCAATTAGTTCACTCTCCTTAACAATTCCTGGAACTGCTGATCTTACTATAAAATGTATGTATTCTTCTACTTCTAGCTGATGCTTATCTATTGTTTAAGATGGATGCCTGGACAAATAATCTGCAGGATTATGTTCTTTTCCTTGTTTATGGATAATATTAAAATCATAATCCACGAGCCTCATTTCCCACCTTTCAATTCTTGGAGGCATTTTAGTTTTAGGATTTCCAAAAATGGAAACTAGTGCTTGATGATCAGTGATGATTACAAATGATTTTCCATAAATAAAATCATGAAAATGTTCACACGCCCAAACAACAGCTAAGCTTTCTTTCTCAGGCTGCGAATACCTTTGTTCTATTTAAGATAAACTTTTGCTAGTATGTGAGATCACATATCTTGGACTTTCCCTTCCAGGTTTATGCTGTACTAACATCGCACCTAAGCCTACAGGACTGGCATCCACTATTAGTTCTGTACATAGGTGTGGGTCAAAATATTTTAAATTTGCTGTGTTTGTTATTTCCATTTTTATTTTTTCAAATGCTTGTTCAAAGTCAGTATTCCATTGGAATTTGTTTCCTTTCTTTGTTAATTCTCTTAGAGGTGAACCAATGGCTGCAGATTTGTTTATGTATCTTGCACAATAACTTGCCATTCCAAGAAAAGATCTCAACTCTGCTACATCTTTTGGTCTCTGCATTGCATTCAAGGCTACTATTTTGATAGGATCTGGTCTCATCCCCTTTTCTGAAAATATGTGACCAAAAAATGTTAACTCATTTTAATTTATTTCACATTTGTTTTCATTCAAAGTTAATCCAGCTTCTTCAATCTGTTGACACACTTTCTCCAGTGCTTGGTCATGTTTTTCCAAAAACCAAAATATCATCACTATAATTCATGCAGTTTTGTTTTGGTCTTATAACATTCTTTACAGTTTTCTGAAAAATTTCTGCTCCAGAACAACTTCCAAAGTTCAACCACTTGTACCTAAATAATTCAATGTGTGTTGAAAATGTTATGTATCTTGATTGATTATCAATTATTAACTGATGATATCCTTTACATAAGTCAAGTTTTGAAAACACCGTCGCTCCATTTATGGTACTTATCATGTCATTCAAATGGGGGCCAGGGTAACTTTCTCTTTCAATAGCAGTATTAGGGATCATCATGTCCACACATATTCTGATGTCATCGGTATCTTTTTTTGGCACAATAACAATAGGACTTGCCCAAGGTGTCGGGCCTGTTACCTCTTCAATTATGTCTTGCTCAAGTAGTGACTTTATTTCTTTTTCAACTTTTCCTTGCATGTTGATTGGCACCCTTCTATGTGTTTGTGCTGTCAGTTTTATTGCTTCATTTATGTGTAAAGTAAAATCATTTCCTTTAAATTTTCCTAACCCTTCAAATAATTTGGGGTATTTCTTTAAAATTGGATGATCCGTTGAAATATTACAGTTCATTGCCAATAAACCCATTATTTGAGCAGTTACATTGCTTAATATGCAGGGACCTGGGACTTCACCTCTCAATACATGTATATCTTCTTTACTTGTTGTGTTTCCATATTTTAAGATTTCTTCAAATTTTCCTAAACATAGAACTGGATGTTTTGCACCCTATTGAAAAACACTAACGTTTGATGGTGTCAATATAGGTTGTTTTTTCATTTTCATATATTCAGCTATGCACATTATGTTACATGTTGCTCTGCTGTCCAACACAAAAGAGACTTCTTGTGACCCAACTAATAAATTTATAGACGTAGTTTTTTAAATATTTTCTCTTTTAATCATATTAATTTGTTGACAAATGCTACTTTTTTGTATTATGTCGCTTTCTTGCATCATATATAATTTTTCTGATTGCTCAAATTCTTCCTCAGATTCTCCTTCAAACTCTTCCATATATCTAACGTATTTTGTGCTTCCATTTTTTTTTTTAATAGGATTAATTTGTTTCCAACTCTCTCTATTTTCTTTTTTAAATCTGCAAACACTTGCAAAATTATTGTATCCTTTGCATTCTTTGCATTGTTGTCCTATTGCTGGACATTTCTTTTGGTGCAGGAATTGAAACCCACACCTGTAGCACAACCTTTTTCCTTTATATTGCATTTCATTTTTCTTTTCAACGTTTATTTTCGTTGACATTTCTCTAATTTGTTCAATTGCATTAATTCTTCCTTCTTCCATGTTTGTAGCATGTTTTTGAGCTTGTGTTTCCATTTTCGCCATGCAAATTATATCTTGTAAATCATTATTTTTTCCATAGTTTTTTCCCAAATTTTATCGAGTTACATCCTTGTATTATTCTTAGTCGAATGGCTTCTTCATTGTTAAATTTATCAAATTCACAAAATGTCACTCATTTTTTAAGTCTCGTAACAAAATTATCCATTGTTTCATTTTCTTGCTGACATGCTATGTTGAAATTATATCTTTCAAAATCTAAGTTTCTCTGAGGGTCAAATTTTGCATTTAAACACTTCATAATTTCTTCATAGGTGTCTTTTTCATCCTCTGGAAATGTGGTTATTAGGTCCTCAACATCATCACCTACAAGGTTGAGCAATAGGTCTTTTGCTTGTTCATCCGAGTTTTTTTACATGTTGCTTTTAAGAAATGTTTAAATCTTCTAGTCCATTTTTCCCACCTTTGTGCAATGTTTTCTTGCTCAGATAGACTGAAAGGTAATGGTCTTCTAAAAATGGTACTTGAATTGCTTTCATTAGCATCTTCCTCATTATATATATCTGAATTCATGCTTACAATAACATTACTTGTTTCCTCTCCAGTCATGTTTCAATGCCTATTTTTTTTTAACTATAATTACAGCAATCCTTCTATGTCTGTTTGTTATTTTGTTTATTCTAATTTAATCAATTAATTTAGTACACCTCATTTAATATGGTGTACTTGTAGATAAATAATAAATGTGTTTCCTTTAGTAGAGATAGAGATAGTTTGAACCTGTTGAAAGCTTGAAAGTCCTTTCTTTCTCTTGATTGCCTTTATTTCACAAAACAGGAAGCTTGAAAGTCCTTTCTTTCCTTTAACTTCCTTCAGTTAGTTAGAGGCTCCACTTGAGGAAAGGAACAGAGGTAAATGAAAATCTTGTAGCTTATTTCACATTTATTTAAATGTTATTTGTTTAATTGCTACACACTTATTTTCTCCCTCATGTATGGGTTTCCTTCCTCCCTCACAGCAGGATTTATTTATCTTGCTTTCATACACACATTGCCTTTAACGCGCACTCTATTAATTTTAAACAGTATTAATTTCCAAGAGTTTCCATACTTGACTTCTCGCGGTAAATCATACGCGTACTAAATCAGGCTTGTTTATTTAGGGAAAGTTTACTTTCTACACTTAAATGTACGCGCTAAAACACACGCGCTGCTAAGTGTTTATTTTCAACTGTTGACTTAATTTCCTTCACGCTTGATAGCACGCGCTGAAGCATACGCGCTGGAGAATGTTTGTTTTCAATCGTCTGCTCATTCCCTTCACGCTTGGTTACACGCGCTGAAGCACACGCGCTGCCAACTGTTTATTTTTAATTAAAGTTCGATTCTCTTTATGCTTGGCTGCATGCGTTGGAGATAATGTTTATTTTCAATTTAAACCACATTCTTCTTCCACGTCTAATTAATTTGAACTAAGCCAGGCTATGTTTATTCCGAAAATTATGAAATACTTGAATTGAAATGCTTCGCTCAACCCCTTGCTGTTTGCATTTAAGTTCACATGTACTAACTTCTTTCTGGAGCTGACTAATATAAAGCTTTACATGCATATGCGCTGAAGACAATGTTTGCTCTCAGTTACAACTTCAATTAACCTTCGCTTTCAGTTGATTTTTACTGAGCTAAGCACACTGTGACTCGACCTCTATGCTTGGCTGCACGCTTTGAAAACAACGTTTATTTTCGATTTCTAAGCTTTGCTTAGCTTCCGTTTCTAATTGAACTGCGCTGTATGCTTTGTTTATATTTTTTTGAAAGGCTATTAAATATTGGCATATAATCTTCAAGAATTTAACTCTATGCTGTTTATGTTTGATTCCAAATGCTCCAATATGCTCTCAAAGTTAGCTAACAGAAAGCCTCACACGCTCATGGTCAATTCTAAATAACAGCAAAATTACTTTTTTTTTTTTTTAAAGAGAAAAAAAAATCTCACTTGTCGCTTCTAATTTAAATAAGCCTTTTCAAAGTTAGTTTGTAAATTACTTACAGTTCCAATAAAAATGTGGAGGCTAATCTCCAAACTGTCGACGCTCAGCCACAGTCAATTGTAAAATTTCCTTAAAATCTCTACAGCATATTTCTTTTATAAGAAAATTCTTCATTCTTCATATGTGTCTTCATCCCGCTCGTCGCCATTGTAAAAGAGTTCTCCAGACACAATGAATATAATTTAATAGCATCCTTTAATGGAGCTTGTAAGTCAGCTTCCATAATCATCTTAGTATATCAGTTGAATGCCCCTTGTGCGTTTCTTAAGCCTTAACATTCTTTTAGAGCTAATGACATCATAATGTCATTACACATTACTACAATAGGGTACAAGTAGGATTAAACCCCAACACTTGTAGTTACAGAGAGGAAACCACCTAGAGACTCCACCTCACAGCATCTTCCCCCACTTGAACCTGAAGTGGTTTGCTCCACTATGTTCCCTCCAGTAGTTGGAACAACTAAAGGGGGTCAACAAATCCTTGTTCAAGGGGGGAGGAGGTGCATTACCACATGGCCCCATAATGCAACATCCTATTTATACTAAATCATTTCAGAATTGTGAAATGAAGTGTCAGGATTAAAACAAGTTATATAATCTATAGCATGCAAACTCACTACAGTAACACAGGCACTAAATAACCAAGGTTATCTACCCCTTCACACCATTAGATTGAGCAATCAGGGAAATCACAGTAGCTCTGGGATATCCCAACCTAACAATCCACATGTCAAAGATGCTCCGAGCCAGGAAGGGGTGATATGATTGAGGTTGAGAGGGACACTAGAGAAATCATAGATGGCCTACTGGCAGTATAAGCCTGCAGCATTCAAACCACTAGTCCAGATACAACTCGCCTTACACAACAGTAAAGGGCATGCTGGAATCCCCAGATACCGTACTGGTAGCGTTAGGAGAGAGCAGGGTTTGAGTAGGAGAAGCTGACTGGGTAGCCCCATCCCTTCCCAACTTTACCTGAGGAAAGTGATGTTTTACTTTTTTATTTTGTTTACTGATGATTTTTATCATACAACACTAACAACAGCCCAATATAGGAGTAAAAGCAAAATAAAAGAGAAAGCGAACACAAAAATGAGACATAGCAGGGCACATAAGATTATATAGATTAAGACTGTTTATAGCATTGGTAAGACGCATACAGCAAACAGGTGGCTGACTATAGCATTAAAATACACACAGTGTCGTACCTCACTTGCATCTAGGGTCAGATCGGACTTGCTGCCGAGTCCTACCCATCCACTCCCCGGATACCTGCTAAGACCTACAATGTCTGGCTGCTGAGAAGCCACCGGTGTGTCCTCTTCCAAGGCACTGTTTCCTCAGTTAGGGGGCGGCAGGTCCTTAAGGTCATGCCTCAACAGGAATGCCTGCAGGGGGCCCAAAAGGTTTTTCGGGTAGTATGCCTGGGGCATTAAGGAGTGGTAGAGTTTGAGCTGATCATTACAATATGCCATATCTTTCAGCCAGTTCCAGGGCCTGGGTTGGCCGTGGCCAACCCACACACATGATACCCACCTCTTCACCAGCAAGAGTGCGAGCGACGCAAAGCGCCTAAACTATCCGCATGCATCCCAAAAGGGCTACCTTCGGTGGTAGGTTCAGGGTGGTTTCCAACATTCCCAACAAAGCCCTGTACATTCCCTCGCAGTAATTAGCTAATATCAGCATTACCAAGAGAGATGCATAAACCCAGCTTTAAAGACCCCGTATCAAGCAAAGCGCAAGTGCAGCTTGAGCTGCTGTGCAAATGTCAGGATTGTCAAACCACGAGTCAAGAAAACACTGTTTGTGAACACTGTAAGGGTTAAGGCAAAAGGAAGAATCAGGAAGGCAAAAGGCCTATGTAAACTATTGACAAAAACTGATTCAAAGATGGCCGCCAGGAATCTCCAGTTTGGACAGCGAGTTAGCGCTCTAGCGCTCACTCGCAATCAGGTAGATCCAGGTGAAGCGCCCATGCTGTGGCGCACTTCACCTGAGTACTGAGGAAGAGTAGGTTCCTGAGGTGCGTCGCGAAGTCAGACAGGGAAATCTTCGTCGCGCACCACGAATGCAGAATTACCCTGTTCCGGAATTCCTGTGGAGGTCGTCGGAGGAGAGCGTCTTGTCCGTTCCGTGAGGAGCTTGTGTCGTCTGAAGAGCGCGGTAAGACTGTTCCGTGAGGAGCAGTAGGAGCATGCGCAAAGAGAATATTGAAGTGACAAGCCAGTAGTCATACGTTTTGCTGAAGAGAACTCTGAGAGGTTGTGCCTTGTTATTAGAGCGAGAGAAAAGCGGAGTCAGCGCTAGTCACGAGTGAATCAATCAAAAAACTGTGCGAAGGATAAACTACCAGTATTTAGTGGTTTAGAGACATATTATGAGTTATGATACCTGCTAAAAGATAGGAGAAAAGTACATAGAAGAATACATGAACTAGCTATAGTCCTCAAGGAATAAAAGGTGAAGCAAGACAGAAAGATACTCACCAACACAGAATCCCTTGTTACGCCCTGCTGTAATTCTAATAGGTGAGGAACCTGTAAGAGAAAGAAAATAGAGTTAAGAAAGAGAGATACCCAATGAAGAATTAACACTCTAAAAACTTCAGTTACTGCATATTGAAGCACGAAAAAGAAAACCAAACAGAAGAGAGGCAAGGGTCACACTCAGACAGGGTAGGTAATAAGAAGATAGAGTAATATAGGGAGAATAGCAGATAGATATTGGACTAATTGTGTTACCTTTATTACAGTCTTAAAGCTGTCGTGCTAGCCAGAAGAAGACAAGAAGGAAGAGTCAGAAGCAAGAAACAAGAAGCAGCAGTCTGGCCGTCTCTTCTCTGTCCCATCCCCTTTCCCCCCTTGGGTTTGTTTGGCACACGTGCAGTAGGGTGCTGTGCCGGAGAACCTGGGAGGGGCATTGGGAACTTGCGGCGTTCTGCTCCCGTGCATTGAATCGAGCGTGGTCTGACAGAGTGAAGTGCCCACAAGTTGAATAGCACCTGAGCAGAATGGCGGAAGGTTTGGACTTGAAGGAACTAGGAGAAATCTTAGAAGGAATACAAAGGGAGTTCATAACAGTTCGGGAAGAGAATAGGGAGCTTAAAAAAGAGACTACAGATTTGGCCCAAAAAGTGAGTAGTTTTGTATCCAGTCCCAGTTTTAAATATTCAGCTCCACTAGAAGGGAATCTTAGTGACACCACAGTTCCCCACCCCAAGATAACAACTCAAGTCATTCATTCTCTGTCCCCGGTAATTCCGTTGGCACCTCCTGAGCGTTTTGGAGGAGACCCCCAGAAGGCTCAAGTGTTCCTAACACAGTGCACTTTACACTTCATGTGCCGTCCGGCAGTTTTCCCTGATGCGCAGTCTCGAGTGGCATTTATATTGTCGTACTTAAGCGGAGATGCTGCGTCTTGGTCAATGCCTCTGGTGACCAGAAATGACCCAATATTATACGATTTGGAGGAGTTCAAGAAAGAATTTCTTCGAATATTTGATAGACGAAGGGTCTCCCAAGCAACCGACAACGAACTATTGGAAATAAGACAAGGCAATCGAGATTTGGTGGCCTATTTGGCCCAGTTCAATAAGCTGATAGTAGAGACTGAATGGCCGGAGAACAAACGAGCTACAGTGTTCTATCGTGGTTTAAAAGATGAATTAAAGGATGCCTTAGCGCAAGTGCCCAACAGACCCACAGAGATTTCAGCGCTAATAGATTTGGTTTTAGAAATTGACTTCCGTCAAAGTGAAAGGAGAGGAGAGAGAAAAAGAGAATATCGTCCTAGTGTACCTAGATTTGATAGAATCAGGATTGAAGGCAGTAAGGATTTGGACTCAGTCAAGGGAGGAGAGCCTATGCAAATTGGAACAATTCGAGGTCCTCTCTCGAAGGAAGAGAAGGAGAGGCGAAGAGTAAATAAACAATGCCTTTATTGTGGAAACGGGGGACATTTAATTCGTAATTGTCCAAAGAAACCCAAGCAATCACCGGCGGAAAACGCCTCGCACCACCAGTAAATGGAGTTGGACTGGTGGTTGCAGAAGCAAAGACAACTCCAGAAGCTCATACTCTGGCAAATACCCTGCAATCAGCATCTCCACATTTGGTGCTAATGATGACCTTACGGTTCCGGGAAAAAATGCTAACACAAGTCACTGTCATGATTGATTCTGGGGCCACGGGCAACTTTTGTGATCTTAAGTTCGCCGAAAAGATCAGATTGAAGGCTATCAAGAAAGAAAAGAGTGAAGCTGTGCGAGCCGTCGATGGGACGAATCTTTCATCGGGACCCATTGTGAGCCATACAGAGCCAGTAGAGGTAGAATCTGAAGAAGGACATTTAGAAATTCTGGAATTCAACTTAATTGATGCTCCACAATTTCAATTGATTCTAGGTCTCCCTTGGCTCACAGAGCATAATCCAACTATTGATTGGGAGGCTCGATCTATAGCCTTGGATTCTAAGTATTGCAAGTTGAATTGCCACAGGGGGTGTAAAAGAAATCAAGAGAAATCACCGGCATTTCATTTGAGTGAGAAGGAGACGACCATTTGTGTGATAAGTACAATAAGACTACCAGAAGAATACAATGAATTTCCGGATGTTTTTAATGAAGTGGAGGCAGAAAGACTCCCTCCGCATAGAGACTATGATTGTAAAATAGATCTGGAACCAGGGACCAATCTTCCCTGCAGTAGAATATATGCCTTGACAGAGCGAGAAGATGAGCATTTGAAGAAGTATATACAAAAATACCTTGAGAATGGATTCATTAGACCGTCCCAATCTCCAGTCTCATCTCCACTATTTTTTATTCCAAAGAAGAACGGAGAATTGAGAACGTGCATAGATTATAGAGCGATCAATCGAATAACCATCAAAAATCGTTATCCTTTACCCCTCATATCTGTGCTGTTGGATCAGGTGAAAGGAGCAAGAGTCTACACGAAATTAGATTTGAGAGGGGCTTTCCATCTTGTCAGAATTCGTGAAGGAGACGAATGGAAGACGGCATTCAGGACCAAGCATGGGCTTTATGAATATCAAGTAATGCCTTATGGATTGTGCAACGCTCCAGCTGCCTTTCAACATTTCATAAATGATGTACTGAAGGAGTTCATAGATCGGAGTGCTATAGTATATATAGATGATATACTAATTTATTCTGACACTGAAGAAGAACATAAGGTACATGTTAAGAAGGTCTTACAGAGATTGCAAGAAAACAGCTTGTTTGTCAAGTTAGAGAAATGTGCTTTCAATGTAACTACAGTGGAGTTTCTAGGGTTTGTGCTTGCACCAAGCGGAATAACCATGGATGAGCATAAGATCAAGGCAGTCATAGATTGGGAAACCCCTAAGTCCGTGAAAGAAATTCAAAGTTTCATTGGATTCGCGAACTTCTATAGGAGGTTCATTCAAAACTTCTCCAAAAAGTTAATCCCCATTACCAGACTGTTAAAGAAGGGGGTTCAATTTGAATGGTCAAAGGAAGCTGAGGAGGCATTCATTCAATTAAAGAGAGACTTCACGACAGCGCCGATCTTACTCCATCCAGATCCTTCGGAGCCCTTCTTTGTAGAAACTGATGCGTCCAATTTGGCGTTGGGAGGAGTATTGTCTCAAAGGCACAAAACTACAGGACAATTGCATCCAGTGGCTTTCCGCTCCAGGAAATTGACAGCAGCTGAGGTAAATTATACCATAACGGCAAAGGAGTTGTTAGCCATCAAAGATGCCTTTAAAGAATGGAGGCATTATTTGATGGGTGCAAGACATGTGGTCACTGTGTACACAGATCATAGGAATTTTAAATTTTTGAAGTCTGCCAGAACGTTAACACCTAAGCAATTGCGATGGTCATTGTATTTTGCAGATTTTGACTTCGTCATAACCTTTCGACCTGGTTTGCAAAACGGTAAGGCAGACGCCCTATCCAGATTGGGTACAGAAGGAGTCTTGGAAGAAGTCAAGGATCAGGCTATCATCCCAGCGGAAAGGGTGGTTGGAGCGATCTTGCAAGAGCCCCAAGAGATGGAGAATCAGAATGCAATGACATTGGAAGAAATGACAGACTGGTTGGAAGGTGATTCAAGACGAGAAATTCGAGAAGGTTTACCATATCACGATGGTGCACTATATTTGCCCACGCCAGAAATGCAGCAACAAGCCTTAAGAGAATGTCATGATAGCATTTTGGCAGGTCATAAAGGCATTACTAAGACAGAAGAATTGGTGAGACGACGTTTCTGGTGGCCAGACGTGAGAAAAGATGTACGCCGGTATGTAGCCACATGTGAGATCTGCGCTAGGGGAAAATCGGAGCGGCAAGAACCCCAAGGGTACTTGCGACCCTTACCCACACCACCTTACCCCTGGCATACAGTTACCTTAGATTTAATAGTAGATTTGCCATCGAGTCATGGGTTTGACACAATATTGGTTTGTGTGGATGCTTTTACCAAGATGGCTCATTTTGTACCATTAAAAGGATTACCCACAGCTAAAACTTTAGCACACACTTTTAGCCAAAATATAGTCCGAGCACATGGTATTCCAAAGGTTTTAATATCAGACCGGGGTTCTCAATTTTTATCCCATTTTTGGAAGGCCTTCACCCAAAAATTGAATATAGAAACTAGATATTCCACTAGTTATCATCCTGAATCTGATGGGCAGACGGAACGTGCCAATAAAGAATTAGAACAGTATCTGAGACTGTGTTTATTAGATCAAGAGGGAGATTGGCCAGATTACCTGTGGGCAGCAGAGTTTGCGCATAATAACGCTAGGAACATGTCCACTGGTTATTCCCCTTTCTATTTGAATTCGGGTAGGCATCCCCATCAATCATTAAGTTTCCAGGAAGTGGATGTTCCAGCAGTTACAGATTTAGTTGAACACATGACACGAGTGCATAGTCTAGCCACAAAAAATTTAACCAAAGCAAAAGAGAGTTACAAACACTATGCAGATAAAAAGAGAAGAAGGGAACATGAGTTACAGGAAGGTGATAAGGTTTGGCTGAATACAAAAAATCTGAAACTAAAGGGAATCAGGAAGTTTCAGCCAAGATTTATAGGTCCCTATCAAATTGACAAGAAATTGAGTGCCTTAAACTATCAGTTAAAGTTGCCCAAGGGGTTGCGCATACATCCAGTATTTCACGTATCTCTATTAAAAAAGACATTGAGTGGGTTAAGAATCAACAAGCCCCCAAAACCAATCCAAACAGAGAAAGGAGAGGAATTTGAAGTACAACAGATATTAGATTCAAAGGTGCAGAAGAGAAAACTGTACTATCTGTTGGATTGGAAGGGTTATGGTCCCGAGGAAAGAACTTGGGTATTGTCTTCAGACGTTCATGCCCCTCGGTTAATTAAGGAGTTTCACAGTAAATTTCCCAAAAAGCCCAAGCAGAAAGGAAGCACTTTGAGGGAGGGTACTGTCAGGATTGTCAAACCACGAGTCAAGAAAACACTGTTTGTGAACACTGTAAGGGTTAAGGCAAAATGAAGAATCAGGAAGGCAAAAGGCCTATGTAAACTATTGACAAAAACTGATTCAAAGATGGCCGCCAGGAGTCTCCAGTTTGGACAGCGAGTTAGCGCTCTAGCGCTCACTCGCAATCAGGTAGATCCAGGTGAAGCGCCCATGCTGTGGCGCACTTCACCTGAGTACTGAGGAAGAGTAGGTTCCTGAGGTGCGTCGCGAAGTCAGACAGGGAAATCTTCGTCGCGCACCACAAATGCAGAATTACCCTGTTCCGGAATTCCTGTGGAGGTCGTCGGAGGAGAGCGTCTTGTCCGTTCCGTGAGGAGCTTGTGTCGTCTGAAGAGCGCGGTAAGACTGTTCCGTGAGGAGCAGTAGGAGCATGCGCAAAGAGAATATTGAAGTGACAAGCCAGTAGTCATACGTTTTGCTGAAGAGAACTCTGAGAGGTTGTGCCTTGTTATAAGAGCGAGAGAAAAGCGGAGTCAGCGCTAGTCACGAGTGAATCAATCAAAAAACTGTGCGAAGGATAAACTACCAGTATTTAGTGGTTTAGAGACATATTATGAGTTATGATACCTGCTAAAAGATAGGAGAAAAGTACATAGAAGAATACATGAACTAGCTATATATATCGAATGAGTTTAGTCATTAAAGAAATATCGAATAGTATAATTCCTCAAGGAATAAAAGGTGAAGCAAGACAGAAAGATACTCACCAACACAGAATCCCTTGTTACGCCCTGCTGTAATTCTAATAGGTGAGGAACCTGTAAGAGAAAGAAAATAGAGTTAAGAAAGAGAGATACCCAATGAAGAATTAACACTCTAAAAACTTCAGTTACAGCATATTGAAGCACGAAAAAGAAAACCAAACAGAAGAGAGGCAAGGGTCACACTCAGACAGGGTAGGTAATAAGAAGATAGAGTAATATAGGGAGAATAGCAGATAGATATTGGACTAATTGTGTTACCTTTATTACAGTCTTAAAGCTGTCGTGCTAGCCAGAAGAAGACAAAAAGGAAGAGTCAGAAGCAAGAAACAAGAAGCAGCAGTCTGGCCGTCTCTTCTCTGTCCCATACCCTTTCCCCCCTTGGGTTTGTTTGGCACACGTGCAGTAGGGTGCTGTGCCGGAGAACCTGGGAGGGGCATTGGGAACTTGCGGCGTTCTGCTCCCGTGCATTGAATCGAGCGTGGTCTGACAGAGTGAAGTGCCCACAAGTTGAATAGCACCTGAGCAGAATGGCGGAAGGTTTGGACTTGAAGAAACTAGGAGAAATCTTAGAAGGAATACAAAGGGAGTTCATAACAGTTCGGGAAGAGAATAGGGAGCTTAAAAAAGAGACTACAGATTTGGCCCAAAAAGTGAGTAGTTTTGTATCCAGTCCCAGTTTTAAGTATTCAGCTCCACTAGAAGGGAATCTTAGTGACACCACAGTTCCCCACCCCAAGATAACAACTCAAGTCATTCATTCTCTGTCCCCGGTAATTCCGTTGGCACCTCCTGAGCGTTTTGGAGGAGACCCCCAGAAGGCTCAAGTGTTCCTAACACAGTGCACTTTACACTTCATGTGCCGTCCAGCAGTTTTCCCTGATGCGCAGTCTCGAGTGGCATTTATATTGTCGTACTTATGCGGAGATGCTGCGTCTTGGTCAATGCCTCTGGTGACCAGAAATGACCCAATATTATACGATTTGGAGGAGTTCAAGAAAGAATTTCTTCGAATATTTGATAGACGAAGGGTCTCCCAAGCAACCGACAACGAACTATTGGAAATAAGACAAGGCAATCGAGATTTGGTGGCCTATTTGGCCCAGTTCAATAAGCTGATAGTAGAGACTGAATGGCCGGAGAACAAACGAGCTACAGTGTTCTATCATGGTTTAAAAGATGAATTAAAGGATGCCTTAGCGCAAGTGCCCAACAGACCCACAGAGATTTCAGCGCTAATAGATTTGGTTTTAGAAATTGACTTCCGTCAAAGTGAAAGGAGAGGAGAGAGAAAAAGAGAATATCGTCCTAGTGTACCTAGATTTGATAGAATCAGAATTGAAGGCAGTAAGGATTTGGACTCAGTCAAGGGAGGAGAGCCTATGCAAATTGGAACAATTCGAGGTCCTCTCTCGAAGGAAGAGAAGGAGAGGCGAAGAGTAAATAAACAATGCCTTTATTGTGGAAACGGGGGACATTTAATTCGTAATTGTCCAAAGAAACCCAAGCAATCACCGGCGGAAAACGCCTCGCACCACCAGTAAATGGAGTTGGACTGGTGGTTGCAGAAGCAAAGACAACTCCAGAAGCTCATACTCTGGCAAATACCCTGCAATCAGCATCTCCACATTTGGTGCTAATGATGACCTTACGGTTCCGGGAAAAAATGCTAACACAAGTCACTGTCATGATTGATTCTGGGGCCACGGGCAACTTTTGTGATCTTAAGTTCGCCGAAAAGATCGGATTGAAGGCTATCAAGAAAGAAAAGAGTGAAGCTGTGCGAGCCGTCGATGGGACAAATCTTTCATCGGGACCCATTGTGAGCCATACAGAGCCAGTAGAGCTAGAATCTGAAGAAGGACATTTAGAAATTCTGGAATTCAACTTAATTGATGCTCCACAATTTCAATTGATTCTAGGTCTCCCTTGGCTCACAGAGCATAATCCAACTATTGATTGGGAGGCTCGATCTATAGCCTTGGATTCTAAGTATTGCAAGTTGAATTGCCACAGGGGGTGTAAAAGAAATCAAGAGAAATCACCGGCATTTCATTTGAGTGAGAAGGAGACGACCATTTGTGTGATAAGTACAATAAGACTACCAGAAGAATACAATGAATTTCCGGATGTTTTTAATGAAGTGGAGGCAGAAAGACTCCCTCCGCATAGAGACTATGATTGTAAAATAGATCTGGAACCAGGGACCAATCTTCCCTGCAGTAGAATATATGCCTTGACAGAGCGAGAAGATGAGAATTTGAAGAAGTATATACAAAAATACCCTGAGAATGGATTCATTAGACCGTCCCAATCTCCAGTCTCATCTCCACTATTTTTTATTCCAAAGAAGAACGGAGAATTGAGAACGTGCATAGATTATAGAGCGATCAATCGAATAGCCATCAAAAATCGTTATCCTTTACCCCTCATATCTGTGCTGTTGGATCAGGTGAAAGGAGCAAGAGTCTACACGAAATTAGATTTGAGAGGGGCTTACCATCTTGTCAGAATTCGTGAAGGAGACGAATGGAAGACGGCATTCAGGACCAAGCATGGGCTTTATGAATATCAAGTAATGCCTTATGGATTGTGCAACGCTCCAGCTGCCTTTCAACATTTCATAAATGATGTACTGAAGGAGTTCATAGATCGGAGTGATATAGTATATATAGATGATATACTAATTTATTCTGACACTGAAGAAGAACATAAGGTACATGTTAAGAAGGTCTTACAGAGATTGCAAGAAAACAGCTTGTTTGTCAAGTTAGAGAAATGTGCTTTCAATGTAACTACAGTGGAGTTTCTAGGGTTTGTGCTTGCACCAAGCGGAATAACCATGGATGAGCATAAGATCAAGGCAGTCATAGTTTGGGAAACCCCTAAGTCCGTGAAAGAAATTCAAAGTTTCATTGGATTCGCGAACTTCTATAGGAGGTTCATTCAAAACTTCTCCAAAAAGTTAATCCCCATTACCAGACTGTTAAAGAAGGGGGTTCAATTTGAATGGTCAAAGGAAGCTGAGGAGGCATTCATTCAATTAAAGAGAGACTTCACGACAGCGCCGATCTTACTCCATCCAGATCCTTCGGAGCCCTTCTTTGTAGAAACTGATGCGTCCAATTTGGCGTTGGGAGGAGTATTGTCTCAAAGGCACAAAACTACAGGACAATTGCATCCAGTGGCTTTCCGCTCCAGGAAATTGACAGCAGCTGAGGTAAATTATACCATAACGGCAAAGGAGTTGTTAGCCATCAAAGATGCCTTTAAAGAATGGAGGCATTATTTGATGGGTGCAAGACATGTGGTCACTGTGTACACAGATCATAGGAATTTTAAATTTTTGAAGTCTGCCAGAACGTTAACACCTAAGCAATTGCGATGGTCATTGTATTTTGCAGATTTTGACTTCGTCATAACATTTCGACCTGGTTTGCAAAACGGTAAGGCAGACGCCCTATCCAGATTGGGTACAGAAGGAGTCTTGGAAGAAGTCAAGGATCAGGCTATCATCCCAGCGGAAAGGGTGGTTGGAGCGATCTTGCAAGAGCCCCAAGAGATGGAGAATCAGAATGCAATGACATTGGAAGAAATGACAGACTGGTTGGAAGGTGATTCAAGACGAGAAATTCGAGAAGGTTTACCATATCACGATGGTGCACTATATTTGCCCACGCCAGAAATGCAGCAAAAAGCCTTAAGAGAATGTCATGACAGCATTTTGGCAGGTCATAAAGGCATTACTAAGACAGAAGAATTGGTGAGACGACGTTTCTGGTGGCCAGACGTGAGAAAAGATGTACGCCAGTATGTAGCCACATGTGAGATCTGTGCTAGGGGAAAATCGGAGCGGCAAGAACCCCAAGGGTACTTGCGACCCATACCCACACCACCTTACCCCTGGCATACAGTTACCTTAGATTTAATAGTAGATTTGCCATCGAGTCAGGGGTTTGACACAATATTGGTTTGTGTGGATGCTTTTACCAAGATGGCTCATTTTGTACCATTAAAAGGATTACCCACAGCTAAAACTTTAGCACACACTTTTAGCCAAAATATAGTCCGAGCACATGGTATTCCAAAGGTTTTAATATCAGACCGGGGTTCTCAATTTTTATCCCATTTTTGGAAGGCCTTCACCCAAAAATTGAATATAGAAACTAGATATTCCACTAGTTATCATCCTGAATCTGATGGGCAGACGGAACGTGCCAATAAAGAATTAGAACAGTATCTGAGACTGTGTTTATTAGATCAAGAGGGAGATTGGCCAGATTACCTGTGGGCAGCAGAGTTTGCGCATAATAACGCTAGGAACATGTCCACTGGTTATTCCCCTTTCTATTTGAATTCGGGTAGGCATCCCCATCAATCATTAAGTTTCCAGGAAGTGGATGTTCCAGCAGTTACAGATTTAGTTGAACACATGACACGAGTGCATAGTCTAGCCACAAAAAATTTAACCAAAGCAAAAGAGAGTTACAAACACTATGCAGATAAAAAGAGAAGAAGGGAACCTGAGTTACAGGAAGGTGATAAGGTTTGGCTGAATACAAAAAATCTGAAACTAAAGGGAATCAGGAAGTTCAGGAAGTTTCAGCCAAGATTTATAGGTCTCTATCAAATTGACAAGAAATTGAGTGCCTTAAACTATCAGTTAAAGTTGCCCAAGGGGTTGCGCATACATCCAGTATTTCACGTATCAACAAGCCCCCAAAACTAATCCAAACAGAGAAAGGAGAGGAGTTTGAAGTACAATAGATATTAGATTCAAAGGTGCAGAAGAGAAAACTGTACTATCTGTTGGATTGGAAGGGTTATGGTCCCGAGGAAAGATCTTGGGTATTGTCTTCAGACGTTCATGCCCCTCGGTTAATTAAGGAGTTTCACAGTAAATTTCCCAAAAAGCCCAAGCAGAAAGGAAGTACTTTGAGGGAGGGTACTGTCAGGATTGTCAAACCACGAGTCAAGAAAACACTGTTTGTGAACACTGTAAGGGTTAAGGCAAAAGGAAGAATCAGGAAGGCAAAAGGCCTATGTAAACTATTGACAAAAACTGATTCAAAGATGGCCGCCAGGAGTCTCCAGTTTGGACAGCAAGTTAGCGCTTTAGCGCTCACTCGCAATCAGGTAGATCCAGGTGAAGCGCCCATGCTGTGGCGCACTTCACCTGAGTACTGAGGAAGAGTAGGTTGCTGAGGTGCGTCACAAAGTCAGACAGGGAAATCTTCGTCGCGCACCACGAATGCAGAATTACCCTGTTCCGGAATTCCTGTGGAGGTCGTCGGAGGAAAACGTCTTGTCCGTTCCGTGAGGAGCTTGTGTCGTCTGAAGAGCGCGGTAAGACTGTTCCGTGAGGAGCAGTAGGAGCATGCGCAAAGAGAATATTGAAGTGACAAGCTAGTAGTCATACGTTTTGCTGAAGAGAACTCTGAGAGGTTGTGCCTTGTTATTAGAGCGAGAGAAAAGCGGAGTCAGCGCTAGTCACGAGTGAATCAATCAAAAAACTGTGCGAAGGATAAACTACCAGTATTTAGTGGTTTAGAGACATATTATGAGTTATGATACCTGCTAAAAGATAGGAGAAAAGTACATAGAAGAATACATGAACTAGCTATATATATCGAAGGAGTTTAGTCATTAAAGAAATATCGAATAGTATAATTCCTCAAGGAATAAAAGGTGAAGCAAGACAGAAAGATACTCACCAACACAGAATCCCTTGTTATGCCCTGCTGTAATTCTAATAGGTGAGGAACCTGTAAGAGAAAGAAAATAGAGTTAAGAAAGAGAGATACCCAATGAAGAATTAACACTCTAAAAACTTCAGTTACAGTATATTGAAGCAAGAAAAAGAAAACCAAACAGAAGAGAGGCAAGGGTCACACTCAGACAGGGTAGGTAATAAGAAGATAGAGTAATATAGGGAGAATAGCAGATAGATATTGGACTAATTGTGATACCTTTATTACAGTCTTAAAGCTGTCATGCTAGCCAGAAGAAGACAAGAAGGAAGAGTCAGAAGCAAGAAACAAGAAGCAGCAGTCTGGCCGTCTCTTCTCTGTCCCATCCCCTTTACCCCCTTGCGTTTTTTTGGCACACGTGCAGTAGGGTGCTGTGCCGGAGAACCTGGGAGGGGCATTGGGAACTTGCGGCGTTCTGCTCCCGTGCATTGAATTGAGCGTGGTCTGACAGCAAACAATTGTTGGATGGTGTGGTACTTCCAGTGGAGATATTTGAAATGAATGAGGAAGAGGAAAGTGCTCCTGTTAAGGTGCAGCAGTAGACCCAGTCCTCATCTGAGATGCTCACCCCAAGATCCACAACCCATTGGTCCCTAGCCTTACAATGAGGTGGTAGGGTCTCCGTGACAGAATATAGATTGGCCACCATGAGTCTAACTGTGGTGCCAGTCAGCAACATGGAGAATGTAAATGATGTCGGAGCTCCTGAGGAAAGGTGGAATAGTGGGCCCAGCAAACAGCACATATACAATAGTTCGTAAAAATATCTAGTGGGGTTGCGTCAGCTTTGGCAACCTCAGTTGAGAAGTCTCGGAAATGCCTCTCGTGAAGGGAGGTCAGGCCCCATATTCGTAGGCCGTGTAAGAGTGTGGCATTAGAAGTGAGTGATATGAGCAAGGACTGTTTCAGGGACTGCTTGGGGGAATAGAGAATAGGCATCTGTAGTCTTTTTCAGATCCCAACCTAAGCCAACTTTGTGATGAAATCATGTCTACTTCCACCCATCTGAAGCGGGGTGCGGAAGCTGGCTCTCTAGACAGTACACTGTGCTGAAAGTCTAGTGGATCCCCAAATGGTATACAGAGGTAAATGCTGATAATTTGAATGTCCTATTTGCGGTAGTGTGGGAAGGCAGTTAGCCTTATCAGAGAGAGGGTAGCGCTAAGCATTTGTTGTACTCACAGAGGCAATAACTGAGACACACACTCAAGAATGCATCCAAGACCAATTTATAAAAATAATCTCGATTTTTATAGTATTTTAAGACCAAGAACACAGTTCTAAGGTAAGTACTTTTGAAGTTACAATTTTGCAAAGTTCTGAAAAATATATCACTTTTGTGCACATTTAAACACCATAGGAAACAATAGGGAAAAAGACGAAAAATGCATAGAAAATCAGGCAACGCTTTCACAAAGTTCACCTTCTAGTATTAGGTCAATGGCGGAACCAGGTCCAAAGTTCCAGCAGGAGACATTTGGGAGCATCCTGGATCGATCGGTAACAGAGTGATGAGGCTCTTGGAATCTGGTGCACAAAGACGAAAGGGGCCACTTGAAAGTACACTGCACAGGAGGACTTACAGATAAGTGAGATGGGGCTCCTATGAGGGAGGAGGTTGCACAGGCCTAGAGGATAAGGGGGCACAGCTGGTTTGTCAGTACTGATCAGTGCAGAGCAAACAGGTCAGCCGGGCTCAATGAGGTCCTCACAGTCAACAGCTGGCACACAGGATGTGGGTCTGGGGAGTCTTGATGTCTCTCCATTGGTGCTTGCTTCTGGTGCTTTGGGAGTCCGGTCTGGACTCTTCTGCTCTGTGTTTGTCGTTGGGGGTCTGGTTCCCAGGGTATGGGTATGCTGCAGCTCCGTTAGGTATTGGTGTCTCCAAACAAGGTGAGGAGACAGAACCTCTGGAGCTGTTGTACCTTTTCCTGAATCTGTGCTGCATCAAGGTCATCAGGAAGCAGCACCTTGACAAATTTAGGGAGGAAGCACTGTGGTTGGGGTTCTGATTAGCAGGATCCCAGCAGAATAGTAAAAAAAACACAGGGCACTGAACATTTGCCTAGCCTTGCAGACTCCAGCTACCTTGGATTTTGGGCTGTTGGTGAGTCCCTTAGCGACCCATTTTCAGACCTTTCCTTTGGGTTTGAGTCTACTTCACAATGCTAGATTTGAGCCATTGGCTTAAGAAGAAACATGTGGATCGGCACACATATCACAGGATACAGGTTTTAACAACATGGATGCAAGTTGTCATGTAACTGTCTTGGCATTGGCATAAACTGGGGATCATGTTTGATCTTTGGCGCTCGTGACCAGGGCAGTTGATCCCTCATCATGTGAGGAGTTGGACTCCTTCATGGAGTATTTAGCCTTCGAGATGGCGAGTGACTCAGTGGATTCCTCTGAAGCACCATTGTTAGACCTGGCATCTTTTGGCGTGTTTCCCTTATCTTTTTTGCCTTCTGACCACCGGTTTCTTATGGTATGCTGGACTTTGTTTTTGCTGGTTTAGTGTCTGTGAACACTTTTTCACTGCTAATTAGTGCTAGAGTGCAAGTGCTCCTACTGTAAATTGTGTTATGATTGGTTTTTCATGATTGGAATATTTGATTTACTGGTAATTCCCTAATACAGTGCACTGTGTGCCGGGGCCTGTAAATCAAATGTTACTAGTGGGCTTGCACCACTGGTTGTGTCACCTACACAAGTAGCTTTTCAAAGGTGTTTCAGACCTGCCACAACTGTGTTTGTGTGCAGTTTTTACTGCCATGTCGACCTGGCAAGCGCAACCACTTGCCAGGCCCTAACCTGCCCTTTTCTTACATGTATGGCACACCTTGCTAGGTCCAAGGTACCCCCTGGGCAGAGTGCAGTCTATGTGATAGGTAGGACATGTACTGGTGTGTTTTTACAAGTCCTGATAGTGAAATACTTTGTATTCCGTTTTTCACTATTGAAAGGCTATTTGTCCCATAGGGTATCATGGGAGCTGCACTGTAACATTTTACAAGCGTAAATTCCCATTGGGACAAGATGGAGACATGGAGTTTAGGCTTCCAATTTAATACATCTTTTAGTACAGATGATTTTTATATTGTGTGTTTGAGAATGCCACTTTTAGAAAGTGGGCATTTTCTTGCTTAACCATCCTGTGTGCCTCAGCAATGTGTGTATTCACCATCTGGGGTGAGAGTGACAGGAGCTGGTGGTGTGCACTTGCACAAAATAGACACAAGGGGTAGGTTGAGGTGTGTCCTGTCTTTCCTGGGTGACTTATAGCCAGGCTGAATAAACCTGGCTGCATTTAGCGTAGTAGGAGGAGTTGTTGCTTGCACCTGAATGGACTGTGGCTGTCTCTAACAAAGCTGTCTCCCCTTCCTGGAGTGAATCTGGCCTGAGCCAGGCAGAACTGGTTTATGTGTGCCAGAAGATCTTTGGTTTGTGCCAACTTCAAAGGAAAGTGTGGTATAAATATTGGGCCTTGACCCCAGAGCTTTAGAACTCTTTTGGATCAAGGAACCTGCCAAAAAGAAGAGCTGGGGAAGATGTGAGGAGGGAGTACCACTTTGCTGTGTTGGCCTGCAGTGGCTGCTTCTGTCTGGGGCAGTGAAAGGACTGGACTTGAACTTTCTTCAATCTCTTTTTGTGAGTTTCTCCAAGGGCTTGAGGTAGAGCTTGCCCCCTGTTCAAGAAGTCTTAGGAACAGCAAAGACTTCCTCTGGGGACCGTGGGTTTCAGTTGCCGCAGAGAGAAACCGTAACCCGATGCTGTCAACGCCACCGCTGCTGGCTCCGTGACCTGAAAGCACTGCAGAGGGCACCATCGCACTTTGCACCACAACCTTGGCCTCACCAATGAGGCCGTCTACAGCTGCCACGGAGCCGCTGCTTGCACCAAGACCTGTGGGCACCGCACTCTGCACCGCCTCACTTCACTCTGCTGCCCGGGTCTCACTGACGATGCCACCACAAGCTGACATTGACGCTGCTGCCTGCATCGTGGCTTGGGCCCATCGCTCGTAAGTTTCATGACGCACTGTCCCATCCCACACCGCCGTCTTGGCCCACCAACTCCAGCCCCAATGACTCTAGATCCTGAACTGGCACCGTTGCTTGTATAGTAACCTGTCAGCACGGCGAAGATCACCTCCACACTTCCCACCGCAGCCCTGGTCTCACTGACATCATTGAACTACCTCCACCGAACCGCTGCCTGCACCACGACCTGAGGGCACCTCACGCCACACCTCTCCTCTTCGTACCAGAGCCTTGACGCCTGCCACAGCCGGGCCGCACCACCTCAGTTGGCTGGATCAAAAGGGTACTGCTTTGAGGGTCGTCTGACTTCGCAACCACTCACACAGAAGAGGGTCCCTAAGACTATACATAGGCAGGAGGAACAGGGGGAACTGAGAAATACAATCAAGATAAAAACTCTCTGCCTGTAAAGTATAAATAAAGTTCTAGTCGTCACTGATATATATATATACACACGTACATGAAAGCTGGCCTACCACAATATAGAATACAAATGAATTGGATACAAAATTATCGGGTTTATTCAATATATTACAGTGTTATTAACTGTTGATGATCAAAGGGGGTTTGCGATTTTTTGTATATATTTGTATGTAGAATGTTTTGAATCCTTTTATTTTTATTTTCTTAGCAAAAATGTATTCTCAAACATTTGCATTTTCTGTAATATGATTGAATAAACTCAATATATATATATCAGTGACGACTAGCACTTTATTTATACTTTACAGGCAGAGAGTTTTTATCTTGATTGTATATCTTCTGACATCGCAGCCAGCTCTCACAGCTATGGTCAGCCGGAACTGTTAGATTTGTGTGTTCTTGACACCGTGATAGCTCTGGATAAAGCTATGGACTTCAAGGAACTGCATTTAAAGTCTATTTTTGCATTTCTCATATTTTGTTTACTGTATGTTAGATCTTTATTATTTTGGTATTGTATTTATACAGTTAAATTTTGACAATTTTTCTAAAACTGATGTGGTGTCCCTTTTCAGTGTTTTCATTGTATTACTGTTTATGTGCAAATGCTTTGCACACTGTCTCTGAGATAAGACTGAGTGCTCGTGCCAAGCTACCAAGCGGATGAGCAGGGGTTATTTAGAAGTGTATCCCCCTCACCCTGACTAGACGGAAGGGTCCCTACTTGGTCAACAGTCCTGTTTAGCAAGACATCAATAATCAATGCAATATGTAGTGACTATGTGTATGTAGTTATTTGAGACCTATTTTATTCAAGACATTTCAATAATCAAGATGTACAAATTTGTATCTAAATCATTATAATATAAGCACACAACTATAAAAATACACATCTATAAATTGCACATCTAGTTTGAAAATACATTTCTATAAAACTTTACATCTATAAAATCCACATCTATACTAATTCTTGTGTCAACTATTAACTATTACGTGACTGTTGAACCACATGTAAATATTAGTGAATCAACATTTAGGCTCATACGTTTATAAGAGTGACATGTGTGCTGTACGATAGTGTACATCTCAGTGTTTGACCTGAAGTTTAATTGTCCATGAATACTTGGCACATTTTTAGAGTGTCCATTAATGTAGTCAGGCAAACATTCTTCTTGAATGGGAACGACATTTGCAGAACAAGATCAGCCAGAGCAACATCATTACATTGAGGCCAAATACCCCGACATCCGACAATAAAGCCATAAATTTTACAGTTGGTAAGATCTTTGATTTGCTGTGATAGATCCTGATAGTAATTAATTTTACTCTCATACGCTAATTCAAGGGAATTATGTGAGTTTTCATAACAAATTGAAACATCAACCACTACAGCAGCACCATTTTTGGTGAACACTACGTCTCGTTTTCTTAGTTCACCTTGACTATTTTTGACATGAGGTTCCCTGTATGTCATCCACCCATACCTTTTTGCTCTATCAATTAGCAATTCCAACACTTTGTTATGCCTTTTTAGGTCTCGGCTGCGAAGGCTGCGCTTGCGCAGTCTCGCTCCGAGATTTAATGACTTTGAGTGACTTTGAGAAGAGGGGCTTGCACCCGCCCCTCTTCTCTCCTGTTCTCCATTGGCTGGCCTCTTAAATGCTGGCCAGCCACTGGAGAAGAGGTCCAGTCACTCCGTTGAAGCCCCGTCCTTTTCGGATCGGGGGGCGTGTTTTTTCGTTGCTTTTCGCAGGGCGTGTTTTTCTCTCCTCCAGCCAATGGCAAGAGGAGAGAAAAAGAAACACGCCCCCGAATCCGAAACCGAGGCTGCGTTTCTCCGAGGCAGTTCTTCTCTGCCTCGGAGAAAGGCGGTGGTGTCCCGGCGTTGCTCCCTCACCTGATCTCCTTAACAGCAAGCCGGCAGAGAACGGCGCCTTTAAAACACAGCGGCTGCCTCTACTGGGAACAGCTGTGTCTGCGAGCTCTCAGTCCGCTGCTCTGAAAACCCAGGGAAGGTCCTTCGTTTGAGGCCAGCTTCAAGCTCTTTCCCAACATGGTAAGAGTTCAAGGGGAAGTTTGTTCGGTAAACCGGGGCTGGGCGATTACAATTTCATTGAAGGAGTAAATACGTTATATCCGTGCGCTCTGTGCCAATCTGTAGCGAGAAAGGCGGTGGTGTGCCTTTTGCTCTGCCTTGTTGGGAGTACTGTTGCTTTAACAGCAAGCCGGCAGAGAACGGCGCCTTTAAAACACAGCGGCTGCCTCTACTGGGAACAGCTGTGTCTGCGAGCTCTCAGTCCGCTGCTCTCCCCAGGGAGGGTCCTACCTATCTCACAACTTTTCACTGACTCTTAAAACCTCCAAAACTGTCCCCTTCCTCACTCCTGCCCACAGACAAGTGTACAGCATGGGTTGGAGCTTCGAGGCGCTCTGAGCACTGCCAATGGCTTCATGAAGGAATGAGCAACCAGAGTCATCGCCTGTCCTTTTCAAATCTTGCATGGTCGCACCTTTAAAACTACGAAGCACCATACAAAACAATAAAATACATTGACTCCAAAGACGTTTAGTTGTATTGAGAACCAGTTTAAAAATAAATAAGTGCCCCGGGTTTTGTCTGAAAGACTGTGCCTTGTGCATAGTCCTGATTCCACCCCATGTCTCTTTCTTCCGGCACCTCACACTTCCGGCCTCTAGCTCATCCTTGCAGGGGCTCTCGTCTCAATCATAATGCTCTTCCTTTGTCTTCGCGTTCCCGTGGTTCTCTTCCACCTCCCATTGCTGTGTTTCTTTCTCTTGCTTCGAGGCAAAGTCTGACGATGCAAAAGAAGTCTCGGTTCCAAAAAAACATTCCCGGTGCCCACCACCTGCAACCGCCGGCAGAAATTAAGCACCAGAAAGCTGGCTCTTTATAACACTACAATACCGCAAAACTGCGTAGCAGGTACAGTTAAAAGTTGGAGCGGCTGTTTCAAAGCTTTGGGTGCGGCTGACTCCGTTCCAACCCTTGTTTTATTTATGTTATAGTGCTTGGTGCGGGCAGCATGGAAAGCCCTGGCGAGGGGCCGGAGCTCTGACGAACGTGTTCCCAAAACATACACGCACTCAGGGGTACATCGCCCACAGCCTATTCGATAGGTTTCCTATCGAATAAACGATGCATCTTAAGGGAAATAAAAATTTGTCTTTTTGTATTTATCCCACGTACAAAAGCGTGTTCCAAGGGTAGGCAAATTAACAGACCGTCTCAAAAAATGATGAATACTACCAGCAGCGCGCAGCAAACACGTTACAAAACGAACTTCTGAAATTTACAAAACCGCAGTTATGGACTCTAATGTTTTACAGGCGTCCGGGCGTCCCTGAATCAGCTTTCACTTTACGCACGCCACCGTCGCAATATTTGGAAAGCTCATCATATTCGGCACCAATGCGGGTTTTATATGTGTTACGATTTATCTGTGGTGCCTTTTTCTAGTGTTTGTTAAACAGTTTATTTCACGAAGGTGCGACAACGGCGCGGTGGGCGTTTTTTGGGGTAAACAAACACTGACATTTTTAAAAGTCAATCATGCATGGCCAATTAGCAAAAAAAAGGTGGGGGGGGCAGGCCTGTGTGAAGAACAAGTCTGTGTCAGCGGTGGAGACTCAAGGTCCGGTTCGGGCGTTCGGGAACGTATCAAGCTTACATATAACAAGGTTAGTAGTCTCCGGCTCGTTATATATCCTCAACCTGCTTGCCAATGTGGGGTGGGACAAAACCGAAAGGACTCCTGTCGTTTATTAGAAAGAAAGAACAAGCATTTACAATGCAACGGTCTCGGCATTGTTAAAGTTAGAGCTATTGGCATTGCTCATCACATTATTTTTGTTTATGTTTTTAAAACATGTAAAGAAACGGCATTGTTATTTACAATGTCAATAGCTTAATCTGTGTGTGGGTGCAAATGCAATAGGTCTCGCATTTGAGAGTGATTAAGCTATTGACATTGTAAATAACAATGCCGTTTCTTTAAATGTTTTAAAAACATAAACAAAAAAGATGTCATGAGCAATGCCAATAGCTCTAACTTTACTAATGCCGAGACCATTGCATTGTAAATGCTTGTTATTCTTATGTCCTTGGTTTTAGGACATGCACCTGAAATATGTGAAATTGTTTCACACACATCTTTACAGTATCTACAAATGTGCGATTTCTTCCCCTAGTGATGGTTTCTCTAGTATACAGGACATTTGCTCTCAACATCAGCGCAGCTATGTATTGATTTTCTTTTATTTGATTATGTTTGCTGATCCAAAAATTTGAGGTTGGATTGCTTGCTAAGTATTTTATACCATCACCTTGGAGAGGGAGATTTGCCCATTTCTCAAATTCCTCTTTCCTCCAATCATAAGTTGCTACCAAATTTAATTCATGACTGAGAAATCTACTGTCTAAAATGTTGAGTTTGTGTGTTTTAGTGATGCTATCAATTTTTTCATTGATTACTTCTCCTGCATACATGAATGAATAAGCTATGTACAGATCTGGAGCTTCCCTGAGATACAATAAGATATTAACTTTGTTCAAACCAATTGTCGTACATAACTTTGGAATACTGAGGCCCCCAAAGGATCTTTTCGAATACAGGAGACCATCACATGTGTATGCAGATAGGTGTAGAAAGTGTTTGACATAATTTCTAATTGTTTGATCCAGAATGTTTAAAGTTTTTGCTTCTGTTCCTGTCATTTCCAGTTTAAATGACAGTTTAGGGATCAAATATTGACACAATATTTCTATTTTCTGTTTGGGCTTAAGTGGTAGATTGTCAAGTTTTTGAGTCCAGTCAACAAGAACCTCATTAATTTTGTTGTTGCTTGAATGGCCGGTGTGTGGATCAAAGTTCAGTCCGAGGTATCTCTCACTTTCTCCTGGATGGATGTTTTCAATATTTTGTTTTTCAAATTGCCATGGTTTACATTTGTTTACCAGGATCTTATCTTTATGGTGACTTATATAGAATCCATGTGTTTTTTTCACATTAAATTTTAATCCTGTTGTTTTACTGAATTTTTCAATGATTTTCAGATTTGTACTGATTCCTTCCCAGGTGTTGCTGAGTACTGCGATGTCATCGGCAAAGGTCAGAACGAATGTGAAGCCCTTGCCTTCTTTCTGAAGATCACAGATCAGAGGATCCATGGCGAAATTAAACAGCAATG